>NC_036452.1:20770608-21988108 GCF_002775205.1 Xiphophorus maculatus | reverse complement strand
TCCACTCAGAGACGCAAGAATCTTGGTTAGTACCGAGAAGACGACACCCCGGAAAGTTAGGAATGTGTTGTTCTGTAACTTTCTGAACGACCGAGAAAAGAAGGACTCTGTTTTGTTTTTCTTCCACTCAGTGTTGTGAGTGATTAGACTAAGACTGAACTTCTTAGCGTAAAACAAAGGATGGAAAAGTGGAAAGCCATCTCATCTTTACTATTAGGTATGGTGGAAATTCTATATTCTGTGGGCCCATTTTATTTTTAAAAGGAAAACATAAAAATGCATGTTCTTATGACATTTTTGACATAGTAAGAGGATATTAATACAACTCTGACATCTAATAGTAAGTACTGTCTTGCTAATGGTATTTAAGAAGACTAGCTGGAAACTAGAATTATCAATAATTGTGCTAGAGTTGATTTTGTTAAACAATATATATATATTTCCAATTATTCTATCAATTCCAGCTGAATTTGGACTCACACCAAGTATGTTTATGTACTCTGGTGTCTCAAATGATTCATAGGAAAATTTGTTAAAATTACACAACACATCTGCTGCATATTTTGGTATCGACCCGATGCTAAGTAAACACACGGCCAGTATCATCCATATCGATACTGATAGTTTTTGTAATTTAGGTTTGATATATCATCAAACTTCTAACTCTCGTGGTTTTTTTTCTCCCCTCCAGGGGGTCTTTTGTGGGCTCTAGTGTCCCTTACATGACAGTAGGCTGACAGGAAACGGGGAAGGAGAGAGGGGAAGACATGCGGCAAATGTCATAGGATCCAGGAGTCGAACCTGCGACGGCCGCGTCAAGGACTCAAGGCCTCCAAACATGGGTCGCGCTAACCCCTACGCCACCACGGCACGGCAAATTAAAACAATACATACATTAATGAAAAAAAGAAAAAAAAATCTGATGTACGAGTAGCAGTTAAAATGATGTTTTCCCTGATTTAACGGTGCATAACATTACTTCTGAGCTTAAGCTACTTAAAACAAACAAGCTCCTCAAAAATGGCAACTTTATGAACTTTCATGGAAACAATTGTGTGTGTTTTCCCCAGACGCTTTGGAGAGGTTGTTTTGCATGACCAGACCAAAGCAGACGTATTAGCAATCATTCCCATGTTTAAATCATTTAAGAGTTTGGATCCCTTCCTGCAGCTCTGGATTTGATCCACTTTTAGCACCGTGGCTCTAAGCCTTATTGTAAAGTCTCCACTATTAATGGATCCAAGCTCTTTTTATCTACATATTTAGCACATAATAAAACAAACCTTATTGTCCTATTTCATTACACATCAGCTCCTGATACCATGAAATGTTTTTGTTGAAATCCAGTTCAGAGTTTTTCTCAGTAACATGTTGTATAATAGGTCCAACTAGCAGCTAAGTCGTTAACAAATCTGTGTGATGAAATCCGTAAAAATATTTAGAAAATCATCAGCACATGTACAACTTGAGAGAAAGGCCGACTCCAACGAGGCGGCTGTTGATGTTTCAGTATTTGAAAGCTTGGCCAACACGGACTGAACGGCTTCGCTCGATTCATCTGCTGCCATTGCTAAAACTACAAGCAGGCTACAATTCTAAAGCAGTTCTTGTTCACAACTTCTGCTGTTCGCTGATTGACCTGGTCGGAATTCAAACCAGCGAGAATCACAAGTCGATGGGGGAAAAAAAGACCAGACTGAGCTGTAAGCGAGATTTGAATCGAGTGGAATAGGGAAGGAAGGCAATGGCCAGGCTAGCAATGTATGAGTTCTTGGACAAAAACACAAACAAAGTCCTGTTTTACCCGAAAAACTTTTTAACCATTTATCAATCATTATATGCTGCCAACGGTTTTTCATTTCGTGACATTTACATGCATTGTTGTCAGAGGGCAAAGCCATTTTTCTGTCTTTTCAACACAATATTCATCAGGTTTATGCTTTTGATCTACTTCAAGGATTTAGAGTGGGGGGAAAAATGCAGGCATTTATGAAAAGTGTCATGGTGGAGACAAAGATCTACCCCCTGTCTGTTCTGATTTGACATTGGAAACAGCCTCTGAGGGTTCTAAGTGACTGAAATTATAGTGAGCATATAACAAGTTGGAAAATGGCTCGCATACAGTCAAATTGATTCGAGACACCTGGAAGGGGGGGCAAAAACATAATACCCATCACATCGAGGAAAAGATGGTACATTTTACGCTGTGAAACATCATCCTCCACCAGCTGGGTGTCCTGATTCGTACGGCTTTGGCACGGAGATGCAGTCCGGCTAGGAGCTACGGTTCACTCATCAGATGTGGAATACGGGATCTTCCTTGGTGACATAATGGAGTTCATGTTACAGTGAGGTAATAGCAGATGGGCCAGTCAGTATCACACATAAGCACACACTGTGCCGTGCTGTAATAGTCGCACACCAGCGCACCCTAACACACAAATCATGTCCCCAACCACAAACTGCTGGTGTTCTCTGTGTTTGATCGCAAATGTGACAGATGCTGAGTGCCTCACACCACTGCTGTAACCTTGATTTGTGCTCTAACTGAGGGAGGTTACATTTAACGACCGCTGCTGACGTACAGATCACTTTATTGGCTGAGCTGTGCTTTGGCCGACAAACCAGAGCCACGGAACCAGAGGCTCTATTCATTTTATCTGCATTTAAAAATGATCTTCAGCATCACATTCAACATACATTTTTAGACTTGCCCGGACCAAATTGAAATGAAAACACTTTTGTCTTCAGTTTATCCGTAACGGTGACGCACCTTACGCGTTTTAAGACTCGCAGCTTGTAAAATTTAACTGCTCATGTAGGTGTGTGTTACCTGCACGGACACATTTCCACCACAGATGGTTCTACTGTATTTAGCAAAAGGGTTTGTTTTTGAAAGATAGTGAGCTCTGTCAAAATTCAGTTTTCAGTGGAATTTCTTTACAATTTCAGACATGGTTAATCGTAAAGAAAAATTTGAACACAGGATATTGGATTTTGTTGCGTTGAGTATAGAGCTTTCACACCCAGCTGTTGACGACGCCATGCTTTTTCTTTTCTTTTTATTGACTTAACTGGTTGCCATTTCGGAATCAGACAGCTGCAGTAGTTATATTATTCAACGTATTTCTAATTCCAAAAACTGTTTCTGTAAATGACATTACTATCTGATATCTTTAACGTGACAATAAAGTTAAGTTTTTGCTTCTTTTTTTCTTTTAAAGCTTTATTGCCTTTTTAAAATCTAATTTGCACCTGAATTGGAAGCGGCCTAAGCACGAAGCCCTGTGGGATTCCATGACTTAATGTTTTAGTCATGGAAAAGTTATTGTTACAACATTTCCACTTGCATATATTCTGTAACAGGGGTCCATGTGTGTTGTAGATATGATGTGTTTAAGTTGTGGTGCTTATACAGCCTAGCATAGCTATGGAGATATTTAGCTTTAGCTTTATTAACTTTACTAAATGCCTGTGCTACTAAAGATGTGTAGCAGATGGGGACATGCAGCTCAAGTCCACATTGTATCAACCTTTACATGCTATACACCGTCTCATCTAGAGCAGAATGTGGCTGGGGGAAAAAAATATGTAATTCCAGAAATAATCTGGCGACATACAGTATTAGATAGGCAGAGGAGCTGGACAGAAGGAACTGGGAGGAATCTGACTTTTATGAGATGTGATGGACAGAGACAAGGCTGCGATTTATTTTTTCTGGCGTAATCTGCTCGCCCGCTGGGAAACGTCAAGTAGGAAAAGAGAAGCAGAGATAGAAAACGCGAAGCGTAAAGGGTGAAGAGGAAGAAAGAAAGGGTATGAGTGTCCAAAAGGGAAATAAATTGGGGAAAACTGAAGGAAGGAGGGCTTTGGGGTTTGTTGAATTCTTTTCATTCACTACCATTAAGTTCATGTCAGAGGAAAAGCAAAGAGCAGCGCTCACATTCCACTGCAGAGAGTTGCTTCTCCAGCTTGAGCAGAGAAACCACCAACATCTTATTACACGCTATGCTCTTGAACGTTTCACAATGACTCTAATAGAGGCTGAAAGTTCTATTATAGTTCCAGTTTGTGGGTGCAAATTATTGCGTCCCAGTCCACATGGGTTTGAATAACACCAAAACTACAATGAATGTGGACACCCATGCATTTAAAGAGCCAATTAGACTTTCAGTTTTATACATGTTAGCTCTGAAAGCTTGACTGGCTCTGGTTAAACAACAGTTGGGGTTCAGTTTGTTGATGAAACCACACTATCTTGGTTTGCAGGCTTCAAACGGTTCTACTAATGACTGAAAAATTAATTAAACTTAAGAAAATCGAATTAACATGTCAATACGAGGGACATATAGGATATGTTTGTCACTGTACAACAACAAAAATAAGGACATTGCTGTTAAAATTGAAACCATAAAAAATAAAAAACAAACCTGTAGCAAAGACTGTTCATCCATCTGAGGATAGATGATATTCTGCTGAGGTTCCAGATTTAGATTAACATACCTCTAAGTAATGGCCAGCTAAGTAAGGTTGGTGGCATCAACTAACTCGCTCACTCATTGGTTGCCTAGCAAGAACCTGTTGAGTAACTTGCGCAGCAGCAGTTTCAGGTTTTGCCACCGTTTGTTAGCTTCTGCTATTTTTATTTTTTTTTACTTGTTCAGTAGTTTAGTATTAGCTTCAAATTTTCTATGCACTTAGTGGTTTAAAGTTAGCAGAGTTAAGATTCTTGCTTATTAGCAAATTAGTTGAACTTTTTGGTTATCTGTGCCCACCACTGGCAAAAGGTGATGCCAACTTTAGTACATACCTGTACTCTCTATTACAACCATTTTGAAAAATGTCCACAAGAAAAAGGAGACACAAACTCAAAAAAATATGTATGATTTATATAATTCAAAAATTGATGATTTGACTCCAAACACATTCATCTAAATAATGATTTTTGTGCAAAAATACATTTTCTCTGACAACCATGGTGGCCATCTTGAAAGCTCAAAACATTATCAGTGATTTCTGTTGGTCCTTTTGGCACCAAAAGTAGTTTATGTGATTAAAAATTTGGCAGATTTAGTGTAAATCTTCCGTGACAACCAATTTGGTGCCCATCTTGAAAAATGGGCACCATCTTGAATTTTTCAGTGTCTAACATTTGTTTTGTTTTGTTTTTCCCCAAAAAGCAAGCTTCTGGGAAAATCTTTGTCCAGTTAGGTTATTGTATCTGCATGTGAAAGAGTTTGAGAGTTTGCTGAATTATCTGCTGCACTGTATCAGCTGCGTTTTGAATTTTAGAATTCAAAACACAGCTGATCTTGGTTTAATAACTCTTTATATATCTGCTCATCCAACATGCCTTTTTCCTACTAGTAAAACTCAAAGCTGAGTCTTAAACAACCCATGGGAGTTTTCTGGCTGTGGGGTGGGGTGGTGGGCTTGTAAAGCTTTATCGGGACAGATGCGGTCTCGCTGCGTTTCACGGAGGCTGACGTTAACTGTGTCGGGCGTGGTGGAGGGTCTGGGGTCAGCTTGTTTATCCTGGCCTCCAAGGTGATTGGGGACCTTAAAATACAGAAGGAGATGAGTCTCCAACTGCAGCTGGGTGGGCTTTACACTACCCAAGAGAGTTGCACTACTTGGATTTAGACGTGTTTGTTCGTTCTGCTAATGCTCATACCACCCACCTGAGAGAGCAAATGTTGACTTCGCAAACTTCTATCTCTCCTTAACCCTTCCACATAGGATGTAATGCCCACATGCACCATCAAACACATCATTTACTAAACCTTCGCTTCACTTGAGAGCACCTATTTGTTATCATTCTCACACAGATAGAAATCTGAAGCTCTGGTTTCTACATGAAGCTTAATTACCCACAGAAGCATCGTGTCGTTTAGAGCTTAGTGAACTTTCTTGAATGAGTTTGTCTCGTATGTGGGGTAATCGCAGCTCATAAAATATACCGCGTTCTCCTGTAAAACAACATAAATCAGTCTCTCTTTCTCACACATTCAATTTAAACCACTCTCAAAACGGACCTATTTTTCCTCAATGTCTATCAAAATTAGCCTGATAGAAACCAGCCCCTTGTTCTACGCTTTGCATCGTCCAGAGGGTCTGGAAACCTCGGCTATGGAGAAACAATTGCTTTCTGGAGGCATGGACGCTATTGAATTTTTAAATTGTACCCAACCTTTGCCTGTGATATTTGAAGATACAAAGCTTACCAAAAATGGCCTGCAATGTAAACAACCATCCTCCACTGCGACGAGAGAAGCACCGATCCGAACAAGATGGATATTAATGTTGATTCAATATTTGGGAGTGTGTCGGATGCTTCCTGTGGTGCCATTGCTAAAACTACAGTCAGACTACAATTCCAAAACCAAGCTGAAAATGAATATCATACCAGAGGAAATCCAGCTCAATGGGAGAAATCCCAGACGGAGCAAAGAAGGGAGATGAGAATCAAGCGGAACTGCATAGGAAGGCAATTGACAGGCTATCAAAATCCAAAGGGTTTGCCTTTAAACTGTTTTGTAAAGCACGGATGATGATGTCATGAATTTTGAAAGCCCCATTAATTCACATCTAAATTGATTGGAAGCAAACACACTGCTTCCTTTTGTTACACGTATTTCATAAAAGAAATGTGCAAGGGTATCAGGTAGAATATTGAGAATCCCCATTCATCTGGTTCATGCTGGGGCAGAATTTGTAGATGCCTTAAAGTTCTGCGCTCAGGTTTCCATCAAAGAATGTCAAAGAAGAAGAAGCCACCACTACTCCAAATGGGGGTTTAGGAAGCACATACCTGAAACATGAGAATACTTGAGACATTCTCTAAAAACACTTATGACTGCCTATTTTAATCGTTCAAACACAAAATATATCTTAATATGCATTATGTACTACGACAGAAGCTATCTTTATTATATCTATATACTCTTAGAGATACAGCCAATCAGCACAAAGGAAACTGAATGGCATTCCTGGATTGGCTGCTTCGCCAACTGTAACTATTTTTGATATTGTTACCTTCCTAAATCATCGTTTTTCAATAGGAAGGGTTTATATAAATATTTACTTACTTTATGTTTTTCTTTGCCAAAATGACTTTTGGCAAAAATGACTTGCGGCATTATTTTAGGAAAGTAACGATATGCTGTGTTTTAAAAAAAATCATCAAATATCCAAGTTTTAGTTAAATAATTCGGTGTCACTATTCACAGAAAAATCTCTAAATACTGAATGGCGACTTGGCGGAGGCTCGCTCTACTCTTGTAGCTAATTACCTTTATAATCCATATATTCAACTTTTACTTAAGCAACAATAAAACAGTATATTTATATACTGTAGAATAGAATAGAATATGATGTGTTTTTTAAAAAAAAACCGAATTTCCCTTTTCATTATAAGGCTTTCCAATAGTTGTTGGTTAATGTTGCTTCCAGACACTAGTACTGGTACTTTTTAACTCATTCATTGGATGAAATATATTTGTATTTTGCATGATTTATTGCATTATTGAGACATGACACTAAGCAAATAAACCTCGCCTGAGTAGATATGTTCTTTTTTTGTTTTTTTTCAGATGTTCTGGAGCGGACTGAATTAAACGACAGCTGTAGCAGCGGATTAAATTGGTAGTGTTTATTTATACGAAATCTAAGCCTATTTTGTGTTAATTTCCACTTCCTTTTATCGAGAACAGTGGCCGATGCCTGTGAAAGAAAGTCGTGGTTTTTGGCAATAACAGGCCCCCGTCTCCCCTTATGGAAGCCTCATTAAGGCATCTGGAAAACCAGGTTAATTTGTCACACAATACCTCATCCTTCTGGTGTTTTTGTCACTGTAGTGGGACTTAGGGAATATTAAAGCCCAATCACTCTTCTCTGCTCACGGCTGTTACGGATCCTGACTTTAGACCGTACACAGCGTCAGGCCCTGAACTTACCTCAGCTGCAGCCTCTTTCCTTTCGCCTGTTTGATCTTCTGCACAGCTGGTTTTCTTCTGAGCAAAGGTGTTGAGTGAGAGCTGAGACGTCTGGTTTATGGCATCAGACGGAACCAGTAATACTGAGCGGTCACGCGGGTCCGTCCCAGAACAGCTCATCGGACCGGGCAAGGCACAACGATCTGGCTGGATAATTATTTTTGCTTCTTTTGTCCGAGAGGGTTAAAAAAAATGTTTGCTTTAAGAGAAAATCGCAGCGTTCCTGCTAAGGCCGCAACTGTTGATCTTATTCTGACGATTAATTGGGGGGAAATTAGCACATTCTGCTGATTTTTCATGTAACCACTTGAGTCTTATTTGTACAATATTTGGAACACTTTAGAAGATTCAAATAAATAAAGAATTCAACTCCTTTTTAAAATAAGAAAATAACGCAGCATTCTTTTAGTGAATTTGGACCGTGTGAAACTGAAGCTAAAACTATGCCACGTGAAGAGTTTTGACCCAAACACATTTACAGTCAGAGGTTGTTTTTTCTTTTATCCTTATTGCAAAATATATATCTATTTTGTACAGTTTTGGCTTAATTACTGCTCTGAATGTGTTGGTTTTTTTCTCCAAATGGCATTTTTGTGGACTATTCTCCAGTTAATGATTAATCGATGACTAAATTAGTAGATTAATCATGATTAAATTCATTATTCAATCATTAGTCCTAGTTCGTACTCCTAAAACTTAAAAAAAAAATCTGAGAAAGTCTTGTAAAATAACAATAATAATAATACACAGTCCTTCACCGATCGATCTGTTTCGATCGGTGATGGATGGTGTGACCCGGGGGCCTGGCTGGAGCAGAACCACTGGTTTACATTAAAGCATCAGTGTACGTCAGGACGGCCCAGTCAAAGTTCAGATCGAAATCTAAGTGAGAATCTATGGCAAGATGGGAAGATTGATGTTCACAGCTGCTTTCCATTTAGGACTGAGCCTGAGCTGTTTGGTAAAGAAGAATGAGTGAAACACTCAACCTGTGATGTGAGTCTAACCTTAATAGGAACTAGTTCTTACCTCGTTTCAATCAGATTATGAATTGATTCATGTTCATAGTTTACCATCCAAATACTCTAATCTGTTAATAGCTCTAACTGGATCTAGTTCTTGCTCATGTATCGTAATTATATCTGAAATAAGGTTTAATAGATGGCAGGTCGTGGCGTTAATCAGATGGATTGTGGTCTGGCATCCGTTTTATTCTCAAACTGTATTTTATGGTGGCCAAACTTCCAAAACATCTGCTCTCATTCACATATTTACTAACAAGGATCAATTTAGGCAACATTTTTCAATTTCCTTCAAGTATGCAGGATTTGCCAGAAATTTTTGCCATGTGAACTGCTATTCCACAGACAAAACCTCTTCAGTAACAGTGAAAAATGGCACAAACCTCCCCCCCTAAAAGTTATCTGTAATAAAATAAGTACAGTTTGGACTACAGACCACAACCCAGAACAGGTTAAAGCTGCAGTCTGTGACTTTTTTAAATTTTTTTAAATGCTTTCATATGTGTTAAAACTGTCAACATGTTGTGATAGTATGTCATGAGACAGATACTCTATGAAGAAATCATCTGACTAAAATGCTCTGCTTCCAGTCAAGAACAACCAATCAGAGCTAGGAGGAGGGACTTATCGCTGTCAATCATTCTCATGTATACAGTCCTAAAATGTTGCTAATTGCAGAGAAACAAGCTACCGTTACAGAAAAAACGTTTATCTGCTGTCATCAGTGACCATTCTAACTATCCTTAGCATTCACAAGAAGCTATGCTAGCTGCAGCATAACAGAAAGCAAGGGAAGAAAGTGGGAGGGAAATGAGCAACGCTACACAGAGGGGGACTGACGGCGTTAAGACCCGCCTCCTGGTTCTGATTGGTTGTGTCTTGATAGCAGAAAGCAGAGGAGTTTAATTTGGTATCAGACAGGTAATCTGTCTCATGACATAGGCCATAGTGACAGTTTCAACAAATATTGTAAAAAAAATTTTTTTAAAAAAGGTGTTTTTTATTTTATTTTATAAAAGTTACATACTGCAGCTTTAAATAAGTTATATTGACAGCAATTTGATATTTGACTTCTTCTCCATTGTCAAGTCTTACTTTAGCCAGTTGATGTCTGATTCGGTTCTAGCCAAGTTGGGTGTGTCTCCAGCAGCAGGTCGAACGTCGTTCAGTTAAAAAAAAGCTTCTACCAGTTCCTGCACAACACTCTTTTCAGATTGCGACTTGTAAAAACATTTTAAAAAAGCACACATCCTCTTCGTTCCGCTCAATCACACTCTACTTTGGGTTGTTCCGTTGCATTGCCGCCAAATAAAACCCATTAAGGTTTGTGGTTGCAACGTCCCTCTATCTAACAAAGCAAAAAGCACAGAGCATCTAGAAATCAGGAAGCTCGTCTTTCTCCGGGCAGCGTAGAATAATATTTGAACACCGTGTGTCTTTTCCTCTCAGTTTCGCCACATGATGTATTGGATTCCTGTCGTTAAAATGAATAAACCTTTCACGATTCTTTCTGCCTCGCGGACGGTGACAACCGCAGCCCCGTCAGGTTGTTTTGCTTTCCTGAAGCGTTGTAGATGTATGATGAGGATTTCCGTTGACAGAGCTGTTGAATTTCTCCCCTGTGCGCCAGCCGGCGTCTGCATGCCCCCCCTCAGGCAACCTCCCACACTGAGCTGTGAACTGAGTAACTCTAATTTCCTTTGATTCTGTCATTTTCCCTCTAAGTGTGCGTACTCAGTCCTTCGCCTTCTATTCGTCTACTTGACACATTGAACTTTTATTCCCTTTACTTTCCAGTCTAAGCCTAATCTTTGGCTTTTTCTTTTAGCAACTCCAAAAAAGCGGTTCAACGTTCAGTAGTTGCCGTAAAATGAGCAATTATCACAGTTTCGCTCCATAAATATTGACCAATTTTGGTTGTTTTTACTTGGAATTAATAGAAGAAGAAAAAAACTGAGGAGTTACTCTTCCAGTTTTATAGAGCTCTAGGACTTTTTCCAAGCTTTGTTTTAAGTCAATGCATACCGCTGCTGGGTGATGGATTTGAAGCTCTTTTTCAAAAAAAAAAACAACACTAGCACAATCAGTTTAATTGGGGAAATAGGAGGATGAGAGGGAACTTCAAAGTGGGAGGAAATCTGCCCTACTCATGCAACCCCTCGCTCTCCCTGGAAAGGGTGGCAGTGGAAAATGTGATCCTGAACAATGTCTTCCATTATAGGTAGAGGTCTTTGAGGTCCGCCGAACCATTAGCATGTCCACTCCTCTAGGTGTTGGTAGTTTGGAGGTCTGCGACATGTGACCTGGCAGCAGGAGCTAAGATGGTTAGCAGATATAGTCTGCAACAGTCCAGGAACGGGATACTCGTTTTCTCTGATATCCTGTATTGCAGTCGAGCCCACCCAACCTGAGGTCAAGTCAAGACCAACTCTAGAGTGTATCCAGACAAGACCAAGACCTTTAGGGGCTGAGACCAAGTCGATACCAAGACCAGTGCTAAAACTAACATTACGTGACATTATCTATTGTTCGCTAAGCTGGGTGGCAAACAGCTGACAGGAAACGGAAATCAGTGCCAATAAACATACAATACATGCCATACACAGTTAGCTAGCTTACTATGTGTAGCTAATATTGACTATATCTTTTTGTGTGACGGCCAGGTAAAGAATTTTGGTCACGAGGCAGACTGCTAACATTAGCGAGCTTTGCTAACATCACTTACACATAGCTCAACTTTCTTTGTGCTTCCTTTCTAAGTGACACTTTGTCTCTGAAAGCGAATCATTGCAGGATTTACAAATACTTATGTTATCTTAATTGCAATTGTTAGTGTGTGGGCTATCATTAGCGTGTTGATTTATGTTGACTTGCTCCCTCACTTTGGAAAAATAAGACATTTCTACTTAAACACTTTGAAATAAATAAATTCAGACACACTACATCAATTGCCAAAAGTTGGCTTGCAGAGGTCCGGACACTCTGTTCACCATTGTGATTTGCCTCCAGAACAAAGAGCTCAGTGCTTTGGAGTGCATCTTCCTTCCTGAAGATGACTATGGGAACTCACAAACGCGCGCACACATACAGGGACACACACGTTCAAACAGCCTCGTGCCGACTCCGCTGGCATAATTAGAAACATTTGGGATCATTTGCAAAAAAACACAAGCTCTGATGGGATCCAGATGCACAGTTGGATTTCACAGAATATACAGGAACCCTTATTTACAAGAGGCCATTGCTGGCTTCTCACCCAGGGAGATGTGTGTCTGCATGCGTGTGTGTGTCGGGGTGTGCATGTGTGTGTATGTTTGCTGCCTATGTTTGTTCACATACTGAGTGGGTGCTTTAGATTGGATCATCCATAGTCTATTCAGACTCGGTTCAGTAGCTTTTATTTTTGTTTGGTTACAGAATGTAAGCCCAATAAAGCAATGTTTTAAACAATGTTTTGTTCTCGTCACTTCAGTTTTCTTCTTCTATTGGTGGAAACTTCTGTGTTGGACTTCTTCTTCTTTCAGTCATGATGTTTCCTGAAGGAGACATCCATCGATGAATTCATTGTTTGAAATCAGCCACGTTTTGGTAAATGCTGCCATCTAGTGGACTTTACAAGCTTGGAGTATTTGCCTATTTTCTTTTTCAAAAACGGCTCTCTTTTTTTCCAGATTTGCTCATTATGAGGTACATTTCCCTACATTGTTTATAAGATCTATATTTGCAGTACTGCAGAAAGGTAGAAGCTATAACTAATGGATTCTAAGGTGCTGTTGACCACATCACATTAACCAAAAACCTACTACCTACCTGGGATCAGGTTCCTCTATCCTCAGACACACTGTGAGGTTTTAGGTTGTATTGGCACCTGAGAGAAAACTCTCTGACTCAGTTTTCTGTCCTCTGCTATTCTCACTGTGCAAAGAAAACAGAGGAAGGAACCAATGCATACGTTACTCTTAGAAAGGAATAGAGAAAGAGGGCAAAGTTAAACCACATTTTTAAAATTTACTTGCTGAAATAAGTTAGAGATGTACAGATTATACCACAGATTTGGGAAGATTGGACCTTCTGATACTGACTTGATCTGGTTCTGATTCTTCTTTAACTATTAAAATATCAAAATACTGTTGGAAATGTTTCTAGCCTTTCTGCCATAAATGACTAATATTAAGACCAAAGACCAAGTCATACTGTGTGTTGCGTAGACTGATTTATGTGGAACAGCAGTTTTACTGATGTAGTGTCAGGTTTTTTTTAAACTCATTATTGGGTCTTCCAGGGCTTTGACTGTAAAAAGCAGTGTTTGTGTATTCCATAAGGAATTTAGATCCTCATATGAACACAAGAGATTTAATCCTGCTTCTTCCATGACAGACAGAAGGTGAAAGGTTAAAATGCTGAAACAGAGAAACGTTGCAGTATTTAACCACCCTTCTTGTGAGCTGGCAAAGTCTTGCTCTCTCGCGCTCTCCAGCAGCCTGAGCTGAGCCACAAACATGTCTCAACACATGTTAGAAAATAGTTTTCTTTTGAACAGCTTCCTGTGCTTCCTTGGATTTCTCCTAATACCTTGACAATACCAACAAGAGGAAACGATGAATCTCTTTGCTGCAGAAACAACTTCCACAAGAAGCAAGAATGTTTCTTGTCATTCCTTTGATTTGGAGTAAAGCACTTTAGATTTCCTTTTCTATGAACGATGGCATATAGATAAACCTGGCTCGGTAGTGTTTAGGTATGGTGCATTCAATGAGCGGAAAAAAAACACAAGATTTGAGTTTATTTCTGGTCGGATTGCGAATGATTCTGGTATCTAGATGAGTACTCAGTGCTTTTTCTGAACGTAGCTGTTTATCAGAAACAATGCTGACCTTTTCACAGTGCCAACAGCATTCTGCTAACAGGTCAGAACAACCGCAAGCCTTCAGTATCCATCACCACCTCCTGCTTCATCTGAAAGCATGATGTTGCTTCAAAACGCCAGTGCTGGTGAAAAGCTCAAAAGGTGGATCAGGTGCCGCTGAAATGGTCCATGGAAGGGAGAATCCCTGCAGAAACAGAGGAGTTAGGGAAGTTGACGAGTGGATCTTTTACAAGATGAGTGGATGTTTGTACCTGGCGACGGCCGACAGAGAGTTAGCCTCACTTCAGCTGGGGAATTCTTGAACAGCTTTAGCACTTTCTGCACCAAGAGATGAACAGTGGTTTACACAGATATCAGGGTTCACTGAGGCCCATTCATGAAGGGATATTTCAGAACTTTTGAAGTTAAGTACAATTGAACGGCGATAAAAAATAACTGTAGTTTCTGCTGCAGATAACTCTCTTGCTGTCTTCATTTAGCTTAAACCTGAATGAGTTGGTCGTTCCGGCTCATTATGTAATAGAAAGGTAAGCTTGTGTAAAAAAAAAATATATATATAAAAAAACATTCACTTAAACCATTTAAAGTAATTATGAGTTTCATAATTTATGTGTATTAATGTAGTAGTAAAATTGAAAGGACATTGACATGATTAACCCTACACACAAGGGGCCAGGGAAAGAAAGAATACAAAAACTAAATTCTAACCCAAAAAGCATGAGAATCTTAAAACTAATTAGTTAAATATGAAAAACAAAGAGTGACAAATCTCAAAACAAAACCACAAAGATTATGAAAGTTCCTGTTTCACACAGAAAGATCATTGGTGGCGCATCACCTCCGACCTTCATTTCCTCTTTAAATAGTTGCCATTTTTAAACATTTCCACGACATATAAATGTGACGACAGGTTAATTGTTAATGAAAGTACATTTGTGTAAATCGCGATGACAGCTTTGAGACTTTGAGTTGTTTTAAAACAGGACAAACTTGATGACTCTGGCCTGCTTCAAACTAGATGTTAGCTTCAGCATCCAGGTCCAGCTAACCTGGATTAGCACTAAGCGAAGACACCGATACAGCCACCGCATCAAGTAAATACCTAAAAGTATCTAGTTAACAACTATTTACAGTCATGACAACAGTAACAAACAATTTAAAAACCCAATTTTACACATACTGGATAGGACAGCTCCTTTAGCGAGTGGCCGTTGATAGCCAGCAGGACATCTCCCTCCTGAATTCTGCCGCTTTGCTCCGCAGGCTGGCCAGGGAAGAGCTGCTTTATCCGGACCAGGCTGCTGAAGGCCTTGGTGGGTGGGTCCAGCTCACACATCAGGAAGCTAAATCCCAGACCATTGACGTCTTTGGTCAGAGTCACCTCCTTAACATTTTCTTGGGGTTTTGGAGGAGGAGGCAGGACAGTGAAGCAACAGTGATAAGGTCAAAGGTCGTGTCGAGGTTGGATAGAAGAAACAGATGTGGGAAAGAAAGGACAAATGAAACCCAAACAGTAGCTGCTACTCCATTACAAATGTGAAATGTGAATACAAATGTGATTATATATATATATAATTATTTTTTTTTGGGATATTCTGCTAATGTCGGAAAAACACAGTGTCATAGTTGTGGTATTAACACTGAAGAAGAAATCTCATTGAAGTCACGCATGAGTAAGCTTGTTCGCGTAATAAGTCAAATAAAAACATGGCGGCGATGGATGTAAACATGCACTCATCATCTGTCAGCCAATCAGAGGAGACGTTGGCGTCTTAGTGAGGCATTGGCGCGTCAAGCCCCGCTTACTTGGGAGCGGCTACGTATACGGCGTTTTGACTTAAGAAAATTGTAGTCGGCCATTTTACAGAAGAGCTATGGATTCAACAGTTTCGAATGACAAACTAAACTTCTGATGAACTGTGCGATGCTGCAAGAGCTCCAATGCATTTCCAATGCAACTGATATTATCCCAGTAAAGGCTGAGATGATATTTACCTTGATGGATGGGACTCATTTAAATGCTAAGTAAGACATAACATTTCCATATCTTTGGTCCTGCCACTGCTAATGGAATATTATATCATTTTCTTTATTGCAGCAACATATACTGTATCCTAAGGCTCTGTCCACACTAACAGACACTTTGCTTTCGTTGCATTTTCTGTATCATTTACAGTTTGATAGTGAGTCGTAATTTCATAGCTCAGTGTTCACAACAGAAAATATATAAAGCAATATGATAATTCAACATTGAGAGTGAAATACATTTCACACCTTCTGGATACAGCTGAAATTAGAGCCATCTGTGGGCAGTTTCTGGATATTACAGATGTATGACAGACGTCTTGTTGACTGACTAGTAAACAAATGTTGCTGTATGAAAAAACTCAAATACTAACAGTCACACTTTCCAATAAATATATATAGGAACTGCTAGGATATTAAATAAATCAGCAATTTCTGTGGTAATTAGAATTGGGTTCTAGGGCTGGGCAATAACTCAATAACAAATGCATATCACAATAAAGGCATGATAAATATCAATAGATAGTATGTCCAATACAATGTTCAATCATTTCACCGAACTCCAATCCAGGAATGCACAGCATTCTGGGAGATGTAGGCAGAAGAAAGGCTTTAGCAGCTCAACCTTTCATGGCCAGCTAAGCCAGGTTGGTGGCATCAACTAAATCACTCGCTCGTTGGTTACCTAGCAACAACCTATTGCGTGACATGGTTTAGGTTTCATCACCGTACCTCATAACTTCTTAAAAATGAAAAAAAAAAAAACTGCATGGAGTGGACGGAGAAAATGAGTGAAACATCTTGAGATTAAACGGGGTAAAGCAGGAAAGGTTACATATCAGTTGGCAGTATTTCAGATATTAAAAAAAACAATCAATAACTATAGATATTGACTGATATCAAACACTTGTATTGTGATACGTTTTCCAGCATATCCTCCAGCCCTAGGCTCTAATTACCATAGCATCAATACTGTTTTATGGACCACTATGAGGCATATGTAATGTCTTCATTGAATTTTGTTTGTCCAGTTTCCGTGTTTTCAGTTGTACTTTTTGTGCTGCTGTAGGCTGTTTAGTAGCCAATGCTCAGACTATTCATTCGTCAGAAAATCAATTGTTAGGTTTGAAAAATATGTTTCTTTTGCTCCAAAATCCTCAAAAAGTTGTTATTCCTAATCTCAGTTATTAATATTCAGAAATAAGATGTCCTCTGTTGATCTTTCCTATCGTCTAGATTTTCAAAACTTCGTTTAGATTTTGCTTCAAAATCTAGACGAGGTTTTAACAGAGAAAAGATTTTAATAGTGCATCCGTAGACTTTTGCTTATCAAGAGACTTCAAGCGCTTCCGCAGTATTGGTTTTTCACATGAAACCACAACACTGGAGGCATTTTTAATGACTTGACTAAACTTCAACCTAGAAAAGTTACTGATTGATAAAAATGTGGAAAATGAGGAACACCTGTTTTGGGCGAATCTTTAGCCCAGCACCACTTCAGCCATGCTGAAAACGTCTTTTCCTGAAAGTTGAAATAATTTTAGCTCCTCAATTTTAGTTAATTTAAGATTTGAAGCTTTCCTGGCATCACACATTGGACGTCACTCAGTTACTCGGCCTGTAATGGAAAGTCTAATCCACCTGTGTACTTTGAAAGAAGTCAGTATAGGAAGATAGGTGGAGTGGTCAAAGATTAAGGGAAGTCTGGATGAGGTCAGGGTCAATACAGCAGTGTAAACATTCACAGGCAGCCAAAACCTTTCTACCACCTGAGACAGTTATAAACACAGAGCCTCAGATTTCCTCCTCTGCTGGTTGCTCTCCTCCATTTTGATGTGGAGGACAATATATAAAATGTCACACTTGTACTTATTTAACTGGAACTATCTCTAATGAGGAAGTCCGCTGTAAACTTTGCAGTGGGAGCTAAAGAGTTTGTGAACATGAAGGTCTTAGTCATCTGAAACAACAGAAAGAAGAGAGGCCCAAAATTCCTCCTCAATAGTGTCAGAGAACAAGTATTTGAGGTTATTGCTTCTAAATGTGGTTCCGTTACATTTTACAATCAGTGTACTGCACGTTATGGAACATTTGTAATGACTTCCAACTTTTTAGTGCTGTGCAATTCAGTCCACTGGTCCTAACCTGCGTTGAAATGTCCTACCATCAGTGACGAAGCTGTAGCCTCTGGAACGGTCAGACCTCGTGCTTGTGGGAGAGCTGAGGGATGACGAACTGTTGAGTCTCAGATGGCTGGTGGTTTGACGAACTCTTTGATTGGAGACCGGACTGTCTGCATCAGCAATCACAGAAACCTTAGGCAGGTTGACTGACTCCCGTCTCACAACAAAGTAGACCACCTAGATGATAGAAGAGCAGAGCAGTTAATAGCCCTCACAAGACACATTTGAACATGTCATATGAAGATTTCTGCAACCAAATCTATGTCTGTTTTTGCTAAATGAGGCCTAGTATTCTAAGCATATTTGGCCACTTTTGTAAAAACTGCCTTAGAAAAGACAGCCATGACTTTGAAGCATTTTGTTGGGAGTACAAAATGGACAGCTGTCCAGTCCCACTATGAACAAAGAGCTGTGTCTGTATTCTCAACACAATCTTAAGCCTGTTCCTGGGGCATGTTGGACTCCACCAGGAGGGGCTTCAAGTCCCTGAAATTTATGATCAGTTTCTCAAGGTGCAGTCCTGGAGAGGAGGATGTCTAGTTTGGAAACCTCAAGGTCTCGTAATTTCTTTTCGTGGATTTAGTGGTTGTCTTGGCTTCCTCAGGCCAGGACCTACATTCAGTAGGTACTGCTACAGCAGTCTGCAGTCAGGTCTGAACTGGCCAATGTTCAGAATCGGTTCCTTCAAATCTGAAGCTATGGTTCTTAACTGCCAAAACATGAACTTTTCTTTCTGGGTTTGGGTCAGCGATTGCCTCAAGTGGAGAGCATGTTGGTGTCTTGTTAGTGAGTGATGGTTGAAGCAGGGGAAGATGATGGATTGGATCTCCATTTGCTGTAATGCAGGCGTTGGTTGCATAGCTATTTGTGGTAAAGAAAAACTGAGCCAAAAATCTCCCATACTCATTATCCGCATTACCAGATTTTGGATAAGTGAGAGACGATGGATGTATTGGTGGGCCCATCAGAAGAATTGCAGATTTTTGGAGTGCAGTTCAAAACCATGCTATTCCCATCCATTATACATATCAGTTAAGTTCAAAAACCATGACCAGATCATGATTATTACATTGCAGACGGTATCAGAATCACTAGACTTCATATTACTGGGACTTGTCCCAACTGAAATGTGTTCTGCAACCATTTCCAAAATTAGCTTTTGAGACGCCAAAACTTCCAATTGTCATCTGCATATACAAGTTGTTTGCTCTCATGCTGTGCTTTACCTCCCCGGTTTTACCCAGACACTCCACGGCCTGCTGGTAGGTGAAGCCATGAAAGTTAATCCCATCAACCTCCAAAATTCTATCACCTGTAAAGTAAAAAAAAAAAGTGAAAAATAAAGACAGAAAAACAGTCAGACTGATCAGACTTTACACATTGATACGTTTGAAACAGAAGTGTGGTACCTGTGTGTAAACGTCCGTCTCTCTCTGCTGCCCCTCCGGGAACGAGGCTCTTGATGTAGATTCCCCCATTTTGAATGTTAGTGTTTGCTGCACCCTAATTAGTCAAGAAGAGGATTTCCTTATTTACATTCATGATATGCTGAGTTATTTTATTTATTTAGCACCTTCTAAGAGCAACTGTATTTACTTAAAGTGGTTCCCACAATTTTATTAATGTGTACCACATAGACTTGGACTAGAAACATTCTTGTATATGATGACTAACCAAAAGAGTCACTATTTTCATGCTAATCAGTTATAAGATGAACTTGTGTTTTGTCATACATGTTTCTTTTTCTTGCTTGGTTACAGTTGTATTTTAGATTCACTCAACCACAGTCATTAGGGTTTATACAGAAACTTTCTAAATTTGTAATATTTAGTTTGATATATCTTATGACTAAGATATAATAATGTCCTTATAATCTGACATGCTGTATTTTGGTGGTGTAAAGTTCTGTGTCATGCTCTGGCTCAGTTTTGCTGAGGTTATCAGTGTGGATGAGCCAACTCTTGGCATCCCCATCTAATCCTGTCAGACCTCAGATGTTAATCAGCTTAAGTGGAAGAGTCTTTGTGGCCCACTGCTTCAGATCAGGTGCTACAGTTGACCGTTCACTGCCAGCATTGAAAGCACATTCATCAGAATGACAGGTTTTTCGAAAGTAAAGCCGGAACACTCACAGAGATGCTGATGCCCAGATTTCCAGAGATCTTCCTGAGCTCCACAGAAATCTCCTCTGACCCCACACAGTTCAGAGATGGAGGTATAGGGCAGCCGTCCTGAGGCAAATAAAACACAAGGACCTTGTGTATTAGTCCATGTAGTAAACAATAAGAATATCCCAACATGAGAAAAGATCAAGATTTAAGCCAAAAGATTTGAAGGGAACACAGAAGCTACAATAAGAAAATACAGTTTTTCAAAAATACACACAAAAAAAACACACCTTAAGGAGTTGACTGAATATGAATACCAAGGACATCATGGAAAGGAAAAACTAAGTGTAGCTTGAGTTTGAGTGTTGTCAGTGTCCTCGAAAAAAATCATTTGATATCTACCAGATGAACCATGATGAGCAATGCGTAATTCATTTGGAGTGAGATTTTCAGCTGCTTCCATCCACTGCCACTATGTTTCTCACAAAGGCTTAAGTAACGCCAGCTGTCTGGAGAAATAGAACTGCTGATACCCATTCTAATTGTAGCAACAATGCTGGTCAGAACTGGACTAAATACAAAACAGGTAGATTAGGCTTGTCATCATTTTATAAATCTTCACTTTATATCATATTATACTTTTGTATTTTATGGTTTAAGTAGCCATTGTGTTATGTGCTGATAACATTTATGCAGGTATTAAACGTCCTCTTCATTAATCCCAAA
The DNA here is from genome assembly GCF_002775205.1 of Xiphophorus maculatus. Classification (NCBI taxonomy): domain Eukaryota; kingdom Metazoa; phylum Chordata; class Actinopteri; order Cyprinodontiformes; family Poeciliidae; genus Xiphophorus; species Xiphophorus maculatus. The sequence continues at coordinate 21,967,183 of NC_036452.1, read as the reverse complement.
TATGTAAATTAAAAATGGTTTTTAGTGGGGCGTGCTGTGGTGGCGCAGGGGGTTAGCACGCCCCACGTTTGGAGACCTTAGTCCTCGACGCGGGCGTCGCGGGTTCGACTCCCGGTCCCGACGACCTTTGCCGCATGTCTTCCCCCCTCTCCTCACCCTCCTTCCTGTCTGCCTACTGTGGAAAAAATACGAGCCACTAGCGCCGCAAAAACTCTTCGGAGAAAAAAAAAAAAAGGTTTTTAGTAATGTTCCAACTTAAATTGTTTTCATTAGCTCTACGTGGAAAATCATAACAGGAAAAAAGCTTGAAAACATCAGTCTTTGTAATTAATTTATATTATAAGTTTCACTGAGCTATTATATATTATTATATAATATATTATGAATTACTGAATTAATTTAAGTCCTTTAAAATGGCTCTACCTGTGTACTGAGGGCTCGAACGTCTCGTGGGACGTGCAGCCTGTTGGAGGCCTTTGGTGTCATCATGACGGAGACGATCTCATCCAGGCTATCGTCTCCTGAACGTCCATCTGTCATCAGCGTAGTCTGGGACCCATATTTTCTCAACACAGGAGAGCGAACGCTGGTGGGACTTAGTGGGACTGTGGAGAAAAAAAATCAACAAAACTTCATTCTCTGCTTTTCTTTTCAGAGTTACTCACCTGAATCCATGAAATGATTTTGTGGAAACGGATATTTTCAGACAAAATTGCTTTTACCTTCCTCTGTTCTTTCAAAATGCAAATGCGCAAGCTACCCGAAGTAAACACGCCAGCTGAAGCCTAACCGGTCTGTTTCTTTATGTGTTCACTATCTTTATATTCAAAAATTCTGACATTTAAGTCAAAGAAAAACGGCAGAATTATGACTTTAATTTAAGAATTTTTTTTTAGTGGCATTGGTCCTTTTCCATGCTTGCATAAAAAAAAAAATCTAAAAAAAAAAAAATCTAAAATATATAAATCAAGTTAGGACATACATTTTTGGAGATATACCTTAGCTGTATTGATTTTGTGAAATACGTTTTTGAATGTTGCTGTGTGTGTTTGTTTTAAGGCAGACAGCTCAGTGTGTGGCAAACATGCTAACTGAAACCTCTTAGCTTTTTAAAATTCGATCTTTGAATTTATATCAGTTTTAAAGAAAACAATTTTTTTTTTCCAAAGATATTTTCTAACGTGTGATTTCAAATTTCAATCAAGTTAGCATGTATGTTTTCTCAGTTATATTGTATATTTTTAAGAGAAATTTCTGGACATGACTGTGACTGTAAACATGATAACTTGACAACGGATCAAGCTAGCAAGTTGTCTGTTAAAGATGCTACCTAGTACTTATTCTGCCAGTTAATCTAGAGAAATTGTATTGAAGTTATTTCAATTAAATAATAGCTGCATTTTTTTCCTACAATATCTTAGAGTTTGTGACTCAATTTAACATGTAGGTTTTTTTTAAGTATATAGAAAAGCATTTTTAACTGCCTGTGTTTACGCTAACAAACAAGCTAGCAAGGCACCTGTTCAACATGTCGACACCTAATCTGCTACTAAATTAGTGCTGAAAAAACTGCTTTGAATAGATTTTTCATCCAGATAGGTTAGATAAATGTCATTTTTTTCCAAGATATTTTTATTTTATTTTGTCTCCAGAAATAGAAACCCTGTCATTTATAGGGTTAGTGCTAACACAAACCCTCACAATTAAAATGACTAAAGATGAAAGGGCATTTCTATCGAAACAGTAAAGGATAGAAATGAAAGAAATATTTCTATAATTCTAGCAACCATTTTACATCGTGTTAAAATATGTGCATTTGTGGAGTAATTACTCAAACAATACTGAGACAAAGAGCACCAGATGACTACTCATGCTCTACTATTGATATAGAGCACATGAAGCACCTTTAGGCTGAGAGACGATGAGCTGCACTTCCTCAGGGCTGCCCTCCATGACCTCTCCTGCCTCGCTAAAAGTGACGCCCTCCAGGCTGACGTGGTTCAGGGATATCAGACGACCCCCTGAAGGCAAAGGTCAAACATTAAAGGGTGACCCCACCAGAGCATGTGGAACACAATCTTTGTCCTTCTGAGCACATGACTTGATACATACTGCCCACAGTCATTCATCAAAGGTGTGGAAGAATTCAATAAGTAAGATTTAAACATTAGAGCAATGTCTAAACTAATTGTTAAAAAAATAAGTAAAAGGCATTCCTACATGAAAAAAAATCTAGGTACATTTTTAAGTATTATTTAATGTAGAATGAATATGTTTTAGTATTATAGACATGTACCTGGTCTGATGCGTCCGTCCTTGTCTGCAGGTCCTCCAGGCACAATGGAGGCGATAAAAATGCCCAAGTCATAGCGGCCTATTGTGTCCTCTCCGACTATAACTATACCTGTGTAAGTACAATTTACAGTTTAAATAAACTGAATAAAATGAGACTTTTACCGTTGTTTTGTGCTCAGTGTCAAATTGGACCAAACATTTCCTGTTTCAGGTCAGTTAAGATTACCGTACCTAAAATGAAATGCCAGAAAAATTAGATTTTGATAACAGGCTTTTTATTATGGAGTGAAAAGTGCCAAATTACACTAGATAAATACCTTATGTTATAACTATTTTAATGTGTCATAATTTTTTTTAGACTGGAAATAAATACAGCAATATTAAATATAGAAAGTAAATATATTGACTTAATTTTAAAAACTACATATTAGTATTTTATGTATAGTAAATTATTCCTGTGCTGGAGCGCACCATGAATGAATTTAAACCATCAACTTCACCCATCAAACTCAGTGGGCGGGACTAGGACTGCTTCTGTTGACATGTTGCAGCGTGACATGACAAGACCCCGCCCCCCAGCTTCCTGCTGGAGGGCAAAAAGCTGCTCGCCAACAATAACTAGCACTGGTTTAACCTGGCAAGTTGTCAACTTTCCACACTAAATTTTAAATGTATTTGTAATATAGAGAATGAAAAAGGGACACAGTGTTTTGCTAATAATTGTCAACACTCCAACAGCTAGCATTCACATTCTAACCCTAGGAAAACATTTAGCAATAACTAGGAGTTACACATTCTGGGTTATATGCAGTGCAGAGTGATATCCTTACCCAAGCCTAGTTTTGGGTCTTTCTTCAGTGAAACACAGATGACTTCCCTCTCCGAAGGAGTGCCCAGTTTAGGCGGCGTTTCTGTTGGACGAGTGATACGACCAACCGTTAGCCAAAAGGAGAAATCGCTCTGAATGAGTGAGGAGACACGAAATTCTCTTGAAGGGGAAACTACTGGCTGACTAGAGCAGAAGCACAAAAGCACATGAAGCTGGGCTGTAAGTGTGAAGACGCTGTGCCTCGGGCTGCTGGGGATCCGGAATGGGCCTCTGACCCGCTCCTCTGGGAACAGGATGGAGAGCGTAAACCTGTGCTGCTGCGCTGGCTGCTGGAGCAGGTGCTGCTGAAGGAACACACGAAGGAGAAAGATGAGAAATGAATTTACATAAAATAGTTTAGACTTTGTGCATAGGGGAAGTAATGTTTTCAAGAGGGAAAAAAAGCAAGTACATTTTATAGTTTTCTGTGGAAAAGCATTTATACATTAGAAGTTTTACACATCTTGTCAGGTTTTAGCTTAACTTCAATGTCTTTCATTAGCATTTTATGAGGTAAAACAAACTAATGGATAACAGTAAAGTGAAAGAAGAGGATGTATACAGACTCTACGTATTTTTGAATACATTTTTTTTAAAGTTAACAGGAAATTTGAAAATATCACTAGATAACTGTGTTATTGGAGAACATGATTAACAATACCTAAACATCAACTATAAGTCTTAAAATAGGCAAATACAAAAGAATACAGTTAAAATAAATATACATTTTTTGCACTTCCGTTGTTTCATCCTAATTAAAGTGTCCAAAACTCGTTGCTCTTTTATCTGTAACTTATTTCATTTGCTGAAGTTGTCAGCATGTAACAGGTAAACACAGGCAGTTGTTACGGAGTTCTGGTGAATAAACATAGTACTGAGTTTACTATGTTGCCATTATGCTTCCAACCATTTCACCAAAGAGACTCTTTAACCTGTCTTTGCTATCACTGTTAGTGATGTATTAAACAAACTATAATAAGTAAACAAACAACGCTTAGCCTGGAGGTGATGCATGTAAAGCCTGGTGGCCCGCCAGACTTATAATACACTCAGGGAAACCCTGATTAGTACAAAAGGTAAAAAAAATACCTGTGATGTTTCACACGGGCCTCGATTCTGGCCGCGACGTCGTCACACAGCTTGGTCAGCGACTCTTCCTGTGGCGTGGTCAGGCCGCTGTCGTCCTGGGGCGTCTCGGAACACGAAATGGACTTGAGCTGGCTGCTCTGAGCGCGGCACACAGCTGCGTACTGCACAATGTTGTCCTCTGGACAAAGATGCAGAGGTTATGCTTGCCATCCTCTACAGCATGCAAGAGTAGTGGCTGAAGCGCAGAGCTGCGATGGAATGTAGTCCCTTCTGCTAAATACGTGCAATGAAACTACAAAGGAAGTCTGGCAGCGGACGTCTACGCCGCCAAACCTTACCTGAGACCAGGCTGTGGCTTAGCTGCCGGGAGCTCATCTCATTGTTAAACTTGTGCTGCGCAGAACAGAGGTTACACAAGTACTTGGCTATCCTGGACCTCTCTGTGATAAAGTTGTATTTCTTCCGGCTGCCCCGGCACTCGATTATAAATTTTCGCTTCTGCAGATTCATAAAAGATGCGCGTTTTAGACCACGAACAGAAACACGTTAGAATATCACGTGGCACTGTGGAGGACTCTCTCACGCTAGAGGAGATGGTAGCCGTCTCCCTCCAGAAGAAATTCTGAGCGGTGGACCGGCAGCCATCTTTAACCTCGTAGATGATGACACCTTTGGCACAAACTCCGAGAACAATCTCTCCGTCCGAAGGCCTTTTCTCCCGTATCACACGGTGGAACAAGACGCCGTATTCAGGCAACTGCTGACAAATCTGCGGGATTAAGAACAGAACAGCCGTCACTTTTAGAAGCGGTCGATGGAGCATTGTGAGTTTCTAAGTACTTTGCTACTACCTTCAGAAATTCAAGCTCTGATTCATCTGTGAGCATTTGGGCGTTATTGGCATGAAGTCTCAGCAGCTCTGCCTGAACGTAAGGCAAGGCACGTTTCTCCATCACACTCTTGGAGACGTACTGGTCAGGTCGGTAGTAGTTTCTACCGTACACCTAAACAGAGTAGAGTACAGGTTTTCACAACATATTACATTTCATTGTGTATAATACACAATGAATACTACACAATGCTACACAAAGCATATTTATATAATGAAAATGCAACTTTTAATAGAGAATTCTAATGGGATAGTCTGGTGAGAGATGTGGCAGGGGCTTAATGCAACCCCCTACAAGATGCCACCCTGGGTAGTTGCCCACGTCAGCCATATCATAAACTGCCACTGATGGGAATGTCATTGGCTTGGACTATATACAATGAGAATATAATTGCCACCTTACAAATGTCTTCTGTTTTTACCATTTTGTCTCACTTAAATGCTTTAAATCAAGGGTTTTCAAAATGGGGGTTGTGCCTTTCCTACAGAGTTCTTCAAGTGAAGCATGAGATAAGGAAACAGCAAAACTACAAAAACCAACTGCAAACATTTAACCGTCTTCACCAAGCTTATGCCATAGGCAAAAAGAATAGATTTTTAGAATCTAAAGCTAGGTTTATAGTTGACGCATTGAACTAGGCTTGAGGATATTGGCGCCAACCCTTTATGGCAAAAATAAGAAAAACTGTAGATGTTAGCTTCTACGGTAGTGCTAAAATGGTTTTCACTGTGCCTGTTAATGCAAATTAAGGTATATTTGATGTTTGAACCAATAACATAGACTTATAGGAATTTTTAGAATAGGTCTCATTCACAGATATTAGCTATTCGTGGGAAGCCCAGGTGCGTAATCTCTACAATTACTGGGTGGTCCACTGGTTACTGGGCAGAATGTATTCTCATTCTTTTACATGTACAACCTCAGGCATGCAGTCTCCATACTCTGTCTGCAAGGCCAGACCTCCCAGATACAGAGCAGTCTCCTCATGGCAGGACAGTCTGTCTTCTAAAAGGTCCCTCCTTAGCTGGAGGTAGAACTGGTGACGGGTCTGTTTGTGCCTAAGAGAGGAAATCGGGGACATTAAGTTACTCAGATCAGTTGGGAAACTCTTACTTTCTCTATTGGTAACTTCGGATCTGTTCCAGCAACAAATCAACTGGAGCTCTAGGTCTAGCACGCATAATTAGAATCTTTGAAGTATTTCCTAATCACGAGAGGAAGTTTCTTCTACTAGTGAATCTATTAAGACTTCTCAAAGTAAACTGTTTTAGTAAACCAGTAAGCTGGAGCACTTGCCATCAAGTGTCCACCCTCACCAATAAAAAAAGAATAACTTACAAAAGAAGAGAAATGTTGTTCACAAAGAATTTGATCCTGAAGAAAAGGACAAAAGTTGTTGTAGGCACTTTCTTCCAGCTATCTGGAGCCACTTTGGAAATCTTGGTGTCATTATCAATGAAGAAAAACTCATTATCTGACCACAGAATAGAGACAAGAGCAAAGACATTTGGTAAGTGGCTTGACATAGAAAGACCCATTCAACAGGTAGTCACGGCAAACCAATCGCTACAATTATTTTACCATCTATATATGCAAGGCCAAAATAGAAGTGTTCCACCAGGTTTGAATGAGCCACGATCATGTCAAACACATCCCCTCCTCTGGTTTTCACTTCACACTTGACCAGGATGCTTTGACCATTTGGCATCACCACACTGAGCTCTCTATGGGTGGCTGGAGATTTCCCTTTCTTTGTCTGTGGAAAGGGGGAAGAGGAATAAACTTGACATCCAAAAAAAGCAAAGATGCTTGAAAGCAGTTTTAGAGAGCATGAACTTACCAGGATGGATCCAGGTAGTTCCAAAACGACAAGGGGTTCCTCTAAAGCTCTGAGAAACTCAGGCCCCATGTCCTACAACCCAGAAAGGAAGGGAGAGGAATCTCTAACAGGACATAATTTAAATGAGAATTCAGTTTATTTTTGATACCATAGAGCATGAAATGCTGCCTCACTTTCATTTTCTTATCGTTCAAACTCATTGCGGACTCGAACTGCGGGAGGGATCTTGCACTGGTAGTTCGATTGCCATCCATGTATGGGCTGCAGGGGGTACGGTTCAAATGCTGCCAGCTGGGGTAACTTTCTCTGAGCCGACCTCCCGAGGGAATCCTGGGGGGAGAGAATTTTCTAGTCTCAGTTGGATAGGAGACATCTGTCACTTACGAGATAATGGCTTGAAACTAAATATATCCATGAATTTAGCAATACCTTGTAGAGTTTGTGTTGTATACACTCATTGAATATTGTATTTGGTACACCTTGTTAGGTTGGACCCCCTTTTGCATTCAAAGCTACTTTAACTCTTTGTGGCATAGGTACAAGGTGTCAGAGTCGGACACATTCTTCAAAGACTTTGGATCACATTATGATCCAAAGTCTGCATGATGCTAGCATTAGTCAGATGCTAGCAGCTGACAAATGCAGATTTGTGGTGCTAATCTCTCATTCCACCATGCACCAAGTGTGTTTAGTTAAACTGAGGCAAATTCACTGTGGATTACAGTGAACACATTGGCTAATTTTGTGCCTCTGGTAAGGCACAGTCCCACCAGTGGATGGAAGCATTTGTTGTTAGATCTTATTTGAAATATGTGTTTCCATCTTCTGTTTAGCGCATTAACTCTTTTTCAGAAAAGCCAAAAACCACCTCCAGCAAGAATAAACCCTTTTTTTTGCAAGACTGGTTGTTGTCTCTTCAAGGAACTGAAGAGACGACAATCTCTTCAGTTCCTTGTTGTTAGCTCACACCCAGTGTGGATTTTTACTGTTACCGTCTTCTTCAAGATTTGACTTGACTCGCAGTTAAAACCAGTAGTTTACAAACACCAAATAAAAAGACATACATTCTTTTTTTTCCTCACTACCTGAACCTGAAGGTAAATCATACCAAACGTCTCTTGTTTTAGTCCAGTTAGAATTATTTAAATGATTACCAGATTTATTTATTCAGTTTATGTAGTCCTGCTGTTATCTCAAGCCAGCCTTTCCATTCAAATCTGACCTCTGACACCAGTAGAAAAGCTACGTCTAATAATCACGACTGATCTGTTTGGTACCAACAACAATGTTCAAAGCTGTTCTCTGCCATGTCTGGATTCCTAATGCATCCTGATTGCCACGTAGTTGGAATATCTACCAGGTGTATCTAATAAAACCAGCTATACGTTACCATACTCAATATTATTTAGATTAATAAATGAAAACAAGATTCTATTGACTGCAAAGGAACCAAGATTTGCAAGGATTTGCTCCTCTGCTTACTTCTTACCCTGTAGTATCAGCTGGATACGATGTTCCTGAAAAGGTTCTGTGGATCTTCTTTTTTAGGGTCCATGTCGAGTTACTGAAAGAACCTCCTGAAACACACATTAAGTAAGATTAGATTAATAATTGCTTTGACAGTATTGTACCTTATACATTAGATTCTGGTCATGTGTCTGTTCTAAATAAGCTTAATAATTACATATTTTGAAAAATAGACTTATTAGCTTCCTAGCTAATAAATTAATAGTAAAATTAACACCCCCAAACTGTAAAGGTCAAGGTAAGGTGCCCCGTATACCATTAATTTAGACACTTTTACATGTATTTCTTGTAAAACCAACATGTTTCCACCGCAACTCACTACTGTTGATGCGAGAAGAGGCCATATTGAAACTTGAAGTTAGTAACTAGGGGTTTTGACTTGCACTGTCTCACTTCTGTTTTGCAGAATTGCTGGACATTATTTATCATATTATTTCCCAACGAACAGTCAATGTGTTCCGGATTTTGGAGTAAACACTTGTGTTTCAAATCATGGTGCAGGAAGTCCTCCTGACCGTTTTTAAGTTTTTAAATGTCGCTACCGTCCATGTGCTGGACCTCCAACAGTTCCAGTAAGCCAGCTTAAAGACGCGGTACAGAGGGAAACGGCTCGCCACAGCTTTTCAGCTTATGCACTAATTAAAGAAATTAGATGGGACATTCTGAGGCACTTTTAACTTGCTTAGCTTACTGAGCTGTTTTCCCTCAAAATTGTATGTAAAGGTTGGAAGTATCCCCCCTGCAAGGTGACTCTTCTGTGTTTAACTTGCTTTTGCAAAGACTTGGGTTAGCATTTTTCTATTAGCCTTACTATGTGATATTTGCTTTGAAAAGATAGACCATAAAAATCAAAAGACTATGCTACCATGCTACTCGCTAGCACCTTTTTCAAAAGACAAATATACTTAAAACAATGCATGTCATGGCCCTTAAATAAGTACCTCAGACTGAACGGATAAAGCTGACGCTAAAGCTAAAAATGTTAAACGAGAGTGACACACTGGGAGGTATTCCACTCTCGTTTAACATTTTTAGCTTTAACATTAGCCGTTAAGTCTGAGGCACTTAGTTCTTCTTAAAGGCGGGGTCGGGTTTAACTTTGCCATTCTTAACATTAATCCACACTTACTACTACTGTTTTGTTTTGCTCTTTACAGACACCAACTTTCACAATTCTGTTTTTCTTTGTCTTCCACTTTACAGAAGTCACTGAAGATTTTCTTTATTTTTGTCCAAAGATATCAGTCATTTTAAAAACCAGCACAATATACATATAAAAAGATTATGTGTAATTTAAGCAAAATTGACAGCAACTGTAGTTTCAAGAAACTCAACATAAAAATGGACCTCATCCATTTTTAATGCAAATGTTACAGATTTTTGATTTGCCTAAAATACAATAACAGCATTCATTTAGTGGACGATCATTTGCAAATGCATCTGTAACTAAAACATTACTTCTAACATCAAAATGTGAAAAGCTCAGCCCTTGAGTTCTGGAATATATTAAATGCAAATTGTATAATTTTTTTTGTACAGTTTTGGCTTAAAAATGTTTTTTGGGGGTCTGTAAATTCCAGTTAACGCTAATCGATAACACTAGTTAATGATTATTTCAATAATCGATTCATCACGATTAATCGTTTTAGCCTTACCCGCAAGGATTTAAAGGCATTCTGGTTCCATATTCAAAAATCACATGTACGAAACATGATTTTCTCCTGTTTGTACTCTGTCTCTCTTTGAGTTGCCAGATAGCAGCACTTAAACTCCAGGTGATGATTCCAGGTGGATCAGAGTTCAACTGATCAGTCCAGAGTTCAGATGAGCTTTCACACTTTCCCAAGCAAAGTGGATTATTGGAGGAAACGGACTCTGGTCCGTTTAAATCGGATCAAACAGCTCTGCGGTGGAAGTGCACCAGTAATAATTATCTGTCTCCATCAAGGAAATACTGCTTTTATTTACTAATCAGATGTTTTGGATTTTTAATTTTTTTTAGGGTTTCCACCCAGATTTTTACAAACATTATTTTGCTGTTCTATGCATCTTTGATTTTAGCAATAAACTACAATGTCTTTTGTTTTTGTACAATTACTGGTGTCTATCTGCAGCTGGGTTTCCATTAACCGCAAAATTGCTCAAATTGACATTATGAAAATAAATTTGCTTAATGAAGACACAACAATTTTGAGAAATTTTTGCTCTAGCACAAAGTGGTTTATCAGTTGTATCAAAACACGTTTTTCACATCACACTAGTCACATGATCAACAGCCACATGTTACTCCTGGTGAAAACAACAAAAAAGACGACAGGAACTAGAAGGAGGATGATGGGGTTTTTTTCCCCGACATTGCAGATGATGAGTGCTAGCGCCATGGCTGAATTATGAATATATTTCATGTAACTGTTTACATCCGTCACTGCCGTGATTTTTGATGACTTATCTCGAGAACAAGGTCATTCACATGTAATTTTAATTTCATTTCTTCAGCAGCTGCATTTCCATTGACCATATAATTGAGCCATTTGATATTTCCAATATAAATTAGCTTATTGTAACCCAGCAATTTTTAAAAACCGTTTTTTTTAAATAAAAAGTTTAGACATTAGTATGAAGTCCTTTTTTTAGCTGTATCAAAATTGGTTACATTTGGAAAACAATTGAAAAGTTGTTTGTTTTTCCCAACAACCGCATGTTGCCACTGTCGGAAACCATGAAGAAAATGACAGGAAGTAGTTGGAGGATCATCGCACTGCATGTTTTTTAATTACTTATCATGTGAACGAGCTTATTCATCTGCAATTTTCATTTAATGGAAACATATTTGCAAAATTGTGTTTTTTCGACATTAACAGAATACACTCAAAGACTGACGCACATTTGTAATGGAAACGCAGCTTGTATGAAACTGGTTGTTGAGACCTGGAACTTGTCATGGAAAAGCTTACTGTGGACATATTTAGTACTTTGCTTGTATTAATCACTGTGTCTCTTAGCAAGAAAGCCAATAAGCACACTCCTGAAAAAGTCAAACGATGTCAAACTTCAGCTCAAACAAATGGAATCAGTTTCTTACTGTGTAATCTATCCCTGACCATCTGACTGCGGTCTGTTAGCTGGGATCCGTTTTCGGTCATGGCCACGTGGTCGGCCTGTAGAGACAGCACGTTCCGGCTCGATTTAGCAAGCAGAGGACTGGTTTTACAGAAGAAGAAAAAACAAAGAAGAAAATACGGCCACTCACTGAGTTTCTGTAGACGTCCTCTACCAGCTGCCTGATGAGGCGCTCTGGGGATGGCAGCATGGAGGACTTGTGATGGAACTCGCAGGTCTCCAGCACCGTCAGCAGGTCGGTCCTCCTCACCGCCATGTCCTCACACATGCTCAGCAGCAAACCCTCCAGCTCTGTGCTTATCTGGACTGGCTGAGGAGAGGCCAGCAAAACCCAAAACGGCTTAGAGAATGGAAGACAGCGACCGGGATGAGAAGAAAAGACGTGAGGAACATACCTGATTCTGAGGTAGGTGATAATCGGCGCACCAGTAAAGAGTCATTCCCAGTGAGTATACTACCACCTGAGGGTCATGCACACAATACTGTTTTAGACATTTTATTCTAAAATAGGTACTAGTTTTTTTATTTTTTTCACAAAAGTTGTGCTGTGGGGAATTATCTCAGACATTAATGGCAATAAAAACTGGGGAGTGAACTTCAGAGCTTGGCAGAGGAGCAACGAGAGGCTAAAAAGCTGAAGCTAAAATCCACAAAGCTAACCAGAGTACAAAAGCACATTATTTTATTTTATTTGACTGAGCTAACTGCCACAGAGCACAACAGAGTTGTAAATTTGTCTGTAGAACAAAATAATTAAGTAAAAAATGTTTAAAATATAAAAATTACTGCTGTACAGAGTGCTTTTATAGTTAGCGAACAGTGCTAACTGTGCTAATTGCTAATAGAACATGATGAAAACAGCTTAGAACATCAACAAGTTGAGTATTCTGAACTTTTGGGGAGTTCTTCAAATCTCTTACATACACATATGGTTATTACATCCCTCATGAATAATTAATAACTGTTCAAAGCAAACAAAAAAACATAACATTTCAAACTTAGCTAAGAGGAAGGTTTCGAGTTTATTCTTAGTGAGGTCGACACCTATGAACATTCAGTCTGTATCATTTTAGCAGCTCACTAGCATAATGTACATATAGACATAAAAGGATTCTTCTTAGGGGTAATTATGTAGTTATTTTATTTTTTTATGTCTCATCATGTACTGTTGAGGTATTCGGGCATAGCATAGCTTGGTGCTAACATGTACCAGGGTACCCAGGTTACCCAGGTCTTCACCCAGGTTAATAACCAACATGAACTTTGGTAAAAAAAAAAAAAAAATTGTTTTTTAGTTGTTTTTTGTTTTTTTCATTTTTGTAAGCAGAAGAAAGGTTTTCCTGCTCTCAGACCTTTTCAGCAGCAGCCCTGGTGGAAGCAGTGAGACCCTGCTGGACCTCGGGAGCTGTGTAAGAAGCCACGTCTTCACTTCGTGCGCAGCTCTTGAAGGCCAGGCTCCCATTGGCTGACAGTAGCATTGAGCCAGGGCTCAACACAGTACACATATTACCTGGACCTAAACACAGCAGACCACAATCCCTTTACCAAGACATTTTTACAAATTGTAAACCAACAAACAGTGGATCAATTTTGGGACATTTTAAATCGGTTCTGAATCGTATAAATGAGAATTGTGAGAGGAAAAAAAATTCCGTGACTCAATTTTTTTTTTGGCACAAACCTACGTCACATGTTCATCTATTGTGTTGTTTCAACCTTTTTCTATGAGTCTGCAGATTCTGACAAACTGTATGTTTAAGAAGGCACAGTTCTTGTACGTTTAAGTTCGTACTTAGACGTGGTCACCTTTTTTGGAGATGTCCAGTAAGGCATCAGCGGTGGCCAGCAGCAGACACCAGACTTCGTCCTCTTCCAGGGGTGAACCCCGGGCCTCTAGCACCTCCGTCAGGGTCACAAATGTGCCCATCCTGCTACACATGGGCTGCACATGCAAAAATGACACAAGGCTGTGAATTAAATGGTCTGGACCGTTTGCATTGAGCACAAACATACTGGTACATCTGCAGTTTTAAGAAGGTACCCTACACATTTTGTTCACCGATAAGCCTACGGTTTAGTAGGATTTAAAGAGAGAATGGCTGGAATAAATCCAACACCAATTCAACACTTAATTCTGCCCTTCTTTTTCCTGAAATAGAAACGGATATTTACCGATGACCTTGTATTGTGTGCGAGAAATGCTGGATGAGGAGACGTTAGAGGATTAGTGATCAACATAACTAGATTAATCAATAGAAACAGCAAGAGGCTAACAGTTTTCAAAGATTAAGAAAATAAACCCTGAAGGAATCGTCCTGCTGTACATGCACAGCTACATTAATCTGTTGTACCAGCACCCACTCAGTCTGCTCTATAATTTGGAGCACTAAGGATAACTTAATTACATCTAGTACATCCCTAAAATACCTACAATTTAGCTTCTTATGCTATTCGTGTCCAAAGTCTGCCTTTAGATTTTTCAGCTTGAGATGAAAAATCTACTTTATATAGCATTTTTCAAATCAAGTGCTTGGCTTAGAAAGCGTGCAATTTGAAACATTAAAGTGTAACTAGCCCCAAATCATTTTTTTTGCTAATAAACTGAAGTTACTTAGGGTGTTCCTTTGAAAATGTTGTCATTTTCTCTTGCCCACTTCCATGGAATTTTTTGTAGCAAGTAGGGCCACAAACAGATACATTCAAAGTATAACAAGCTGATTGAGATCCAACTTTATCAAAAGTATCAACGTTTTCCGTTTGAAAATGTTACAGAAAGGTAAACCCATGATTAGAAGTTGCAAATACTCTAAAAGGTTTGAAGAGGGGGTAGAGGGGTTAATGAATTCAGTGAGGTAAGCTGGGTCGGTTCGGGCTTTACTTTTACAGACTAACCCACCACCTTACTCTCATCAGATGAATTTTCCACACTGCTTTCTGATTCTGCCAAAAACTTCAATACACACCTTGGGTCAGTATTTTCTCACCTGATCCTGATGTCTGAATGGCTTGAAGGTTAATCAATCAATCAATCAATCTTTATTTCAGACACAAAAGAGGTCCATAGTAAAACAAAAAGAAAAGAAAAAAAACAAAAAGAAACATGACAGTCACTGAGCCACAAATAAATGATGACGCCAATGTTTCCACAATTAGTTTAGTTTACTTAAACCTCAGAACCCGGCTGTCATGCAAAGGAAGACTTCTTGTTGGATAGCTGGCTCGTCTCTACCACTGATGCACAAAGGCAAAAATAAATAAAACTAGAACTTTAAATATTAGATAACGAGCTAAACAAAAAGTTGAGGTACATAAAAACTTTGTCTCTCCATCTAGCTGAACATTATTCTCTGCCATCATTCTCTTCTTTAGCCAGCTTGGTTCAGAGATACTCGATGTTCAGTCCCATTAGATAGCTCTGAAGAAAATAGAGTTCACAACATTTCAAATCTCTCTTGCTCGCATGACAGAGAAGAATCTGTTTGAAAACAGGAACAAGATAAGCTAAATATGTCACTGAGTGGAGATTGATGTAAAGCAGTCATTACATTAGACAAAAGACCTTTGTTTTGTTTCTAATGATTCTCCCATATTTTATCTGAAGCCAAACAGAGGACACTAACACAAGACACACCCTAACCCTACGCCATCATGTAGGCCATCATAGGACATTCATATTCACACACCTTTTAAACAGGTCAGACCACCTGGGGACACACGTCCTGTTTCAGTGTACGTCACACCAGCGTCCCCACTCCATCCCTCCATTCTCAGTTTTACTTTAACAAAATAGTCAAGGAGAAAGAAAGCCTTGATTGTAAGTCGCCCTTTCTCCATGGACGACTTTGCAATTTCCATCCAGGAGTTTTTAGCTATTTGAGAATCATTGTCGTACAAATGTACGCAGTTCCTCACCAGGTCTGATAAGTGCGCCTCAAAAGTATTCATGTCACCCGCAGATGCAAAAATCCGATAATCGAAGTGGACTAGCTGAAGAGAACCAAGTGCATTTCTGCATAAAACACGGCAACAAATTTCTGACCATTCACACACCACAGCCAACAAAGCTCTGCGCAAAATGGTTCCACCTGAACCTGGTGTTGAGAAACGGAAGAAGGACGCCAAACTCCTGGCGCATTGTTTTATCGAGCTACGTCAATGAGAGCAGATTTCCATGCTTCGGATGGGACTGCCTTAAACCATGCTAAATTCCAAACTAGCAGTGTATGATCACTCCCTTTCAAAAGGCTTATTTAACATGTACTAATATGCATTCAAACAAACAAATTACTGTCAAACATTTAACGATATCAAAACTAAGATTATTTTAGCTCAATTTAACATTGTACAGGTCTTTTGCCCCAGTGCGGGTCAGGGTCTTTCTGTCCTGATCATGTCTTAAGCTGCAGCAGAGATGTGAAGGTTCACTGCAACTGATGTTTTACTTAATTCTGTCCCTTGAGGAAAACTAAAGACCTTTTCCTCAAGGGAAATGCTTTCAGCAAAGTAAATGTAAAGTAGATATATTGTTGCTGTCTTAGTATTGTCACCATTACACTGGGTGAAGATCCTGCTATACTATTCAAATTTAGGCAATCTATTTGACTGAGGCCGGATGTTAGTGGAATTGAAAAACCTCCTTGGGTTCTAAAGCTAGACACTGCAGCACCAGTATCATTAGTCAAATATTTGCTTCCAAGTATAACAATCCATCTACATATGCTTATTATCAGACCATGCTTCAGACAAAGACTTGGCCTGACTCTTTCACATGGTGTCAAGCTGTAGCAAGTTATTAGCAGATCACGCCCCATGAGCACGGCCCAACTGCCTTTATGAAGTGTTGGGTCACGGAGTCTCATTTTTCAAGCCATGTTGGTGTGCCTGGAAACATGTCATGGATACGTTGCCACCATACTGCCTCACACTCCACCAAACCCCTGTTGGTCTGACGGCACCATAACAAATGACCTTGCAACATAACCCTTTGTGCATGCGCAAAAGCCTGGGGAGATTCTAACATGGTAACCCCACGTAATGAGAAGCCTGCAGTGTTCTGAACACACTGCTGAAGATTACACAATGACCTTGCAAATGTCCTCCATGTTTTGTCTCTTTTCTTTATCATAGTGTGAAAGCAAAGAGGTCTGTTACCGATTCTGCAATCTGAAACCATCAATAAACAGCCTTGGTGGCTTTTCTTTTTGGCAAAACTATGCTGAACAGAGTTACAGTAGTTCTGCTTGACTGTACAGCAGACTTTGTGCAAACATTTTTGGAGGTTGCAAACGTAGAAGTGGTTCTAATACCGGGCACTTTTCTTGCATTTATCATTCAATATTTGTCAATTCAGCCAAGTGACTTAATAGAAGGATGCCGACACACTGATTTTTTAATGTTTGATGCAAGTAATGTGCCAAAACAAGGCTGTGCACAAAGCACTTAGTACTGATCTGATTTTGTTCTGCAATTAAACATTTTTGGATTCCTTGAAAAGTGTGAATATTATTTCAAATAATTTGCCATTAAGACTCCTGGAAGATTTTTGTCAGGCATGAGAGACTGCAATCTCATGAACATCCATCTAGCTTCTGTACTTGTATATGCTTAATCATCCCATGGTTGTGAACTAGAGTGTATTTTTAGTGGTTAATGGGCAAGATGTGGGGTATACCTTGTGCTGATTGCCATTCTACCACAAAGTAAGCCAGAGACGAAAGGGGAAGACAACGGTGCAATACCAGAAACTTGAGGGTGATGGGATGTTCTCCTGGAGAAAGAATCCACGGCAGCACATTACAACTCAACAAAGAGAGACTGCCTCAGTTCAAACCCAGAACCTTGTTCTTGCAAGCCAGCAGTTTTGTCCAATTCAAATATTGGGCATGAAAACACCCAATAGGGAAATATTTTTCATGATACTGTTAGAGCCTGTTAGAGTTCTTCAAGTAACTCGAATCATTTCTGTGGAGGGTTGACCGGTACCTTGCGGAGACATGCTGGTTGTTACTTCTATTTGTCCTAAACAAATACAATGAGCCACAAGAATTACACAAATCTAACATCCGCAATTCTTGAAATGATAAACTTTGAGAAGTTTGTCATTCAAAATCTTTTGAATACAGTAATTACATATCTTCTTTTTTGTGTGGTTCTTCCGTATCAAAACGTATTCTAAATGTCACAAAGCTCACCATGATGCTTACCCTTTTTGGACTTGGCTGTGAGATGTTTAAGGCCATTACAGACTTACAGAAAAGGAGGTTCGCTTATGAATGCAGCCAGGATCTCCGTAGGAAAACAGACAGTTCGGGGTTGATGCTTTTCAAATATTTCAAAGACCTCCAAGGTAAAGTCCAAGATGACAAGATGTGTGGACATTATGAATGCGAAAGCTACGGGTCTCTAGTTCAAGGTCATGGTGTCTGGACCATTTACAGCTGTCCACACACAACTCTCTCTGTCGTTTTTCTCACAAACCTCTAATGCGGATCGGACCGTTTGTTGCAAATTTAAACTTCAATCATTTGCTTGATAGTTAATGAAGCATCTTAGTCCTTTTCTTAGCAGGTTGTCTTGTTGTTTTAAAGTCTTTAACTTACTTTATTGTGCTATAACTGGATGTACTGTCTTAGCTGTTGCTGCTGACTTGGCTGCCAGTCGACAGAACACTGCTTCACATGCTTTTAATTCTCTGACTTTGGCAGTTTGACAGCTGGCCAAGAAACTCCAGCTCTGTTAATCAGGTTATGGGCACTATAATTCAAATAAGATCAACCAAACTATCTGATGATTTGAAGTCACATCAAAAAAAAAATAAAAAAAGCATCGTGGTTAAGTCTAGAATATTTTATCTGGAGTTGGAAGACATTTTTGGGCGGCTTCTTTAAGCCATGAATCTCACAATACGCAGATGATGCCATGATAGGATAAAATTATCTATGGGAAGCAAAACTTCTGTACCTCTTTTTGCTCTGGATTTCAGTTGTTGACCTTGTCAGATAAGGCAGTGTGAATGGCAACAGAACCCTAGCAGAGTTCCCAGACCTGGTGGATAAATGTGCTATAAAGGAAACTGCTCTTGTGTGAGAGTTCAACAGCTGTTTCAGGTGACCTTTGATTAAGACATATGGGACACATCCAAACACATCTGGTTGGAGGGGTAGGCAAACAGAGAAGGTCAAAATCAAATGCCTAACATTAAATAGATCTGTTGTGTTTTTATGACTAAATAACCTGGCATTAGTACACAAACAATACCGAAGAGTCTTGGAAATCTTTTGAGCTATTTCCGTGACCAGAGGATAAACAAACATCGCTCTCCAAGAACTTTCTGTATCACTGCTTAAAGTGTCAGCATGACATTTTTAGGTGTGTTTCCAGTTCTATAAAACATCTCACATTGAGGTTTTGTGGTGATCCAGTAAAAATAAAAAAAACAATCATTGCTTTTGTCTGAGCAACTGGTTTCACCATATGAAGGATTTTGAGCAAAACCATGTGATGCCTAGCTAAATGGCTCTTGTATAACTGACTTGTTACACCGTCTACCATAAAGGAAAAGCACAGGAACCTGGTTGATTACCCACATATATAAATATAAATATATTCACAGCTCTCTGTAGCCACATTACACAGTCATCACTTGCTTTAAGACATCTTTCTTTCCACATGTGCTGTGTTGAGAAATATTCCACTGAAAACCCATTTGACAAGCTTTCTACAAGTTATGCAGCTTACCTTATTTCATCAGGTACCTGAGAAGATTGTCTCTAAGTTCCTCCAAACATCCACCACTCTGAACTCTAATCCTTCCTCCTCTTATACACCCCCCACTGCCATTTCGCCCACCTCTCCATTGTCCCGGCGCTCATGTCTGTCATGACAGCTCGTCCCTCTATTCCCATCGGCATAGGATGGTCACAATCATGTCCCCCCGGGGGGAAGAACTAATCAGCCCCATAACTTTGCTTCCTCTGGACTTGTGTCTAATGACGGCGTGTTCTGCCTTTTCTGGAGTTTTCAACTATTTTTAGCCGAAGGGGAACTTACTGTAAGAACTTAATTGGATTTGCAGGGCAAGCCGAAGACAGATGGGGCAGCAAAGGGCCAATCCACTGTAGGGAGGACTGTGTTAATCTGGTGTTTTAACTACAACTGATAAGTTAATTGCCCCGCTTTCTGACAGAATCTATAAACACAGGCATGACTGTTTGCCATTTCTGCCCATCTAAATAAATCACTGAGGTTTATTGTTTTCTACCAGAGCCAGTGATGAAAAAGGTGTTACAGGGGCAGTATTACGTGCTTTCCTGGCATATAGTGCCATTTTAAGCAAAACCAAGTAACTGTTAACTTCAGTTGTCAAAAAATGCTTTGTATATCAAATATGACTTAAAGGAAAGTTTACTCTGTAATTGAATGCCTTGAAATAGGGCCTCTGTCTCTTTAAAAACTCCTGCTCTTTCTGAAACTCCATCTTTAGGACGTCATCACAACATGGCTCCTCTATTGACCCTTTAACAACATTTCTACCAGCATTGCACCAAGAAATATCTCGTATGATGAGCTCAGCAGCAGCAGTTCCACCAGGTGTTTACTAGTTGCTGCTGACTAATCTGTTGGAACTTTATCTCTTTATCGCTTCCAAAGCCAATTTTGACATGCGATGCAGATTTGAACCAATGATTTTTTGGTGAAATGTAAAAATGATTTACATTTTATCTCATAAATATATAAAAATTTCTATATTACGCCAACTGTACTTGTAGCTAACACCATAATGCTAACACTTGGTGTCATTGTTGGCAAAGAGACTAACCATCTGACCCTACACCTAAATACCAAAGTCACTGTTGGCTAAATTGCTCCACATCATGATGCCACCACCAACAGAAGTTTGCAGACACTCTTCATGGATCCCATAAGCAGTCGTACGCCACCTGCAGTGCACACTTTGTAAGTCTCCATGTAATTGTGGGATGGGGTTTGTTTCACAATTACCTCAAGGCTGACATTATCTGGTTACATATGCCTTTTTTTAAAACCACACTTTCCCCTTCCACTCAACTTTCCATTGTTATGATTGGAAGCAGCGCTCTGTGAACAGCAAGCGTCTTTAACAATCCCGTTTTGTGGCTTGCCCTTCTTTTTGAAGGTGTCACTAATTGGAGAACTGTAAGGTTAGCAGTCTTCCACTGTGTTTGAGAGCCATACATAATAATAATGAATTAAAAACCCGTTTTCTTTTTGGTCTTTCATAATTTTCTGAGAAGTGGAATTCTGAATTTTCATGAGCCGGAAACCTCAATCATCAAAGTGGAACAGAAATATCACCCCGTGTGAATGAGTTTTAAAATATAATTATTAGTAAAAATCAACTTCTTGATGATGACTTCTTGTATTTTTGCTAATATGTTTAGAATACTATAATGTCTATTGGCTAAATAAATGTGTTTACTGTATAAGCAAGCGTAAATAACACGTCTCGCGCGACGTCATTTTGAAACGTTGCAAAACCGTTTCTTCCGGGCCGCTCTTGAACGTCCCCCAGCTCTCATTGTGCAGCCGAGGAAACATCGGAAGGTTTCGACGACGTCGGTATGAAATGGCAGAAAGTGCTTGTGTCGCGGAAGCACCGAGATTAGGCTACGTAGGAGCTGCACATGTTTACTGTGGCGACCCCGGCCTGCTGAACTGAGAGCTAACGGGAGAGTGCTACTGTTGGGGGTGGGGGGGGACGTGGATTAAAGACCACCAGGATTTCCTGCCTAAAAAAACCCGTCCAGCTCGCGTCTGAGGGAGGCAGCAGGCGGCGGCGGCTGCAGGTCGACACTGCTGGAATTAACCGGAGAGGGGTGAGCTCTGCGTTTAGGTTTTTTTGGGGTTTTTTTTCTACCTGTTTTCCCCGTGTTATTGTCAGCCGTGGGATGGGCCGAATGGAGTTGCTCTAAATTAGTGTAGCGTTTAGGAAGAGCAGCACAGCAGGCAGGACAGGTCTGGCCTAAAGGCGAGAAGGCGGCCAGACAGAGTGACTGCTGAGAAGCTCTCTATCTACACTTCCATATTTATGACGGTGCTGCGCACACTTTAGCTCGGGCCGTAAATAAACCCCGGATCCTGTTTTTACTCATAAAACTATCACAGTGTTGGGCTATAACGGTGACCTCCACTCAGTGCTCATATAAACCCAGAATACCAGCTTCCATGTAAACACTAAGCACCAGTTGTTGCCTTTGAATACACCCTGCTTCCAGCAGCTAGCATCAAGTTGACTGCCTCAACTTTGAATGTGACTTAGCTCAGTTGCTACCTTAAAAGACGACACCTTTTGTAATAGGTAACACTGTAAGGACATGTTTGTGGAAGCTAGCGTCAAAGGGAGCGTGTAGTCAAGTGTTTGCCTTTTTCTGACTCAGGGCTATGTTTTTGTATGTTATTTTGTAATACGTCAATGCAGCACCGGTTCATAAGTTTATGCTTCCCTAAACACAATTTGATGTGGCGGCCCAATTCCTGTTTCGATTATTTCATGAATAAATGGCTCTTACATAATGTTTCTGTTAAGGGCTAGCATGAAACTGAATGAATGTAAAGCAAAAATAACACACTGTCGTTTAAATATACTAAGATATTTATCAGAATGACTGATTTCATAAATAGACTTGGGTGCGCACATTTGCCAAATTCATTAGTAGTTTTAAAATGCTGACTATGTTGAATATTATACCCGGTTTTTGATATGGGCAGTTGCCCAGGGCGGCATTCGCAAGCAAGGTACTCACTACAAGGTAAAAAGACTATAGAGTAGACTGTCAGTTGTACTGTCATTTGCTTTTATCCATATGCTATTGGTGAGACATTTTCAATTGAGTTAACTACAGTGTCTGTAATCAGTCAAAATTATTCACATTTTAACATAAAAAAATATAGCAATTTTGCTGCTAAATTATTGAGTAAGTAGACATATGAGCTCCACAACAAAAATATTGATTGTTTTTAATCTGTTATTTAGGTTACTCAACTATAGCAGATTAGTGCAACGTGCTATTATACCAATAGCATTGAGATGCTATTTTAAGGTTGAAGGAGTTGGCCTTCGATTAAGGAAGGGACCCATTTGGTGCGGTACTTTACCTTTAACTCCTTTAACTAAATGAAACTTGGAGATGTAGGTATTATTAATTTAGTGCTGTGCTCCACAGCAAAGAGAAAATAACACAGAAAAGTAATTGAAGAGGAACTCAAAACCACTTTTTCCTCGCTCTCTGTGTTGGATATGTTACACACGCACTTGTTGCTACAGCAACTGACAACAGCGCCACTAAAAGTTTCAAGATTCAACACCAAAGAACCCTCAAACATTTCCCCACACAAAGAACAGAACATTAGGTCTGTTACAGTATTATGTTTTTAGGTTTGATGTTTATTTTGCGATTATTAATAAGTAATCGCTGTGGTAGACCAGCTACTGCTACTGTTAGCTAATCTAACACAGTGGTGCTTGATTATCTAATTTAAACTCCTGATCTACTCATGATCTGCCAGAGAGTTGGTGTGTGGGTTGCTGTTTTTTTTTTTTTACTGAATTGAAACGCACAGAATCCTGCAGCTCATCTACAAGTTAAAGTTGTCAAAGTCAAGCTAGCAAAACCGACCTACTTTCCTCTCCCTATTTGTTTTTAATTAGAACTTTTTCCGGACTTCATTCTGTAGTCGTCATAGAGTTGACGATTAGTAGCAAAGCACTGCATCCCTTTTTCTTTTCTATATCACGCATACATTTGAGATTTAACATGTTATGTTAATAACTTGACAGCTAACACCAATGCTAGTCATCGTCAGCGAGCAACATTTTACCGTCCAGCATGGAGCTGGGGAGCGTGACGTCACGCTTCAACTTGCCTCAAAGCGTGACGCAACACAACATCAACTATTGAACTGTTTTCAGTAGTTTGTTTGCTCCTGACCGTTCACCACTCGCTTCCAGTCTTCTCTGTCGACGTCCTTCAAAGGACGCGTCGCCCGAATACGGTCAGACACACCCCATCTTCAGTGTCATTATTAATGACAGTGATCATAGCTGAAGCAAGCTGAGGTAGGTTTCAGCTTGCGTGTTGTCTGTGTTTCCAGTGAATGCATCTTGTTCCACTATTGATCTGAGACGCCTGTGTGGTGATGTTTTTGGCTCCATGTACTGCACACTGCTGCAGGGGAATGCACCAAGAAACCTGACTCCAGCACCAAAACGTGAAAGGTGGCCAGAGTCTCGGCAGGCACGCATCTGTACATAAAGACGTGTGCCAAGTAGGTGGTTGAATGTGTCGTTTGTCCTTTGTTCGATCTGGTTGCTAAGATCAGAATACCGTTGAACACACATTGCATGTCTCAGTTCGGTCAACAGTCACGTAGAATCATGGTCGGGTCTGTCTCTGTCCGGTGTCGGCGCCTCCTGTTCTGCCATCGCTGTGCAAACAGGCTTGAAGCTCCCATCTCGTGTTTCTGTGCAAATAAGACATAAGGTGGTAAAACAAAGTTCATCCTCAATCAAAGAGCTGGGTATAATATCAGGCTTAACTACAATTAAATACTTTTACTTTAATTTCATTTTTCAGTAAGAAAATTGAAAAAGTCTGCAGATTTTTCATTTAACCACTTCAGCCTTTTTATACAATATTAGAAAAACATTAAAAGATGCAAATAAACAAGTATTTAAATTTCTTTTTCTATTTATTTTAAGAAAGTAAGCATTTATTGCATAAAATACAATAACACAAAATTCCTTTAGTGAACATTTGCTCATTTGTATCAAAGAATGAATCTGCAGCTAAAAGCAATACTTCTAACCTCAATATGTGATGTTAGAAAAGCTCAGGCTTTATGAAGTGTATGACTGATCTGGTGATTCATTTTTGGATTAACAGATTAATATTTGAATAACAAAAGGTTCTTAATAGGAGTTTATTAACAGAATTTGAAAGAAATGAAGCTAACACTGTAGCACTTGAGGAGTTCTGGACTCCACATATTTAGCGTGTTTTTTATCTCTTAAATGCAAAATGTATACATTTTTGGCTTAATTACCACTTTGAGTATGATCTTTCAGCAAAATGGCTTTTTTATTTTTTAGTCTGTGTACTCCAGTTAATGATTATTCGATTACTGAATTAGTTGACAATCTTTTCAATAATTGATTCATCACAATTAATCCGATTCATCGTTTCAGCCCTGATTCGATCCTAAGAAGTGATCAGCTATAGGACCAAGGCCGGGTCATGTAGAGGAATGATCCTCGTGAGTGGAACATATCTGTGGTGTTGGACCAGACTTATGTTGTCATGGTTTTTCATCTTTAATGTGGGGTTTATTGATCTTTTACTGTCAGCAGTTGGGTCAAGGTGTGAGTTAACTATTGCTTTCGATACTCTGAGTAATATTTATACGCTATATGTTTTTGGTGCAGACCTCTGACCCCTCCCTCTGGGTTGTGTTTGGATATATCAAACCTCTCAGGTGCATGTTATTGTCTTTATGCGAACAGGAAGCGCGCACCAGATGACTTAAACACAGTTATAGTCGACACAAACTGGATCTGGATGTTCAGGGAGAGCTTGATCATGGCCGAAAGAATCTGTTCACAAAAGCATACTTTCTGCGGGGAGTAAATATATACACTCTTAATGTCGGCTCTATTTGCTTTGGCATTTTCATGTCAGAAGTGATTCAGCTTCTGCGACAAATTAAGCTGACAGTTTTTGCTGCTTGTTAAAAAACAAAAAAAAAGGCTAAATGTGACATGAAGGGGTGTTGAGTTACTGTATATTATGTGGGGAAACTAACACGCTGTGGCAGAAACATCTCAAAGGTTAAAGATGGCGACCGTACCAGAATAATTAACAGTCCCTTAAATGGCCACACATGTAGCCATGGCTAAACGTTGAGATTCAAAGTGTGTTTTAATTGATTTTCTCAGCTTGGGGACAGATGCACTGATTGGAATTGACTTCTGATTATTCTTTCTGCAACTGACGAGATTCAAAATGATTCTTGTAGCATCTCTGTACACTGCACCAAGTTACAGTCGACTTTGCATTTTCAACATATGTAATCAATCGATAAAGATTGCTAGGCTGCCATATTTGGTGGCACATGACTTTAATTTTTTTTATTGGGACGGGTGGCTGGGTGAACCCAATTTGTTTCCCGCCCGCACCCCCTGTTTGATTTACACAATAAAAGTGACACAATGATAACAAATGCCAATTTAAAACGGGAGTGGATAAAATGTAAAAATGAAATATTGAAAATAAATCAATGTATGATTTAAGGGTAGCAGTAAATAAAAACATAAATATAGAGAAAATGGTTAAATGAAATGTTGCAATAAATGAAAAATTGCATCAAATACATACTGAATATAATTTTTTTTTTAAATGATTGAAAACTGATAAAAGCTATATGATTGGGGAAGAAATTGAAATAGAATACTGATGTTACATTAATACTGTCAGAAATTATAGAGAAATATTACCTTATGTCACATTAAATAATTAATAAGTCCATGAATGTCGGCCGGCCGATGTATCAGTTGACCTCCAATTCAAACTGTTTGGCAGTAATCTATCCATCCAGGACGGACTTTTACTTTTATTTATTCCCACAACTAATATAGATTTTATAAACCAATGTGCCACATAGCTGGGTGAGATCACAAGGATGGAAACAAAGTAATACATAATTTAAACCAAACCACTCAGACAGCAGCTGAAAAATCTCATAAGGCAGGTTGGTAACCGGCAGTTATTTGGGAAAAGGGCGAGTTACTTTTTCACCTAGGTCAAGTTGGTATGGAAAGATTTGTGTTTCTTTAATTAATTAATTCATCCTTTGATTGTATTTAGTCAGAATGTCTTTTTCTAATTTCAGTAGTAGCTAAAAAGGTGGTTGCACTAAACCTAAAGCACTACACCAAAGGTATTTTACAGAAGTTGATGCTAAAGAGCTAACTTCATTTCGAATTACATCTGCGTCAGGACCCCAACCTGATTTCCACACCCTTGATCCCAATACATGCGCTCTACACACACTGCTGAAACAATGCAGATCCAAAAAAATCCCCTGTGAAGTGTTCTCACTCTAAACCCAGCACTTACAAATAACTCAGTTGTATTTTTTTGCCCTTAAGAGAGCAAAAGCAACAGGATATCAGGCCTGCTGTAGCTCTGATACAGAGAAAATGTGTGGAAGGTGTCCCTGATAAGAATGGATAAGGACTGTTTCTACAGCTGTTGCTTTCTTATCCGTGTTTACTCTTGTGTACGTCTTTTCTTTTGTTTGTTTTAAACTTAACAGCCCCCTGTTAGCCTCATTCTGTAGGGGAAGATGACTGTGTTTCGGCTCTTTAGTGATGTGAACACATTTTCCGTCTCTGTGTGCCCCAGGACGGTTTTGCTTAGATGCACTTCTGATCTGAGATGAGGTGAATATGGCAGGAGGGAAGGGGGAATACGACGCAGACGAAGCCAAGCAGAAAGCATCGCGCGTCTCTCGGAGGAAAGGAGCAGGCAGAAGTTGTTCAGAACCCTTGCTCCTCATGTGTCACGCCACACAAATTCACTGGGTTTCACTGGGATTTTATACCAGTGATCAACACACAGCAGTGGATAGTTGCTAATTGGAAGAACCACGGTTCATATTGTTTTAGGAAAAAAAAGATGCAAAGAGTTTTTGTTGATTTAAGAATTACGATGAAGACTGATCACTCAATGATCCCCAACAGACATTTGCTTGTCAGTTGAGGGTTATACATCTGGAGACTGACATGTTTGTCCATTCGTCTTTGCAAAATCATTTCAGGTCTGTGAGATTACATACAAAATGTCTGTGTACAGAATTTTTGAGCATCAATTCTCAGTTGAATTAACACGCCAGCCTTATGTCTTTTGCAGAGGGTAACTGATTTTATTTAAGGATAGCCCTGTAGTCATCCTTCTTTCAGTCAAATCTGCCTGTCATTTCTGTTCCTTCTTAAGAAAAGCATTGCAATTTATCGCAAGCAATTTAAACACTTCAAAATCAATTTTTCAGCATTTTCAGCCTGCTGGTAGAGGCACTAGGGTAGTCCACCAGCGGTCCACCATGTTTTGTTTTCAAAAATGTTAAACGTTACAAAAATCTGGAGGTACATAGCAGGGATCATAATTTGGAAATAATAGAATGTGACTTGAATGGCCTGCTGCAGGAGCGTTCAATGCATTAACTATAAACATGGCTAAATCTATCTTTGATCTCATCCATCATCCATGTCACTGGTACTGATGTATAAAAAAAACCCATTTAAAATAAACAATGCTTAGCCTGGTGGGGATCAAGTGAAGCCTGGGGGCCCGCCAGGCTTATAGTACACTGGGGCAAACTGATTCAGAATTTCCAGGATTAGTATTTGTGATTCTCTGCAGAATCGGTTATTTTTTTTTACCTGTTTTTTCCAGAGCACGTGTTGCAATGTAATCAAGCTTTTCAACGTCAATTTTTAATCAGACTGCTACTCTTGTGTCGCTCGCTTCCTGCCTTAGCTGCTCCCGGGACTGGCTCGGGTTCGGATAAACCGGACCAACTAAAGAACCGGAGTTACCTATGAATAGAGGGGTGGGAGAAGGGGAAAAGACTTTTAGGTTTACTGATGGGAAAAGGGAATGGGCGGGGTAAGATGGCAGTATTCAGACAAGTCTCTGCAAAGCCCATATCTTCTCAGTTCAGTGCTCCAAATCCCACTAATGGTTTGTCATGCTCATACCCAGCATGAAACCCTGCTTCCTGCTTCCTGTCTCCCTCTGCCTGGGTCACTGCTCCATAACCCCAACATTTAGATTTCATGTAGACTACATGCGCAGCTCATCCGATGCGTTCCAGAGGCGCAGTAATCTCTGGAATTGATGCCGTTTTGGATTGTATGCATGGCCAGGTTGATTTTCTGCCATCTGAATCAGAGCTTTTGCTGGTGAGTGTAGACTTTATTTGAAGACTTGTAGAAGGAGGCTTGCATTTGCACGTTTAAGATTGATCATTTATGACAATTCTCTTTAAAGAGTTGGTTTCATCCACATCGGAAGAAATCCATTTCAATATAACTGCAGCTGCACCGATTGTTTTCCATTGTGTCTTGAGTTCTGATGTGATGTTCTGTCCTGCTGATTTGGTCCAATTTGACCTGTAGGGATGCACCAATTAAAAATTTGGGCTGATAGCGAAGTCTGATACTGATAACGCTGTTACACCCAATAACCGTAATTCACCTATGTAGACTATTCCCATAGCCAATAGACACCATAAAAAATGACCAGGAATCAACGAGATGTAAATAAACGTCAGTTGTTACATCTCCAGTTTTACTTATCGGACCGATACTGACATGTTAAACTATCAACATCTATTGTTTTCTCTCTAGAAGCTAAAACTGATAACGCGTAGATTTTTTTTTATCAATAAGTCATATCAAAACAGAGAGTACCCTGCTTATATGAGCTTAGTATTTAGCATAAACTGAAAACAGTTGCTGCATTTCCATTAGAAATGTGCACAAACTTTGTCAATATTCCACTACTGTCAGAAAAACACAATTTTGCAATGGCAGTTTTTCCATTAAATAAGAAATGCAATTAAAATCACACATGAATAAGTTTGTCTGTGTGATAATTCATTAAAAACCATGCCACACCATCATGCTCCTGCCACTTCCTGTGTCTTCTTCATATTTTCTGCCAGTGGTAACATCGGACTATTCATGTGACTCGTGTGATGTGAATAAAATGTTTCCATTACAGTTTTGTGAAATGGATGAATTGTGATGCCACCTCATCAGACTTAACCAAGTTATGTGAAAACTTGATTTTGTTTAAATCCTAAGGATCTTTAAAAAAAAATCTCGAGTTAAGTCCAGCTTACAGAAACCCGGTGTTAAAGATGCTTTTGCTTTGTGAGGTACTGTCAGACCTGCATTCCTGTCATTCTGCTGAACCGGTGCCGGGACCCGGGTGGTAGAACTGGTTCTGTGTATAGTTTGTGGTTTTCCATTTTTCCTTCTGTTCACCGCCAACAAACTCTAGAAAACACTGAGTGGAATTTCACGGGTAGAGTTAAGAACAACAACAAAAAAAGCTCAGTAATCAACCAAGAAATCTGCAATAAATGGATCTATACGATCTCTGTGATGTGTTTCTATGTTTCATGGTGCGTTTACTGACAGTCACATGATGCTGACTTTGCAAAAGATGAGAAGCAAACTCTGTATCTGCTACTTAAGGCCACTCAGTAGATGGATGAAAATTAAAGTTTCTTTTTTTATTAATATTTTCTCATCTTTGAATCATCTATGTTCAGCGCAATACTTTAGTTTTATGGTCAAATAAAATATGAATGAATGAATAACATTTTCACGCTCTGAACTTTAAGGTGCGGCGGATTTTACAACAAAATAAGGTGATGCGACCGGTATAAACACTGACACATTTTTTAAAGTATAATTTTAACCTTTCAACATTAAGAAAACTGTTACAAGACCAGAAAAAATGTTCACCTCTACCAAAGTTTTTATCTTTATTTTATGTAATTTTTTAATTGTACTTAAGCATATGCTCTGTCTCCACTGCAGATCTGGAGAGGCCTGCCCTTCTTGGATGCCCAGCCTCAGAGTTCTACCAAGGTTTCATCATGAACCGGAACAAGCGTGAAAAGGAGTATTACAGCATAGACGTGGGCGATTCAACTTTTACAGTCCTGAAGCGCTACCAGAACCTCAGACCTATTGGATCCGGAGCACAGGGGATTGTCTGGTGAGTCTGGGGACAAAAAAAAACCTGCCGTTTGACGATATTTCATCGTTTTTAACAAATATTAGCTCTTAAGTTCTACCTTTTGCTCCTGTGAATTGAATATTTACTGTTGTTTGTTATTGATACATAAACAGCACGCAAGCTGCAAAGAAGTGCTAATGTGACTCCATGCGGGCCGTCGCCTCGTTCCTTCCTACTTAATGTTCGTTTTGAGAGCAAATGAGAGAACTATTAGACATTATAGATGTGGGTCAGTTCATTTATATTTACGCTATGCTCTACTTTTTACACAAAACTTTCAGCTGAACATTTTGGTGAAGTTTTGCAAATGGTAATGGAAAAAAAAAGAATCAGAACTAGGAACAGATTTTTTCCTATCGTGACGCCATTTTCTATATACATAGGAGGGGTGTTTTCAGCATCCAGCTAAAGATGTGAGGGAAGACGTGTTTTGATGAGTGCACCGAAAAATAGGCCAGTTGATTTTCTTCATTTTGGAAGATCATATTTAGTCACTTTTCAGACAAAAAACAAAAAAACAAAAACAAATTAAATATCTAAACACAAGGGGAAGAACGGGAAAAAATGTTCATTTGTTCCTGGGGTTTTCTTCATTCTTTTGCAAAATAAATCAAAACGTATGTAAGAAATAACTGAAAAACTGTAGATTAAAATGTTCCCAGATGCATCATTGCTAACTGCGTCTTTTTCTCTTTTATTTCTGTTTCCTCAGTTCAGCGTATGACCACAACTTGGAGAGGAACGTTGCCATCAAGAAGCTGAGCCGGCCCTTCCAGAACCAAACCCACGCCAAGCGGGCCTACAGGGAGCTGGTGCTCATGAAATGTGTCAACCACAAGAACGTAAGAGCTCCGCTTCTTCCGCTCTAATCTTCCCCTGTGTTTGGCTTTAGCCATCACACAATTAAAGCTGAATTTAAACAAACAAATATATGTTTGAGCCAGCACAGCGTCCAGAGTGACAAACAAGTCAGAATCAGCAGAGAGGACGAGATGTTCAGACGGAGCGAAGCTGACCCTGAGGGAATCTCTGGGAAATGTTAGCTGTCACTGCGCATCCCTCTAATTGGGCTGTATCTGTCTTCATTACAAAAACATCATCTACTGATATGCTTCCATATTCAGAGAGACAGAGAGTAAACGAGGAAGCTGCCGGCTCACCAGTATTCCCATTATACACGAATCCACAGCCACTGGTTTCCCCTTCTGCTGTTTACAAGATATTGTAAAAAAAAAAAAAAAAAGGAATCAGACTTTGGTTTCCAGCTTTACATGAAATAAAAGGAACAGAACATGTATGTTTATGAAGAGCCATATTTCTGATGTAAATGTTGGTACTGCACTGAAGCCTGTTCAGTTTCACAGCGTTCACCGCTGTCTCTGTGATGGCTGCTTTTAACAAATAGCTCTCTGAAGGTTAAAATCTAAACGGCTTGTGTCCAGAATGTGTGGGGTCTGCAGAGATTATTACAAGTCCTGCATTTTGACGTTTTTTTCTCTGTTGTATTTCCCCAGATCATCGGCCTGTTAAACGTATTCACGCCTCAGAAGACACTGGAGGAGTTCCAAGATGTGTGAGTGTTGATGCTTCTCTGGTTGTGAAGTTTTAAGTTATTGGTTGGACTCAGGGCTGCAACTAACCATTATTTTAGCTGTCGATTATTTGCTCAATTGTTTAGAAGATTAGTCGATAAATCGGATAAAACATTTTGGCACGTTCTGCAGATTTTTCATCTTAAATGTTATTAGAAATGCATCGACAGATGCAAACAAGACAATTCAGTTCCTTCTTTTGAATAAGAGAATAAGTATTTTATTGCCCAAGATGGAATAACAAAGCATTTCTTTAGTGGATTTGAATCAGGTGACGGTAAATCTATGCCATGTGAGGAGTTTTGAGTAAAACATATTAACACAGGTGTGTGTTGTTTTTTTTCATCTTAAATGCAAAATGTTTATGTATTTTTGTACAGTTTTGGCTAAATTACTGCTCTGAGTCACTTTATTTAGCAAATAGCCTTATTTTCAAGTTTGTATGTCATTAATCAATTACTGTTTTTGACTGGATGGCTATTTCAATAACTGATTAATCACAATTAATACGTTTAACACAATTAATCTTTTCAGCCCTACATTGTATAATAATGCAATCTCCCTCCAGATTTCAAGGCAACACGTAGCATTAACAAAGTTTTGATAAAGATAACGGACTGAACCAGAGTCCAGTTTAGAGCGCAGGCAAACCTGAAAATGATGTTCATTTTTTACTGATTCTCTGGTAGTTGTGGATGTTTGGTTTATGATCGTTGTAAAATATTCTGACATAACTCATATGAAATGGATTTAAGGACAGCAGTTCTTCCCTTTAGCTCAAAGTGGAAGTCTTTGTTTTATGGGAACTGGTTGCGGTCACATTTCCTTTCAGTCTGGAGTGTTTTATCGATGATATATTCGAATGTAATTGTCATAGTAATTGAAGGAATTGGCATTAGAATGGTTGCAAAAAATAAAATAAAAAAATAAAAAGTAATTTTCCTGCTTTTAAGTTTAAAGTGTTTAAACTGGGTTTGCCTCAACAACAATGTGCCTGTAGTAAGTTTTTAAATGTCCAAAAAATGGGAGTACATCTCAGTATTACATTTCAGTAGGTCACATCAGATTACATAAATTGCAAATGATTATTGTTTTATGAAGTATGATGAGCGCTCCCATGATTAATGCAACAAGAAGAAAGTGTGTGTGTGTGTGTAATAGAGAGGGTACGGCTGTGTGTTGCTATGCGGCTCCGTCTGCCTGATTGGAGCTAAAAAGGAAAGTGGACAAATCACTGCTGGAGGGCTTCCAGACTCAGTCAGCGGTAGAGGATGGACGCTCCGTTTGGTTTGTTGTTTGTTCACGTGAACACAGGAGCCGTGACTGCATGTTGTTGGAAATTTGTGAAAACGTGGATGGAGCTGGCATTTGTTCTCCATTTTTAGACGACGGTATTTCCAGCTGCAGAGTGGGCCTGGGCTGCAGAGCGGCATCACCGCAGGACTAGTTCATGTAGTACAGCCTGGTTTAGGCCAACATGGGAAGGTTGTGCCGCAGTGCCTCCTTTGTGAGGAGCCGTGGTAACAGGAGTTGTTTCTCTGCAGGTATCTAGTGATGGAGCTGATGGACGCCAACCTGTGTCAAGTGATTCAGATGGAGCTGGACCACGAGAGGCTGTCCTACCTGCTCTACCAGATGCTGTGTGGGATTAAACACCTCCATGCTGCAGGCATCATACACAGGGTGGGTCCTGCTGACACACCATCTGTTGGGCAGCCGTCGCTGCCCGTCAGGAGCCTTCACTATATGTCACCATCCATCATTATTTATCACTATGCATCTGCAGTCATCGTTATCTGTTGCTGTTCTTCACTATCCATTGCTACCTGTTGATATCCACCGCTATCTGTCTCTACCCGTTACCTTGCGTCGCTAATGTGCGCCATTTTTCCGATATGTTTATTATCCATCCAACCGTCTGTCCGTTTTTTAAAATGACTTTTTTTTGCACATTCTGTATTCAAAACTTGACCTCAGTACAAATGAAACTTTTTGATTAATAATTTAAAAATGTTCATTTTCTGTAACTTTCAGTCTGAAAATGTACTCGTTTCTGTAATAAACATGTAGGAACTCTCAAGTGACTCAAACCGAAACAGAATATTTGATTTCCTGTAATATCCTGAATATTTGATCCATCAGCTCAATCCGTTTTTAATGGTCTGTTATGTTTTTGTGTTTTCGGTGCAGGACCTGAAGCCCAGCAACATTGTAGTAAAGTCTGACTGCACACTGAAGATCCTGGACTTTGGCCTGGCCAGGACCGCTGCCACCGGCCTCCTCATGACGCCCTACGTAGTGACCCGTTACTACCGTGCCCCCGAGGTCATCCTGGGCATGGGTTACCAGGCCAACGGTGAGTGATGGAGAAGGCGGGGAATGGCCGATCAGGGACTGCCGTCTGGGCCGCTGCATGTTCCTAATCCCCCCCCACCTCTCCCTCCTGCTGAGGTGTTTCAGCAGCACTTCCCAAACACACACACACACACACACACGCCCACACACCCCGATTCGGTAAAGGTTACACAGAGGGGAAGTTGGCATGTGGAGCATCCTTGCTTTGTGGGGTGAACTTCCTGTGTGAAGACTCTGGTGGTGGCAGCAGTGCTTCAGCATGTGTTTGATGTTTTATTAAAACGTTTCTGGTTTTGAGCTTAATAAGGCCTGGCTAAAAGCTGCCAGTATGAAAAACAGGCTCCTGTGCATGACTCGGCGGTTTCTCCTTCCGACCTGGATAGAGATCACAAACACAACCTTCTAGTTGTGTTTGTGTTTGTTAGACCAACACAAAGTGGAGGAAAAGGATTCATGGTTTTCAAAATCGTTAACAAATAGAAATCGGAAAAACTGTGACCTGGATACAAAAAGTTGAAGTGACATGAATACTTATCTTTTTTGCCAGGCAGAAACTACTCCGCTAAAATCAGAGCCAGAATTAGTTTGCAGTGTTTATCTGTGAGGCAAGTGTAACAGTCTGGCAGGAATGACAGGTTTCCATTTTCTCCTCCTAATCAAAATGGCGTCTTCCTGAAAGCACCATATCTGTGATAATCCACAGATATGGTAGCCAGTGAGCAGTGCATAATAATAACCACTAGGTGAGTTTTTGGTGATTACAGATTGATAATCTTGCCGTATTTTGAGGTGTTGAACAGTAAAACGCTGGCCCTAATTCTTCCTGCTGACCTGTTGCATCTGTGACTCCCCTTCTTTTCTCCCTCCTTCAACGCTGCGCTCATGTAGTGGATATATGGGCTGTGGGCTGCATTATGGCAGAAATGGTTCGCCACAAAATCCTTTTTCCTGGAAGGGATTGTATCCTTGAGCTGCTTGACAGAACATTTGCACCAAGTCTTTCATGTTAACTTTTTCTCCCGTCAAATGCAACTATTAAAATTCCATTTCTTTGAATTTGTACCCCGTCCCTCTGGCGCTGTGACTTGCTTCCACCCACCTGCTGTCTCTACGGATACACAGACAACTCTATCCGCTCAAGCAGCAACATTGTCGCTAGCGGCGCCGTGACTGTCACATGAAAGACCCAAGCAGAATTTTAATAGTTTGCTTTTCAAAAGAGGAGAAGTCAAAATACCATAAATTAGCCTTATTTATCCTCCTGCTGCTGTTGTTATCTATAGCTCCATCAGTAAAGAGATGTCTCTTTTTTTTGGTTATGTTTGCATGAAATTAAATTGTAAATATCTACAGAGGGGTGCAGTGAGCATATAGAGGCTGCATTGATGCACAGTAACAAGAATCAGCGTCTCACATTTAAGGGATTGTTCAACATCAAAACAATCCCTTAAATTTGACTTCTTAAAAAGGAGTCAAATTCAGCAACACAAATTTGGGTGCATCGATAAATCAGCAATAATAATAAAGGGCTTCGGCTAGGGATGCACTGATTGCAGTTTACTGGCTGACAGACTTTTTTTTTTTTCTTTAATGCGAGATTTTTGTGTGCTAAATATAGAGACAAACTTGCTAAGTCAGATATGACTGACTACGTTCACACAGCAGGTTTTGATGCACAATTCCGATTTTTAACGTAGATTAAGATCAGCCGATGCTAGCATGTGAAACCGATCTTATCCACCATCGCAATGGTCTGAAAATAGGCCACTGTCCCCTTTCACTCTGCTGTGAAAGGGGACAGTCACTTCTACATGTATGCGTTTAGCAATAAGCTAGGTTTACACAGCTGAGAAACGTGGCCCAAATCTGTATTTTTTTTCCCCACATACACGTATATTGCCGACTTTTTCACAGCGGTCCTTTCACACACACACCCCATATCTGGTATTAATTCAGAGACGTATCCAACATTTATTACTGCAAAGCGTCTGCAGTCTGAACGGTCATGTTGCATTTTATCCGACTTTTATGTCATTGACGTGAAACAACGCGAGTTATAATTCTGCACCAGAAGACGTAAACAGTGGCTGCAAATTATAGTTATGAACCATAAAAGACGTTTGCAGAAGTGCATCACATCATAGTCCCACCGCTCTTGGTCCCGACTACGCATCTAGAGAAGAAGCTGTAGTCGACGCTCCACAAATGGTCATTGCTATTAGTTATTCTTAATTTTTAATATCTTCCTTTATGCTGTTGAGCTTGTGACGATGCTGTTGGCTGATATTGCTGAATAAACTTAAAAAATGACCCATAGTCGGATGCATCCATTATTATTTCCAGAAGCAGTGCGCTGCTGTGTGGCATCTATGGGGTCGCTTTAGGTTTCTAAACTATTCACAAAAAAGTGACTGCTGTCGCATTTAATGAGTAATCTGAACAACCACTCCAAAAAAAATAAATAAATAAAGGAGCAGATTTCAGCTATTAAAAAAAATCCTAATTGGGCACCAAGATTTGCTGTGTGATCGTAGCTACAGTCACCCACACTGTTGCCAATTTAGCAACTTTGTCGATATATTTAGCGACTTCTCAGACAAGAAAGATCTTTGGCATCTGCAAATCTTTTTTTTTTTTTTTTTTAAATCAGTGATCGGTCAGAGAACTACAATCGGTGTCCCTCTAACAAGAACCCCCTTTAAAACATGCTGTTACTCTGTTTCAGTAGATAAAGCTTTGTGGGACTCTGACCTCTACCAGAATGCACTGAACCGCATGAAATCATTCCGTTGTCACGCCACCTCATGTCCATCATGAGTTTTACTTCAGATCTCCCCCCCTCATTTTGTTTTTATTGTTGTCCTGTTTGCTTTTTTTTTTTTGGTTTGCATGCTAATTTGGTGGTTGTCATTTCATTTTTCAGTTGATGTCTGGTCTGTTGGATGCATCATGGCTGAAATGGTCCGAGGTAGTGTGTTGTTTCCAGGCACTGATCGTATCCTTAAGTTAAACCTCCATCCAACTGCTCCCCCGCCCCCCCCCCCCGCCCCCACCTCACTGTAATCTGAATACTCAGTCTCGGTGTTTGTCTGACATCTTTGCACACAAAACTAGACCTTCAAGTTTTCTCCACATTAAATGAGCGATAAAGTTCAGCAACTTTCAATGCTGTGTTGAGGTTGGAGAGACGTCTCCTCCTGTCCGGAAAGCCAACATTTCGAGGTGCTTCATCATCATTTTCCAACGTGAAAATTCAAAAATAGTCCATTTTATTTTTTCAATAAACTAATTTTATGAACTCAAAGAAAGATATCCAGGTTTAAAGAAACTTTTCAGCATCGGCTGATTTTCTGCTATGACATTCTTGCCATAAAAATTGCTCACATGTTCTTCTTATTCTTCGAGCTACACAGCTTTTATAAGAGGATGTAACCGAACTTAAAAGTGTTAGCTGGCTCAAAGTCACAGTGGATTTTAAAAGTTCACCGCCTCCTCCCCCTCATACCAGGTTTTTGTCATGTTGAAAAAAGAAATTTGGCCACAATGACTTCAGATCTTTTTCAACCTTTATTGTGACGTAAAACCTGGAAAATTCAGTGGAAAACAAACCGAAATATTCTGCAACAACCTAACTAAATAAATAAATGACTGAATAAGTGTGCACACGCTCCTATAACTGGAATTAACCAAGGGGGGAGGGTGAGACAAGCAGCGCCACATGGAGGGTGATTCACAGCGCTAAGACTCGCCTCCTGGCTCTGATTGGTTGTTTCTTGTTAGCATTGAAAACAACCAATCCAGTGCTAAACACTATGAGATAATAATAATGAGATTATTATCTAATTATACTGTTGCAACATAATGACAGTTTCAACAAATACTGTATGTAAAAAAAAAAATGTGTCATTTTTTTTTATTAAAGTTGCATACTGCAGCTTTAAGGATGCACACATTTATGCAATCACATTAATTTAGGCCTTTTATTTTGTAGGTTGAAAAAGTTAACAAATGACATTTACCATTTGTGTTGAGACTTTTCATATTTTTAGGCTAATACACTGCTAATTCTTCAAGTTATGTTCATATGCGATTCATAAAACAAACTAAGTATAAGAAAAAATATATTGATTTGGAAAAATAATCATTTTGAGAGCTTTAATGTATTATTTTTTGACCACCAAAAAGCCAACTGTTGTAATGAAATATTAAGTGACAGGCAGCATGTTCCTAATTTTCTTATATTGAGTCAGCTTTATACATACGATCCTGTCCTTTGTGTTTATTGTAAAGGTGGAACAAAGATGTCAACGAGCATTTAGTTGTGTTGTGTGTTCCATCTGTATTTATGTGGTGTTTTTTTTCCCCCTCTTTACAAAGAAAACCAAATTCTTATATTTCAGCCTCCGGGTTAGTCAAAGGTGAGCAACTCAAACTGCAGCTAACGTAAAACGGTTAGTAGCGGTCATTAGAATTCCTTCCACTGTAAAGAAGCCAGTGTTGGTAAGTAGAGGCTCTCAGTGAGGCTGACTGGAAAACATCTGTCTTCAGAAAAATGTGTTTTCCTCTTCTTCTACGACCATGATTGGAACGATTGCACATCCATCCCTGTAGTTTTCTTAATATCATTCACACAAGACATTGACCAGTGGAACAAGGTGATCGAGCAACTGGGGACGCCGTCTCAGGAGTTCCTCATGAAGCTCAACCAGTCGGTGAGGACCTACGTGGAGAACCGGCCGCGTTACGCCGGCTACAGCTTTGAGAAGCTCTTCCCCGATGTCCTGTTCCCTGCTGACTCTGAACACAACAAGTTGAAAGGTGAGCGCCAGTTCGTCTTCCTTTGGTTCCCAATCTGTTAAAAAAGCTGGCGTGAAGGTTTACATGAACTTACAAAAATATATTCGGGTGTTTTTCATTTTGTAAGACATTTCTGACCTGTCAGGTAAGGGTAGCTAGTTTAAAAATGGCTGCTACACCTATAAGCTACTTGATTGAGCAGAGATTGGAATCTAACCTAGGGGAACTTTAAACTACATTGCAACTGTTTAATTCCAGCTACTTAAAAACTCTTGCACTCCTTCATAATTTTCTGAAATAAGCCTTTTCCCTTTTTTGCTCATTTCTTTGGAGCCGTGTCTTATTTGTCAGCGGTCACTCCCTGCTTCGTCTCCCACCACCTCCGACATCCGGTTCCAGCTGGAACTTCCAAACGACAAACCCACTCAGCTGGAACAGATTAGATATTTAACCTGATTTTTTTTTTTTTTTCTTTTTCTCGTTCCTCTCAGCGAGCCAAGCCAGGGACCTTCTATCCAAAATGCTGGTAATAGACGCTTCCAAGCGGATCTCTGTGGACGAGGCTCTCCAGCACCCTTACATTAATGTGTGGTACGATCCGACTGAAGTGGAGGCAGTAAGTACTTCAGCTCAAACCAAAGATATGTTAGAAGCAACGAGTCACGATGGACTTATCTCACAAAGCCACAGAACCCACCGTATTTGTGCTTAGTTAGAAAATATATCAATAGCAAGTCATAGCAATTGTCATATTTAAATCTTTGGGATAATTAGATGCAACTCTCAATACGTACTTTAAAAGTATTGCTGGGGAAGTTCTTTCTGTAGTTTCCTACATTAATCATACTTAAAACTTAAAAAGTCTTAAAATGTCTGAAGTTGATTAATAAAAAGGTAAGTTGGCCTTAAATACGTTAATCACAAATCTTACATTTTGCAATGGCAGGGCTGTTGATGTCTATGTAAATCAATCCATTTTTTTGTCGAGTTGAACGCAGACAACTTTATTGTGTCCATGTTACTCGAGGCAGTTGAGGCAAACGGTAACTAGCTAGCTTGCCTTTTTTGCGTCTATCATAGTGCATATTTAGCTGGACGGTGTTCATTTTCTTTGCCATTGTATCACTTTTGTTGCATATGCAGTGTGACAAGCATAAAACCACAGCCAAGAGCCACAAACAAACCCCAGAAATGTCAGGTTTGCTTCTTTGGTGGCTAATACAGAATAGAAAGCCACACATGCAGCTATGATAACAAGTAAAGGAACAAATTTAAAGGAACGGTACCTTTCAGCCTGCCATATAACCACTATGTTACAACTTAATTTAATTCATAATGGTCTTAAGTTTACCCAGGTGAAGCCTACAGAAACCCTGTAGACTTAAGTTCTACAGTCTTGACTAGAAATAGACATTTGTGCTGCAAAGTTCAGCCTTTGAATTCAGCGATAAACACGAGAACTTTCTTCAGAAACACAATGACTCATCCGACACATCATGATTTATGGCTGTAATCAGGCAGATTGGCATATGGAGCAAATGGCTGCTTTCATTTGTCTCCTCTGTGTCACGAACGCTGAACATTTAGATTTGACAAGTGCATTTCTACACACTGTGGTGCCTCATTATCACATCAGCTCTCAGGCCGTCTCTGGATGGAGAAGACGGGTCGTTTCTGGTCTGTACAAACAAACTTTAACTTGTGGGTGAGAGGTAACCGGGTTGGATGAACGAGTGAATCCAGTAAGGCAAAAACAAAAAAAGATCACCAATGTGTACAAAGCATAAAATGAAAACTGAGACCTACTTGTTTTGAATACATAATATTGTAGGTTTTTTGTTTTACCCTAAATATTTACAGTCCTCTGGAAATTTATTCACACCCCCTTGACCTTTTCTATGTTTTAATCACATTGTTTAAGTAAACAATGTGACTCAGCATAAAGTTGGTGGTGAGGACCAAAAATGCAACATTTATTGCGTTTTCAGTCGGTGCAGTTCACTTTCAACGCTATTTCCTCCTTGACGAAATGTAATGAACCAGGAAAATTCAAGGTGTGGATTAGGATTAGATGTAACCACATGATGCGCACACTGCAGACATCCAGGCTATCTGCCTCCAGGGATTGTTCCTTCACTCTGAAATACACGGTCATTTAACAATGAGTGTTTCTGCTTCCCATTGCTCGTTGTTGAGGAGAAACATTCAACAGGCAGACTAAAGCGTCCGACCGTGTGTCTGTGTCTCTGCTTTGTTTTAAAGCCGCCGCCCGCCATCACAGACAAGCAGCTGGACGAGCGGGAGCACACAGTGGAGGAGTGGAAAGGTAAAGGAGAAGCTCTCGCCTTTTTTTCATGAACAGCCGACACTTCACTTCGTATAACCCAGAAATCATACATTTCCTAATGCATCTTCTGAATAACTTTAGACTAAACCAACCTGGAGAATGCTGTCGTGGCACATTTAGTAAATATCAATTTACACTCTCAGTACTCTGCACCAATATGACTGTCATTTATTTAATAAATGCCCCTGGTGGCTGCGTGGTGGATAGTTACTGTTGCCTAGCAGCAAGAAGGTTGAGAATTTGAATCCAGGTCTGGGGTTTTTTTGCTTAGACAACAGATTGATGGACGCTCCTCACTAGACTCTACAAATTTTTCCACTTTTTATATTTCATTTTGTATCATGTGGAAAAATCTGTGGGAAAAAAAAGAATTTTAAAAGTGTTGTAGATTTATCAAACAGATTCAAACAGCTTAGAATATAAAAACAATCGCATGCAATATTTTTTTTATCTACTTCTGTACTAGTTTTGTCTTGTTTTTCTCAGCGTTGTGTGTTTTCAAAATGTTCCTTAAAAATGTCACACCTGTCGTTTTACAAACAGATTATCCTTTTTTTTCTACAGTAAATCCTTAAAAGTTTATTTTCAAAGTAACCAAAGTCTTTGCATAACCGCGATGCACGAAGAGACTACATTTAGATCACCAAACTGTGTGACTGTTTTCTTTTCTCCCGCTGTTACATTTTGAACTGAATGAACCAAAGAGAAGCTGAATGCAGAAGCGTGTTTTGTTCAATTTGTGCAGAGTTGATATATAAAGAAGTGCTGGACTGGGAGGAAAGGACGAAGAATGGTGTCATCAGGGGACAGCCTGCATCCATAGGTTGGTGGAATGTTATTGTGTTTGAGC
The DNA here is from genome assembly GCF_002775205.1 of Xiphophorus maculatus. Classification (NCBI taxonomy): domain Eukaryota; kingdom Metazoa; phylum Chordata; class Actinopteri; order Cyprinodontiformes; family Poeciliidae; genus Xiphophorus; species Xiphophorus maculatus. The sequence goes on along the minus strand of NC_036452.1, from coordinate 21,924,765 downwards.
AACGCTGCATTTTCTTTTTTTATTCAAACCTTTATGCCTATAATCTTTCTTTTCCATATATACTCCTGCAATCAGCATCCCATATACATCAAGATTGAGCAGTGTACAAATATCCATGTTCCTGACTTCTTTAATGTTGCTAACCTCTCAACCAGCTCAACCACTTTTTATGTCTGGAAAGTACTGCACATTATCTAAGGCTTTTAATGTAATTATGCCTGTTGGGTGAAGAGTGTGTTAGGATAAAGCTTTGCTTTGAGCATCACAGTTTCCTTGGTTTGATAGTAACTTATGTGGAACTGATTACTAGTTGACTATCTAATGAGAAATTCCTGATTTAATTTTAATATTAAACTATTAAATAGTTTAATATTTGTTTAAACTACTAAATATTTAATAACAGTCCATAACCAAAAGTCCAAGATTGTTAAGGTGGCCTAGAAGAGTCAACAAAGTGCAAAAGCTGAAATGCAAGTTATGCTAAAACTGAAGTTTTGCTAAACTTTCTAGCAGAACTTGTTGCTTTTGCATTCTGTTGACCACTCTGGGCCACCGTAGAGTCTGCATTTATTAACTTTCATCTGTAGGAAAACTACTGTCACCTAAGATATTTACCATAAAACAACCAGCATTTTATTATTAGTTGTGTTTTGTGTTGACTGTAACTGTTTATTGCATCTAATGTCAGATAATGGGGACAAATAGTTCATTTAATCATTAATTAGCCTTTTATTTGACAAATCTTTAAATCCTGACCATTAGAAATCAGATGAAGCATAATTGGAAATCTGTTTTAATGAATGACTATTAGAATTAATGGTGCACTAATAAATCGGCCGGCTGACTATTATAATATTTAGCAACTTTTCAATCTAAAAAAATCAGCAGCTCATTGGGTAGTTTAAAGATCATTGATTGGCCAGAAAACGTCAATCGGTGAAGCCATAATTAGAATTAGTTAGATCTGTTTATTTAGCTAATTTAGCTATTTAACTCTTAATGTAAAATGCCACCTTCATAGATTTATTCTTTTCCACAGAAACTTCATACCTGCAGTATCTGCAGTCTCAGGTTTGCTCACAGACCTCCTGACCCCCTCTGACCTCTGACCTTTTCCTGTTCCTCATAGTACAGGTGCAGCAGTGAGCAGCAGCCCTCAGCAGCAGCACCAGCACCATCCCTCCACGTCCTCGTCCTCCGACCCCACCCTGACCGACACGGACAGCAGCCTGGAGACGGCCCCCGGCCCCGCGGGCCCCCCGGGCTCCGCAGGCCCCGCTGCCAAGGCCGGCGGCCCCGTGGGCTGCTGCAGATGACTATCACACCTCCCCTCACCCACAGTACCCTCCCTCCCCTCTGTGCTCGTCTCCAGTAGTTTAGCGTATTAGTCAGATAGCTGTTTAAGTAAAATGTCTGAAACAACAGATCTTCATCCTGTTTTCCTTTTTCAAATAATCATTCATAGTCTTTTGTTTCTGTTTTAAAATATAATTTTTTTTTTAGTCTATAATTTATTGTTTTTTGTTTTTTTTAGAAAATGGTTATTGTGTTTTTATTTGACAGTAAGATTTCTAAAATTATCTATTTTTCTTTTTTGAAAGATCTTTCGACAGTTGATATATTTTTTTCTCACTGCTTTTTACAACTCGCCATATAATCGTAGATCACGTTTGTACAGATTCGACGGTAGCTGTCAGTTTCGTCTTCAATACAGACATTCGGTGAGCCTTTGAAACCTTATTTAATTTCCAGACTCTTCTTTGATCTTCCCTTATTTGATTTAGTCTAAAACATTTGGAATCTTGATTTTTTTTTTTTGGCTGCATGTGACATATCCATTTATTTGAAACTAATTTTGATTTCTTTGTAAAAAAAAAAAAAAAAAATAGAAAAGAAAGGTTGCTCACGATGAGTCACTACTACTTCCTACATTGTAAAGTTTCACTTTTTATGAATGCTTTATAATTTTCATATTTTTCACTTCCTATTTGGAAAAACCTCCAAAACGCTGAGATTTGGTTGAGACTCCTTTTGTCATATTTCGCCTAGAAGAGGGAAGATGTGGGTTCGGTTTATTTTGAAGTGCTTTGAAAGTTCCTGGTTTGTCCGAGCGAGCGGCGTGGACCCGGTTGGGTGGGAAAGTTCTGTGGAAGGATTCGTCGTTGTGATTTGAGAGTTTCTTTAAAAACGTAAAGTGCTGTGAGGTTTGTGACGTCGGTGGTGAAACTAGAATGTGCTTCAGTAAAGTAGGGAAAGCAGGTGAACATGCATCTGTCGTCAAAAAGGTTATTTTATTAATTTATTAAAAAAATGAAAACTACTACTGTATAGATCAACTATACACAATACTTAAATTCTGTTTTGATGATTATGGTGAAAAGCTAATGAGAACTCGCTTCACAGATCATTTAAATATTACATGAAACTATTAAACACTTAACAGAAATATTGACATTCTGAAAAGTATATCCCCACATAAGCGCTCAATTCTTGTTCAGAGCTGTCTTCGTATGAATTGCTGCATTAATGCGGCGTGGCATGGAGGTGACTCTGGTTGTTGCCGCTTTAGCAAACCACGAAGAAGAAGACGGGTGGTAGTTGAGGACGGTGACTCAGCATTTTTTTTAATGACGTAAACAAACTTCTTCACGTGTGATTTTATTTGTCTTATGCAATTTTGCAATTGCGAAATTGTGCTTTTTCGACATTAGCGGAATACTGACAAAGTGTTGCACATGTCTCTTATGGAAACTCATTAGTAGATGGTAGCGGTGTTTCCATTAGCCATGTAATCGCACAATTTGACATATTGGAGTCAAATTCGCTACATGAAAACACGCCAAATTTGAAAAAATTTGTTTTCTGATAAAACGTTTCAGCACTAGCATAAAGTTATTTGAGCATATCAAAAGTTGTTTATTTTGTAATATTGCATTTCTTATGTAATGGAAACGTCACAATTGCAAAATTCTGTCTTTTCGACATTAGCAGAATATTGGCAAAGTTTTGCGTACATCTGTAATGGAAAAGCATCTACTGACTGACTTTCCTATGGTTGTGTAGGGCATAATTTAGGCATAACCAAAACATTTCTGTATTTAACATCTTTTTTCTATGCAATATAAAAAAAAATTTCTAACTGAATTTTTGGGTTTTTAATAGCTGCGAGCCATAATCATCAAATTTAATAGCCGTAAATGCAGAAAATAAATTTCTAACCGTCACGAATCTTGACAATACAAAAGTCCAACTTTTTGAATTGAGTTGTTGAAGTAGATGAACGTTTCAGTGATATTCCGATTTGTTGATGTGCATCTGTTCGAAGTCATGGAGAGGAAAGTGATTCTGTTGCGTGGAGCGGTGGGGAAATGCAGCTCCGACTACATGTGAAATTGAAAATGAGAAAAGGAGTTTGTTTTTTCTTTCTTTCTTTCTTTTTTTTTTTGTGCATGTGTGTCGGCCAAACAAACAAACTCAACCTATTCTTAACGAATGCAATAAACGTCTTTTGAGTGTGTTCTGATTCTGGGAAGGTAAAGTGCCTGTCGTTCGTCCTTCATTCCTGCGTTTCGCCGGAAGGGTGTGTGTTCGTTATGCGTAACAACAGTGGTGTCTGTGTCAAAACAGTACTGTGTGGTGGGGTTGTGGTTCTCACAAAATGTCTATTTTTTTACTTGTTTTGAGTTTGGGCCCTGGAAACCGGAGAGCGTCGTCTCGCAGGTCTAAAAGAAGAAAAGCGTCGTAACGTGGAAGAAACTGAGGAGCTTTAGCAAGTGTTTAAGTCATTTCAGAGGTCTTTCATCAAAGTGAGAAGAAGTCTCTGTTTCACAGCGACCAGAACATATGTTAAAAACACATCTTTTAGGATTTCCTTTTTGGTTGTTATTGTCAGATGTTTGAGTTGAAAGAGAGATTTTCTTAACGTTCTAAGTTAATGTATATTACTGGATTAAGCATTTTAAGTTCCGTATCCCGACTTTTACGGTCGAGTTCCTGCGGTGAAATTGGCTGCTTGCATAAGGAAAGCAAGAGATTAGCTTGTTGACGAGCCGCCAAATGATATTATTATTTTCACACTGTAGTAGTGCGAGCTGTAGCTCGCTGTTGCCATCGGTTTTTGGCGTCTCGTCATCTGGGAAACGTCACGGTAAACACAGACGGAACCGTCTGCTCCGGTTTCTGTTCCGAGTGAATCCCGACCAGTGACCATATCTGTGTCAGAAAGGCTGGCAGACTTACAGCTGAACTTACTAAATCGGGTTGCATCATTAAAACTTGACACACACTCTATCGTAAACACACCAGATAATTAAGGTCTGTGAAGTCATCTGTTTTTAAAAACAAACAAAAAAAAACACTAATGCTAATTAGTTTTAAATGCCTTGCTGAATTCTATAACTTATTATATGTGACTTTTTTTTTTTAAACATTTGAATATGTTTTGAGAAACTTAGTTTACGAACCATCATTTGTAACGTTTTTATGAAGAGGGAAGGGAAAATACAAGCTAGCTTCTTTATTCCACTGCTCATAGTTTCACTGAAATTCAAACGAGTTGGCTTATTTTATATTATCATTAGCCAAAGCGAGCATTTGTTTGAGGTTAGTAGCGCATGAGCAAACGCAAAGAACACAAAAAGGCAACAGAGAACTAAGGTGAAAAACTATTGACTAACAGCTTAGCGGTTCTTATTTATCATGGATTAGGTTTGTTCAAACGATAGCTCAGTGAAATAATTTTTGCTTCCACGTGATTCTGTCGGCGGATAAAATAAAAGCAAGAATAACTTTATTATTTACCAATTTGATAGCAAATTTTATGAATGAATAAAACAAATAAGGACAACCGATAAATATCAGCTAGAAACGAAGCATGCTAGAAAACGGTTAGCGGTTAGCAGCTATACATATTGGTGTTAATGTCAAAAACTAATGGCATTTTATCTCTAGCTTCATTATGTAATTAGGTAATAGGAAAGGAACAAATACCTTAACAAAGTTACCTCATCAACTAGCCTCAAAACTTTTCTTTTTTTTTCTTTCATATTTAGTTATATTGACAAATTACTTATCATTTTTTGGATAACTGATCATAGGCAATGATTCTATTTTTTTGGTGACAAACGTTAAAACAAATGAGATTAACGGTTACTAACTAAACGTATTGATGTTAATGTCAACAATTAATCCCATTTAATATTTTGTTATGTCATTAAGTAGCAAGTTAGCTTCTCCGCTAGTTCCAAAACTCCTGGAAGGTTAGGAGCAAAGCGAGGTATAATTCTGTACTAGTTTCTACACTGACAGATGATTTATTTTCTTTATTATTTAGATGAAGTAATGATTGATCTTTTTTGGTAACACAAACAAACAGGATTAGCAATTACCATTTATTTATGCTAATGTTTGCAACATCAGTGCTTACTGTACCACTGTGTTTTTTAGTCAAATAAATTTGCTTGTCAGCTAGCTTTGAAACACTTAATTTTTGGAAATAATTAAGTTTTTTTGACAAATATACTTAATTACATTAAGTATATTAATAGTTAATATGACAAATATTAGCTTTATGAGTTAGCCACATTAGTTACACAAACAGTACATTAGCAGTTGGACATTGTTTTTAATTTATTTGAATGTAACACATTTAACAGTTAATTATACTGCTATATATGCATGCATATAACAAGTTCTATTGTGTGTTTCAACAAAATGTAGTTAAAAGTCAAACACTGGCTATTGTGAAAGATTGTGTAGCTGTTAATGTAACAAGAAGCTGTAAGGTGCGGAGATCTTTCGTTCCAAATTTCATTTTCTTTTTGTTTTCCTGAACCATAATCGAAAAACCAAAAAGCATATTCTGAGTAGCGCAGGCGTTGAAAAAATAACGTTTTAGCATTGCCACTCATATTTGAACGTGACTTATTAGCAAGCAAGCGCTAGTGTACGAAGGAACAGTTAACATATTGGGCCTATTATTGCTTTTTGTAGCGAGTTTATTTGGTGCAACCCGTTTTAAAAGAATATCAGAATGATTACAAAGTAACTTTGATGCCCTTGCAGCCAAATCCATCAAATATAAAACTCAGTGCAACAGTTGCTGTAGTTTACAGTGACAAAGTATAAGCTTCCAGTAAATGAAAAAAAAAATCAATTTAATAGGGAAGCAAACAGTGGCAAACAATATCCAGTACTGATATTAGCAAAGAGGGGGAAAAAAGCAGATCAGGAAAAGATTTATTGTCAGAAGTGCTCTTAATAATTTTTTTGCCCAACATTGGGGGGCATCAATTTGAGTCATACACATATCCATGCTATCTGTTTTTTACATTGTTGTTTTTCTAGTAGTATTACTTCATCTCTCTAAGCAAATCTACTCTGATTTAAGTCGACTTTGATGAACTACCTCACGCTGAATTTCTGTCAGTTCTTGGTAATATTTTGTCACCTGCAGAATGAGCTTTCAAAGGTGTGTGAATAACAGATTCCATTATTTATTTATTTGAAAGTGTACTATTTGTCAGTTTCAAGCAGACTTCTAGTTTTGTACATTATGTATACTTCACCCAGAAGTAAAAGAATTATTGTATTGTTTTCTTTTTTTTTTTTACTAAATGTGCAATACCTTCAGCAAACTGTGCTAGTTGTATGTATAGGTTTAGCATTTGTTAGCATTCTCCTGAAGGTAAAGAAAATGTTTGGTACTGTCAATTCATGTTTTCTTTCTTTTTCTTTCTTTTTTTTTTTTTTTACAAATAAGATTGATTTTTATTTGTGACTTGTTTTATAGTTATAATGTTACGTAATCTGTCACACCCACCCAAAAACACTGTCTGGGTTTGATGGAGAGACTGATGTTTCATCAAATAACCCTGGTCTGATAGAATGTTTTTGATGTGGGCTGTATTAGTATAAGATGCACAAAAAAAGTGAGTAAATACCTACAAGAAATCGTTATGTTATACTATGGTGCTGGTTTGTAATGTTTGCCAGTGAATCCAGCCATGCTACTAGTTTTAAGAATTCCTGGATCTGTGCGTCCCAACCGCAACCAATGGAAAAAAAAAAAAAAAAAGTGCACTAAAAGAAAACATGCACTGGGATCCTGTGATGCCACCTCTGATAAATGGAAAGAACATCTACTGCAAATAAAGAAATACACTTTGATTTGTGACTGCATGTCTTTTTACTGTAAAAGCAAAAGTTAATTTTATTATTTATTTTTTTTTAGCTAGCACTTTTCAATGTTCCATCCATCCATTTTCTGTTCACCCTTTGTCTCTAATGGGGTCGGGAGGGTTGCTGCTGCCTATCTCCAGCTACGGTCCAGGCGAGCGGCGGGGTCACCCTGGACAGGTCGCCAGTCTGTCGCAGGGCAACACAGAGACATACAGGACGACACACACTCACACCTAGGGAGAATTTAAAGAGACCAATTAACCTGACAGCCATGTTTTTGGGCTGTGGGAGGAAGCTGGAGTACCCGGAGAGAGCCCATGCATGCACAGGGAGAACATGCAAACTCTGTGCAGAAAGACCCCGGGCCGGGAATCAAACCCAGGACCTTCTTGCTGCAAGGCAACAGTGCGACCAGCTGCGCCGCTGTGCAGCCCTCTTTTCAATGCTATTTTCATAGTTGGCGGTACCATAATTATTAGCGTCTCTTAACAACTTCCAAAAAAATGTACGCAGGTGAAACGCTTTTGATTTGTGTACACTTTACTTTTTTAGGTACATCAACAAATCTTGAGTTAATTATCACTGACTTTCTGTGTCCCGAAAGGGTAAATATTACATACAAATATACTTTTCTCGCTTACCGTTGAAATTAAGAAAGTCGAGAGAAAATAGCATTCAGTTATTCCAGAGGAGTGTGGATCTTAGCAGCAAAATAATTGCTTAAACTTACCCTGGTCTGCAGTCAACCAAACCACTTTCAACCCTCGCGCAGTCCAGTGGACCCCGCGCGAGCTTCGTACTCTGTGCGCGGGGTCGCGCTAACGTCGCGTGCGCTTTCGGAACATGACTGGCTGATCCCTACAGTCCGGCAGACCTCGCCATCTGCCGCGCTCCGACTCCGGGAGGGTTAAGTGGGACAACGACTACTAAGACTGAATAGAAGTTACCATGTTTACCTCCATAACAAGGTAAGGGAAACGTCAAGTCCTCATAAGGGCTAGTAAATGCTATCTGTTGTTGGGAGACATGCTACGAAAAAAGAACTCTTTCTCTCTCTGTCGTTACGGAGACTTAAACTGTTTTGGTCACATACAAGTAATACCACCAGCTCTCTAATGTCTGTATTGCCATTCTTTCCAGCATCACCATGTTAGCATTCGACATGGTTGTGTACACAGTTTGATCACCAGATAAACAAGGCTACCACAGGTTTTGAGGTCTACCACCTGCCAAGTTGGATACTTAAAATTCAGAATGGACCTGATGGCATGAACTACTTCTTCGTGGTCAGTCTGGGTAATTATTTTCTGACCACTTTCCATATCTTGAAATATGGGAAAACAAAGCAAAAATAAATCAAACATGTACTGCAGCCCATCCAGATAGAGCAAAGCACTTTGAATCGCACGCCTTTGATCTCAGTACACGCCCATTGTTCAGATTGTGTTGGATTCGTTTGACAAAATCACATGCGTTTCCACTTGTAACACTCATTTTCAATTCGATGGGAAGACAGGAAACTCTGATAGCAGCTTGACGTTGTAAACACTGTGCATCAAAGAAGCACTTTCCAATTGTTTTACTAAATTATTGTTATTCCAATCACCTTGACTATGAGCAGATGAACTTGTTTTCCATCTCACACGTTCAGGTTCACCTTTGTCTTGTGTGACAGTTGTCTTTATTTCTCAGACACGGCCATTCATTACAACAATGTGAATCTATAATAAATAAGCACCATCGATGTTGAGAAGAATCTTACTTACATACAAGTACCTGCCATTGCTTTTTCACCATCACAGTCTAAACTTTGTGAAGGAAGTGAGGAGCTAAACTGTACAAACCTGGAAAATAACGATGCTTTTTTGATCCTTGTGTCACAAAAATCACAGTGTCCAATCGAAATTCAATTTTTCAGTGAACTGTAATAGTCGGTGTATAAAGGGTCAGACTAAAACTGCAAAGAAAACTCTTACATGATGAGCCAAACCGTCTGTGTTAGTCCCACTTTGTAAAGGTACGGCTGGACCCAAATGCATCAGTTGACTGCAAGAAAAAGTCTTTCATTTCTGTCACATTGCTGGTTTCAATCCAAAACTCATTCACTGTATTGATACATTCTGGATTCAAAACTTCCAATCACTTTACAATTTACAAACCTTACAGATTGATTCTTATTCATTCATTTATCTGTCAGTTTCAAGGTATAAATATTTAATTAGCAAACTACACTTTTTAGTTTGCAAACTAAATATGTAGCTTCAAGCTGAATATTTAATTAGCAAACTAAATATTTAGCTTACAAATTAAGTGTCTAGCTCCAACCAAAGTATTTAGTTATCATTGGCTAACTGAATATTTAGCATTTGCAAACTAAATATTTAGTTATCTAGCTCCAAACTAAATTTTTAGATAAAAAAATAACAGCAATCTAAATAGTTAGCCTCAATATAAATAGCAAGCTAAATATTTAGTCTACAAACTAACTAGTTAGCTTAAGGCTATTTAGTTTGGAGCTAAATCTTTAATTAGCATTAGCAAATTAAGAATTTAGTTCAAATCTAAAAATTTTGTTAGTGCCAACCAAATATTAGGTTTGTAAACCACATATTTAGCTAATTAAATATTTTGTTTGAAACTGTGACACTTATGACTGAGTGAATAACTTGATGCAAATGTGACTAAAAAATGAGCCCCCATGTTTTTCTTCGGACAGACTAAATAACCCAAATTGTTGCCGTTAATTTTTGATATATAACTCATTCACTATATTGATACATTCCAGATGCAAAACTTCCAATCACTTTACAATTTACAAACAGGAATTGGCACCATTAAATGATTCAGTAGCCTCAGGCATTGGTTCCATACTACAACAAAGCAAAACAGAGGAAAAGAAAAGGAGCAGCCACCATGTGGGTGAATATTAGCACCACATCTTAGGACAAGCAAGCAACATTTCGTTTCTTTTTTTTTTTTCATGTTCAAAAACACTTCCCTGAAGGCACAGCCAGGAAACTCCATTGTTTCTCTGAGGGCAGTGTTCAGCTTCATGTGCCAAAATCAACATGGCTTCCAGGCAGTCCATTCTGATCTCCTGTGAGTGAATCGCTGATGAGGCAGTCCAGCTTTGGTATTTACTGTGTCCAACAGGGCAATGGAAAAGTATTCCCTCCTCCCCTTACAGATTTTGCCTTCTGTTTTGATTTTTTACACCTAAATGTTTCAAGTCAAAGAGAACCGTAGTGATGGATGCAGGTTTTCCACTGATGATCTCTTGTATTAAGGGGGAAAAAATGATCCAACCCAAACAAGCCTTATGAGAAAAAATGTCTTCCCATTAAGTTATGAATTACAATAAACTACATTATTTGGAAGGTTAAATTCAGTTTCAGTTGCCTGCCCTGTCAAATCAAGAATCTTACACACAATTTGTCGACCAACACGAAGTAGGCTAGTAGATCTCAAAAAGCAACATCTTATCTAAAAAAGTTAAAAACATACAGTGGTTTAAAATGTCTTTTCAGTAGCGTTTGGACTTTACTCGCAAAAACCTTTATCCGCAAATGACTCCCAAAGCGCATTGACAGCCTACCCACAATGCCCATTTCTGAAAGGATAAATAGGGTTTCCCCCAGAAAACTTGCTAAGCCCATTGGTAGTGGAGCTAGGGAAATCTACCAGCGGCCCACTGTGTTTTTGCGTTAAAATTTTTTAAAAGTTACAAAAATTTGGAGGTGCACGGGCATGCACCTGCCAACGGGCAGGTGTGGTGATGGTGCAATTTATGCACAACTCCCTTACGCCCAATTCAACGCATCTACTATAAACCTCACTTAATCCGTCTTTACGGTCACCGTTAATGGTGTATAAAAAACCCTACTTAAAATAAACAACCTTAGGCTGGTGGGGATGCAAGTAAAGCCTGGTGGCCCACCAGGCTTATAATTCACTGGAGGTTGTTTTGGACAGGATTTCCCCCTTAATGCATGGAATCATTTTTTCTTTGTCCGATGTGAAATATAATTACAAACATTTAAGCGGAACAGAAAAGTAAAAACAGAACAAATCTTTAAGGGAGCTAAGTGATTAGTCACTGGCTCCATATGATAGATTAAATAATAAATGCTTGAGGAATTGTAAACGTAACCCTTGATACCTGACAGACATTAACAATGTGAGGGCCCAACAGAAGAGCCAGGATTTGCCATCGAATGGACTCAGAAACCGTGTAGATGGTGATGAACAAGAGGCACTGGAAGGGCCTGAGGACAACTATGGGACTGAGGCAGCTGTGGCAGAAGTCCAGTCCAGATGTGTTTAGGTTTTACTTAGGAAATTGAAAGTCTAGTTTATTGATACCTGCTTTTGTTAATACAATATACAAACTTAACATTGTTTGTAGTACAAATATGGAAAATAGAAAGACCTCTGCTAAAGTTGTTATTGTACATAGTCCAATTAGCCATGCTTATTTAAAGGTAAATTGCTTATCTTGTATTCAGATAATTTTATTTGACCAGGTATGAAGACACACTAACCACTGATTAGTTCATTTTTCCAAAACAAACAACAAAGCAAATGATCAACTGACCTTGCAATGTACACAATAGCTAAGCCCAGTTAGCTGGGTAATCCAGGCGAAGCCCAAACCACTTTTTCTAATCAAATAAATAGTCGGAACAGTTTGTGTTTTAGAAGTACAGATTTCACCATATATTACTGAGTATTTGAGGCCTTTTTCAATATATATGTGGCTAGCTCTTTCTTGGTCTGATGTTATGCTAACAAGTAGCAAGCTGGCAGCACTTTATGGTACAAGTATTGGTCAAAGTATTACTTAACCTAAGGCCATAGTTCTCAAACTAAGGTACTAAGGTACAATCCTTTAGGACTCCCATCACAAGAATTTTAGCTAAATTTAGCAATAAATATTTGCAAGGTAGATAGGGACATATAGTCTGTGATTCAGACCCTTTTCCTTCATCAGAAAATTTTCGAAATAGAAGTGCAGTGGAGAAATTTTTTTAATAATCCCTGTCAGAAGTAAGGTGAAAGTGAAGCAATAACGAGGTCTGCTGACTTTTGATGAATTTTTTTGCCCCTGAAGTTGAAACTTGAATCTATGATTTAGATAAAACTCAGCCTATCCAGTTCCAAATTAAGAACCAGCGAGATTTGGTAAATTATGTATTCAAGGCTCACTGGGAATTCTGACTTGGAGACCTTTAGAGAAACTGAAAAACTCCATATTTTGTTGTGACAGTTTTAAAATAACTGCCAAAACCATGAAAACATAAATAATGTCCAGATAAGTAAATAATATATCTGGACAAAATGGTGTTTTCCCCAAAAACGTGGTATTTACTGAGATGGTAACAGTTATAAAAAGTTTGAGAATCACAGAATCAAGCAAAAGGTAAAAAGCAGATTTGATCGAATCTCAAACTATTGTTTCTGTAAATATAAATAAATAATAAATGGTTCCTACAACTCTACAGTGTTAGTACAAGACCGATGGAAAGTAGTGGTTGAAGAAGCGCTCTCCGGTACAAAGCTTTGGGGGAGTTATGTTACCATGTTTCAGTCACAAAACAGGCACCTGAGATGTTGATGACGCTGCCTTCATTAGAAACATGAAACCTCAGTGAACGAAGAATGCTAACTGTAGGAGCTCCATCTTCATGTTCAGTTTCAAGCATGCCACAGAGTCAACCCTCCTATGGACAGTCTCACAGAACAATGATGACATTTACGTCCTTCAGCATTTCTTTTCATCAATTTCAAGCTTGTTAGAAATGTGCAACAGTATGCTTCCTTTCATTCTTTTACTGATAGTTATTTTCTTAAAGAAGCGTCTTGCTGCTTCGAGCCCAGAGACGTCAGTTGATGGCTACGGCGCTGTTTCTGCTAATGCTAAAACAGGAAATCCATGTTGAGTCAAATGTCGCTTGTCCTTGAGCCCAGGGCCAGATTGCCCAGCGTGGAGAAGAAATCCTCCATCTCCTTCTCCAGGAGACGGTTACGATTCTCGGCGTCTTCCCTCGCCCGCTCAGAGTTCCGCAGCTTGATCTCCAGCATGCGCTGCTTCTTCTTCTCTTGCTCCATCTCTTGTTCTAAACGCTCCACCTGGGCACACAGCGCTGTGCTGGACTCTTCCAATCTGAAGGGGCGCAGCACAGGACAGACAAAGGTCAGGGGCGATCGTACGAGATGATGTATCTATTCTGTATCTGTATTTGTAAGCTGACTATATAGCTTGCTAATTAAATATCTCATTTGAGACTGTGACATATCTGACTGAATGACTAAAATCTTTTTCCCTTATGACAGACCAAGTTATTACAGTTGATTTTTGACTGTTTAACTTTACAAAGTCTTTGCAATCTACACCTCCACAGTTATGGCTGCTTGTGTGATTGTTGTTCCTGTTGCCTAGGTGCTAAGGTGGATGGTCATCTCTTGGTAGGTTTGCAGTTTTGCCAAACTCTTTCCATTTACAAATTATGATTTGAACAGTGGTCAAAGGATATTATTTTACAACTTAACCTTGTTTTAAACCTCTCCACAGCATTGTCCCTCACCTGTGGGCTGTGTTCTTTAATTTTCATAATGCTGGTTGTTTTCTAATGTTCTCTAATAAACCTCTGAAGCCAGAAACAGAACAGCTGGATTCATAAATAATACGGCGTTATACAACAGTTATACATGCTGATAAAACCAGTAAGAAAATAGTATTTTTACTTTCCATTGTTAAAAAGATACTGTTGTCTCTACTTACTTCTGAATCCTGGTCTCATATGTTGTCCTCTGTTTCCTCAACTCCTCCTTCAGTTCCTCCACCAGAGTATTCAGGGTCAGGGTAGTCCCATCTCCGTCTTCTGTCATAATAATGGACGGCACCCCTGCCACCATGGGTACGTTTTCGCTCTCGCCGAATGCCGCGCTGCTGCTGCAAAGCTCCATGGCCTCGCATCCATCCAAGTCCACGCCCGGCTCCATCATCCTTCCTGCTTCCTTTTCCCTCTCAGTCTCCCTCTGGCTCTCTGTCCACTCTGTCCTCTCATCGCTATCCGCTCCACCTCCAAAGTTCTGATGTGTCTGAGGTTCTCCGCTGGAGTCTGGAATGGAGATATCGCAAGAGGAGCTCGACCACGGTGTGCTGGAGACACTGGGAACGCTCCCTGTGCTGGAGGAAGACGTGACGTTGTCATAAGTGGACAGTCTCTGGGACGACCCGGTAGAGTCACGATCTCTGGCGGATCGCTCCCCTGAAGAAGTGCGGCGGTGTCCTCTCAAGGAGGACAGACCGTTCATGAGCCAGTTACCTCCGCCACCGGAAGGAGTACTTGTATCTGCCACTGTGGCACCTGTGGTAGCTTGCTTAGCCTGTGGCTGGGAACGGGGAGTTGAAGAACTTTTGAAAGAGTATTTCCAGGAAGGCATAGTCTTGGCTTGTTTACTTGGACTAACAACGGGCTCTCCTTTCCCCGTTGAAGGTGCCATTTTTGGTCCAGGGTTTGGGTTAGGGGTGATGGCCGCAGACAGTTTGGCGTCCAGAGATGAGGCACTGCTGTGGAGTTCTTGTTCAGTGTTGGAACCTGGACCGCTCTGTAGATCCTCCTCAGATATCCACGCTCCCAGGCTGCGGTGTTGGAGCTGATGCCCCTGGGCAGGTAACTCCATTAGGGGCAAAGCAGGTCCTTCGTGCTCACTTCCTGAGTATAACCGCTGGTGTTCCCTAATGAGGACTGTCATTAGGTGCTGGACCAGAGAAGTTCCTAGACAATGTGCATGCAAAAGGTTATTGTGATTATGCGAAAGACTAACACAAAGTAGTATGGAGTTTTCATGTTTTTCCACAATTAAAATTCTTTAAAGCATGGCTCGCATTTCTGTTCAACCCCTTTAACTCTAAAACCCTTAAATAAAACTCAGTGGAATTGCACTCAGAAAGTTTCCAGTTGAGTCGCCCTCAGTGTAATTGAGTTTCAATGCAAATTCAGCTGATCTGTGAAGACCTAGAAACCATTAATGAAATAAAAGCTTGATAAAGACCAAAGAAGACCAGCAGTGAAACCATTCACTATGCAATTATGCACAACATTGTGTTGGTGTTCAAGCATCACAGAATGTAAAGAGGTTTATGGGGTATGAAAACATTTGCGAGCCGTCGTGTATTTGGTATTCATGCCTTCCATGAGAGTAACTGGGTCCTCCATCTTGGTTCGAAGGATATTTGGTCCAAATACTGTGGCCAGGTTCTGAACGCTCATCTTGTTCTCGTTGCAGTGGGACTGAACCTCATCAAGAAACCTGAAAAAACGAAACATTCCCAAAGTTAGACTAAAAGAAACACAAATTGTTTGCCGAGGTTGCGTTGAAAGGAAGAGGACTCACTTGCATATGTACTTGAGGAGATTGTAGTTGGGCAGAGGTAGAGTGTTAACTTGTTTCCCAAGCTCCTGGATCCCCTGGTTTAAAACAAAATATATTAGTTGTTGTGAAAGTGATGGCACCAAAACTCCTTACAACTAAACAGTGCAAACCTCCTCCTCGTCTTTGGCCAAAAGCTGTGCACAGGTTAGAAAGTCCTCATATTTGGAGAAAGGAATGACTGGTTCAGGCAGTTCTCTCAGGTACAACTTCAGCAAGGACGCCACCGTGTGGACGTCTGTGTTACTGTGAGTTAGTACATATAAAAAGAAAGAATTATCAGAACTGTAAAAGTCACGGACACTAGATATTGGATTTCATCAACCTCCTAACCTCTACCCCTTACCTGTCAAACAAAGGCTTATCTCCGCAGTCAAAGGCCTCTTGAAGATCTTTGACCAGATTGGCCTGTCCGGGCATCCGAAAGAGACCCTCCTCGTCCAGGCCCCTCTCTCTGATGAAGTCCACACACTGCTCTACCAACAGTGGTGCCAGCCGGGGTCCAAACTTCCTCTCAAACTGTACTGTGTCCTCCAGACGTTGGCCAAAAATTCCTGAAGATAAACATTTGAAACAGAAAGTCTGATTGCAAGAAATTGTTTGAGGCTTTGCAGTGTGGAGGGAGGTTTTGTAAACCTAACAGCCTTTTAAATATTAGTTGATGTGGTTTGGAACAGGATTACTAGGATTACTGTGTCACTATAGGTAACTGGAACTATAGTCATAAGACATGTACAGTGATCAGTACACAGTCCTCCAGTATTTTGCTATTGTTTTTGTGATTTTTTTTTAGCAGTCAAAATGACTGATTTTGTGGTGGTTCTTTAGAAATATTTGAGATTCTGGACTATAATTTGACATCAAGTATGGATAAGGCAGAAGTGTGGTATTAGTAAGACATACTGTCACCTGCAGGTCGGAGTGAGCAGTGACTTAAACCCAATCTTTTTGACAATTTTTGCGGAAAATGTGCAGTAAACTCACAATTATGCATTGGCACGGAAAAATGTGGGAATCTGCTTATTTTGCTTGAATTTCCCTTATCGGAGAATGATGAAAAACTGGTGGGACTGGTTACAGTAGACAGCGATTCAAAAGGTCTTTTCTTGAATGTGGACCAAGGGGATCCACTCTGGTGGGTGGCCACAACCCTAACCTGCAAATAGCTGAAATCTGTGAACACTTGACACCCACCAAATGCTTATATCTAATTATACATTAATACGCACAGTGTGAAACCGTCTTATCTATGTATTCCCTTATTTCTGCTCTTGGGAGTACAGTCAGTCAGTAACACATACACCACATGCACCAGCCAATAGCGTGTCCAGACAGAACTCTTGTCTAGCTATTTCACCTTCCCATCCTCATTGGATGTTTTTGTGCCATTATTTTCAAATTATATATGTGTATATATATATATATATATATATATATTTGCTATATTTGATAGTGTAATGTTTAAACATTTAAATATTGTAATATAGAATAATATTTAAACAATAGTGGTAACATTGTGACTTTATCTCTCAAACATATTTGAAAGTCTAAATGCATATACATGATTTTTGTGCATATGAGTGTAATGCATCCTATCTGTCTGTCTATACATATGCATAATAATCATTATGATCGTAATGTCCTATTTATGTTGCTTATTTCTAGATATAATAGTTCATGGTGAAATTAAAATAGATAAATGCTTGATCATAATGCAATAACAATATGAAAGTGACTTTAAAATGATACATTAAGACAAAATGTTGTTAGAATAAATGTTGTTAGATCAATACAATTCATCCCCAACTTTAGTCCTTACTAACTTAATAATTAGTTAAGCACTATTTATTTAACTTAATACTTAATAAAAACATAAATATACTTAGCTTAAACCAGCTATTCTGGCAGCGCAGGTGTATTGAATTAGCAACTAATTACTGTCTGACTGGCTGCAGCAGTCACAGCTGGCTGACAGCTCGCAGTAATCGTGGTACTTCACCATGCAGGAGCTGCACGGCAGCAGAGAGCGTCTTTCATACATCCCAAAGCCGCATTTCACTCCGTTAATCCATCCCGTGTTTGGCATTTCACTCTGGGGAACCAGGGGATTAATCCTTCATTTCCAAACTCCAGAACCGAATCAAGTAAGCCGAGGCAAACTAGACGACTGCAGCACAGCAGAAGAACACGTGGAGGTCAATGCGTTGTTAACCTCAGCTCCGAGAGCTGGCGACAGGTCTATTCTGGACTGTGAACCGAGACGACACACACACACACACACACACACACCCACACACACACACACACACACACACACACACACACACACACACACACACACACACACACACACACACACACACGCCCACGCCCACACACCTCTCCAGGACCCGTGAATCTGAGAGGGCGACTGGAAACATAACCGAGCCACATACAGAACCGAGTTTATTAGCTCCATTGATATAATTGTTGCTAATTACCTCACACTGTCACAGTTTAGGGTTATGTTTCTTTTTCCTTGTAAGATTTGAGCTAACTGGCTCAAGCAAGATGTCGCTAAGCTAATGCTACAAAGCTAATTAATATGGTTACCTTTTCAAAAATATATTTCTACCGTAGTTTTACCCGTTGTTAAATACTTCTTTTCAGTTTTATACTCTAAGCAATACAGTTGATTTACAAAAAAAAAAAGTTTGAAAGTAGTTTAATAATGTACAAGTTAAAGAAGCGTCTGCTTGAGACAGAATGACAAATATAACAAGTCTGCCAGTGATGTCATCCACGATATTATTGGTAAGTTACTCCAAATTTATGCCCCTATTAATATAGTTCCTGTGGTAACATAAGACACTGGTGTTCAGCTGTGCCTTGGTCCTCTATACAGCCAGACATGTCTGGATATGTTTCTATCCTCTTAAGTTAACTAATCTGGGATGTGAAGCTAATTATTAACATCCGACTAGTTGGTTCCTGCATCAAACCAACCATCATTCAAACCAAAACCAGTCACACACCAACAAGTTCCCCTCAGCTGATGGCGGAAACAAAATAGAAGCTCCCTGTGATCTAATTTAGTCTATATTGGAACTTTCCTGGAATAGATAGACTGGATCATGTTTGTGAAGATGTTGCTGGCTAGGAACTGGACAGAGCGGCTATATCATCTAACTTGACACAGATAAGCTAAAGGTCAGGTATGATGTTGGCATTTCCAACATCAGGTATGATGTTGGCATTAAAATCTTGTTTCAAATGCATTTTGTAGATTTTTGGAGCCTGTGTGGCCGACAGGAAATCAACATTTTCCCCACTTTTGGAGGTCCCGTCTTCAGACTTTATAAGCATTGTTTTTTTTTTAACATCTCTGTGATTCTGATTCTGAATGTTGGTCTTCATCTTCCCTACATAAACCATATCTTTTCCATGTGTTTTTGGTTGAAGCTTGAGTTTACCTCCGCCAAATGGCGCCCAGATGACCCGCCGTATGGCCTTGACCCAGTCGTCCATGTCGGTCTGCGAGCTTGCCATGAGCAGGAAGGATTCATGGCTAATCGGGGCACGGTCCTTCTCTCCCGTTCCACCTGGCGAGGGACAAAGACGAGGAGTTGAGAGAGGAGTACAGGTGACTGAACATGCGAGACACGTATGACATAGTAACAGGAATGAAACGGTGTGGGAAGTTTAAACTAAAGCATCTCGAATTAGTTTGAAAGGAAGTTAATACGTCAAATAAGCTATGATCTGCAGAATAAGACGTGGAGAAAAAGACCTTATTATTATAGACAATGTCTACTGTTTATTGGCAGTGTGTTCACATGAGAAATGCTGACCTTCATGTAAAGATGTGGGCTAGCTGCCGGCATCAGAGTATAGCAAAGTTGAACTCCTTACTGCCTGACCGCACAGTACCGTGGTGTGAAAGTCTTTACCCTCCTTCCTGATTACCTTTTCTTATTTTGTATTTTTGACACACTGCAGTGTTTCAAATCATCAAACCAATTTTAGTCCGATGTCACAAGTAAACTCAAAATGCAGTATTTAAATGAAGATGATTATGAAGGCAGAAAAATAAAAAGTTACATGGTTCTGTGAGGAAAAAGTAATTGACCTCTAAACCACTAATCTTGGAGGAATTGTTCTAATTCAGCCACAATCTATCCACCTCTGGTTATGTGTTATTGTTTGCTATAATGTTATACAATCAAACAATTTTTACACTATTTTTATTACTTTTGGAGTTATGCAAAATTCTCTGAAACCATCTGTTTTCTAAAGGTGAACAAAGATGCATTACATCCATCTCGCCACTAGATGGCTCCATCAGTTCTGCTCAAAGTGCTTGACCTAATCCTGAGCAGCTTGTTTTAGCTAAAATATCAGCACATAAACACACTGATACACTGCATATAAAGACACTAAATTTGGGGGGGGGGAAAGAAACATAATTAAGATTGCTATAAGGTAATACTGCTAAATAAGAAATTCTATGAAAAGAAAAAATCAGAATGAAGCAAGAAATAAAAAAACTACTTTTTAAAAATCTTTTTAGCACGCACTTGAGTAATTCGGAGAATGTCTCTGTTTTCTTGTTTGGAGCCATTAGTGTCGGGCGGTGGTGTTGCCACAGTCATTGTTGTCACAGTCATTTAACCAAATTTAAACAGCAGTTCAATGGAAGCTGAGGGCCATTGTCACCCAGCTTTTTAAAGTCACACTCTCATGATGAGCAGGGCGGCACCGTATGACCGTACCAACCAGGAGAACAGGAATATAATCTAGCTTCATTCAGGAACACAAGGTTTACAAATTATCAACACGGAAATCAAATGAATGATTCAATCTGCCCGAGCAAACTCAAAGTTATCAAAAAAGACGAGGAGTCCGGATGCATCTCATCCTGTATCTCCAGTGATACACACTTGTGGTGTTTTGCTCTTTTACTGAAATGCTGTAAGGATACACAACATCCATGACATTTCACATGTTTTCCCCAAAGATTTCTGGACCATCGAGATGTGTTTTTGTTTTTTGCCAAACAGGAGATGGGCTTTGTGCTCGTATTGGTCAGCAACAGCAGAGTAGTGAACAACAAAACGAAAGTAAAGATGTTCAGTGTGAACAGTACCTAAACTGCCAGGGGACTAAACAGTGAATTGGGAATGAAATAATTTCTTCTAACAATTAATAAGAAATCAAGTCAAGTAATACAAGTACTTCCCCAAAAAAGTATCTTACGTATTTGTCACTCATTTCAGAAAGCTTAGCTTATATTTTGTAAATATTCATTTCACAAAGTGAAACCATTTAGTCTTGTAATTTTGATGACTATGGCTTGCATATTAAGGAGACCCCAAATTCAGTGTCTTGGAAAAACATCTAAATAAAAAGGATGTATATTCATGCACTCTGTTCTTGGCTGAGGCTACTTTTGCTGCAATTACTGCGTCAATGTGACGTGGCAGGGAGATCAGCCTGTGGCACTGCGCAGCTGTAATTGAAACCCTGTTTGATGCTGCCTTCAGTTCTCTACCTTGTTGGGTCTGGTGTCTCTCATATGCCTCTTAACAACCCACAGATTTTCTATGGGGTTAAAGGTCAGGAGAGTTTGTTGGCCAATCAAGAACAGGAACACCGTGGTCTTATAAGCAGCTTTTGGCAGTGTGGGCAGGTGCCAAGTCCTGCTGGACGGCATGTTGGGAGAGGAGAGCATGAAGTATTCTTCTAACATGTCCTAGTAGATGGCTGTGTTGACTGTGGAGTTCACACTGAAGTTTAGATGTAGTTGGAAATATCAGAAAAGATTAAATTATGTCTGCAAATGGAAGGATGAAAAGTGAAATAATAAAGGTACAGAACTGTACCTTGTGGAATGACACGGATTACGGAGAATAACTTGTTGTGATGGAAAATTTTATCGGGAAGATAAGAGCCAGAGATGCCCACCAGTACTTTTAACCTGCTCAGTGAATTTGAACACTTGAGCAGCAGTAGGGTGTATGTGTGTTTTGGTGAATAGGGAACAACAGCTGTAGATGTAGATCTATCCATAGCTTGGTCCACCAGACCTGGTGCTACTTTCACCTGTGGTGGTGCTGCACCAACAACTATTGACGGAAGGGAGACAAAAACCTCTGAAGAAGACACTGAGCGCAACTTCCTTCTTTACAAAATCTAAACAAAAATGGAGTGGTGTCGGATTTTAGAGGTTGTAGGCTTTCTCTTTTGTCTTTGGCAAAAGACCGCATGCCTTTTCTCTCGTGTATTTGCCTTGGTTGTATTTACCCAGAATGCCCTACACTAGTGTTTCTAAATGGGGGCGTTCAGAGGACGGTAGGGGGCGCTGCGATTTCTTTGGGGGATTTTTGCGCAAAGGTTAACTTTACCCCTTATAAGCACAACAAGAGCTATTTAGACTTTGAGCTACTTGCTAAAAACTGAGGTGTGCAACTGTGGCAGCTCTTCTTCTCTTCAGTGTTTCTGTTAGCTTCTTGGCGCAGCTCTGTGTTCCTGCTACTGGTAGCTTCACCGCATCAGTTCAGTGTTACACCGGCTAACGGCCTTCCTGTGATTCACTTCTCTGGTGTCTGGTTTTAAAATATCTTCTGTCCTATTGAGGGTTTTTATACATGTGGTTTGGCAGTGATGAAGTTGTGTCAAAGCAGCAACTTGTATTGAAAAGTGTTTTAATGTTCATCTGTACGATGCACGCTTCCATGGAAGGACAACGGAATATCGCTCTTATAAAAATGTAATGACTAAAATCAGGATACCCTCACTGTGTATCCCTCAGAAAAATGAACCCATTTAAATAAGAAAAAAATCCTCCCATGAGTGGAAGGCATTATTATGCCAAAATAGGCATTTTCTGGCATGATTATTTAGTGCGCTCACTATAGAGTGCATTCATTTTATAGAGTTGACATCGGTGCTGTAAGTGGTCTGGTATGCAACGGCTGAGCCAGGACTTTGAAATCTCACTTATCAGTTTACTGGGATTTTTTCCGTCGTTGTAACAGGTATGTCAGTCTGCCTTTCCCCATCATTTTGCTCCCCGACAGCTCTGCACCGTTTAAAAAAAAAAAAAAGAAAGAAAGAAAAAAATGACGCACACGTTGAGCAAAACTCAGAAACAGGAACAAACTGGATGTGAATCAGGATATGAAAACAGAGAGTCTGATCCTGATTCGCGCTGAACAGTGAAAAATCAAGAGCTTAAATGAGGGCAGATCAGATGATGAGGCAGCACAGCAGGTGAATGGC
Source organism: Xiphophorus maculatus (assembly GCF_002775205.1). Classification (NCBI taxonomy): domain Eukaryota; kingdom Metazoa; phylum Chordata; class Actinopteri; order Cyprinodontiformes; family Poeciliidae; genus Xiphophorus; species Xiphophorus maculatus. The sequence goes on along the minus strand of NC_036452.1, from coordinate 21,901,890 downwards.
ATGATGAGGGAAGATGGTATGTCAATGTAAAGGGGAAGCAAACTAATATAAAGAGGGAAGCTAAAGAGGACATGGCAAACAAAGAAAAGATCAAACTAATCAAAGGAAACTAAGTGGAAATGTACAAAGAACAAAATGCAAGAACAAACTAAGAAACTAAATACAAAGGAATAAACCTATATGGCAAGGCCTTTTGAGCAATAATTAATACAGGATACTATATGGCAAGAACAAACAGACACTACTTTCAGATAAAAGATAATATTGTTGAAGTGCCTGGTTTTGTTGACACCATATCTAGTTCTAAGAATAAATGTATTTTACAGACCATGGCAGTAAGAAACTTATCACTTATGCTTTTAATTCGATTTTATTGTATAGATTTATCTCTTCAGTATTATTTTTCATGTCTGTGTTAATGTCATTATGCTAAGTGACTCTATGACTCTTCCAATTTGACACATTGGGATTTGATTAAGTATCAGCTTTGTTTTTTGTAATTTCTGTACAGTAAAACTATTAATCTATAAATCAATAGACAGTTTTATTGAAATTATCATCCATGGTTCTGTCCCATTTGTATGACATTAAAAGGACCTAGAACTTTTGTTCTTAAAGCTCTGCTTTGCACAGTAAATGCCGTGTGGATTAAATTTTATGGATGATACACTGATGTCCCATTCTCCTGAAGGCAGCACAGAGCTGCACCACCAGAAACAGGCAGAAACACTGAAGAGAAGAAAAGTTCTGATTAATACAGTTGCAATTTTACTGTTGCAGAGCATAGTAAGTTTGCAAATTGTTCAAAGCTGGAACTGTTGTACATTTTCCATCTGCTCATTTTATGCAAGATTTAACAAAGAACATCAGAAAATGGCACAGAACAAGAATTTTTTTTCCACTCTGATTGGCTGCTGATAGGCATACCAATTTTAAATTGAATGTCCATTGCATTTTTCTTAGACACCTTTAAAAATGATGATAAATTTTTGATGATAAATGCAGAAACAATGAATATCAAGACAGCAACAATAATGATAGTAATATTAATCATGAAATAATATTCGGTGCAAGTAGCCTACATCTTCTTTGATGTGGGCGGTAAGGCACCTGGATGATGGATAGGGGGCGCTGGCCCAAAAAAGGTTGAGAACCACTTATAGCCTGCTTCCTGCTTTCCTAGTCCGCTTCTTACTTTTAGACTAGTATTCACCCTGCTTGGCATCCACATGCATTCATACTGCACCAGAGTTTACGTCAACCGAATTGAGATGTAGGTTTGTAGGCAGAACAGAGTTCACTCCTTTTGGTCCTCTGCAGAGTTTGTGCTTTTACACCTCCCCAAGTGAACCAGACTTTCTAAGCAAACAAACTAGAGTTCAATTAAAGCAGATTAAGCAGGGTTGATGTGAATGCACCCTTAATGTCATAACATCTTCTTACCTAAGAAGATGTACATATACCTCCTTTTTGTGGTATATTGGTTGGACCATTCCTTGAATGTAGAAAGAAACTTTTGAGTTAAGTCACCAAATGGAAGTTAGGGTTGGGGGTTCTGTCTTTTGGAGGAACTGACTGACTTGGACCAGGTCCTGAGGGACCTGAGTGAAATATGTAAGCTATGTATGCTAAAGTACAAAAAAAAGCTCAAACTTTTATCGCCACAGTTTTTTCTTTCTTTCCACAAAAGATGCCTGAGAGAAAGCTATTGCCATCATAAGCGGCACATTTCACTCATGTACATCATGCTTAAGTTTTCCTCAAATGTTTAAATCCCAGAAGTAAAATGAGCCCCAAATGACTGCCTAACTCAAAACACAAAAACAGTTTGTTCCGATTCTGCTGTAAATCTTAGCCTCTAGCAGTCTCAAAGCCACTCGGCTCTCCACTTCACTGTCTGCCACACTTGTAAAAACTCTCCAGCATCTGTTTCCTGTTACCTTGGAGATGTTGTTTTTTCAGTCTGTCCGGCTTGCAGCAGACCGGCCCCATGTCTCAGGCTGCAGTGGGGAGAGGCTTGGGCCTAGGGCTCCGGCATGAAGAGGCAGCTCCTCCAACAACACGGGCTCCTTCTGGAAGCCGATCGGCACGCAGGTAGGTGTGCCGGTGGCCAGAACCTCCCGCTGAGGCATACTCAACTCTGGTAGAAACTGAAACCGTCAGACGAGCCCTGCTTCCTACACCTCAGTCTTTTCATGCTCTCTTTTCTTCCGTTGCTCTCTCACTCAGCAGTGCCGGCAGCAGGTCTGTACTCTCAGCCCCCCTGGGGAGAGGCAAATCCCCGAGGAGGGGTGGAACAAGTTTTTCTCTCTCTGTCTCTTTAGAGTGTCTGTGAGGAGTAACTGGGAGATGGGCTGTCCTCTAAGCTTTGTCAGACAAACTCATACCCACTCACACACAGGGAAAACCTATAAAGCCAGTCAAGCTCCATGAACACAGGCAACTCTGAAAGTGTTTCTCAAGTCCAACTGGATCTAATCTTTGGAAACAATGAAAGCATTTATCATACAATAGCTTGGTCATTGCTTTCTTGTGCAGTTCCATTTTATTCTCATCTCCCTTTGGTGCTCCATCTGGGCTTTCTTCCATTGACCTGGATTTCTCCAGCAGAATTTCAACCTGACCAATCAGCAACGTTGTCAATGAGGACGTAGATTTTCTGCGGTGTTTTAGAAATGTAGTCTTCCTGTAGTTTGGCAATGTAGGTGGGGGAGGTTAAAGAAGCCATCCGGTTGGCCACGTCTCCAAATATTGAAACCCAAACGTTAGTTATTGGGTAAAATTTTAAACTTCAGCACAGTCCACACCTACAGCAAACAATCGGTTCTCCAAAACCAAGAGCCCAAAGCTGAACTGCGGCACATTCCATTTCCAGAATCAGAAAGAAATTTTAAAATGTCAGAGTAAGCATTGGAACATAAAACATAGAGCTGCTTTTTACCAGGCTAGTCATACAACACGTCAATTGAAGAACTTTGTGGAAAACCTTGGCTACTCGGCAAATAAAACCAACACTGCATACCACCTGAATGGATAGCATATTGGTGCAGTATACCAATAAATACCTAATAGTAAATTGCATTGCTGCATTAGCACTATTGCAGTAGCTTATTGTGCTAATTCTAGCACTACTTTAAATGGACCCAGTCATTTTCCAATTGTTGCTTATTTCTTTTACACAAAAATGATAGAAAAAGCTATTCCGTCTTGTGTCTATTGCAAGTCTTATGGCTGGTGAGCTAGCACAGATTTTTAAATTTAAGATACCGATTGGATAAACTGCAAGTGATGATTAAAAGGTACAAGTTGCTGGAATTTTTTTTTTACTAGGAAGGCTTCAAGAAACTGTTCGATTCCTATTTGAAAGTTGATCAGGCTTTATCAGTTTACCCCCAGATCAATACTTTTTCCAGTCGGAGAATGTGCTGCATTAAGCATTACCATTTGACAGTAACAAAAACACTCCTTGGTGATGCAGTTATTGATTCAGGGCTCACAATTTCCAGAATCTGAGAGGAATTTTAAAATGTCTGAGTAAGCCAGGCATGGGAGGATTGATTTAAAAGGTAACCGTTTTGTGTCTTGTAACAACATGTCTACAGTTCAAGCAGGAACACAAGATAACTAAATGAAGTGCAGCCAATATGCTCTGTTATATCCGTTTGTGCTTTCAATGTGTTTATCCCACATTCTGGATTTGAAAATGTGGCTTTTATTGTTTTGAATAATTTGATTGATCATTGAATGCATTAAAATACACAGTTTAAAATCATAAGAGTGTTGATGACAAACACTAGATTGCCATGAACATATGCCAGTGATGGTTCTTTTCAGACAAGAAGTTAAACCATATTAATCTAATTTGGTAGCTTCCAAGGTTAAATGTAAATCTCGGAATCAGTTGTAAATGTTTTTTGCCATTTCTCGGTATTTACATTTTATAACTCAGCCAACTGTGGATAATGGACAACTGCAGTTAAACTTATGATACGCAACTGTTTGTTGGTGTCAATCACCCTATTCGTCACTTTTGACCAAAATCCTAAAGAAAACATGCAAATTTCCTTTATTTCACCATAACTGCTGAACACCATGTGCAGTCTAAAGCTTCAAGCCTCTTCCTTTCACACAGCAGTAAGTGAGTAAAGCCTTACTGTCTGTCATTCTCAGAGGGTTAGATTGAATAAAGAGTGAGTATGGTAACCTAAGTTTCTTCCCTGTGGATCCATAAAAATCTTAAAAACACTTGTGATAACTTCCACCAGTGACAGTCCACATATCTTTTCAAAATGCTTCCCCCCCCCAATCATGTCTTGCTTCCTCCCCTTTTCTCTTTCCACTCGACCACTTCCCTCCTCAGCTGTCTGAATTTTTGGTCAAACTCCCTGCTCTTCTCCGGGTCCAGCTGTGCAGACCTGTCAGTTTGAAGCTCGTGGGGGGAATCACACCCTCCTGTAATATTGACTGGTTAGGAAGAAATACACAGACACTCGCAAACCTGTCAACTATTCTAAACACAAGAAGAGACCAACAAACAAATGCTGAAGGGAAGCATGAGGAATATATAGTTATCGACTGCGATGAGCCTTGATCTTTATATTTGGATTACAACACTTGTTAACCTCCAATTTAATAATGAAATATACAGTGGTACGGTTAGTATCACTGTTGCCTTGCAGTAAGAATGTCATGGTTTTGAATCCATGACATTCTTACATGGAGTTTGCGTGTTCTCAACCAAGAATCTCCAATCGCCGGGTCCTGTGGTGGCGGAAGGGTAAACCACAACCCACTTATGGAGGGCTTAGTCCTCATGGCTGCTACAGGTTTGAGTCCTGGCCTAATGACCTTTGCTGCACGTCTTTCCTCTTCTCTCGTTGCCCACGGTCCGGTCAATTCACTATCAAAATAAAGGCCAATAGAGCCAAAACAACCCCCCCCCAAAAAAAACTTCTTTGCATTCACGCATATCTTGAATGCCTGTAAATCTGACACACAAGCAATATCCACAAACCGTGACGTCTATCTTTCAGTCATATATATATATATATATATATATATATATATATATATATATATATATATATATATATATATATATATATATATATATATATATATATATATATATATCTTTGGCATTGTGCTACAAGTCTTTCATTGCCAGTGATCCTGATGAGCTATAAAAAGTGAAACTGTGAGAAATCTTAAACACAGTTGGGTGTTCCAAAACAATAGTGATCTCAGATACACATCAAAACTGATTTTGGAGTCCAAAAAAAAAAAAAATCCAAAGGTCTATAATTTCTGAAGAATTGTCAAAACTCCTGCCCAGTTTATAGTAGGAACTACAATAATTCTGGATAGTAAAGCTTTTTGCTGGTCTGAAGACGCGTACAAGCAATGGTCAAGGGTTCTCTGTCAGTTGGTGTGTGAAGCATGACCGCTCTCCTACGCCTCTGAAATCTAAAGTCTCACAGCAGCTAAAAGAGGTGGAGGGTGAGGTGCTTTTTTTTTCTTTTCAAGCTAGACAATCTTCTGCCACCTTGAAATTGACTGTCACTTTGTCAGTCCCTGTGGTAAATGATTCAAGAGTGTGAGAAGAGAGGAAAGTGGCTAGAGAAACGGCGCCCTCTGCTGGATGAATATTTGGATAATAGGAGTGAGCTTGGAAAAAGTGGAGTCGAATGGCGTTTTGTGAGACTGGTGCATTAAATCAAAGAGGACAAAGATGAGTAAGAAGGAAGGTATCGGTTCTCACCTGGTACGATCTCAAAGAGGTGCCTGCCTGGTTCGTCTGGGTTGGCCGTGAGCTCATTGACCTGACATCCCTGTAGGGGTATAAAGCCCTGAGACACAGGGAAATTCAGTTAAATAACTGTGTCAAAGTGAAGTACATCTTTACTTTATGCCACTCGTTTATTTCTATCCCTTGTGATTTTTTAAATAATTTTATTTAATCATCCATCAACAACAGGTCATTGACCACAGGAGAAAAGCAAACATGGCATTTTGTTTTTGTTCCATCCCCTGCTTCTCCCCATCCATCCATACCTAGTTGCAAACAATAGAAACAACAAAATAAAGAAAAATATAAAAAGGTAAAAAAACAAAAAACAATAATTATACAGCTGAGAAAAAAAAGAAAACACAAGTATGAAAAACCAAAAGACCAAGACAGAACTCAAAAACGTGGAGTGGACAGCCTGTAAACAAGCATCCACACAAGCATGCATCCCTTGTGTTTTAACCTGCATTCATTTTGGATTTCTCCAACATGTCTAGATCTATGTTCTTTAGAAAGATATTTCCTCCTCTGCTTTCTCTTTCTTCTCCTTTTCTTATGTAACACCTCTTAAGCTTAGCCACTTCTGTGATTGAACCAGAACCAACACAGATTATCAGAATACATTATCCAGATCAATATCCATTTAGCCTCCAAGACGCAGGGGCCAAGAAAGCTGCAAAAAGATGCCAGCCTCTGCAGGTCACCCCCCCCCCCCGTTAATCTCTTCACTGGCACCCTCCATCAAACGGTGTGCAGAGTCTGCCAAAACCGCTTCAGCCAGAAGGGCTGGGCTGTCGCCAGCATTAGTTGCTATGGAAACAAATGGAAGGGGCGGAAGGGGGGCTCTGGATTGATGGGGCTCAGGGGCATGGCAGGATGAATATCCCACGGGAGCTGTGTGCTCAGAATAACACGGGTAGTAGCTGGCTGAAGATGAATGGGTAGAGGAATAAAGGCAACTCGTAACTTGAGAACACAAATCAAACAGTTGATTGTGCTGACTGATGGGAGACTCATTTTAGCCAATGCTTTTGAAATTGTGTGTAAGTGTGCAAGCTCATGAGAAGCTGCAGCCCGGTTAAGCGTGGTGAGTTCATAAATCTGTGTTTTTGCTAGAAGCACACCAGGGGGGAAGAAATACTTCCTCAAACAGTTCAGCTATGCATTATGAACACATGTTTTAGCATCCCAACAGTCATTTCTGTGCAAGTATCCATCCAGCCATTATCAAACATACTTATCCCTAGAGGGGGTTGTGAGGGATGCTGATGTCCATCACAGGGCAACACAGAGACAATAATGCACACACTCACACCTAAGGAGAAATTAGAGAGATCAGTCAACCTGAAAGTCATGTTTTTGGACTGTGGGAGAAAGCCAGAGTACCCAGGGAGAACCCGCACATGCACATGGAGAACATGAAAACTCCATGCAGAAAGACCCAGGGCCGGGGTTCGAGCCCAGGACCTTCTTGCTGTAAGGCAACAGTGCTAAATAAGATAAGACGACTACAAGACGATCGTGATGATCTTGACATCTGAACATATTGTTAAAAACATTTAGCAATAAAGAGAGGCCATAAAAGCTTCTCTGGCCTCATCACTTTAAAATAATCTTGTATCTGAGGGTGGGCTGTGTTTTGTGTTCACTAATGGCAGTTCCCATCATCCATTGTCTGATAACCAGAGTCCATTTGCCCTGTAGTGGATTTATCTCTGCATGATGAAAGGGAGGAGAAAACCTGTCTAGATCCCCCCCTCAGTATTGGCTTTCCTGATGCCAATTATCACATCCTTTTATCTCTTTAGGGGGTAGTCTTGTTCGGTTTCCGAGATTAGTCTTCTCACCCCCACAAAGACACAACCAACTCCACTCTAGCCTTTGGATTCCCAATCGATTAGAAGAGGAGGGGGTGTAAAAAGGGTAGACTGACAGATATTAGGTTTTTAGGGGGAGGTGATTGTGTGTGTGTGTGTGTGTAAGGTTGCAGCTAAATCCATTGGGAGTTTCAAATCAATTCAGGGTGAATGAGTATTGGCAAGATCTGATTGAAGAACGGACTGTCAAGGCCTTCAGTCACTGTGTGGGTGGGAGGATGATAATGGGCACTAAAGGGTAGGACTGCTTTAAATGAACAGTAGTCATGCAGAGTGAAGATCAGAATCGATATGTGTTCAGAGTTTGGCAAGATTGTATAAGGTGATTATCACATGCATTTAAAGGAATGCGTGCGTTCTTCTGGATTACATGATCGTCAAATCACGTGTGTTCCATTCTCTCACTCTCTCATTGGGAAAATATGAGTCAGCATCTGGGCGCAATAGTAAAGAAATTCCCACTGGAAGGATTTTCACTGTAGTAGTAAAGCTTTTTGCTTACAGAATGTCCTTACTTCAATGTTTGGGATAAATTCCTTGGAGATTCTTGTCTGTGGTGACCTGATGGCAACATGAAACTGCTGCAGTTTTACTGGCTACACACCCATGATGCACATCAAACGTTTCACTACATCCCAAAGATGATTCATTGGATTGAGATCTATTGAGGTGTGTGTTACACTGACAGAATGATGGGTGGCCCCGGACCATTTGCTGTATGTCTTCCCTTCTCTTTCTGCCCTTCCTACTGTCCAGCTACTGTTGAATAAAGACCGCTGGTGCAATAAAAATAATCTCAGCTATTGATACCAACCTTCTTTCAGTTAGCTGACTTGGGTATTGGTGGTGGTGGTAATTTTTCCTCTAGTCACTTTGGTACTTTGGCATCTCATTCAAAATACTTTGAAGTGTTAGAACGGTATGACAGAATTTTGACTGTTTTTAAAACTGTAACCCTTGAAATGCTTGGCAATCGTCATACAGAGAACCCTCCAATAGTGTAAAGTTTAACATGGAATGCTTTTGTGAAACAAAATACTTCATCTTTAACCATCACTTGTATACTTTCAAATGACCTTTTGTTTTTCCACGTTAATCCATGAGCATGTTTGTGTAATATACCAAGTGTATACAGGTTGTGAGTTTTATTGACCTAAGCCCCTGGTATGTCTGAAACATTACCTGTGGTTTGGTTTCTTCTTCATCTTTGTAGAAGTAGAGCTGATCTGAGCGCAGCACAAACCAGCGTAGCTGCCAGTTCTTCATGATGCTGCGTTGCTTTTTCAGCCATCCGGCCTTCAGCGCCCCCTCCTGGAGGCTGGGGGAGGCTGGCCTGCACGGGCCTCGCGACACCTCGCCCATCACCATGCTCTTCGACCTGGCTGCAAACAAGCAAAAGCCACACATACGAGATGTTTTTATATAAAGACATAGGGCAGATTTGTTATTCCTTCAGTTTATTGCCTCGCATATTTTCTGCTTCCAAACACGGCAAATTAGATTTGATCTCCCTGTTCTGTAAACTTTATACACACTTGCTCTGCAGTTCCTCAGACATGACCACTTACAACCGTCTGCCCCAGGCTGCTAGTTCTGCTGTCTGAACGAGGATTGGGACTGCAGACATAAATACTGTAACAACAGAGCAGACACAACAGAGAAGAGAAGAAATGTATACACAGCCGTTCCACACAGCCTCAGGTGACGGGAATGCCCCACTTCAATTTCAGAGGTCCTTGGAAGAGATTGTTTTGCTCTACACCCCGGCAGAGCAGCAGATAATAGGACCACATGGGACTGGCTGACTGATTTTGAGCAAACGTGTGAAACCTGAGCTCAGGCCAGGACGGGTTTAAAAGGCAGAGCAGCTACTGAGCTGTGACGCTGCTCAGATTGATCTCTGTTAAATAGTAGATTAATATGGTTTAAAAATGTCCCTTTTTAAAAAGACATTTTCATATAGCTGCAATTAGGCCTGCAGGCTATAGGCTAATCATCAGAATAATTGATTACGAAAATAATTGAGTAATCAGATAAAAAAAATGAGCACTTCAGATTTTTCATTTAGTCACAAGCCTTTTGTATGCAATATTTTTAAAGGCATTAAAATATGCAAATAAACAGTTCAATTAATGAATAAATAAGCATTGTATTGCTTAAAATACAAAAAATGAACACTTTATCATTTGTAGAAAAGGATGAATCCAAAGCTTAAAAACAAAATCCTAACATTACCAGCGACGGTGAACATCAACACGGACTTAAAGGATGCTGGGGACAAAAGAAGCTCCTCCTCCAAAACAAACACTTTTAATCCTAAATAAGGCCTGTAGACGATTGAAATGTCTTCTGGAAAATCCACTTGTCAAACATGTTGGTGGAGCTTCATGCTGTTTTGCAACCAGAGTGACCATTTGAATTGTTGTATTGTCCTGTTGGGCGTTACAGTTGTACCCCAAACCCTGTTGATTCCAACATAAGTGTTTGGATGAGGAAAAAAAATCTTCAGTAACTCAACATTTTGCATCAAATTCTTGTTTTTAGCATTAGTAGCAGATCAAAGATATTGAATGATTTATTAGAACTTCTACAGCTCAATTGTGCAGAAAGCCTCCCTGGTGGTCCACTCTCAAACCACGCGCGCACACACACACACACACACACGCACACACACGCCTGCACACACACACTCTTGGACGTGATCAATTTTCAGATGTCGCTAAAGCAGCGGGTGGAAGAATAGGAAGAAAAAAAAAATCAATATTTATCCTTTTTAATGACTCTCCTTCCTACCTCCAACATGTTTAAACCTTAACATGCATGACTTGTCAGTTTAGAGCTAATCAGGGGGCCGACTCAAAAGGTTGTTGGTGTGATAAGCTGGTGCATTTGCAACACTGGAATTATTTACGGAATAATTAAACAGCTTAAACTGGACTCAGAAATATAATAGACAAAATAATAGAACGGTCTTAGCACTGGTAACCAAAGTAGTGTCAGTTTTCTATTTAAATTAAGCTAAATGCAGTCTAGTAGTAATCTTTGCCCACTGTTAAATAATCAATTGTTACTATGACAACCTCTAGTGAGGCAGTGATGATTAATGTACTGGAGGAAGCTACCGGATACCTTCTCTTTATAATGGGAGTGTAATCTCTGTAATATTTAGTCTTTCATTTTACATCTGATATGCTAATTGTAAGGCCAGTATTATTATAGTTAGCTTTCCCCAATGGAATAGCATTGTGTTATTTCTTAGGAACCTAGAAGACCTAAATACTTTCTCAGAGCCTTACAGAAATATTCTTTTTTTTCACTTGTTCCAACCTTAATGTATTTTTTTTTTTTTGGCAAATTAAAGGGATTGGCACAAAAGTAAATGTAAAACAGCAACACGGGTCAGGGATGCCGCTCGTAGCAGCACAGCTTGGAGTGGGTTAGAAAGTCATCTCAGTGAATTGGAATTAGCCGTGGGACTGTTTGATGTTGCTTGTGTCTAATATTTGTGGATGTACCAGAAACGCACAAATACAAGGGTTCTGCCCAGAACCTTTGTACGTTTAAAAAAAAAAGGGAAAAAAATGATTAATTGCCTTACAATTTTTAACTCATTTAAATTAATGTAATTAATAAAAACTAATCTAATACAATCCCACCCATGATTTGAATATTTAAAAAAAAATTGATTTTCAGTAACTCAAGTCAATAAGTGTGGTATAGATTAATTACACGCATGCGCACGTCTACACACCAAATGCCAGTCACACTTATGGTTTCAGATTATTTGAATAAAGTGGAAAACCATGAATAGTTTCGCTTCAATTTTACAATTATTCATTATACAATTATTTGTGTTGATCTATCACAAAGTCCTGTTAAGGTAAAAACATGTTTTGTCCTGCTAGAAATGGGTCTGGACACCTGCACTGTTCGTGAATACAACACTCAGTAAATTAACAATTCTTAATATCTTAATTGATATAATGCTTGAAAAATTGAGACAGGAACATGTCATGTCATTTAAGAAACCAATAGGAATTTTGTTTAACACTTAAATAAAATTGGCAACAAAGAGAAGCACAAGTCTTGCGTCCTCTTTGCTGAAACAAATAAATAAAACTTAACAGTTCCCCCAAAACTGTGTAAGTTTGTGGAGAAAAAGTTCAAATGAATGCTCTCCCCTTACCAAGGAGTTTCCCCTATAATTCCAGCCTTACCGACATCTTTATTCTTCCCTCTCTGCATTGTCACGCTCCGTTTCTCCTACTTGAAATTTAATTACTTTCCCTTCCTATGCTCAGCCACTCGGGTCCCTTCAAAGCCCCCTTAAGAGCCCATCAACTTCTCTAGCAGCACCATTTTTAAGCATTCCTTGCCAAACATATTAGCTCTTGGATTATAGGCAAACTCTCATTGGCCAACTGTTTTTAAATATGCAAATAAATAAATGTTGCGTTTTTATGAGAACAGTGTCACTTATAAGCATAATAAAGCAGGTTTCATTCTTTGCTGTTGCTAATTTACATTTAAATTGGTTTTGTCTTTCCACGGCGGCTCATAGTACAGTAGACAGCACAAGTCCCAGTATAGTAGTGTTTATGAAATGATTCCCCGTTGCCTCGGCTCTTGATAATTGCATTCCAAGTTAGATGGAGGAGCATTTCACTCCAATAAAAACAAATAATCAGCCAAGGCATAAAAAATACACCAAAGCATACCTGAGCAACTTGATTGTTACCAAGACACTGGAGCTGAACTGCATGAACATAATGTGGGGTCCATACTTATTGGCAGCTCCGATAAAGTTAAAAGAAAACTTTAAACTAAATTGAATCTTTTACCAGATGAGTTGAATCTCACTCTAAAAAACTTTTAGGCACCTTGTTGCTGTTATATTTCCAAAATGTCTCATTTGCCAATCGTCCAGAGTTCTAGGTCCTCTCTAAAGCTGCTAATTGGTATACTCCAAAAGTCTTGTGTAGGATTTAGATCAGAGGAGTGAGAAGACATTTTTTTTTCTCTGGTGAACCATTCCTGTGTTTTGGACCATTTTCTTGCCAAAAGACCCAGTGATGGTTTTTAACTTTTCTGGTTGAATGTTGCTGGAAAGCCTAAGCTTATGATGCTGTCATACTGTTTCCTGTTTTGGCTTGTATCTATTATGGGCCTTAATGGTGGGAATTGGAGGGAATTTGGTGGAATGCAGCCCTCACATCTTTGAAGTATGTGTGATGCTTTTGAATCACTTCACTCTGAATAGTGCATGTGTACTGGGATAAAGGTCGTGCAATTCAACGTTTTACAGCACCGGACAGAGCACGTTACCATGACTTAGCAGAATTTTTAAACAATTTTTTTTTTTTTTTAAATTTAAGTCAAGTCTAAGTCAAGTCCAAATTCTTCGTAACTCAAAATCTAATCCAAATCTGAAACTTGAGACACCATCTCTATTTTCTGATGCCCATTTGCTGCAAAAGTATGTTTTTCATATACTTTTTTGTTATCTAGATACATCTGTTGCTCAAAGGCTCTTTTTTTTAAATGCCTAAACAAATATCTATAGTTCTTAGCTTACATTGCTGTCCTGCTGCCGGAACCTTAAAATTAGCAAATGGATCTTTAGAACAGTTTTCTTATCAAAACCTTTTCATTACCATGTTTGAATACATGGTCCACACATGCTGAGACATAGTAAAACAAGCACTATTAAACTTTCAGCCATATTCCCTTACTATGACTGCTACCTTTCCCACCCCAATCAGCCCATCCATTTATCTCCCCTTCATTGTTTCATCTCGCCTCACCCTCCCAGGATCCACACAAAATACCTCCTTTGTTCAACACGTGAGCCGCGCGGATCATAGCCCGAGTGGAACATACTGGATGATTCACCCCTGAGTCACAACAACTGATTCGTAATTCTGCATGTTTGTGTGTGCCAAGCCTGACTGCCCACTGCACAAATTTGGACCTTCTATGCAGAGTGATTCAGACCTTCCTCGGGTTTTGGGTGGAACTGCTCTGTGGTTACTTCTGCAACAATGAACTGCAACTCTGAAAGGGAGGCGCTTTTATTGTAAGACCAGCTTTTGGGCACAATCACTGCAATTCTTTGAAACATGTCCTCAACAGAAAATTAAGGATGGGTCGAGTCAGACAAAGGCTCTGCTTCTTCCTGGACTGTTTTGCAGATGTACTTTCTCTAGGCCTAGATTTGCCCTCCCAGGAGTAATTTATGCATATGTGCAATAATTTTTTGTCAGGGTTTGTAATTTTAGGTAGGGAGCGCAACATCCAGGAATAACAGATGAACTCTTCCAAAATAGTGTGTGAAGACCAACAGAGGCAAAACCTCCACTAAAACCCTGAAGGTGTGATCTGATGTTTAGCATAAAGATGTTGCAGCAGCAGATCCTTTAAGTCCAATGAAAGAGGGTAGATTAATGCCCCCAGTTTTGCTCTGCATCGCACAGTAATCTGCTCAGAGGCTGACAGTATTCACATCAAACTGTTTTGTGTGCCACACCGAGCTGATGAGGTTGAGAGAAGGCACAGTCACAAGGACTGCAACAAGACTGCTGCGCTAAGAGGCTGCGGTTGTCTTGGTGAAGAAGAAACGGTGCAACCAGCTCATAAAACTTACTAGTACTGTTCTGATTATGGAAAATGAAGAAATTTAGGCAGTCGGTACTCAACCGTCGGCTGAAGGTGTGCGCGGAATCTGTAAGGCACAGTACACTTGAGTTTGTGGGAGTCTTAAGGATCACACATTTCATAACTGCACTGGCAGACTACGTTATTGGTCAAATAAACTAAAGCTAACTGAATAACAAAGGCCTTGGCCTGTCACAATGAGCAAAAAATCAATTAATTGCATGATAAATTACAACGAGCTTAATAATTGTCTTAATAATTTCTACCAAAAGCTGGATGATAAAAGTCTTCAGTCTGGTGTTTTGGTCTCGACTACCCCCTTTATTTTGAAGGACAATATTTGTTTAGAGACTTCATAATTCATTATATCGTTTCTATTTTATTCATATTTTGATATTTAAAATGTCTTCCAGTTCCAGTATTAAGTGTTCATTACAATTGAAAGTTTACTGATCTTTGAGCGCTTGTTCTTGCATTATTATGCTATTACATCATATAACTTGAAACATTAACTCAAAACAGCCTTTGTCATTTATCCAGCCCATCCTTACATGAGTTGTGCTTGACCTCTGCGCTACCACAGCATCCCCACATGACATTTTTAATGGCTCGTTTTCCCACAAATGCATTTCTCAAATCTAAAACTGATTTTGGATCAGTTTAAGTTGCAAGATGGGCAGCCATGGAATGGACTTGCTTGTCCAGTACCTACCACAAATGTTTGATCGATTTTGATCAACACTTCATTGTTGTACTGTTCAAACCATTTCTGATTCACTTACTGTGTGGTAAAAATCCCTTTCTAATCAAGAGACCATAGCATCAGGGAATATCACTTGTACCCTAACTGGAATCCTGCTATGCAGCTCCGTATAGGACAAACTGATGCTGTATTGTCATCTATTCATCAGAACCAGCAAAGACTTTTTCCGAAGTTTGAACTACAGCAGGTGGTCTGTTGGACTGAACTGCAAAAGCCAGCTTTCACAATCCTCATGCCTCCATGATTAGTTTGGATTTTATTGCCCTCAGTTCATTGAGTTTCTAGTTCTTCATGCTCCTAGCTTCATTCCAGTCTCTCCTTGTGTTTTCTCTCTTGTTCCTCTTCAGCACCCAATGTGTCTTTAGAGATCATATGAAGCCTAGGCGCAAATTCAAACTGGAAGACTCTTTTATCCCCACCGGGACCCGTTAATTGAAGCGACCTGCCCACAATCGTCGACCTATCAACGCCGGACCAAGCCACGTCACGTCCAATCACCGACCAAGTCCCAGCTGATAAGGACCTTCATTCATGGCGTCCTTCGCTCTCCAGCCGAGCTCAACCCACCACCACCCCTTCTCCTCCATTCGCCCGGTCCTGAGGCCCGCACCCTTCTTCAACCTCCACCACCAGTGCCGGGCCCCGGGGGATGACGTTCCTAACAGCCTCAGGATGCTCATCTGAAGCCTATCGCTAACGCTGCGATAACCGTTATCCCCAGCCGGGGCCCGAGCGCCAAAGACTTTAAATTCTGTTTGTCAATAAACTCTTCTAATTGTCTTCTCATCTCCGTCTGAGTCTCTCCAGATTGAACTGTACTTACCTGCCTGCCACCTATCATTTATTCATTTATTCTCTCCGCAACACATCATGACGCACACAACAATCCTGGCCCCCCGGGGCCCAGTCGTCGGTTCATGGACAGCATTTAAAACAAATATTTGTTGTAAACAAATATTTTAGTAATCGAGTAATCTATGGATTATTTTTGCGATTAATTGAGTAATCAGATTAAAAAAAAGATCAAACAAAACATTGGTAAAACTAACAGCAGTATTATTATTGGATATCAACATCAGTCCAATTTTTCACATTTGAGCTTCCCTAACAATAACTTTTCTGTAGTTTAGAAAATTAACCTGTAACAATAATAGCTCACTTTCTAAGTTAACATGAAGAAAAGTTATACAAGAATCTGAAATTATATTCAATTTAATAAAGAAGCAAGCTCACAAATATGCTAATGAAGAAATGTTAACACTCCAGCTTTTCGTTTCTGTATTCACCTTCAGTCAATTTAATAGTTGAACTCTCACCTTGCCCGGACATTTTAGCGACGGGATTTGACACTTTTGTTCGTCACACACAGAAACATCTACCAGCCGCCACAATGAGCTCCACCACCCATTTGTTGAGACCGGGATGATATGAAAAAATTTTTCCGGTTCATCCGTAAAGCTACACTTACGTTAATCATCTAATGTGCAGCCGCCCGCAGCGTTCAGTCTATCGGCTCACCTGTATAAATACACCTGCAGCGCTGCACCCAGCTGTTCGCTCTGAACCAGCAGCTCCAGGAGGAGAAAAGCTGCCGTACTCCAGGCATCGCTCCCGTCATTTTAAAGATGCTTATTGGTCCCCCGAAAAATGACAAAAACCCGGACATTATCATCAATCAGTAAAATCTTTCCAGGCCGAACTTGAAAACTGGATGCTATGCTGCTAACACTTAGCTTTCGTCAACAACTCAGGTGAAAGTGAGAGCTCCGCGCAATGCAAGTAATAACCTGGCCGTAACACGGTGTATTAAATAATAAAACATAAATTAACGAAGCTTCGAGACAGATACATTTTCTCAAAGAATTTTAATAATCGAGGTACTCGAATCACTCGAGGAATCGTTTCAGCCCTAATTCTAACCACTGCAAATAAGTTGCAGTTTTGTAGATTCCTTGACCCAGTCATCCAGCCTTCAAAATTTGCTCAATGTTTGTGAAAACACGTCTGACGATCGAATTTTACCGACATGTTTTAATGTAGTCTTCCTCTCACAATTCAAAAACACGACTGTTGCACGACTGAGCATTTTAAGTCACATGCAGTACCAGACTCACCAAGACAAGATTAGAGCATTTCTCCATGTTTAATTTATTACGGACAGTTTGAGATTCTATATTAGTTCTCTTCTTGAATAATTCTTTTAATTCTCAATTGTTCAATCAGTTTCTGAACTTGCAGCCACGGAGCAACTGGACTCATTTGTGGCACATGAGAATCTGTTGCCATGTGCACAAATGGTCGTCCACATGCTTGCAACAAAGCCCAAATGTTATGACATCTGATGCAACATTCCTGCATGCTTTAGGTCTCTGCAGTGCCACCTCATACATCATGGAGTTGTATATTTATCACCAGCAGTCAATGGCTTCTATGCACACCAGAGAGCAGAATCCCCATTAGTAACTTAAAGTGGGTTCTCTACAAAGGCTACAGAAAATGACACAGAAAGCTGCATTGCACATATGGATGCACACACACACACACACACACACACACACACACACACACACACACACACACACACACACACACACACACACACACACACACACGCACCCACACCCACACACACGCACACACAGCTGTTCATACTGGCATGGTGGAGGAATTTAATTTGGCTAATCTAGTTGTTGTTCAGTGATTTATGGCTTGGGGAAACCGGCGGAGAGAGTTACAGGTGCATCAGAGTGGAACATCCAGCTATCTCATACTGACTAATGCATGTGTTATGTGTGTGTGTGTGTGTGTGTGTGTTTCTGTTTGCGTGTGGCATCAATCCTTGACTTTCTGGAGGTGTGGCAGTTGACATACATGCCTGTTATTTGAAACCTGCAGTGAAGTGGAACAGATCTGCAGCAACGAGTGCGTGCATTAAATCATCCCCCACATTCACATTATCTGTGGGTTTTTTTTTTTTTTTTAAATCCACATTCTTCCTTACAGTACCCAGATCTGTCAGTTTTCAGTCACATGCCTGGGAATAAACAGAAAGTCAGCATGGTGCCGCACTGTAACACTTTGATCATAAAACCATGGAAACGTAGATCAAAAACGCAGCGTGAGGGAGAAGCAGCTGATATGTGGGCAATTACAGCTGCTGCTTCATTCCTGGTGCCAGCCGCTGCACCACGAAACCCATTACAGCTCCAAAATGTTGACATTTGAAGAGATTACTGAAGCCACAGCAGTGGGATTTTTTCTCTCTCCACTGTAGGATTGAGCTGTTGATTAAAAACAAACCTCTATGGACCATTTGTCTCAAACTATTCTCAGATCTTTACAATGTTTCTAAAAAAAAAGTGATTCTGAAGTGATTTTGACACAAGCCGTAGCTAGTTGTTTTCGACCTTTGCTTACATGAAAATATTTTTGTCTTTTAAACCTTTTATTTTAGCTTTAAATAAACACTAAAGGCTAAGGAAGAATAAGATAATTGCACCAATTTATACAAACGGTATCTAGCAAGCCAGCTAAAAGTTAGCTAATTAGCCAGTTAGCAAACCAGAAAAGCTGTCTGGGAAGCTAGGTGGCTAATTATATCGATGTTTGACCCAAGAATTCATAATAAAACACTAGCCAGCACAGTCTGTTAAGCCATATTTCTGGATTTTGTACAGCTAACCTAAAAATTAACATTGGCAGTTTTTTTTTTTAAGCAAAAAATTAGTTTTCACTTATTTAAAACTGTAGCTTTAAATATATTTCCACCCGACTGAGCAGTTTCTTTTTCTTGATGGATATCTCAAAAAGATAACATTGTAAAAGGAGTATGAATTTTGAATATATTTGCACGTTATTTAAAAAAAAAAATGTTGCTGATGTTTGATCAACCAAAGAGGAAACATTACTTCACTTATTGATCAACCTCCACTGGCTGGCAGAACCAGATGAATGGTTTTAATGACTTTCTACAAAATCACTACACTGCTTTGCAAAATCCCATTTTATTTCTGCAAAAAGATTCAATTTTCATATTTTCTTCCCTCATTAGAACCACTTTACATTTAGACAACCAAAAATACTGCCAGTCAAACCTAGACTAAAACATTCTGCTGTAAGTACTACAGACTCTTTGAAGCTCCGGTTATGATTTGTGATACTGATACTGATTTTATATCTAAAATCTCTGGTACTCTTGGTAGTTCAGTATTGTGTATCGTGTCATTAGCTGGATATGTTGCTGTGTCTTTAATACACAGCTCCACAATCAGAATAAAAATGATTTTTAGCCAGCACTCAGAGTTTAAAGAGGTGAAACGAGCCCATTCAACCTTCTAGGTGATAAATATTCCACCATCTTCCCCCTAACGTCAATATCAGATAATCACACGGTTACGCTTACATCTTTTCCTTGACGTTTTTGACGTGACGTCGTAAGCGGTTCAATTACTTACCAGCACGCGCTCTGTGGTTAGCGCTCTGAACTGCTCTGACCTTTGCCCCAGCAGGCGTTACTCCCTGCTACGTCTGTCACACACTCGCTTTTTCATGCGCCTCGTGCGGCAAATGTGGCGTTGTCGGCGCACGGGCTGCATTTCACGGGAGCGACGCGGTAGATGCTTCTCAGGCAGAATCGCGCCGACTTATTATCCGTTTGCTTTCGCTACGTTAGAAATAAAGCAAGGACATAATTAAGTCATTGTACTTCACATAAAAAGAGAGTGAATTCTTGCGGATTGTTATTTAAACACATGGTAAACCAACGTAATTGTTAACCAACTTATTTTAGTTTTATGTAATTGAGCCATGTCTAAAATCACTTTGTGCATTTATGCAAATATGATTCAATCCACTTTGTCACCAATTTTACACCAGTACAGCAGACGGTTTGATCATCACGCTCCCATTCGTGACGAGGACCTATTCATTTCAACTTAATCTGATCAAGCTGTATAATTGTCGCCATGGAGATTAGTGCCAAGAGAGGAAAGGAGACTTGCATCCACACGCTTTATTAATAAATCCATCGCCAGGGACACACACACGCGTGTTTTGATGTGTGACGGCAAACTCGTGGCGCTGATGGAACCAGAGATGCTGCTCTCTCCCTGTAAAACACACACACACACACACACACACACGCACACACACACACCAGCAGCAGCAGCAGCATCCAGCTGGAGTAAAATGCAAATCAGGAGGTTTCCTGCGTGGGCAGGAGAAAATGTGACGACTGAAAGTGTTTCTGCAGGCGCAGTTTCATCTTAATTTAAACTGTTTTCACGAAACGCGTAAAAGTTGCATGAAAATCTGTGCGTCTCTGACTCGCTCGAGCCAACTGAGCGCAGAGCAGACGGTGATGCTGCAGCTCCCAGGAAACGCACAACGTGAAGGGAAAAGCGACCTACCTCTCCTGGTCTGTCTGATCTTTGGGCTCAGCATGGTTGTCATCGCTCTCCCCTCGGCATATTCCCGTACACGCACACACACACACACACCCCACCCCTGCCTTGCCTCTCTCCTCTTCTTCTTCTTCTCCTCTTCTGACCTTCTGCAGTGCGGCCGGCTGCTAGGGGGTTGGGTGAACCGCGGCGAGGGGAGGAGAATGGAAAGAAAACGGGGGCGGTGAGGGAAGGAAGGAGGAGGAACTACAGTTATTTTTTCCTTTTTTTTAATTTTTTCTGCCCACACCCAGTGGTCCTCCGCCCCTCCCTGTTACATTATTCATAGCTTTACATCCCCGCCTGTGGGAAGTGAGGAAGCGTCCACCACCGACAAAATGTGCACACATGCAAAGGTGTCTCTAGTTCTTTTCTTTCTTTTTCCACTCATCTGCCAGGTGTCTCCTCCCTTCCTCTCTATCTACCTCTGACCCCAAAATCCATCCTCATCTTTAACCTCGGTTTTGTTTTAGCCGGGGAACCTTCGTTTCAGGATGAGAGCAGACGTCGGCTTAGACAATATGTCGTAATTGGAGCCTCCCGGCGCTCCTATGGGACGTCTCTGAACAACCGGGAGGGCAGAGGGAAAAAAATGGTCCCCTCCAGCAGCTTCCTGTCACCTTGAGCTGCAGCAGCCGGTAATTAACTGAAGAAACTGTGAGGAAGGGCTGAGCTTAGAAAGAAGAGGAGCGTAGAGAAATCAATAATTTCACCAACTTTGATGCTCTAACTTTTAGTTGATAAGTAGTTATTTGGTAAAACGCATATCGTATAGAGCAAATAAACACAAATTACATGTTCTGGAGCCTATATATTTTAATATTTACAGACAACCAATACAAAAATATCTTTAATACAGAATTGGTATAATTTGGCTGACAGTCAGGAGGAAGAGTCCTTATGAGTTGCATCAGTCAAACACTTGGACGTGTTCTGGATAAAGAAGCTGGACGTTTGCTGAATGCTGCATTCAAACCTACAGTTGGGAAGTTGAGTGGAAGGCAAAAATGCAGTAAGTTTTTTTCCCAAGTAACTTGATAATGACGGCCTTGAGAGATCTGGGAACCAAAGCATATTTATGAGTTTGGGGAAGATTTACGAGGCGTGAGCCGCAGCAGGAGTCGAGAGTTTCAAGAGCCGCCAGATAGACGGATGTCCATGATGTGGAGAACGACTGTCACATTCTTGGTGCTAAGCTGGAATAAGGGGCATACTGAAAATGGAAAAATGGAAAGTACTTTTAGTTGGAATGGTAGAATAGTGAAGCAGTTTCAAAAAGCAGACAAATATAAAAGCTGTTGTCAAGGCGATATGACAGACGTCAGAAATGAGGAACAGGGGAATTGAACTGTGATTGTTTTTCCATGCTGTCTTTGCCAGTATCGCCATGTCTTCTACTTAAGTCTAGCTAATTTGTCTTTGGAAGTAGCATACGCAGGTTGGGTTCATAGACCGCGGTATTTACAAATGTTGGAACTAGCTAGCTTACAAACCGACCAGAACTTCTACCCCTGAAGTGTTTGTTGATTTGATCAAATCTTCCTAAATTCACAATACATGTACACCACTAAATCATAAAAGGCATTTCCCCTTAGACCAGAGCAGACTTGAAAGTGTAAAAAAGTCTAGATGCTTACAAGTTTTTTTCGTATATAGTAGATGGCATGATGGCAGGGCCTTGTCTCAGTGCTAACCAACAAAAAATATCTTTAATACAGAATTGGTACACTGACACACACCTTCTCTATAATGCAATATTTGATTACATCTTACTAAACTTACTTGCATATGAAGTATATGAACATTTCTCTTGCCTTTAAAAAAAAGAAGAAAAAAAAGCGGTCGCTGCAAATCTGCAAAGACATCAATGGATGCCAGTCCTTTTGATTGAAGCTGCTTCCCATCGCCGTCTTCATCAAAAGATTTACAATAAAAAGTTTGGTTTGCATCCTTGTCTGATCGTGCAGCCGACCAGTCATCACCCTACGACCATTTTTACCATGAAATCAACTCACAAATGATTTACCATCAGAGAGAAGTACAGGAGTGTTAATATTGCATATATAATTGGACCAAGACAGCTGCCTTGCAGCACTCCATGTCTTACAGTTTGCTGTCTGAATGGCGGCCATTATCACAGACCAGTTATCTACTGAGATAGCTTTTGATGATCGGTAATTCAGATTATGATCAGTGTAATCTCACCAGTCCTGAAACACAGACTAATTAGTTTGGTAGAGCAATCTGAAAATTTTATCTAAAGTAGGTTTTGCTTTATTTGGACATAAAATTGAGCAAAAATTTTGCATCTGTAATGGCAATTCCTTCAATTTTTTTAAAATCTCTTATGTATAAACAAAAATATATATATTTTTGAGACAAGGTTAGTTTTTGACATCAGCCACAAATTAATATTTGTTTGAGAATCACCTTTGTAGCTTATTTCTGTTTGCTCTAAGGGCAATTTGATTGGATTTGGCCACGGTATCAATTGTAAAATGTTCCTTTCTTTGCTTGTTAGGAGGCTAATCTGTGAAATTTTTCCACTCTCTGCCGTCTTCTCGAAGGAAACCTTGAAGCCTGCCGTTTGCCGCTGCTCTTGTCGCAGCTGCTTGGCCCTCCTCCGGCGTACAAAGGATAATGGCCTTAGTTTCACTGCAATCGAATCAGAGCTGGCCTCGCGTAAGCCACAGCTGCTCTTATTACAGAGTAAAGAGGGAGAAAGACCCAGAGGGGGAGCGTGTGCCCACACTTTACATCCAACCATCTACACACACAGCAAAGATAACAAGCTGGCAAAACGAAGCAGACCCAGTCCAAAGCTAAATGGAGTCAAACTAACAGACGGGGTCTCACAAGATGCAACAATAGAAACTAGAAGCTACAACGAGACATCTCTAAACGAACGATTTTAATTAAAAAGCCATTAAAGGCGGTGTTTGGTATAAAACTGAGACTGGGTTACAGGCTGGGTGTGGTTCAGGGTCTGTCTCTTCAAATTGATCAGGTGTTATCAGACCCTGGATTGGCGGACAATGAAAGCAAGCAGAGGGATTAGGACATTGTAAAACCCAAATAGCAAAAGCCAGCCCACAACCAGAAACTCTGTTTTTCTTTAGCCATAACCACATAGCTTTTTATAGACGAGCTTGTCTCAAAGTCGGGTCTTTTCTCTGCAGCTCGGAGTGATGGGAAGGGTTGGACGCAGGGTGGAGGTTTTCTGTTTTACTCTTGGAGTTCTTCCAGCCGTCTTGTGTACGTCGAGTTTTGTTTTAGTTGACGAACCATCGTAACATTGAGAGTTGCTGTATTTAGGCAAGGAAAGGTCAGTTGAATAGCAGCACAGGAAAATGATCAACAAAGGTAAAGAAAATTCGAGTGCATTGAAACCAGATATTTACATACGCCAAATAGACACTTAGGCCTTTTTATCAACCTTTTCTAACTTCAATGCTTCGAAAAAACCCCAAAAAACATCATTGATGGAAATAGGAAGCTATTGACTTTGTTGACCTCAACCCACTTTGCCATTAACTGAGAAATGCAGGCTTCTTCTGTGAGTCACTGTTTGGCTTCATTAAATCTTCTCGTTACCTGTTACATAGTTCCAATAATCACACATTTCACCAAAGTAAATCTCAGGCCTCAACTACTTTCATCCAGGAGACCGGCGGCCATCTTTAAGTTCAGTAGTTTCTGAACTTAAACTTGTACTTTCTCTACTCCACAAATAACATTGCACTTGCAATTGTATAGAACATCATCTTCATGATTACAGAAACCGACTGAGATTCACTCACTTTGTTTTTTCATTTGTTTCCATTTTGATTACTTTAGATCTCACCATATTCAGTTAATTTCTTTGAACCTTTTATTGTTACAATGATGTTTTCATTCCTTTATGTTTACCTATGCATTTTAGTGTATTCTCATTAGTTTCAGGCCTTTCCTTTTTGGTGTTTGGATCCTTTTATATCCTTCAGTATTCTGCTAATGTTGACAAAACACAATTTCACAGTTCCAGTGTTTCCATTAAATAAGGAGCACAATTAAGATGACATGCAACTAATTTTGTTCGCATGATAACTCATGTCATGTGTAACTTGATGCGCCATGATCCTCCAGCTACTTCTTTTCATTGTCTTCTTTGTGGCTTGCCCCGCTGGTGACATCCGGTTGTTCATGTGACTAGTGTGATGTGAAAAGAGTGTTTCCATTGCAGTTTTGCAAAACAAACCAATTTCAGTACGGCTGCAAAACTACCTCATCCTAGTGCCAAAACATTTTATAGAAAAACTAATTTTTTGTGAAATTGGCATGTTCCCATTAAGCAAATGTATTTTCAAAATGTTAATAGCAAAATTGCGCAATTACATGGTCATTAGAAATGCAGTTAATGAGTACAGTATCAATGGGTTGGCTAGGGCGGTCATAATATCTTCAGTAGTTACCAGGAGATCAAAATGCTGGTCGTCAAGTCAACAATTGCTTGTTTTTGGCTCCATGGTTTGAAACATTGATGTCTTAAAGAGTAACCAAGATGTGTACTTGTGGAATGAGGCTAGCTAGCATAGCTCTGCCTGTCTCGTATGTCTATAATTGTGTTCCTCTGTCACCTGACGTCTAAGCTCACATAATCAAGATGGATGTCGCTCAGAATGCTAATAAGAGCCTTGGAATCCGCAATGTTTGGAAAACCCTTTAAAATATTAATACTGACCATGATTAATATTTCATAGTGGTGCTGGAGGGCTGTTCCAAAACACACACTGCAGGGTGGCTGCTGAAGGTGTGACTGTTGACTTAGCATTACTTATTGATCATTTCTGACCAAATGCATTAAAACTGATTTCAGACAGGCCGCTGGGATCTTAAATAAACTTGGTGTTTTATCTAGAAGCACATTTTTCAATGTTTTGGAGGTAAATATCTTTATAGCATGCTGATTTGAGACATTCTTTAATCCAAAACACATTTTTACTTCATTCTGTTTGCGCTTTAGCATTTTGCTAACTTTGAAAACATTTAGCACAGTTAGCTTCACCTAAGTTTGTTTTTTCAAACAAATTCAAAGTTGATAATATACTTGGTGGTTTCAACATGTATGTTGACGTTTTGGTTATCACCCCTTAAGAATTTTTGAAGTATTTGGATGTTTATATTCATGCTCTTATTTTGAAGTTTGTGAAGACTGTTTAAGCAGCAGCTCCTTCCCTCTCCTCGGACATATACTGTTGCAACGCATTTTGTCTCCTGGTGGATATTAAGATGTTTGTTTTTAGCACATTAGCATTAGCTTCTGCTAAATACCATGTTGGTTTAGCACTTTAGCTTTAGTATGATGTTTATGATAGTACAGCTAACCTTGTAGCTATCGGTGTGCATCACTGGCAGCTGAGAATTTTGCCACTGGATAACTTCAGTTAGGATATAACTTAATATGATTTTGTATTTCATGCTGATCAGCTTGATCTCATCTCACATCTTTAGTTAGAATGAAGGAAGTGCAGATAGGAGAGAAGTAGGATTGCTTGAAGACTTTCAGGTGTTTCCCCAGTGGCCCTAACCCTAACCCTAAAAAAAATACATGAACAAAACCCATCTGACTTGATGAAGTTGGCTAAACAAGACTTCAAATCATCTAAAGAAATGTAAGAACAAAGGAGAAACAAAGTCATGGAGATTTATCAGTTGATGGTTACAAAGCCATTTTGTGAGAAACACAGTGGGGGGGAAAAATGAGGAAAAATAATCTTAAGTACTGATTCTTCCCAGTGGACAGTCGGCCAACCAAAATTACTTCAAGAACACAGCTCATCCAGAGAACCAAGAATAACATTTAAAATGTCCTGCAGTTTTTAGATGTGCCACAGGTACAAACCACTGGAATGAAATGGCTTAATTACCTCCTCCTTGTGTAGATCAGTTCTCCAGAGCCTTGCTAATGAGCTAATTATTCTATTCAGGTGGTTCAGCAGAGGCACATCTAAAAGTTGCAGGACACCAGCTCTGGAGGACTGGAGTTTGACATCCCTGCTCTTCACCTGAAGTCTTTAATTCAGTCTGATTGAGATGCTATTCAGTCTCAGGACTCCTCCAATGTGGCCCAATTTAAAACAATTCTGCAAAAAAGTGAGGAATATATTCCTCCATAGCGATGCAAATAATGTATCGTCATTTAAAGCAAATAACTGATTGCTACATTTGCTACGAACTGCTTGAGAAATGCGCAAGGAAATGTTTGACTTTTTGAGCGCAGAAAAATGTACTTTTCCTTGAAAATTTCTGAAATTAATCTCGAAAGTTCTTTTGGCAGAAATGTACTCCTCCCTCCCCCCCTCTCCTATCTACATTGACACAAATAGGCCATCGGACTGTCCACATTGATCCAAAGTGAGAAATGAACAAAAGACAAAAAGTAAAACTTGCGTTTCCTTTCAAACTGTAGAGTCAAAACAACATTGCTGCCTCATCAATTGTTCCAAGAACCCAAAACAAATCAGAGAAATAAAGACCCCTTCACTGTGATTGGATCTTTCTAATCTAATAAGGCGGTAGTAACCAAAAGCGGCTCCAGTCAGCCTTTGCTGCCCTCTAGCGGATTACAACTGTCAAAACACGCAGTGCTGCTTTTTAAATGTCAAATATTTGATTAAAAATATTACAGAAAACCTATTTAAAAAAAATACTTTTATTTAAAAAAAAAAAGTGAAGCTTGTATATCTAGATTCATTAAACATACAGTGATGCATTCATTTCTTTAAGTCTTTTGAGCCTTAGGAAATGTTCTGTAATCTCAGATGTGAGGTTTTGAGCGTTATGACCGAAACAGTTGAGCCACTGGTGTTTGGAAAGTTTTACAGAACAATGTCCGAATTCAAAAGTATATTATTGATCCCAAAGACAAATTAAATATTTTTGTAACTCATTTAATCAACAATTAAAGTTAGATGATGATGGCAGTAGGCAGAAAAAAAAAAAATCTCCTGTAGCAGTCTGTAGTACAAGAAATTCGAAGAGGCCTCCGACTGAACACTGTTTTTCACTGACGGTCTCTTAAAGAGGATAATCAGGGTTGCACATAATTTTCTTGACATTATAGAAAACAGTGTCATACAAAGACGACCTAAGTAAATTGCAAAAGTTTTCAAGTGATTAATTGGAGAAAGATGTGTCCAAAGTAATCTGGCCCAAGTTTAAAACAGAATTTGACCTGCAGATTACTGCCACAGATGTTGAATGCAGAAAATGCATCATGAAGTTGGCTGAAAAGATTCCAAATAATCTAAAGAAATGTAAGAACAGATTGGTCATACGACGGTGATGCTGATGCAGTGGGGGATTGTGGGAAGTTTAACTGAAGCAGAGAAAAAGTGCTGAAGTGTTTTTTTTTTGTTTGTTTTCTTTTCTTTTCTTTTTTCTCCCAAGGTGTCGAAAAGGTATTAACATATATTTGTCGGTAAATATTGAATTTTGGATACCTATCGGCCCAAATTTTCACATCAGTTCATCCTTACATTTAATCCAGCTTAAATGTTGGTATATAATATTACTATTTAAACAAAAATCCATCAATTTTCAATTAAATATTCTTCCAATATTTGATTATATTTGAAAATCATTTTTATTCGTGTTCGCATAAAAACCAAATAGTTTATTGTTAAATTGGTGTCTATTAATTCATATTAGATGTGCTGTAACAAAAACCCAAAGCAACTCTCACCCAACCAGCATTACATGCATCCACCATAAAAAAAAAGATCAAGGATAAATGATGCTCTCACTGACCTCATTGTGAGTTGCGCGAATGCATTTTAAGTCAACAAACTCCTTCCCCACCACCACCCCGTCCGGCCGCTAGGTGTCGTAGCCGTCCATGGAGTCCAGCTTCTCCCTTTCGATTTGA
Source organism: Xiphophorus maculatus (assembly GCF_002775205.1). Lineage (NCBI taxonomy): Eukaryota > Metazoa > Chordata > Actinopteri > Cyprinodontiformes > Poeciliidae > Xiphophorus > Xiphophorus maculatus. The sequence goes on along the minus strand of NC_036452.1, from coordinate 21,873,461 downwards.
AAACTTTCCAGACAATTCCTACACAGAAGGCTCTCCTTGACCACGCGAAAACGGTCCGCTTTCAACGACTTCTTGACTCCGGCCACCTCCGGGTACTTGATGGGGTTCCCTTCCAGGTTGACCTTCTCCAGCTTCTTCAGCTTGACGGTGCAGCTGGGCACCGCGGTGAGCTGGTTGTAGGACAGGCCGAGGTAGCGCAGCTCCTTCAGGTTGCCGATGGAGGTGGGCAGGGTTGTCAGCAGGTTGAGTCCCAGGTTCAGGATGTGGAGGTTGCTCAGCTTGCCGATCTCGGTGGGAAGGCTCGTCAGACGGTTGTTGCACAGGTTCAAGACGGTCAGCGTTGTGAGGTTTTTGATGTTTTGAGGGATCTCCTCCAGCTGCGATCAGAGAAGCAACGACAGTCATGGTCACGCGGTGGAGCTCCCGCTTCCTAACCCGATGAGTCATAATCTGGAAATTGAGTAACTACGACGGCGTGGAAGGAGCACATTTCTGCCAAAAAAAACTCCAGAAATTTTGAGATTAAGCTCATAAATTTTCTAGAAGAAAAAAAGAAAATGTCTCAGCTCTGAAAGTCAAAGATTTGCTAGAAATACTCACATAGTTGCTGTGCAGATCAAACACCGCGGTGCTGTCGAAGTGATCTATGAAAGGTGGCAACTTCTTCAGCAGGTTCCTGCTCAGATTCAGTTCGCTGACGTCCGTCACCTTCTGGACACAAGCGGGCACCGTGGTGAGGCCTTTGTAGCTGAGGTCCAGCCTCCGTCTGCCATCCGCTGTCAAGTCCACGCATTTCTGAACCGCTCTCAGAGTAAGCGGCCTGTGCTTCTTACCCCCTTTCTTCTTCTTGGCCATATTGCTGCAGAACACGCAGTTAGCAGTCAGAAACAACGGACTGTTAAATATGATCTTTAGGCTTCATCTCGGTCCTCGGATACATTTCGTTTAGTTCCATGACGACGCAGTTAAAAACAAAACCCAGCAAGGAGCTTTAGTTTAAAACAACAAATCTGGTCACTTACCAGGATTAACGAGGCTGGATCTTTGGACTGACAGCATCACAGACCATGGAAGAATTGTTCTGGTTAAAAACGTCCACCAGAAAGATTCTGAATACAAGCTGTTAGAGCTTCAACGCATTTCTCATTTGGCCTCAGAGGCCGTTTGTTTTTATTCGTTCCCTAGCAACTTTAGTTTTATGTGGACGGATTTTACAGCCCTGACTGTCCAACTTGTGCAGTGGAACAGGTTGTCCTTTGGGGAACTAAGATTATTATTATTTTTTTAAATTACATAATCTGTTTCCATGACAACAGAATAATAACAACTCTATTTTAAAAGCAAACCTCCGCACTGTTATCTACAGCCTGAAGACAGCAGAAAGGATTAACGAGTTTTATTGATGATTCCACTTAAAAATATTATGTAAAAACCAAACATCAGTGACTTTTCATGAAAACCTTCTCATTATTATTCAAACCAAAACTAATTTCAATCAAAACAAAAATCATTTTTGATCAAAATGTTTAGAATTCTAATGAATTTTGTAATGGAAAAAGTGAAAAAACGGCTCTGACATAACACAGATGCACACTGTATTTATCTAGCGAGCACAAATGACCAGCGAGATGGAACATTTCTTCAAAGCTTATGAAGTGCAACAGAATATCCAGCTTCTAAAAAGCATTAGACACAATGAGGTGTGAAATGATTTCTGTTGACTTGCTTTGAAACATAACACCTTTGTGCCAGCAGGGGGCGGTGTCAGCTTGAAAATAAACTCCATCAAAGAAGCTGCAGAAAAACATACATAGTTCTGAGATAAACAAAATAGTAAAATGGGGGGAAAAAAAAGGCTGTCCAAGCCATAAATTGGAACTATGATAGTATTTCTAATAGAAAAAGCACAAGCACAGCTGGCAGTCGCACAGTGGAAAAAATAAACTATAAAAAACCACATTATTAGTGAGGATAAACAGAATACTAACTTCTGCTCTGTAGATGACGTCAGAATATGACCACATAGGGTCGTCGCACATCCAACCTGGATGACTCATGCCAAGTTTGGTGCCACTTGGCTGTTGGATGTGAAAGTTACATGCAGTTTAGGGGGCTTGGCCACACCCCCTAAACATGCTCAAAAACCTAAGATTTTTATAACTTTTAATCACCTGTCCCTTAGGGTTTGTTCTACAACCATAACATTTTATTCTTATGTTATGAACAAAACTCCTAAAAATGTTTGCGTGATGTCTTTGGTTTGGAATTTTAGCGTTTCCAGCATCTTGCTGTTGCCCAGTTGAACCACAAGGTATTTATACACCTCCAACTAGGGGTGCACCAACCGGCCCATAGTTACATGTGATGTAAGGCCTAAAAATCAACCGCTGTCCTCTTCTGCTCTCCCATGAGAGAGGTCTGACTGAAAGACTGGTCCACCAGGTCGTGTTATAGAATTACTAGTCACCCCACTGTTGCCAACTCGGCAGCATTCTTGCTATATTTAGCAACATTTCAGGCAAAAAAAAACTGGTATTAGCCAAAATGGGATCAGCAGGTCAGGCTTTTTAAAGATTGGTAATCGGCGATTGACCAGAAAACTGCAGTCGGTGTGTCCCTTCCTCCAACCCCTCCGCTTCTTCTCCTGTGATGAAAGTAGGGTTTGACCCCATTTTTTTTAAATTTATTTTTTAGTTACAGTCGTCTCTTTTGCTTTGTTCACATTCAAAATAAGATTATTGGCTGATGACGCCGATGGACTGGTCCTTTTCAAGCAGAGTGGGGAAGTGTTGTGGAGTCAGTATGTCTGATGCAGACAGACCTCTGCTGCAGAAATGCTGAAACTGGACCAGAAAGTACTTCAACTGGTTTCGTTTAATGGCGTGAACACTTCAGATTGTAGCTTTTTAATTTTTATACCCCCCAACCCTTTCCCGTTGAAATACGCAGAATAAATGTCTCATTAAAGGCAAGAAATTATTTACTGTAGCCTTTTCTTACGCCACAAAAAGCCACCATTTTAACAGCGCTGTGTACACTTTGGACAGACACTACTCTTCCTTCTTTATTATTCTTCAAACCTTCTAATTGAAAACTAGAGAAGCAGAGATAAGTGACAGACTGTAGGACATGTTTGGGAAAGCTGGCACCGCGGGGGCAGAGCCAGTCCTGTGTTTGTTTAAAGGATTTCCTTTCCTCTAAACTGTGTGGCTGCTGTGTTGCCTTTGTTTTAGCGCGACAAAATCAAAGAGCTCCTTTTGGTTTTGTATATTTTTTCTTCACGTTTCACCCAGACAAGCCCATCGTAGACTGGACGTAATGTTTGCCGGAGCTCTGAGAAAGCTTTTCTAAATGATTGTTGGGTTGGAGTTTTAAGTGCTGAGAGGTTGAAGCAATGCGAAACGTAGAGTCAGAATTAGAAATGGAGTTGAGGAAAACCATTTCTTATTTTTATTTGTTTAATGGGACAAAAAAAAAAAATCTGTAAATTAAATTTCAGTACATGCTGGATGGTCAGGGAGAAGAATTAAATTCTGGAGCTTCTTTGCTTTTTCTTCCGTCCATAAAAGACAACAAAGACGAGGCAGAAGAAAACTCCTCAGTAGCTGCTTTTCCATTATAAATGGAAAACTTAGTGAATATTCGATTAATGTTGAAAAAACACAATTTCACAATTGTGAAATAGCATTTCTTATTTCCGTTAAATAAGAAATACAATTAAAATCACACATGAATAAGCTTGTTTTTGCAATATGTCATTAAAAATCATGCCTGGCCATCATCCTCCTACCACTTCCTGTTATCTTCTTCTTCTGCTCCGCCTGTAGTAATATCTGGTTGTTGATCACATGACTCGTGTGGCGCAGAAAAAGTTTCATTTGCTGTTTTGTGAAATACACAAGTTTTGATACAGCCAGACCTAATCAAAAACGTTTGATGGAAAAACACAGCAATTTTCTTTTAAAATTGCCGTGTTTAAATTAAGCAAACTTATTTTCATAACTCCAGTTTGTGCAATTGTATGATCAATGGAAACGCAGCTCAACTTAGTCTGATAATTAGATTTGTTTGATGATCTGACACATTTAAGTAGCGGTAACAAAAGAAATTCACAACAATGTTTTCTCTCTTATGGCGTAGAAAGGAGTGCTTTCTCACAGCATTGTATGTTCTTTACTGTCACAGAGATGAAAATATCTACAGTATTTCTCCTTTTCTTCTTCTTAACTGGGATCTCGGCAAAACAAGCACAGCTCTGCAAATTTCTAGGCCAACTGACTCGGTGTGTATTTTTAAACCGACCGGACTTGGAGGACAATGAGAAATGTTTGTGAACTCGTGTAGCCGGCACGGTCAGCTGGCTGCTTTGTCTTGTAGTTGGAAGCAGATTGGGTTTGGAGGGATTGGTGGACCCTCGTACTCAGACAGGAATCAGGAGGAAGAGACTCAGCCAAGACTGGCCGACTGCTGGTCGGGGATCCGGTGATCGCGCTCCTCCGTCCTGTGATCTTCTCCTCCCAAGGCCTTTCATTTGATTTTTGTTTTAGCTTCCAAGCCAGCGTAGCTATGGATTATCGTGACCACACAGGAACCGTTGGACATAGGCGAAGTGTTTACTACGCGCTGTATTTTTATGGACCGGAAGGAGGACGTACACAAGACGCCCAGAATCATGCACAACCTCTTCAGATTTAACAATAGGTTGTGTCTTTCCTCTGACGTCATTTGTATATCTTTAGGGGCTGCATGTTTTAATCCCCAGACAGGATTGACCTTCACCTCCAGGTTCTGACATATTAATCATCTGTCAGATTAATATATTTAGATATTGTTCTGGTCAGTCAGTAATTGAGTAGCATTTTTACCAAGTAGTACTTTAGTCTTGAGTAATTTCTTGAATGGGTATTTGTTACCTTTACTCCAGTAAAAATATGTTAAAGTAATCTCTTTCTAGTTTTTGCCATATTTCTTTAAGGTCTGTTATTTTTTAGTTTGTTGTTGTGTTCCCCTTCCTGAATATTAATTTTCTTTGTTTTCCTGTCACAATCTACCATTTTTACTTAAAGCTGAAGTACGTAACTGTTATAAAAATATTTTTTACATATTAAAACTGAGCCACAGACTTGTGGTGACAGAACAATACGAGAGATAATCTGTGAAAAGACTGAGCTCCTTCCTCGTTTTACGAGCTGCAATTGCCGTCTGAAGAAATCAAAAATTGTGTCCCTTAGCAATGTTTGGAGCTGATTTATTTTGTATTACGTGATGCAGACTACTTTTTGTCTGGAAATTAGATATTTCTCCCTGAAATTGGGAGACATTTTATCTTCACCAACCAACATCAGCATACGTGAAACTATGAAAAAATAACCCAAAACACTTCTCCTACAAAGTTTTTCACCTTTATCATCTATTTATTTCACTTCTTTATACACGTTGGTCCAAAAAAAAAAAAAAAGGCACAAGCCTAAATGCAGGAATGTGGACCAGTGCCAAGGTCAGTGGAGGGCAGAGAGCGAAAAGCGAGAAGTGGCACAGAGGCACAGTTCACACACATGGTTCTGGTTAGTAGACGCCCATTATGGACAATGTGGTTTGGAAGGAACTTTACTTTTCACAGTCTGAAGGCATTTTTAAGACACTTCTACTATCCACCAAAATGTCACTTATTTTATACAGAGAGAATACAAACATCGGGAAAAACACTCGACAACAAGCGTTTTTCCTACAAACACCCAGAGAACAGTGTGTGCTATATGTTATGCACAGTCATGCGACTCTGCTTTCTTAATTTTATTAACCGATGTTTTTGACATCACGGTCTTTAGTTAGCCAGTACCGTCTGTTCAGTGGCTTTATATGAAGTTAAACTGGTAAACAGTCATGTGCTGGTTCAGTTCACGTTTGATGACAGGAAATGAGGCGAAACTTCCCTTTTGAGATAAACTCTTTTAAGAGCCTCAGTATGCAGGCAGCAGTCGTCCAGCTGTATGGATAAGCCCAGGGAAGATGGTGAAAGTCTTGAGGGAAGGGAAGGATCGGGTGCCTTTGCGTCTGGGCTTCAAGTTCACCGTTTAAAAATGGTTCCCCTTTTGTTTTTCTCATTCTTGAGTCCAAAAGATCGCTGAGTGGAAAAGAGAGGGGATCCAATTGTTTTCACCCACACACAGTGATGGAAAGTGGAAAAAGGAGAGTTGCACAGATTTGTAGGACGTGTTGTGGCTTCTTGTTCTCGATCAGCAAACATCCCCACCACCCCTCCCTCCACCGAGATTCAAATTAAGCAGACATTTATGCCAAACAGTGCATTCAAAATTCATGTGCATTACCTCAACAATCAGGTGTGCTTTTTCTTGTCTCCATTTCAGGGTTCCTGTAACCCCAGTCCTGTCTCTCATGAGTGTATAAATGTGTGTGTGCCGTGAACAGTCCGTTGAGTTGACATTGGCGCCAGATGAAAGTGCCTGCATGGTCTCGCATACTTGCCAGTGGGGGGATGCGGGGAGCTAATTACTGGTTTGTATCAACTCTGTGGTCATAATAAATTGCTGCAGGACAAACAGAAACAGACTGAACCCAGATGCTTTGAAGGGGAATATTGCTGTGGACACATTAGAAGGAAATGATGTTTGAGAATGGATTAGTTCACAGTCATGTTGACATATGTCAGTAATTTTGTCACTCATTCAGAAATGTTTACTTCATCCACTAGATGCATTTCCATTACAAACATGCACAAAACTTTGTCAATATTCCTGTATTGTAAAAAAAAAAAGTTCTGCAATTGTTTCTGTTATGCAATTAAAGTCACATGTTGTTCATCAACAAACATCGTCCTCCCACTACTTCCTGCTATCTTCTTCTTGGTTTGTGCCAGTGGCAACATCCAGTTGTTGATCATGTGATTTTTGTGTGATTAAAAAAAAATACTTCCATTGCTGTTTTCTGAAATGAAAAAATTTCAATATGGCCAAAAAGACCCCCACCTCAACTCACTCCTTTTGATGCCTCACCCTGGATGGTGGCACTCTTCGCACCATCTCCAAGGGCAAACCTGGTCCAATCGATCGTTTCCTTGCCCCGTAGCTTATGACTGTTGGTAAGAGTCAGAACATTGACGGGCCACTAGATCACGAACTTATTTTTCTTCAGCACAGGAAATTAGCGTAACCACATACAAGACTCCAATCCTTCAGAACAAGACGGCAAAATACCTGGGACTCCTCTACTTGAAGCATGGACGGAGTAATCCCTTTCCTTGTTGAGAACAGTGGTCTCAAACTCACAGGAACTGACTCTCATCTGAAACATCCAAGGAATTGTCAGCTTGACACGGTGGAGGGGTTTTGGTAATTCAATGAGCATTCTTGTCAAAGGCCTTATCTTCTCATGGACTGGGTCTGAGTAAGATCAGTTCATTGGTTTTGATGAATCTCAGACCACAACCATAGATGAGGCTCCCATATGTTAAGGAGACTGGTTCACCTTAGTCCAGATAGTGGAGACCAGGTGGCTGATGTGAGGGAACACGGCCTGGGCCTATTGATTGTTGACTGTATAATCTGGATTAATGCCAGTTCATTTTATTGTAGCTTTTCAGAAACCTCTCCAAAGTGTTCCCTTACGCAGATTCCAGTAAATTTAAAGTTCATTAAGCTTAAGTCGTCTACCATGTTAGTTTGGGGTACACCGGACTTAACCACATTTCATACAAATACTCCAATATAAAACAAACGAAAGAAAGCAAAAAAAACGTCACATTGTGTGTTGATATCATATGAAGAAGGTATACAAAATATCTACAAAACCACATGTAGAAGTTTGTCGCATCAAAAAAAATACCCATTTATCTCCACCGCAAACCATCTTTACAAAACAGCACAGAAACAGAGCATAAATAGACAACAGTTTTTATACAAGGCACAGTTTCTTTTGTTTTTTTTTTAGTGGTTTGTGTTCCGTCTCAAAGCTGCTGCTCCTCAAACAGTATCTGAGCGTACACAGTCCCGCTCCGAGATGCTTTCGTCTCTGGGATCGGCTTCACCAGATCCAGCTCCGCATACGTCAGATTCTCCTCCACTATCCTGGGCTGGGGACGAGATGGCGGTGAGGCAAGGGCGGAGGAAAACATAATGACGGAGGAGAGGGGAGTCAGCGGTGGGATGAAGCATGACAAGAAGAAAAAAATCCATTATAAAAAAACTTAATTAGGCTAATTAAAGGGCTAAAGATGGTGTAGATTTACTAAGTGCATAACTTTTTTGGGTTGGGTAAATGTGAACATGCTCGCTGCAGCTGCCACCAACCAGGAGTTCTGGGTTTAAAAGCACTTTAAAACATATATAATCAAAAAACCACATCATCACACGTTTTATGGAAAATTCTCACATTCATCTTCCACACCTTAAACTCCTTGTTGGTCTCTTTTCATAGCATGTGGACTGTGTGTGACTGAGTGTTTTACACATGGATTGAACATATAAAGCTCTCCTCCAAACATGTTGGATATACAACCTAGGTTAAAAAGAATACTTAAAAACAAGATTATGAACTGAAAGCAAAAAACTCACCAGAACTACTTTCCTTGGCTGAGGTTTTAATAGTTTGGGTTTGCGAGTTTTGTCTTCGATGGGGGCTGCAAGGACAAAATACAGATGAGTTCTGTGGAAAGCTGAATGTTCTGCTGTTGAAAACAACAGTGGTGGGCACACTCCCGCTAAGTCACTGCTGTGCTAACAGCGACGCTAATGTTTTGTTTTGCACACTTTGCTTCCTCTAACTTTTTCAGGGTTAAATTTTGCTACGCTTGACTGTTTTTGTAAACCCTGTTACGATAACATTTGACAGCTAGCTAATTTTTTATTTAGCGCTTAGCATTTTTGCTAACTTTAAAAAACACTCAACGGCTTCCCATATAATTTTCCGAGCTAAATTCTGATGTACTTCTGTGTGGAGGGCGATATATTCTTCCAGACTTGTTTCTGTTCTTGTAAAAGCACCACGTTTGCGTTCACCTTTAGCTGGTATCTCTGGCGGTTTCTCCTCCTGGTAGTCTCTGCTCCTCTTCTTTCTGTATCTCCTCTCCTTCTTAGGAAGAGCAGGAGAAACGCTGACTACGCTGGTGACCGTCTCTCCTGAGCTGAAGTGAAACCAGATTTAAACAGTGGAGTTTTAGTTTGTTTGGTTTGTTTTTAAACGGAAATGAATAATAATAGAAAAGAAAAGACTCAAGGAATCTTGCCTGTTCTGAGGGCTTTTAACCAAGTGGTACTGATCTGCGAAAATATAACAGATTTAGTTTTAGCATCAGCAGGACGACAGGAAGTGAACTGGATAAATGTTATTGCCTTATTAAAAGTACCAACAACAATGTATTTCATTAAAAATTTATCTTATCGACCCGCACAAATTAAGATGTAGAAGGAAAAGCATACATGTTTTTTTTAATTTAGGTTTTTAACAAAGAAATGTATAATGGTATGTCTAGAGGTGGAAATTGATCCTTTGCAGAATGCTTCAAGCTCGGTCACGTGGGACGGAGAACATCTGCGAATATTCACTTTAGAGGTTATGAAGGACGCAGGTGGAACGTCTTTATTAACTGGGTGAATTCTGAAGGTAATTTTTTGCACTGCATTTTATCTAAGAGTATTGAAGTCAAAGGGGCTGAAAACATTTGGGAACCATGGATCCTTTTCCTTCCATTTTACAATATCTTATGTTGGTGATCACACTACATAACCCAGAAAATATGAAATAAAAAAAAAAGTGTTGCTGACCTTTTAGCCTCTGCTTCCTTTGTATGAATTGGCAGGTTATGGTCACAGTGAACATGCACATGCACAGCAGACCCACAGAGCAGATCAGCACCGCACACAAGTACACGTCTGAAACACACACACACACACACACACATACATTGTTCAAAAAAACATCATGTTCGTTAACTACAGGCAGAACAAAGCAAAAAACAAAAATAATGCGGAGTTATTCTAAACTGCTCCTTCAGACTGGGATATTTTCGTCTGCTCATGTTTGCCACAGACGTGGACACATCTGCTAAAAATACTACAACTCACCTTCAAACAAACTCCACAGGCTTTCTTTGGTCTCGGTGGTCGGTAGAACATGCACTGCACAGAAAGAGAGGGGAGAGCAAAGAAACACGTGAGGTCTGTAGTCATCGCTGTGGCTTTTTTCTCTCCTTTTTTTTTTGCAGCTTGATTACACATAGGCTTGTGCTTTAAATAGAGCTAACTGTAGGAAGACATGGAGCCAAAGCTGACCTTGTGTGAAAGCATCTAAATGTTTCACATTCATGTTTGATTTCACTTTTCAGATTTCCCCCATCATGTTGGGATACGAGCATAAAAAATTGTACGCTTGCCTCTGAGGTCGCAGGTTTCTCCTATTTCCCTTTGGCCGCTTGAATTCTGCCATTAGGATGCCATTTTTCCAAGATGGCTGCCATTTCTGAACTTTTGGAATCATTTATTTGAGTAAAACGTTACCCATTTAAAGACTTGGGTGATCTTTATTTCATATTTTTGACTAAAGTTGTATGAACCGAATTACTATAAAGTAATATGTAGAAAAAACAGAGCCTAAAGCTGAAACTGAAGACTTTGCTGTTTGTGAGTCTCACAACAGTCGACAACTGGAAGGAAATGAAGATGTGTGACAGGCTGTGACCGTTGTCTTAATGGCTACAGTAGCTTTGGCTTCTGCCAATTGTTTTGTGCTTAGCGGTTTAGCATTAGTGTCCGGTAATTTCTAAATGGATTTATGGATTTATTTAGCTTCTGGTCATTTTTAAATGGATTCAACAGTTTAGCACTAGCTTCTGTTAATTTATTTTTTTGTGTGTTTAGCACTAGCAGCACTAAGATTATTGTTTAGCGAATTAGCGGTTAGCGAACCTACCTGCGCTGGTTTTGTGCCGTCTACTGTCTACTTGCAATACATGCTACGTATTTTAGTGCAAACATATTCTCCATGACCTCCATGGTGGCCACCTTGAAAAATATTAAAACTATCAGTAAATGAGAATTCTATTTTTATTTTATGATGTGGATTCCATTTTTTTTCTACTTTAAGTTCAATACATATGTTTCTATCATTAACCACTCATTTTCAGCTCGTGGACACACCCATTCGTTCAATTTGGCAAAATACAGGAAGCATTTTTTTTCAGAAAGATTGACCCATATCCAGCCCTAGACAAAAATAGTAAACAATCCATCCAGGAAAATTAGAAAACTTTTAAGAACACATTTGTGTGAATTGGTATATTTTCAGATCGGACTATTCAGATACCAGAATTGTTACATTCAGTGGTACTGTATGATGAGAGATCCCAATTCTTCAACAGTAGGTATGTTTATTTCATTAATATATATATATATATATATATTTTCTTTGATTTTAGGTAAAACAGATTCAATATAAGTTTACTTCAGCATTTTTGAGAAAAACGTTGAAACTGGTGGACTTCGAGTACGTTCAACTTTCGACACATTTGGTTTAAGGCTTAAATTACTATAGCCATGAGACGGGAAACGAGAAATCAAAATTTGAAACTCAGCTACACCATTATCCTTAGTTCTATCTCGCAAATTCAGACTTTGAATATCATCTTCAAATTCAACTCATAAATCTGCAAAAGGAAACAACACACAATCCGATGTTTGAATGTTTGTTCCACAAGAATGTCTTTCTCCTCTGTCAGACTGGCTGGCTATTATTATTGAATCTGCTAACTTCAAGTCACTCCAAGTCTTATTTACACCCTGAACATTTCAAATAAAAAGCCACTGGTGATTCTCTCATTCCCAATGTTTCCCATGCTCAAAGTGAAGTCCCCCCACTTCACACACACACACACACGCACGCACGCACACACACACACACACACACACACGCACACACACACACACACACACACACACACACACACACACACACACACACACTCGCTCATTTTTCCACCCCATCCAGCCACAGCAGTCTTAACATGGCGGTACTGTTGTCGAGCCAGTGGCAGGAAGCTTGTGAAGTGACACCCACTAGCACATCTCGAAATACCCACAACCACCAGCAGCTGATGACGGGCTGGCTCGCCATCTTGCCTACTGGAGACTTTCTCACAGGCCAGCTGGCAGACTAACAAACCAAACCTCGTGGCCGACACGTTACCAAGACGGCACGGCATCAGGAGGACATGAGCAGGAAAAGTCCGTCTGGAGAAATATTAATGTCCTTTTCACAAGTGACATTAATGAAAGCTCACATTATCCTCCCAACCCCTATGGATTTCTTTTGTTTGTTTTGTCTTTTTGGTACATTTACATGTTTCAGATCATCAACAAAATTGCAATATTAAAGATAACCTCATTAAAAGAAAAAAAAAAATTATTTCATTATATTAAAGAAATCCCCTTCCTATTTTATAGAGCCGCTCGAGAATATCTGAAGTCCATTTATTTTATGAATTTTATCAGTAATTGAAACACATTATGTAGATTAATTACACACAGAGATGGATATTTGAAAACCTTTAACTATGACGAGTTTCTCATTAGTTAATAAAAACATGTTTAAATTTTAGACCCATAGAAAATCTGTTTTTTAAAAACAGAAATGTGGGCTTAATGAAATGTTAATACCTGCTTAAAGGTACTACCTGCTACTTAAAGTACTTCTAATCTGACAAACAAAACTCATCTGTGTCGTCATATTCTAATTTATTGAAGACGACTGTACTAAATTTCCCAGTTCGGGACGCAGTTCGGTTTTAACGCTGTTATAGGTCGGTATGTTTACAACATGTCTTGATTCTTTTACAATTTTCAATGGTAAGCAAAATATTTTTCAAATTTTTAGAACTAGTTTGAACATACTATGCATCAAAGAGTGGCTTGCAAAGGACTGACTCTAGATTTTGTTTGAACTGGATAAAATGCTATAAAAAAAAAAAGTGTCCATAAGCGATTATCCTTTAAAGAATTGAAAACAAAGACTGTCGTAATACAGTCCTTCACACGCTGATGGGGGTGAGGTACGTTGTAGCCACAGCTGTCCTGCGCCAGACTGTCAGACTCTCTGACCACCAGCTGCAGGCAGGGCAGGTTACCCAAGAACACAATGGCTAGACGGAGCGGGGATTTGAACTGAAAGCCCACCAGTTACAGGACAAACTCCTGCCTCCCGAGCCACCGTCGCCCTTATGTGATATAGAATTTTTGACAATACGAAATGTTGTCGCTTTGAAGTCATTTTAGTACACCCAATGTTTGAGTTTTTCCTGGACTCACAGTGAAAGTCCAGCTGTTGGGAACTTCCCTCTCTCCTGAGAGGGAATCCTGCCCACATGTCTGCAGCTGTGTAGCATTTAAGCTAGCTAAATGCCGTAGCAGGATTTGGACATCAGCTAACACCAGTGGTGTTAACATTAGGCTTCAAATTGTTTCAGGTAAGTAATTCAGTTAAGTGTTAAAAAAAATGGTGACAGGGAAGATTCTTTCTTTCTCCATTGTCACAGTAACTGAAAAGGAAATAATAACTTTAAGTAGCAGAGTTTATTTATAGTTGGGAATAAACCCAGTTCGTTTTGGTGTTTAATAGCTCTTAGTTCTACACATAAACATTAAGACAATGTAACTGTTGAGTACACGTGCCTGTAAAACCAAATGGGCTATTATGAAAATTTCCCACACATATTCGTTCCCATAAACCTTTAGTAGTGAGCACACTATTATGTTTCTCTCACTGATTATTTTCTCCTAAATAGCAGCTAAGCTGGTAGAAATATACATCATTCCTTCATAGCAAGTTATCACCAAACTAAATCAGGTTTACGTTTTTGCCAGTGGTTCTCCGTGACTGCAGTGCGTGTCAGAGTAATGGCCGACCTCCTGAATCTGCAGGGCTTGTGTGCCATGAAACTGTTTCCCCCTCATCTTGAAACATATCTTTTTTTCAACAAATGGCTGACAAAACCAAAAGGCCACAGTGGAGGGATTCTTTCACGTTCTGTTTGAATACAAAAGCCAGAGTTGTGTTCAGCTGCACTCTGTGTTTTAGACTTGTGGCTCCTTTCTGTGCGCCAACACAGCCAGTAAACATCGGCACGCAGACATGAACAGGACTGCATAATGAACCTCTGTGATGGAATCGTCACTGCTCCGATCCGCTGTACTATTGATGACTGTAAATGAATGAGAAGACAAACTGCTAACAAAGCCTTTACTACTCCATCCACTTACTTCCTGTTGTCAGTTTTGATGCATGTCTTGCATATTTATTGCTTTCCCTTCTAATTTGCGTTTTAAGATGTAAGGAAAATTTGGACCCTTGAAACTTTTTACAGGTCTGATGAGCGTTTTAGGTAGTTTCACTTGTGGGGTTTTTCCTCAGAGTTTTTGGAACTTTTACCGCTATGGGATTTTAGAGCATACATAACTTGACATATGTAACATATATTTCATAACAGTTTTCCACTGAGGCCGAGGTCTTTCTTGATGCCTGGTGTTATCCTGTTTGATTTATTCCTCTGTGTTTTGGGGGCTCATGTTGCTATCAAGGAAGTGTAAAAACTTTTCGTCATTATTTTGAATTTTGCCATTTCCATCAACCTTTTCTAATGGGATACTTCAAAATGCCCATTGATAAAAAAGTGTTGATGGAAATACAACATATAAAAACTGCTTTTGTAGGGGTTACATAAAGCTACCTGAAAGGCTTGAAAACATGTGGACTATACTTTAAAGTAGCATCAAAACCAACCAGTTTAAATAACTTCTGTTAAAAGTACTAAGCAAACCAGTCGAAATTGTGGCAGAAACTTGTAGGTGGCTAACAGAAGTGCTGTCAACACTCACCAAAACATTAGTGGGAGCGTACATCTATAATTTAATGAAAAGTTTCTAGGTTTATTCCTGTGTTACTAGGACAAAATGGTTGTTCCACTCTCAAACACTCAAATACATTTTTAAAAGTTCAGAATTAATAAGACATTCATGATTCTGATACTGTATCTAAAACCATAATTGTTCAAAAGAGCAGAGAAACTTGTAAAGAAATCTCCAATATCTGTTGATGTAGATGGAGGCTATTATTGAGGCCTTGAACTTCCCAGCAAACCTCCTGACCTCTTGATGAGCTGTTTATTATCGTAGTGAGCTATGTTGCTGGGGGTTCGGTGAATGTGCCTGATTGTAAAAACACCTGGCCACCTAATGTTCTCCCACCATAAGAATCCAATTAGTTTGATGTCACACACATGTAAGCACGTCTAATCTCCAGTATTCTTGTGAGAGTCATCTAAAGCATGAGCTATGTTGCTGGGGGTTAAAAGCCCCAGGGGAGCTTTTAACCTGCTGAATGTCTAGCTGAGTTATATCACTGCTTTCAGTGCTTTGCATAAATAATGGGAGGAAATTTTCACCCCTGTTGTACCACAGAGGAAAAATAGATCTTTCAAACGTTGGTTTGCCAAAGTCACTGTAAGTCATCGTTTTACAATAAAGGGTTTTTTAATATTAGATTATATGCGGATGACATTGCACTTCAAAATTAACTCCGTGTGAAATCAGAATAGTATGTAATATGGACTAGCGCAACCTTACCCCAACAAAACACTGGCTCTGAGCCTAAAAACCTAGCTATCAGTTTGGTGGTACTGAACTCTGGTGTGGCTTGAATGCATTTGTGAACAGCTAGCAAGCAGGAGACTGCTCCAAGAGCAGGAAGTGGACTGTGGCACAGGGCATTGTGGGCAAAAACAACCAAAAGAAACATGTGAGACCAGCACCAGCTGGAGAAATGGCTCGTGTTTTTTCTTATTTACCAAAGATAAAAGTGAAATCCTACAACCGTTAAAATCTGACACTACTTCGTTTTTGTTTGTTTTGTGAAGAAGGAAGTTGCGCTCAATGTCTTCTTCAGAGGTTTTTGTGTCATTTATTTCAGTGGATCTTGATGCAGCGCCACCACATGGAGGGTGTGAACAGGTTCCTCAAACAGTTTGGTTTGTTTGACACAGTGCAGTGTGAAAGCGAACCGCTTCATCTGAAAATGTAACAAATGTTGCAATTTTGGTCTCCAATTGAGCCGACCAGACCATCAGGTGTGAAAATAACCTGTTAGATTGGACAAACCTCTGGAAAGAATACAATTTGCTAAAAGCGTAAACTCAACCAAAGAGCTCGCACTGTTTCTACTGGCCTTGCTGAAAAATCTCTCAACATGAACAAGAAGGGGCTCAAAGTGGAGAGTGGAAATGAAGCCCACCAAATCTCCCTCCCATTTATCTGTAAGACTCCCAAAGAATGTGCAGCTCAGCGGTTTTCTAAAGGCTGTGGTTGTGTTTTCACATGACATCTACGTACGGTACTCAGCTTGGACCGGCCCACGGAGAACACAGCCTGTTCGGTTTGTTTCCTATTGACACACATTGTGCTAATGGCTCTCGTGTCTAAATTGTTGGGGTCATGAAAATATGGTGGAGTAAGCATTTTTATTATTACTCAAACCAAAATAGAGCAGTGCTTCCTTGGACTGAAATAACTTCCCACTTCCTTAACCACAGTGTGTCAGGACCCACACATACGGCGGCTCGCCTCCGGACTGTTAAAATCAAGCTTTACCTTTTTCCCTACACCTATCTCTGTTCGCTTTTTGCATTTTGAATTTTCCTTTTATACTCCACTTTGAGAAACTCCACATTAAGGCCAATGGCTACAGCTCTTAGGGGTAATGAGCATCTGCTGTGATCCATAGCCGCTTCAGCTGAATATAACAGCTAAGATGTTCTGACTACAATCAATAAAACATGTAGAGAAACTGGTAGCGGTTGAGAATAAAACACTGGTAGATGTAAAGATTTGGGATGTTTGAGATTTTAGGTTGTGAGGCATAACCCTTCATAGGGACTCAATCTCTTCAGTAACCTCAGTAGCTAAAGAAAGCTTATTGAAATAGACGTTTGCTTTGAAAAAGTCCTGCTCAGCAATAAATGTGTGTATGTCGTAGTTTTGCGAAACACGTCTTTCCACACGGCTGAAAAACCACGTCATCCTAGCACAAAAACATTTTAGCAAAAAATGTGAGATTTTCTAAATTGCCGTGTTTCCATTAAACTGTTTTATTTTGATAAATTCAAATCGCACAATTGTTTGGTTAATGGAAGTGCATATATGCTCAAGTAAAATTACATCTAACAACTTCACTTGGTTACAGGGACACTAATCCTCGCGGTTTGTTTTATGTGTTAAATTTGTTTGATCACGAAGGAATATGATTGCAACATCAGAGAGAAACCGCAGCGAAAAAGTGTATATTTAGAGTCAAGTAGTGTTGCATAAAATAGAGTCAATGGCCCTCAAATATAAACGCCAGACTGTTGAAGAACTGCATTTTAAAAATGAGTAGTTTTCTGTTAAACAGCAGTTGGAGTTTTCAGCTTTTCTGAAACCACCAAAGGTTTTGTTTAAACAACATAAAATCACAGGTACGTGTCAGTAGCTTGGAATGTGGCTTTAGAAAATAAAGCATGACTACACAATTACAGAGTAAAAAGAGGGATAGAGCATAATCTGAGGACCATTAGTCACATGTTTGAGGTGTGCCATGAGAACAACCGAGTTAATGCAGAGGCGGCACAAAAAGAAAATAAGTTATAGCTCAGTTTATTGCTTCAGGCCAAACATTACACATTGGAACAGAATGCAGGAGACCAAATTACTAGTATTACACACCTTTGGAACATTGTTGTTCTGTTTTGTTTCAAAGACAGAACTGTGTCTGTCAAAGTCTGCTTTTTGTCTTCACCAGCATTTTATTAGTTAGAATGGTATCAAATTAACCATTTTAATCAGCAACTGAGCTGACTAAAAATACTGATATAGTTTTTCTGGTTAATTTTTGTGTCTTTTTTATTAGGCCTACTTAGAGTACTAGGGCCATACTAAGAAAAATAAACGTATGAGAATCAAGTCATAATATTATAATTTCCAAAGCAGCTATAGATTAGTTGGACCCAACCAACAACAGGGAGTGATGGGACGAGAGCAGCAGTACATGGGGAGATATTTTTAATTACTTGTTTTTGTCAGAATTAAAAGTTCAGCAAAAACGTCTGAATTATAAAGACTACTGGAATTGAATGGCATAAATATTTGGTTGGCTTTGAGTGTTTTGTTTTAAGCAAGTGAAGCAAACCTACATGTTTGTTCTTGCACTTAAAAAAAGAAACATTTCTGGTCCAGTCACACCATTGGCAGTCATTTAGCAGCAGGAATAAAAGCACATGGAATCTTTTAAAAGTGTCTCTGGAATGAAAAGAGATGTACAGCTGTGTATCATAATCAAGAATGAAAATAGACAATATGCAGCTGGATGATGCCTCCCAAGGATTAACGTGCCTAAAGAAAAGAGGAGAGGTCCAAGAGCGAAACCCTGAGGTACTCCAGGGTCCTTCTTGGTTTAGGACAAGAGATTGCTAACAACCACACTATGAAATCTGTCGTACAACTGGATGTAAAACCTTAAGATCATACCAGAAATGTCAACCCAGTGTTGCTCTCAGTAATGCTATCACTGTGCTGTGGTTTGCTCTAAAACTGAACTGGAATCTTAAAATGAGATCAATCCTTTTTAAAGACATAGAAATGAATGAAACCCTGTATATAGGTCTATAGTTATCAAAGGGTCCAGAGAAGTTTCTTTCAAAAGCAGCTGTAAGCACAGTTTGAAAGGAACAGAAAGACGAATTAATTACAGCTGGACCTGTGCAAACTGACGGAGCTAAAGCGTATTTTAAAACCCTTGTAAGGCAAATGTTGATGATACAGAAAACTCCTCGATTTAATTACCTCACTTAGAGTTTTCAGGAAAAAGGATTGGAAAAAGTCAAAGTAAACAGCTTCACTCGGAGGCTCTACATCACAAGTGACACATGATAAAACTTCGGAGTGAGCGAATAGTTTCGATGGAAACACAAAGCATAAGGTTGAGGTGTAACTTGCACTTGCAAAGGGACATTGGTCCAAATGTTAGAGAAAGTTATTCTGGGTTGTCTAAAGACCCAGAACAAATTCAAACAAGTGAACCAGTTTCTTACTTTTGAAGCTCAGTGGGGATAAAAGACTGACTCAAACGCATCGTTAAAAGTGCAGAAGAATAACTTTGAACATTTTCTGCATCATCTTAGGGCGAGAGGCCATGCCATCCATCCCACCGTGTTAAAGTCTCTCCTGCCAGTTCTTGGCAGTGAAAAACCTCAGACACTTTGCTCGTTTTCCAGGATCAGTTACTCAGCCACAGCTTGGTGATGTGCAGGATTCCTTTTATCTCCTGGCCTGCTCCTAACTGATGACATTTCCCCTTCCCAAATGAAAAGCAGAATCGTGCTTTTTCCTCTCTGGAATCACGGCTACACAAGTTACATCACCTACTTGTGGTCAGAAACTGCAGCTTCTGAAGACACAAAAGTTGGTTTGTGAAACAAATGGCTATTAAATTTGTGAGTTCTATCTGCCACTCTTCAGGGATGTGAGACATTTGATACAGAACCATATGATTCCAATTAATTCCCAATACAAGGAAAAGAAAAATCAAGGCCCCTTACCTCTAAGCTCAGTAGCGGCGGTATAGTTGGTCGAGGCCTTCCAGCGGTCCTGGTGTTTCTTGAACTCCTGCACCCGGCACATGTAGAGTCCTCTGTCTTCCTCGGACACCTTCTGGACGAGCAGCTCGAAGATCTTCCCCTGCTTCACCACCGTCAACTTGAACTTTGGCCAGGGGAAACTCTTGGTGTAGTTCCCATAGAAGCGAGCTTTCCGCATGTTGACCCGGGCGATCAGGAGTTCGTCCTCGGGTCGATCCGCGCTTGCTGGCAAGAAGGTCCATTTGACGACGGGTAGGGCTGTGTTTCGCCGTCTCTGGGAGACGACGCAGGTGAGTGTGATGTTCTGACCCTCCTGGGCAACCGTGAAGGGCGATGGAGTGATGGTGGCGTTGATAGCCAAGCAGAAATCTGAGGACGAAGTTACATCTGAGTTACATCTGAGTATATTTGGTGTCAACTTCTGCCCTAGTCTCAAGACTTTTCATGCCTTTGACTGTTCTTATACCAGGATTTTCTTGCATTTAGCTCCATGATCTCTGTCCAGTTTCCTTGCCCCTGCTGAAACAAAAAAATTGTCCCATCATTCGTCCATCACTATGTTTCTCCATATGGATGGTGTCCTAGGTGAAATGCAGTTTTAAGCTGCGTTCACAGACAAAGCAAATTTGACCCACATCAAAAATATTTTGATGTGGGTCAAACTTTTTTGCACATTCTTTGCCTATGTCCAAAGTTATAATCATAAACTGAAGTCTGAATGGTCCAATTCCGATTTTTTCCCCTATAAGAAATTCCAATATATGCCTCTTCAGTATATGTTGCTAAATTGAATACGTATGCTATTGTTTTCGAAGCGTCTGCAGTCTGAACGGTCATGTCGCATTTTGTCCGACTTCTACATCATTGACATGACATGACATTATAATTCTAAACCAAATCCAGACATAAACAATGGATGAAAGTAATAATCATATAAATCATATCATATAATCAAATAAAAGAAGTCTGTGATCAAAGTGAATCACATCACAATCCCACCACTCTTTACTCCGACTACACATCCAATCAGACTTCGCTACAAAAGTTGCAGTCAATGCTCCATGAAACGCTGTTATTAGTTGTGCTTTCTTTTTATTAGCTTCCTTAATCTTATTATTTTGTGACAATCCTGTTGGCTCCCATTTCTGGATAAACTTTAAAACAATCCATAAATGGCTCCTTCCAGTATTACTTCCATAGACAGTGCTCTGCTGTGACGTCTACGTTTTTCTTCTTTGAATGCAGGTCACTTTGGGATCTATAAATTGTTCACAAAGAAGTTTGATTGCACTCGTATTCGATTAGCAGCATGAATGACCACGCAAAATGATACAATTTCAGTAAAAATTGGAAATGAGCATCAAGATTTTCTGTGTGAATGTAGCCTTAGTTTGGCCACAGATTTGTGCAGACTGTGGCAAAGTGTGAAAGTGAACACTCGCGGAACATCTCCATCCAATCCAACTGAGGGTTAAGCTATTTTCCAAAGGAAAACAGGCAGGAATTTAACTCTCTAGATGTACCTAGTTGGTAGAGATATACAGTATACGGAAAGATTTGCAGTTTCATAACCTCCAAATATTTTCAGGTACCATCAATAATTTACTGTCCACTTCCCAATTTTGTGCTGTTTTGTCTTTATCAGATTAAATAAAACCCCAAAATGGACACATCAGCAAATCTGGTTCCAGGACCAGATGGAACGTCGCCTTCCCTTTTCCCTCTGACAATGTGGTTATTTTTGGTACTCATGACGACAAACATGGGTTCAGACAATGAGGAACTAGACTTGCTATTGCGTGATGAATGGGAATATTTACAATACGCATGCTTGTGCTGATGTAAGCAGTTCCACAAACCACACTGGGTTACAAAAGTCAGTTAGGGGGCCGTCGCGTAGTATAAGGGTAGAGCAGGTGCCCTGTGGACACAGGCTCTTAGTCCTCAATGAAGCCATTTGGGAACCTTTGCTGCATGTTTTCCTTCTACTGTTTCTGCCTTTTCCCTGTCTAAATACTGCAAATAAAGGCCATTAGTACCACCCTAGCACCCTAACACCCTAACCAGAAAGGGGATAGGAGTAATCCTAGTCACATTAGGGAGTAATCTTAACCTTAATGCTTTATAAATAAGTCAGAAAACAATCGGTGCCTATCAGAATAACAGATGCAACCACAGAGAAATGTCTGTGCTGTTTCACTTAAACCCTGAAGCTGTTTTAAATTAATGAGAAAGGAAAACCTTTTTAAACAGTCCAACAACATGAATCTTTACTCTAGAATTCCTTCTCATTTTCTGAATACGGGTCCAGTAGTCATCCTCAATTATTGGCCAGAATCCAACTCTACATCATCTCTGATTCTCTGTTTTCCTCAGTTAGTCTAAAAACCTTCACCATGTTGACTCCAGCAGAAGTTGAGGGGGAAAAAAAACCCAACATTCCAAAACCAATATTCCTACCTCCAAACAATGTTCGGGTTAGCAGAGCAAAGACCAGAGAGGAGATCTTCATTTTCCACAACTGCAGCCTCCATAAACTCCAAGTTAAATGCGTGTCAAGAAAATTGTCCGCAGGTTTCCTCCTCCTTCTCTTCTTCTTTTTCTC
The DNA here is from genome assembly GCF_002775205.1 of Xiphophorus maculatus. NCBI lineage: Eukaryota > Metazoa > Chordata > Actinopteri > Cyprinodontiformes > Poeciliidae > Xiphophorus > Xiphophorus maculatus. The sequence goes on along the minus strand of NC_036452.1, from coordinate 21,851,190 downwards.
TCTTTTTTTTTCTTCCCTTCAACTGGGAGGTGAAATATGAAACACTGGACGCTCTGTTTCCACTCAGAAACTCCTTCCTTCCCTCCCACTCTCCTCCCAGACAGTAAAAGCACATTTGTCTGTTTCGCGCACGCGGAGCAGACAAAAACAGACGTGCTGGCGTGTGTGAGAACACACACACACACACACCCACACACATGCGGGCAAGCTTTAGTTCTAGTCAGAGAAGTGGGAAATGTAGCTTCCTGAGCAGGAAAGGAGAGCAGGGAGGTGGCGTGTGTGTGTGTGTGTATGTGTGTGTGTGCGTGTGGGTGTGTGTGTGTGGGTGTGGGTGTGTGTGTGTGTGTGTGTGTGTGTGGGTGTGGGTGTGTGTGTGTGTGTGTGTGTGGGTGTGTGTGTGCGTGTGCGTGTGCGTGTGTGTGTGTGTGTGTGTGTGTGTGTGTGTGTGTGTGTGTGTGTGTGTGTGTGTGTGCGTGCGTGTGTGTGTGTGTTTGAGATCGTCTGTGAGCATATTACACTTCCAGCTGTGCAGGACGGCGGGCGCAGACCTCAGTCAGAGCTGTTATTTTGGAACACACAGGCGGGAGCACGCCGGCTGGTTTTGTGTGCTAAAATATCACATATTTGACCCAATTAGTCAAAGTTTTATTAAACTCAAACCCAATGTCAGGACAACACTAACAAAAATAGTAGTTGGATCAAACCAAATTCATGTTAGAGTTGTCCAGATCCACATCCAACCCTGAATATGTAGCAACACGATGCTCACACATGCTTTTGCTCTACTAGCTAAGCCGTTGTAACTTTCATTTGTGAAGTTAGTCAAAAATTAGCATCAATAATTTGGGTTATTGAGCCTGTCATAAAAAAGTGGGAGTTCATTTTCCATAGTCATATTTTCACCATGTTAGTAATTTCAGACTGAATGTTAGCTAGCTAAATACTTAGATCTGAGCTAAATATTTAGTTAGCAAGCTCTCAGCTAAATATTATTTGATGACCTAAATATTTGGCTTCAAAGTAAATATTTCACCTGAAGCTAAATATTTAACTGGAAGTGAAAAATCAGAATAAAAACTTACATATAAGCTAAAGTCCTATTGGTGGCAGTCACCTGTTGCTATAGATCCATTGATAAACATCTGTGATGACTCATCCTGTGTTTCACGCTGAAATGTTTTACATGTCAAGAAGAAAAAACGATTGAGAGGTGACGTGAGCAACAACTGAAGCATGTCAGGAATGCCAATTGGCGTTAATGTGAACATTCGCAAGAGCTAGCTTTTATTTTGGGAGTACACTTCCAGTTAGCGTCATGTAAATTAGCATATTAACTAAATACTTAGCTTGCTGTCTAAATATTTATTTTGAAGCTAGATGTTTAGTCTGTAAACTGAATATTTAGCTCAGTACTAAATATTTCGAAGGTAAACATTTAGCTTGCTAACTAAATATTTAGTTTGAACCTATTTGAAACATTGTGAAAATATGACATTTCCCCCCCTTTTTTTCCCTCTTAATCTACTTTTTCACTCTCTATGCCAGATCTCTGAATGGCCTGTATGTGTCTCCATCTTTCTCCCATCACGTCTCCAGTTACAAGATCCCACAGTGAATCATTGTTTACAGCCCTGTCAGTTTTTGGGACTCTTTGTGGGCTTTTATCGACCCTCAGAAAGCAGAACGTTGGAGACCAGAGTGGCTGTGGACATGAAGATAAAGGCGACAGTCTCTAGAAGCCTCTAAATTGTTCCTAGTCTGGCAACAGTTGAACAAACAGATATGATTCCCTGACAAAGAAGAGACCACTTTCCCAAAGACCCCATCTTTTTGGGAGTCAGTGCAAAATGTTGGAAATAATTTTCCTAATTAGGCCTTGAACCACAACGCCAAGATGATTTCTGATGCATTTTCCTGAATGGATTCTAGCTATCCATTCAGGCTGATGGCTAGAATGGAGAGAAGTTGCCTCTTTACCTGTCGTCAAGGGTAACTGAGTAAAACACTAAGGCTTATTGACTTGAGATGGTGACTTGAAAAAATGACGTAGAGATGGTGGCCTTTCAAGTTGTTCAAAGTGTCTATCAATCCATCCATCCGTCCTACTAGGGAGATAGCTAGATAGTGCTAGCTAGTTATCTAATTAGCTAGATAACTAACTAGCTAGTTAGGCATTTTCTCTATTTTAATATTTTAGACACTGAATAATGGTGCATGCAAGTATGATTTAATTTTTATTAATTTCTGTCCTGATCTATGATCAGGTGAATTCTGTTTTTATTCAGAATTCACCACCTATGAAAGTTCCCTCTTCATCATATGCAAAGGCAACTTATAGCTCTTGTTTAGACATGATTCATGTTGGGAAGTCAATCAAATCAGCAGTCTTCCGTCAGAGCAAGAACTGGCTTAGAAGGTAAAAAGGATAATGAGAAAGGGGTCTTTGTCTTTGATTTGTCACTTTGGGTTGTTGTCATGCCTTGTCAGGTGCGCCGTATAGTGTCAATTTGTAACCCAGTTTTTCTCCGTGGTGGTTAGACTGTGAGATTATTAACCATTCAGCATAGTTAGCTTAGCTACAGACTGTTTGTCTTCATTTCACTAACATTTAATGAATTAAGGAAAGAAATTATGAAGATATTCATATATTGAACTTGTTCCTGAACCTTTTAACAGGTGAGTCAGTCAGCAGCAGCTCTAACTCACGTCCCTCCTGATCTGTCCTCTCCTAAGTGAAATTAAAGCTGCAGTATGTAACTTTTCAGATTTTTTTTTTAACATATTTGTTAAAACTGTCATTATATTGTGACAGTACAGCATGAGAGATAATCTGTGAAAAATCTATTTTCATGTGCCTTCTCCCAGTGCTCTCTAGAAACAGGAGAGTTTTAGTGCTGTCAATCACAATCTCATGTGGTGCTGCTCTGCAAGATTCCTGGCAGCGCCCCTGTGCCCCGTGTACCATACTCATGCCTTAGTGTTGAGGTTCTTTCTTATAATCTTAGATTCTTATATTAGTGAATGTATTTTGATTTAGTTTGTTTGTGTCCTGCTTTTTCACCCAGGTACTGATCACCTCTTCATCAGATTCTTCCATTGTCTTCCATGCCATTCCCATTGCTTTGCTGTTTCCTGTTGAATGTTTTTCAGCTCCTCTTGTGTCTGTGTTACTGTTCAAGGAGGCTCCTTTTTCCCCATCTGCGTTTGGGTCCAATTCCCCAACCGTTGACACTAATTTGAAGGTGCTGCAGACGCTTGCTCAACCTATAGCAGGTGTTGATAACAGTTGCCCAGACGGCTTCAGCAAACAGAGGTACACTAGAAGAATAAGAGGCTCGGAGTTTGTTGAAAATATAGCTGCTTTGCTAACTCTGACTTCACCTAACATGTGGCTAAAGAGGGTGACGTTTTCTTCAGTTTTCATGAGGAGGAAAAAGCTGAACTTCAGCCAGTGTGTAGAAAACGGCTGAAATCATCCTTTTAAACCCGTCTCCATCTGCTAGTTATTACTCCCTGTTTGCGTATACGCCGTCTGGGTTATTGGAGAAGATTTCTCTGATTCTCCTGCATGTGTTTCCATTGTGGAAGAGATGCTGTCAGAAAGCTCGCAGAGGTCTCATAATGTTAATATCCACCATATGCAGTGGAGGTAAAACGGCACCGAAACACAGCAGGCCCAATCTGAGCAGCGTGACGCGCAGGTTTGACTGAATACATGCTTTAAGGATGCAAAATCCTCAAATGAGTCTGTTCATCCACTTTCTACTCCCACTCAGAATGAGTTCATTTATGAAACTGTATATGCAGTAAGTTAACACACATAGTGGAAAATGAGTGATGAAACCTTTATATTTCACCTTTATATTTTGAGCTCTCTGGTGATCCGAATGTCAGGGCATTTTGAAGGTGGGTGCTGCCATCTGGTGGACATGTTTAAAACTGCCGCCTGAGTAGAGTGCTTTTCCTTAGTAAAATACTTTCTAAAAAATATCAAAACACACGATACATGTCGAAAAATATTTTATTTACAAAGTTTGCGAGACAAGAAAGAACCAATAAGACATGCATCAGCAGCTCCACAGTGATGCCTTTCAGGAGGTAGAAAAGGTGGGACCGTCCAGCGCCGCAGCACAAGAAGCAACATGGAGCCGCGTGTGTGTGACTCCTCACCCAGACGCCGCTCTGCACTCTGCCTGACCTTTAGCACCGCCTGTCACTCGATACCGCTGCCAGCTGATTGGCTGCGCTGATTCAAAATAATAGATTGCGGCTGTGGTGAAGAGTAACAAGAAAGAAAAAAAAAAAGATTGGAGATCGTTTATTGCTACAGAATATGCTAATTGACTGTGTCAGAAAAATATTCACACCTGGTAAACTTTGTCACATTTTGTCGATCTACAACTCCATTTTTCAGTGTGTTTTGTTGGGATTTTATTTGACAGAGCGACCCAAAGCGGTGAATAATACGGATGTGGAAGGGAAAGGATTCAGAAATTTCTGGATTATTTTCTGGATAAAAACCTGAAAAGCATGCTGAGCATTTGCTTTCAGCCCTCCACACTTTGCAGAACCACATTTCACTGCGTTTGTAGCTGCAGGTTTATTGCGGTCCGTTTCTACCAGCTTTGCACATCCAGACGATAACCATGGCTGATGCCTATCTGCAAATATGCTCAAGTTCAGTCAGATTGGAAAGAGAGCAACTTTAGGCCTGGACTTTAACTGGGCCAATCTAGCACATTTTGTAGCTCTGGCTGTGTGTTGGCTGGCTGTTCCTCCACCCTAGTCTTAGATTTTTTTGCTGCCTCTAAACATTGTGGCATTTTTTTTTTTTTAGCTTTGTCTAACCTCCCAACAGTTTTCCTGTACCTAGAGAAAAGCTTACCCCACATCCAGAGCTGCCATGAAATCTCTTGGCTGGTTCTGTTATTGCTCTTTCCATTAGAAGTGTGTGGATAAATCTAAAATATCATTATCAACTAAAATATAATATGTTATTGATATTTCATGTTTCCTTACCACATCGGTAAGGTCGATTTGAAACTGATGGATAGTTTCAGATCCCATCTTGAAATTTTGTCTTGCATTTTCTCAGCTCCATCTCGAAAAAGATTTTGTTTTAATTTGCTCTCAAATGCAAATTTTTCACACTTATTTAGGAAAAATGCACACATTCATGTTAATAGTAGGCTTGTCACAATAACAAACTTTGCTGGAGGGTTAGGGTCCCAGAAGTTAATGTAATAAATGATAATATTGTTGTTTTGAGACCATTTCCAGGTAATACAATGATAATGGTACAGTAATCCAAGGACACACTCTCAAAGATCAGTAAACTTTAAATTTGAACAAACATTTAACACTGGAACTGGAAGACATTTTAAATATCCAAAATAAATGAATAAAACAACAGAGACAACAAATAACACGAATTATGAAGTGCAAAATTGTCCTTCAATAAAGGGAGTGGAGACCAAAAGACCAGAATGAAGAGTTTGGTCATCCAGGTTTGGTAGAAAGAGAGAAAAGAGAAAAATGGCAAATCATGCAACTGGAAATTATTCAACTTGTTTTAATTTATCATGCAATTAATTGATTTATTGCAACAGGCTTAGTTAATGTGTTAAAATATTTAGCAGACACTTATGAGCTTTATCCAAATTCTCTCAGGTTTGAACAAAATAAAGAGACTAGAAGAAAAAGATCTGAAGGTCAGAAGTTTGATGTATAGAAAACTTTAATAAAAAGTATCGGCGATATGGCCCATATCACATTGGTATCAGATTGATACCAAAATATGCAAAAGTCGCACGCCTGTACTTTCCACTTTTATTTAAAGCTTGCTTTATAACCTGACCCTGCTTCCAACTTCCTCTCTGACCCGCCTGCTGGGTTCCTTGGTCTTCATGTTGCTTTTTGTTCTCTATTGTTCTCCAACAAACCTCTGAAGCCTTTACTAAAGGAATTCCCCCGGTAATCATTTGCATTAGATTTTATTTAGTGGCGTCAGAGTTTCTGCCCTGTTTCGTGTTGGTCCCTCACGTAAAATCGCAATAAAACACATTGAAATTTGTGACACAAGAGCTTACCTCTGAAGGTCTCCTCACGCTCGTTTCTAAAGAGGAAAACGGTTTTACTTCATGAAAAAAAAAAAACAACAACAAAGTTTACAATGCATCTAATACTTGGGAGGACGAATGTGTTCACCTGCCAGGTTTATCTGTTCACCTGGGAAGTTTATCTCCGCTTGTTTCCTGATCATGCAGAGCTTGGACAGAATAAACAGGGCGGACAGGAAGAGGCCGATCCCACCTCCGATCAAAACGTACTTGAAGTCTGGAAACAAAACAAGCGGCAGTGAACATGAGGGCCTCCCTCTTCCCCCCCCCCACCCCCCCCCCCCGTGACCAAGCAGAAAGCCAGCTTGTCGAACGCCTAGCAAGCGTGAATGAAGGAGACACGTTTGATTTCACAACATGTTTACTCGTCGGTCTGATTCACGGTGTCACGCTGCCCGTCTTGCAATGCAAGTTGCGTCACAAGTGTTTGCAATCCGAATCCGGTATATCTGGGAATCTTTCAGGGCCAGGAGGTCACAGCAGGTCAGAGTCGAAGCCGGATGACCAAGTAGAAGCATTTAAACTGGGACGGGTGGAGTGATGAAGATAATGGTCATGTCAAGATTAGTCTATCTGTCCTGCAGGTTTTCTATGTTTCACTGCAAAAAACACAAAACCTCACCAAGAAATGGTTTTAAATCAGGAGATTATAAGAATTTTTTTCCAGAATAAAAGTGAAATAATCTGCCATTAATAAGTACTTTTTTCCATCAATATTAAGGAATTATTGGCCTAAAACAAACTCATATCTTGCTTAAAAGTTACTTGTAAGTAAAGTTTTTCTAATTTCTAGTGTACTAACATATCTGTACTGAAAGCTTAACCAAATATACTAAGTAAAATTTTGTGTTTTTGCAGATATTTTTACTAAATTTTAGTTGCTCCAACACCTGTAAGGGTGGTGAACAAATGTTTTGGCCTCTTTGATAAAGAAGCTGAAAAAGAAGTATAATCTCTTTTTGAAGAACTTTGAAGAATGCATCTTTTAGTTTGAGTCCATCCATTTTAGTGGGGGAAATATCTTAGGTAGCAGTTTTCAATTTAGTTCAAAAATGCTTTAATTCTCCCAGAGGGGAAGTAGATGTTGCAGTAACCTATATCACCTTAGTTTCTTCAAGGAGTGATTGTGGATAGTGAGGCATCTGACTGTAGAGTGAAGTATGGCCGTCTAATGACTGTCATGAGATGCTAACAGCTCAATTTTCAGGCAGCAGAGATGATACTCCTGGACGGCTCCATCCAGGACATGTTACTGCTTTCTGGCTGTTTGGTCAGAAACTTGTTCATACAGACGTTGGAGTAGACATTGATAGACCATTGTGGTCGATGGAAGATACTGTTCCATGAAGCCTCCCTTTCTACTCTGGGGTTTGGGGTCGTAGTTCACGTACTATTTGAGCTTTTGGAATGATGACCAGCTGCTCCCAGTCGTAAAGACAATACTTTGTGATTGGAGCACACAGTATCTCTCTAGATCTTCCAGAGTCATGGTGCCTCTCCTGTTCTCTGTTCTCTTCAGCTCAGCCAACTGGTTTCTCTGTAAGATTTAGGTCTGAGAATCTGGAGATGGTTTGGTTTTCTGTCTGCTGAACTATTTCTATGTTGTTTTTGCTACAGATGACCACCAGATGTCTGTTTCATAAAACTCTGGTTGTATTTTCAAAGAGTTGCTTAGTCTTGCAAGATTCAATATCCTACAGGCCTCTTCATCTCAAATCCTCCACCGTGCTCAAAAGTGGTGCTTTTAGTGGGTGTGCACTAAATAACTACATTACCATCAGTTTTTTTTGCCTCATATATAAATAAACAATTTCTACTAAAAATTGTTTTAAAATAAAAGTATATTTTAATACTACATGCTGTTCAGCTCTAGCCAAGGAGTTAGCTCATTCTCTGTTGACCCACCTAGCTTGTCGTCAGACTCTCCTCCATCTCCCTTTACGTTCACCAGCAGACAATCTGAAAAACAGAGATTTTACTTTATCATCTTCAGCGCACAGATGGTGTTGTGCAGAAACAGGAAGACTGTAAACCCACAGCTGTTTCTGTCGCTGCGATCAGATAAGGCCGAGTTCTATCATGACACTTGTTATGCACACCTGCCTGCGTGGGGTGCGTTGATGCACAAGCAGCACTTTGAAAATAACATTTCTGGGTCAAACATTTGCAGCCGTAGATTTTTTTATATATTTTTTTATTTTAGTCAGGTGTATTCTGAACACTGATCAGCCTGTCTTTTCTTTAGAGTTTCACTATTTCCTGTTTTTTTTAACAATCACAACATCTACTGTCTTCTCTTTATTCTGCTGAGACGGAACCGGAGCGCCGCTTCCATGCTGCCATGTTGTCTGTGGTTAGAGAGGTAAACCTCTGACTTCTGGCTCCTACCTCAAACACAGTACCTACAGACACACGTGTAGACTACACCTAAAAACGAAATTCAGACCTTAACCAGCAACTTCCACACAACTAAGAAAGATATAGATACAACATGCTTATTATGGATCTGATTAAACGAATTTGAAACAATATTTCATTGTGTGAAATGGGGTAGCCAGTATTTCTTACGTGGGCCCATGGCACCTGCTGTTCCCCTTTTGGGGGCACCACTGGTAATACAAAAAGCCTACTGCATGAAATGTTTCTAGATTCAATAGTCAGTCCTTCCAGTTTTTTGTGATTTCATGGTTGAAATCAACAGATTTCCACATTTTATTTGATTATTTTTTGTGCTAATGCGTAATTGTAAGCTTATTGCAAATTTTCCTTAAATTGTCAAAAACATTGGGTTTCAATGACTGCTACCTCCTAGTATTTGGCAGTATTACTTACTTCTACAACTTTACTGCCTCAGTCTTACTGAATATGAAATTAGAATGGAGTAACAAAAGGAAAAACTACAACACAAACTTTGCATGGTGCCCCAAATAACCAAAAATTGCTGACTTTGGTGAATAAAATTCTGCTTGGGTTGTTTTTTTGTGTGTGTTTTGTTTTTACAAATCTTGAGTGAGCTCTTGTCGGCTGTCATTGCTAGTTAATCTGAGGACACCGAGGGCAGAGGAGGAAAACTCAAATTTATGGCACCCATCAGCCGAGCACTCGGTCCCCCAGCTGTTGGCTCTGGAGCCAAAATAGGTGGAGTGGTGCTGTGGGAACTGCTCTGCTAAAACGGTGCAGAAACGCTCAGTAAGGAGATCTCTCACAGCCCGATCCTCGCCACGCTTCTTACTCTGAACTTTTGCTGTATGAGTCGTTACTGTATGGAAGGTACGTAAAATCTAAACCACATGAAAGTGGGCGTCAGTAACGTGTTCCTATTTATATAAAAAAAATAAAAATCAGTTCAGTCACCTCAGCTCGACATGCTGAGTGCCTGCAGAGTGTCGGATAAAGTTTCCAGTGGCCAGGATGTGACCTCTTACATAATGGGTCGTGTCTAACAGGGACGCCAAGCAAACACATTTACTCCCAATGCTTTTGTACTGACCCCTTACATTAAATTGTTAATTCACTCAATGTTACAAGACACACCAATATCTGATTTCTCAACAGTAGAATAGAAAAAAAACAATTTAATACTAGTTACAGTGTCTGCTTAGCTAGTTGTGTCTTTCAGATGTCAAGTAAACAGCATATAATTGGTACTCTAACGCTTTGGGCTGTTCTAATGCATGCTGTGAAGTATTGTTCCGTTTATTTTCTAATTATTTATTTTCATGAGCCATGGAATTCAATAAAAAAAAAATGAATCAAGCTGGGTGCGTTTCTGCGACGGATTTATGGGCTTACCAGAAACGAGCCAATACAAAGGTCCCGGCCCGGAGCCTTTATTTAAAAATCAAAAATAAGCTATTACCCCTGTGAATTTTTTTTTTGACATGTTAAAGGGTAGCCTTTCTGCCTCGGAGTGCAGACCTTAATAAAGTTTGCCATTACATCAGTGTCAAAGAGGAGTTCCTCCTTTTCGGTTTAAGCGTTTTTAGTGTGTATCTTAGCTGGTCGTTACAAGGCCCTAAAATAATTTAAATCCAATCTGTTGCAAAAAGACATCATTTGTAATCCAAGGTTCTAACTCAGCCGCGTCTTTGTGACCTCTCAAAGTTACTTTTAGACTCTTGACAAGACTCTTGACTTGTCAGGGTGACAACTTGCTGTTGTCACCCTGACTCTCCAATTTGTGGTTTTGTTTCCGTTGTGTTCTAAAAGTGATGCAGCTTTTTCACCAGAGGAAAACGAGCCGTTCGTTATACTCACCAGTAATCAGGAAAGCTTTGATTACGGCTGGCATGCACCCAGGGAACTGATCTGTCCTCATCTCTGGGTGTTTCTGCTGCGCTTACTGACTTCTCAAAGGGCTCTGACACTTTCTTACAAAAGACTCGCAGCTTCCTGTGTTTTGTGGTTTCAAAGCTTTGCTGATTAAATGATTACGTCCTAAACTCTGCGCTCAGCGTACAATATTTTCTTCACTTATTCAGCATGTGGACTGACTGATGTGGATTTTAACCACAGTGCTTCTACAAGATATTTGTCCATTTTAAGCTTTTTCTGTTTTTGACCTTTTTTCACTAAAATGTTTCAGTTTGTCCAAAAATTATTGAAATCAACCACTACAAAAACAATTTCATGATTGCACAGGTACTGCAGTAAACTATTGGTATGGAAATGAAACACAACTTTCCAAAAAATCTTAATCAGCTAAATCATCATTTAGTGATTTCTTTTTCACATGTAGAGCCAGTTTAGTTTCATTTGGGATTTTTTTTTTCTGTTAATAACTGAAATCATCAATGGTAAACTGCATATTGTATTTACTCTTTATCTTTGTCTAATATCAAAATTGGGTTGAAACATTAGACTAGCAAAACAAAACATAAAAATTATTTTAGGGGACAAACACTTTTCCCAGCACTACAGTATATAAAAATATAAAGTAAATAAAATTTCATCTTTTAATTTTTTTCTTCCAAACACCATCAAAACATATGGTTTAGATTAGTGGGAGGACTCAATTTCACATTTTTAGTCAATTAAGGTGCAGCGTTTGTAATTAATTATTTGCAATTACGTACATTTTAATAGAAAACCATGACGACAAAAAAAACAAACAAACCACCTTTGCTGCTAAATTATTTAATATATGAGCTCAACAACAAATGTATTCATTGTTTTTAATCTGTTACTGTATTTAGGTTATTCAACCATCAGATCAGTGCAAAGTGCTAAAATACTCTTTCATCTTTCAAGTTCTTCTGAGCTGATGAAAATTAATATTACATGACATCAGACCAATAAGAAAAACTGCAGGATGTAACTTGTGAAAAATTGCTTTTTCTCTCTCTCTTTTTTTAAAACATGTTTGTTGAAACTGTGCTGTAACAGAATGTTATGAGACAGATATGTGAAAAAAATTGAGCTACTTTACTTTCACCCAGTGCTCCCTTTAGTAATGAGAAACAACCAATCGGAGCAGGAGGCGGGTCTTAGAGCTGTCACTCTCAATCTCGTGTGGCGCTGCTCATCCTCCCTCCCCCGCAACTTCCCGCTACGGCGAGTTGTTTCTCCACCATTAGCACATTCAGCAGCACATACATGTGGTTGATTGGCAGCGCTAAGACCCTCCTCCTAGCTCTGATTGGCTGTTTTTGGTCTGGAGCTGTGCATTTTTGCAGATGCAGCCCAAGGTGAGAGAACAATCTTTTCACAGATTATCTGCCTCATAGCAAACTGTCACAATATGGAGACAGTTTTAATAGATATGCAAAAAAAACATATTGTATTAACGTTTTTTTTTTAAACATATCTATAAAAGTTGCATCCTGCAGCTTTAAATCTCATTTTCAAAAGCGTATTTTAATCTGATAAACGAGCCTTGATCTTTGCTAATTGCCTCGTCAGCCTTGGTTAGTTTCAATTATTGCAAACTTCAGACACAGCAATATAAATAACTTCCTTTACACCTGCTGAAAACCAGCATCGAACACAGAAGATAACATCTGTGCTACATCCCTAAGGACCTCATTCACAAGGTTCACACGGTTTCACTTCTAGGCTGACCTACTTCTTCACACTTTGACTTCACAGAACATCATCGTCTATTTAGTCCATGACAAAGAGGGGAAGTCCGCTGTCCAGTTTATGGCATATCAAAAACACACACACACACACACACACACACACACACACACACACACACACACACACACACACACACACACACACACACACACACACACACACACACACACACACACACACACACACACACACACACACACAGCGCCCTGCAAAAGTATTTACACCTTTTTGATGCGTTTTATTGGGATTTTATCTGACATAGCTATAAACATTAGCGTATAATTGTGAAGGGAAAATAATCTAGCTTGGTTTTCTATATTTTGTGCAAATGACTCATGCATTCGTATTCACCATATTTTATACAGCATATCTATCAGCTGGAGACAGAATGTTTTTACCCAAGCTTGGGTGAAGTGTTTAAGGTCAGACTATCAGTTGGATTTCAGTCTGGACTTTGACTGGGTCACTCTAATACATGATTGTGCTTCGATCCAAACCTCCTCCTCCACGTTCATAAATACCATAAAAGTGCATTATTTACTAATCTATGTTTTGATAGTTTTTATGGATACACAGTGATTTTTCATAGAAGTTTTTACAGGAAGCATGAGTTTGTGAAACTGCTGTACATGTTATAATAATGCGCAGTCATCATTACAAGGACAGATGAGTTAAAAATGTTACTTTCATTTTTGGCCTTTGGGAAAAACCTGAAGACCATTTTCTGAATCATTTTACCGAGGTTGAAGCAACAGTGGTAGTGTTTGGACATTAATAATGTAGGAAAGATGGGAAAAACAACTTTATTAATAAACAGATAGCTGTTAATAGCTTTAACACTTGCATGGAGCCACACAGTAGAGCTTGGAGAAATAAAAACATCTCTACTTTTGGAATGCGCAGAGATGATCCGTCACATAAATCACATGTATTATCCTTCCGTGAGGCACAATAAGTCAACACAACACCCCTCCTAAGTTTCAGCATAATCACACAGCAACAACAGCTGCATCAGTCCTAAAACTAGACTATCTGGTCACACATTTCCACATCATGGCCTTGTAAACAGAGCTTGAGCAACAAGAATGAGTCCAGCCCTGCCTTGGCCATGCCAGTCAGCAGACGTCTGCACCCAACAAGCCTAATCTGGACTTTTGTGAGGCAATGTGCAACATCAAACACTCGTTTCTCTGAGTGACTCAGGCAATAGAAGTTGGCAGCTAAATATAAGTCAGTGTTAACCAGCTAGGTTCACCCTCCAGCCACTATATATTGTCCAAACTAGTCATTCCCCCTTTTTCTATGACAAGCCTTGTTTTCAAAGGTACCAGACAGTAAAGAGAATATTGATTCAAGAACCAATCAGATCTGAATGCTTGGTTACAAAAATAACCAATGACAGTGTCCATTTCATGGCGGCTGGCCCGTCTTACCCTGCCACTCGACACCTACTGGTTATTCCAATGAGAGGCATCAAGCTGGGTCCTGTGTTGCTGCTCAGTTTGGCCACGCTGACTTGTGCATCTATTTTGGTACCTTGTGAGCTCGCGCAGAGCAGGCCGGCCACACCAGCGCATTTGAACATGGATCCAGGGGCTTGACTCACTGAGGTGAGTTTTCTTTGTCCTAGATCTCAAACGCGTAACTATGGAAAAATTGTTAGTGACGAGGAATTACTAACTGGAGTATTGGCTACAGGTGCCACTCTGGATTGCTGGACTTAACTCTGGGGATTTGTCCTTAACCATACGTTAGTGTGGGGAGACCTCTTGCTGTGAGCATGACACACCCATCACCAAGGTAAGGAAGAACTCAAATTAAATGACTTAAAATGTGATAAATTGCAGACACTGAACGTTTCATAGTGTTTTGGCTAAACGCTCATGTTTTCTTACTATGAAACCACTAAACAGACATGTTGTCTTATTCATTCCACCCATAATGTAATATCTACAATGAAAAAGAATATCTACTCTTTATAGTTTGAGTCTTTTTACAGTACAGTTAGTATGGCTATCTCAGTTTGTGAGTATAAATACACAAGCAGATGCTGGGAAAGTACCGTGGCTGCTAACTGATATCTAGTTATGAGAGGTAGAAGATTGCTGGCAACCAAGAGGTCCTAGAAAGCCAAATATTCAGTAAGTCTGGCCTTACATACAGTGAATACATACAGTGAAGTCAACAAGGTCTTGAGACTTTTACCTGGTGAATTGAACTGTCTGGATATCCTGAAAAAGACATTAGTAATAGTTTTCTTAACTGAGTTTGTAGAAATGTGTAGAAATCCCCAGAGAGGTGGAAAGCTAACTGCTAGCAAAATGGACAATATGCTTGAGCGATTAAAACTAATTTTAGTGATTAAAACTAAGTTAAAAATGTTCATGGGATGCAATTCCATTTTACTGAAATTAAATTACTACAATCTAATAAGAGAATGTTAAAATGTTTACTGTTTTCTCAGGGCAAAAATCTTCAGAGACACGACGAGCTAACTGCTAGCTTAATTGACGCTGTTTGATCTAATTTTAGCAATAAAAACAACTGGCATTATATGTTTATCTCCATGGGAGATATATATATATATATATATATATATATATATATATATATATATATATATATATACAGTACAGACCAAAAGTTTGGACACACTTTCTAATTGAATTCAATGAGAAGGTGTGTCCAAACTTTTGGTCTGTACTGTATATATATATAGAGCAATAAATCACTAAAATTTAAAAAGTAACCGTTTAGTCTGCGTCAGTTTTCTCAAGTAAACAACTTCAGAGCAGTGGAAAGTTGACTGGTAGTTAAATAGAAGCTCAAATTGAAAATGCTTATCTCTATTGGGCACAATGCTATATTATTGAACACAATGCAATGCTACACATAGAATCTGTCTTGGCGCTATTGCAGAAGCTAACATTTACAGTCTTTCCTTATTTTTGCTCCAGAGTAGCAGTGCTAAGGAAAATAAATGACTCCCAAAACGCCAGCCAATTGGTATGTCAAATAGCATTACGCCCAGGTATTTTAGCTTCCCAAGCTGCATTTCCTCTCTAAACTCTTAGATATGTTCTTAGACAAAATATTAGGTGCCATTTCCCATGAGTAAATTAGTCACATACCACTGAAAAATCAGCGGATATTCCGCAAACAGGCAGTTTAGTATTAACAACTACAAATTAACAAAAGGCTTTTGTTAAGTTTGCTGCTTTTTTTTCTCAGCTAAACAACTGCAGAGTGTTTGAAGGCTAACCACTAGTCAAAGTCATTCCCCGGATAAGCTAACTTGAGTCATTTCAAACAACTTAACTAAAAATGTTTAAATCCATCGCTTGCAGGACTATTATAATGGATATGAAATGTAAACCTTCACAGGAGACTGTTGTTAAGGTTATTCCAGGTTTTCTTTTCAACCGAATAGGTTGAATGTAACTATAGTTCTGTTAGTTTGGATTGCTGGATGTATCTAACTGTGGTTTAGCGTTGATTGCTTCCGAACAATATTGGTGCCTGGTGAAGCACAACAACTAAATAGGAGCTTTTGCTTAGTAAGACAAACTGCTGTCCAACACTTTGATGTTGTTGAAATAGTTTAACAGTGTAGACATTTAAATAATGCTAACATAACAATGTACCTTCAGGGTATAAATCTTTAAAGTTTTTCCATTTCAATTTCCAAAACCAACTAGTCTGTCTTTAGTCTGCCTTCCACCATTCGTTCAGCTGAAAAAGGTACAACAAATAAGAGTTGAATGGCAGAGCGAAAAGCACTTTTGGTTAAGATGTTCAAAGGCTAAATTTATGGGGAAAAAAACCCCAAAACAAAAACATTTGTTAGTTTCCCAGTGACTCAATGATTTATCTACTTTTCTACAAACTAACTGCCCCCCAAAAAACACATCTTCATACATTAGGTTAGGGAACAACTTAACAGAAGTTCACTTTGAATAAATCTGAGCATGTCCGTAAAGTTGTTGACAAAGGAAAATATATGATTTGTCTTGATCACCCACTTTTCATCAGGCCATTCATCAAAGTGAATGTGAACATGTCTAGACTCGATAATGCTTTTGCTTTCTTCTGTTTCGTTATATTTCAAACAGCAAGATTCACTATTCATCTGGTAAAAGTCATTTTCTTTGAAGAGATGCTTGCATGAGTGGTTGAAGCCTTAGGTTTTATGTGAGTGGCAGGCTCTCAGGTCAGGAGGTATAAATGGGTTACTGAACTATTCTGAGAACTCAGGGTGGCTAGAGCGAGATACAGTAGAGCAGCTGTTGCTGAGGTACACTGAGATTTGTAATTGATTGTGTCTCATTTCCTGTGCCACATGCTATATCTCAACTGCTGGAAATTTTAATAGCTTTGCATTTGTTTGCAATAGTCCAGATGTTAGCGTCTGGACTATTGCACCTTCCTGATAAAAAGAATTGTACACATGGGATGCAGTTGTATTTTTTTAAATGATATGGACCAAGTTCATTTATTTATGTTTTAAAATT
The DNA here is from genome assembly GCF_002775205.1 of Xiphophorus maculatus. Taxonomy (NCBI): domain Eukaryota; kingdom Metazoa; phylum Chordata; class Actinopteri; order Cyprinodontiformes; family Poeciliidae; genus Xiphophorus; species Xiphophorus maculatus. Next base: position 21,834,479 of record NC_036452.1, on the reverse strand, counting down.
TTACCTGTAAATGGAGCAAAATTATATTTCTTTGAGTGAAACAGCAGTGCAGTTGGTGCTAACAGCTTGAAGCACACATTGCTTAAAATAGCCAAGTGCATGCTCTGAAGTGTTTGTCTGCATAGCTCCAGCTTGGTCCAAGCCACCACATGTTGTGTACATAAAGGTTATTAATGCAACAGCAGATTAAGTCCCTTTAGATTCATTCAAAATATTAAGATCAGGCATAGCATTATGACCAGTGATTGACTGCAGGCTCACGGATGCATGTGGGAAGCAAAAATGTGTGTGTTAATGTGGATATATTTGCAAAAACACGTGCACAATGCATTGCAGTCTGATGGAGCATAGCCACAGATTAGTCAATACTGGTCATAATGTAATGCTTGATTGGTTCATTACATGAGTTTTTCGAGGTTCTAACTGCTTACCCTGTAATACTCATTGCCTTACTGACGTTGCTTATTGTGGATTCTTTGTAGGTGAAGGACAGATCCCAAGAGTGAGCTGAGGGGAAAGACCCACTGCGCAGCAGCAGCAACACAGGACACAAGTCTAGCGATGAAAAAATAGCAAGAAACTTGCTGACACCATGAGTTGCGTGGAAAAGCGACACATAAACCACCGGATGGGAAGCATGCTACACCATCGCTTCCCCAACGGCTTCACAGACTTGTTTATGGACGAGACGGATCGAGAGGTCAGCACCCTGACCGACAGGGCCTTCCGTAGTCTCTGTGTCGGGGACGATGCAGTGTACAACGACGAATTTTTGTATGGATACTCGCCGTACAGCTGCCTCAAGCCTTTAGCAGGGGAGCCCTTTAAAAAGAACCCACATAAGGAATCTAAAAAAGCAGGACAACACAAACAGGATAAAGACGATGCTCAGCCCTGCAAACAGCAACAGCAGCAACATGATGACATATCCCACATGTCATCCTTCCTCAAGGTGCTAAGCGTCGCAGAGGAAAGGAATGGAGGTATGACGGACTCTAATGGTGAATCGTGGGATAAATCGGCACTTCGCAGCATAGAAAGAGAGCTTTCAGAATTTTCTTCTGACTATCACACTAGTCTCACCAATACACATTACAAGAACAATAAGTCTGGTTGTGGTTCTTCTAATAAAAAATGCAAGGATGTCAATCTTCCATCTGGGAATCTGACAAAGATTAAAAATGCTAAATCCACAGCAAAGCTTAGAAAACTGAACATAAAAAACTTTTTCCTTCACAGCGAGTTTAGTCCTTTCCAAACATGGACAGATCTGAACCGGTACCCCTTTGGCCAAGACAACACAGTCACCGATATTCTCTGTGCTGACAATGTTCCTAAGTGGTACGACTTGCCCTTTTACAAGGAGCTGACTGAGGCACATACATCAGAGATCCTGCATACGGAGGAGGTACAGTCGTGCCAGAAAGTAAGAGTTGAGCCGTCCACCGCCAAAGTTCCTGACCCCAGCCCAGCCCCTCCCCCACCAAAAGTCCTGCCAAAGCCTGCGGCCCCTCTGGCTGAGAAGAGGTGCTCCTCAGATGGAGGGGATAAGACTGCTGCCCCATGGAGACGCAATGGCCCCAGGGCAAAAAGTGTGATCCCAGCAAATCAACTTCGAAAACCACCTCAAGAAAGTAATTCAAAGCCGATGGATGAAAACATTTTGGTGGTCAAAAAGGAAGCAGAATCTGTGGAAGTGAAGGCAATTCAGGAAGTAAGCTCTTCAGCCTCTACACCATTTAGCATCTGTCAACTGATGACTCCCGTCATTCCCTCCAGACAGCCAACAGAAACTTCAGAAATCCTCCAGGCAGTTCTCTCACCCTCTGTCCTTGACCTTCTGAGCAGGCCTCACTCCGAGGCCAAAGTGACTCCTGAACCTCCGGTCAAACGAGAAACCTACAAATCTCTTGCATCGAGCATCCTCTTCAACTTGAAAGACAACAGGAAGAGGGTGAAGAGCCGATACAGCCCACATAAATTCAAAACTCTGGAGCTTTCTGAAGGCGGCATCCAGTCGCCACCCTCAGATAATGCGAATCATCCTCCTTCTGAGGGCAGTGGCTCTGGCTTAAGTACACCGGCCAAAGATGGGCAGACAATTAGTGGCCCTGTTTTGGAACATATTATATCCCCGTCAAATGTTGAATTTACAGGGCATTGCAATGACAAGCCTTTATCAGATGACTATTTGTTGGCAAATTTACTGCAGACTAAATGTGATGCTGACAATAGCAATCTTGGAGAGGAGAACTCCATTTTGTCATTTATAAAGAAGAATAAGAGTCCAATGGCAAAAAAGCAAAACTATCCATCCCTGCATTTGTACAAGAAAACCAATCCTGTTGACAGTGATCTGAAATATCTGCAAGTACCCCCAAGCAACAACACTCTGACTAACACTGATTTAATGACTAATGCAAAAAACAGAGAGCTTTCTCCAAATGCACTGCCAACAAACACAGGGCTTTCACCAAGTACTTTAAATGTCATCAAAGATTATTCACCCATAATTTCACCCCACATACTGGAGAGAGGGGGGCTGTCATCAGGGGAGAAAACACAGCCAAATGTCCCAGAGAAAACTGAACGGCCAGTGAAAGATACAAAGGACTTTGCAGTTCATCTGGCTTCACAGGAAGACGACACAGGTGGCCAAACCATTAGTACAACAAATGTAATCAGAGCCGCAAAGGAAGCAATTAATGCAGCCAAAAATAAAGCTCGATCAGCAAGTCATTCAGACAGCAACAGCAAGCAGATACCAGACGCAGATGTAATGAGGCAGAAGGAAAGGGATCAGAGAGTTTCTAAAGAGCCCTTTGAAAGCAGGAGGGATAGTTTGGTAACAGAAAACAACTATGGGTTATTGCTAAATGAACCATCTGATACAACACTGGTTAGCACAAATAGTAACATTAGCAAAGAGCCTCCACCAGTACCAAAAAGAACTTTTGCTAAATCAGATCTGCAGCTCTGCTTGTCTCCTGACAAGCAGCGGAGACGTTATGCTGACAAAGCCTCTAATAGTGATTTAGTAGATGCAAAACCAGATTTACTAAATAAAGAACATGAAGCTGTCCATAAACAAGGCAAACCTAAGCATGTCTTCTCATCCAGACAGAACAATTTTATCAAACATCAGAGATGCACATTGACAGATGATGAGCAAGCAAAGGAAAGCAACTTGAACGTGAATGCAAAAATGGAGGCGGATGTCGAAGTAAAGTCAGTAGGAGACATAAGAGACAGCGAGCATATTTTTAACGATTTGCAGGCTTTGAAAGAGCTGGAAAGAGCACGACTTGGTGATTGCGTGCTTGAGAATGCGAAGAGCAAACAGGAGGTTTTTAACATTGACAAGGAGGCAAAGGTTAAAAACAACTTGATCTCCAGGGAGCTTCGTAACATTAAGAGAGGTATGCTATCGATGAGAGGAAACACGTCGGCTAAGAAAAAAATATTTGCAGAGAAGGAGCAGAGCAAGCAGGAGGTCTTCACAAAGGTAGACAGTAATGTCATTGTGAACAAAGTACTTCTAAATGATAATTATGACAAAGCTAAAATGGCACTTGAGGAGATTATCTCAGAGCGGGAGAGAAGGAATAAATTTACAGAGCAGGAGGCAGTTATAGCATCTGAAAACAACATTCTAGATGAAGGTTGTGAAACATGGTTACAGGATGGTAAAGCTTACAAAGACTGTATGACTAAACCAAGAGAAGAAAAGAATAACAACACTTCTCCACTTCAGGAGAAAAACCAAAAACAGAGATTAGGGGACTTAAGAGTAACTTGCCAATCTAGACCTGCTGAGACCTTCGGATTGGGAAGTAGGGAAGCTCTACTGGGCAAAGCAGGAAATGAGCAAAATCTACGCCTAAAAGTTAAAGATAAAAATGTTGGGGGAAAGTTAGTTGATAATCATGCTCATAATCGCGATGTCAGTTTACCAGAAACAGCAGGGCAGGTGTGTAAAGACAGTAAGGAATACTTGATAAATGAAAGTAAAGACACAGGTTTAGATGCTCCTCCTGTTCCACCAAGGAGCAAAAAAGGAGTTAGTAGAGGAGATGGGAGCGCAACAAGTGACAAAGATCTGGTGGGTGGCTGTGGTAAAAATGAAAATTTTGAAAGGAGTGAAGACCAATCATGTGACATCAGGACAGGCCCTAAAATATATGTAAGCGCAGATACTGAGGAAGCTCTACCTAGTCAGAGAGAAACCTCTTTAAGAGAGAGGGAGGATGAGGTAAAAAACATTGCAGCAATGGCATTTACATATGGGTTAGTTAAAAATTCAGTGATTAACACTAGTCCAAAAAGAGAAGTCACACCTGGAAGTCATGCTAACACTCAGGAATCCTGCAAGGTGAAACAGAAAGCCCCCTTGAAACCAGACTATTTAATTAAACAAGGTGATGATCTGATCAAGAACTTCAAACCTGATGAACATTTCAAAATAACTAGTGAGGATATAACTATAGATGCAGAAGAACTTGGTGAAATCCCCAGAAATATTGTATCACCTTTGCTGCCGATAAAAGGTGTCAGTGTTGCACAGAGTCCACCTGATCAAGCGAGCTTGTCCTCCATATCCTCCTACTTCTCTGTGGAAAGTACACTGCACAGAACCACAGAGACCGAGTCAAATGTCTTCCACTCTCTAGAGAACTCACCAGCTGAGGTGGAGGAGGTGATTGAACTGGGACAACCTGTTTCACGAAGCAATTCAAATGGAGGTGGGGTGGGATACTGTTGCTTAAGCGATCACGAAAGCGAGCTGGAAGGCATGAATAAACGGTTGAAGTCCACACAAAACCAATCAGACCTACAGCATACGGATAGCATGTATAAAAACATTGTCATCACAGATGAAAGACTTGTCAATGAAGAAAGCAATTCAACTACATCATCTTCCAGTACTTTTTCTCCAATTTTGGGAATCCCAGCCTTGTTCAAAGTCAAAGACAACAGTTTTAATAGTAAGACAAAGAAATCTGTGCTACCCTGGTCACCAAGAGGTAGTTACAATGTATCAGACAAAATAGACAAAGAGTTAAATCGGACGAGGGAAAATCCTGAGCACTCACTGGTAAATGACACTTCTACCAACAATATCATCATAACTCCACCTGAAGTCTTTAAACCTATAGAGATTTCAGCAAGCAAATCACCACAGTTCTTAACAGTGTCCTCAAATATACAAAATGAAAGCCCCAAGACATCCCAAGTTGGGAATTCTCTACTAGTCCCACAGGAGGAAGAAATGTTTTTTAGGGTCACCCCATCATCTGAAGATATTGAGAGTTTACCAACTAGTTCTGCTGACCCAACTGATGATGCAGTGACAAATACTAAACTTCTTGAAGAGAGTGAAATGACAAAGGACATCAGTGAGCAATCAGAATTCATTTCCAGTGGTAATGACAATCAAACTGGACTGACTAAACCTCCAGCAGTCTTACCAAAATCTGAAAAAGCAGTTCAAAAAGCCATTAAACTAACAAACAGAAGGATGAAGAAGGAAGAGTCCCAGAAATCATCACAAAAGTCATCTCAAAGCAGCGGCAAACACAGAGCTGAAAAGGTGAGGAGCGATAAGTCGGAGCACAAAAGCAGTGGCAATACTAAAACTGGCAGGAGTAGCGAGAAAAAGCACAAAGATGGCAGTCGTCATAATTCAAATAACCACAACAATGACCGCAATCCCCAGCGTGAATCCCACCTTGAGAACCACAGTCAAAACAAAGTAGAAACAAACAGGACTCGGAGGCAGAGTCGGGATTCAGTGGAAGGCAACAGCCAAAGAACTGATGAACGACCCAATCAAGCATCGGAGAGACAAGGTCGGAGCACCAGCAGACATCCTCGAGAGAAGCCAGAACACAGAGATTACAGCAGTGACAGCGTCATCAGTAATGTGCCGGTGTACAAAGCTCATATCGGTGAGAGGCCCATGTCAGACAGACCTTTCAATCGTTCACAGAGCACTGACAGGTACCTGGGAGGTAAAGTAGAGCGTAGGCTTAGTGCTGATATCCCAGCCACTGAAAAGCTTGAACCCAGGACTCAGCGCATTGAGAAATCCATCATGCATGAGCTTCAACAGAGAGGCAGAGCCGCCGATAAGCAGAGCAGAGGGGTTCCCCTGAGGAGAAGTCAAAGTATTGATGCATACAGCACTGAGATTCCGCCTCTCTCCCGCCAGTCAAGCCAAACCAGCCAGTTTTCTCGTCAGTCTAGTATGGAACACGCTATTCTCACTCAGTCCATCCCTATGACCCAACGAAAGCTCCTTCAGGATCCAAACTCAGGGCAGTACTTCTTTGTTGACCTGCCAGTACAAGTCAAGACGAAAACCTTCTTTGATCCCAGCACAGGAAGCTATGTACAGCTGCCAGTTCAGCCACCAGATGGTGGTGTTCCTCAAGCTCCCCACGTAGAGGTCCTGACTTCGCCACTGGTCGTTTACCACAGCTTCGTACCAGTTCCTCTGTCCCCCATGGCTCCGAAAGCCAAAATCCAAGCAACGGTTGTGGAACCAAATGGGTTAGAGCAGAGGCACCAGGAAAGGGGAAGGAAAATGCATATTAAAGAAGGACATCCATACCTAGAGTCAGCCTATGGTCAACAGGAACTGATGTTAGGGGAGTTCTTGGGGACAGAAGAGCTGGACTGTCCCTGCTGATGTGCCTGATGTTTCACTTCATTGTGGTGTTTGTTGCATTCTAAGAGGTGTTCTTGTTATGTTCTGTCATGGTTTAACCTTTTGCAACTGATCTTAACTTCTTTTACTTTAGGTTTCCTACAGTTTCCAGATGTTTTCTCCCCAATTTTTTTTTTATTTCGGTAGTAATTTGCTTAAAAACACCACAAAAATGAGCCTTAAAATGCCAAGCACACCACCAATGCAGTGTTACAATGCCAGTTATTCACCCATGAATTTTTTTGGAGCATTCATGGAGGAGTAAATGCTAATGGTATGAACTTTTTATGCTCGTGTCCTTTTTTTTTTCTTTGACTTTGGTTGACCTTGAATTTTTGCTAATGCAGAGAAGAACGTGTCCTAGCCTGTGCAGCATCTGCATAGAGGAGTGAGTCTGAGTCAAGTACATATTTAGAAGAAATATACATTTTTGGATTGCTCGTTTCTGTTTGGGGATGTAAAAATATAAACTCATGTTGAAATGAGCAGCATCTGATAAGAAAATACCGACACATTGATGTAAATATATTGCCATTTAAACAGCAAAGACATGCTTCAAGGTGAGATGTTTATATTTTGTAAATGCTGAAAGTTTGTAATACACTACAGAAGTAGTAATAAATCGTCACTTATTTTCAGGCATAGTGGGTTTTGTTTTCTTACGTGGTAATTTTGTTGCCTTTCTATTTCCACCTGATAAGTTGAAACCCTTTACCATTAAACTTACTTGAATCCATTCAACACTTAAAATAGCAATACAACATTTTCATACTGCTGATTTTGACTGTTAACATCCACACAAAAACCATTTTGAAGACATTTTGCGTGTGTTTAATTAGCCATCCGCTGAATGTGTTTCGAACGTTACAAATTCTACTTATTGTAGGAATTTGCATTCACGGATTGTTTTTCAGATGTGCAGCAGAATTGGTGCAAGTTTTTTTTTTTTTTGCATTTGCATTTTTCTCAGCTAGAGTCGAGCAGAGCTGTCTTGTGTCTGTGATCCATTCCAATGAAATAAACAACTGTTTTCAACAGAGTTCAGCTGGACTCTTTATTTCACTACAAATACTTTTCTTTATCCTCTTTATCATCAGAAATTAACTGAAGGCAATGGCAAATGTTTTGGTTTTCAAGTTTCATTTATGAGGAAAATCAACAATTTTGCTTCTTTTTCTTAGGTTTTTATTACTGTTTTTTTGCAATAGCATCAGTTAAATTTTGAAATTTTTCACTTTACAAGTGCTATATTTTTGACATGGAGACAAATATGGGGTTGTCCTTCAGGCTTTTGCTTATGTACAGGTGTTCAAGGTATGACTCTACAATGCCACCTACTGTCCACAATGTGTAAAGACTCCAACTCTCCTGGAAATATACAACTAAACACAAAACCCGACACATGTTGGGAACTAAAACTACATGGCAACCAACGTCTTTCCATGTAACATCAAATAAGATCTGTAACAACTAAAAGGGTGCACCATAAGTCAGTTTTGATCACTGATTTATTTTTTTTAAACTTAAAATGAACAAAAATACAAAAGGAAACAAACAGCCACTTCTTTAAAGTTATGCTGACAGGGAAATAAATCTATAAACAATATTTAAGTGCATAATCTGATAAACATGAAGCTATTGCTGAACATTTCTTCATACGTCTGTCCTATTCCTGTCCAACATGGACAGGAGCAGACCTGTCCATGTTGTGCTGTAGGTGTTCGTGGCGAAAGATGGATATAGCTAAAAATTTGGTAAAAAAATAGAGACAAATATCGTCCAATATCGATGTTGGTACAGATGTATGTTGCATCCTTACAATTTTGCGTCAGTCGGTCAGATAAAATCTCAATAAATTACCATAATGTTTGTGGCTGTAACAATTAAATGCTTCTCAACCGTCAAACTGCAATTCCAATTTAAGATAACGGGACTATTACTATTTTATGTACATTAAATAATAATCTGCATTACTATTAAATCCCCCTTCTCTTTGCAAACGCACCGACAATGCTATAATATACTAAACATCAACTTTTCTAAAGGTTTTTTCTCCCTTGTATTGCCTCACTTCAATAATGGTTATTGATTAGTGAATACAGCGTCATGCTGTTTGTGCTGCTTCTTGCCTTCTGACTTTAGTCGGCTGAGTTCTTGGTGTTTTATTGCAGCAGCAAAGCAAAGCTGGTGGACGCTTCCTTTGCTCTTTTTCTTTACAGAGACTTTTCTATTTTGCACTTGCTAAGTTAGTTTGAGGAATATACTATACATTAATTTACTGATTTTGTTTTTATTTCTTTTTTTTTCTTCATCCTCCCAGTTGCTTTCTGAGGCCCCTCTGGGGCCCCCTGGCGACTCCAACTTTGAAAAACATTGGTTTAACAAACCATTCTGAGTACAGTAGTTTCATCCACCCTGAAACGGTTTGCCCAGTTTTCCACAACACCAGAGAATGTTTGGGTTAATAGTTAAGGAATCTTTTATTTCTTAAAATAAATCAATATTTAAAGAACATATTCTAACCAGCTCTAGTCATCAGTTCTAATCATGTCTCAGAGCTGAACCGGGTCAGTGACAGCCACAGCTTAGCGCCACCATGTCGTCATACTGCTTCAGAACCACGTTCTCCTCATCGTCAAAGTACAGCAAGCTGATGGACTGCAGTCTGTCGGGCACGCAGCAGGGGGCGCCCACGTCCTCCCCGGGCAGCTTGAGCGTGTGCATGATGGAGCGCACCGTGGCATGGTTGGTGGCCCTCAGGCCCACGCCCAGCGGGAACGGGCAGGAGCCCTTGCAGTGGTAGGCGTTGTAGCCGCGCGGAGAGATGATCCAACCCGACCAGCCGATCTCGTCGAAGTCCACGAAGAGGGGGACGCGCCGGCAGGACTGGGGGCGACCGCGGAGAGGGAAGTCTGAGGACGCTCGTCTCCTCCTGCTGAGGTGGTCCAGAGACTCAGAGGCTGCCGCTGTGGGAGGATGGAGACCGTTGGCGTGGCAACGGAGGTAAAAGGTCTCGGGCTGTTGCCCCATATCAACTTACCCAGGTATGACCGGTTTGCTTCAGTCCTCCCGTCGTCTGAGAAAACGACCAGGTAGGCATTCGTGTCTGTCAACTGGAGCTGCTTGGGTTCAGAGTTCATCCGGTCACTGGAGGGGAACGTCGTCACCACCAGGATGCCGTTGTTCTCCTGACTCTTCTGGATCCATTTAGACACCTGACATTCGCCAAAACAAGATTGGACTAAGTGAAGCTGAATGGCTACAATAAATCATTTCGTCATGACGATGCAGCCATAAAGCTGTGAAGTAAAGACGCACCGGTCCACTTTTTTCACTTCCAATTCCGATATCGGAGGTTTGATATCGTCCAATGCCGATCCGAGACAGGAAAACTGTACTGCACAGACTTGTGGGTTTTTTTAAAAATGTAATGTACTGAATAACAAATATATTTGATAACTCTGCACCAGTACTGCACACTTAAATACACCAATAGCCTCAGAAGCTACTGTAGGTCAAACATGTAAAAACACAACAACCTTCATTTGCTCGGTTAGGGGTATAAGAGCCAATATAAAATAAATGATAAAGAAACTGAAAATGACAAAAACAATAAGTTGACTGTTGATTAAAAATAAACTGTGACAAACCTAACTCCAAAAGGTTTAGAAGTTGCACTTAGAAATTCTAATTTGATTTGTCCTGTGGGATCGTCACCGATACCCGATCTAGAACTTTTATCATTGTCGATATTAATATCTGACCGGTGAATCTCTACTGTGAACATTTTCTGTTACCAGCTGAGTGACATTGAAAACCTCCCATCCCTGTGTGTAGAGGGGCACCAGCCTGGACGTGATGAGGTTTCCTCTCTGGGGTTTCAGTCTGCTGTCCGGAGCCTCGTATACGTCCACCTGGACGAGAAAACGCAGCAATGTTGGCTGAAGAAAAACCTATATCAACGCATTTTTCGCGGCTACTTTGGCATAAATTACTGCATTTGCTCGGGTGTTCAGGAAGCCCTTGTTGCTATGACGGTAGAGGTGCAGTAAAAAAATCTATTCTATTAATAATTGCAATTCCTAGACCTAGGAATTCTGAATCGATTCAAATGTCTTTGCTGATGCTTCTTTTTCTTGTCTCACCTCTTCCTGTCATTTAACTTTCCATGTGCAGCTATATTCAAACTATTAGTCCCGATGAGATTTATCAGATTAAGTTTGTTTTGAAAGTAAATTTTAAGCAGGTATTAAACATAATTTTCTTAAAGCCCATATGACTTTTTAAAGTCTTTTAAATTGTCTTGGTGTTATATTCTAATTTTAAATGTCATGTTTTCATTACCTGTAAGCAAAAAACAAAACAAAAATAAAAATTGCTCAGTGGCTGTAAATCATGATCACCAGAAAAATTATTTCACTGCACTGTGACAAAGTATCAAAAGTTGACTTTTTATATCAAATGTGTTGCATATTAAATACAAGTTTGAAGTATATTCTGCAAATTTAGCCATATCAAATAAAGGCGACTTATTTAAGAAGCACCTTATAGAAATGAGGCCCGTAGAACTTGTGTTTCTTTCGGAACCAGCGGAATTCGGCTTTGATCATTTTCTCCTCTCTGCCCAGAGAGGACAAGTTGAAAAAGTGGATCCTCTGCCCGGTGTGTCCTGCGCGCCACAGAATCCAGAAGAAACGTGATTAGCTTCATTTGCTCAAGAAAAACAAGTCAAATAGACGAAGGTCCGTGCGTAATTGTTCCTTTTTTACCCACCGACATCTGTGCCTTTCGATGCAAAAATCTTCCTTATAAATAAACAAATGCATAATTTTTTTTTCTGTAAATTTATAAAATACAATAAAGCCGTAATAAATGTGTTTCCGCTCACCTTTATCCTGAAAACTGCGCACCGTGTTCCCCTCCAGAATCTCCTTCTGGCTTCTGTGCGCCCCGTCGGCCACGGACACGGCGTTGAACAGATCCAGCATGAACTGCGGCGCCTTCTTGTGCGGAGAAAACGCAGGAGCCCGGGGGAAATCCTTCAGCTCGAAGGGCGCCTCATCCGGAGCCCCGCCGGGGACGCAGCTCAGGTGGAGGGCGGCGAGGAGGAGGCAGAGGGAGAGGCGCAGAGCTCCGGCTGGCATTGTCACGCAGAGTGGACTGAGACTCGGCACCTGCGCCGCGGGGAGGACGGGTGATGAGGTGAGGGGGACAGGGTCAGGATGGGGGGGACAGGCTGCCCCTGTATTCAGCTCACAGCGGAGGCGGGTGATTGGGTCCTGACTGATGACGGAAGAGGAAAGACAAAGAGAAGGTGAAAACGAGCCGAGAGTCGACTACGATGAAAAATTAATAAATAGACAAATGACCAATTTCCCGTTGATCTCTGTAGTTTGACCTTTTCGACCAGTTCCTACACTATGAAACTCAATTTTGGAGGGAATTAAATATAAGCCATTAGAATTATTCAGACTTAATTCATGCTTATTTGTTTGAGTAACTGCAACTAAACACCAAATGTTCTTAATTTGTCTGCCACGTGCAGTTTGGTTTACCAGTGCAGCTGTAAAACAAAATGAATTTTTAAACAATTCAATATAATTGATCTAAATTATTTTTCTTCATTTATAGTGCGAAGGCTTAGTCTCTTGTTGTTCACACTGCAAAAACACATTTTACAGGGCATTAAATATGCAATGATAAACTATAATCAAGCCTATTTGTTTGTACATTAATGTTCAGTCATAAATATATTTCCTTAATATGTATGCTGTTTGTGGGCTGGGTTAGGTCAATATAATTCCAGATAATCAAAATTGTTTAAATCAGGCGCATTATGTAAACATATTGCTGAACAATTACGTTTTTCCCTTATTTTTATGTAGTTTGGAGTCTTGTTCATTGAATTTGTATATTGTTAAAATGATTTTGGAAGATATTGAATATTAAACTTAAGCAACTTGGTGTTAAAATGCAGCCTTCGACAAAGTTAGAATTCTAGCAATGTTAGCTAGCAAATCCTACGTAAACATTTAGATTAGGATTTAGTTAAAGCTGTTCAGTTAGCTGTTGGATGTTTGTATATGTTATGAATGAATCAATATGTCAACATGTGGCTGAGAAAGATTCTGTGAAGAAGAATGAAAGTCTGTGTCTAGCTTCAGCTAGCTAGCAACAGAGCTAATGCTAAGGGCAAAGTTAGCTAACAAGCTGAGCTTCATAACCCCGAAGTTTTTTTTTTTTTTTTGCTATTGAATGTCGTTAGGAAAATAATTTTTATTTATCTCTATTAGAAAAGATTTCATACGTTTATTACCATTTTGGGAAAATGTTATGATTTAATTACAAACCGGTTTCTGTTTTGGTGGTTTCTTTTTACTGAATCGAGTACGAATCAGAAAATTTCATGAAAAGTTTTAATTTCATGTTGCTGAAGAACAGTTGATATGAAAGATGTTTTATCAATTAAACATAAACAGACTGCACTTGCCTAGATTAAAACTTTGCCAAAGTTTAAGGTAGCATAGAGAACAATAAGAAATTTTCCATAAAATTATTAGAAATTAACAAATTTTGTTTAGAACCTACACTTTAAAAATGTTAATATATCTTATATGTCTTATTTGGTAATTATTCAGTTTTTCCCCTGAAATACTATATATTTTGCAAACAGTGTAGAACTCTTGTCAGTGTTAAAGACTGTCCATGTCCTGCAGACTTTCAGTCCACATTAGAACAAATTATTCAGATTAGGCGTTACTACTTTAATGTGATGCATAAACTTGTCGCGTTGTGATGTTTTGTTGCCGTTCCTCCTCTTCATGTGTTTCTCCGGCCAGTTTCCTGTTATCAGCATCAGGCCAGTCGCAAGAGAGCAAACGAACGGCGGAGCAGTGACGCACATGAGGCGCGTTTTCAAAAGCCACCTGTTAATGCTCACTTTTCCACAAAACCCAAGCCATGGTCAACATGGTCACCCCTCCTCCCACATCCCCCCCTGTTACTATTTGAACAGGGACTTATCAGAATGACGTGTTTATTCCCTCCCCCTGTTAAGTCGATTCCCAGATCATCTCTGATCAATCAGCGCAAACAAAAGGGATCAAATTCCCAAGATCGTCAGGCTGATCAATCTTCAAATCCACCATGATCCCCTCATTTAGGGGCCATTACTCATGTCTGAGGTCCCTTTCCTTTATGGCCTCAGAAGCAAGCGCATGTCAGATAGCTGAGCTGCAGGATAGATTATGGTCATAAACTCTGCAAACAAGGCGGCGGCCCACAGGAGGCCAGGTGATGATTGAATTTGTCTGGAACCAAAGCCGTTTTTATGAAGCATAAGATTCTTTTTGTTGCGGAAATTAGAGGTTGTAACTGCATGCAAAGACCTAAATGATGGAACTTTTGTAGGATTACTGCGAGTTAAAACAACAAATGTTGATGCATCTTATTAAGAGCTGATGGACAGAATGGTTTTAGGATTGCATCCAAAACAGCACGTTTAGTGGAACTGTAATCACCCTGAACGCACCGTGAGACATGGTGTTGGAAGTATCATGTTATAGGGATGTTGAGATTTTTTTCCCCCCACCTTAAAAATACATTATCAGCCAAAATGGAAGGGTTCTGATCATACTGTTATGATAAAACGGCCTAGTCAAAGTCCAGACATAAATCCTACTCGGAACATGTGACATTCGTGGATGCTGTGCACTCTGAGTGAACCGGGCTGCTTTCCTTTCCTTCCAACGTTCGTAGAACTTTGTGTTTGTAAAATGGCAAAACGGGAATAAGTGGATAAACACTTTTTATGTGAAATATGAAACAACTCATAATAACTCAGCAATAAGGATTAACTCACCCTGATGTCGCTCTGGTACACATTGGAGTGCTGTGTACATGTGGAATCAAATGAAGAGATTTATAAGTTATTTTAATAACTGCTTAATAAATGTTGTATTTGAAAAGTTTTTCTTTTTAAACTGAGGAACTTGAACGCAGCCTAAGTTCTTTTTGATACTGAACAGCTGCTGCATTTAGGACAAAAATCCTGTTGCCTGCTGAGCGCCTGGCGATGTCGTATCATCACACACACATAACTGCATGTGGGTGTTCTTATATGGAGACAAATAGTTGATTTGTCAAGGAACAAAAAGTACATCCGATAAAAATGGCACACTTCTCCGTTCTTTCTAAGAGGGAAAACGTGAAATATTCGTGGTGTATCAGATACTTATTTTCCCCACTGTAAAAAAGGAAGGAGTAATAGAAGGGATTTCACTTTTTTTTTTACAGTGAAAAAAGGAGAATGAAGCTCCATCTTAAACAAATCAAGTTAATTTGTCACATGTAATCAAATTAAGTTTCTCCAACTTAACCCTAACATGACCATTTAATAAACTTAATTTGATTATTTGCAACAAATTAACTTTTTTTTTTTTTTAAAGTTGAATCACCTGTTTTCTTTTCTTCCGGTGTAAAAGCTAAAGGGAGAGCTCCCATTAAATGTAGAGGAAATAATCAAGACTTTTCTTTGGGCTCAGCATGATCATTAAATATGATTTATGTAAGTAAACAAACGTTGTGACTGCTTTGCAAATTGATAAACATAAACACTTTTGAGTAACGTCAGAATTTAAAATGATATCTTCTTAAAAGAAAATGAAGAGCAAAACTATGGGAGACAAAAGCTTAGGTAAGACACCACACTTCACAAAGACTGACTTTATATCAATCAATCAAATTTTATTTGCATAGCACCTTCCAGGAACAAGACATTTCAATATGCTTTACATCATAAAAACACACAAAAAAACAAAGTTATAGAACACACATTACATTTTGCACTACTATTGATTGATGTTTCATGATGCGGTTTCAAAAGCGACTCTAACAGAGTTATATTCCATGTAAACGTGAACAAAACAGTGTAGATATAGTCTTCAATCCAATTTCACAGAGAAATCTATTTCAGAAAGTTCAGCTGAGTTATGAATCAGAGAGATGGTGGAGCTGCATAAACTTTTCTAGGTTTCTCCGTGTGTGTGTTCAACATGTGAATGGAGATCAACTTGGACAAGTTCTAATAAAATTCATCCTCACATGTATTATATTCTCTACATAACCTGAAAAATATTTAGTGTTAAGTATCTCTTTACTCTTCTTTAGGCATAAAATTTGACATTAATGTTCTTGCCTTATTTGTAGATATTTTTCCTTTGCCACCACTAGAGGACTACAGTTCTACCTCTTTGCCACCAGGTGGAGCCATTTACTTAGGTATTAACACAAACCAAAATGTTTATTTTCTTTGAATAACTGATTCCGTTTGCAGCTTGTTATATTATGTCATTAATATGAACACTTTAGCAGTAGAGAATACATATTTGCAAGGATTTTCAAATTGGATTCTGAGCCCCTGAATGCATTGCAGAAAGTTTCTCTTTACTCTGACGAATATAAAGGTGCAAACCTCATCTTGTAATACAAGAAATGTGCTGATAAGTACAAGTCAGACATCGGAGTAGATCACATTACCGTCTGTGTGCTCTTGTCTCCACTTTCACCCATGGCCGCCTGGCTCCACATCTGACGGCGGTGCCCATGTGTTAATGACTTCACCTCGTGTTAAACACCTCCCCAGATGTAATTAGACGCACATGGAAGGCATTCGCTGCAAACGCTGGAAGCTCCTGCGACTCTGCCCCGGTGAATAATGAAGAGGTTTACAGGCATGTCCAAAGTGGAAACACATGACTCTGAAGTCCGTCACAATACAGCGCGATTT
The DNA here is from genome assembly GCF_002775205.1 of Xiphophorus maculatus. NCBI lineage: Eukaryota > Metazoa > Chordata > Actinopteri > Cyprinodontiformes > Poeciliidae > Xiphophorus > Xiphophorus maculatus. Next base: position 21,817,983 of record NC_036452.1, on the reverse strand, counting down.
CTTTTCTCCTAGCTTACCTACTGCCTCCAACCGCCAGCTAGAGGAGTGATCTGATTGTCTTTGTGTCTAAAATGTTCTACTTAGCTTGTATTTTCCATCTTCCATTGATCTGAAGATAATGGAACTAATTAAATAAATATACGCTCTTAATGTTCTAACCATGTTTCCAACTATACTGAGTCCCATGTAGTTATGGGCAGGTTATTGGTATCAAGGCGTGCCAAGGTTTCGGTCATTTTAATGATTTACCACATAATGTTCTGGGGTTTCCAGAGTTTTACCTGATGCTAAGAAGCATAAAGCAACAATATTGCACATAAAGACAGACTGTGGAAGAACCACAGTGCTGGTTCTGTTGGACCTCAGCGCAGCATCTGACACTGATGACCATGACATATTGTTGAAGCGACTAGAGAACTGGGTTGGAGTCTTTGGTCTGGTACTCAAATCTTACCTAGAGATCAAGAACTTTGTTGTCTCAGTAGGTAACTACTCATCAGAACAGACGCAGATATAAACACATGGATGAGTTTCTCTAGATCTTGCTGGGACTTTAGTCCTTTAATCCTGGAAATGCTCTTCAGGTGACAGGAGGCCGACTTTGTAACTGTGTTTATGTGACTCTGAAGATTCAGGTCTGAGTCCATCATTACGCCCAGATATCAGACCTGATTATTAATTACTACATCAGGTAGGTATTACCTAAATCAGGTAGGTAGGTAATACCTACATGATGTAGGTATTACCTACCTGATGTAGGTACTACATCAGGTAGGTAATACCTACATCAGGTAATACCTACCTGATGTAGGTATTACATACCTGATGTAATACCTACATCAGATATTAATTACCTGATGTAGGTAGTACCTACCTGATGTAGGTATTACCTACATCAGGTAGGTAGGTAATACCTACATGATGTAGGTATTACCTACCTGATGTAGTACCTACATCAGGTAGGTACTACCTACATCAGGTAATACCTATCTGATGTAGGTAGGTGTTACATACCTACCTACATCAGGTTGGTATGTAATACCTACCTGATGTAGGTATTACATACCTGATGTAATACCTACATTAGATATTAATTACCTGATGTAGACTCTGCACTGACTCTACATCAGTGCAGAGTCAGAAGCTCTGCACTGACTCTAGCTGTACGAGGTTACAAAACTTAATTTTAAGGCACAAAAATTACTTACCTTACTGAATATAAAGAAAAAAAAATTATGGATACAGCAGTTTCAGTGAAAGTGAAACTGTATTAGTGGTGACGTTCACAATATCAAAACCAAAAGTAACAACATGAATAATAATACACATTCCAGGCTATTTTACTCTGTTGGAGTGGATTAACCTCACTTGTTGTTGGTAAGTTACTGGAAACTAGTTGATCCAGAACAGCTGGGTTGTGAAGCTGGACAGTCCGTCATGGATGACATGTTTAGACCTTTACTCTTTCATTTTTAATCCAAGGTGGAGTTAATCTACAAAGACAAGGATATTTTTAAAACAAGAATTAGGTATAATTGTGAACTTCACCACTAATACAGTTTCAGTTTACTGAAACTGCTGTATCCATCTTTTTTTTTTCTTTTTATCGCCCCGCAAGGGGTCTTTTTGTGGGCTCTAATGTCCCTTTTTTTTCAAAGTAGGCTGACAGGAAAGAGGGAAGGAGAGGGGGGAAGACATGCGGTAAACATCGTCGGGTCCGGGAGTCGAACCTGCGAGAGCCGCGTCGAGGCTACGTTTTGCCTGAATGTGTGTCGCGCTAACCCCTCCGCCACCACGGCACGGCCCTCCATCATTTTTTTTACTTTATATTAAGTAAGGTAAGTAATTTTTGTGCCTTAAAATTAAGTTTTGTAACCTCGTACTGCTAGAGTCAGTTTAAAATAAACATAGATTTACACCATGTTGTCAGAAAGGAGCTGATTACTGATGCATTAATCAGTAATCCATGAGTTAGTCCATTTATTAGTTTGAGCTAATAAATGGACTGTCCAAAATCATTGTATATCTACAAGACATCTACATCTAGCCAGTACTCATCTAGAATTTCTTTTGACAGGTTTATTTTGTACAAAACTTTAATACAGGAAGAACATAGCCACACCCATATGCATTAATAAATGAAAACCAAACCTATCATTGAGTCTGTACTGGTCAGACTGGCATGACGAATCCCATTAGTTCCAAAACTGCAGCAGATGGTAATTAATAGATAGAGAAGAACATTAGCAATAAATTCTGCAAAAACAAACATTTCAACTAACCACCTTAAAGATATATCATCACAACATATTTGCTTATTCTATATTTTTACATTTGAGACACGACAGAACCAGGAGCAAGTTGCCAGAGCAGAAATGGAGAAAAAAAAAACATATATATTTTTTAAAAAATAGTGATTTTTGTTTACTTTTTGTTAGAATATTTTTGAAAAAAACTAACAAACAAGTCATGAAGAAACCACTCCATGCCTTAATTAGCAGTTTTGGATACTTTACAATGGTATGTTTGAATTCAGCTTTACAAAGCTATTTCAAACACTGGTGCTCCCCAGTGTTTATTGGGGACAGACAAAATTGGTTTGTTAAAGACAGATAAACATTTCTTATTTTGTGATGTTGGTGGAATTAGAAGGATTTTAACACATTTGTAATGGAAACGCAGCTACTGTTACATCTATACTCTGAACAAGAATGTTTATTCAACATACCAGCTGCTTCCTTTTTAAAGACATGTCATCTTTTCATTTGAAGAGACTGAAATTGCTGTGGCACTCATGACTCGGCATGGATAATTAAATCTTTCCTTTAGTTTCAATAGTTCAACATAAATCAAGCTGTCTTGAGGCGTTTCTTGCTCCAGTGTCGATATCATTGTTCAAATTCTCGGAGGAGATTCCTCGCTTCAGAGAGCGCCTCGTAGGTTCTCTCACTCTGTCGGACTAACTGTGCAGAGAGGAATTCAGCTCGCTCATGATCAGCCTGTTCATCCGTTGGCTGCAGAAGCTGGACAAACCCGTCAATTTCTGAGACCGTTTTATCTGCTTGAGGTCCAGCTGCTGATCTCAGTGCAGCCGAAGTCTCATCGATCTCCTCCAGCACCTTCTTTATCGCAATCAGAGTATTCTCCTGTAGTTCAGTGATGTTCTTGAATTCTTCGCATAGCCTGTTGACTGCTTAGCTTAAAAGACAGAAATGGTGACGAAATTAAGATAAATTTGTTGTCTCCTGCATTTCAGTGTGATTCAAATGAGTTCTCTAATTAAATGTTCCATCCCAGCAACACAGAGAGTATCCACTGATCTGTATTCTTAGCGTTGCAGCTAATGAGCTAACCCAGAGGTGGTGTTGTAATAGCAGGCTGTTAGAAGCCTTTTGGTGTTTTCAGTTCTGAATAGGAAAATGAAAGAAATCATACTTTGTTTAAAAACGGTCACATTTAGGCTGCAGCAGGTCATTTATTCCAGCAGCATACATCCCAGTCTCCTCAGCTTCTATGTATCATAGATCCACACACACAGACTGTACATACGATGAGGCAAAGCAGCCAGAAGAACATTTCTCTCCGGGAAAAGGCCGGTAACCACACCCACTGAAAACCTTACGCTGAACTAGTTTTTCTCCATCCCTTTCATCATGTGAACGGATGAAAGATTGAGGATATTCACTATGTTATTCAAATAAAATAAGACTGCCCTCGGACTTCTTTTTTTCCTGTGATGCCGAGTTGTTTGCCATGACGACTGTTAGTGGTCTGTATCCACCTTATTCCTGGGAGGTTTACTGGGGAAACGATTATGGGTCTTAATTCCGGCGCCCACCGGAAGGAGCTGTATCTCACTGTAATTTGTAGGGCTTTTTGCTAATCTATATTCATGATAGACGTTACATCTCTCTTTTCGGTTATAATGCAATATTTAGTTAAACCTGTTCACGGACACACAGCCTGCTATCAGAGAGCTGCTCAGCACAGAGGATCATAATTGTGAGTTTAATCACGGGGAGCAACAGGAACGCGATCATTAAGTTTTGTAATGGAATGACTGTGAATTAGCAGCGATGCTAGCAGCTCGTTTCTCTGAAGAACTGACAATAGTAAAGAGAAAAGCAGAGAAGCTGCTCAGAGATCTGAGCTGCAAGTTTGTGTCAACAGTATAAAACACCAGAAATACACATTAGTTTGGTGTGATGTGAATTTTATTTTTCGTTTGTATTTAAAAAATAGTAAAGTATATGATCTGAGTCTTCATCATTATGATTGGGCCAGCAACATTTATTTATAAGACAAAATAAAATATCAGCAAAGCAAAGAAAGAAAAGCAAAGATTCTTACTTTTGGGAAATATTTTAATCAAACCTTTAATTTTTATTGAACACCAAAACAAATGAACATAACCCTTGTGACAAATGTAAAAACAGAAAGGAAAGAGAACCAAACTCAGCAACCAAATGATGTCCTCAGTGCAGGTCGGCATTCAAAAGATGCCAACCTGATGGGTTGATTTGTTAACTTCTCTTAGTATTTGCCCTGTTTTTGGAAGTACAATATTTTAACCAGGTTTTTACCACATACAGATATTTTTTTGTAATTGTTGGCATTTTAAAATATGCTCCAAAGGAAGTTTTCACTTTTAGTTCAATAGATCTTGAGGAAAAAAAGCGCATCAAAACCATCCAGAACAGACAAGACCTGAAGGGGTTTTTAAATCGGGGTCAGTTATTGGAGACCAAATCAATGCTGAGAGTCGTGGAAACTCACAAGCTACTTAGAGTTGACTAAATTGTTTGTTCTCACCATGCTCCTGCAGCCGCATGGTGCGCACACCTGACCTACAGGTACGTGGCACATGGTGAGCGCAGCCACATCAAAGCCGTCTCCTCCTGAATCAGCCATTTTGTGCCCGTCCTTCTGCTTCATGACCTTTTTCAGCTGGGTTGTCATTTACCCATTTAATAATTTAATTTTACTTAGGTAAAGGGCTGAGACATTACCCACAAATGGTATGTGTGTGAGCGCACACAATGCACTCCTGGCATTAAAGGCTACGTTGGTGCCACCCACCAACAAACCACATAATCCATTGAATAGTCTTTAGGTGTTTCTCAGCTCAGTGTTGATGTGCAAAGTCTTCGAGGTCATTCCTCATTTTAGTGAGTTCCTCACAGGTTTTCTCACTCTGTCTGGCTAACTGTGAGTAGAAAAGTTTAGCTCTGTCATGTTCAGTCAGATCATCCATTTGCTGCATAAGGTGAAAATAGCCATACATTTCTGAAAGAGTTTTATCTACTTGAGGTCCAGCTGCTATCTTCAATGCAATTAATCTTTCATTGATCTCCTCCAGCACATTCTTTATCTCCATCAAGGTGTTCTTTTGTTGTTCAATGATGTTCATGAATTCTTCACATAGTTTGTTTACAGGTCCCATCATTTCTGTCTCTCTTGCCAACATCTCTGAATTTGCATCCGAAATAGTTTTGAATCCGGCATAGGTTATAGCATTTGATGCAAGTGTAGCTGTAAGTCCTAAAGTTAGTTTTTGAAAATGTTCTCCTTCTCCAAATACTATTGCTCCAACTGCAGCTGCTCCCAGTGCAATTCCAAGCGCTCCACCTGCTCCTCCTGTCAGGTTTTTCACAGTAGTGTCATTGTTCAGTTTTTTGACTTCATTAGCTTTCGTTCCCAGCTCCTGCACAATAGCATTCAGTCTGGGCCTTCTTTGGTCATATAGATCAATGAATGGCTTTGCAGTGTCCATCAGTTTGTTAATTAGGACAGGAATGTTTGCTGGCTGTCTTCTCTGCATTATTCCCTGGTAGAGGAATTACGGGCCTCAGTACATTTGGACTTTGCAGTCCAAAGTTGTCTGAATTTGAGTCTGAAATTTGAAAAAAAGCCAGCTATTAGTCAAAAAGTACTCGAGGACAAACAGGAATGCAATAAAAAAATAGAAATATCCTTTGAGGTTTCACAGTGGGGAAATTCAGTGTAACAACAGCAAAGTGATACACCTATCTGTGGACCTACATAAAGCCATGTATGTACACACATAGATAGAAGTACAACATTATTATAAAATGATATAAAGCTAAAAAAAACTTGATATTGCAAAATCACTCTCCATCCCCAACCCACCCATTTTAATCACTTTGGAGTTCTTTAACATTTTGAAATTTCAGTGTACCAGATGTACCAGAATGCAGCTGTTAGGAAATCCCGTCTGGGAAGACCATTCTGAAGAGAGATGGTCAAACATTACAAGTAATCTCAAACGCAGTGCAGGATATATTGGACTGGTTGAATCCTGATGGAAGCTGGTTTTGAACTTTAGCAGATTTTCTCTAGTATCTGTAGCTGTATTTCCATTGGCCATATAGTTTTGCAAATTGAAGTTACGAAAATTAATTTGCTTAAAAGAAACACACCGATTTAAAAAAACAAACAAAAAGAAAACCCCAGGTTTTATATAAAATGTTTTTGTTGAATTAGGTGGTTTTTCAGCCACATAAAAATAATGTATTTTATAAAAACTGCAATAGAAACACTTTATTCGCATCACACGAGTCACATGATCAACAGCTGGATGTTGCTTCTGGCAAAAATGATGAAGACGAAAGGAAGTAATAGGCGGATGATGCTTTGTTTTTGTTTTTAAAGTGCATCTGGCTCCACCAGAGCTCTCACTGCACCACACAGTTCATAAATGTCATTCCAATGGGTTGAATCCACAACTATTATGTAAAATAACTGACTACAATTTCTCCAAAACACCGCATACGTAGCCGCTCCCCAGTGTAAGGCGCTTGTTGTTCCAGCGCCTGAATAAGATGCCGACGTCTCTTTTGATTGGCTAATAAATGACGAGCGCTACTGCCATGACTGAATTATGAACAGATCTCATGTAACTGTTTACATCTGCAAAGTAATTGTGAAATTGTGTTTTTTAACATTAGCAGAATACAAAGATTTTTTAAATGACATCATCATTTGATATCACAATGTAAATTTTTTCACCAGTGTCAAAAAAAATCCACCAGCATTACTGTAAACGAGACAATATGGCGCACTTGTAATAGGGATTAAAGGTTTGCCAGCCCAGAAACCTTTGTGGAGGTCAGGGATATGAGGCGTGTAATCCTGGACACCCCAGTGGAATCTGTGAATACTGGGCAGGTCACCCATGACACCCTGCAGGCCTGAAACCATTTCCGACCTGGGCTCTGATGTCACAGTTATTGTGATGCTGGGAAGTGCGGCAGGTGGTGTTGGTACTGGGAACACCCGGACTTGAGGGCCCTGATTGTGGCAAGGAACAGAGGGTACAGGAAGTGTTCAGGCAGGCTGTCTCCCATGACGACTCGGACCGATTCCCATTCACTGCAGGCCAAATGGGCCATTTTTGCTCTTGTAATAATGGTGAGCAATTGACAAGTGCAGTTTTAGAAATACGTATGTTAAATTTCTTGGTGCAAAAATTAAAAGTGAAAAGGGGTTGTGGTTTTGTCATTTTTATATAATTATTGGGGAAAAATGAATTCCTTAATAAAGTACAAAGAATCAAATAAATAGAAATTCAGCAAGAGATGGAGCTCCATTTTCACCAGCTTGTGTTTTGTACTGTACAAGGTGACCGGACATAACCTGTAAGAACAGTAATAAAACACTAGACCATCCAGTTTCATAGCCGCTCACTTCTGGTCGTTGTGGTCAGAATGTAGTGCTTCTTAGTTTATCTCTTTGCTGTTTGTCTTGTTCTGAAAAAAATACATAGGAAATGGGACCCAATTGTTGCTCTAAGACTATCCATTATAAAACCCTTTGTTCAAAGCAAGTTTAAACATATTTTGTTGACTTTTTTTAATTGCTGTTGGAAAGCAAACGACAAAAAAGTGAAAATAACCTTCAGATTTTAATAGAAAAGGAATTTTTCTTACCTCATCTTTATCCGTCTCCACCACACACTAATGCTGTCACAAATACTTTCAAATACTTCCAGCAGAGGGAGGGAACTTTTCATTTAGCAGGGTTTGGCAGTCCAGTGGCACGTCAGTAAAATATGTCCCCACCCGGAAACATAATCCAACCTGTTCTACCTTTTAGAGCTCATTGTTTTTTATTTGTAAAGGTCATTACTAATGATACTGCTGGGAGGGAGGCTTTCTGGTTGTCTCTAAATGAAAGTAATCTCACCTTCTGATTTGTCTCTCTAAGCAGGTCCATACATTGACAAGTAGAATTATTCTGAATTATAATTATTTCAATTGTCCTTTCTAATTCTGCTGGATTCCAATCCTCCTTTTCTTTTTACAGTATCTTGCAGAACTGAGACCCAATTCATACCTCCCAGTCTGCTCTAGTGTCCACCTGACCACAAATTTGGTGTGGCATGAACTACATCATTCATATTTGACCACTAGGGACTTTCTCTAGATCTCTGCATGCAACATATTTGTGCACACAGGCAGAAAAAAAAAAATATATATATATATATTTATTTATTTATTTATTTTTTTTATATATATATAATAAAACATAAAATATGGCGAAAATGTCTGTGCTTTCCAAGCATGCATCATTTATCTCTCAGGAGAATGATGCATAAAGTGCATTGATATCCTGTTGAAAAGTTGCCTTATAGTTTCAGTAGAAGCCGAAACTATATTAGTTGTAAAGTTAATATTGAAACTATAAGCAACATCAGATTGTTTGGGAGTAGTAATAATTTGCCGTGTCTTGACTACAGTAGCCTCAGTTGTTATTAACATGGACTGGTTTCGTCTGGCTAAGGAACTGAAACTGGTCGATCCAGAAAAGCGGCAAAGTTCCTTTTGGTCCTACATCCATCCGTCATGGGATGACATTTTGAAATCTTGACTCATTTATTTGAATCCTTCATAATGGAGTGATCATACAATAAACAAGGACAATAATATTTTTAAAAGAAGAATTGGGCGCTAAGTTTTAATTTAGTGCAGATTTTCTCTCCCCACACAGTTAAAATTATTCTTGAACCCTGATATAGTCTTGGCTTGAGTGTTCCTTAGGAAGTTTCACCTTCACTTTCAGTCATCAGCAGGTTTCTGGCAGAATTACTGATGGATATTGCAGAATTTGTTTCAATTGGTTGCTTTCCTGCTGACTAACTGTTTTATTTTTTTAAGGGAAGGGAAATTAGCAGGCATTACATTGAAATTGGGTGCAATGCACCAGTACCTCTGACAATACAACATATCAAAGAAAACATGATGCTACCATCACCATTCATTTGATGCACTGTTCATCGGTTAGAACGTTTCCTCTTCACTAATACAAATGACCCTTTAAACCTCTTGCATTCTGTTCTTTAATTAAATCAAGTTCATTTGTGTAGCACATTTCAGCAACAAGGCAGTTCAAAGTGCTTTACATCATGGAAACATAAAAAGTCATTCAAGCATCATACAGTCACCAATTGTGAACACACACAGCGTAGAATGGTCTGCTCCTACCCAGCTGTGCTGTGTGATGTATTTTAATAATTTAATAATAATTTAACTAAGCAGCAGTAAACATGGTCAAGACTCTGTCTGTAGACTGAAGGTCTTAAACTCCAATCTTGCAGGTCGGCGTCCTGAAACTTTTAGATTTTGTCTCTGCTTCAACATGGACAAATAATGAGGTGATTAGCAGGACTCTGGATAACATGACTGCACTTAATGACTGCACTTGATTCAGCTATTTAATTGAAGTGTGTTGGACGAGGGACACATGTAAAAGTTGCATGACAACCAGTCCTTGAGGTCCTCGTTGACCTTTGCTCCGTGTCTCATCCTGTCACATCACTGTCAAATAAACGTTACTACAGCCAAGAAAATCCTTTAAAAAATCAGTTTTATGAGAAGGAAGCAAGAGATACTAAGCACACAGATCTGACAAGAACAACAAGGTCACTGAGCATCTAAGGAAGTCCGACCTTATTATTAACTTAAAGATTAACGATACATCACAAAATTTAATAAGTTTTCAGTCTATCAATGTGTCCATTCTGAAGAAATGTCTCATATAAACAAATCATTTGACTTTGTTTATAACATAAAAGGAGAATTTATTTCATAATACACAGAACTATACGTTTCCAGATTCTTTGGGTATAAAAAATGCTTCTGAGACTACTCTATAGTAATAACTTTTCTTCATGTGTTTCTTGATCCAACGTTGATGTCATTGTCCAGTCATTGTTCAAAATCTCTTAGGACATCCCTCATTCTGGTGGGTTCCTCATAAGTTTTCTCACACTGACTGACTAACTGTGTATAGAGGAGTGTAGCTCTGTTACGTACAGCCGATTCATCCATTTGCTGCACAAGGTGGTTTTAGCAAAGGCAGCAGAGGAAGTGAACGAAGCCGATCAGTTCGTGTTGACCATGCTTCAAAATATTGAGTTAACATTAACAGCTGCCTTGTTTGGATCGGCGCTTCTCTCTTCGCAGTGGGGGATGGTTGTTTACAGTGCAGGCAATTTCCAGTAACCTTCATAGCATCAAACTGACGCATTACATATGTTGTGGGAAAACGTTAGGGAATGAATCAAATTTAAAAGCTCAGAGTCCACGCCTTCAATAAGCAATCCTTTCTCAATCATTTTCAGACCCTCTGCATGAAGCAGAGCAGGCTGGTTTATACCACCAGGCTATTGTTGAAAGAAAGCCAGAAGTCATTTGAGTGAATTATTAACACCTGTGTTAAGAATTAAATGTATTTACACCTGTGGGTGTAATGTAAGGCCACACCTGAAACACACTATTTCTTCTTTGACACAATTCGAAAGTCATAATATTGTTTAATATTGGGTTGGATGTCTCTTAGTTGCATAATTAATATATCACAATAATTATGCCACCAGGTTTCCTGCTGGATGTTGGACCACTTCTCTTGGCAGGATTAGTTTACATTGATTTGGTTTCCTGTTGACTGGCTGATTATTGGAGAAGAAAATGAAAACTTTGGAGGCGGTCCTCTACCACACCACTCTATTGGTGCAATGCTCTACTGTAGTACCTCTGGCAATGAAACATACCAACAAAAGCATGATTCTGCCTAACACCTCCACGCTTGACAATTGGTGCACAGTTAGGTTTGAAAACCGAACCTTGACTCTTACAAACAACCTGTTAAAACACAACCAACAAATTCCAAAAGATTTAACGCACCGTAAATCCAGCACCTTTTGCAAAATTATTCTTCAATATTCTTTTAGAGCTAATACTAAGGCAAGCTTTTATTGCAGTGGAAAACTCTGAATTTCTCAGAGGCTACTAATTTTTATTTGTGTTCAGACAAATTTTGTCAACGAATACATCCACATAACTTTGGAAGTCAGGCAGGTACTTATTTTTGACCTAATTTGGTTCAATTTTGAATCTGTGAGAAGAGAAAAATGCTAAAAATCTTTAAAAATAGCTTCAACCATTACATTCAGTCAAACGCATTATCTTAAACATGTCTATCTCAATTTTAAACCTGAATAAATCGCCTATTTCTAACTTTTGTTCATTTATTCTTGTGCCTTCTGACCAGTCTCAGCCTGATTAGAAATTCATAATGTATCCTGATGACATTTTGGTGAAAGGTGAGCTGAAAATAAGAGGCTTAAAAAAAAGATGGCTAAGATAACTTATGAAAAAATGGCAAAATTTGAAAAATCAGGACAGAAAAAGACAAAGAAAAGCAAAGGAGCCAAGTCTCTGTAAGCCCCATCACCATTCCTGAGACAGGCAGATTATAGTAATACTCCGTGGAGCCATTAGGACGCCTAAAGGATATCCTCCTGATGTGAACATGAGCGTGTGTTCTGGGGAGATCCAAGAGATTTGCCATTCTGAAAAGAAAGAGCTGACTTTTCCCTCTGTCCAGGTCCTGCACTACGACTAAGAACAACTTCTGTATGTAGCAGAAGAGAGGAACTAGCTTAAAAAGGCATAAAAGGTGTAAAAATAAAAATAAAAAAACCCATCAAAAGTTCAGAAGTAATGCAAGTATTATTTCTGCACCAAAAACCACTGAATGAAACATGGACACAACTTTCTTCTTCATAAAATGGAAACAAAAATGGAGTGGGGTCAGATTTTAGCGGTTGTGGGATTTCTCTTTTGTCTTTGGTAAAACATGACATCCTTTTCTCCCTCTAACACTGAACTCGTATGTTTGTTTTGGTTGTGTTTACCCAGAATTCCTTGTGCTTTAGTCTGCTTCCTGCTTTTGGAGTGATCTTCGCTCCACTTCGCCTTTATTTATGCATTCAAATCAGGTCAGAATCCCCGTCAACTTAAACAAGACTTTGTAGGTTTGTAGGCTGACCAGAGTTTCCTTTTTATGGTCGGAGTTTGATTACGCGTTCAGACCTCAACAAATGAACCAAATTTTCTAGACAAACAAACTAGAGTTTAATTAAAGCAAACTAAACAGGACTGGTGTGAATGCATATTTAGAGATGACTATTATTTCTTTCACTTGTTGAGTTTGTTTTACCTCTCACTGAGGTAAATCAGTTCCTCCTGAGACAGACGGCAAATGGACATGAAGACGGTGGTCAGCGTCACCATCAACAGAACAGTAGAGGAAGTTGATTTTGTCCACTGTTGGACAAACAGCATTGATCCTGAGCAGATCTTAGCTCTCTGTTCTCCTATCTTGCTCATTCGAAAACTGACTTCGATCTTCCATCAGGAAAACATTTATTCTTGGTTTGAGTTGCACAGACAGAGCAAGTGGCTCCAAAGCAGGTACACTTTTTTTATGACTTGTATATTTATATACTGTATCTATATTACTTCTTTGACGTACTTCATCTGGTAAGCCGCTGAGGTTTAGATGACATTACTAATTGCTAAAACGTATTTGTTTACGTTCTTGCTCCTTGTTGGTTGCAGAGACCTCCTGGTGACATTCACCCGTTCTTCATTACGCCGTTACCACGGACTACGGTCTGGGTTTTTAGTGCACGTGTGTGAATATTTGTGTTGTAAGAGTGTGTGAGTGTGTCTAACTCGGCGCTTGTGTCGTTCTGCTCAGGTCGGTGTGGGATTGATTGAGAGATAAAGCTGGAGTTCTTTGTTTTCTATTTAGTTTATGTTTTGTCTGCTTTTGATTTTTTCCGAACTTGCAGGTCCGTCTTTGTGGGACAGGTGGCGCTCACATTCACTTCTGCCTCGTTTTGCCGAATTACTGCCTCAGTTTTTCCGTCAACATCGACCAATATCGTTTAAATTGGCAGCAGACGTACGGAAGCTTAGCCGCACTGTCGATATGTGAAGTGGCGTCGCCAGCAGTTTTATGTTAGAACAAGTCATTAGAAGATAAAATTCTGAACTCTCATCCAGAGGGAAGTGACTCATATTCACCAACAAGGTTTTCACATTTGAAGAATGTTCACTGCTGTGCCGGACAACGGGCTCGATAACAGAAAAAAATGAAAAGTTCTAGTCATACAAAATTTTAGGAAAATTATATCACAGTAATAATTTATAAACAGCAGTAATAATTTACAAATTTCTTCTATTTTGCCAAAGTCTAATAGGATAAATTCATCCTATGACTCCATGGGGAAAAAGTAATTGCATTGTTAATTCATGATTATCTGATTTTTATCCGCAGATATAATTAAGAAGCTAAACAAACTTAAGGTTGTTTAACTCTTTGACTCTTTTAGCTCAACTCTAAAAGAGTCAAAAAACACAGGAAAACAAAGTCACTGGCGTCTCTGAGCTTGGAAAGGATTAGTAAGACATCAGAGCGAACCCAAACGAGAGCCACACTCCACACCTGGAGAAACCACGCGGCTGCTGTGATCCTGCCAGGAGAGCCCGATCGGCCAAAATTACTTCAAGAGCTCATCAATGATTCAACCTGGAGGTCACCAAGCAACCCAGAAATAAAACATCTAAAACACTGCAGGTGTTGCTTCCCTTGGTTAAGGTCAGAATTTGTGATTCAACAATAAGAAACAGACTGGGGAGAAAGAAAAATGGCCGTGATGGGAGAGTTCAGGGATTAAAATCACTGCTGACCAAAAAAAGAACATAAAGGCCCATCACACATTTACCCAAAACACACAACTTGAAGATTCCCAACACTTTAGGGCACAGGTCTCAAACTCCAGGCCTCAAGGGCCGCTGTCCTGCAGTTTTTAGATGTGCCACAGGTACAAAACACTGGAATAAAATGGTTTAATGACCTCCTCCTTGTGTAGATCAGTTCTCCAGAGCCTTAATGACCTAATTATTCTGTTCAGGTGGTGCAGCAGAGGCACATCTACAAGGTGCAGGACACCGGCCCTTGAGGACTGGAGTTTGACACCTGTGCTCTACAGAAATACACAAACGTTGTCGCGCCAACTGGCAATAAATTTGCACTTACCCATGATAAAAAAAAAATGTTAGCTAGCTAGCAGACGTATGTTAGCAGTGAGTTACCAGTAGCCTCAACCAAAGATATAAAATAGGTGGAAATTGCTCCCACCTGGTGGACTCCATTGAGGTGTTTGCATGTGACTGTATTTAAGACCATCTGCTCTGTTAATCCACTAATAAAGTTGGAGAAGATAATATTGTTAGAGAATTCCCTCCTCAAAGTCCTTCAGCAGTGAAGCACCTTTCCTTTCACTTTTATCACCTTTTGGTTAAATCCAAAAGTGCTGCTAAGTTGAACCCCTATTGAGAAATATTTTAGACCATTTTGTTACCAAAACCAGCTTTTCCAATGATACTTTTTTTTTCTCTCCACAATTTATTTTTATCAAAGTCAGCTCCCCTCATTATTGTCTCCAGGGTCAGCAGCTGTTAGAAATTCTTTTTTGACAAAAGCCTTCAGCTGCCAGAACTTGAAAAGAAATCCAGGAGCAGAATCTGTGCTAACCAGACGCAAAGCTTGTTAAAATGAAAATGTTTCCTGTTGAAATGAGACGAGTTTTACATCTCGCTGCAGCAAGAAACATTTCACGCTATATCGAAATGCAAAACTTGTTAAGAGGAGAAAGTTTGTTGTTAAAACATTTCTGCGGGAGCCCAGAAATAAATTCAGGAGCAGAATCTTGTTAAGACGAGAAAACGTTCTCGTTAAAACAAGACTTTGAAAAGTCATCATGAGATTTGTAGCTCATTATACCAAATATCCCTCTATTGAAAAAGAAAGGTCATAGCAGTAAAACGTATTTTTAGATAACCAAACAAGGTGAGGAGGAGGAATGTCAGTGAGCCTAGTTTTAACGTTCTCATTTTAACAAGACGTGCATCCCGCTGTAACGTTGCTATGACGAATACAAAACTTGTCTCATTTTAGCGAGACAAGTTGAACTTGATGAAACAAGAATGTTTCTCTTTAAAACAAGATGAGTTTTACATCTTACTGCAAGAAAAAGATTTAATAATATAACAAAATGCAAAGCTTGCTAGGTATAACACTGAACTCTCATGTTATACAAAACTAGTTTGAACTAGACTTTTTTTGTTAAAACGAGACTAGTTTTATATTTGTTATAGCAAAGAACTTTAGCGTTATAATGAGGTGCACTACTTGATTAATTTTATATCTTAATTAGAGATAAAAATAGGCTCCTCTGACAGATTGCGACGTCGTAAAAAGTCAAACGGGCCCGGTCGGACATTTTCTCACCCCGTTTGGCCATCTAAAAATACGTTTTACTGCTATGACCTTTCTGATTCAATAGAAGGATATTTTGGTTTCATGACATACAAATCTCATTACGACTTTTTAAAGTCTTGTTTTAACGAGAACATTTTCTCGTCTTAAGATTCTGCTCCTGAATTTATTTCCAAGCCCCGGCAGTTAAACGCTCCCGTAGAAATGACCTTCTGGTTCTTCACGAGAAAGAGCTACGATGACACACTGTCCACATTGTGTTGCTTAGGCGGGTCTGTAAGTGGTGTGCAACACTAACATGACATTTTACTCAATCTCTATTACAGGTTATATTAGGGGACAAAAATCCAGCAGGGGAATTAATTCCATTCTGGGTTTGGTCATTTGCAGGAGCCTTAATTTCTCTGTTTTCCCTTTGATATTGTGTTTCTGCGCAACGGAAAATAGGAATAATAACAGATAGGCAATGTTCCAGTATTTCCTCGCACCATTTGTGATGGACATTTTTCTAGTTTTCCAGTTTACGCAAATAAAGGAACACACGGGGGAAAAAAAAAAAGAGCTAAAGATTTGTGGCTCAGATAGCAGGCCTCAGTAATAACAGCCTGGTAGCGTGATGTATGAGCCAATTTAAATAGCATAAACCCTCACTTCATCCGGAAACCCGATACACGCAAACACCCGCCCCGAACCCGCTCAAATACCTGTATTTAATATTCAGCCGTACATGTCCAGAAAAGCGCCGGGTAAAGCGCATGTGGCATTAACAAACAAACTCTCCCAGTTTGCTCGTAGACATGCCTGACTCCCTGGAGCTGCATGGAGCCAGAGCTACAACAACTGGGCTACCTCAGTCTATTTGGCCAGTCGGCCTCGATCTGCATCAGCGGAGCAGCAGGAGCCACAGGATATTGAAAAGTGAGAAACAGAAAAGCAGGAATTCTCACTCCCTCTGAATGTACTGTAAACACGTCGATTCCCATTTAGCTCCGTTTTGGGGGGAATTAAACTTCATTCAAAACGGGACTTCGTTCCAAATGTACTTTTAGGGTTAGCATCCTTTGGAAAAAAATGTCACAAGTTGTCTTTAGGAGTTATGGGGTGCCATTTGTGAACTTATACAGTAAAAAAATTAAGAGCCATATTTTATTTTATTTAGTTTGCCGTAGAGACATTAAAATGTTTGTTCATTTTCCAGTCATATTTTCACCATGTTTTTCATACATGTAAATGTTGGAGTTCCAAACTAAATATTTCGTTTAGAAACAAAAATATGTAGCTTTCAAATTTCATATTTAGTTATGAATGGGACTTTAATAAATTCTGCTGGATAATAAATTACCCCAGTAACTATTGCGATATAATTATTGTTGCTTTGAGATGATTTTCAAGTAATATTTTGATGTTGGCATAATAATAAAAGTTTACTGTCTCAAAGACCAATAAACTTTACTTTTGTAATGAAGACTTAACACTGGAACTGGAAGATATTTTAAATATCCAAAATAAAACCACATTAATTAAAATGGAAATAAAAACATATATACAATCAAAAACAATAAATCAAATGGATTAGGAAACAAAATTCCTCTTCAAAAATCAGAATGGAAACGATCAATTTATTTTATCATGCAATTTAATTAACTGCTTATTGTGACAGGCTTAGTTAGAAAGCATCTAGCTCCACATGAAATATTTAGCTTAGCTAAATATGTACTTCCAAAAATATTTAGACAGAAAATATTGTGCAGGTTTGTACTCCCTATGACACAGGTGTCAAACTCCAGTCCTCAAGGGCCGCTGTCCTGCAACTTTTAGTTGTGCCTTTGCTGCACCACCTGAATGGAATAATTAGGTCATTAGCAAGGCTGTGGAGAACTGATCTACACAAGGAGGAGGTAATTAAGCCATTTCATTCCAGTGTTTTGTACCTGTGACACTTATAAAAACTGCAGGACAGCGGCCCTGTTGTACTTCTTTATGGGCAAAAAAAAAAAGTTTGAAGAGAAGCTGATATAAAATCCCTCAAAAAGTTGTTACTAAACTTAAATTGAGAACAAATGAATAAGAACAAAAGAAGAATGTGTGATTTTCTTTGAGCATTTCGGAAATGTTTGTTGAGTTTAATCTTTAGGTCTAAGAGTGCGACAAATCCTGCCAGTCGTTAGGCTCGTTCTAAAACTGGGAATAAATAGTGTTGGAAAAGATGAAGTCAAAAATGCATATAGAGAAATCACATTTCTGCTGTACAAACTAAAATGTATGTGAGTGTGCCGTTAAAGATGGAGAGTTCTGAAGTTTGGGGGCTGAAAATACATTAATCTGTGACTAATAACACATACAGTCCAGTGCTGCGTATCATGGAGCCCTGATGATAAACAGCGAGCCGAGATCATGGAACAGCTCGGAGTCGAGGCGGCCAACTTTCAAATTGTTCTTAAGCTAAATCCTGCCACACCATAATGCTCTTTGTATGCATAAAAATACATAAAGGCGGATAGAGAAACTCTAGCTTCTAGACTTGCGGTCGAGCCTCCCTACTTTCTTACCGATTGGTCCAGCTTTGGGATTTGATTTGGGGAACACAATCCGGGCCTGTTGCTCTTGTCGGCTCGTGGACTCCGTCCAGCACATACATCCATTTGTCATCATCGCCCTCCTCTTCTTTCTCCATTGTGGTACTGAGTTTTTAATGGGGCTCTGGTGGGCCATTTATGAGCCAGATCCTCTGCATCTTATCCCCATAGCTCCCTTCTTCCATCAGCCATGGGTTCGCTCTTCCGAACTGTCTCTAGTTTGAAAAAAAGGAGACTCCCGTACCCCGACATCGTCGTCTGATATTAATACGGCACTGGACAGAAGAGCAGTGGTGTACTTGATCAACTTACACATGTGAAATATCTTAAGTGCCAGAGCGTAAAGCAGACGTTAGATGAAGTGCATCAGTTTAAATGTTTAAATCCCTCTGATCCAATCTGCCTGAATCCCAAGCCAAAGCTCTTTAGCTCTCGCTTTTCACGCAGATTGTGGTTTTGGTTGCAAATTCTCCATGAACAATCACAGGCGGGCCCTCGTTTCTAAATAATTGCTTGGAGCTTGAAGATATTTTGGTGTTTGTGCGGGTTTTTACTCGCAACTGAAAGGATCTATAAAGTGTTTATATAAAGTGTGAGAGGGGCCGAGAAAGCCAGGACGCGGAGAGAGGAGCTTAAATTTCAACCCAAACGACTGTTTGAGTTTGCTGATAACGTTTTGGTTTAACTGTAATTTTGTTATAATTAATGAGCAGAAAACCTATCGCCTATGCCAGCCTTCATTTGTCTGAAAAAATAAGAAAAAAAGACACACACACACACACACATGCTTTAGGACGCGGTGCTGGCTTTAAAACTGCTACTGCTACATCATTTCTCAAATGAGATAATTATTCTCTGAGAATATTTATCACCATTTAGATCTGCAGAGCAGAACGTTTTAAAGACTGATGGTGGCCAAATACTTTTGGCAGGAAAGCAAATGTTTCGTTGTTTGTTATTACGGGAGGAAAAGCAAGAACGCTCACTATGAAATGAATTTTTACTTCACTTTGGAATGGAAGAAATCAGAGTGTTTTGGGTTTCAAGACCCGATATCCCCATTTAAAAGCAGCACCAGCCTGCGTTGGGTCGGTATTTGTTGTGTTTTTGTGCTGCGTAGAACCCAAACGCAGACAGGAGATTATGGAGTATTTTATACAAAACAAGAAAATAAAAAGAAGAATTGTAGGTGGGTGAAAACAGTGAGGAAGAACATTTTTGTGAAAACGGACCCAAAATGATGTTTAAAGCCACTTTTAACAATCTGATCTGTTTTCTAATGCGGCTTCCATCCCACACTCAACTGTACAAATACGTCCACATACATAAATCTTATATTACTAAATTTGGGAGACCTTTCTCACATTTAGTATTCTTAAACTTTTATTCCTACATTTTCTGTATTTTATTTTCATTTACTGTATACAGTACCAGCCTGTTTCAGTATTTGTTGTGTTTTTGTGTAAAACAGGAGCAGTGGAAAGTTTACTTAAAGCTTTTGTCTACATTTCACTTTTTTTAAATTTCCCATTTAATTTCCAGTCTCATTATTTTATTGATACGTTTTTACATTGAGGAAACAGTTAAGGAAACAAGAAATGTAGGGTAACCCTAATTCTGTTTCAAGCAGTAAGTATTAATTTGTTTACCTACGTTCAATAAATAAGTTGTGAAAGTTTATGTTTCTTGGATGCAATATTTGGCACATTAATTATTTAATCAAACCATTTCTTTATTTCTATATTCATTACCAATTTTGGCAGGATCAGTCCTCCATATTCACCTGAGTTGCTGGGCTGTGTAGGCTGTCTTCACTAGCTGAGTTTTCATTGACCGCGTGATTTGTGCGATTTGACCTTTTGAACACAAATGCGCTTTATGGAAACACCGCAGTTTAGAAAAATGTAGTTTTTTGATTTAAAAAAAAGTTTTGGCGCTGTGGTGAGGCGGTTCTGAGGCTGATATTAGTTTATTTCGCAAACCTCAATGGAACCACTTTTTGTTCCCGCATCACACGAGTCACATGACCAACAACCGGATGATGTCACTGGCGCGAACCACAAAGAAGACAACAGGAAGTAGCTGTAGGATCTTGAAGCGACATGCTTTTGTATTGACTTATCGTGTGAACAAACTTAATCGCGTGCGATTTCAGTTGTGTTTCTTTATGAATAGAAACGCTGAAATTGCATTTTTTGAGACTGTCATTTTATGTCATAATTATTTGTCAACTAGAATCACAGTAGTACAGAGGGAGCCCTCATCTCCTCAACCTCTGAACGAGATGCTGGATCTTAAACCAGAGTGTCAGGAACGCACTAATGTAATGATGTTTCTTTTGGCACTTTTAGCCAATCAAAAACAAGCAGAGCGCAGGTCCTGTGATCGTCCAGCCAACCTGCAAAGTTAAAGAAAAACAGAACGAGGACATGATTTGGGCAAATCCCGGCACTTTGGACCTTCTGAAATGGATCAAATGCTGTTAGAGGGGGATGGCTTCTTCCTTAGATTGAAACTTATACAGTTTGTCTTTCTTTCCGAAATTTCAGGGCGAAAAACAACATCGGCTGATTAGATGTGACGGACTTAATTTTTTTTTGTTTGAATGTCTAATCAACATTAATTCCATCAACGTTGAATAGGGTTAAAGATTTCACTACTGGATATGATCATATAAAATAAACATTTTATTTCAACTTTAATTTTCAACATTCCTTTTTGTCAGCTGCATGGTTCTCGTCTTTTAATGGTTACCATAGCAATAAGGTCTGATGCATTTAGGACTTTTGCCTAAAAAAGACTTTCATCTAAAACTCGCAATACCTTTTGCAATAAAGTTTCTTTGGCATTGTTCATGAATTGAAACCTGGCTAATGGATGCTATTTTCAAAAGCTACTTTTTATCTAACAAATGGAAAAAAAAGAAGAAGCAAAATGCCTCAAGTTGCCAAACTTGACTGCATTCAGAACATCTTTACCACAATCAATGTCTGATTGTTACTTTCCAATCAGACATTGAGAAGTATCAATGAGCCTCTACTCATTATTTGCTACTTCTCGATATCTGACTTACAAAGCAAATTGTGGTAATGATGTACTGGATGCAATCAAGTTCGGGACGTTGTAGCATTTTGCTCTTTATTTATTTATTTTGCACAAAACAGTTAAAAACCAGTCTGGGTTTGTGTTGTTTTTCTGTTTTGGTTTTTCAAAAATGACGTACTGTCTCTATTTATTTAACTGCTTCAGACATTTGGGCAACTACATAACGTTTTAATAAATGCTTCATGTGATTGTAGAAAAGTTTGTGCTGACAGTTCAGTGCTGGAAACTCTGAGCTGGGCAGCCCTGTGGTTTAAACCTTTTGGTTGCCGATTCTCAGTGGATTCAGTCTTAGAAGCTGATTGAGTCTTAATACGCAGCTCTTGGCTTTATCCAGATCATTGCTGACCTTCACAGTGTTGGCCGCCATGTAAGTCCAAACCCCCCCCCACCCTGTTGGGAGCATGATGTAAAGTACCATATTAGGAATAAGGGAAGCATTGAAAGAGGTAATTTTGTGTTTCGAGTTCTCAACGATACATCAAAAAGTTTTTAGTAAGAAAATGCAGTATTTTTGATGATAATGGTGGACTTAATATCTGATGGTAGATGTTTTGGCTCAAAGATGGTGGACGTTGAACAAAACGACCCGACCTCCAGAAAAGAGGTTGCACATTTGCTATAGTAATGGATACCGTCGTATATAGATCAACTTTAAAACTTAGATCAGCAATGGGACCTGGCAGTAATGTCACATTATCGTAACCCAACAAAGAAAGCTAATAGAAAGAAAGCACAACTGATTGCCATGCCCTTCTGCGGAGCATTGAATGCAACTTCTGTACAGAAGTCTGACTGGATACGTAGTCGGACCCAAAAGTGGTGGGATTGTGATGATTTTCAGTGACACAGACTTACACAGAATCATGACGCATGTCTCACGTCAATGACGTAAAAGTCGGAAAAAATGCGACGTGACCGTTCTGGCTACAAAGGCTTTGAAAACAATCAGATGCATCTCCAATCAAAGTGTCACAGGTTGGATTTTTGCTTTGGCTGAAAAGACTGCAACAGGGCCGTTCAGACTGTGATGAAAGAGTCAGATTTAGGTCGCAAAGTACAGCAATACGATTTGAAGACTTGGGAATAATTAATTATGGTCAGGTTAAATTTACACCTTTGAAATTTTTAAAGATGCATTTATATGCCACTGTATAAGCACATAGGTTGGGAATCTATTTTTGGATGCAATATTTGGTACATTAATTGCTTTATCAAAACCATTTTTTAAATTTATTTATACATTTACTACCAATTTTGGCAGGATCAGACCTCCATAGAATAAGATGAGCATAAAAACAATGTCCGGACCAGTCATACCTGGACTAATTCTTCATAACCTGGGTTTTTTGTTGTTGTTGTTCTGAAAATCAAAACAAACTCTTTCCAAAAGTTATTGACAAAATCTTGTCTGTTTTTCCTTTAACCAAATATTCAAATATTTTGACTTAAATTCTAACTTCAAGCATGCAAACCCATACATACCCTAAACATGCAATATATGCATGAATTATGTAAAACAACAGAATTGAAAGTGAGTGTACTTCTTCTTTATACCATTCCTGTATAAGGTGTTGGTATCAGGACATTCCCAGTCCGAACCAACAGTGCTGACGGCTGCATATTAACCTTATGGATCTGCATCTTTGTCATCACATGCAGCTTTGGTTTAATCGCTCAGGAAAATCACAACAGTAGCTGTTAGAAAAGTGCAGATTTTTTTTTTTTAATATATATCCAGTGTGGTGGTGATGAAAAACCCTATCAACTCCTCTTTGGTTTGTTGATTTTTGTATTTTTTTTTGTTTTTAAGTATTGCAAAGAAGCAGCTTCCGATCCTTTGGGTTTATTTTTCTCGGAATCTAATATTTCGGAACCAGAAAGAGAAAAGAATATCCACATATCCATCGGTATGTAGATGATAGCTAATATAAAATATTTCCCCCAGCCACCAATAAGTCCTTTTCTCCCCCCCCCGTCCATTTGTCTGTCTCCTGTGCGGTGGACGAGCGAGGCAGGGAGCTGATGTATGAAACGAGCGTCGTGGGCCGAGAGTCTGTGATCTGTTCGGGAGTCCAGCTGGCTCACTGCGGCGCGGCGCGCTCAGATAATGCCTTTTCCATCCCAGAGATCGCACGTGAATGCCTTCTCTCTCCACATCAAAAATAAATCTTAACGTCAGCGCCGGTGCTTTGCGAAAATATGAATACACTTTCAACATTTTGTCACATTGTAATCTTAATCCTCTGTGGGGTTTTTTTAGGATTTGTACGTGTGATGGACCAAAAAAATATACATTTTAATAGTGTGGGATGCTTTTGTAGAGCAACAAACTACATTCAACACTGATCAGTAGACCCATTTAATAAATTAGAACATTACTGACAAATTCATTTCTTTTGGTAGAACACATTATTTGGCTTATATTTTAAGGTTCTTGTATCGTTTCTGATGCTGTTCTAATTGAGTTTTTATGTAAAGCACTTTTTAACACTTAAAAAGGTGCTGTACAAATAAAGTACACTTATTAGTTACACAGGTTTCAGTGACTGTTTTCTGCTTACAGTTAGTGAAATATTTACATTTAAGATTAGAATATTACATCAAACCAATAGTAATGATAATAAAACATTTGTAAGGCAGAAATGCGGGTTTTACAAAAAGTTATTTTCAAAAAGTACTTTTAATCCGACAAGCAAGGCTCATAGGAAAAAATAGTCAAATTTGAGTATGACTGTAATTCAGCTAATGTTAAAACACGGTGGTGGCTGCATCATGCTGTGGGACTACATATCTTTTAAAGGCATGCAGATGCTGGGTGGAGAAATAAGACACCTGGTGGCGCTAGGGCACGCACCCTTTTCCCTCTGGACAAAAAAAGTTTTAAATTTTTTACAATGTAGAGTGTGTGTAATAAATCTCACACAAAGTGCCTTTTTTTACACTTAAGCACTTGTCCCCCAAAATTAGCATTGTTGGGAATCTGCATGTGGCTAAATCCGGGCAACAATGGAATAAAAGCTAAAAGCTGTTTGGTCTACTAGATAATGAACAACTGAGTTATATCAAGAAATATTAATACTTGTGTACATGTTATGAAGACCACAAATGGACAAAAAAATAGTGACAGTAATCACAAACAGTACTGCTACGGCAGAAAAACACAAATAATCAAGCAGTGAGGTCTAATATATGCAAATTTTCTATATCACCTTTATCAGTCGGTGGTAATTTCAAACATTCTCTCAAAATGAAGCAATTACTTTGATTGTTTCCACCTTAAATCTGATTTGCGGTCACAGGAAATGAGGTTATGCCGCGGCACATGGCCTCCTAATTTAACACAGCACGATCCGCGCGGTCAAATGGAAGAGACAAAACAGATGCACCTCCTTTCCTCCCCACACGCAGTACCACGTTGGACCTCATGAGGGCAGTAAAGCACCACGCTGCGGCCGGGCAACAGGAGAAGCGCCTTCAGCACGTCTTTTACGGGAACAAGCAGATAATTAGAAGCAGTAGATGATAAAAACCAGAGCATTAACACCATGTGCTCTCTATCTCTGTTCTTTCCAACCTTTGCCCAGGCTTGAGCAACGACTGTTGTGCTTCTTCGTCATGTTCTAGGAAAACATGGCTCCAGAGAGACACGAGCTCAGCTGCTTCAGAAAGTGCTTCAGCTTCTTACCTCAGTCAACATTTGAGCTAGCAAAACTCACAGAAGGCTCAACAGTTTTTCTAACTTGGGATTAAGTAGCTAAAAAAGCTCTGAAGGAAAGATGACGTGAAAGTCAGCCAGTAGCAACGAGATAAGATCATCTGGCGTGCTCACTCTTCACGCACATTAGCACGTTAAATTGAGTTCAAAGCAGTTTTTCTATTATTTTTCTCCACATTTTATCCTGTTTTAACAGTAAACATTAATGTATGTGACAGGATACCACAAAGTAGTGCGTATATATGACATTGAATGAAAGTTATATTAATCTTTGTACTGCATTCGCATCCAGCAGCCCGAGGTCTTTACTTTGTAGAATGACACTTTTCTGCATGTCCCATCTCCAAGCTGTTTGGAATATTTCTCAGCCAGCGTTTCACATCTAGACACTGAAATTCTTTGCACATTCTTTGCAAAATAGGTCATGCTAATTCAGATTGGGTCTCCATGCCTGGTTTTACATGTTTCACAGAGGGGCTGGTATGTTCAGGAGGATGTTGGGATGCAATGTTAGTTTTCCATACACACAAAGGCGGTTTGCAATGGAGGCCAAAAAGTTCAGTTTGTTCTGAGCGGGAGACTTTGTTCCTGTGCATTCGTACGTACTGTGTCCCCTGCATGATTTCTGATCCCTAAAGGCCAGATTTGTGGAGTACATGACTAACACTGCAGATGATTAACTATCCAGAGTTCTGTGAGAAGCTTGGAATATATTGTTTTATAAGCAGACTTTCTATGAAACATCTCAGGAACTTTCTCTGGAATCTTCATGATGCTGTTTGTTTCTCAAACGCAGTGGTTCCCAAACTTTTCCCTGTAGTTCCCCAAACAGCATTAGCTACTGGTCATCAACATTTAGAATGTTTTTTTTTCCTCACTTTTATTCACTGCTTAGTAATTATTACATTCATCTAACATAAATATTGCCTCATACCATCTGATTTTAGTTGGCCGTGAGTTCTTAAGGTTCCTTCTGTCTAGGTTTCTACATAAAACTTCTCCAGTTAGTGGTCTCTATGTTAGCCTGAGGAGCAAAGCAGCTTGACAAATTTTGCAATCAGAAAGATGAACATCATAAACTTATATTTAATAATATTGATTTAAAAAAAACAATTATATTCTATGATAAAATAGAAAAGTTTAAAATGTGTATTTAAAAATGTATTTATTTTATTTTTCTCATCTTTCCTCCAACTTTCTGTGGCGCCCCCTGGTGGCACCCACTTTGAAAAACACTGCTCTGATGCCTTTACAGAACAGGTTCAAATGGAGATCCAATTACATTCATGCCTCGATTTACTAATCAGGTCACTTCTGAGACCAATACAGTATATTGCAGTTGATTTTATTAAAAGGTTCAGTGTAAAGGCGACTGGAAACCAGTGCATACCACATTAATGAGTTATGTACTACTCTGTGTTGCGCTATCACATAAAATCCCTATAAAATGGCGTGCTGTGGTGGCGTAGTGGTTAGCGTGACCCATGTTTGGAGGCCTTAAGTCCTCGATGCGGCCGTCGCAGGTTCGACTCCCGGACCCGACGACATTTGCCGCCTGTCTTCCCCCATCTGCGTCCCCCTTTCCTGTCAGCCTACTTTCATATAAGGGACACTAGAGCCCACAAAAGACCCCCTGGACGGGTAAAAAATAAAAAAAATCCCTATAAAACATGTTGTAGTTAAGTGTGAAAAAGCTAAATGAAAACCTTTGCAAGACACTGTATTTGTTGAGGAGAAATGCAGCCGCAACATTATCCTGTATCAGTAAAAAAGCAAGCTAGAATGTTACAGGAGAAAAAAAGTCGCAGTCTGCTCTACATGTAGAAAACAGATGTGGGACACTCAATAAAAAGCTTCATATCAGGATGAAATAAATTTAGCATATTCTGAGTTTTTTCCTCTTACAAGGTTGAGAAAAGGTTCTGCTTGTCGTCACCCTGGGTTATATCTCCAGGTAAAAATCTTCAGATAAGAACTTAATGACTTTGATTTATACCTATATATTTGCCTAACTATAATTCTTTACAAAAGCAGATAACTTATAAATATATGATGGTGCATACTGTGATATGCTAGCCGATCTCTCAGTCCCTGGCCAATGTCGGGATCTTCTGTCGATGGTGTCTGCGGATGACCTCAGGGATTATCAGCGGCCAGCACTCACTGCTTCTTAATGATGTCATCATTAAGTCTCTGCGGGAATGTTGAGGCTGGCTGAGGGCTGATAAAGGACCTTTAGCTAAACACTAGAATCATGTTGTTAGTCCTCAAATTGGCAACACAAACAAGATTACTGTCTTTGGAGGAAGTCGGTTGACTGAAACTTTGGCTGTCGTGTTGCAAGCTGTTCCAGCAGTCTGGGTTTCTGTGGGTGGGAAGACAACAAGGGGCAGAAATAGAAGCTAAAAGGGGGGAAAAAACATGTCTGAGGAAAGAGAAGCATGCAACATGTGATACTATAGGAATGGAAGTAGAATAAATACAAATTCTACCAATTAACATGCAAAGTATATCACCCAATTCCAACCACAAGTGCAACAATAGTCTATTGCCCAAATATCTGTATGTATAATTCAGTTGTTGCAACATTTCAAGCAGAAACTCAAAGGATCTCAGCCAGGACTGAGGCTATTGTTGCACATTTGAGGGCAGAGACCATGTGCAAAGTAATGCACCAGACGTTGCGTCAGGGTCTTAATCATGATTATTTATTTTCCTTATTTTAATAGCAATGGTAACCCCATTAGCTTAGCATTTCAAACACCTACAAAACCTATTCACCTGTTGTACAAAAATTGTATAATAATAAGAAAGTATTCATTGTATTATGAAACTCTGCCAGGCTAGTTATTTTTTACAGCATGCCAGGCTAAACTATTGGCAACATTCTTGTTTTATCAAGAGCTATGTATATCGTAGATTAGTTGACTACATCATACCATATAACTACGATATAACTACCTATAACTACGATGCCAACCATTTCAAAAACCTAAAGCTAAATTAAAGGACAGCTAGCAATTTTTGGCTAGCATGTTTCTGGGGGTGGGAGGAGTTTATTGCCTAAAAGTAGATTTTTGACCTGAGCCTGTAAGTATTCATGTAAAAGGGAATCGTGGATATAATTGTGGTAGTAGCCAACAGTACTACCTCCAGCTGGTAATGAAGGAAATTGTAGAATTCCAAGATTGAGATCAAATTCTTAACATTCCCAGAAAATGGGAAAGTAAGCAGAGCTGCACGGTGGCGCTCAGTCGGTACCACTGTTCCCCTGCAGGAAGAAGGATTTGGATTTTGTTTAAAACATTTAAGTTTATTTTTCATGAAGTATTTGTATTGTGGATGGCAGCCTATGTCTAGTTAACGTAAAGTGGGAAACCCCTGGCTAAGCTACTGTTTGGCTGAGTCAGCATGCGATCTCTCATGAATGACAGACCAGCACCTTCCCCACCTAACCCCCACACGTCCAGCCCCTCTAACCTCCCCAGGTGAGTGTGGATAGAGAAGAGCAGCTGACATCAGCAATGCAGCTTTTGGAAGACGTCTCTAATTAGTCCTGAGCTCCCCTGTCATCACTTACTTTTGTCAAACCTCAAACATCTGACTCACACAGAGCCTAACAGGGGACTCCCGTCTTACACAAGTGAGCTAGTAAACAAAAAAAATGTCACAGAATACGTTTGGGAAACAGAAGAAGACAAACTCCAGAGACACTATGAGGAAAAAAACATGGAATCAAAACTCTGCAAGCAGAATATGTTCCAAAAACACCCAAACCACACAATGAGTATCCCAGGACTACAAAGCTGGGATGGCTTGCAGAAATCCCGCTTTTCTCCTAAAAAGTTCAATTTTTGCTTTAAAAGACGATTTAAATCTTCAGAACTTCAGGTTTTTTTTATGTTGCTTTTGGAGCACTCACTTCTTCCTTGCTGAATGGCTTTTCAGCTCATCAGTGACACACTTATTTATTTCAATCTATCACAAATTCTGCATTTTTACCAAATCCCAGCTCTCCTGACAATCTCCTGAGGTCTTCCTGTTCTTTTTGTAGACAGAGGTGAGACAATTCGCATCACTTTGAATTTAAGTCAATTACACACATAATTACATATTCTCTGTTACAAATATTTTATTATTCTATCTTCTTTTCAAAGTAGGTGTTACGAAATGAAATAAAATCTTTATTTGCAACAAGTAAAATATCAGAGAAAAGAGAAAATAATAAAGAAAACAAAAAGCAAAAATAATAATAATAATCAAATATAAACATACAAAACCCAGTTCAAAAAGTAGTAGGATGACAAAGTTTATTAACTTTATGTCCCACGTAAAACATATATACACACAACATTTTTTACTCCATATCACAATTTCTACTTTTTCCAAATTATGTGTACAATTAATAAAATCACACTTCCTAAATTGACTCCATTGTCAAAAATCTGTTATTTTCATCAGTTGTGCCCTTGTTTTTTTTGTTGTTGTTTTTTTTTGTTTTTAACCACCTGAAAAATTCCAAGGTTGCATTTGAAAAATACATAACCCAATTTCACCGTTATGGGCTAGACTATTTAAAACCTGCAATAAAGCCATGAGAAAAGATGTTCTGAAAATGTATTCCAACAAACTCCATTTCTTCAGCTGAAGGGGATCAAGAGTTTCGAGAGCATGCATTTTAAGTAGAACCTCTCAGCTAATATCTAACTGAAACCCCATCAAACACCAACTTCGCCCACTTGCTTTTCTCCCTGTCTCAGCTCCTTGGCATGTCTACTGCATCCGTCCCAACTGGGACTGCAAAAACAGCATTAGCATAATACGTGGGAGGGGGATTTTTAAAAAAAAAACCATTACTCAGAATCAGATAGCACCCAGTTAGCCGTGACATAATGTTGTTTGTAATGGCTCGGCACTGAGCGCTGTACAGATGTCATGTCCGTCTATGTGGGATATGTGCATGTCTGGCTGCAGAGCATGAAGACAGAGGGTGTGGATTATGGAGACGCTGGGACACTGCTGGTCATAGTGTGGTGGTAGTTAGGCCATTTTAGCCAAAACGTTTGAGTAAGGAGTTAACTGTGGAAGACTGAAATAAGGTTGGGGGAATACCAGAGTTTATTCTGTTTTCTATTGCTAATGTCAGAAAAGCCATGCAAAAGTTGGCGAAATACATCGTCTATCCCTTCATTCGTCACTCATTCCTCCTTCAATCACCTGTCCATCTATTCATCCATCAATCCATCTGTGAATCCAACTTTACTTCACAAATCCATCCATCCGTTGGTCAAAGTGTCTGTTGGTCAGTTATCCATTTGTCAAGCTATCGATCCATCCATCTCTAGTAATCTGTCAGTCATCTGTTCAGTCCTTTTACCACTCCCTTTATTAGTCGATCCATCTGCCAGTCCACCATCCCTTCATCAGTCCAACTGTCCATCCATTAATCTCCTCTTCATTAGTTTGCCTGTTAGTTGTTTGTTCACCAATCCATCCATCTATCCAGCCATCTATCAATCAACCCTTTAATCAATCAAACTGTCTGTCGGTAAGTCAAGTTATCCATAAATCCTCCCATTTGCCAATCAGTCCGTCAATCCAACCGTCTGCCTGTCAATACATCTGCCAATCATCTGTCCTTTAAATCTATTTATCACTTTGTACATCAGTCCATCCAAGTGTTCACAAATCCAGCCATTTGTCGCCCTGCCTATTTATTCCTCTTTAGAATTTGATGTTCTATCAGACCATGGTTCTCATAGAACCATACTTCATGGTTTTATGTTTAATCCCTGATCTGTGGCAATGCCTCAAATTCACAGCGAACAACAAATTGTTAAAGTTCCACTCACTTTTTAAAGTTAATGGAATTAACATTCAAAAAATTCTCTTTCGAACTTTAGAGTATTGTAAGGTAAGAAGTTTCAGGGGTGTGGCATGGCATAGTGGGTAGAGCGGGCGCCGGGTATACAGAGGCCGAAGCCCTTTAGTCGCGGTTGTCCTGGATTTGACTCCGGACTTCAATATCCTTGCGGCATGTTTTCCCCTTCTCTCTGTCCCCTTTCCTGTCTATCTACTGTCGGAAAACGGAGAAAAGGCCACTGGCACAAGCCAAAAGAACAGCGTATAAATCATCTTTGAATACCCTTCCTTACCTTTGTTACCTTCCTTTCTGGATGTTTACCTTCCCGCACTGGTCCAGCTTCATGCAGGCCAGCTGAAACCTGGGCAGCCTAGGCATTCGATAGCATCATTGAAGTTACGGATCAAGCACTGGTCTGGGCTGCTTACGTAAAGCCATAACAAGGTCCATTTAGACCAACAGAACAGACCAAATTCTCCAAAGTCATTTTCTATTTATGTGTAATTAGACTAAATTTCTTGACATGCCCTAATGGGTTTATGGGTTTGAGTCAAATTTCTAAATTTCCACATGCTTGGTGTAGCTCAGTAGGACAGATACAGCTAGAGTACCAGCATAAAAGAGTCATGTTTCCGTTTAAAACTTATGTATTGAAAATTAGGAGATAGCCTGGGTGGATATAGACCATAGATGGATGGCTGGATATTGAAAATTTAAGAGCAACTACAAAAGGCATTATGTAAAATTAATACAGCCAATGGGTCAATGCCTAAAGGGAATCAAAAATCACCACTATGTCTGACATTACTGCCTAAACATGTTTTCTCTGGACGGAGAGAGAGCGAGCAATCTGCAGCTAGAGTAAATGTAGCATAACTGCCTAGAAGAATAACTATGGAAGTTCATCTCGACTGCAATGGACACAGGGAAAGCTTACCACATCTGGACCCAAGCCCACATGCTCCATGAATAATATTAAAATGAACAACAGTGCGAGTGAGTGTCAATTTCCTTCCCCATATTTTCTAGCACTAGCATTAAATACACAGAGTACAAAGAACAGAATCTGTCTAAATGCATGCGATGTGTGAGTATTGCGTTAAGACTAACCCAAATGAGGACCTCTTACTGGGAACTTGTCTCAGGCTCTGGCTACTGCAGGTTAATGCAGGTCACAACTGGCTGCGTGTTGGACCAAGCAGTTCCAGATGGATGTCAAAAGGACGGCTCTCATTTTAACAGCTTTAGTCAACACAGCGGCAGGAGTAATGGAAACGGGGCGAGTGGGAGTAACGGAAAACTCCGGCTTGGAATCTGTTTAAATTGAATTTTGTCACCTTAAAACGACAACCTTTTACGTATTTTATTTGTGTTTTATGGGGTAGGCCAAAACACGTGATAAAGATGCAAAGTTTTATACATCTAAAGACTGCTGAAATATTTTGGCAAAACAACCTCAGCTTAGTCAGATTTGATAGAGAACATCTGTGAATATCAAGTTGAAGTTTTACTACAGATTCTCAGTCGGACATACAGTATATCTAGACTGGGCCTTTCTAACAGCTGATTATTCCTGGATGTAACCATTCCAGTATTGACCCTTTGCGCGTGAGGTCATGTTCTTCAGACAGCGGCCAGCTATGTGCGCCTTTACTCCAGTAAAGCTCGTCAATAGTGGTTAACAGTTGGTACCTTAAGCCATTTAAAAATGGTCACTGTGAAAATGGTCATAAGGTGCTGCAGGGTCGGCTGCACAAACGGACCAGTCAGTAACATTAGTAAGATGCGTTTAATCATTAGTTACCATTAAGAAAATGCCTCACCACCATTTACAAGAAAACTAATAAGGATCTGCTCTGGTGCGAGGGGAAACGCAATGTATGTGGCATAAATTCAGGAAAAGTTGTCGATTTAATCAAATCAACAAACACATCAGCAGGGAGAAGGTTTGGATCGGTTTCTAAGCTAGCTCGTTCAAACTTTTCTAAAAACCGCAGTCTATGAGCTACTTCTACTGACAAATTAGCTCGACTTAAACAAGAAGTGTAGAGGCCATGGCTATGTTAGCAAAAGCAACTTGGGAAAACAATCACGGTTCCGTTCAATAGGTCCATCGCTCATTTCCGACATCTGTCGTGGCGCCTCCACATGATTACATGTGTTGTTACAACACTATTGATCCTTTGCTACAAAGGATCAATAGCTCAGTCTTTGGGTTGCAGACCTCCTGGAAGGTGAATCTCCACCCTTCCCTCAAACCTTTTCCAGGGTTGCTCTGTTTTTAGCTCCGTCAATTTTTCCATCAACTCAAATAACTTTGCCTGTCTAAAAATGTGTACCCACAATTATGCATGGTGTTTGCAGTAACGTGATTCTCTCTCATTGATGTTGATATTTAGTTTTTTACCTTTTCTGCATGTCTGTTGTGCCTCCTTTATGACTTTGTGGCAAATGACATGACTTTCTTTCAACAACTCCATGAGTGCATGGGCCATGGTTTATAATGGGCCAGTCTTGGGCTGTTTCCTCATTTTTGCGTGTACCAAAGGTTTAAAAGATTGGGATTTCTCAAAGCTGCTAAAATCTTCACTTATACCAATACTTTCAATTGCATTATAAGGAGACAGACGCTGTGTTTTTACAGGGAAACGCAAGAAAATACTTTAGATATTAATTTAATCTTAAACTGGTTTAAATCTTTCACTTTGCCGTTTCTCTTCCTTTAACACTCAGTCTTATTCAGTGGACTTCAACTGGGGAAATTCCCCTTTCTTTGTGAAACTATGACAGCAATGAATTGTGCTGTACAGGATAATCAACGAGTTCTAGAGTGCAGCCTAACCTGTAATTGGAAGGGAAATTAGTAATAGGCAGCAATTTGGGAATGCATACAGCCGAACCTTTGACAGTGGTCGGTTCATTCATACATTTTTCTTACAGTCAGTGAGCTACAGGGGACAAAAAAAAAACTGGCCAGGATGTGGGACGTAACAGCTCCCATTCATTATAGTGGAGCAGGTATTTGCATTGCAGTTATTGTGCGTGTTGTGATGTTCATTTGAAACCTAATCCAGCATGATTGCACACAGATCGCAGCGCTATCCCTTTCACTTCCCAATAAGTTACGTAAATCATGTTCAGTAACAACGCAGCGTTCCACAACAGAGCAGCGTAATTACACATGTTGCATCAAACGTTGTACTCTGACGCTCACAATGTTGAAGCCATTTCGTCTCCTGAGAGCCGACTGCCCAGAACTGAGACAGTTTCTGCACATTCTGAGTCTCCCAACACGATCTTTGCAACACCGTGCTGCTGAATCACAAACATCTGCCACAGTCAGCACACAACCAGGTCATCCACTGGTGTTAACCCAACTGGCTGCTACCCAAGCGCCTGCTACTGCTGCAGAACCTTCTGGTTAGCTGGAGAAAGAGGCAAATTGCACCAGCACAGAATATGATGGCATTAATGCCAAAAATTGGTAGAAATAACCTTTATAGCCTTTATTCAACTCTTCAACAAGGTTTAGAGGTTTCTATGCATAATTAGTGTGTGAGAAAGTTGTCCTGTCTACTTTTAAAAGGGTGGTATCATGTAAAATTAACTTTTTTGAGCTTTACATTGTCTTATAATGTTATTTCCTCATCAAAAACACACTTGTTTTGCCTTGATTTTGTTCATGCATGTTTGGTTGCCATGGGAGATTCAAGGATTTCTCATTCAGCTGTGTAAATCGCCTAGCCCCACCTTTGAGGATGAAGCTCTCCCCCGGACCTACAGTTTAAAAGCTTCTGCCTCTCAGAGCAGCCCTCCCTCCGCAACTTCCCCACTCAGCTCCTTCAAACTAGTCAGCAGCAATTAGCAAACACCTGGTCGAACTGCATCAGTTGAGCTCATTATACCAGCTACGTCTCAGTGTAACGCTGGTAAAAACACTGCTAGAGGGTTAGTAGAGGACCCCATGTTGTGATGACTTCCTGTAGGCGGAGTTTCAGAAAAAGCAGGAGTTTTTTAAAGAGACAGAGGCCTAATATTAAGGAGTTAATGTACAAAGTCAAATTTCTCTTGTCATTATCCTACGACATACTGACCATTTATCCTCACTCTGATACATTCTCCTACTACTCTCCAATATTATAACGCTTGACCTTGTTTCAATTATTTCAGTCCTTTTTCTGTTTGTTTTTTTTAGATAATTGTCCCTCATGGAGGGATTTAAATTTTCTGGTTTATTCAGCTTTTGTTTTTGATCGACAAGCTTTGTGCTTTTAACCTCCATTGGTTGTAACTAAATATTAAATATTGGTGCATTGTTTTTGTTGTAACTTGCTATATATTTAATTCCTCATTGGGACATGAATAAAGATCTGAATCTGAAGTTGTGCATACAGTGTAGCCCTGGACGACTGGTGGCCAAAATACATTTTAAAAAGTTGATGTGGCATTTGTTCTCACAATAAAAGCACAATATTTCTCACAATATTTAACTATGTTAGCAGTCAAGGTATTTTATCTTTGTGTTAAGACTCGTCAAAGTTAACTTTGCATTACAAAGATGGAAAAATCTTGAGCTAGCTACAGTTAGCTGCAGAGACATCAAGAGATACCTACAAATTCAATTGAATTCTTTGAGCTCGTTTTTTTTTTTTTTTTTTTTTGTACTGTTGCTTTACTTTCGTTTGTACTTCGTTTCTGGAGTTTGTATGGATATTTTTCCTTTAATTGTAGGGAGTTACAAGGAGTAGATGAGATGGAAGGAAGTAAATTACATTTCAATATGAAAAATAACCCTGTCGAACAGTCTAAGAGAGTCTGTGGGGGAGTTCTCCTCTGAGAGCAAGACTGAAGCAAAAGATCATACGAGGACAGAGAGAAGACTGAGTGCAGAGGCTGCTGATGCAACTTCATCTTTGTTTTGTAAAGCCTTAAGTCACAGAATTGTCTGCAGCTGTTTTCAGTTAAAAATTGATAGGTACCATAGGACATTTAGTCTATTACAAAGTCTGAGCAAATAAGCCCACAAGACAATAATACTTGCTGTCCAGCTCCAGATATGGGCAAAAAACCCAAAACAGCCTCACAAAATTCAAATCCTTCTTGGATTGTTGCAAAATGAAGAACGGCTGAATTTGGTAAACACCGCATTCATTCAGACATGTAGCTACTGCACATGTATGCAGGTGAGCAAAACGAGATAGAAATGCCCTATAATTTTTATTTCTTCATACTAGGAAGGCTAAACAAATGAACCTTTTTTTTTTTTTTTTTTTTGACCTTTTAAGTTTTCAACATGTCTCATGGATTTGGAGCTATTGGCAGCCTTTGGGAGGACCCGATGCCACTTGATTTTCCAGAGATGGCAACGACACAAGTTGAACTTAAATCACAAAAATAAGACATCAAAGGCTTTACTTTAACTCTTGGGCTGAGACTGGAGTAACAATTAATAGCCATCGATGTTGACTAATACATCACTGGCTAATAATTGAATATCCCAGC
Organism: Xiphophorus maculatus; assembly: GCF_002775205.1. NCBI lineage: Eukaryota > Metazoa > Chordata > Actinopteri > Cyprinodontiformes > Poeciliidae > Xiphophorus > Xiphophorus maculatus. Next base: position 21,781,571 of record NC_036452.1, on the reverse strand, counting down.
AGATATTCAGGCCTACAACAATAACGTCCGTCTGGATATCAAACCATCCATCTGTCTGCTGGTCCGTCCAGACGGTTTGATATCAAGTGTGAAATCAAACCAATGTGTATTAGGTTTGATATCGATACATATTTTGGACTTTGGAGAGTAATAAAGTAGAGTATACATACAAGTTTACATCTATGTTCAGTAAATTTGAATATTATCAAAAAGTGAATTTATTTCAGTAACTCGGTTCACTAAATCAAACACATTATATAGATTAGTGACACACAGGCTGATGTTTTAGAGCCTTTATTTCTGTTAACTCTTAAGATTTTCTGCTTCCAGCTGAAGAAAACATTTACTGTAAGATTAGAATAATATCTGCCTAAAGATCATTTTCCATAGGTACATTTAATCTGGCAAGTTTCATTAGAATGCATATTCCAATTTATTTAATTTATATGTAATATGTATATGTGTGGATTTGTGTTTGATTCACTGTTTTCTTCCTCACTTCATACGAGTTCATAAGAGTTCTCGAAATGTTCTCCATTGTAACGAAGTTTCTGCTACGACCAAAAATCAGTGTGCTTAAGCAACCTGTTGTTTTGTTTGTTCATGACCTCTACATGTTCACAATCTAAATGGTTGATCCGAAAGGCGTTGCAAAGAGCCAGTGGCACAAATACCACAGTTTGAGAACCCTGGTGCTAAAACGTTCAAACCATCCATCAGGACCTCTTACTAAAGGAATCTGGGTCTTCCAGAGGTGCTAACTTGTAACTTCAACCAAATACACACAAAAGTTAAATTGGAGAATTTACAGTTTTCTCTAACAGTCCCTTAGAAAAACCTTTTAGGGATCTAACTTCTTTCTGTTATTTTTTTTCTGTGGCAGCGCGATCTTGTTAGGGAGATGTTCATTTCCAAGCCGACTATGTCTCCAAAAAAGTGCCAGGGTTGCCAATCATTCCGCACGAATTCTGAGGGAAGCAGAAAAACTTTACCTACCACAACCAGAGAACTTTTTAAGGAGGCTTCTTTTCCCAAAGGCCAAGTAAAGTTTGCCCCTCTTACACAAGGTTTTCTTGTCTGCTGTCAGGCTGGTGGTTTGGTTGAAAGGTTGACGGGAGGAGAATGTGAGCGCGTCTCTTCTCTGAAAAACACTTCAAACTTCGGAACTGACATTCGGCTCATTATTTGAAACTGGTAAGAAATAAACAAAGTAAAAACATGAGCCGAGTTAAGATCCCGTGGAAACGAAAACGTGCGGTTCTCTGTTTATGTGCCCTGTGACTCTAAAATTCATGATCTCCAGAGATCCATAATCTCTAATGAGTCTTCACAGTGATGTAAATTAGAGTTCTTGGTGAACAAAAAGAAACAATCCACTCCAACCCTGAAGCACTGTGGCTGCATGGATCTAATTAATTTCATGCATAAGCATTGGATTAGCATTTCCCTAAAGCTGAATCTGGTTTGGAGTTTTGTTTGTCTCTAGCAAAAAAAAAAAAAAAAAAAAAAAAAAACACAAACAAGAGTTTGGCAGCGTATGTGCTTGTCCTTAAGGGAGGTGTGTGTCTGTGTGTGTCCCTGTAAACGCCCCAGTTGCTTAAAACTCAGTGTTGTAGAAGAACCATGACGGGACCCTCGGAGAAGTGCAAGTCTCTGAGGAACTGACTTGGCTGTTGTCCAACGCACTTCTAGAACGCCGCCGGGGCCTGATAGATGAGTGAGCAGGAACACGGAGCCTGTGTTCTGGTGGCTAACAAGGAAACTCAACGGAGAAAAACAACGTTGAACCCAAGCTGCTCTCACATCGTTTCCTATCCTACCGTCTAGGAGTGTTGGAAAAACGTCTTAATAAAGAAGAAATCAAGCATAATTGAACTTTGTGTTGCTTTCAACCTGGGCTACTGCTTTTGTGTAGTGTGTGTGTAGTGGAATAAAGGGTGTTAATAAACCAGCTGGCTTACATTTCCTGTAAAATCACAGGAGAACATGTTATTTTCTTCCTTTTTATAAGTATCAACTGACCATCTTCAGATTAACCTCTATGCTCCTAAGATGTTGGATATCAAATAAATATTAGTTCAACATTCATCGACTGAGCGTCTGCATGTCATAGCATGAGAGAAGTAATGTTACTATTAAATCATTGCTTTGAAATTTGATCCAGTAGCTGTGGTGCATATGTACAGTATGTGTTCACTAGTGACCATGTTCACTATCCACTTTTTTGGTTGCCTATAAGGAATCTTGCTTGTGTACGCAAATTGCGAACTCTTGCCACCGTTGTCCAGAGTTTGAGTCTCGACCTCGGTGCCCGATGATTCCCAGTTCACATGCCTTTCCTCCTTCTCTCTACTTTTTTTCCTATCTACATACTGTAGAGGTAATGGAACAAAAGCCACTAAAAAAAGAGAAACTCAAGCCATGTCTTTATCCATCAAGAGGTGATGAAGACGACCAGAATGTGGAAGAAAAGAAATAAGTTACTTTGACCGTTGCATGTTGACACATATGCGTCCAGACCAGATGCATCATAAGGTGTCAACTTTTAACAACAAACTCTCAGCGCTATTTTCGTCTCACCTGATCTCGGTTTGATGACCTGGCGTCTCCTAGCAGGACGCCATCTACAGACCACTACATCCCGTAGTGGAGTCTCTCTGACTGGTTGATGCTTCTGGCCCAGCTGCAAAAGTTAAACTCTAGCGTCTACCGCTCTGGATGTGCCGTACGTGTGTCGAACGATCAAGATCTGGAAGCAAGAAGCGCCCGATACGCAAAACACTTCTAGACGTGTCATTAGACTTTTCGTTGTTGATCTAATTATGGTTGTAATATTGGTTACCTTTACAGTCACACAATACAATGAGTCAGAATCCCAATTCTTAGACTTAATTTTAGACCAAAGACTTAGTTGTTGATTGTTCAGTAGGTTTTTAAGTAGGATTGGATGATTTAATAGGTCTTGACATTAGTAAGATTAAACTCTCATTTACAGAAAAATCTGCTGAAAACTTTTCCGCTATTTCTTGGAAAATTGTTTGACAACTTTGAAGAAAATAACTAACTTGGATCTCAGTGGTCCTTCCCTAAAACCTGGCATAAAACAGGAGCGTTTGTCTCTGAGAATTGCGAATATATTTACTTGGTCTCAATTAAAGTCTCCAAGGAATAGTAGGCATTTTATAAGGACAAGCTATAAGAGTCTTGGTCCAGTGGACCAAAGATTTCACACTTCTGGGGGGATGGTACTAAATTAAGTAAAAGGGAACTTACAAGAGATGTACTTTACGCATGTGGTGAAGATCATCCAGAACCTTTGCTGGTTTCAACATGTCCTAAGAAGCCTTTTAAAAGTTCCAAGATTTACTCTGTGTTTACTTGATGTTCCAAATAACTTCTACTTTTCCAAACAAATTGTAACTGTAGTTCTTTCTTTTGCATTCCAGAGCCACATTTATTGGGATGCGAGAGCATAATTCTGCCAAGAAGGAAAAATAAAAAATCCATCAAGAGAACTGACATATTTCTTAAAGGAGGTGGATTTTTTCCTACTCAGGCATACGTATACACATTTTATAATGTAAATCTCCAACGTCGTCTTTCTTGAGAACAAATTATAAAGAACAGTAGTAATGGTGAATTGAAAATGCTTAAATAAAAACATTTTAATGTACTTACTGTCTATCTTGGCTGTTAGACGCTTCCCACTCCTGTTTTCAGGCTGAACCATCGCAGCACAGCCCTTCAGTACTTAGACAGTTTGGATGCCAACTTTGCAGCATTCAGCATACAACTCCTGGACTTGATTTTAAAATATAGTGGGGCTTCTGCTGAAAATGCCAGTGATGTAAATTGGGAGGGTAAACTAAAACTTTAAAGTTTTCTAAAATAAGTCAAACATGAGCTGAGAAGATGATAAAATGTGTTCCCTAGAACAGAGGAGATTATCCAGAAACTCTCTGTGCTTCCTAGTGTGACTAACTATTTCAATTGAACTAAGGACTAATTTCAATTCAATTGAGTTCAATTAAAGAATTTTTTTTTTTTATCAAAAGGGAACATAAATGTTGTCATAACTCATATCATCCAAATATATTCTGTGGTATTATGTCAGTCTTGCAACAACTCTGAGGAGGTTTCAAAAAGATATTGACATTGTTGCAGTTCAATATCTGGGCAGCAGAGACAATATTCCACAGTAACACACCCTTGACGACACTACCAGTTGTTGGCAAGCACAGCTAATCCGCCTCGTTTGCTTTTGCTGCTCCTCTTTAAATCTGTCTGATTGCATGGTTTGGGTTTTAGAGGTTTTATTTTATTATTATACCGTCTAACATACAAGCCATCTATCATTTAGAACAAGCTTCTAGTCTTGTTCTAAATGAAACAGTGGCTGTTTGGAGCTGAAGAAAGCCTGTTGTTTAAAACGCTGAGTTGATGTTTTTTTTCTTCCTGTTTGTTTATTAGTTATTGCCAGAGACCATTAAAAGCTTCATGATCCATCTTTAACTGTGTTTACTCAAGAGTTAAAGTGTGTTTACAGATGCAAATTTAAGTGTGTGTGTGTGTGTGTGTGTGTGTGTGTGTGTGTGTGTGTGTGTGTGTGTGTGTGTGTGTGTGTGTGTGTGTGTGTGATTTGTGCCCCTGGAGAGGCTCCTTCCTGTTCTCTCCCAGGGGCTGAATCAGTGTAGTGGTATGAAAGTGCAGTGGATGTTACATCACACATACACAACTCATCACACTCTGAGGAGGCTGAGGACAGGAAGAGAGAGTGGGCTCACACTACAGTCTGCTGCAGTTGTTTGTGTGAGACGTTTAGCAGAAAGCAAAAGCAGGCAGACCAGGTAAAATGCCTCTGCATAAGTTCTGGCTCTTGAGGTTTTTCACATTTTGCTACAAATAAACACTTCAATGGATTTTGGCTCATAATCTGAACAGGAATGGGAATATAAATGGTTTTCAATCCCTTTTACAAGGAAATGTTCCTAAACTGAAGAACCCATTTGTTTCTCGAAGTGTTTACACACCCTTAAATTAAAGCCTTAAAATGTCTTAAATTTATTTTTTAAAAAGCAAGTTAGCCTTGAATATATTAATCACGGGTATTAAATTTTGCCCCTGGAGGTTTTCAGACAGGTAAAAGTTTGCCACATGCAGACATCTTCATTGCGCTGTTTGTGTTACCAGGCTACTGGTAATTAGCTGCTAACATATGTTTGACATGTAGCTATAGCTAACTGTTTTCCCTCCAGCAGGGGCGATAGAACTGCCCATAATGCGATAAGTGCAAATTTATTGCCAGTTGGCTGGATGACAATTGTTTTTGCCACTGGCTGACTTCTACCAACTCTTACAAGGCTACATTCAAAATCATTTTTAGACTCTGCACTTAACATTTGTTTGATTTGTTTGTCATAGTTTGCTTATATTTTATTTATGAATTCAACTAATAGATAAGAGCTAGAGTAAAAGGTTCTTTCCATTTAGCCAGACCAAAAAACTCAAGATGTCTACTAACCTGCAAAAGAAAGAAAAAGGGAAAAAATGAATCATGTATGGACTTTAGATTTAGTTACAGATTGAAAAGAGTGCATGACCTAGAAGTCCGAAACTACACCAGAAAACAGTGAAACACATTACTCTGGGAGATTAGCCACTTTAAATCTAGCGACAGTCGCAGGGCAGCAAACCCATTTAGGCTCATTTGTCACCATAGTTGCTCCCCAAAGGCCCCTTCATTGTTGCTAGACGTGTCGGGGCCACGTAAAGTTTGAATTAGACCAGGCGCCCGATTAAAACCACTGGGGTAAAATTAGGCATGAGGCCTGGCTTTCTCTCACAGCCTGTTTTTTCTAGGGGATTAGACGACTTTTTAAAGTTATTGGAGGGCTAATACGCATGATTAACACAGCTGATTATTGTGAAAATGGAGGTGCATTTTATTGGCCTCACCTTAAGGGGTCCGGGCTGCTGCCTGGGGGGAATGGTGTTCAGTAGTTTACTTGAACAAGCTCACTCAAGGTCCAGTGAGGAATCATAATGCCTTATTTAACGCTTGCTGTGTAGATAGCATGCAGTGAACTGTGGCTGAACTATAAGGGCTCAGAGCTGGAAGCTAACAGCCTATAAAAGTTGTTGAAAATACAGTATTTGGTGGGAGCTTTTGTTTTGTTTTTTAAATTTAGTTTTACCCTCGAGACAAAGCGTCCTACGCAGATAATAAAACACATTAAATAAAGAATTAGTGTAAAAGAATTCATTTGCAAACTTTTTGTTAATTTGGACCATTTATAAAAGTAAAAATACAAAAATGTATCATGAATTCATGGCAAACTTTTCTACAATTTCTAAAGCTTCAAATCTACAAATTTGGGGAATTTTTTTTTTTTTTTAATCTCAAGACCTGGATGGATATACTGTATGTATACAGGTGAGAAAAGAGTGAAAAAATTGACTTTTTCCATTCCTACTTTTTCTTTTCCATTCTGCAAAAATAATTTCAAATTTCACACTTTTCCAAACGTTTCTGGAAGCAGGCCGGAAGTGACGTGGTTGATGTTCTGTTGGCCTTTAAAAGAGAAACGGATTCAGAAACAGACCTCCGTAAATAATAATCATTTTAAAACACTTGCGTTGACTAATTGGACCAGTAGCCGTGGTGATGGAGTGACATCACGTCGTCATAAACAGGTGACTCATCCGGTTGTTGCTCATGGGAACGTTTTAATTAAACGTCCACACCCATCTTGGCCTGCAATTAGTTACCAGTTGAGGGGCTGTTGTCAATGTTTACGATGTGTTGGAGGTACAGGAGGCAGGCCTGTTGTTACCCCTTTGGGTCAAGGTCAGAGGTCAAGGAGAGGGGCGGGGCTGACCAAAGCAGAATTGAACAAGTCAAGGAACTATTATGGGAAACAAATACCACACTTCCAGGTTAGCGTAGCCTGTTAGAAACAACTTTCTCTTGAGAAACCTAGGCAATAAAATAAGGGCTGTTCTGCTCAGAGAAAAGAATGCAGACACATGTTCACGCAACATGTATGGCATATTTGGAAGACGCTCCCTGAGCATTTGCAATACCTGTTAATTCAAGGCAGAAGGCAGAAGGAGAGAAGCTGCTTCCTCTCCAGAGCTGTCACACTGGAGGTATCGCTCTGGATTAGACGTCTTTCTGTCTCATCTGTCTTGGTCAGTTTTCAGTGTCTTTGCAGAAGCTCTGTGTATAGCCTGGTATACACACTTGATAGACCTTGATTCAGTTCTCTGATGTCAGATTTTATGGAGATGTATATATTTTCTGGACATGAGGCTGATGATTCCCTGTCCAGACTAGTGAATACAAAAAGATCTCATATTCATCAAAGGGACACATGTTGCTACCTCCTGCTTGTTTTGTATGGACCGTAGCGGCGACGGTATGATCGGCCAGCAGTCCACAACAGCTCAGGAGAAGATGGAGTTGGACAAGAGTTTTCTCCCTCAGTGCTGAGGGAGGACAGTTGACACAGCATTCATCAGAGCCACATCCTGCTTTTCAAGACGCAGCTTGGAGCGTGTGTAAAACCTCACTGTGTCTGAAAAGCTAGCAAACCAATGACACAGGAAGATCCTGAGTCATATAGATTTAAAAGAACAATCCATCCACCAAGAACTGTGTGCTTCACTGATTCATTGTATGTTTTCCAGTTTATGGTTTAAATAGGAAAACTTCTTGGACACAGGTTACGTCTTTGACAACAGCGATGGGTTTGGTCAACTGAGAGAGAATCCAGTGGATGTTGGAGCCTGTCAGGTTGTTGGTCTGATTCTACAGTCACCACTGAATAAATATGAATACTACTCAATAATACCAGAACCCTGATGATCCATACAGGGCAAATAAGTAGGTGTGACTGGCCGTATGGGGTAACAGAATGACCGCTGATCATTCTGTCTGAACAACGTATAATCATGAAAAGATGTCGACATGGAGACGTCTACTGATGTCGACATCTGGTTGAAAGGTGGTTGGGGTTGATAAACTGGGAAAGGCAAACCGGATTTTTAACGTCTTTGGATGGAACCCATAGGCTAAAAAGATACATTTCACCATGTTCTTATGGGCGAAATGATGTCATGGACTGTCAAACCCTAAAAATAAATTAAAATAACATTTTTTAGAGAAACAGTAGCGTGGCCATTTCCTTTCCACGCAGTTCTGCTTGATTCTCATCTCCCTTCAGTGCTCCGTCTGGGATTTTGCCTTTTGAGAAATACAAAGGGTTACGACCTTTTCTGCTGTATAAGTAAATATCTGGCTTTAACTCGTTATTAATGCACTGTAGAGGCTGACCTAGCTCTATCTGTAAAACAGAGTTCCTTTGAGTTAAACTCTTTACTAACCGTCAACAGTGACCGTAACTTCCAGCTTCCCTTCAAACAAATTAACCGACTATCACTTGTTTCTGAAACAGCTGGAGGTCTATTTGCCCTCCTGTTTACTGGAGGCTTTTCTCTTTGCATTGACGCATGTAGTTGCACTGGCCTGTTACCAGGTGTGAAATTGGGTTAACGGTAAGGCAAGGCGCCGCCGGGAGCCAACATGTGCCTCGAATCTGTGCTCTGAAAGTGAAGTCAAGATGTACGTAGCAACTTAAAGGGAGAGCGAAGAGGGCAGGTGATGTCATGCAGTTGGTTTGGGACATTTTTATCACACATGGTTTCTATATCAGTCAGCTGCTGTTTAGCTGAGAGCATGGGAGCGGACCGGACCGGGACCTAAATGAGACATGTGCAGGCACATCTGCAGATAACTACCGCCGGCCCGACTTTGACTCCGCATGCAAACCTGTTCTTATTTAATTTCACCTCCACCCAACAAGCTACCCAACTCAAACAAACAGTGTTAAAAAGGCCAGAGAGCCACAGGGTTCCTGAGCGTTTGCTGTGCTGCACCTCGCACTGCTAATGATTAGTTTAGGCGTTCTCTCAGGAGAGGAGCAAATTATTCATAGGCCTTTGAAATACTTTCAAGGCACATATTTAATTTTGTCAGTAGATGTCTAGAATAAAGCAGGACAATATTAGGTTCAAGCTGTTTTTTGTAGCTTGTTTAAGACTTTCAGAAGACTTTTATTAGGCATTTATATTTGAATATTAATAATTTTCTGAAAGGAATAACTCAGAACTCAGTCAAGTAGATCACTTTGTGTCTTCATTTAAAATAAATACAGATTAGTTTGTCCCTAAGTTTGAAAATAACATTAAGTCCAATAAAATTAACCACGTATCATTGAAAACAATGTTTTCTGAAACTTTTAAAGCGTTGAAATGTTTCCTTTGGGTTATCATTGATAAAGAAGGATATGATTATAGTAGTAAAGTAGGCAGTGCGTCATCAGTGACCTTCCTGAATCAAACAAGAACAGAACTGAATGTAAAACATTTCCAGTCAGAGTAACTGTTTAATGTAAAAGCGGGATTAGAAATTGAAATATTATAGTGGATAAGAATTGTATAGATTTTTTTCTCTGTCTTATTTTCTATTTAGGAAGAACGCGTTGAATCTTCCATTCTCATTTGGTTTCACAGGAAGATTCTCAGCGGCTCCTGGGCTTCTAGCTCCATTTCCTGTCTAAATAATAATCAGTTTCTGTTTAAATAACTACCTAATACTAATGGGCTGATGGTTTAAAGGTTCATAAAATACCGTCTGCATGGGCTGCTGTGAAATGTTTTAGATTGGAGTTGTTTTAACAGCTACCTAGCTAACAGTTTCAACCTCTGGGTCCAACTAATCTGGATTTATAGAATAAAAACACCAAGGAGGAATGACCGGATTAAAGATGCTAACTAAATCTAACTAGAAGTACCAACTCTAACCTGTTGCTACACACTGCCAATCAAAAAGCGTCAGCTTTTCTCTAGCTAGAATTGGGCCCAAAACTATTCCCATTGCTGGTCGAGTCTAACAGAGTCTGTGGAGAGAAATTAAGATTCGGGACACATCAAAGTCTGCAGCCTCTGTAAACGGGGCTACAGACCACGATGCTTTGTAAAGCAAAATTTGCTGCTGAGCTCACCAGTCTGAGTCTTCGCTCATCTTTTTATTCACCTTTACGGCTCTACAATGTACTGGTGAACATCAGATCAACAGGTACCAGACAGAAGCCAAAGACACTGAGGAATCAGTCTGAAGACTTGTAGTTTTCTCCCTCAGAGCAGCTCCTGTTACGGCCTGGCCTGTTTTTAACATCACATCATTTCATCACTTTGCTCAACATCCACATTCCCAGATGCATACGTGTGACCCGAAAACAGGACTCCAACAGTGCCACGGTATTTCAACCCCACTTTTAAAATAAATGCTGAAACTGACGGCATTTAGATGCAGACAGAAAGAAACGTGTGCCAAGTTTTTGTTTTTTTTCCCCCCTTTAATTTGACCAACCTGACTGAGCGATTTTGTCTCGTTAAAATTCACGGCACAGGTTCAGAGCTTTACCAGAAGCCGTAATTATGACTCGCTGCATGGAGCGGGCCGTCCGAAGGCAGAGGTCGCTCTGGGTGAGTTCAACCAAAAACGAATGAATTCAACAGCCGCAAAAACACGGCTCCACAAACACATGGGTGTGCATACAAATGCTTCTCTCTCGTTCTTGTTTTGGGACAGGGGTTAAATTTGTTCTTCCATGTGACGAACAGGTTCAGTACAACCAGCTGACCCTCAGTTTTTCTGGCTACCACCGTTTGCATACCTAACATGGCTATAGTCATGTAAGCGCAATCAGCAGGACCACCACGCTCCACGGGACAAGATATCCACGGCACTACGGATATGGATGAATGTGTCCACTCTTTAAATATGGTTTATTGTGCTAAGTTGTTTGGCAATGAACCCAAAATCTGGTTTGAGCTCAAGTTTGAGACTTCTTGGGCCAAACCTTTAAAACAAATGAAACCCAAAATCTTAACACATTTGTATTCTGCACTCTTCAATGACAACAACAGAGGAAACATCAACGCATTCCCCCTTCTGTAGAAACAAGTTTCCTGTGAATGTTGCAACATGAATTGACCTTTGAATGCCAAGAGAAGCAGCTTGATACTCAGCATTTTCAAACAGCATCAACAAATGCACGCTGCTAACGGAATGAGATGAGATGCTCTGTGCGCTCTTTACCCAATCGCTAACTTTGGCGGTGGTGTATGTAATGCACCAGCTCAATGAAGCTCGCTGGATATTGCGTCCGCCTTAACAGACGCAATTTCGTTACACCTAGTCTTCGTGAAGATTGGGGCCACAACATCTTTACCAGCAATAGAATGTCTGAAACATTCCTCCTGCTCTGACTTTAATTGCTTCGTTCACTTCCTCCGCTGCCATTGTTAAAACTACAGGCAGACTACAATTCTAAAAGCGCAGAAAATTGACGTAATCGTTCACAACTTCTGCTTCTGTTTGGCAACTAATCCGGTTGAAATTCAACCAAAGAAATTGATCTCAATTGTAAAAATCCCAGACAGGTCACTGAAGGGAAATGAGAATCAACTGGAATTGCACAAGAAGACGCTGGCCATCATCAAACCTGAGCACAAATGTGCTTGTTGACCTTGAACACCTTGAAGAGAAAGAACTAGGTGTGTGTGTGAACAACCCGTTCTCCGACTGGTACAGCACCACCGACATCATGTTTGGGTTTTACTGGAAGTTTCTCTGGCTGACAGCTGAACAAGTAAGGTAGACAGATGTCTTCAGAAAGCAGAGATGTCTGTTTTCATTAGGTGGAGATGGATTGATGTATGGAGAGAGAGGGGGAAGAAAACGATCAGAAGAAGAATGTGATCAGCAGGACAGAAGAAGAAGCTCTGCATTTGATCACAGTCAAAGTGGACCCAGCAGATAAGAGCCGGCGCAGACATGTCCAAAACACCTACACAGTCTTCTCTTTGAAATCTTTATTTCCCAGGGCTCTCCTTCCATACGCGCTCTCAGAAACACGGACTGGGCTAAACTTTCTGCCCCCGGGTCAGGCGGTGAAAGAGGAACAAAGTGATATCTATGTTCTGCCGTTCGTATTTGTGTTGGAGGCGCCACGCGTCCTGAGCTCCATATTGGCTCAAGGTAATTACACCTATACACCACCAATATCCCCTCCCATTACTGCTCTCTAATGAGTCTTACTGCTCGTACACACACACTACTTTGTCGGGGCAGTGGAGCCCAGTGACAACATCGGTTAGCTTCATCCTGTCACGTCAGGGTTGCTTGTGTTATTCTGCGGTCAGGTTCAAATCCCCTCCCCAGGTTTCATCAGCAGAGTGTCACTTGCTGTACGCGTGACAGCTAAACTCTGGTTCATGACACTATTCAGAAATTTTATTATAATGTTTGGACATATTTATGAAAAATAACATACCTGAGGAGTAAGAGAAGTAGAGAGATGAGAAGAGCAGAGAGTTGAGGGGCAACAGCAGAGGGCAGCAATTTGGTTTTTTTAAAGGAGCAGTGTTGTGTACAATCACCTTTTTTGTTATAATGTTATTCCCTCATTAAAAACATAAACATACCTGTAGTGTTCTTTAAAGGGTTTGAGAAACTCATTATGTGAGCTACGTCTCAGTGCAGAGCTGCTAAAAATACTACAGAGCTAATAGAGGAGAGATGTTGTGATGACAACCTGAAGGAGGAGTTTCAGAAAGAGTTGGCGTTTCTTAAAGAAAAAAAATTACAAAGACAAGGTGAAAAGTTACAAAGAGATATTTGATATAGATTTTTATAACTGAAAATAACAGTGACATGATTGTGCTATAAAACGATTCTATGTGGCTGGAGAACACATACTGAGCCTTTAACACTTGCTAGTTTTTGTGGACCAAAACTGGAACATTTGTTCCATTTCAAGCTGGTGTGGTTCACGTTCACACAGCACTATATCAAACCAATTTTTGAGTGACCTGTTCCCCTCCTTGCCTGTGGGAGCGCTGCACTGAAAGAAACAACATAAAAACCTCTGAAGAAGACGGGGAGCACAGCTTCCTTCTTCACGACACGGAAACAAAAATGGAGAAGCGTAATATTTTAGCGGTTGGAGGATTTTTTGGGGGCAAGAAACTAAGAGCCATTTCTCCAGCCAGCGCTAGCCTTGTTTGTTTGGTTGAATTTACCCAGAATGCTCTGTGCTATAGTGCTTGCTTTGGACAATTACCAGTGCACATGATTCTCAAAGTGACAAATGCTATTGCTAGCATCATGCTAGCATCCTGCTTGGGAATGCTGAATCATTTTGAAGCCACTTTTTTTCCTCAGCTTATCAAATGGAATCCTAATAAAACACACCAATGTTTTTTTTGTGATAAAAGTCAAAAAGTTTAAGAGCTTTGAATTCTTCTGCACAGCACATACGTGCTCTGGTAAATCTCAAGACATTCGTAGCTGCATGCGTCTCATTTTTGGATTCCTCCACCAACCATGCTCGTTTGATGACTTGATGTACTTTCTGTTCTGTGCTTTATGGCTTGGAAAGGTCCAATAAAGTAATAAATGACTGATGAAATATGCAGTCAGATTCCATCACCGCACTCCCGCGTCTCATCTGCGCAGCACGGATCAAAGCCCGGCTAACCGAACGAGCACAGTCGGTTTGTACCCTTCGGTCCCTGGGATCTGGAGAGATTTGTCCTGTTTAAGCCATAGCAGTAGATCATAACTCCACGATAGTCCCCCTGCGACTTCTGTCTGAGCAACCCAGATTTGAGATTGGGAAATTTCAAAACACAGTAGAAGCTAATCCTGTAAATCTGAGAAACTGGAAGCTGCTAATCTAACTTTCCAAAGTGTCTTCATTTACTTTTCATCAAATCCAGACCTAAGTCTTGTTTACTTGAGTCTGTGTTACTTACACTTCTGAAGTTTTTTTTTGTTTTTTCTTAACCTTTTCTGTTTAATGAGCTCAAGCGCAGAGAAACACATGTGGAAATGTCACGCCAAAGATGAGAAAACAGTTCTGGAGACAGCGGGGTCAGATTTTACATGCTGTCTAATAGCAAATCCAGCTGACTCAAGCAACTGATCCTCTTCTTTTAAAGCACACAAGACACACGCTCATTACCGGGCGTGCTGCAGGTTGTTAAGTAACTCAGACTGTATTTAAAAGCCGTGTTGAAGCTCTACAGGGGAAATGTTTAAAGGCCATATTTGCTATTGGCAACATGGCACTCGTGTTGTGGCTCAACACTCACTGAAAGATCTGCGGCATTACATAACTCAGTGAGGGAGCAGGACGGCCGGGAAGCAGAGTTTTGGTTTGACTCTCCTGTGAATTAGACACTGATCTCTGGTTGGTCCCGCACATTCAGCTGCTAATTGGAAATATTCTAATAATGTGTGCCAGGAGTTTATTTTGCAGTAACTGGTTTGTCTAAAGCAGTGTTTCCCGACCCTGGTCCTCAAGGCTCACTGCCCTGCATGTTTTAGGTATTTCCTTGCTTCAGTCCAGCTGATTTCAACTGATGACTGATTAACAGGCGTTTGTTGAACTGCAGTCAGTTGAATCAGGCACATTAAAGCAGGGAAACCTCTAAAACAGTGTGCCTTGAGGACCAGGGTTGGAAAACACTGGTCTAGACTCTAGAGCTACTTTCCTGAAACTTTAAGATTAATCTCTTCTTCAACACACCTGAATGGAATCACTGGTTCATTGCAAGGATGCATCAATACAGTAGATCATGAGAATTAGATTTCAATGGTGTACATAATATCAACAAGTACATTTTTTTAAGGTTTTTATGGCTCTAGTGGCATTTATTTGACAGTATTTGCATTTCCTTTAACAAATATGAGCAAACCTTTGTCTGTATTTTGCTAATGTTGGAAAAATAACCCCACAACTTTGCAATTGCAGTGTTTCCATGAAATACCTAATGAAATTAAAATCACATGCGAATAAGCTTCTTCATGCAAGAAGTCATTAAAAATCATGGCAGCCATGTTGGGGTCTTATTCCGGTCTTCAATCGACTTGGGAGCAGCTAAAAAATGTTAGTTATTTTTTTTTAATTTTCAGAATTTCAATTTGCGGAATTTTATTAACATTAATGGAAACGCAACTGATCTGATCAACGTGATCTGACAGCCTGTCGCAATTAATCAATTGACTGCAAGATTCTGTCTATAGAAACTTCACTTTCCATTTTAATTGTTGTTTTGTTTATCTGTCTTGGGCGTTTAAAATGTCTTCCAGTTGCAGTGTTGAATGTTAGAAATAATTTATTTTTGTTAATCTTTCAGAGGATGTTTTTGCATCATCATGCCATTTCCATTACATGAGTTGATATTATTGTTTATCGCAATACGTTCTGGGGCAATTTATCAGAATTTGTTATCATGGCAAGCCTAAGCCATGTTTTAAAATAAGGCATTTCAAAAGTGTTTATCACCTTCTCACTAATCAGAGAAAAACTCCTGGTGGAGTAACAGTAATTAAAGCTTTCCTGTTCAGACAGGAGATCTAATCTTTAAAGCACTTCACTGTTTATCTGTCAGACTCATGTTGGGCCGTCAATATCGGTTCCAGGAAAAAAAGAACATTATTTGCAAAACTAAAAGTTCATGTTAACCCTAAATCTGCCAGTTGTATGAATAATTTTGGCCTTACCTTTTTGTGTTCCTTACAGTGTGATCAGTGTTGCATCCCAAGCCCAAAGGAGGCAGTTCTCATTAGAAGTGCTAACAGTTGAGATGCGTTTTTTTTTCTTTTTTCTTGTTCTTTAGTGAGTTAACTCGCCACATGAATAACCCAGGGTAAGCAGGGGGATAAAGGGCCCATGTGTACTTTACACTAACTATAACTTGCTTCATTAAAGTCCACACGCACATATGCAACCTAATCTGGCCGGATAATACGGCGCATTAAAGAGGATCCAGACAAACGGCCACCCGTTGTGTAATCAGAAACCTGAGCAGATCGTTTAGGGTCTGCACTGGAATTCAAAACGAGAGCTCTCCCTGAAAATACTTCAGGCTCATGTGTCTCATTCCCGCCCGCACACACAGTTTGAACAAAGGTATAAAGTGCAAGTTATCAAAAATGGATTTAATTGCATCTTTTACACATTTTTATTGGGGCTTAAAAAAATGTAAGTTCCATAAGTTTTTATATTTAAGACCTTCTAAAACATTTTTATTCTTTCTTTTATGATGGGGGGCCTCATTGTGAAATATGTGAAAACAAATTTAAACATTTAAAGGGGCAGAATTATGTCAAATTAAAATGTTTAAGACTTACATCATGTTATAAAATTATTCCCTCATCAAAAACATACATGGATTGTTGCCTTAACTCGTTCATGCATGTTTGAGAAATTCTTTAATCAGCTCCTTCAGACTAGCCAGCACCAATTAGCAAACACGGGGTGAAACTGCATATCATCACGAGCTACTTCTCAGTGCAACGCTGGTAAAAACGTTGTTAAAGGGTTAATGTAGGAGCCATGTTGTGATGACTTCCTGGAGGCGGAGTTTCAGAAAGAACAGGAGTTTCTTAAAGAGACAGAGACCCAATTTCAAGCCATTAAACTAAAAAGTCATCATTGTAAATCATATTATATATATATATATATATATATATATATATATATATATATATATATATATATATATATATATATATAGCATTTTTATGCTATATATATATAACTGAAGGTAGCAGTTACTTGATTGTACAATAAAATGTCCCCTTTAAAAAGAATCATACATACAACCTAGCAAAACCAGGCAAAACTTTCAACCAGTTGAAGGTTTTGTCTGTAACACTAGATTTTGTCAAGTTGCACATTTGGGAACTGGTGAGCATGTTGGAAGATACATGGTCAACTGGTGAAGTCTGCTGGTATTTAGGTGCACTTTACTATCATACTCTGTTTGGTGACCTTTACTCACCATTCTGACTGACTGAAGGATAATCCCTGTCAGACTATCACTTTTGCTCTCTGTTCTGGCAAATTCTATCATTTACCTCCTCATGGCCGGTAGGCATGTGTATCAAATTACACCCAAAGTCCTACTTGATTGCTTAACTTTCTTTGTCAATGAGTGGAAATTCGTTTTGCGATGTTATAGGAATCATGTATGGCAAAAGACTTTGATATTGCCTTCTGACAGTAATGAGACGAAGTCTTTAAGACTTTTGGGCAAAAGAAAATCCACTATATCATGTTCTCTGTAGTCCGTTGTCACTTCGCATTATAGCAGAAAATGCACAGAAGCTCTTAGTGTTGCCTCCAACCCTAACTTTGTTCTACTTCAACTGCCCAAGATTTAACCAACATCAGGTTACGTCTCTGCTTATGCTAATATAAGTGGATGTTCACTTGAGCTTTGACGTTAAAGAAGAACTTATGTTCGTCCCAGACATGGAAAAAAAGAAAAAAAGAACCCCGCCAGTGTTGACACGTGGTAAACACCCTGGATGGATGAAACCGGTATGGAATGGAACCGGAGTGTGGGGTAATGATAGATAATCGCTGTGTTAACATGGCGGATTACATGATTCAAGCCAGTGGAAGATGGCAACGAAACCCAAAACCAGATGGAGAAGGGAAACACACACAGCAAGTATACCATATACAAAAGCGAATGTTCAACCAAGGCCTGTCCAGCATAATGAATGGAACAAACACGTTGAATGTGTTTAACCTTCCACCTACTCGCTCATCCACCTCTATGCTTTCAATGAAGGGGCTCCTTTTTTTCCAGTAACCTCTACTCTTTTCCTTCCCGTAAAGGCTACTCTGTATATACTTAGCCTTTATACCAGAGAAGGACATGTGACATGGAAACTGACAAAAAACAAAAAAAAAGGAAGGAAACCTACGGAAAAAAAGAAAGATGGAATGATTAGTCATATATGAACTGGAACAAAACATGACACAACACATTCAGAGCTAGGCTACAATGGTTAGAAATGGTGAACATGCTGAATCCATTATCGCCAACTGCAAAAAAATGTACGGTTCTTTCCAGCTGCCAGTTTGTATTTTATTTATTTAATTTACAGCCTAAAATGACCATGTCGCACGTCGACCTAAATAAAAGTTTTGAATGAAAAGGAATAGTTTGAAGAAAAAAAAAAAATCTTCTAGACACATTGGAACGTGACGTCACATATGCAAGATGCCGCTGTAGGGCAAAACGCTGCTCAACAACAGTAACTACCACTGGTATCAACTGTCCAGTCGTCAACGTAACGCACCAAATCCTAAATGTCTGGTATATAAAAGAAAAGGGGGATCAGTGCTTTGCTAGCAATTGTTTACGCTGTGACAACTAGATAAAGTTTTAATTAAGACAAAATAGTGAGCTAGCGTGAAGTAGGTCAGTTTTGCTAGCTTGACTTTGACTACCTTAACTTGTAGATGTGCTGCAGAATTCGGTGTTTCGGTTTTTAATAATCACAAAAATCTGTTCTTTGCATGTGAAATGTTTGTCTTTTCTGGTGTTGAACTCTGATACACTTGTGGAGTTGTTGTCAGTCAGTTGCTATGACAACGGGTCTGCGTGCAGCGTAGCTGACAGAGAAAGAGAAAAAGGAAGAATGAGTGGCTCTTAGTTGTTCTTCAACTGTTTTTGTGCTTTATTTGACCCTTTTCTGTGGTGCACTGCACAAAATTAATAACACCAACATATCCAGGTTTTATTTAGTTAACAGAATAGTTCTACTGCTGCAGCGCGGTAATGGATGGCAAGTAAAAGAATTGTCTTTTTGCCCTCCGACGTTGTGTGCATGCGTGACATTTCCTGATGTAAACAGTAACACGCAACGTTACTGTTGACCAGCCCTCCAATCATATCTTTTTCCAGTCTGCTGTTGTATAAATTCTTGTGATCAGGCAGCAACGTGACCTCACCAGCTGGGTCGTTAGCGAGCGGCGTGGCCATTGGCTGCTGGCCCCGGCGACGTTAGGGTTATGGCTCCTGCTAAATCTCCAGGGAGGGCTGTAACGGTGCAGAACAACAATAGGGCCGGTGCTGTGTTTAGTCTGCGTCTGTGGGGGCTTACAGCAGATTCCACGCTTTGAAACGAGACCCCACTTTTCCTGCAGAGACTTTAAGACTCTCTCGCAACTTCGCTTATTACGTCTCGGTTGACTTCTCATCCGTTTTCCAAGACACGCCAACATTCGCGGTTGCGCCCTGGACTGCAACCAGCTGATATCTACTGCTTCCCTATCAGTCCGGCCCATCTCCCGCTGAGGCGTCGCACTCGTTTGGGACTGTGCAGGGAAAAAAAGGGAGGGATGAAGAATGAACTGAACCTCGTAGCTTTAATCTGAAAACAAAGACTCGCCCTAGGATTGTTAATGTTTTCTTTGGACCGTTCCTTTGACTACAAACAATCCAACCGCCGTATACGAGTCCCATTGGACTCAAGGGTACATTTGCCACTGGAAGTCGTAACCAGATGTCTGGACATGAACTTTCAGAGTCTGCAGGTGATAGAGGCAGAAGTTTAGGGCATTCTTGACTGGAAGTTGTCTTAATTGACTTTTGCCTTAGAGGTATTTTGCAGCATAACACTCCCAGTTCTATGACACAAAATGTCTTCAGTTCATGTCACTTTTGTTACCGGTGCTTCAGCCAAGAAGTTCTGAAAAGAAGGATAAATAAAACCTTAAAAAGGTCAAAATGTTGTTTTGTGAGAACACTTCTTATTCGTGTGACCCTACAGGTCTGTGGGTTCAGGTTCTGTCAATGCCATGGATATATTCAAATTTTTGTTCTGGCATTAGATTTTTAATTAGATGTATTCTCACACTTAATGGGATGCTAATGACGTAATGAAATATTTGGAAATATGAATAATTTCACAAATGCTGACAAACATCGCACTCTCACCTGAAGAGAAATAACTCAAGACCATGATGGTCATGTTTCAGTGATTGCATTTGGTAACCTTTTGGTTTGATTTACTTGTACAACTGCAATC
Source organism: Xiphophorus maculatus (assembly GCF_002775205.1). NCBI lineage: Eukaryota > Metazoa > Chordata > Actinopteri > Cyprinodontiformes > Poeciliidae > Xiphophorus > Xiphophorus maculatus. Next base: position 21,761,605 of record NC_036452.1, on the reverse strand, counting down.
TTTGGGGATAACTAAATGAAGCATATGGTTAAAATGCTGAAAGGATTCACTATGTTTGATGTCAGCTCAGTAAGACTGAATATTTAGGTGCAATCAAAATTATGTTTTAAATAATTTTAGTTGGATGAAACCAGCTTAAAGAACTGTTATTATCTACATCTCCGTTCCTAACACACTGGTTCGTTTTTCAGTTTATACAGGATGTATTTCACATTAAAGGGGATTTTCAAGTGTTTTGCGCCACAAACACCAGACTAGGATTGTCCACGTTGATTTTTATTGTATATTCCCAACCTGACTCACTGATAGGGTTCATGTTCTTTCTGAATAGCAAAGAAAAAAGCTCCGCTGTCTGTCAACCAAACACACACACTGAACATGTAATTCTTGTCACTGACTGATACTTTCTGGTTTCCGTGGCTTCTCGACAGCCCTCAGCGCCGTGCCTAAATAAATGTGGAGCCGGGTTTTTGGAAACTTCGCAGCAATTTTCGGAGGGAGAGTCGTTCTTGTCAACCACCTGATGCATCTGCATGAGGCGCTACTGCACCGACTCTGGTGGGCTGCTCCGCCGTCCCCTCTGTCCTGTTACATAACAGTAGGAGAGACAGCGACCAGGAGCCAAACATCTACAGCAGCTGTGTGCTATGGGGCCCCGTTTGTAAAGTTACACAGTAAACAATTGACACCTACAACTTGGATTATTACTTGGGTTAGACTGTCATAAGAGAAAAAAATGGGGATTCACTTTTCAGTCATATTTGCATTATATTATTCATTCACTTAGAAATGTAACAGTCTCAAACTAAATATTTAGTATGAAGCTTAATATTTATGCTCTGAACTAAATAACTTGTTCACTAAATCTTTAGTTTTAGCTAGATGTTTAGTTAGCAAGCTAAATATTCAGTTTACAAAGGAAATATTTAACTAAATATTTAACGTGAAGCTAAACATTTAGCTCAGATAAAGTCTTTAGTCACCAAGCTAAGTATTAAGTTTGAGCTAAATATTTTGTTTGGAACGACATATTTAGATTGAGCTAAATAGCTTGCTAACTTACTATTTGGCTATCCAAATATAAGTTCTATAAATATAAATTCTAAGGTTTTAAGCTTTTAATGACTTGACAACCCAATCACACTGAGCTAAAACATCAAATCTGAGCAGCTAGAACCAAGTTGGTCTGAGTCTGATTACCACTGTGAGTCTCAGGGTTGATTTGAAACCAGACCTGAGGTTTGATCGAGAAGGAATAAGGAAAATGGGGCAAAAGGAAGGGGGGGGTTCAGGGAAAAACATGAGCAACGTGGGAAGAACTCAGCCTGAATGATAAAGGGGAAAAAACTGACAAAGCAAATGATGGAATTTTTTTTTAATAGTTTTAAATATATTGGGGCAATAAAGCCACCCCACTTAGACACAATGGAAACAAGAAGACATTTCTGAAAAATAAACTACTTTGAATCTTTTTTTGTTGTTGTTGTACATCAATGGAATCTGAAATTCTGAATTAAATTACATTGGGTGGCTTTGAAACAACAGCAGTGGGGAGCAGGGGGAGTATTTGTACACATGTTCCTACTTTACAGTGAACTCTGCTGACGGCGCAGCGGTCCGTCCAAAACCGGGGACAAAGCTAAACTTAATCTACGAGGAGAAGAGGAGAGAATAACAGAACATGTGGCTCTGACAGAAAATCAGCAGGTAGTTCATCAAAAGTGTTCTCAGTGTTCGCTGGGACAGCGTCTGGCATGCTTCGCTTTATTAAAAGATCAGTGCTTTCATCTGCGCTGTCACCTGTTAGCATCGTTCACAGTAGCATCAGGAGTTTCATTTCTTAAGAATCCGCGTCTGCGGATCGCTTTGTCTTCATGACCGGTCTATCCAAGAACAACATTCTCTTTACTTTCATTAAAAGGAAGAGCTTTGGTGAGCAAAGTAGGATGTTATCTCTATGTTGGGTTTCTTTCAAAAGAAATGGCCTGGTTACATAAAATAACCAGCAACTAAGACTGAGATTTATCCATATTCATATTTCTTTTCTGTTTCCGATACTGATCTGTCTCACATTTAGGAACAAGCATTTGCAGATAAGATGCTAAAATTTCAAACTCGATATAGACGGCAAGAAAAATGTAATACCTAATATAATTTTCAGAAATTGTATTAGGAAATATTTTTTTTAGATTTTTTTCTAATATAGAGCAAAAAAAATCAAGGATCAACTACAATGGGACAATATTTTCATTGCCATAACTGGAGCAATGCCAACAATTTTTGAAGAAGCTACGAGTCTTTATGTATTACTAGCAACTTTTAAATTAATAGGAAAATCTGAATAAATTTAGACCGACATGTTCAACAAGTCGAGAACAACTTGAAGTAACTAGTCCCCAAATCCACATTTGATTTTGCTGATATATTGTCTGAATATGTGCTTCAGACAATATCTTTATGTTTCTGTGCAAACTTGGTTTCATTATGCAATATTTAGCCCCAAAACAATCTCGGTGCCGCCCTCTTCTGGCTGGACGGTGGCTACTGCATTTGAATTTTCCTATTGCTTACAGTTTGGTTGACGCCTGTGTGGCATTCCCAGTTCACGTTTAAAATCTCACTCAGTTACGCCCCCTGGGGGCGAGTCCGGAGTCAGGATTGCGAGAGTGTCTAGCATTGATTAATATCCTTATGTGTGTGATTCATTTGCGATGTAGATGAGGAGTGATATAAAGGTCTGGTCTGACTGGTGGTAGTTTGTGCTCATCAACAGTCATCAGAGGAGACGTTGTTATTGAGGCGTTGGGAGCGGCTCTGTAGGCGACGGTTTGGGAAATAGTAGTTGATTTTACAGAAGAGCTGTAGATTCAACGCTTTTGAATGACAAACTTTACTTTTGATAAGTTTGTCGAGGCCGCTGTACACAATTTTGCGCATTGCGGACAGCGGCTACAAATAAACACGTTGCTAATGCCGTAAACAAACTGGTGTGACTCGTGTGACGTGAGAAAAAGTGTTTTACATTGTAGTTTTGTGAATTACGCCAGTTTTGATACGGCTGAAAAAACACTTTAACCTCAAAACTTTTTACTGAAAAAATGTGAGTTTTTCTAAGTTGCTCGCATTTGAGCAATTTTATGGTCAACAGAAGCGCAGATACTGGGAATTATAACGTGCTGGCTAATTTCTGTACAGTTCCTAGTTACAGTTCCTGTAGCTACAGTAGGTTCCTGTTCTGTAAGTTTTTGGGAGATTTACAGAAAGAATTGTTTTGCTGCTTTATAAACAGCGATTTGCATTGGACGATGTTAAATGTCATATTGCTTTATCTGCGCTCTAAGCAGCTATTGTCTAAAGCAAAAACGGACAGACAGAGGCAACTGCAGCAGTCAAAATAGTCTGTTAATTTCATGTATTTTGTTTTTTGATTTTTTTGTCCTCTTATTTTGTCCTACATTTGTAAACATTTTAGAACAGAAATGAACCCCATTCTCTACACACTCGTTCTTTAAGCTGAATTCTATGATTTTGACATCTGTACATTTTCTCATGTGAAAACTGGATAACAAGATGCAAAAAAAACAAAAAAAACAAATATAAACACAAAGAAATCAAGGTCACAGACCTTAAGAGAAGGTCGGAGAGACAGAGAGAGAACGAAGGGGAAGACCGTTAACCAGAAGAAAACCTGTAAATGCTGTGATGTCATTCTCCAAGGTAACACCTCTGGACCTGTTAAAGTTTCCACCCTACACACACACACACACACACACACCCCTTCACATGCATGTTTGCTGAGCAGATTCAGAGGTACGTGTTGTGAAAAAGGAGGCCCAGACATCCAGAGAGAATGTTTGTGGAACTGGGTGGGTCCATGGGCGTGTGTGGGTGTGGGTGTGTGTGTCCTGCAGGCGCTGTGCAGCAGCCGTCTATGGATGAAAACAGAAGCGTGTCACCGGTAGTCAAGAGTGATGGTGAAGTCACGGGTGTTTTTCCATAAAGTCCTGCGTTTGTGTGGACGTGTATTTTTGGGTCGTATGAATCAGCAGTGTGTCGCTCCTGCTTTCCAATTTGTCCGTAAAACCTGCTGTCAACTTTTTTTTTCTCTTACCTTGTAAAGATTTCGAGGAGTTGATGGGTGCCAGTCGTAAGGATTGCCTTAAATCCTTCACCTCGACCACCCCGGTCGAGGTGAACACTAACTGTGTTTCCATTACAAATGTGCACGAAATTATATCAATATTCTGCTAATCTAAAAAAAAACAATTTTGCAATCACAGTTTTTCCATTAAGTAAGAAACACAATTAAAATCACACGTCAATAAATTTGTTCACACAATAAGACCGTAAATGCCATGCTTCCTGTCGTCGTCTTCTTTGTGATTTGTGCCAGTGGTAACTTTCGGTTGTTGATCATGTGAGTCGTTTGATGCAAAAAAAGTGTTCCCATTGCAATTTTGCTAAACTACCGTATTTTTCAGACTATGAGCCGCTACTTTTTTCCCACACTTTGAGCCAGGCGGTTTATAACCCGGTGTGGCTTATTTATGTACGTTTTCAGTTTATTAAAACAACTTTGTGGGTGCGGCTCATGGCTCTATAGTCCGGAAAATATGGTAATTTCAATAAGACCAAAAAAATCTCCTCCTGGTACCAATTTTTTTTTTTTCATGGGAAAACAAGTTTTTTTAAAAACTGCTGTGTTTCCATTAAATTAATTTATTTTTTAAATGCCAAATTGCAGAATTATATGGTCAATGGAAACACAGCAAGTGAAACTATCTAGAAGGAACTATGCTTTGTGCTGACACTAAGCGCAAAGAAGCTGCAAAAATACCTTTTAAAGCCAAGTGATGAAAGTTAAAGGTCCAGATTCTCCAGAGGAAAATAAACATTTATCCAAGGAATGTCGTAAATGATCTTGTTTCGTAGGACAAACCAGTCCAAACTTTGCAGAACGTAGTTTTCAGTGAGAGCTTAAAAAAATTTACATTTTGTAAAAACAATGATTGAGTATTTCGATCATCTTGATTTATGTATTGAGTTTCTTTATTGGTACTTTTATGGTGGGAAATATCTACACTGGGGAACCACAACATATGCACACAAACATAGGTACATGGGTCAGTGATTGTCAATTTTCAGCACATTGTTATTGACCAAATTTATTTTTGTAATCTCAAAATATACAGAATATGTAGAGTATTGATAAATATTAGTTATAAGCCATACTGTCATGGTTTGAGTCTTCTGTGTGTTTTATTTTGAGTGTCTTTGTCTCCGAGTCTCCGTGTTGTCCCGTCTCCCCTCCATTACTCCCAGGTGTGTCTCGTTCCCTGATTACCTCCTGTGTCTTTAGTGTCTCCTGTGTCTCTGTCGGATCCTCGTCGTGTTTGTCCAGTTACCCGTTACGTTTTGAGAGCTTTTGCATCCGCTCTTTGTGCCGTCTGGACTTTTGTGGATTACTTTTCATCATTAAATTCCTCATCATTCATCCTACCTGGGTCTCAGCGTCTGCCTCCACCACCACTCACCGCATTAACACATACAACAATATTAATATCGGATGTCGATGTTGGCTTAAATTTTCAGACTGGTGCGTCCCTAAACTACACTGACCGTGTCTCCGGTTATATCTGGTGACACACTGTGAAGGCTGTTGTTTTATAGGATTTTTTAATATCATACCTTGTTGTGGGGCCTAATAAATAAATAAAAATCTCAAAAATGTGTCATATGTCTGTCTTTTTCTCCTTTTCCAATACACCAAAATAAATCATGACTTTTTTTCTAGAAGTTACCTGGTTAGTCAACGGAGTCCATCTGTATCTATGTCAAGCTCAGAATAAGTCCGTTTTCTGTGAAGGCCTCAGAGCTTTGGTAAACAAGCAACATCACAAAAACTAAGGAACACAGCAGACAGAGGACGTTGTACAGGTTTAAAGACAGTTAGATTATAAAACATTAAGTCTAACAAGACAGAGCTGTTCATCTAAACTGACAGGCTGGCCAAGAGGATCGTTATTCCTGGAAGTATATCTGTCAAGAGTCTGGGGCAAATGTTCACCGTCCACCATGACAACCATAAAGCATGCTGCTAGACGTACAATAGAAACGTTTGGATCAAAGCCTATTCATGTCAAGGTGCAGACATAAATCCAGTTGTGCGTTTTTTGCCAAGACTTGAAAGTTTCTGATCTTTTTGTCTGAGCTGTATTGCAAAGAAGAAGAGACAGAAACATTGGTCCCCCCCCCCGACATCGACAAATGGGAATGCAGTGGAAATCGTGAACTCGAGTGGCTGAATGCAAATGCCCACACCATTTTTCTGATTTCTACTTATGAAACCATTTCTTCTGCTACTACAGCTGGTTCATTGTTAGTTATGAAGACTTATAGATCATCCATGATAACTTTTCCATCCTCCACAATTTTTAGTCTGAAACAAATTTCTCCCCAAACAAATCGGACTTTCTAGACAAATGAACTAGAGTTTGATGTAGGGCTGGAGTTTTTTCACTAGGTGCCATAAACGTATGTAATCGGAATGCTTAAGGCAAGCACTGGAAAAGACTTTCAACACAGTATTTCTGATTATCTACAAGAATGTTTAAACTGAACATCTGTGGCGTCGAAACTAAAGGTGCAGAAAAAGAAAATATAATGCAAATCGTGTTACATATCCACTCGGTCACCAAAGAAGACCTTCTCGCCTGCAGTGTGTGTTTTGAATAATTATTTTGTATTTATGAAAAAGCCAGGCAGCAAATGTACTTGTTGTTTAAATATAAACTGATGGAGCCTGGTAGAATCGTTGTAATTAAATGTTCTATTTGTTTACACTAGCTGCGTTTCTGTTGACGTGAAAATAAATACGATTTATGGAAATGCCAATTTAGAAAAAAAAAACCTAGTTTTTCAATAAAAAGCTCTGGTGCTAGGATGAGGTGGTTTTTTTGAACGTATTATAATTGGTTTGTATCGCAAAACTGCAAAGTAAACAATTTTTGCGCATCACACGAGTCACACGATCAACAACTGGAGGTCATCACCGGAGCAAACTATGGAGAAAAGGACGGTTTGTCTACTTAGTTTGTAAACAAACTTATTCACGAGTAATTTTGTGTGTCTTCTTCAATGGAAACACCGAAACTGCAAAATAGTTTTTTCGACATCAGTGGAATATAGAGAAAGTTTTGCACACGTTTGCAATGGAAACGCAGCTTCCGCCTTTTCCTCCCTTCAGTCACATCATTCAAACAAAATATCCAAACCGTTTGAAAGGAAAAACTGATTTCTCAATTTAAAATCGGGACCCTAAAAAAATAATGAAAACAAATCGCTAGACACTAAAAGATTAGCAACCCAGTACCAATAAAACAAACAAACAAAACAATGAATTCTAGATGCGTAATTCATTTTTCCCAGCAGGGAAATGAGGAATGATGTTTATTGAGTGCTGGATGTGTGAGCCTCTAAGCTGCGGGCCTCCCTTGTTGTGCTGGCATGGCTCCTCCAGCAGGCTGCCTGTAAAGCTGTCAGTAGAGACCACAGATCCCTGAGGGACGCACCCACCGAACTCACAAGACCAGAGGCACAGCATCGCCCTGCTGGGCGCGCTCTCCAAAAAAAAAAAAAAAAAAAAAAAATTCTGGGCCTGTATGCTGCAGGTAATGTTAAAAAAAAAACCCAGTTTATCAGGAAGCAGAGCAAAAAGCCAGGATTATAAGGTCATTACCTTTTCTATGATGCTCTCTGGCAGGTCGTATTTCTCCCAGCATATAATTGTACCGCCTGCAGCTAATTATTTGCGTAAACCCAAACAGGCTACTGCTGCCGGGTTTTATAGGATGTATTAGTTATTTTAAATGACGCTGCGCACAGCAGGGAAAGAGTAGCAAGTTGTAAAAGAAAATAAAAGGCTGACTCTTTGTGGGTGATTGTGATGGTTTAGTGCCACACAAGCATTGGGACTCGTAAAAGAAACAAAAAAAACCAATAATCTTTACCTGAATAACACATCAAAATACGGCTTCGTGTTTTAACAAAGGCCACCAAAACGCAGATAAATAAGTAGGACTGCAACGATGCAGTCGATTATTCCATCAAAAATTGGCACAGTCTACTGTTAGCAACTTCAATCTTTTCTTATACAATATTAGAAATATATTAAAAGATGCAATAAACAAATAATACATTTCCCTTTTTAAATAAGAAAAACGTTCTCTCTTTTTTTTTGTGCCTAAAATACAACAACAACATTCCTGTAGAGAACACTTAATGCAGCTAAAAAGAAAAAAAACAAAACAAAGCTCAGCTCTTTCTGCTCCACTTAACATCAATACAGTTTAGGGCTGATCTGTTGAATATTCTTTGGATGAACTAATTAATAACAGGGCAGCAAAAGATGCTTTATAAATGAGTTTTTAACAGAAATCAAACTGAAACTAAAACGATGCCAGAGGAACTCTGGGTCAAACATAATCAGATAAAAGTTTTTTCTTTGTCTTGAACTGAAAACATATCTATGTTCTTGTACAGTATTGACTGAATTACGGCTCTGAGTTTTCTCTCAGCAATCGGCATGTTTTAATTCCAGTTAACGATGAATTAATTACTACATTTAAAGGTTGCTATAAGTCTTTTTAACACGACAGATGAGCCTCATTGGAACATATATTAACTTTTTTTTCAGTGAAATCATATTTATTGTTTACGTTTTTTGTCAGTTTCAGCGTTTCAAAGTAAACTGAAATTTTCTAAACTTTTAAATGATTTTGAGTTTTTTTTTTCTTTTTCGTGAAAGTCCTACTTTAGGGTGATGACAGCGAACATGTGGACATTTTGTAAGACAAATTCTGCAACTTTTAATTTCCACTTGGTGGATTCTAGTGAAAAAGAACAAAAAACTTTTAGTCCTAAATATAGAATTTTCTCTGGTGTTATGATTATGTTCTGTAAAAAAAGAAAAAGTGCATACTTTGTGTCTTGTCCAAATAAGATAATCCCCTTTATTTTTACACCATTAATCATTTTGTCACTGCACCTTTTCCACAAAGTGAACATCTCATTTGGCCCGGGCTGTGTGTATGTACCTTGACATATAAAAACATTTGCACGAATAAAATCGCATTAGAAGAGGGCTGCAGATTGCAGGAAGGTTCTTGGTTTTCAGACTGCGGTTTGTGCTCCAGAGCTGTGCTGAAGTCAGATAGACAGTCGGCAGGCCTGTGAGCAGAACCACCGCGGAGCAGCAAACCTCTGCCAGCCAGACTGGACCTGCGGCTCGCTGCCTGGCATCGGCCGCGCGCAGGACTGAAAGACCAGCGGCGGCTTCTTTTCACGTAGCTTTCACCGTGAGACGTTAGCGCTCATTACTTCTGTCCAGGTATGTCTCCCAGTTTTGTTTTGACTCTCTGTGGTCCAGCATCAGGTGGACTTTTCCGTTAAGTGTGACTTATTCAAGTCATCAACAGCAGCATCAGAAACAAACTCACCTCTTCACTGAAGTTTTGGCCCATTTATGAAAATGTACCATCATCACAAATATGAGCACTTTTATTTTTTACCTCCTAATGTGACGTACAAACAGAAAACTACCAGTTTCCAGCATTTTCTACCTGACAGCAGTGCCTTTGAAGGCCTCGTCTTAAAGAGGTAGTGTCAGATATTTTCCAGGTGCATATTGACATTTTATAGGCACAATCATGTAACTATGTTACCTTCTGATGTTATATGACTTAATTAAAAGAAATTTGACTTCCTAATTGACTCTGATGTTATATGACTTAAAAGAAATTTGACTTCCTAATTTAACATCTTGAAATTGGGTCTCTGTCTCTTTAAGAAACTCCTGCTCTTTCAGAAACTCCGCCTTGAGGAAGTCATCACAACAGCACTCCTCTATAACCTTTTACCAACGTTTCTACCAGGGTTTCACTGAGAAGTAGAGCTCAGCAGATGCACAGTTCCACCAGCAGTTTGCTAATTGCTGCTGGCTAGTCTGAAGGAGCTGAATGGGGGAAAAGCTAATCAGTAAGGCCGAAACTCAGAACCTTGGAAACTGCACCTTTAAGAAGGAGCTTTGTCCTGGAAGGCGGGGCTAGATCTGCCTAGGTGTTTTGCACTGTCAAATGGTTGCCATGGAGATTGAGACATTCTTTAAACATGCATGAAAGGATGTATGCTTTTGATGAAGAATTAACACATAATGTAAAGCTCAAAAAAAGTCAATTTTACTAAGTACTGATACTTAGTAAGTATTTTGTAAACACCTATCAGCTTTGCCCAAATTCTGTCTTTGGTTAGAACTAAATAATTCAAAGGAAAAACCATAAAAACATTTGTACATTTTTCTTAAAGTCTGATATATTATCAAACGTCTTAGTATTGGCATAAGGGGTTTGCTTACTTGGTTTTTGATCAATACCAAGTATTGTGTGGCCCCTCTGTAACAGGAGGGTCACACGATACTCTCTCTTGCCTCAGTGGCAAGAGAGGAGGGTCCATCGGATAGTCGAACCTCGGATTCAGGAAGAGCAGTGTGGTTTTCGTCCTGGTCGTGGAACACTGGTCCAGCTCTACGCCCTCGGCAGGGTCCTGGAGGGTGCATGGGAGTTTGCCCAACCAGTCTACATGTGTTTTGTGGACTTGGAGAAGGCGTTCGACCGTGTCCCTCGGGGAGCCCTCTGGGGGGTCCTCCGGGAGTATGGGGTACCGGGCCCTTTGATACAGGCTGTCAGGTCCCTGTATGACCGGTGTCAGAGTCTGGTCCGCATTGCCGGCAGTAAGTCGGGCTCGTTTCCGGTGAGAGTTGGACTCCGCCAGGGCTGCCCTTTGTCATCGATTCCGTTCATTACTTTTATGGACAGAATTTCTAGGCGCAGCCAAGGTGTTGAGGGGATCCGTTTTGGTGGCCTTAGGATCACATCTCTGCTTTTTGCAGATGATGTGGTCCTATTGCCTTCATCAGGTCGTGATCTGCAGCTCTCGCTGGAGTGGTTCGCAGCCGAGTGTGAAGCAGCCGGGATGAGGATCAGTGCCTCCAAATCTGAGGCCATGGTCTTGAGCCGGAAAAGGGTAGAGTGCCTTCTCCGGGTCGGGGGGTTGTCCTGCCCCAAGTTGAGGAGTTCAAATATCTCGGGATCTTGTTCACGAATGGGGGAAGAAGGGAGCGGGAGATCGAATGTCTGCCATCAAGTGTGCATTGTACCAGTCCGTCGTGGTGAAGAGAGAGCTGAGCCAAAAGGCGAAGCTCTCGATTTACCAGTTGATCTACGTTCCCACCCTCTATTGCATTTTGGCACCCTCTATGGTCATGAGCTTTGGGTCATGACCGAAAGAACGAGGTCGCGGATACAAGCGGCCGAAATGGATTTTCTCCATAGGGTCTCTGGGCTCTCCCTTAGAGACAGGGTGAGAAGCTCAGTCATCCTGGAGAGACTCAGAGTAGAGCCGCTGCTCCTTCATATCGAGAGGAGCCAGTTGAGGTGGCTCGGGCATCTGGTCAGGATGCCTGGTGAGGTGTTCCGGGCATGTCTCACCGGGAGGAGGCCCCGGGGAAGACTCAGGACACGCTATGTTTCTCGGCTGGCCTGGGAAAGCCTCGGGATTCTCCCGGAGGAGCTGGAACAAGTGGCTGGGGAGAGGAAAGTCTGGGCCTCCGTTCTGAAGCTGCTACCCCCGCGACCCGACCCCGGATAAGAAGATGGATGGATGGACCAAGTATTGTTGCACACCTCTACTAGCAACATCTTGTGCTGCGAGATTTTAGCATGCAACTTGAAGTAAAGTTGAACAACTTGTAAGCTTGTGTGTACAAACTTGAATGTTTACGTCCACAAATGTTGCTGGTTGCTTGGCTGAAGAAGGGCGAGAGATTGTTGCCCCTTCACACAAGTTTTGTAGTAAATTAAAGGATGAGTTTGTAACTATGCATGCGTTGAGCCCTCAACTTTGGAAATTGTCAAAGCTTGTGAATATTGATCTGAAGCAAGGCAACATAAAGTCGGTGGATTAAGTCCAGTAGTCCCTCATTGACCTGTTCAGTCGTGAGGAACATGGAGAACCTGTGACAGCTGTGGAAATGGATATTGAAAGGAAAGTTCTGCCTGGTAGCATAAACTGATTCTTAACCTATCGGCCAAAACAATCAGTTACAGAAGGAAGTAATCTGGCTCACTGTTGATACATTGTTGACATGGAAGAGTGCTGTTGGATTTCTTTCCACCTTCGTGACGCCACGCCCTGTCTGTCCCGGAATAGATTGATGGTTTTAGGTCTGGGTTTCTTTCCTGACATTTTGCTTCACCTCAGTGATGTGTCTGTTTTATCATAATCAGATGTATTTTGCCTCAGTTTGGTTATCTTCTGTTCTTCAGCAAGGGCTTATCGTGACACATTCAGTTCGTCGGAACCAATTAGCTTCACTAGCCAATAGTTTTTATGGAAGAGTCTGTAAAAGCATCGGTATGGATTCATGTCCTTTCCTCACTTTTATTTTTGTTTTAGAGTCATCCTCTGGTGGGGGTTTGGATTTGATTTTAGGATTTTTTCTGTTGCACAAGAAGTAGAGGTAGAATTCGTTTGGGTTGTCTGTCTGAAGGGGAACTAGAGGGACAGCAATTTTTTTTTCTTTGCAAAAAACTATGACTAATTTGAAACATGTCTTGGAGCTAAACACATGTAGTTGCCCAGATTAAATTGTGCATTTATCAGTAAGTGATTAGGTGATTCATATATGTGTACACTGCGGATGAAAAAGAACTCAATAAAAGACTTTGTATTCATTATGGAACTATGTACACTGGAAAAGGTGTTCCTTGGCAAGACGGCAGGAGGGAAGTGATGATGGATGGTAAGATGTTTTCAACCAAGTCTTTTTCCCCTGAAGGAGAGATAATCAGAACTCCTGGTCCTCAACTAAGGAGTACTGTGTATTCTTAATGTTTGGGAAGATCTGGGCCAACGCAAACAGCCTCAGACATCTAATTTGAGAGAGGAAGGAGAGCTAGATTTAAGATATATATATTTCTATGTTTGTTTTTAAAGATGTCTAACATACAGACTAAAGTCAAAACTTTAAAAAAGGTGAAATGTAAATCGCAAAGATGCCTATGTATTACTGAGTTTCCATTGCTAATGTGAGCAAAACTTTTATCAATGTTCCGCTAGTGTCAAAAAAAAAAAACCCTTACATTTCGCATTTGCAGTGTTTCCAATAGATAAACACAATTAAAATCACATGTGAGAAAGTTTGTTCAAGCAATAAGTCATTAAAAGCCAAAAACATCCCACACCATGATCTTCCAACGCCTTCTTTTTGTCTTCAATAAATATTTATTTTCATTTTTGCAACCAAACACAAGATATTAAAATCGTCCAATTTTTGTTGTTCTAATGCTATTATTGAAAATGCCTAGTCAATATGGTGATATTTGGAAAAAATGACTATTTACTGAGGTGGTGCTTGGTATACAGTTTTAATTACACTGACTACTATTAAATCAGTCAAATGCGCTAAGGATTAGAAAGAGGAAGGAGACCACCACTGGTGAACAGTAACTGTGTGTGTTGTTCATGTGGAGCTGGTATTGTGCTTCCTGTGACCTCTGTGGAAATGTTATGGTAGCAGGGCTCTGGGTTAGGTGTCAGCATGGGGGTCTACTGCCACTAGAGAGAGAGGAGGGGAGGGGGACGCTGATGGATGTGTTGAATTAATCCAGAGCAAATGTTCTTAGTACCCAAAGTTGTGCATAGTGTCTTATTTAATGTGTCTGGATTTTAAAAACAATATTCATGGTTTCAGTGATTCAGCCTCTGAGACTTAGAATATTGAAATCTATTCACATATTTGAATGATTTATTGATTATATTGATTAAGAATGTGGTTCATATTGATCATTAGGGCCATACTGAGAATAAGAACAAAAAATAAAATAAAAAAATTTAATTAGGAGAATAAAGTCCTAATATTATGAGAATAAAATTGCATTATAATGAGAATAACGTCCTAATATTTAAAGAATAGTCATTATATATGACTATTCTTGTAATACTATGACTTTAGTCTCCTAATTTTAGGATTTAATTTTCTTAGCGTGGCCCTAGCACTCCGTCATAAATATTCATAAGAGCTTATGATAGATAAAGCTGCATGACGAGACGTATTCTTCTGAATTTTACCTTTGATGAAACAACAAAAGGGGATTTTTGGAGAGCATTTCTGCAAATCTGGCAAATTGTTTCCAACTTTGATTTTGTCTGGCGGGGGTCCAATTTAGAGATGTTGGTGCCAGGATGTTTGGGTTTCAGTAAGAACAGGGATGTCACACCACATGATGCTCCACACCCAAACGCTTTTACTTCATCATTTGCTGTTTTTGCCTTGGACTGTTAGAAACGGACACACAGGTTCTGTTCTGCTGCAGTATGTGAATCAGAACTTCACGTCTTTTGGTCACATAATGGATATTTTCACAAACATCAAGCTGATCCTTTGAAGTTTATGTTCATATCCTGTTATCCTTGTCGAAGCTTAAAGGCCCATTGATGGCTTCATGTTAATACGCATACAGATGGAGTAACTGCGTTGCTGTACAGATTACGTGTGATGAGCAAAAGGCGTGAAGAAGAAGATGTTTGCGTAAGTGATGAAACTTCTCCATTCACATGTTGTTGTGTTCAATAGCCACACAAACCACCTCCACCTTCAGCTACATTGCCTAGCAACCATTCCGACTAAATGAATGCATTGAAAGCATGAGGACAGTGACATTTGACAACATTAGATACAGGCTAGCCCTATTAATGTCCATAAACTGATTTCAAATGGGTCTTAAAACCGACAGTTAAAGAAGGGGTGGAGGGCACAACAGACCCCGGTACATGACGCCTTTCTGCCAGGAACATGAAGGTCATTAACTGCGATGAGCAATGGTTGCATCAGACCGTGCGCATGTGAGATATTGAGCAACACAAAAGAGCTCAATGAAATATAAGCTTACTACATCAATGAAGGAAATAAGGTGACTTTTTTTTAATGTTTTTACCCTTTAAGGTTTGTTTTTCAGTGGTTAGCTGTAATAGCACTGCCAAATTTAACAGCAGTCTCCATTTATTTTGTAGATTAATATTCCTACCTTGTGTCAGTGTCCTCAAGTGGCCTGACAACATTTCCAAATCCTTTATGCTCTCTGGGAGATAGAGATTAAAAGTCCAGTAACAGCCGACTAACGAGCACAACAGGAACAGAATGACCACTGCAGGGAGAATATTAAAGGAAAATCTCACCACCAACCATTTCTGGGTAAAAGACATTCTACCTTCTTTCACATCTTTGCTTTATTAGCCATAATTCCATTCCAGCTATGAAGATGTGCTTCCACAAATTTCCTGTTTCAGCTGTAAACTTCTTCAAACCCAGAATGAAGCACAGCAAGGTCTGGCCAGACTAGATTTTTCTTGTCAACATCTTTAGAAACTAAAACAATGATTTCTTTTGGCGTTCAGCTGTAGAATTTCATTGATTTAATGGACAAAGTGATTAAGTGATCGTAAAAGCAGTTCTTAGAGACAAGATGTCAAGTTGTGCATCATCAGCATAGAGATTTTGCTGAGCTATAATCTCCACAAGAGGGACAAGAATGGAGCCTTAAGGAACCTCAACATTGATATGTAACTGTGAAATAAGACTGCTCTAATGGAAATTAAGAAAACATATTTGCTTTACAGAAACATGCCAGTTTCGAAAAAACTCACGTCTTCCAAAAAAAGGTTATTGCATTAGGACAAAGTGGTTTTTCAGCCATGTCGAAATGGATGTGTGTCACAAAACTGCAAAACAATCAAAAGTTACTACAGAGAAAAACAGGAAGCAGTAGAAAGATGCTTTGGTTTTGCTTTTGCTTTTTCGGACAGTGTTCAGCTGGCCCCACCAGAGCTCTCACAGCAGTTCATAAAACGTTCTGTCATTCTAACGTGTTGAATCCATTGCTCTAATGTAAAGTCATCAATTACAATCTTCCCAAAACGCCGCATATGTAGCCGTGGCATTTTAATCACGAGCCATTGTCGTTCCTGAATAAGACAACAACGTCTCTGATGGATGATAAATGATGAGCTCTAGTGCCATGGATGAATTATGAATATATCTCATGTAGCTGTTTACATCTGTAGCTAACATGCAGTCCAAGTGTTGGTCTTTTCGACACACGATTTGTATCTTTTCATACAATGTATGCAAACATATGGTTTCAACTGTACTGAAACACTATAAAACACACTTCTTGAGACTTAATCTTGCTGCATTCTAGTCAGATTTGGTAAAAGCCGACCCTGATAAAAACTCAGATGAAGACTGTAGCTGTTGGTTCAGGATTTGTTTTGATTAATTCCACAAGCAAATCGGCAAGAACCAGCAAACCAGAAGGCAAAAATTCCTTCCAAAATCATCATCTGAGACTTTTAAACATGTCCTCGCACATCAGAGCCTTCTCTTTTTTTTTCTGACTCGCGTCCTGCAACACCTCAGCTATGGCTCACACAAACAAACAGAGTGTCGAAGACGAGACCCACCTGCCAATCGCTCAGACAAGTCGGCTACTGTAACCGGAGCATAAACATAATTAATGAAGGAGCATATCGCCAAGAGCGCCTTCCGACACAGGGTTTCTCTCCTTGGTTTCCTCCGCGGTGAGCCGAAACAAACTTGCCTCTGCACAAGTTTGCTGAAGGAGCGCCACTATTTCTAATAAAGCAGAAAAATAAATATGGAAAGTGAAATTACCATCTGAGTCATAATGCATCGCGTGTTGAGTCCACACACAATTACGAGCCATTCGCACGTGCTACCAGGAGGTTTGATTAATGAAACGGGATGAAAATGCTCCTTCAATACGGCAACTTGGATCCACTTTCAGACGCACAATAAAGAAAATAAGGAAAATGAGAAAAGTGCTCAAGAACAAATACTTATATTTGATGAGGTGGTGTGTGGATTCAGATGACAGAGAGGGGGGGCTGTGTGTTTGGCAGGACGGTCGAGTGAGAACCCCACAACAGCATGCATTGAGGATGTGTCAAAGCTGAGTCTGCAGGAGTATCTGGCACCTTTGAGGCACACTGAAGGCTGAGGACAGAGTCACAAGCACGAATGCACACAGACTTTTGCAGCTGGACGGCCAGACATACTTCACTCCTGTTCCTCCTGTCCTGCCTCTCTGGCTCTGGCAAATTAGCAGGAATTTGTTGGGAATGGACGATTGTTTTTCCTTTCAGCGGGGCTTGTTTTCACTGGGGAAGTCTTGCTCTGGCTGGAGGATAGTGTGAATGGAGGTGAATGGAAGCTTTCATGAACTGTGAGGTGGTTGTGGTCACTCACTGCCACAAAGCCAGCCAAGCATCCTCTTGCAACCCGATTAGTTAAAGAACACTTCAGGCAGTTGGCTTCACTTGGTGCTCAAATTACATTTTCTTCATATTTAGTGATATGATTCTGAAAGTATTTCAAGCTCAGTCAGAAATCTTTGATGAGTGGCAATGTTAAAGTCTTGTCAGATTCTCAAAGACTTTTGTTCTGGCTTATCTTGCCCATTGCCTTCCTGTGCAATTCTGCTTGATTCTCATATCCCTTCAGTTCTCTGTCTGGGATTTCTCCCTTTAAGATTGATTTTTTCAGGATGAATTATTTAGGCCAATCAGCAAGCAGAAGGCAAAGTTCTGAACAATGACGTCGTTTCATGATTCCCTCCTGTATTTGGCTCCATTCATCTTCCCATCAACTATGACCAAGAAAAGGATCCTCATAGTGTGATGCTACCATCGGTTGGGTAAAGTTCAAATGTACAACTTTGTATATAGTGTTGAACATTTCTACTTTGGTCCCATCTGACCAGAGAAAGTTCTTTTGTACTATGGGGGAAAGCTGGGCTTTAGTCACCCTTTAGTGGGTGATTTTGGGTTCAGAGGAGAGATGTAGCGGTGGTTTCGAGAAAAGTGTCAGGTGGTAGTGACTGGCACAGCGGGACAATAGCGTACTAAAGCGTCGACAGGAGAAGTCAGGGAAAAGGTCACTTATGGGTAACAGACCATTTCCTATTACTAACCAACACTTGTCATTCATGTAATTCATGGACATACATCGTCAAATTCTTTTAGCCTTAGCATTTGTTAGTTTGATGAGTTTTTCAGCTGGACGTTTTATGCTTCATTTAACTTTACTTCACACAACACCTGTTCAGTTACACTACTGCCCAGCAACTGCACCTTTCAGCAGTCTAAGGGTGCCTTGCTGAAGGGTGACCCCAATACCTTTGGACATAGAGTACACCACACACCTCATCTGGTTGTTTTTTTTAAGAGCTTTTCTTGGCATCTTCTTGTCGACATGTGAGCCCTGACTATTAATCACATTCAGGTGTTAAATTCCATTTTAAATCAGCTATTCTTGCACTTTATGAGAATTTTCCAAGAGAGTTGTGCGTCCTCTGTCATGTTTCTACATGCTAATCGTCCTACTTGACAGCTGTGTTTACATCTAGGCTCTGAGGCAGCTAATGAGAAAAGACTCAGTGGAACATGACGAGAGACTTTTGGATATTTTCTTCGCAAAGTGTTGCATTGATGGCAGTAACCTTTAAGCAGGTCGGACTGCGTTGAGTCAGTAGTGTTTCCTGAATCAATGGCGTATCATGAAGACCAAGGAACAAAGCGGACATGTTGGGGACATAGCTTTTGAAGACGGTCAAATAAGGGTTTATGTCCAATAAACTCATTGGCCGGGTGAGGAGAGCAAGGATCAGACTAGCAATTAGGTGGTCCATGGTGACTTTGGAGGAACGACAGAGAAGCACAGTTCAGGTGGTCTGTTAGTTGTACGTACATGCCTCAAATCTGGCCAAAGATGTTTTTTAAAAAGAAAATCATAAGAGGTGCCATTCATAGTTTTTCTCAGGCTATGTAGGGGAAACTGTAAACCTGTGTAAGTATGTTATTGTCTAATGAAAATATAAATCAATTTATTGGGCTATGTGAGGAGTTTGGCTAGAGCTGGAATGACCCAAAGTCCAGATTTTAAATTATTAAAACTTGAGCTGTTTTGCTAAATACAAATACATGTGAACCTTATCAGATAGTATTAAAAAAAAACAATCAAAAGCCCAGTTTTAGTTTGTGTTTTTAAAGTGACAAAAACGTCAACATGTTCAAGAGGTATGAATATTTCATGGCACTGTATGTCCACCAGTCATAACACCAATCAAAAGCAAAATGAAACTTTTATTTTATCTGGACTGTCCTCATTGGGTAATGACAAACATAATCAAAGTGTGCACTTAGCAGCTCAGACATATGTAAGGTGATCCACGTCTGTTACTTACCTCTCCATCATTGTGCCTCCAGGTGTTTCTCTGTTAGCCACTGAATGCGGTGCTCACCGCCGCAGCTGCCCCAGCTGCAGAAACCAGCTGTTTGTGTGGGTCATTCCAGCCAGCTGAGAGGAGAGTGAGGGGTCCTTTCCACCGTAGTCAGCAGCACATGGGCCAGCTCAGTGCAGCACCAGCAGCCAGACCAGGCCACCCAGCTCATCCTGTGCCATATTAGCCCCAGACGGTACATTGTTATTCTAAGGAAATAAATCCTTCTCGTGTGCTCTTGGGCTGCTCATCAATCTGCTATGCTTGCTGCACTTTCCCACATTTCATTGGTGATGAACTGTTATAATTTATTGAGCTGGACTTAACTCTCAATATGACCTGCTTCTTTAGTGAGAGCACGTGTCTGAACACATGCATCTTTCTTTTAAGAACAAGGTTGTCTTTAGCACAGAAAGGAAAGGTTGTGCTAATCATAAAGGCATTGGATTCAGGTGGTGACTTCTTTTAAGTTCCATCACGATGTCACCATCAGTGTGACATAAATTCACAATGGACTTTATACAGTTCATCAAGTGTGAGCTACAAAGAGAACATGTAGAGTCGGTTGTTGAAGGTAGAAGTAGGTTACTTGGTGAAGAGGTTTGCTAATATTTTTAAAAATGTTTTTTAGTTTTTAGAAACTTGAGGTTCGACTCTGAATTGCGGTGAAAGACTTGAGATTTGTTCCTCCAAGACTCAAGACTTGACTTGGACACAGTAGAAATTACTTGTGAACATCTTTACCTCATGAAGTATGAATGATGACTCTTCTTTTTACCTGAATGCAGGTGGCCAAAATTAACTTCCTCCTTATGGGGGCCAGACTAAGCCTTACAGACTCGACACATGGGGAGCGATGGATGACATCGACAGGCGAAGGTTTTCACAACCCAAGGTGAAACAACACACAGGATGCGTCAACATCATTCCTATGTTGCGTCACAAGCCTGTGTGTGCACCTCTAGGTGTATGGGCTCAAAATTTCACATGCACGAATTTCGCCAGCCGCTTGACTGGAGGAGGTAAGTGACTGTCACCTCATTGCACAAGTTCAATATCAAATGAATGGAAAGGGAACAACATAACCTCCTGCTTGTCAGGTCCTACAGAGAGCAGCGCTGTCATCTTGAGGAGATCAAAATAAAGCCACTGCTTCTACCCATCATAAGGACTCCTGGCTCCCTCCTACTGGAGGTTTTTAAGGCACACTGGTTGATTATGGCGTCCTAATTGATGACCCACAGTTCTGAATGCGCTTACCATGGACCTGGGGACTGGCCCAGACTCAGGTGGGAACCCCTTCCTTCTCATCTCCTTTGACCTCTTGCACATGAGATGGGAGTGCACATCTGAAAACGTCTGGTCCACCTGAGACCCAATTGTTGCGGCAAACCTGTAGCAACCATTCTTGTCAAAAGTTATTACCTTTATAACAAACTGATGGGGTTATAGAAAAATATTCTACATAAAGTTAAATTTCCTACAGAATGGAGAATGCCCCATATGCATAGCCTACAGACCTCAACACTGTTGTTTTTTTTACTCCTTCTCTTCTCTTTCTGCCCTTCCTGTTGAATAAAGGCCACTAGTGCTAAAAGAAGTCTTGAAGAAAATGAATGGTGTCCAGTTCCTTCTCAAATCTCAGTGTAGCCTTTTAATGTCTTGTTAGGTTCCAACCAAGTCAGGTGTCTCTCCACTGGCAGTGTGCTCTTCACTACATGAGCATGAATATGGGTAGAAACGTGGGCAGGAATGTGGGAACGAGGGTGGGCTGCGAGCTGATGATGTCATTTTGCGTGTGTACCCTGGAGTGGTCAGTTTCTCCAAAACCTCTTGGTATATTTGCTTGTTACCCTGTCAAGTGGATGCATTCTCTCACAAGTACCAACTGTCATCGTCAAGTGAAGTAAATCTACAGGCCCATCAACCAGTGCAGTATGCTATCAATCAATTCATTTGCACCCAATACCCGACTTGGCCCGGCTAGTACCACATCAAAGGTGGTTCCAAAAAACGGGGAGGAACTGCACGGGATCGACAGAGATGAATGGAGGAAAAAGAAGTTAAAGCCACACCCATGGAGAATGGGCCGTAAGTAGTCTAAATGACTTGATAAGAGGTTTCTGAGAATATTCCTGCTAAATGCAGCTGAAACTTCCTGGCTTGGTGCCCATTCTCATGTCTCTCTTCTGGCACAAAATTGTTGTTTAACGTCATTTCTGCAAAGCTTCCTTTAAGCTCCAGAAGCTACAAGCCATTATAAAAAGCCTCAAGAACAGCTCCCTCGCAAGATTTAAACCGTTTATACCTTCCTTTGCTCCTCCACCAGCTCCTCTCTTCTTTTTACCTGGGATAAGCAGAACATAGCCTGCTATTCATGTCACATCTTGCCAGTAGCCGTCGCTTCGATGGGAGCCAGTGCTCCACGAACACTCCGGTGTTGAGTTCCACCATAGGGACAGGTTACCGGCTCCCGCTGCCAACAATGTCCGTTGAGCGCAAATGTTTATTTTAAAAGTTATGTTCGGTTATTGATTTTATTTCATTTTCCCTCCTCGCAGCCCGCCTGTTCCTGGCTCAGGTAAAGTGCCTGTCCATCATGAGGTTTTCCCACTGGAGCTCGGCATGTTGTCTGTCTAATAAAAGCTGCTACTATAGTATAATGTAGCTCCGTAGCCTGAAATGTTCGACTTTCCTCTCCAAGAACACTCAGCGTCCACAAAGTGTGTGTATATGGGCACAAACCAAGAAAAATATGTTCGAGACTAACTTCTTATGATAGTCTAGACATGGAATATCTCACCTACCAGGAGGAAAAATATAACTGTTAACATTAATTTGTTACATGCCTCTTTGCCCACTTTCCTTATTTTATACCTCATGTCTGTGTTTGTATTCAATTACTTTTAAACTGGTTTATGTTTAATTCGAATGAAGTCACACTTGAAGTTTGCTGCTCTCAAAACCGTTTTGTTTCTTCCTGTTAACAGTGGGACTCACTTCCTACTGTTTATTTATCTCAAAGATCATAATGGCAAAAAAAATAAAGTTTTGGTAACTGCTGAAATTAGATGATTGATCTTTTAATAATCTTTTCAAAAAATGTATTGATGATTTAAAACATGAGTGAGCATATGCATATATTTTACATGTTGGGCAAAACAACTGCCATGCTGAGCGACACCTTATTACTGCTGACCATAGTATATTACTGAAGTGTCTGGAGAGCCAACCATATAGCCAACTCAATGAAAAACTGACTTCATGAGAGGAAAGTTCTGGAATGGCCCAGCCAAAGACCAGAGCCAAATATGGCTGACGATCTGTGCAGGGGACTGATATATTACACTGTAGAGCAGTCAACTAACCCCATGTCAACATGTGACATGCTAACACACTTCTACCAAACACTAAAACCTGAAACTGAATCATTAGCTGCATTGTCCATATAATTGCGCAATTTGACATTTTGAAAATAACCCCATTATTGGAGCCATGTCAATTTAAAGAAAATAAAGATGTTTTATAAAATGTTTTGGAGCTAGAATGAGCTCCAAAACGTGGAGCTCATGGAAACATTTTTATCTGGATGTTGCCAAACCACGAAGAAGACGACAACAGGAAGTAGCTGGAGGATGATGTTTTTTATTGGCTTATCATGTGAACAGATGTATTCACATGTGATTTTAGCCGCATTTCTTATTTAATGAAAACACTGTAATTGCCAGTGTCCTCTTTCGACATTAGCAGAATACTGACAAAGTTATAAACGCAGCTAGTGTCTCTCTGTAAAAGGGTGTGCACACTTAAGCAACCAGGTTTGATTTCTTTTGAAGATTTGTTTACTTTTCATTCAGTGTATTTTTTTTAAATTCAACTATTTACCATGGCCTCCTTTTTACATCAGCACTTTAGGTCTTCTCCTGCTACATTGCGGCTGTTCATTTACCAGGCGATAACCGAAAGTGTCTGTGTTTTTGTGTGTTATTGTTATGCATCCATAATGGATGTTGAATGCATTCAGGCCTAACAGCTGTACATGTAAATATTAAAAATGGCTGCGATGAAAACAGAGACTGAGGTACTTAGCAGTAATTCAGCTGTTGCATTGTTTTTGTACGATGACAAAAAAAATCTGTATGTATGAATAAATAATTTGAGATGAAAACTGTTTGCACTGCTTGTTAAATCTGATTAGTCTACTTGTTTTGGCATCAATACCGAGTGCAAGAACCCTGATATCTAAGCAGCGAGTAATTATTGTGGCTAAAATAGCTGTTTGGTCTGCCATTGAAGCTTATAAACCTATCAGACAGGGTTTAAAAAATACATCTGAGTCCTCACGTTATGCCCTTTTGGCTCCCATTTTCCCCAACATTTACAGCGCAAACTTTATGACAATCCATCTGTAACAGTTCTGATGAGACTGGTGCTCAGATTTCGGTACAGTTAGAGAGGTTATGCTGCTCAAAATAAAAAAAAAAAGAAGTATTTGAGCTAATCCAGAGGACTTTGCTTCCAAAGAGTCCTGCTAATGTAGGAAACATACTCCTGGAAGTCAAAATTTATTAGAGCCATAACAAAATCTGTGAACGCTTACCATTTGCACCAGCATCTTAAGTAGTTTCATTTTTCTGCTGTCGTTTTTAAACAGTATTTTGTATTAGGTATAGTTTTAAAAAAGGTCTAGTAAATTAATTAACTTTGAAAATGTATATACATCTTAATAGATTTTGGGGCAGTTTTGCTTTTTTGTCACACTTGACATTTTCATCAGACATTTTCATGGCATAAATGTCTCATATCTGAATATTATTGGGGATGTACTGTATATACATAAATGTATGTAATATTTCTATTTTGTGGGCGAAAGAGAAGGAAGGTTGTTTCTTTAGTGAAAAGGTTCATGTTATGGCCCTTTTTCAGTTTTCACATGGAGTATTAATCAGTGAGTTATCTTTGTCTGCCTGCTGATTTAGGATCATGTGAGGCTTTACCCATCCTGTTAGGAAGTGTGACTTCTGTTTATCCAATAAATCAGTCGCAGTAGTCTTCTTGAAAAGCGGCACTTCCTTTAAATAAACCTAAAGCAAGCTGAGAAAACTTCAATCTCGTCCGCGCCCGGGCAGCTTTGTATATTAGAGTTGACAAACGTCATTAAAATTCGCTGCTCCAAATAACCAATCTCTCAGCAGCCCAACACATGCCAGCTTTCAGCCGTTCAGCTGAAACCGTGGATAAAGCTAACCTCCGCAGTGGACGTCCGCTGGGACGTGGAGGATAGACTTGGGTTTCCCCCCTGGGACAGAATCCGGCTAGCACGCATGCTAATGGTTAGACGTCTCAATCTTCATAAAACATTCTCCTCTGAGCTGGCTTTTCATCACCTATTAGGTCGCAAACGTTCGAAAGTGACAAAAGAAGAGTTTTGACAAAGTGCCAAAACAGACTGTCACAACTCGCTGCGTTTCAAAGAAACGCCTCGGCCTTCCTCGTTACTTCCTCCGAAAGGAAGAGCCGCTGATTAGCTGCCGCTGTGGACAAAAAACGAGCGCGGGGGGAAGAAGCTACGTGAACGCCGTGACTTCTCCGTCTCTAGACGGCAACAGAAACGGCTGGAGCAGGACGGGTCTGCTTCAGCCTTTTGTGGCTGAACACAACCTGTTCATGTGGCTGAGTTAAGCTAACCACAAGCTTTTAAAGGCCAGCAGCAGGAGTGCCAACTTCCAAGCAGGGTGAAAATTTGGCACTTCGAGTAGGTGCAAGATTTCGAGGTAAAAAGAAAAAGCCCCCGAAAGTAAAAGCCGCTTACTTCTACGATTTCCTATAGGAGCTTTGTCATCACTGTACACTCAGCAAAATGACTCCTAGAGTTAGCTAAAACTAACAGATTAGGTCAGTTTTAAACAAATACTACACCCTTGTCTGGTATTTGCAATCAGCAAACTCTGACACAGTGTGACCCATCTTAAATAGTTTTTTTCATCTAAAAAAAAAAAATCAATCAATGTCTAAAGAAAATATACGGGTCTGCTGTTTTAGGAGCTAAAAATATCTTTGTGTGGAGAGCAGCTTCCTTCAAAATACCAGAAACGTTGCTGCTAGAATTCTGTTCAACAAAATTTATGGTGGATCCAGTTTTTTCACTGGAATACACATACAAGACTTACTGGAAGGGTAGCTTTAGCCATCAATTAAAAAAGTAAATATGGTATACTGCCTATATTCTTGAGCTGCCCGGGAATACCTAAAACCCGCTAATACTAGAGACTCCCTAAAAACGCTCAACTTCACAAAAAGTAGTTTTAAATAACATATTGAGTACAAAGTGTCCAGTTCAGTCCTTTACAGAAAAAAAACTTTACTGTCCAACTGGAGCTGCATGTTACAGAACCCAAGTTCAGGTGGTTGACCTCGTCTTGGAAGGTTTTCAGTTGAACAGAACCTTTTGAGACGTTCAAAACTTGATCCATAACTTTATACCAAATAAAAAAAAAATCACATATTTACTCCCCTACTGTGTTTCTGTTCAGTGTTCTCTGAGGGTTTAGGGGTATCTGGACTTATACTGAGGTTTCAGTGAAGAAAGGAAGACTCTTGTTCAGTAATTAGGTGCTTTCTGGAGGTAATTTGTTGCAGTGAATTTTATTTAGGGGTGTCAGGAAAATGATCTGAATAGAGGCACGCTGTCGGAAAAAAAATTAAGTTGTGAATCACAAACATCAGTTCGTTCAGACTTCATCTGTGTGAGCTGAATTTTAAGCTACTTGTAAAGGGTGAATTTGAATTGAACATCCCTGGCCACCATCATACATTTGTTGTTTTTTCAGTGGCAGTTTTTAATATGGGTGTTATGGGCAGTTGCCCAGGGTGACATTAGAAAGGGGCAAGGCGCCCTAGAAAATAAAATATAACTCACCTGTTAGTTTGCTACTGCTTCTACTTCAGTTGCTTGTTGGTGGGTGCAGGGAGGCCAGGTTACCTGCTTTCTGCATTTTAATTGGTTGAGAGGCACCACAAGGAGTCCACTGGTTCTTTTGATCACGGACAAAAGACATGAATCATGAATATTATTCAACATTTAAACAAACTCGGCTGCATTTGTTGCTGTTCTTGCACCTTTAGAAAGTCTACAAACCACATAGTGTCACTGATGACTGAAATACATGGCTAAAGGTGGACTGGAGCATGCTAGATTTTTCACTGTGTCTTCCACATGTGTTTCCAATGGGAAGAACAGAGTGCATGTCTGATTCCCAAGTTGGTATCAGCTACAGCTGACACTCATGCTTTGTCTGCACATGCACATATTACGGTCTGAGCTTTAAAGCGCTTCTGATTGGAGAGAGGCTGCCTGGTGAATGTGTGCTACGGGCTCAGGTTACTTTGTGGCTGCTGAATGTCTAACGAAGGAGGATGTCAGTCTTTTCTGAGAAGCGGCTGTGACAGCAATGAGATGCAGAGGCAAATGAAACCTCAGCAGAAAAAAAAAAAAGTCAAAACATTAAACAGCAGTAGCATTTTTTAAAACCTGCGTGGTTCTTTTTTTTTTTTTTTTTTTGACTTCCACTGCCTTGATCTGGGGTCCTTCTTTCTTTTTTTTTATTCTGGATGCATTTAAACTAAAAATCTCATTTATTGTAATTATACAGTGACACTGTCACATGAAGAATGGGTGTTTTTCTAGGTAAAAACAGAAAGTTTGTTGTGTGACAGAATAAAAATATGTTGTAATGCATATTAATAATGGTATGTGGGGGTTTTACAGTCACAGGAACTGAACACCTTTCTGTCACTGAATCAACCATGAAGTCTTTGCAGACTCACTTAATCTAGAGTCGAATATAAGCATGGACCAGTTATCATTAGCATTAACTTACCGTGGTTTTAAAACGTTACAGTTTATAAACTGATTCCATTTTTGCTTTATAGCATTCCTGCAGTGTAAGTCTGTTTTGTAGAGATACCAGAACCAATGGATGGCACCGCTAACTAAAATGTTAGTTTCACTTTCCCTTAAGTACTAATCTTTAACATTAGTTCTGCTAATGCACTATTAAAGGATGGAATTTATTGGAAGCTAATGCTAAAATGCTAAAGTCAATCATGTTGTGTGATAAATACGCAATATGCTGAAAAAAGAGAAACCATGAAGCGAGGAAATAGAACTGCTGGGTGAACAGTCTCCCCCCACTTCAAAATAAAAGCATAAATATAAACCTCCATTTGACAAATTCTTTGCAGTCGATAGCCAAAACTTCAACACACGTCGAACTCTATTCACCTGAAAGTTTACAAAATGTCCATCTAAGTTAGCACTTTACACTAGATGTGAAATTAATTAATTTAGGGGAAGCACTAAACGTTTTCAAAGTTAGCAAGATGCTGGAGGGCTAAACAAAACAATTAGCTCTATTAGCGCGTTAGCGGGAGTGTGCTCACTACAGCCAAGAATCTTTTCTTTTTTCTGTACAGAGAAGAGTTAAAAACAGAGTGATGACCCAGTCAAAATTTACCTGGGACTTTAAAAGTGCTGTACATATTGAGGA
This sequence comes from Xiphophorus maculatus, assembly GCF_002775205.1. Classification (NCBI taxonomy): domain Eukaryota; kingdom Metazoa; phylum Chordata; class Actinopteri; order Cyprinodontiformes; family Poeciliidae; genus Xiphophorus; species Xiphophorus maculatus. Next base: position 21,733,644 of record NC_036452.1, on the reverse strand, counting down.
GGTAAATTAGGTGGTATTTATACCATGGCAACAGGGACAACACTGTAAAGATATCAGAAATAGAAAAACTTTGTATAATGCCTAACCCCCCTCGTTATTATACAATAAATAAACAAGAAATCCTTAATTATTGTTTGTCCATAAATACATAAAGTCTAATTTTTTAAATTTTTGTGATGGGAAATTTTATTGGAAGGTAATAAGGAGTATTTTCAACTTAATAAATTATTTCTTTAATCATTATCCAAGAAAATTTCCATAGTTTAACTCCACAAACTGAAATAGACATCTGCTTCAAAGTAGTTTGGGCAAAAATATAGTTTTTATTTCCTCTACTGTCATTGGATGCTCATAGTTTGTGCAAATGATGTTGTACTAAATATTTCAAAAATGTAATCAAATTGAAAAGTTTAGGTTCCAACATTGAACTTTGTGGGACTCCACTTTTTTTAAAATAGTTTTCTGTTTACTAACAAGTCAACCCCTTATGAACAATATATCTTAACCCACCTGGCTGTAATTCTGAAAAAATCAAATTGTGATTTACAGTATAAAATTGCGGTATTAAATCGATACATAATTTCCTTTGCATTGATTCATGTACAATAAGTACTATTTCTTTATAAACCTGCTCAATTATGTCATCAAGCTTCCAAATTACCCAACGTTTTGAAAGGAAATGACAGTGGAAGTGTGAGCCTCCACCACGTTTTCTACTGATTTGCTGTTCTTCCAAAAATATCCGCAAAAACAAACGCTGGCAACACACTGCAAATGAGTGGCAGGTGAAAGTAGAAACACCAGGATCAAAAATAACTCTGGCAGAGTCCCACCATAACCCTGCCTGAGATATTTGGAGAAAAGCTTGCGTTCTATTAACACACGGCTTATGAGAGTTTACATTTTCAGCAGCCAAAGAAAACAAATGGAAGAGAATATATGAACATGGGGCTCGAAGCTTTTATCCAAGCAGCGTCGACTGGAGGAAGTAGAAAACTGTGGAGTGACAATGGAACAGACCACAATTCTCTCAACAGCAAACCGTCATCTGTGCGAGAGACGATCTAGTTCCAAGTTCATTAGCAAACATTAAGCGTATGAAAGCACAATGTGAGGCCCGACACAGCGATGATGTCCATTGATCACGTTCACTGAGTCAAGAGCAGCTTAAAAGCAAATTATTTTGGTCCGTATTGTCGGCAACATCTGTGTGAGCGCAGAAAGAGAAGAAGCTTCAAAAGAAAGCTAAGATGTGAGAACTGAAGATGTGTCACTTAGGAGTCCCTTGCTCAAAGGACGAGGTGGGAAATTTTATTTTAAGGTCATAAGGCGTATTTTCAATTAAATAAGAGATGAACTTTTTAAAATCATTATCCAAGAAACTTTCTGTAGTTTGTAAAACAATGTGGTTTTACAAAATTAAATAGTTTTTTTCTCCTCTGAGCATCGTCATTAGATGCTAATAGCTTCTGCAAATGATCTGGCAAATAATTTCTTCAAAGCATTGTAATGAACTAAGAGCAGTTTGTAATCAGTAAATATAAATTTAAACATAGTTTACTTACTACACAAACTACTGGAGTGTTCTCTTGTAAAACATTGTTTAGTGTTCGTCACTTAAGTCTGGTTAAAAACTCTTCTTTTCATATCTCAAATTAGGAAGAAAAAGGGAATAATACACAACAGGAAGTGTTGATAAATGCAAAACGCTCTGTTTTTTTCTCAAAAATATCAGTGCTTTTGCATGATTTAATTCTGTAGTCTGATATTTACTTTGAAGTTTTTATTTATGTGCAAACAAAAACAGTGCAAATGTTTTTATTGACTGTTCTAAATGAGATTCTGATGCATCTTTAGTCAAAACTGTCCGCTGAACTCAACTGAACCAGAGTAGAGACTGATCACATTAGTTTCACTGGGGGGATTCAGGTCAGACTTACTCAATGCTTGTGAAAATGTTTTAATGGACAAAAATATGTATTTCTGCTTTGCTTGGGTGGAAAACTTCTTCAGAAAAAATTAAAGCGGGTTTAGTATCAGCTACGAAGAACTTCAAAGGAGAGATATCCCCAAGAGATTAGAACCAGATTTCTATCACTAGCAGGTCCAGTCATATTAAAGCAATGCGTCATCGACCATGCATTTGTTCTGGTTAAAAATATGAGGAAAAGCAGCACCGGCCAAACAGGAGGCATTGGACGCCTTCACACACAAGGAATTCTGGTCTGCAAGTCACCCAGATAATGGTGCGTAACCTGTCCGTACAGCGGGAGGTGAGATCCGAGTTGCGCGGTGGTTCCACCATCAGTCTCGGCGGGGGTCAGGCCCACACACAGCTTTAGCCCAGTCCGAGCAGAGAGAAGGTAAACACCGCCTCCCCCACAGCAGCAGGTCGTCTCTGTACGGACAGAAAGAAAAACAACGGGAACCAAGTGATGAACCGTGTGATGGTTTGGAACCGGCAGAAGGTCGTGACAGGTAGCCAATAAAGTGCTGCGCAAGTTCCCAAGAATATTACATTCTGTCTGATGTGACCGCTTTGTAAGTAGTTCAACAGTGAGCGGACTGCGGATGCAGTAGAAAGACTAAAAGAAGGATTTGATAGTGATTTCTACAACAGATTTTTGTCCCCAAAGAACAGAGATGCACTAAATAATCAGGTAATGACTGGAACATGTACATTATTATTGTAGTGCACATAGAAACTTAAGTCTACATTTTACAGTTCCTCAAAAACATGCTAATTGCTGATAGACAATTTGAATTGTCAACTGGAAATCCTTTGGACTTTTAAATAGTTACACAAGAAAATATACATTTATTTAATCACTCAGTCAGTTCTTCTAATGATCTGCTCTTGATTCCATAAAAAACAGAAAAAAGGTCAACTTTCCCAATCCAAAAGGCATACAGTATATGGTCCCTCTGGTATTCCCTGGAATCTCGTCACAATGATGCGTTGCCAAAAACCCACCAAAGAAGACTTCGAGCTACCCCAGGTAACAGTCAATTTTTTTTACAGTGCTCATTTCAGCTATTTGAATCTGGGATCCTGTCCTTCCTGCTATGATCCATAGACAAACCTATAGATCAAGAATTTTCTAGACCATGAAAGACCAGAGCAGTGTCCACATTATAGCAGACGATGCCAAAATCTGTCCATCTATCTCCTGCACTATCTTACAGTCATAAAAAAGAAACGGATCCAGTGAATGCTGGAGGCCATGGCCGGACGATGCCAACAGAAACATATCATCTGCAAAAAAGCAAAGATGAGAGCTTGAGGTTTGCAAAGATCCTGTTCATGAATGACACAAAGGTGAAACAGGTTACAAGTGGGCAAACCTGGGAGAGTCCAACCCACTCTGGGATCATACTTGACTTTGTGACCAGGTCTTGCTCTATCTGTACAAAGACCAGCAAGCACCTTGTAAAGTGGACTGATGTAGCTTTCTGTTGATATACTGTATATACTGTACATAAACTGACTGAATTGTTCCTGACACACCTTAGTTTCCCCAAGACACAGGTCAAGCAACAGTAGCAACTGACACCCAGGAAGTTGCCTCATCTAGGCAGCAGGAATGGTTCTGCTCCTTTAACACCTCCATAATTTTGCCTCATAAGTTAGACTGTTCCTGACAGACAAGAGTTAATTTAGAGTTTAGGGTGTATGGATATATGGACTGTGGAAGACAACACAAGATGAATGGAAGATTGGGGAGGGAGGATACATGGGGATTTGTTTGCTTGTCTATGTCAGGACTAAAGAGGACCAAGGATGAGCTCTAGTAGTCTTATCTGACTTGTCAAATAGCAGGGAAGGTCAAAGGTGAAATGTGGCTGGTTGACTGAATGCTAAAGTTTCTCCATTTTGTTTGAGTCGTCCTTTGAAAACAACCTGCCAAAAAACGAGTTGTGTTCTTTGCAACATGTTTTAATAGTGTCTTATAAAATTAGCCCTTAAAACTTGGCACATTTTTTTGTTTCAACCACAAATTTCAGCGTTTTAAGATTTTGTGACACAGATTAACTGCTACGTAAATGTGGAGTGGAAGGAAAATGATACACAATACATATTTTAAATAGAATCTCTCCATTTTTAATGAGGGAGTGGAACAGACATATACTGTCTGAATTCCGAAAATATCTTCTATTACCAACCACCTACTGGCACGTCTGCGCCAACTCCATACTATCGTCCTCGGAAGACTTTCCACAAGAACTTGATGTGATCAGCTGACCTTAGTTGGTCTGTTAAATTCTGTAGTAAAATGTGCAATGGAATGCTTTGGCAACATACATTGATGTATTAGAATGGCTTAGTCAAAGTCCTCACATAAATCCAACTTAGAAACCGTGTTAAGGATTAAAATTGACTGACATTGAAGTACTTTGCAAAAGGATTTGGCAAAAATATCATTAAAAAAGGTTTTGGAAACAAATGCCAAAGACTTCCAGCTGTAGTTGCAGGTTGCTCAACAGAGTTAGAAGTGCCAGATGAGGCTGGTGCAAGGCAGTTAGAAGGGATAACATAAGAACATGTCATATTTTTGGGATCTATATTTGTAAAAGAAAAACAAATATAGATCCATTGTCTAACTCCCACTTGATCATTGTATCCTGGTTTGTGTTGGTCCGTCACGTAAAATCTCGAAACACTAGAAACTTGTGATAGAAAAGTGAAGATTTTATTGCTGATAATGTCAGTGTGTAGGAGCTTTTAAAGCTGTGTGACTGTTAAATGACCTCATATGTATCTGCACATGTCTGCAGGCGTGTGTATGTGTGTGTATCAGAGGTCTCGGTTCAAATGAGAGTCAATCAAGCAAAGTTTGTGTGTTTAGGCAAAGCATGAAAAATCCAAGCAGACGTGCCTCTGCTTCCCACCGTACTTCCATATCTGTTTTTCTGTCTTTCGCGTATGGACACGGACCGAAAGTTTGTTTCTGTGATCTACGTTCAAGGGCAGACCCCGAAGTCTTAGCTTTGACCCCCAGAGTTCACACTTATCCATTTAATCCTGTCCCAGCCGACCAACAATCCTGTTTCCTCCCTCCGCGCAGTCCCGGCATTGATCCAAGGCTCAGACAAAAAAACATTCAAGTGTAATCTTCACACACACACACACCATTTTTGTTCTCATCCCACACACCCTTTTTCACCCTCCCTAAGCTGACCTTCTTCCCGACCTGTGCTACACATTTCACCTCCTTCTGGAAGATCAATCAATATATCAATCCTGCAAGTAGTGTTGACATGCAGACTATCAGTAAAGCCAATTTTAGAACATTAGAAATAACCCAACATCCAAAATGGATAGAGTTCTTATTTCTGGCAACAAACACTGGTGGTTCTTGAATGAATGCTACTTTGGAGCCCCCTGATTCATGAAATGAAACTGGAAGTTGTGATATAATTCTGGAGAAATCTAAGAATCAGTGGGAGGTTTTTTGGCAACGTTTTAGTTTTTATTGAAATATTTTACAAATCAAAGCTGTTTTAAAGATTATATCCATTTGGTGCAACTGAGTAAAGGTTTGAGTAGTGCTTTGGTCACAATCAACTGTGTCAATGTAACATTATCATCATATGAAAGAAAAACAACATCAAATATACACCTTAAATTTCCTCACAAATAGTTCTGTCTTATGAAACTTAATCTGTGTTTTGGATATTTTACTTTTTAATGTAAAGGAAGTTTAAAATTGACCTGTTGAAAAATTATGGAAGATTCTTGAAAAACAGTCAAGCGGCTCTTTTAGGCCCCGTCCACATGGAGATGAACGCGGTGAATTTTTGCAAACGATTAAAAAAAATACAAAAAGTGTCCAAACGACACCTCTGAAAATGTTGCAGTAGGTACGTTGAGCCAATCGGTGGCGCTGTAAAACACTGCTAAAAGGTGACGCAAAAAACACTGAACACCGGACGGCGTCTTGTGCCGTCCGCAAAGGATGTAATTCCACTATGTTCATCTATAAAAGTTTTGGATGAAGCATGTAGTATTGACCCTTTGCACGTGATGCCATGCTCTTCAGAGAGTGGCGCGCTCCACCATGACGGACGTCAAATCAAAAAACAAGCTTTACAGATACTTCTATTTAGCTGATTTTACTTTTGAAATGGTCATAGGGTGCTGCATGATGAACTGCACTTCATTTTAACATAACCAGTTTGATGAGGAAAGTCGCCGGCGAAGGGAAGTAGCCATCAACCATAAGGACTTTCAGCCGTCGGTACAGTATCTTTGTAGATTTGCAGTGGGTTTTTACAACGTAAGGAAAATCATGTTCATATATTTGATATGAGCAGATTAATAAGGTGCAGAAATATATTGCATTTCGGAGATGGTACACGTCTAATCATTAACTACCATGGAGTAAATGCCACACCGTCATGTAGCCTAGCATGTACAAAAAGAACTGGTAATCTACTAAACTTTCATATGCTTTTAAGTCTTTAAAAATGATGTGTCGCAACTTGGAGATGTCACATACACCACACACTGAACCACTGCTATTAGTGGGAAGTCACCTGATAATACTATTACTTAATCTCATGTGGTGATTAAGATTTGCTCAGTTTGGTATGCCAAATATTTGGAACGGTTTTGTTAGACAACAGCTAACCTAATTTCTGAGTAATTTAGCTATTAATTATTTTAACACTCATCAATTTGCATAGTGTTGAACTTTTGTTTATAGACGGTCAGATCGTTCACTATGAAAATACATAAATATAAAAAGCAGTAATGACATTATGGCTAAGTTAAGCAGTAAAACGCTGTGGATTTGACATCCTCAGTCAAAAGCAACACAAAGATGGTACAGGATATTCTAGAAGAAACATGCCATTTCTTCTATACGTTTCAGTCTACGTACAATGTGGTTTGTTAAGCACTCCAACGTTACGCGGGACAGGAAACAGTGGCAGTATAATCTGCTTTTCACTTTCCTTCTTAGCAATACACAACCAACACCAGAGCCTCAAAATGACCGTTTTGTTTTCACTGGGGGTTTTTTTTGTGATTAGCAGAAAATTAGGAGAGCTCACCAGAAACTAAAAATACAGCCATACTATAATAAACATACACCCAAAGTGTGACTGAATAAGGGCAAACATGCAACTGAATTCTCCCTGTTAGATTCTTGGATGCCTTAATTGATTTAACAAGTAAGAAACTGAGGGGAATGCCCTACTCTTTACAAGCCCAGTGCTCCTTTTAGCAGCAGGTAGCTTTCCATCCTCGTCCATCGTCAGCTCCGTCTCCCAAAGCTGATGTTAGAGCTATGCGTATAAAAGTCTTGGTTTGGAGCGCCGTGCCAGAGTAAACTGGGTGGTATACGGTTTAGAGACATTTCCTTCTTCGAGAGTTAGGGTCCCAGCTCCTCGGTTATGATGGAACGGGCCGCTGTTTGCCAAGTGCCGGCCATTTCTTAGGCCTCATTGTGGCTCAGAGGAACACTTCAAAAACCACAAGTTATCATTGGAGCTGCAGACGCCCGCAGTAAGCAGGACGACCATCGCCGTCAACCTACACCCCATTATACTCTCCTCTACTGACCCTGCACACCTTGCACCAGCCTTACCTGGCACTCTCCATCAGTCAATCTGCCGCCAGCTCGCACACCTTTCTTCCTCCACCCGTCTGCCGGTGCCAAGCCCTGCGCCGTCCATCTTTCTTTCCTTCCTTTCCACCTACCCACCCCGCACACACACCCATCCATCCATCAACGCCGTCAGCACTCCATCATTCTTGTCCGGCACGGGGTTTCGAAGGATGAATGGCAGCGCACAGCGCCAGGTTTGTGCCGCTTTCTAAACACGGCCGATGGGCTCTGGCCCCGCTGTGTGGCCTCTGCAATGGTTAAATGCACATGGAGAAAGCGGTTCTAATGCGTTGCGGCAGAAAATGTAAAGCACCCGCAGGGAACCCAGACCTCTGACTTAGAGATCAGGTGTTGGGATTAGTTCGTCTGTGGCGGGAGTCAGATTAATCGCCCTGAGAAGTTAAATACTGTAGCTGTAATGTGCATTTATTCAATATCTTTCCAGGCACAATAAGTATATTTTGTGCCTGGATTGTTAATCCTCCGGTGAAACTGTTGCTTAGATAGCTTGTAAATGACATACAAACAATATTTTTTGTTCATAAGATCTCATGACATGTGGCTCAAACACATTTCTGAAAACATGACACATTTGTTCAAAGCTCCATTTTTCATCTTGTTTTCAATTGTAGCTGAAGGTCTTGAAGAACAAATAGTTTGATTAGATGTAAAGTATGATCAACTTTTTTTAATATATATATATAGGCATTGCCATGTAAAGTTGAATATTTTACATGCATTGAATCAGACTTTAGTCAGAACCATGATGCCGGTTAGGATTACCTAAAATAAAGCCAAAGGTTTACACATATTTCTTTAATTTTTGGTAAAATCAACTTTTAGTTGCCTTTCAAAAATTTTGAGCATCCTTCCGCAAGCATCTCTAAATTGTTTTCTAGAATTTTGGTCCATTCCTTCAATTAATCAATCAATCAAATTTTATTTGTATAGCACATTTCAGCAGCAAGGCATTTCAAAGTGCGTCACATCATATCAAACACAGAAACACAATGCAACATAGAATCAACAATCAAAACACGACATTAAATCAAGTTCCATCAATAAATTTGTAATTGATTACGTTTCAAATACAATCCTAAACAGGTGGGTTTCCTTCTGAAAGAACTGGTGGAACAGAGTCGGGTTTGATTGCAGATTTTCACATCTTGACGGCCATTCTTCATGGCAGCATCTTTTTGTGTACTTCAAAATCAAAATGAATCAAAGTAAAGCCGTTCATTCATATTCTTTTAATGCTGTACATTTTTAACATGCAAATAATGCGCTGGCTTCTGTACTTTTTGAACCTGTACTTTTTCACCTGCACTGACGTTTGACCGTAATCTCATTCGTTGTTTCAGCTGTTTCTCTATGAAACTAATCTCCAATTTCTAAAAAAAAAAAAAAAAAGTGATTTATGTGGGCGTCGCATGTCGCAGTGGTTACAGCGGGCGCCATGTATACACAGGCTACACACCTCAACGCAGCCGTCCTGATTTTGACTCCCGTTCCCGGTTTCCTTTTTCTACAGGTCTTCTCTCTGCACTCTTCCTGTCGGACTACTTTCAAATAAGAGCCACTGGTGCTGAAGAAAACATGAGAAATGATACCATGCTTTGTCTGCTACATCCTATTTTAATCCATAGACTGTCCTAATATACATTTACAACTCATTTATTAACTTAGTTAATATGTTTTAACAGTTAATTGTAATTCATTCACAGCATCAATGTGAGTACTCAGATTAAAAATTTTAATAGCTAAACAGCCCTAATAATAACAAAGTCTATATATTAATTCTTGCTCAGTATGATGTATTTCCACCACCATGGAAATACATCATGCTGGTGGACGACTCTTTAGTTTTCAGTGAGGTGAAAGACGTTTTCCATCCCATGTTTTTGCAGTGCTAGTTAATACATGTATATAAGAAAAACACAAAAATATTGGCATTTTTAGTTTGTGGATGTAACTTAATACAACAGATGCGATATAGCTGCTGGGGAGTGAGCTAAAAGCACGGCAGCTGATGCTGTGAAATTTCGGCAGCGCTGGAATACATTTACACCCACGACTCGTGTAATCCGAGTCGGCCGTGTGTGCGATGGCAATCGGAATTCATGCTAATATAAAATATCATGGGGAAATATGGGAGGTGAAAGTGTTATGTCTAACTTAGCCGCGTCTCTAACCGTAATATTCCTTCCAGATAACATCTGCGTCTACTGTCTACAACGGCGCTCTGTTCCCCGCGTAGACGTCCAGAGTCTGGCCTCAGCTTCCACTTCTCCTCTTCTCCGTTTTCTCCATGCAACGTTTTCACTGGAAATGGCGTGACTTGTTCTTTAAAAAAAATGCGCTTTCAAATTCTTTTTGTCCATTTTTCCTATGTCAACCAGTCACACGTACATGCAAATACCCTCAGAAAATATTATGATTTGGCTTTGCAGATATTTTTAGTTTCCCTTTCCTGGGCTGCGTCTTTAAACATGTATGGCGCACCTTGTTAAGCTGAGTAAGTTCAGATTTTTATTTTTTTCTGTCAATAATAAAATCAGACTTGAATTATATGTTTTTCTGTTTATTGCAGCCATCTTTTTTATGTTTTATTGCAACATTATTCAGTGAGGCATACATGAGCGGGACAGCAGTGCACAGAGCTGTCCAAAAATATTCATGTGCGCTGAACATTGTGTCACAATTAATTACAACCACAAACTTTAATAAAACTTTATTGGGATTTGGTGCCATAGCTCAACAGAAACTAGTTCATAACAGTGATTTGGAAACATTTTTTAATTACTTTTTTCCTGCAATTATGGCAGCTACCACCACCACTTGAGAGGACACTCCAAATGACATTTAAGTTAGCAAAAGGGAAATTAACTGTTTTTGTGACCCATCTTCAAAGACTCATTGTGGATGGTGGAGTGAGAATGAAACATCTCCAGTAGCAGTCAATAAATCTGAAAGAGGCCTCTGACTGAAGACTGTTTTAATGTCACAACATGCAAACGATTCAATATCCGGACAGCAGACGATATCCCACCGTAGCTGTAACCTGTATGATATCAGTTATCAGAGGTGGATTAGCAAGCTCTGCTAATCCACCTCATTTGCTTTTGCTGCTCCTTTTTAAATCTCATTAGGCCCGAGGAGCGAAGCGCGGGCGAAGGCCTATTGTATTTACAAGATTTCTCGGTTATTTTTTGTGTTGTGCTTTTTAATATATACAAGAAATTTCTTTTAGATAAATATAAAAAAAAATGTGCTATGGATTTGTGAAGCTGGTAATGTTAGGATCTTTAGGACTTTGGTTTGGTTTTTTGATTAATTTTGTGGTTTAGTCACTTTTGATATTCCGTATTTGTTTGGGATTTCAAGTTCTTGTTTTGCTTATTATCATTTCATTTATTTAGATTCTGAACTGTGTTGCAGTTGTCTAGGTTGGATTTAGTAGATCCTTCTGTGTCCTGTTTAGTTTTAATTCTGTGTTCTCCCACTGTCACTCGGTTCTTCCATCCTGTTCATTTAGTCGCCTGTTTGACGTTCCAGAAGCTTCTCCCAGCCGTTTAAGCACCTGCTTTTTATACTTGACCGTCCTTGCTGGATTCTTTTCTCCCATGTATTCCCAGTTCTTCTGATTTCTTCCTTCCGTGTTTCAGGTTTTCTTGTTTCTGTAGGTTCTGGACTTTCGCAATTAAAATACTCAAACCGAAGCGAAAAGGTGACGTCATACTCCAAAAGTCATGACGTCACAATGGGGGTCTAAAAATTAACGACTCTGGGTGACTAAATATAAATGGATACCAAACTAATGTAGATATTTAGTAATTAAAATTCCAAAATGATAGGGGTTTTTTTATCTGTTACTTTGTTCTAGCCGATGAAAGAAAATATATAAAATTTTGTTGCTGAAACGCAAAACATGAAAAAGTTCAGATCACAAAAATACTTTCTCAGACCATGTACACACAATAATTTAATACTCTGTGGTGTCACTAAAATAATCAACACACACACCTAATGCTGATTAAACCAATAAAACAGGTGGATGTGATACAAGTTTCAAGATTTTATTTACAGACCTAATTATGAGTTTGAAAGAACGTTTACACAACTCCAAAGATGAACTTTTGGGATCCTTTAAAACAAATGGCTGCAATTATAGAAATTCAAATTTTCCTCATCAGGGACCGTGGAAGAAGAAGCACCATGAGTCATGAAGGGATTCCTCAGATTAAACCTACCGTTCCCTGGACCGCTGACAGATGAAATATTAAAGTTAAGTGATCCAGAATATTCTCTCCTGATTAGACAGAGGTTGCTTTCACAGCAGATCCCTCGATGAAACTGCGAATAACGTAAATAGAACGGAGATCCGCCAAGGTTCACAGATTTTTATTGACAACTTTGTTCCGCTGGCAAGAGGAACTTGCAATTAATATTGCCGCTACGCCCAGTAGCTAATTCAGGAACACATAAACATGCCGAACCCGACCCAGAGTAAATATGCCGTGTTGACCTAATTAAAATGATTTGTAGTTTATACTGGGTTTTAGATAGATGGTACGGGGTTTTATTTGGTTGTTGAGGTGTTGCGTAGAGATCAGGTTTGGTTGTATCCTAAAACAGTGCTGAGATTCATGAGAGCTTATCACTGTAAAGATGAACAAATCAGACAGATTTTTTGCCTAAAACTAAATGTTCAACTTCCTTTATACCAGTTATCTAAGGGTTGTAGGAACATTAGGTCAAACTTGGGACTTTTTGTTTTGCCACAAAGAAAATGAAGTGATAAAGGTTCTTTCAGGAAATTTCTGAGGTTTGCCATTTACTTAGTGTCCTTCAGTAGAAATTCAACCAACAATGACTTCAACTTTCTATACTGTTTTAGAATTGCAGCCTGCCTGTAGTTTTAGCAACAACAGTGGAGGAAGTGAACAAAGCCATGAAGGTCAAGTTGGTCATGCCTGTAAACAATGAATTAACATTAAAAGCCGCCTCCTTTAGCTCAGCACTTGTCGTTTTTGCTTTCAATGCAGGCAATTTCCGGTAAGCTTCATAGTGTCAAACTGGTGCAGTACAAACGTCACCGACAAACATTAGCGATAGGGTAACATTTAAAACTTCAATAGCAGAGACCCTAGACCAGGGGTCCCCAAACTTTCTCCTGTGAGGGCCACATAACTTGTCCCTTCTCTGATGGGGGGCCGGGGTCAGTTTGTAACAGAAAACGTGTGACGATTGTAAGAGTGCTAAACATAAAAATGTATTGTTTTTCAGAAAGCACAATCAAATAACCTTTTCTGGATTCTTCAGAGAACAAAAGTCAGGAAATAACACTATTTATGAAATAAATAATAACCAAATAACACTGGGTTCTCCACATAAAAAAAGGGTTAGGGTCAATTATATGCATGTATAAAATAGTTACTAACTAGTAGTTAACCCTTCTAGAACTACCATTATAAAAGTCCGCATGAGCATCTTTTTACATTTTTGGATGCTGCAGAGTCATTATTAGGAGCACTCCAATGTTCTTTACATCTATAAAATCCTTATAAGTCCTCCTTTCCAAGTTTGTATGCCATTTATCAATAATAACTGATTAAAAATAGAAAATTTGCAAAACAATAACAAGAACTCCATCCGTTTATAATTTTTTTGACATATTTTTGTAAATATGAAGAGTTTCCTAACTTTATTTACCAAAGTTCCCAATACAAAAAAGTTGCACACAAGCCTTCTAAACCAAACACAATTTATTTGGAGTTTTTTCAAAGCTTCGTTTCAAAGTTACAGCCAATTTTCTAAAAACAATTCCGTTTTTTCTAAAAACGGAAATGACTTTCATGAAATCTCACCTGAAGTCATGTGACATTTCATGAAATCTCGTAGTATTTCATTCTGTCAACGTCAGAACAACACAGGAAGTGATTGGCCAGACCCGAGCTGATCTACAAATATAGGGATGGATGCCACATCATGTTTGTGGACCCATCCTTTTTACTATAAATCTGTGAACTCGTCTGCGCGCGCACAGCAACTCGGGGGGGATGTTTAGGGTCGGAAAAGGAAGCGCAATTCTTACAGTTTAATATGCAAAAAAAAAAATTGCTCTACCTTACGTGGTTCGAATTCTACCGGCATTTGAAAAATATGTATGCATCTCAGATCGCCGGCGATCTGGTAGCCCGAATCGGGTTAATAATAAATAAAGTTCATTACTAAGGAACATTTATTTTATTGCAAAAGTCCAACTTATCAAATAAAAATGCACATATATAAAAATACTCTGGTATTGTTCAGGGGGCCGGACCAAATGTGGAGGCGGGCCGCATCTGGCCCGCGGGCCGTAGTTTGGGGACCACTGCCCTACACCTTCTTCTGTACAAAGCAAACAGCGTAGAAAATGGGGCTGGTTTTTACCTGGCTACCCAGTTACTAATGTTTGTTCATGACATATGTAATGTGCAAGTTCAATCATGAAGGAAGCTATGCTATGAAACTTACCGGAAAATGCGCTGCTTATAAACAAACTCATGGGGAGTAGGAACGCAACATGTTTGCCTGCAATAAAATGTCTTAAACATTCCTCTTGCTCCAAATGGATTGCTTAATATTTGGAAGCGCCGCCAACACGGACTCAATGGCTTTGTTTACGTCTGCTGCTGCCATTGGCAAACTACAACTACAATTCACAGAAAATCAATGTCATCGTTCAGGAATTCTGTTCACTGTTTGGCCAGGATGAAATTCAACTGGAGCAATCAAACTCAATGGGACAAATCTCAAACAGAGCCCTGCAGAGATATGAGAATCAAGCTGAATTGAGTAGAAAGGCAATGGCCAGGCTACTGCCGATTACTTGAACTTGTCTGGTTCTCTTTTCAACAGGCCTCTGATTGGTCACCACAGCCATATTAAGTCCCTGAACCATTTCCTGTGATTTGCGTGACCTCGCAAAGAATGCCTTTCACTGATACCATCACTGCTACTCATTTTACAAACCTGAGGGGCCTCACGGCAGTTCCACTTCATCACCCTCTCTGAGCTCTTCTCTAAACCACCAGGATCGCAGCAGTCATGCAGGGAGATTCCTAAACTTGTTAAAGAGAGCAGCCAGGACCACTGTGGACGCCCCCGCTTCTCCACCCACAGTCACATTTGAAACTAGTGGTATGCTGTGAATTATGGGCAGAGCGTGACTGCTCTGCCAAATCAAAATGTAGGTTTTGGCCCGTGATTTTCAGTGATTTTATTATTAGGATTTTTTTTTAATCCCCTTTGCTTCCCTCCTCCATCTAGGTCCCCAAGGTGGATGGTGTTCGGATGCTATAAAAAGGCTTTGTGTGTTCAGTAATTGCTTAATAGTTATATAAAATGTCATTAACTGCTCTCACTGGTTAGGTTACATCCACTGGCTACCGGAGGGACCAAAAGCCTCTCACCCTATATGCCTCTATCCTCATGCCCCTTTTTTTGTGAATTTTTCTTGTCTCCTTGCATTGTTACTTTCAGGTTCATTTTCACCAACTTTTGTCTTTCTCTCATCCATCCCACATTTTGACAGTTATGTTAACAATATGCCTTTTGATTAGTGTTGGGGCTTACAGGTATGTTTAGGGGTTAGAATTAAGGGTGGTGTTTAGCGCTTAAGGTTGGCACTAGAATAATGTTTAGAGGTAGAGTTAGGGTTTAGGTGCTACAGTTAGATTAGGGTAGCTTTTAGGGGAAGTGGTGGGATTTCTAGGGGTAGATTCAGGGGTAAGTATTAGAGGATTTAGGGTTACAGTCCCCTTGCTTTCTAATCTTCAGCAAATCAGTCCAACTGATCACAAAGTTGTAGCAGGTCCAGAACGCCTCACATACCAACGCCCGTCACTCTTGAGCAAAAAACAAAAAAGAAGTCCACAGCCTCTTGGATGAGGTCATTGCGCTGTTTCTTTCCCCACCCGCAGGGAAATTTCAGCCTTCCGCTTACCCACCGGCCCCATGCGCCATTCTTTATTTCAGCCCCATTAAAAATAATTGGCAGATCGCTCCAGAATAAATGTTGAGGAGGAAACCGCGTCTGGTCATTCACGCTTAGTCCAACATATAAAGAGGATGGAGAGTATCGTCATATGGCAGCGGAGTTCACAATGTATTTATTCTTCCCCCGCCCCTACTCCCATCCTATCACTTATCCAAATTGCCAGTCAATATTTGCTCCGGTGATGAGTGCTTCCAGTGGCTAATTTTTGTGGGAAAAAAAAGGATTGTTTTACCCCGGTGTCCAAAGCTGCCGGCTCGCGCTGAAATAATCGCTCTCACCGCAGCACAGCTTCCCATCTTAATCCACCTCACTAATGGCATTAATGAAAAAATAATTCTAATCTAATTAGCTCTCTTCTCCAATCAGTCTCACTTCCCTTCTGGGTTTGACTAATCTGGAGAGCTGGCAACGGGTGACGGGATCCTCTCCAGCACTGCTGCTCACTTAGTGAGAACATTGTCAGGGGAAGAATGCGAGTCTGGAAGCAGACAGAAGGATTTGCCCAATGTGGATGATTATGTGGCGATTTTCTAGTGCTTGACATTCAATTTTAAACTAAATCTAATGAACGGTGGTTTATGTTTGTCTCATAGGTTTTATAGGTTAGTCTACTTTGGAAAACCACACAGCTTTAGGATGAGTATTATACTGAGAAGTCTTTCTTAAATCTACACCCCTTTTTCTGATGATACCAGCATAAATGTATGCTAAACTGTTGATATTCTGCTAAAGGTTTGGGCATTATGCAGTTTAACTTTTATGACATTACTTTGTGGTACTTCTGCGATAAAGACAAAAGGACTATTAACTTTATGGATGCGACTGCATGACACAAACAATGCTAACATTCATATTTGAGGTAAAGTCATAATTTTTTCTCTCTTTTAAGCCTAATTTGCATAATTAGACATGAAGCAATTCCATATTTTGTCCTTGATTAGAGATATTTTTTCAGTAGTTACAACAATGTAATTCAAGTTTTGAGGCATATTTTACAAAGAAAAATATTCAATGGAGTAATTTTCATGTGGGTTATTTATCTTTATGGATGAATTTCTCTATTGTGTTTCGTTTTTGCTGGAAGGTAACAGATCGTGTGGTAGGAATGCGAGCGAGTCGTATTGAAGTCTCCTCAGCCTGGCACACATTCTAATGACTACACAGAACAATAGTTATTATCTGCAGCTAAAGAACAAATCCACTTGTTAAATGGTTCAGTCACATTTGTTCAGGATCCAGAGCTAGTCTCTCTTATGGACACGTTGCCACGGACACAGAGAGAAACACAACAGAGAAGTGGACACTGAAAAAACAAATCCTGAGCTGCAAGGCTTTAGGAAGTTTGGTGTTTTTAATTTAGAAAACGTAAAAACTCCGCACTACTGTTTGCTTTTAAATCCGGCCTCTACCGCTTTAACGTCTGTGCCGGGAACGGTCAACCGCGTTTGACGCCAAGTTATCTACGCACACACCCTACGGTTCCGATTCCTTTAGAACTCATTTCTTCATCCAGGTGTAAGGAGTTGGCAATATCTTTTATCAATAGAGCTCAAAGATACAAAAACGCAACCGTCTCCACAAAACAAATGACTGCTCTGCATTAGGCATCTAAAGCTGGCCCACTTTACACTGCCTACACTTGCTGTTCCAAATTCCAAAAAAGCAAAAAAACATATTAGACTTGCTCACTTGTTTACTGGAAATTCAGTGTTTGTCTGCAGATGTTACTTTCAAGTTGTTAAATAAACACGCCACGTTTAAATGCCACTCCAGCATTTTAAAATGCAAAATAGAGCATGTTTGCTTGTTTAATACTACTGTAAGACAGCCATAATAACACTGGAATTATGTATTTCAAAAAACACAAATTTTACTAAGTATTTTTGGTCTAGTTAGACAAAACTAACTTACCAGTAACTTGTTAGCTAGATCTAGGAGCTTGTTTTAAGTCAATATTTCCTTAAAATTGATGGAAAAAGTTCTGGTTCCATTGGCAGATTTATCTCATGACAATTTCCCATGTTATAAGTGAAAAACTCTGCCAGTGGAAATAGCACTTTTCCACTAAGCAAATTTATTTTTGTAATGTCAAATTGCACATCCATATTGTCAATGGAAACGCATCTACAGAAGTGCTGAGTATTACCTATTGGAAGTCTGATAAAGTTTCATGGAAAGATGTTATAAGTTCAGCACAGAATTTGACTCGCGTGTGTGTGTGTGCATGTGTGTGAGAGAAGGGGAGAAAAGAGAAGGGGTGTGTGTGTGTGTGTGCGTGTGTGTGTGTGTGTCACAAGCTGTTCTGGACTGCCTACACTTGCTGTCCCACCTTCGCAGCAGGATGAGCTGCTGGCTCCGAGTTCCTTCCATTAATCACTGCTCTAATTTGTTTGCTCAGCACGGTGCTGACGGCCAGAGGTTCTTTATTGCGGCACAACGGCTCAGGGACGCCGAGTGTGTATCCACACGCGTGGGATAGAGGGAAAAGATGAACCGGTCTCACAGTCTGCAAACTTAAGACCGCCACAAATATCAGATCCTCTGAGCATCGACAAAAGTAGCATATTCTTGACTCTTACAGACCTGACTGGGCAGCTTTAGTTCGTAGAATCAGAGTTGGGTTTCCACGGGGAAGGGAAGCTAACAGCCATTCAGACCTAAAGCCGTCTGGTAGTGGATTTCTGCTGTCTAGACTTCACAAACTCGAACCTTTTTGTAGCTTAAGAAAGCTTCCTCGTTATTTGGCACACAAAAATGACCATCTATCTCCATCAGTGACTCACTTTACGTTGTAGTTTTTGCTTAGGATTATTTCAAAGTGACAGAAGATGTTAGATGATCTAAAGCGATTGTGAGTTTTGGCATGCTACATAAAGAAATCTTTGCTGCTTTCTGACGGCCTTTGGAAGAAAAAAACCCAGACCATCACGTCACAGTCTTTTATTCTTATGTCAGAGTTTCAGGTTCTGTTTTATCCTGTCATCTGCTTTTTGTTGTGCATCATGCTCAATTTACTTCATTTTTCCAAATAGCTAGTCTTTCCTTTATCCTAGTGTTGATAGTGTTTATTTGTGCTTTGCCGTAACCCTTAGCCATTATTTCTGAGTGTTTCCTAAATTCCTTTTCCTCTTCAGCTTCTCAGCATCAGTCGATTAACTCCTCTGCTCCCAGGACTCTCACTCTCTTTGTTAGACCCGGTGTTTGGCTTGTCACAACAACAAATGTTTCTGGACGATAAACTGCCCCAGTAATTATTGCGAGTTGACAGTAATTATAAGATAATATGGATGTATTGAGACCATTTTCAACTGAAATCATGATCATGCGAGTTCACCCCCTCAAAGACGAATCAATTTTAATTTTGTAAAGTAGGGGTGCACCAATTTATCGGCCTGTTGATTTATCTGTGCCAATTTCCTTAATTTTGGGAGATCGGTGATCGATTGAAACTTACACGGGAAGCCGATCTTATCTATCTCGGGAAACGACTAAAAATCAACCACAGTCCTCTCCTGCTCTCCCGTGAGAGAGGTTTGACTGATAGACCGGCTACATTTAGCAACATTGAATGACATGTTCTCATGCATTTCCAATAATGGGACGCGTTAGCATGGTTTTGTGTCAAACGTGTTACACATGCTCTAGATATAAAACATGAAGCATAATGTATCATGAGTCCGTGAGCCGCTGAATGACTCTCCCTTCCTAAAGAGCAGCACTTTACGTTCCAAAAGGTTCTAACTGTTCTTTCGATTTCCTGCATGTACAGAAACTCTGAACCAAGCAGCTGCAGCCATCTTTATAAGCAACAGCAGAGACAATACGCTTTTTTCCAGGAAAGCCGCAAGTCGGACCACCCAGACAGGCCTGGCTCTTGGAAACCAGCGTCACCAATTCGCTTGAGGAGCCGCAAACCACTGAGCCAACACATTATACATCCGGACTAAAAATATAAAAACAACAACAACAAAAAAAAGAAGGTAATTTTTGTCACAGACTATAAAAGGGGACAGATGAGGGTATTATTTCACAGGAAACTGGAGTTGTATTGTGGTGGTTTATGTACAGCAGAAAGGTTTGGCCTCTGTCACTTCTACTCTACCACAGTCTGAGCTCAGGAAGCTTCTGGGACATTTTTACACTGCAAAAACAAAACCACTGGTATATTTTCAGTGTACTCTTCACCACTTCTCCCTTTTATGATAGGAATAACATTCACATGGCAGTTAAACAAACGGCACACTTTAAGTGATACAAGGCATATCTGCTAGATATTGCTACCAAAAGTAGCAAAAGTACTCATGTCTCTACCTTTTAGACATTTTGTCACATTAAAACCACACTAGTGTTGTTTTGAGCTTTTATGATTTCTGACCCTAATCCAAGGGAAGAAACCTCAATGTGTTTAATTGAGTTTTCATGTGAAAGAACAATAAAAATCATGCATAATTCAAGTCAAATCAAATTCAAAAACACTTGTTTCCTATGTTTCCCAAAGGAAAATGAAAAGTCGTAACTCATATCACCAAGTATATTCAAAACGTTGTTGTGGACGTTGTGGAAAGGAAGGATCTCTGGTGGCAGCAAATCTACAAGCAGGGCTTTTTGCAGATCTCACCAGTTAAAATTTGAGGCTTTTTAAAAACATTAAGAATAACGTTTAAGACCTGCATCACAACAGAAACGTACAAAACAAAACTACAATTCTTTTTTACATAGCAGTGGGTCCAAGCTTTATATTAGCAGCTAGTTAGTGGTAGCCTCAACCGCTTCAAGGTACAGCACAGACTGAAGATATAGAGGATGTGTGTGACTTTTGCCATAAAAGTCTCAGGAGAAAAATAAACTACATAGACTATGAGATATTACATAGTTCTCCAACTACAACATTTAAGACCCGTGATTAATGTATTGAAGGCCAACTTACATTTTCTAAATGTATTTAAGACAGTTTAAGGCTTCAATTTTAGGCACATTAAGGATGTGAAGACACCCTGAAAGACTGTACTGTAGAATATTACTGTTATGACATTGTAACAGCAAAATTTCCAGACATCATAGTCCTGGATGACATCGTCAGTTGTTGGCTATTACTGCTAATCCACCTCATTTGCTTTCACTGCTTTTGTTCTGTGATGGGAACATCAGTTCTAAGAGCTGATTGAAGGGGATTTGAGTACAAAAGTACACCAAACCAAACAGGTGTTTATTTAAAAAAGAAAAGCCGTGTTGCTATATTAAAGACATTTGATAAATCATTTAATCTCCCGTGGCAACAATTCAGATGAGCAAAACGCCTAGGTGGTTTTTAGCTCCGCCTTCAAGGCGCAGCTCCTCTCAGAGCTGCAGTTTTGATAACACTATCAACATTTTTGGCAGCCTGGCTCAGTGAACTGCATTAACACTCCACTTTTTCCTGGCCTGGTTCGAGAATTGTTTTTAAAATTGTATGTTGCAGTAAACATGCACAGAAGGACGCAGAAATCACATGAAAGCACCCGAATTATTTCAACCCTACTTGATAACTGATTTTAACCAGTGTTTTAAAGTCGTTTAGTTATTGGCGCCGGGTCCAAAAGGTTGCTCCGAGAAGTTTCCCTCCACTTCCACTTGGGGCTGCCAGAGTGCAGAACTGCTCCCTGCTTTAATCTCTCGGCATCAGCAGCCTTTTAAACAAGGTGTTTGGTTCGCACAGTGCCATGTACAGACAGAGCGAGGAACCTCAGGCGTCCTTTCCTCCCAGTCCGTTTGATTATGTCTTTGTCCGTCATCAGGGGGCTTTTAAGTGCAAAAGCAGAACCCCCAGCACCCCGCAGATCCCATGGTGACATAATGTTAGGAGCCAAACTCCACAGGTAATGTATGAGGCTGTGAAGCTTTTAAATAAGCAAGACTTAGATGGGAACGGAACCAAAGAAAACATCGTATTTCTGTGAGCCAGGGCAATAAATTTGTTAATGCAGTGGTGGAGAAAGAGAGAATGGGACTGGCTTAATTTGTGTATCGCTGAAGAAAAAGGCGGTCAGAGCAAGTTTTTCTTTTTTATGTTCATGAATAATCAGCAGGAATAAAGCCAGTTTATTCACATAACGACATGTTTGAAAAGTCTTTTATTCCCCTAAGACACGATTACCGATTAATTCCAATCAACAGGAACTCCACGGCTTTCATTCATTTGTTTTACTGATTTCAGTCTGTCTGAGGGAGAGCAGGGCTCATCCAAAGTATACAAGTAGGCTTCAGGACATGAACCTGCGTCCGACTTGAGATTTTATTAACCTGAGCTAAGTCAGAAGTGAGGTACAAATTAATTTAATTTAACTTTACAGAGAAAGTGATTGAGAAAATTACTTTAGATGAATCCAAAAACGTTTCAGCTTTGTCTTGTAGGATAAAGCTGAGATAAAAACTGATTTGTTTTTGACTTACTGCCTTCAGACAAGTATTCAAGTTCAGAGAGTATTCAGATGAAAGTAACATCTGCAGACAATTCGCAAAGTTTTATGTCAGACAAACAAAACCCAAGTGAATTCAAAAGGCACTTTTCAAATGCTGATTGTCAATTATTAACTACAAAAAGCCAACCCAACTCAACCATGCCTAAGCCTACACCTGGTCGGGTTTACTTTGGGAGCGGCAACTGCCCTCCAAAGTTTTGCTAACTATTTCCCACCATTTCGGCTCACTTTTCATTCCAGGCCGTCTGTGGCCTGAAGAGGGACTTTAAACAAGAGACGTCCTCAAAATCTAAAAGACCTGAAGAGCTTTTACTGGGTTTTCCCACCCACCTCCACTTCACCAATTTCTTAAAGTTCAAACATCTAATCACAGCCGAAACAAAGGCACGTCTTATACCTTTTAAGAAAAGTGGTTTTGGCGAAAGTGGCTTTTCTGTTCGAGCAGCTAATGAGTGGAATCTCACTCCAAAGGTCATCAGAAATTTAAGGAAATGTAACAGATTGAATGGAGTTGGTGCATGTGTTTCTTATGTGCATTTTAAAATCTTAGTATTCTTTATTAAGTGAATTGTAATGGTTTATTTGTTCATGTTTTACTCTTATTCCTTTAAAGTGGCTTTTACTGTCTGAGGACTGCAGATGAAAAATGGCTTTTTGGACAAATTTAGCATATTGACAGAAAAGTCCATATGCACTGTCCCTGTAATAAATACATAAGTTCTATTTAAAAATAAATAAATACATTCTAAAAAGGGTACTGTATACAGCTATTGTCAAGTCAAGGTGTGAGATGGTGACAGACTCCTTAAAGAAGAAAGAAGTTGGTTTTTGAATAAAAAGCAAGTTATCCGACAAAGTTACTTAACTGTTTTGTAGCTGAATTTTGTAGGGAGAAAATGTGGAAAATACAGTTTCTCATATTTTTTCGAGTCACAATACCTGGGCATTTTAACAAGGGGATGCACAACTTCGCGTCGCGGTTGGAGTTTAAGAACAGTAGTCGGCCAGTTACAACTTGATGATAATGGGCTATTGTTACTCTTACAATGAGAATCTATATTTTTGGCTAAAGTTCTGGTTACGTACTAAAAAACTCTGACTTATGTGATTTAAATCCATGCACAACGCCATTTCAAAGAGTGCAACTTAAACCAATTTACCTCTGTTTATGACTATAGAATGTTTACGTTGGAAATCTGGGTTCACTTTCCCTGTAGCTAAAAATATGAATAAAGTACGTTTCACCCTCCATTACCTTCCTGGCTTACATGTTTCCACCTATAAACTCCACTCTATTTGACATGTTTAGCACACCTAAAAGTCACATGACAAGAACCACACAGGAAAGCACAACGTCCAGATAAACAACAGGAACATGTGTGTACCCGGCGCTGTTCTCACTGTTGCTGCTTGCATTTACTTTATTCCAAACTTCTACGTTTTATACGGGGCCCCGCGTATTTATTGCTCCTGCTTGGGGAGCGCGGGGCGGATGGAAAGCTAAACAGAGGTGTTTACGTTCATGTTGGAGGGGCAGATAAGAGAGGCAAGAAGCAGGAGGACATTTTATATGAAACAGGACAAATTACAAAAAGAGTGTAATTAAAAAAGAAAAGAAATTCCCTTTCTCATGGAATATCACTTTATTTAGATGTGTTTTTTTTTTAACTTAAATAAAAAATGTGTGCTTTATTTTTATAAAATGATCCCAGTGGAAAATGTTCATCAGTTCTTCACAAAAATTTAACTGACCTCTGTTTACGCAGTGATGTCAGTAACGCGTTACTGACGTCGGACCACCCTTTTCACTAGCGAGTAATTTAACGCGTTGCTATTTCATATCCAGTATTCAGACTACAGTTACTTATCAAAATCATTTTGCGTTACTGTGCGTTACTATTTTCCTTTGGAATTTCATTTTATTTCCTCTACGCGTCTTGTCGAGTCATCGCCGTTTCTATGCGACGGTATCAGCAGAGACAGAAACGTAAACAATGGAGGGAAGAGGGAGATGCGCATTTTGTTGGTAGAAAAACAGGAACTATTTTGAGTTTCTGTCGCCAAGTCCGATTATTATAAGCGGCTTTGGGCTTATTTTTTTTTAAGTCGCTAGCAAATTTAATGAGTCGCGGGTTGAGCTTCTTGGGCTCGTTTTTGAACGTGAAGTTTCTCATTTGGGCTTTGAAATAAGCAGACAGAAACCCTTGAATGTGTCTGACCTCCAGTTAGTTTTAGTCAGGCTCTCCCTGTCCATCATTTTCGCGGATGATCCGTCCCGCTGCGTCTTTGTTAATGTCAAGTTAATATATTACCTGTCAATTACGTTGAGCTATCCAGAACATTGGAAACATCGAGACTAATCTGAACAGCGCAATAAACGTGAAAACAGCCACGAATGAACGAGTCCGTAAAGTTGTGCAACTAAACGCCATTATAATTATCAATATTAAGATAAGTGTCACAAATCTGTGCAGCCATCTGAGTTGTGGAGCCGCAGGAGGAGCTCTGTGCTCTGACACCAAACACAGGGCCGTAACGCACAACCTGGAGGCTGGGGGGGGGGGGGGGGGGGGGGGGATTAAAATCCTTCTTAAAGTTTTCCAGACAATAGTGGAACACACAACAACATGCACAAATTACTAACTTTTTTTTTTTTTTTTGTACTGTAACCATTAAAAAAGCCTCCCCTTCAGTTCAACCTTATAAGTGGAGACACATTGTTGACGTTACCATTATAAAATAGCTTACAATTAAGTGTTGGCAAAGATCAATGTCATTTTCACAGCGTTGTTGTTAGCAGCTGCTGAAAGTAACGAAAAACGTTACTTTTAATGTAACTTAGTTACTTTCCAAATCAAGTAGTCGGTAATCTAACTGATTTACCTTTTCAAGGAGTAATCAGTAATCCAATTAAAGTTACTTTTTCAAAGTAACTATGCCATCACTGTGTTTACGACAGAGGTAAAAAATTTAAGCATTTACAAAAATTGAAAAATTTAAGCATTTACAAATATAAAAAAATTAAAACTTGGAGTTTATTTTACAGAACTAAACATTTTAAAGTTATATTGAAGCCTTGAGGCACTTTTACATTGACTATACATTATGTTTTTATTTTCAAATGGTCCAGCTTAGAAAAATATAACAAAAACTCAATATTATTTTATTTCTTTCACTTTCACTGCATTCAATCTTTTCAACATCCATGGTTAGATCCCATGACATAAATAGTCTACTTTTGATGACTATTTTTCCTCTTCTATATAAAAAGTCTTAAAACAATTGAGGTGTATACCAATTTGACATGGAAAATGTCTCAGAACCACTTCAGAGGAGCATTTGAGTCAATCCACATGTTTGGTTCTTCAGGGCTCCGTGTTGATTTGGCTCTTTATTTTTCGTTGCTTGAGTGATTTAGTGGCAATCTCTCCGAGGGTTCATCCCTTCTTTACTCTTACACAGCAACAACTGAGATAGATTCTAAAACCCACCAAGACCTGAATCAAGATGAAAAGTGATATTTAAGAGAAATTCTAAAACCTGAACTTTTTTTTTTGTTATAGAGTGTTAGAGTCTTTTAAAGTGGAAGTATATTAAAGGCAAACCCTTCCCTGCAGCGCCTTTAGAAAAATATTTTCACAAGAAAAGCAAGAGAAAAAAGTGCTGTTGGGACCAGAGAGACCTGGAGATAGAGGAAAAATGTCCATGAAAGGGTCTTAATCCTATATTGGCTATAGCAATCACCTCCATAAAAACAGAGGGTGAGCTGGGGAGAACACTCTTGGCTGTTAGATTTATAGACAGAAACAGGCACTGTATAACAAGAACATGTAGCTAGTGCAAGCAAATTCACAATCCTTAATCACCAAATTGGGACTTATAAATTTGCTCAATTTTTAATAGGCTGTCAGCACAGCAGAGCTCACCAGAGCAAGACATGCATATAATACCATCCCTGGAGCTCGTATTGTGTATGTGAGTGCATGTCCATGCATGTACGCTGTGTCACTTTGCTTTATCCCTACAACTGCAACTTCATACGTCTTTATGTGTGTTTGTGCGTGCGTGTGAGCAGGAGCCTCCGTTCATCTGTGTGTGGCCCCAGAGTCAATAGTCCGACGCAAGTTCCCTCGATGGCCGTGAACGGAGCGGTATGACCTTTTAGCATGGCCAACTTTCTCCCTCAGTCCGTATTAATGTTAATCTATCAGACATTGAGTCTCCCTCGCCATACAGTGCTGGCAATGTTCCCAGCTCCTCGGAGCGCAATCAGCGGTGTTGAAACAAACCACGCTCAACGTGACGTTGGTGAAAAAAATAAAAATAGACAGGTCCAGTAGAATGTCCTACTGATTTCTTCAAAACGCTGCACCAAAGGTTTATATCAACAATAATAATGGGCTCTGCTGTTTGTAGCAGAGGAAGTAGAGCAGAAAATATGCTCTATTAGAGGTGTGTTTAAGACTAAACTTGATTTACAAGAAGAGGCGGGCATTTATTGTATCGCTTATTTATCATGATAAATTTGATTCATCGCTGTCATTATAAATTCCAATGACTGATGCTTAAAATCCCCCCAACCTGTCCGTATTGTTGGGCTTGTTAATTTTACTTTCCCCCCAATCCCCATTGTTTTTTTATTGAAAGAATCAATAAATACTAATAAACTAGGAAATATGACTAAATGCAGTTACTGTGTGCAGGTTAGTAATACAGATCAGACTTTTCCTTGTGTCTGTAGTCCTAAAACAAAAGTGCATTACAAGTTTCTTTCAAGAGCAGTGTTTGCGTTTGTGGATCTATGGGGAACTAATAACTCCTGTCGTCACTTTTATTGCCATCACAACAAGCACCACAAAATACTGTAATAAAACCTGAGGTCCATATTGCTCACTGCTATTTACTAGCAAAGAAGACCATCCTTGTAGGGCAGCTTTACTACATTAGATCAGTCTGAATTACAAAAATTATTTCTGTATTCTACGAACCACAATAATGAGAGAAATAATGTGCCAGAGATTTAGTTCTGTCTTCAAAATCAGAAGTTTACATGGATTTCCTCAATATTTGGCAGAATTGTCTTGGGTCAGATACGCAGGGTGTCTGTTAATGGGCGTAGCTCCACAACATTTTTTGCTTTTGGAGAGTTTATGAAATAAAAATATCAAAATTCATCTAGCAATATCATCGGACATTTATATCGTAATACTG
This sequence comes from Xiphophorus maculatus, assembly GCF_002775205.1. Taxonomy (NCBI): domain Eukaryota; kingdom Metazoa; phylum Chordata; class Actinopteri; order Cyprinodontiformes; family Poeciliidae; genus Xiphophorus; species Xiphophorus maculatus. Next base: position 21,706,321 of record NC_036452.1, on the reverse strand, counting down.
GAGTGAAATTTCCATGAAAACTGAATAACAGTTTCATTGTCGCTAGATTTGTGGGGTGCACTATGGTCCTACTGTCCAACTCAAAAGCAGAACTAGGCTGGCAATGGGTGAAGTGTGAGTCTGATTTAACTTATTGGCTCAGGTTACGTACACAAGGTTCTGTTGGAGTTAGTAAAACAAATCAACCCATATTTTAAGGCAGGGTGGAACCAGGACCACAGAGTTTAGGTATGTAGTGACAAACATTTGGCACGGTAAGGAAACAAGTAAAGCATAAACAGAAAATAAAAAGGCAAAATTAACAACAGACGAATGGAAATCTTTTTTTGGGGGGTGCCGCTATTCGAACAGCAGTGTTGTAGTCAAGACCACCTAACCCGAGACCAAGACAAGACCAAGACCAGCGCCCAGCGCTACATGACACAATAAAATGTGAAATATGATCAAAATTGCTAATCAAATTGATCTGACAAATTCACATTCCCATAAAAACACCTAGATATTAAACACTTAGAGCTGAAATAAATTTAACCAATATTAAAAGCAGAACAAACTCTTTGTTCTGCTTATCTAAAAAGATAACGTCCTGGGCAATTTCCCACATCATTCATGCCAGAAATCACCACCATCTGCACCATTAAACATAGCAATTGAGGCAATGCCCTGACGGTAAACAACGCTCAACTATGAACACTGACCAAAGAGCAACAAGCAAGAAGTAACCAAGCACAAGGCGCTCAGCATGACTGTTCTCTCTCCCACTGCATGAAGCCAGGCAGCACTATGCTGTAATGTCTCCCATCATGGCAGACATTGCAGCTGCCACATTGAACGAAAACAATCAAAGAGCAATGCACATGCTCTTTCGTTCTTGTGTTTTATTTATTTGCTAATTAAATAAATATCAATGTATATAATTAAATAAGATAATGATGGCTACTGCAGTGTACACAGAGCATTACAAGAACAAAGAACGGCTCTCAGTGAGGCTCCAGTCCTGTCTTCTTAGTAAAGAGAAGTTCAGAAGACTCATTCATGAATGTCACATTACTATATTGCAGACTTTTGGACACAGTATTGTTCCATATATGCGACACGTTAGTTAACACCTCCGCACAATAATTCACAATAATTCAGCACACTGAGTGACTTTTTTCTTAATTACAAATGCTTATGTGTCTCTGTACAGCTAGCTTTGCTAACATCAAGTCAACGGAGCTTATCTTTCTTTGAGCTTCTTTTCTAAGTGACGAAAAAGGTTAGATGTAGTCCCCACCGTCTGTGAAAGTGAAGCGCTGCTGTATTAGCTGTCGTCATCGGATTTCTTATGATTTATGCAGCGCAATTCTATTATTAGACAGACATCTTCTGCCGCTCAAAGAAAAGCACTGCGCATGTCATGGAGCTCTGCGTGCGAGTGAAAGGTTGACCATAACGTCACAGTCAAAGACTTTTCAATTTATCCATTCAGTTTCCCTTTTTGGGTCATGGAGGGTCTGGTGCCTAAAAACACAACCATTTCTCTTCCTGTCTGTCATTGGGTTAGGCGAAAAGTTTCCCGTTTTATGCCAGCTGATTAAATCAGTTGGATTTGGAACATCACTGGAAAACCTCCCCTAACTCATTCATTACTTTTCTATTAAGAGAGACATTAATTGCTTCCATGTCTTTCAAATTATAAACCGACTTTTTGGTTTTGTAATAAACCTCCATAGCCACTAATATGTGATTTAGACAAGTCACTGGTCATTGACAAGTATCCGTGAGAAAGTAATCGTTTCAAAGCAACTGCTCAGCTGTTAGACACCTGAACAGTTCTTCAAACTGGTGCCTGACTTTGTGCTTTGTTTTCAAAAATTGAATTTCATAGCATGTAAATATATAAAGGTTAACTCAGCTTAATTTTTGACTAGTTTTAGCCTTGACACATCCTGACTCATACGTTACCACATGTGCCTCCTATTGCAGCCAAACAGCACTATTGCTTCACCTTTTGTTTCATTATTTCACCGCGCAGCATCCAATATCAGCCTTCCCTGTTATTTTTCAAAACCAAAGTAGACATCCGACCTCAAGTTTTTACTGCTGGCTTCCACGTCGAGCCGTGCAGCCAGGTGGTTTGAGTACTTCAGCTTCCATCTGCACTCGGCACTTCACGACGGCTGGTGTTGACGCTCGGTTGCCTGGGAAACGATGGAACGACAGGTCCCGCTTGGTCGCTGTAGCGGGACAGAGTTGCCTGCATGCGACAGTCAGGAGCCGGTGGTTTGTTATGGCGTGTCACCACCTTTGGTGAAGCACACGGCCTCCTGTTTGTTTGAACAACCCCACCAACCCCCCGCTGACTCATGCTCTATTGGGAAGCAAAAAGCTATCGGAGTTCAGCTAATGCTCAAAGAAAATCTAACAGAGGGAAGAAGGAGCACAAATTTCAGCCAAGACACAGAAATGACAAGCAAAGAGAAACAAAGAAAGACATCTAAATAATGACTTAAGACGTGAACAAACTGATAGCTGTTCATGTCTGAATTAGATGGGGGAAGTGGCCTGTAGTTTAAAATATGAGGATTTAGAATAAGAATGTATGTCAGGAGGATGCGTTAAGCAGCAAGATGGGGCCTGTTTTCATGACTAATTAAAATTTTCCACTGGACTTTTGAGGACAGAGAGCTTTGCAAAAGTATTCATAGAATTAAAATTATCTGCAGATTTTGAAACCCAGCAGATCATCACTAATGGGTCAAAGGTTGGCTAGAGAAATTAATGAAAAGTGAATGGAAGTCAGTGCATTCATGGACTTCCATGAATGCATTGGTACTCATATCATTATGAGGACCAAACAGCAGGTCCCCATGAGGAAATGTCGTTTTAAATGACTATACAAGTAATTTTAAAAGATCTGGTGAAGCTTTAGTCACTGGCTCATATCACATGTTTTTCTGACTAACACAACAAAAGTCACTGCATTTTATTAAGGTATTATGTGACACACTAGCACCAAGTAGTGCATAACTGTGGAGTGGAAGGAATTAAACATATAGTTTTCAACAATTGTTATACTAAATGGGTGCAACCAACTGTTTAGACATTACCTAACTAGTAAATAGAGTTCACTATTGTGTAGATGAAAACCTTGAACATTCCCCAGTCACCCCCAGCTCAATTGCTTAAGTATATACAGCACGCCTACGTCACAACAGTGGGTAGATTTTGCAACGGTTACCGTTTCGTCCACTGAAATTTATTTATAAACCAAGGCATATTTCCTAAAATGTCTAAACCTATCTTCAGGATGAATGATGGTGTGTTTCCACAGCATCCACACCATTGGAGGATACTTTACATGCAGGTCTGGGCTGTGGTGCAGGGCTCCCAATCAACAGCAGACCAAATAAAATTCACGCTAATATCATTTTACACCTAAAACTGACCATAAACTTTAACAAGATGTCGCGTCTGAGCGAGGGGGCCACACATATACACACGTCAGTGAGTTGAGCGTTTTGTCAACTCTGGAGCACCACGTTGCTACGCGCCGGCAGGCCGGCAACGGGTCAGCAGCCGATGCAGACACCCAGGGGTCTATGTAACAGACACCCTGTGGAGCACGGCTCTGCTGGGGCCGGCTTGATCCTCAGACTGCCTGCTTGAGCGGGACCGACTGAGCCGTATATTTATCACTTAACTCTGCGTGACCGTGGCAGTTGCACCAAACATGCCAACCTAGAGTGATTCATATTAGATGTATAGACTTTGTGCAAATCAGTGATTAATAACTTTTAATGAAAGCCATGAGAGGAATCCTGCTTACTGAGTTTATATATGCTTTAGAGCCAGAGAGCGAACCAGCTTGAGTTTCTCCAGCTAAACAAAAAAAAAATAAATCTGCTCCTAATTTCTTTTTTCTTATTGAGTTCAGTGGAGTACGCCGAGGTTAAAACCGAAACATGCATGATCTGAGAAAAGGTACATGAGCATAAAATATAATTAGAATTCAATATCCTGCAAGTAAACCGCCTTGTTATACTGCCTGATCAAATTCCCAAATTAAATTAGTTTCAGCTAATTTAGGCAGCCAATGATCAGGACGGGATGTTGCAGTGGATATGTCTGCTAATTGTTTAGTAGCAGAATAGAGTATTAGTTGGTGTTTACAGTACGTTGGAAAGAGTAATGAGTAAATCAATGACGGTTCCCTAAGCAGCAACTTGGGTCAGTTGTGTGGAAAGAGTGGAAGGCAAAAACAACTGAGGGAAACTGTGGATAAAAATAAATAAAAGGGTTAGTTCAGATTATTTGGAAGTGAGAAAATATATTTCCTAATCTGTAGTTAATCTCAATGTGTTTAGTGAGATTAATACTAATACAGTGGCGCAAAAAGTCAAAAGGTGGGTATGCAGTGTATGCAATGCATAGGGGCGCTGCACTACAGGGGGCGCAAGAACGATGTGGGGCCCCTCCCCTCCTGCCAGCCGCTCTCCCCTCCCATACAGGTAGCTTGGACAGCGTCCCTTCGACAACGTGCTGAGGCGCGTTTTTTTTTTATTTTTTATTTGAATTGTAGTAATGCACTCGCCAACAGGGAGCTAAAGATGGGGAGGCAGAAAAAAAATTCTGGGGCACAAAACAGAAAAGGGGGAAGGATAAAGATGTTGGAGACAAAGAAAAGCTTTTCAAAGTGGTTGAAAGACAGTAGGTAAGTAATGTCAGTGCATCAACAAGAGAGTTGTAAATATTCAAGTTAGCTTAAGCTAGCCTAAAATAACAGGTGGTTGTTGTTGTCTCCGCCCCGTATTGAACCAATACGGGGCGTGATTTATTCCGTATTGCTATAAATGTCTGATAGACACACTTATCACACACATCTCAACAATAAGTGTAATAATAATGACCAAAACAAAACACGGGAAATATTAAGATCAGCTAAACTGTCGTTGTGGGACCTAAATAGGAACCCCCCCAATCCTGACGTTGTCACGGTTGCTTAGAGATGGTTGCTACACAACTGCTGTCAACCCGCGTCTTTTTAAAATGTCCACCCGATACTACACAGTCCTTAGACTTCTGGCAAAAACACAGGCGGTAGTGGGAAGACACAGGCTAAACAATCACAGTGACATGTTCGCATACACCTCAGAAAGTATGTATTGCGCCCCTGGTAGTATACCACCTCAAACAATTCAAGTTACAACAATGTCAGTTTAGGCTGCCGACTTTATCAATAAGCTGCATCTCGTCGGTCTGCCATAGGTTGGCGAAACTTAATTTTGTGTCAGGCTGTTAGTTGGTCTATGACATCAAAGATGTTCCTCTTCATAGTTGTTTGGAAATTATCATCCATCCATTCATCAATCCATCCGTCCGACATTGGGCGAGAGGCAGGTGTACACCCTGGACAGGTCATCAATCCATCACAGTGCAACAGAGACAGACTTTTCCTTCTTTGCAAACTTAATGCAATTTGACAGCTTTCCGCAACAGAGAAGTTAACTGTGACTGATACTAAAGTCACAGAATCTCACTAAGGGTACCTTCAAACCAGCAATGTTTAATTTATTTCAGTCGAACTCCAGTTTGTTTGCCTAGAAGGTGTTAATACACAAGAGAAACCTTTTTAAAGACCTCGTCAAAACCAGGAAGTGGGCTAAAGCACAAGGCATTCTGGGTTACTCCAACCAAAACAAATGTGTAAATCTAGAGCTAGCAAGAGAAATGGCAAGTGGTCTTTTTGCCAAAGACAGAAGAGAAAACATATAATGGCTAAAATCTGGTATCACTCCATATTTGTTTATATTTGGTGAAGAAGGAAGTTGCACTTATTTCTTCCGCAGAGGTTTTTGTGTCATTTCCTTCAGTGGTTCTTGGTGCAGCGGCACCACAGGTAAGAATGTAAACCGGGTTTGCAAAGATTTGGGCTTGAAGGTGTGAAAACAGTCTAAAAAGTCAGATTTAATTAACTGACACTTATCTAACTTCTAGTCTCAGCTAGTTTGCTGCATGTAGCAAACATGCTACATGCAGCTTTGCTCCCTTTCCTATTAAGCCACCGTCAAGTTAAGGCCCCGAGTGCTTTAAAATCATGCAAAAAAAACACCATATATAGCAAATATAATTTTTACCATCACTGAACAACTGGAAAAAGGCAAACACTTGGTTCCTTTGGCAAAAAAAAATAACAAAACAATAAAGAAAATCTGTTTACAAGCTGTGTGGAGAGGATACAGATGTGCAGATGCAGGAGGGTATGCTCTGAAACACACATGGTGAGCACAATTCACAAAATACAAACCCACACCCATAGATGTGCACATTTTACCCCGCTCTTCAGTCCTTTGAGGGACCTCGCAGGCCTTTCTGAACTCTCATTGGTCAGCCACACCAGGGCTCTAGCATGTAGACATACGTGAGCTGTCATGACGTGGTTTTGCAGAGCTCACTGCACACGTACTAAACTGTACTTGGCACGTTATAAATCTTCAGGGAGAAGGCCAGAAAATGTAAACACAAAGGTGAAATATGGCGGACCTGACGTGGAGTGAGGGCATGCGAGCGTTATTATGGGCGGCATCGGTTTTGTCCAGAGGTGTATCATATCGTTGAATTATCTCACAGCACACAGGTGGAAGCTGGTCGAGGTGGAGAGGGTTTGTTTTTTTGCAGAGACTGTCAAAGTGAGACGGACTGTCACACATTGTTGTTTCTGCGTGTTTGATTTTCCTGCTACTCGCTGGAAAGAACTCCTGCATGTACCTGCCTCGCCTGCGGTGCAGCAAGGTTAAATTATTCTGTGACCCGACTCTCTTTAGCCAGTCAGTCGGCGTTGGGCATCTGGCACCGTGCCTGCGAGACGCACAACCTCCGACGGCCTAACGACTCAGTCTGTGTTTTCACTCAAAATATAAAATAAGGAAGAAAAAAAAAATAACAGAACAGGCCTCTCCAGTTAATTACCATTTCCATATTCCTGGCCTCAACTTTTCAGAGGAGTTGAGTTAGGGCGGGTGCTCTGGCGAGGAAATGAGACGCCATCCCAGTCGTTGAATTAATTGTTTGCTTAGGTTATTAATAATTCCCATAGGTAGTGCGATTAATAAAGAAAAAATGAGGCGAGTGAGAGGAACCAGAAGGGAGTTGGAAGGACCACGAGCCTCACACAGACACACCTATTTCTGCTGTGAAGGCCAGATATGGGTAAACACTCCCAGGTTAGATGCCTTCTGTTTTTAGGTGAATACTGCCACAACGTGACCACGACTTCCTGGATCTCTGATCTTACCTGTTGTGAGGCCACTTGGAAAAGATGGGGAAACAGTGGAAGGTAAAAGTAGAGACAAAAAGTAGAGAGCTTTCAGGGGAGAGCTCAAGACTATTCGATCTTGGTGTCTTCATTTAGTATGAATTCAGAATTCTTTGGTCGTGGATTCTGGAACTAATGAGAAGTTCAAGAGGGACAAAAGCCAAAGTTGATAATACAATCTTCAAAAAGTCAGTTTTTCTAAACTTTAGCATCTATCCATTTACTGACTTTTGCTTTTCTCAAATAACCAGGAGAGCAACAGGTCCAGCAGCAAACTCCAATTTGCAGCCCAATTTGCAGCTCACTTTTGTAACCAGGATCTCATACTCTTAGTCATAGTCACAAGATTCTGACCACCATGCGCAGCATCGCCGCACGACCATCAGTCAAAATTAGAATCGATCCTATTTTTGACGCACACCGGAGCAAATGTGGAGTCAATCCCAAAAGGGAAATGCATGAGATGAGTGCAGTGATGGACTCAGAGCTGAACCTTCAAAGACACATAAGGGCATTTACAAAGTCAGCCTTCTATCACTCAAATAACATTTCCAAGTCTCAAAAAAGATCTGGAAAAACTCATCTGTGTGTTTATCTTTAGGGATGGTTCTTCAAGCGCTCCACATCAGAAAACTGACTTTTTTTTTTTTGAAGAATCTGATTCTCAGATTTGGATGTGTACTTTGACTAGGCCTCTCCAACACATGAACATGCTATAACCCTATAGTGGCTCTTTCTGTGTGTTTAGGGTTGCTGACTCCCAACCTTAAGGTATTTGCAGTTTCAAGTTTTCTTCTCTGATCAGCTATCCTGTCCCTGCTGAAGGAAAGCATTCCCAAACCATGATTTTGTCACCACCATGTTTTAGTGTGGGGATGATGTTTTTAAGGTACATTGAATGTACAGTGTTACATTTGATCATATACCTGTGTAAATAAGTGTTGACAATATTTAAAAGGGTCATAAGAGTGTTAGCATAAACACTGATTACATTTCTTTTAATTAGTTAGCTTATTTGAATTCAGACAAAAAGATACCAAAAAACTGCATTTAACCTTTTAACAGAACTTTGAAACTCTAAACTGCATAGTTTTAACTGCCCCTTTAACATATTTACGCACAGCATTATATTTTGCCACCGTGACTCAGTTTGTAACATGAGACAGTACATCGGTTTTGCGTTAAACACCCTGGCAAGCACAAACTATCTCCTTCGGGGATCACTGTGCCCCTGCCTTGCGGTAACCTCCTACTTTATTAATATGGGAGGTGACAGCAGCTGCTTTTCCAAACACTTCCTTGGCAAAAGTTTCTATCTGTGATTTATTTATTTATGGCAACAGAGTTGCATTCGGTTCCCTGGATATCAGCAGAGACCATAATCTGAAGTATGTCCAAAAACCGGCTCGCTTGGTGCACGTAGACCCGAGTGATGTCGTCATGCAGTGCACAGACTCAATAAGAACCAGAACTTGGGGAGGAGGTGGGCACAAACATGAAGTCATGCTCCTCACAGTACGATCCCAGTGCCTCGGCTCCAGGTTTTTGATTCGGTGGGGGGGGGGGGGGGGGGAGGGCGCAGAAGACGGCGACTCTACGGCTCCACGGCTGACTACCGTTCGGTGACTGTGATGTTCCACATGTGGCCGTGGGCCTGGTCTCCCGGCGGCCGCCGACGCCGTCACAGTTGCTCAGTGACAGGCGCTCTTACAAGGCAGACATGCAGGGGACAGTCTCGACAGCCAAGAGAAGCAACCGCAAAAGGTGTTGACAAGCAAAATGATAGTTTTCATTTGGGCTTCATCATTGTGAGGTGTGATTGCATTTTATTGGCAGGGTTAGTGTTTGAGGAGCTGGGTTAGTGTAAGCATTTCCAAACTCTTGCAAGTTTGCCTCACAGGACATTTCCTGCTCGACAAAACCTATCTGAGAAGATGAACAGTTATAATTATACATACAATATATACAATTAGACAAAGTATTAGCGCTGCTTTTACTTATTTACATCACAAGGATGTAATTTTTTCAAACACTTCCTTGAATTTTATTGATATATTTTATGTGGCCTGATACTTCAATCTGAGTTTAAATTGAGAGCCACAACTCAGGTGGAAGAATCTCTTGAAAGGATGAATCTGGGCTTTATTGACGCTGTAGTTGAAAGAAAGCCATAAACAGTTCTGTTTGTCGTTTCCCACAAGCTATGTAGAGACACAAACATGAGACCAAAACTTTATATTTCGCTTGCAAGAAAAGCGTTGGGTTCAGTGTAATGCAACCCAACGCTGCATTACACTGAACATTCTGACTGTTAAACACTTTTGTCGTAGTATCAAGCCATGGGAAACCTTTTCTTCATCAGGGACAAGGAAGCTGGTCAGATTAGATGTGAAGATGGATGTAGGGGTCTGATAGAGGATGCAAAGAGTCAAACCTGGGGTGGAGGTCACAGGGTGTCAAGCGCATCCTTATAAAGTCTTACATGTTACTACTGGCAGAAACCAAGAAGCAGACGACAGGAAGTGGTAGGAGAACGATGGTTTGCTTTTGTTTTTTCTGACAATGTTCAGCTGGCTCCACCTGAGCTCTCAAAGCATCACACACTTGATAAAAAGTTTTGTAGATCTATTGTGTCGAATCTACAACTATTACAACTTCCCTAAAACTCTGCATACATAGCCGCTCCCAAGTAGGCAGGGTTTGTTCCTCCAATGGCTGAATAAGACGTCGACATCTTCTCTGATTGGCTGATAGATGACGAGCGCTAGCGCCATGCCTGAATTTGACCTCCGTCACTGCCATGATTTTTAATAACTGGTCATGTGAACAAGCTTGATTTTATTTCCATTTCTTATCTAATGGAAACACTGCAATTTTGAAATGTTTTTTTTTTTTACAGTAGCAGACTATAAACAAATATTTGCACACATTAGTGATGGAAACACAGCTACTCTGAGGACATAGTAACAGTAGCAAGGGGAGCTTAGGGGTGGAGTCATCAGGACTTCAAACCTCCACCGGCTCACTAGGGATCAGGAGTCCATTTAAGCTGAACTGAGGTGAATGTGTGTTTAGAGCAGGATGTATGTAGCCAGCGCACAGAAACACACACACAATGAGTCATCTGCTGCTCTGGTCTCCGACTCCCTCTCAGGGGCCGTGCCAACGTACTCGGCCGACCACCGGGAAAGCATGCTGGGTTAGAGCCACGAGACCCTAACAGCTCTGCCGTGAACCTTAAAAAACGCAGGGCTCCATCTGCGCTTAGACCCGCGTGTGGGAGATCGGGCCCCTACAACGGCCCATTTAGGTGACTGATAGCTCTGCAGATTTTCTTAAAACAGCCTCAAATTATAAGATGCAATTAAATACCCCCAGAACAATTACAACAGACCTCTAAACACGTGTGTGACTGAGGGTGTTTCGCACGTCTTTTAGCCTAACGACTCTCAGATGATGAAGAGTGATTTTTTAAAAATCCGTCATGATGAAATAATGTCGGGCCAACTCTAATTTAGGATTAAATTTTGAAACAGTTCAGTGACTGTACGGCTTAGGTTTGGTACAAAAACTGTACTCTTGGCTGGAGCAAGGTCCAGGAAAACCACAAAACACGGATGGTACATTGCACAAGGCAAAGGTTTACTTTACTTTCACCATGTATTTATTTTACCAGGACAACCGCTGTTCTCAAAAAAATCACATGTACATTCCAGTCAAATGTGTTCCAACATAGTGATAGCCTATTTCTGACCTATAAAAGAAGTGTCTAGTCCAACTTTCTGAGATGTGGCCATATCTACCTTAGAATTATTGTGGCCATTTGCATTGATTTATTATCTACAAGGATAAATGCCATAAAAAATATTACAGCACAGGTCATACATTTTAGGATAATTCAACAGGATATTAGAGGGTTCTAATTATTTCATACACTAACTCACAAAAGTATAATAATAGTTGAACCTTGCATTTTCTAATTCATCAGATTAAATGAACGTTTTGAAAACTGACAACCTTAAAGCACTTTTCATTAAGGTTAAGTTTCTACATCTGATGGTCTAATGTAATATTCTAATTTAACATTTTTACAATTTTTTTGTGAAAGCAGAAAATCATAATTAATTGAAATACAGTTTTCCCAACATCCATCTGGAATTACGTGAAGTATATCATTCACTTCACTTAGTGATTGAAGTTACTAAGATAAACTGACATCCTAATACAAATAATTTTGATATTTACTGAACGGGTCTGTAAGATATACATGTTTTTAAACTTTTTACACTTTGTCATTAAAAAACTCCACAGTAAAACATCCTTTTTATTTAACGGTAATCTTCGTCTAAAAGGAAGGTTTTAAGCTTAGTGTCGACAGTAGTCAGGGTGTCTGCCTCATGGACTTTAACCATTCTACTTTTAGAACCTTGAGTCCAATGTGATTTTTCTTTTTGATTTTATCAGAACTCCTTGTACAGCGTAGATCAGCGAAAGGCTTTTAACTGCATTCTGTGGACCTCCTGACAGTAACGAACCACAGTAGTCCAGCCTTGAACTAAAAAATGCCTGAACTACTTTTGTTTTGGACGTCACATAATGCACTTACCCACAATAGCTCGTAAGGATGTGCTAGCAGCTAGTTAGCGTCTTAATTTACAGAACGCAATGAGGACGTATGTGTGACTCAAGCATTTGCCTGACAGACAGTTCCACAGGAAAACCTACAAAGAGTATGTGAGATTAAATTATTCTGAATAAGACCTGTGATTAACATATTTTAATTTAAGTTCTTATTTTTAGATACTTGTATTTAAGACTTTTTAAAATACCCTGTGACTGGTTTGCCACAACTACACAATCTAGAAAAAATGTAGGTTGTTTTTGATTTTAAAAAAAGAAAGCAGGTTCTATTAGCTGCTTGATTACTGAATCCAGTTTGTTTTCTAACCACTGTGAATGGAAAACAAACCAGCATCTAGTTAACGTTCGTCTGAACCACCTCGAGTCAAAGAACGCAATGTTGTTAGGGTGTAAATCAAACTTCTGCCTGACAGAAAAGTCCTGCCATGGCTCAATTTAAGACCTATGATTAACAAACCTAACGCCACAATTTTAGCTACTTGAATTTAAGACTTTTTTAGGATGCACAGATACTCTGCGACAGGTTGGCCACAACTGGGTAATCCAGAAAAAAAAATTGAAGATATTTCTGCTAAAGCATTTCATCTATTTGCTGTTTAATTATACACTCCAGAGTCACGGTGACACCTGCAAACTTCCATATATAAAGATAGAGATCCATTGGTGATTTATCCTATACTCATCAGACAGACCTGAAGTCTAAACTTTAGTCAACCGCTGGGTGGCCAGCTCTTCAACAGGCGACAGTGTGTTTTTTTTCCCCCCAATCATCCTATTTGCTGTGAGTGAGCTGTCTGGTCACATGCTGATTCGATTCAAATTCCCTCTCTGCCAGCACGTTCCCAGAAGTGTTTGAACTTCTTAAAGCAGTTTTAGTGCAACAGGGTCCATTCAGTTCTTTTCCTCTCATTGCCTCACAAACTCCGTAAAGTTTCACTGTTACTGACCATCGTTTCCCCAGACTGTCATATCATTTCATTGCCCGTTCAGCCCACTCCTCCAATATATGATACATCTACACCGTTGGCAAACCGTTGACTTTTTGATGTGGTGGATGACAACGCTGGCCCTGTTCTGGTTCAGGTAAACAGAGAAGAAGCAAACAGCTGTGTCAGACTCTCTCGGTTCCAACTCCATCAGAGATGCTTTTTCATTCCTTTCCAAGGATGTGAAAACCAACTGGGTTGGTGATCTCTGGTGAGTCAGTTCTGATCGGAAAGAAGTCTCTGTGCATTGCTATGAATATCGCTTAGTATCATATGATGTTACTAGAACCTTTCGGGTTCATTTACAAGAATAAGTTGAACCTCTTTTCAGGCCCCATCTGACGACTATTTGTGGTTCAGTATTTGCAGATTTTTCTGTGGACTGTAACTCCTAATTATCCACATAAAATTAGCATATTTTTTTTAAAAGAAAATTCCATTCAGGAAGTTGAACTATTTAGTCGTAATGCCAATTGACGTGCTATTGGCTAGAATTTATGAGTGTCATTCATCTTCCATGGTGCTGATCAGTGGTAACCACAAGGGCGGAGTTAGCCAAGACTATTTCCACTGTTCGTATTAAAGAATATGTGATGTTTGAATTGGGGCTGAATAATAAATCAAAAGTATATATCGCGATAGATGTGATAAATATCAGTAGATGATACATTTGGTAGATTTTTCAATAATTTCACTGAGCTTTGATCCAGAACCGCACAGTATTCTGGGGGATGTAGGCAGAAGGAAGGCTTTAGCTAACTAAGGTTGGCGGCATCAACTAACTCCCTCACTCTTTGGCTACCTAGCAACAACCTGTCGAATACCGCGTGCAGGAGCAATTTTACGTTTTACGACCATGCTTCAAAACTTGAAAAATAAAGAAACGGAAACGGAGTGGTTTACTGTGGATAAAACAGGAAAGGTCAAACCACCAGTTTGGCAGCATTTCAGATATTTCAAGCAAAATTCTCATAAATAATATCAATAATAACTGATATGAAAATCTTACATCTTGATATGTTTCTCTGCCAAATCGTCCAGGCCGAGTGTGATTGATTAAAACAGGCAGGTTTAAGCGGTCCTTAACCCAACCTGTTGTGTTTTCAGTGCTATTGTATCCACTTGATGCTACTGGCGTGTGCATGGAGTGTGTTGTTATGAGTCAACACAAACGTCTGTTTGCTTTTTCTCCCAACATCCTTCTTCTTCATACCTTTACCATCAGCATCCCCTCCCTGACTATATATAGACCGGCTGGAGTGCGTTTCATCTAATTTTCCCAAATTAGCCTCATTTCACTCAGGAGTCTATTGATGCTAATTAATTAGCCTGCCCACCCGAGGTAAAGAGACGTCCGACACCCAGATATAGTATTCCCGTAAGGGTAGTACATGTGCAGACTAGGAAAGTTGGTATTTAGATGACTTCTCTTTCAGACTGTTCAAAAAGTGATCAACAAAATAATACAAACTTAAAACAAAGAATAACAGGAAAAACTCTGAAAGGGGAAAATGCTATAGCAAAGCAGACAATAGACATTCACAAGTCAACAATAAAACATCTGAAAATAAGTCAAAACATCTCAGAAATTTCAACAATAAGACTAAAGAGACAAACAGAGAATGAAAAAAAGTACAATTTAAAAGCTCTTTAATTTGGAAGAAACTTGAATAATTTGGATATGAAATGTGAATTTATACAAAAGCAGGAAGTGGCCTAAAGCACAGGGTGTTGTGCGTAAATACAACCAAAGCAAACATGTGATTTTAGCACTAGTGCGAGAAATGGCTCACGGTCTTTAGCCAAAGACAAAAAATAAAAATCCCACAATCTCTGAAATCTTACTATGCTCTATTTTTTTTATTTTTTACATTTTGTGAAGAAAGTTGTTCCTTCTTCACAACTGGAAGGCCACCACAGGTGAGGAGGTTTACAGGTTTTTCCAATTGGTTTGGATTGTTTGACACGGTGCAGCGTGAAAGTGAACAGAAGCAGCTGAAAATGTAACAAACGCCGCAATTTTGGTGCGCAGTCGGATTTCAGTAAAACAGGTTACCTGCCCAACATATTGCTACACACACTGCTGACGTACCCAGCAGAGAAAAGCCTCATATACGTCCTGGAAGCTCCACACATCAAATAGCAGTCAACATGATGCAGTGGTGAATGAGTTAGACTCTGACTTCGCTTCTGTTTATTTTCTGGCAATCAGGGTAGACCAGCCTTTCTCTGCGGGTTTTGATGTGACGTATCTAAATACTGCCTGATGAAACTCTTTGCTGTTCTCAAGGTTTATACACAATTTGCAAAATATCAAGAACAGAAAAGGTTAGCGCTAATACGAACGTACACAATGTTAGCTGGCTCACGCTTTTTGTAAATAAATGTGACTCAGTAAGAATAGGGAGTGAATTAATGTGCGTGTGCAGGGGTGTGTTGGGGTGTGTAAGAGAGAGTGAGGTTGTATAAATCCTTCCACACATTGTTCTTGTTTGCACAGACCTTAGCAATTTGTTTGACTCTGCTGCTATTGAGGCGAGTCATGCTCGCAATCTCTGCATCTGTGCGTCTGAGTGCGCGCGCGCCGTGCACGTTCGGGCAGAGAGCGCCCATGTCAAACGTCCCCTTCCGTAAAGCCACAGGACCATCTCATGTGGTTTGATTTCGCCAGGTCTGGAGAGAGAGCGCCATGCAGCCCCAGAGTTATTCCCCCTTTCTGATTTCCTCCGCTTTCAGTCTTTATTTGGAACCCTGCTCCAATTTTTAATGGCTTTTTATTTGTTTTTAGCCTGGAAAAGGGGAGGCTGAGCTAAAATATCTGTAAACTTTGTGTCAGATTTTTGATTTATTTACAAGTACGGAAATGAAATGCCGTCTTTTCCCTCTTAACCTTTTCGCTCGTTTCGTCGTCTGGGGTGTTCTGGGAGTCTTGTCACTTATTTTCTTTCCAAGGTTTCCAAGACTCTTTCCCATGTTTTATCATGTTGCAACCACTAATTTCAATATATTTGATGGGAACAGACCAACGCAAATCTTTGCATAGTGGTGAAGTGAAAGGAAAAATATACATAACACACACAGAAAAATCTGACGTGGATAACCCTAAATAAAATCCAACGCAACCAACTGCCTTCTGAAGTCACCTAATTAGTAAACAGACTCCATCTGTGTGTGATTTAGTGCCTTAGTATAAATCCAGCTGTTCTGTGTGGTTTGTTAGAGAACATTAGTGAACAAACGACATCGTAAAGACCAAGTAAAACAGCAGACAGGTCCTGGAGAACATTGTGGAGACGTTTTATGCCTGGTTCACACGGCAAGATTTTGAAATTGTCGGACGATTTTCAAAACCTGAGAGACCACACGCACGAAGATAAAAGGTATTACAGGTTTGGTTTTATAGTGCGTGTTGTCGAGCAACACAAGAACCGATTTCACTCGCCAACATTCATCTGTGTAGTTTTGATCACTAGTCTTATTTCCTGTTATAACCTGAGCTAATGGGACCATATAGATATTGAGTAAGAGGGGCCCCAGTGTAGAACCATGGGATACCCTCTATGTCAGTGGTCCCCAACTCCCGGGCCGTGGACCGATACCGGTACGTGGACCAATTGGTACCGGGCCGCGTAAGAGATAATTAAATATTTCCGTTTTATGTATGGAGGATCTTTTATTTTGAAAATCCTTTAACCGGATTCTCTCGGTTACATCTTGCGAGCCAACATTGAGCCCACAAGCAGCAAAATGAGCAAGAAACAGATCAGATGTCTTGGAAATGTTTCTTTGTGAAGTAGAAAAGGCCCAGAGAAGAGACAAGAGAATGGACTTATCCCAGTAGATGATTCCTACATTCCAAGCCACCCCACACACAAACTGATTTCACTCGCGACATCCAGATGTCAGATGGGAAATCTCGCAAAACCTCTCCAGACCAAATCTGAGTTCAGAGTAAATAAACATGGCTCACTGGGAAGAAGCAATGACAGTGCTTAAAAAAAAAAAAAGATACAAAGATGTCTACAAAGTCCACCAAACTTTTTTGAAATGCCATTGTTTTGTCGTCTGTATTTTGGATTTCCCCCCATGTTTTCTGAAATTCACTTTCTGATTGGCTACACGTCACATTTTGTCGTCGGTGATGCAATATTGGGCAAAGACAATCCAACAAGTATAATATCTCCAACTTTTAGAACGGAGTGGTCCTACTGTTCTTCCAAGCAGACCAGATCACTCTGAACACACCACACAGGGGCACAAATATCTCTTAAGATTGGCTTAAAAGGCAAGCCGTAAGTCGAGGCATCCTGAAGATTGTCGGAAGGGGGAAATTAGTACAAAAATAGGCATAAAAATCTTGTCATATGAACCAGGCATTAACCTTAATCATTGTTCAATCCGTTATCCAATCCAGACATAAATTCAAGCAGTTTAAAGAAAGCCAGGGAGATTCTAGATTTGGCATTGTATGGCAACAAACTATCACTTCACATCACCAAAACAAAATATCTTGTCTGTGAAACATGGAAAGTTGGCTAAAAGTAACCCCAGATAGAAAACCTGGTAGAGTGCAAAAAACTTGAATCTAGAGTGATGGTTTACCTTCCATCAGGGGATGACACTAAACACAAACCCAGAGTTATGATAGAAGGGTTTAGGAAACCCCACTAGACAACAATGGGATTGGAGTTCAGGTGAATGCAGGCCTGTGCATGTGAGTTTTCTCTCCGTTTTTACTTAAGGAAGAAGGCAAGAAAGGTTTTGCAAATGAGCTAACCAAGTCTCTTTTGGGGAAAATGGCGGAAATACAGGACAATGTCGTTCCTTATACCCGAGCAGTCAGAGAGAAAAATTAAATTGGTGACAGTGTCCATTACAAATTAGCTTGGTACAAAAATGACATAATGTTGGTAGATAATGTCCAGTTCTCTCTCTAAGCCAATGTTAAGAGGTGCTGCTTACATCATGGACCCGTCAATCACTCAGGGAGCGTGCTTACATGCACAGACTGAAAAAAGCTAGCGGACGGTGACATCACCGCAACTGGATTCCAGCCCTCTGGCCGCTACGTGGGAAAACAAGCCAGGTCAGCTTGTGAGGGTTCATTCTACACGTCTGCCACCTGAGGAAGACACCAAGGAAAACAAGCCAACACGGTACGAAGACCTGTTTTTCCCGCACGTCAGTCGCCGTGCCTCGTCAGCAAATACACATATGATGAAATGCAGATCGCTGGATAGCTGGCCAACTGGCGCCATAGTGAGCTGGAGCCCACATGAATACAGACAGGTTTAAAACTAATAGGGCATTTTGCTTTAACGCAGACTCACAAGCAAACAAGCAAATAACTTCTGTCTTCATTACCACTGGGGCTGTTCCCGTCACTCCTGCTGAATATGTCTTACAAACTGTAATGGCTTTTGTTGACGAATGAAGCAAATTTCCTACGAGAAATTACTTACTCATGTGCCTGCAGAATTTATTTTTGGTTGTGTGAACGTTGACTTGAGCACTGTGTGTAGCATGACGAGGCAAGTACACTTTCATCTGTGATTGGGAAACAAAGATTGTTTTTAAACAATTTATCATGTTTTCTGGCGCTGCAGTTGAACCGTCCTCTACGCGAAACAATCTTGTCACAAATGTGGTCTGTGGCAGGAAATCAAACTTTAGCAAGGCTGGTTGCAAGTCTGTAAGTAGACTCATCATGGAGTTGTTTTGGGGGATTTTGAACATATTAAAACCAAAGAAAAAAAGAAAGAAGATGTTTGCTGGAACATTGCAAGGCCTGGTATATAGTTTGTGTCAAAAAGGAATATTTACTTCAACATTTGAAGTGTTTATTAAGCAAAAACTTGAACGTTTGTTCAAGTGTTTTTTACATTGTGAAGACTTAAGATTATGACAAAATTGTTTGACGAGTCAAATGCCTGAAAGCACAATTTGATGAAGTTGTTTTAATTGTCCCATCTGACAAATTGCTACCTTTATCCAGCAAAAAGAGAACACAGAATATGCACCTTCCCTTCATCTCCCCAGTGACTGGCTTAAGGAATAGCATTATAGAGTTTGGAAAACAATGTTTTAAGGCTGGCCTACAGCACAAATAAAACCCAACAATTGAGAACATAATACAAAAAAAATCTTTTTTTTTCTTTAGCTTTATATTATGTTTTAATGTTATTTCCTCATCAATAACATACCTGGAATTTTGCCTTAATTATTTCATTCATGTTTGAAAAATCCTTTAATCTCCCATCGCAACCATTTAGCTGTGCAAAACACTTGAGAGGATCTAGTGATGCCTTCAAAGACGAAGCTCTTCCCCCGGGTTGCAGTTTCAAGCTTCCAAAGCTTCAGAAGCAGCTCTCCCCTCAGAAGCCCCACTCTGCTCCTTCAGACTAGCCAGCAGGAATTAGCAAACACCTGAAGGAACTGTGCAACTGCTGAGCTCGTTATAGGAATTGCGTCTCATTGCAACTCTGGTAAAAACGTTAAAAAGTTAATAGTGGAGCCATGTTGTGTTGACTTTCTGAAGATGGAGTTTCAGAAAGAGTGGGAGTTTCTTAAAGAGACAGAAGGCCAATTTCAAGGAGTTAAACTACAAAGTCAAATTAATATATACAGCATTTTTATAACTGAAGGTAACAAAATACTGCCCCATTAAGGGGAAGGGTCTAGAATGTTCTAACAATTGCTAAAAAAAATCTATCTAAGTTATAGTGTGTAGCAGTATGGAACATTAAAATGGAAGGTTTGTAGGAAACCTGTGAGGAAAAAAAGTAGTGAGAATTTGCATTGCCTTGTTTTAGGCCTGAGACACTCCCAAGCTCAACGTTGAACCCTGGCAGTCCCTCGCACACGGCAGTCAGTCATCCGGCTCTGGACGACAATCAACAACTTCCTGTAAGTCCTGTTGTTTCACCAATCTAGTAATCGCAGCTGTCAAATGCTAGTCACCACATTCCCACTAGGGCAGTGTCTATTGTACAGCGTAGGATTCTGTCCATCTCACTTTTTCCTTAGCAGGAATTTCTAATTTAATAGCCCCACTAAAGCATTCTGGTTTTGGGGAGATCTGCTTTTTGTCAATCTGGAACTTATGACGGAAGGGTTTAAGTGGGCAGAAGTATTAAATTCAAAACATACTAAACAGAAATATATATATATATATATAAAAAACATACCCTCTTCCTTATGCAGAAGGTTTGTATTTTAAACAGAAATGCATTTTTATACAGTAAATTATTGGAGTATATATTCTTCATATTTACTATGATGAATAAGTCTTGACAAGATAACTCAGGACTTTTGTAAGTGTAAAATATTCATGTTACACGTGTGAGGCTGTTAGCCCACATGATGAAGGACACACACCTCTCTGCACTCAGATCTGCAAATGGAAGCATTTACATTTTATTGCCTGCTTACTTTGACAGCTTGGTAATTTCAGTGGCCTAAGAAAATAACTGACCAATTGTTGATAATTGTTGAGAAATGGCAGCCATGTTGGGTGAGGGGTTGAAGGTTGCTAGTGACGGGCTGCTAGCCAGCTGTGTGCGGGTCAAGATAGATTAGGTCTAAGGAACAGGGGCAGCATTTGTCAGAAGGCAGAGGCTTTTTTTTAAAGTCAGGTAAGACTTCTTTTTTTTGGATGGTTCATTGTTTAAAAAGTTTTCTTATACTGTGCATTTACATAGCAGTTGGCTTTATTTTAGTATCTTTCTCTTGAACACCCAATTGTACTGTGACTAATCATAAATGTTGAGGACTGTGTTGTTTATTAACCGTGAATATACCCAATTCAATAATCAATGGTAAATCAAAATCAAAAGCCATTAAAATCTTACTATATTTGCTGATCATCTTTTTGCATGTTCCAATCTGATGGGCGTATGAATAATTTGGGGTTTGACTGACGTAACGTACGGTGAGGTCCATGGCTGGTGAGGTACTGATACCCAAGAATCGGATATACAATGCTACCAAATACAAAGGAAACCTAGGTAAGCTTCTAAATTTGAACATGTTATTAATTTATTTATTTTTTTCAGATTCTGTCATTATTGTGGCATTTGGCAAATTTTGATAATTCTAATGACTTAAAAGAAGAGACTGTGGCCCTGATTAACTCCAGACAGTGGGGAAAGAGGTGTATGTGTCGTATTATTTGGTGGATATAAACTTCTGGATTCAACACTACTCCATGAATGTTTAGCTCTATGTTAAGCATATTTTTAAACATGGCAGGACAAGAAGGAATGTAACAGCACAACCCCGGCTCAGTGAAATACTGAACATCCTGACAATCCTGGACATAGTGTGCAAGGAAATTAAACCTAATTCCTTATGGCAGAAGAGAAAGAAATTGCACAAGACCCATAATTGAGCCTTCAAGAACCACACAAGTGAGTGAGGAGGGCTGCAGATCATTCCTCTTATTGGACCAAGATATTATGATCAATAATAAGAGAATTAGAACAACTTTGATTGGATTAATTGGTTCATGATTAATCCAATCAAAGTTCTCAGTACTAAGGTATAAGTAAAAAACCTACTTCACAAGATTATTGTGCCAATTCTTTTCCTCTTCTGACAATCTTAAGGATGCCCCATTATCGAGATGACTCTAAAGACAATCTTAGAAATTCCTGCAGTGTGTGGTGTGTTAAAGGCAATGTGGTCCGCTCGGAAGGATGTCAGGACTGCACCAAAATAAATCTGGGAATATTCCAACATGTTGGATTGTCTTGGCCCGATATCTCAGAGTGTGGTGTTGCCCGAGGACAACAGAGAACGCAGCCTGTTGAATGTGACATGTAGCCAATTACATATAGTTCACAAACTATCGCAATTTTGTCTACCGAGTCGGCGAAGTTGGTCTTAGCTGAACTCACATTTGGTCTTGAGAGGATTTGTGAGATTTCCCATTTGACATCTGAATGATGGTGAGTGAAATCGCTTCATACGACCAAACCTGATGTGCTGTAGATTTTCTAATTGCCATGTGTGTGGTCTCCCAGGTTTTGAAAATTGGCCACCAATTTTAAAAATCGTGGCCTGTGAACCAAGCGTTAGCAAGCTCTAAAAGTGCCATTTTATGGCAGTGACCTTATATAAAATCTGGCTAGAAATTCCTCATATGCTGCAGGTGATGTTTCAAGTTGACCAAAGACTACTTTCTCCAGTTGACAGCACAGTTGATTGTTCTTATTGTCAGTCCAATTTTGGTTTGTTAATAGTACCTCATGTTCTGGTACCCATCCACGTCTTAGCTGGTACGACTTGTTCTGCACAAACAGTTGGATTGAACAGTTGGAAATTGTAAATATTAATGTGACAACCATACTCTCTGGAAAAAAAAACTCTCACCCTTCTTGTCTGAATATTGGCAGCTACTGGAAACATGTGGTTAGACGACCAGTCCAGCACTAAGCAACACTGTAATCAGTGTCTTCACCAATGCAGAGGCAGTGACCAGTGTGAAGAGAATTTTAATATCTTAAAAAGTCCTCTATGGTTTAGAGAAGGCTGGAAGAAGCTTGTATACAGCAAAGTAGGAGGTCATCCCATCTTACGTCAGCATTTCGAGCGATTCCCACAGTGAAATGTAAGCCTTGACTATCATTTTTGTGGATCAGCTTTACATAAAAAAGCACAACGTTCAAATTCTATCTGTTGCCGTTTGAGTGTCAGTCAACACTGACCGCGCAGTCTGTGAGGCAAGGCCCAGTGAGCTGCAGAGTGTAATCAGGGCTTTGATTTTCCTCTGGCGGCGGAGCGTAATCATAGGCTGCAGCACCACAGTGCGGTCGCCTCTCCATCTCCTGCTGAAGGCCCTTTGACAGCTAAATGCTCAGGTCCATGTATTCCCATTAGGCTCTCTCTGATTGGCTGGCCTGGTGTGGTTAAGCTGCTTAATTCCACATCATGTCTGGGCGGCTGGCCTCGCTCCCTGCCGTGGACTCGGCATTAGAAACAAGCAAACATGACAACACAGCTTCAGAGAACGAGCTGTTACACTTTTCATTACAAAATGCCCAACTTTCATTACAGAAGTAGACCTCTTGTGTATTCTAAAATTAACTACTGTGCCTCTCAAAAGAGTAGAATTTGAAAACACTCTTCTTCTTATTCCTACTAATGTTTGCTAGCTTCATGCTATGCTCCAAAAATTATTTGAACTACGATTCAAATATCCATTTCCATCCATCCATCCATTTTCTGTTCACCCTTGTCCTTAATGGGGTCAGGAGGGTTGCTGGTGTCTATCTCCAGCTACGTTCCAGGCGACAGGCGGAACAGGTCGCCAGTCTGTCGCAGGGCAACACAGAGACAGAGACATACAGGACAAACAACCATGCACACACACACTCACACCTAGGAGAATTTAGAGAGACCAATTAACCTGACAGTCATGATTTTGGACTGTGGGAGGAAGCCGGAGTACCCGAAGAGAACCCCCGCATGCACAGGGAGAACATGCAAACTCCATGCAGAAAGACCCCGGGCCGGGAATCGAACCCAGGACCTTCTTGCTGCAAGGCAACAGTGCTACAGTGTATATTTGTAACAGTGCCCGATACAAATATACATACACATAAAAATAGTGATGTAGCCGGTCATAATGCAGTGGAACACTGTGAATACCTCTCCAGTCAACTACATAGCTGCTATTAAAATAAACACACAGCAAATGAAAGGTGACACACATTTTATAATTGTGACAGGAATTACCGTTTCACAAAATCCCCAAGATTTTTTCACATTTTGACCCAAATAACATGTTTGTTTCTTTTTCCATAAATGCTAAGGCATATTGCTTGTAAAAGGCATCTTTAGGTAAATCTAAAATGAACTGGTTTGTCTGCTGCTGCTTACTTTCCTGGCACCAAAGTTTTCAGTATTTGATCAGTAATTTTAATGCTGCAATGAAAACAAGGAATTGCTTTTCCCCCCATGTTTCCAAACTGATTTTTGCAGCGCCACAATGTTTTAGGAATTTTTAGTAGGGATTACTAATAAATCATACCCTCTCTTCGTATGGCAAGTGTAATTGAGCAAGTCACATGAATTTTGACTATATACTGCTATTAAATATTCAGACTTATTATGCTTCAACTGAGCCTGGGAATCCAAGGATTGGAGAGACGATCGGTCCGGGCGAAGCCGTCCCTTGGCACTCAATTTTCAGCCTGGGTGCCTTGGGGACTAGATAGCTCCCAGACATTTGGCCCTTGTGTCTTTAAGGCTTCCAGGTTTATGTCAGGATTCGGTTTGTGGACCAGAAAGCACCACACCCTGAAGAAAAAAGTGTGGATTGTGTCGCTCAGTAAGCAGAGAAAAGAAGGGATAGGTATCATGTCTGTTGGTCTCTACAGATGTAGACTCTCGATAAGAGATTTAGACTCAATGGTTAGTCACGGCTTGACTCACCAGCTGACAGGGAAATCAGAAATCAGTTTGAACATGACTGCCTGGTTGGCTGGCAGCACCACTGTCCACGATTTTGGCATGTAATCTTTGCTTTAAATTAGCCTCAATGGCCAAACATCAGGACTGAAAAACCGGGCAATCAGTAATTCAATGAATGCCTTGCACCATGCCATAGCAAGTCACAACCTGTTTGTCCTGGGTATGATGAGTGAGTCACATCTCCTGCGCATCAGCCAAAGGTATGGCAGTATCCATGGTTTTGTTATGAAAAGGCTTCCTACTTAACTGAAAATTGACTATAGTTTGCATCTTATGTTGTGGAGACGAAGGAAGGAACAATAATCTCTGAAGCAGCAGCGTTTGACGACATGTTCACAACTTTGCCAGCAGGCTTTAATTCAAGCGAATGGCAAACTTTGGAGGAAAGATTCTCATGTTATACTGATCCCCTTTTCCCCACAGTGGTGCACCTCTATTACTCACCATACTTCAAAACCCATTTCCTCTTTGAAGGAAAATTAAATGTGTCCAAGTACTAAATACTCCAGTTCCTCTGACTTGTTTGCCATGGCGGTGTCTTTAATTCGTTCGGACCCGGGGCTCCTTTTGTGTTCTCAGAGAGAAATCCAAATGAACAGATCGAGATGTACTCTAAAGATTTTTAAATGCAGGACATCAATAAAGACACCTGAGACAAAAGAAGAACAGAAAGGTATAATAATTGAAAGCGAAGCCTTTAAAGGTTTTCTGCTGACTTCCACGTCACCTCAAGTACCTCGCAAAGAGCCAGTCCAGGGTTTCGGTTCACCTCGGGGCGCACACATGGCTCTCAGTGACGTGACTCGCTTCCAATCAGTTTGTCAAACCTAGCTGAGCTCCAGTTTACAGAAGTTTACTTAAAACAAAAGGCTCTGACTGGCACATATTTATACATGAATCATGTATGTTTATGATGGCAGGAGGTCTATTCAAGCTTTAAATCACGTCAAGTTACTTTTCTTTCCTGCTTTTTTGTACTTTTTTCAGATGCCACAGGTTCAATTGTAAAATGTGCTTTAAAGCTTTATTACATTATTAAAATGTGGTCTTTGATCTAAATGGCTTGAGATCATTATCTGATATTTTAGAAATTGTGGAGGTAAGAGTAATCTTAATTAGAGATATACCGATGCAATATCTGTATCGGTGTCAATACTGGAAAAAAATCAAATCAAATCAAGACCAGATATCGCCGACTACATGCCTATCTGGTCAGTCCAATTCCATGTTTTGTCTTTATTATTTATTTTACATTATATTTAGAATTCCTGATTTCACTTTCTAAACCATTTGAAAGAAGGTTTGTTGCAGATTATTTTTTACATTTTTTGACCAAGTTTGGGAAGCTGTTGGTGGATTTAAGTGTCAAATAAATTTGAAATTCCCTACATTTATGTCTGTGTTTAAAAAAAACAAAACACAAATGCTTTAAGTCAATTCAGCTATTTTTTCTGTGTTCCCACACCTAGTATTGACTAAGTGTGGCAAATTAACATCTGTCTCCTTCCAGGCATAGTCAAAGGTATCAGGGTTCAGACCTCTCATGCTGTTTCCTTTCATATTTCCTCTACGAGAATGTTGGCATGACGGTCCCATGTTTAGTCAATCTGGCTAAAGGAATTAGATGTCGAGCGGGCTAAATGTTTATGTGCACGCTTCGATTCAGATATCTTGTGTTGTCCCTCCAGTTCTACTCTTTAACGCATTCTCCTTTACTTCTTATATTATAGTCCCAGAGGCCTGTATTCAATATGTTGCGGTAAAGCGGTGCCCACTCCTCTTGTGAATTATACTGCCTTAATTGTAGCTCAATTTGGATTGTGGACCGTGTGGTCTCTGACGGTTGGGGTAGAAGGACTGCTGTATACCAAGTAATTGTACATTTAAGGTTGGTTTTTTTTAATAGTTTTTCCATTTTTCTCCAGTTGAGGTAAGATTTACTGGTAGTGGTGTTTGTACAGCTTTGTTTGCTTAAGTTTAGTATTTCCCCTATTATCCCCGGCGCTTCTATGTTCATTGTTCTGTTTAAACTGGACTGGGCAGACCCTTCACACATTCTTGGCTTTTCACACTCAGGGGGGGAAAAAAAGAACTTTATTAACTATGTGTATTTGTCATAGAAAAAAATCCCAAATGAAATGTATCTACTTAGTCAGCAGCTCTTGCGCTTTAACAGCAAAACATACATTGCAAAATAATCTTCTGTTATTTTTCCTCATATACTGTATGAAAATGTGACTTGATGTTTGGGTTTTGTAAAAACCCAAAAGTCTTTAAATGGAATTTCTTCTGTTGATCATGTACAAATGAATGGCTGAATGCCCCAAAAATAAATTACATCTGCATCTGAACAGTGTCATGGTGATTCATGCCACTAGGGACAAAAAAAACACAAAAACAGGTTCCTTTCTGACAACTTATATCTCTAAAAATTGTTTTACAAACTCTCAACAACCAGCTAACCTGTTCGTATATGATGTAAGCTAAACCAAAGTACCGGAGTTTGGCAAGAACGTTACTGTATATGTGTGATTGTTGGGGCATAATACAAAAAAAATACTATTCAGTTGAATTTAAAAAAAACAGTTATGTCAAAATTGTAGATCCCTACATTAATTAGTCAAATTTCCAATTTCCACAAAGTTCAAGGAAATCCATACTTCATACCAACTCTAAAAATGTTTATAACTGCATATTTTAATAGTTTAAAAACAAAATATTCTTTGACTTGCGTTAATACGCTCAGTGAAATACGTCTTCCTAATTCTGCACTACCGCAGAAGCTTCAGATCTGCACTTTCTCATTTCTATTCCTGGGATTACAGTCAATTTGTGCTAAAAGGCAAATGAATGCAGCTAGTGGATTGTCTGCTTTGCAAATGCCAACCAAAAAAAATGTCAAGTAGCATTAGGTTTAATTATATTTTCGATTATTGTAGATTTGCTTGACACAGAACTCCACAAAAATATCTGGAGTTGCGTTCCACAGAAAATACAACAGATACTGAATCTTGAATGGATGGAGGTCAGAGTGATACCAGGGAAAGTCGTGTCTGGATCTTTTTGTCTCATCAGCTCAACGTATTGTGACAACTGCAATGTTCGTATATTATCCATAAAATCTGAAGCTACGTATGCTGCTCCCAAACTGAAACCCACACTGCAGTAAATTCACATTAGGCATGCACTCCCCTTTAGACGGTTTCCTTGGCGACGACAGTACCGTTTGACCCAAAGTGCAGATAAAGAAATAAATCTAGTGCATTTTAAGGAAATGCCAAACTCTTTTGTACTTTTACTACCTAAACGATAAATTTACTGACCATTTGAATTGAATGAGTTTCTGTGTCAAAACCTACAGATGCTCTGGTTGACAGGATGCCTGAGACAGATGGAGGAAACATTTGGGAAGGTATAAATATATATATATATCCCCACTTAAAGAGATCCCAGAGAGTCAGTGTGTTCCTAATCTAGGAGCAAACGACTTTGATGTTTTTTTACTCGCGACGAGCGCGTGAGAGAATCTATTTCCCAGAATGCAAGATGTGCCGGGACCTGGTGTTCCAGCTGGTGGAAGCATCAGGATTTGTGGATCTTTGCATCTCTGCATTGTGAGCCCGTCTGTCTGCTGCTCTTGAACACACGCCCACCCTTTGTGTGTCCTTCCCAGGGTTGTAATAGTTTTGGGGTTTTTCATTCTAGCGTAGTTTTATTTGTGTTGTGACTTTTTGTCTAATTCAATCAGGTTTGCTAGTTTATATGTATTAGTTAAATTGTGTTTAGTTTTTAGGTGCAGTATTCAAAAAGGACAAAGCATGAGGTCTTCTGGTTCTGCTCTGCATTCCCAGAACCAAACATGGAGAAGCAGCATTCAGCTTCTTTGCACCACAAATCTGGAACAAACTAACAGAAAACTGCAACAGCCGAAACATTGTGCTCCTTTAAAACAAGACTAAAACCCCACCTGTTTAGAGCTGCTTTTGAACCATAAAAACAATGAAGCACTGACAAACGTATCTGATGTGTGTGATTTTGAAGGTGGCATTCATCAAAATGTAATGTTTCTTCAATTGTTCACTATATGTTCCTTTATAACTTTGTTTTTTTGTGTTTTATTAGGTACAGCACCTTGAAATGCCTTATTGCTGAAAATAAACTTGATTGATACTGTATAGTGATTATGGATACATTGACTGGGTAATGAATACTCAACAGGACCATTTTCAAACTATGTATTCGGTTACTGTTGAACAACCAACTGCATCTGGTGTTTTATCCAAACTTTTGCTTATAGTTTTCCCCATTAATTACCCTTTTTATTTATTCCAGTTAACAAAAATGTTTTTTCTCATTACAGTTTCCATTATTTTGATGGTCTTACAGTAGTTAGCTATGACCTCGCTCCTTCCAGTTTCCACTAAATCCAACATGTCCGCCCTCCACCTCCTCTCTGTTTTCATTCACTCGTTACCTATAAAGCATTCTCTCTTTTTTCATTTCCATCTCTCATCTGCTTCTCCATCGTTAGTCCTGCTGAGCACCCTGCTCCATTTCCCACAGAGGTGAGGAAGAGGCCGTAGAGGAGGAGGAAGAGGGGGAAGCCCAGGGTACGCTTAATGCATTTACCATGGCAGTGGCTGGATCTGGGTGTCTGACCTATTAGCAATGTCTTTTTCATGACTCGTGTTTAGTGCAGCCATGGGACAGAGAAACATGTTTGGCTAAAATTTGGATTTTTGGGATGTGACAGATGTTACTCTGTAAAAAGACGGAAAAAGATAAAGGAGTGGTGATAACAAAATACTGTTGTTCTTCAAGTGAAGAGAACAAAATGACCACTACATTTATTTCCCCTTTCAGGGATTGCAGTTTGCTTATTACAGTGGGTTTGGAGTTTAAATCGCTTTTACACAGCTTCCTCAACAATCCCGCTGTTAGAAGGCAAAAACACACTGTGGTGATCTGTCTGATTTACTGCGGAAAACACACAGATGTCACAGACAGAGGCTTCAAAAATCAGCCAGACCTATCACTATATGATAAACACACTGCTGTTCGTAAGGGTAAAGGGTCGTGTGTCTAACCAGGCAGTCGGCAGCACAGGAGCACCACAGGGGACTGCACTCTCACCATTTGTTTTCACTCTGTACACATCAGACTTCCAGCATAAATCAAAGTCCTGTCAGCTGCAGAAATACTCAGATGACTCTGCAGCTGTCAGGTGTATCAAGGACGGTCAAGAAGCTGAGTACAGAGAGCCGGTGGGAACAATTGTCTTATCTTGAATGTGAGCAAGACAATAGAGACAATTGTAGATTTCAGGAGAAACATGAATAGGTCAAACACTAGTTCAATCATCGGGGAAGAGATGGAAGAGAATAAATACCTCTGTGTTTACTTTCACGAGAATGGACATGGCAAACTTGATATTTTTAAGAATCTTAGGTTGTTCAGTGTTTAGAAGCTATTCTTAACCAAAAAAAGGTAATAAGATAGACTTCTTCAGTAGTGTTCAAGTGGTAATTGCTAGGAAGTAATTGTCCTACTTCCTGCCCTGCTAGAAAGTAGGGCAAGACGGCACAGTTGAAAAATGTACAATGCAAACACTTCATGTCAGTCAATATCGATAATTATTGACAACTTTGTTTTAAGTATCTGAAATGCTGTCAAATTGGTGACATGACCTGTCCTGTTCACCCGCGGCTTTCACGCTACGCCATTGTTTTTTATTTTTAAGCAGTTACGAGGCATGGTGGCAAAACATGAAACTGCAGCTGCGCAAGTCATGCAACAGGTTGTTGCTAGGTAACTAAAGAGGGAGTGATGCCACCACCATTGATGCCACCAACCTCGCTTATATCATTGTGAGAGGTTGAGCGACTAATCCCTTTCCTCTGCCTACATCACCCAGAATGCTGTGCAGTTTTGGATTACAGTTCAATGAACATTCGTGAAAATTCTATCAGGCGTGTTATCTATTGAAACTGATCATGTGTCTATTGTGATGTACAGTATATCGTTATTGATTTATAACCCAGGCCTACTAGCAGGACTGCAGCTAGATGCTGCAAACATTGACATTTTTTGTTTGCATACAAGAAAACATGAACTAAAATGTGTCATTCTTCAAATATTAGTCTTTTTTTTAAGATTGCTGCATTAAAAGCGATTCTGAAGGTTGACTTAACTTCCCATTTTACCTCCCATTTCATATGAACGATACACCTCATGATGACCTCTGATCATATCATGTCTTCCAGTCTAAGACTTTATGAAAAAGGGAGACAGGGAAGTTGAAGGCACCGGGTTATGAAGAGGTTGATTTCTGTTCTGCCTTTACGGGATCTCGGTTAATGTAACCGGGCTCTCACACAAGCTACATCGGCTACTAAGAAACTCTTCGTATCAAATTACATGACACCTAATAAACCTGCCATTCGATTGCCACCAAGAAATTCTGATTCACTACTGTCACCCTATAATATGCAGCCTGTTTGCCAAATGTGTTTCTGGGATTTTGGATTTCAGATATCAAATGCGCTGTTGTCTGAAGGCCTGGGGATATTGTGTTGCGCAGACTGTCAAAATAAACTTATGTTACCCATTTTGTTGAATTATCTGGGCTTCTTTGCCAGAACAGCTCCAAGCAGAGGGAATTTGATATGGATTGTATACAATCTGTTGAAGTTCTAAGAGTTTTGGCCAAAAGTATGAAGATGTCATGATAGGCAGAGCTGTCATCTAAAGCTTGGGTCACTTTGGCTGGGATGCATGTAGTTTTCAGAAGTGACATCACAGTCTTCTATCAATCATTATATGAACACACAGGAGGCACTAACATGGATATGCACATGAATTAAATGTTAGAGGCCAACCTGATGTTAGCCTTGACATGGAGCATTTACGATCTTCTCAGTGAGATAAGTATGGTTTTGAGGTTAGTTTTTTAAAGTAAATTCACTGTGATTATACTGACAACAAACCAACAAAGTATTTTTGGGTTGCTATGGTTTCTCAGTTTTTTTGGCTTTCTTTTCTCATTCTGCTGGTGTCCACATATACAAACTGTGGTCTGATTTTTGAACCAAAATTGCAACATTTGTTACATTTCCAGTTGGTGTGAACTGTGTTCAAACAAACCAAACCCTTTGGGAACCTGTTTACCCCTTCGAGTGTGGTGGCGCTGCACCAAGAACCATCAAATGAAATGACACAAAAAGCTCTGAAGAAGACACTGGATTCTACTTCCTTTACGAAATGTAAACAAAAATGGAGTAGCATCAGATTTTAGCAGTTGTAGGATTTCTCTTTTTTTGTCGTTGGCAAAAGACCATGAGCCATTTCTCTCACTAGTGCAAGGCACGCCGTTTGTTTTGGTTGTATTTACCCAGAATGCCCTGTTCTACAGTCCGTTTCCTGCTTTTGGGGCAGTCTCTGATCTGCTTGGCATTCACATTTGCATTTGAACCATGCTAGAGTTCACTTCAACTGAACTGCAGACCTAGGTTTTTAGGTGGACCAGAGTTTGCTTTTTTGGCCACTGTTTGATTACGCATTTACACCTCCCCAAATGAACTGTAAGGCAAATAAACTGGTGCTGGTGTGAACGCACCTTAAAAATCTTCCATGAGTCTATGATTATTTGTGCAAACAAATGACTTTGCAATGACTCCTTACTGTAAACCTGCTGCTGATCAGTGGATCACTCAAAATTAAATCCAAAACCTTGTTGCTTACAACATGCGACGCATACAACGTGTTTTTTTCTCAACAGCAACCGAATAAGATGGACAAAAAAGGGGGAAGAACTCGCTGATGACATTATTACCGAATGCCTGTCTAAACCACTTTAGCCGAATGGCTCAGGGGAATAATCCAGCTCTTTCCATCTGGTTGATGATGTTTTGATATAATACCTTGACACGTCCTTGGGCACCAGAAGTGATCTGGGGGAGTCTCTGAAGTGCCAAATCAGCATACATACACACACACAAAAAAAAAATGAATCCAACATTTTTACTGGCATAAAGGCACCTGAAATGTAATATAGTGACTGAGTCCATAAGTCTGTCGGTGGGCTTAAGGAACTGTGCAAACATGCCTATGTGCCAAGACCGTTAGTATAGCAGTGAAGGCATGTGTAGTCTTTGGACAATCTTTGATAACAATCTGAAATGAAACCCTCCTTCCATCTATGTGCACAATGGCGTACCCACAGTCGACTCCGCTTACTGGTGCGTTTCGCGAGCGGGGGCCAGCTTTAATACTGAAGTTGCGTGAAATTGAATCTATGGGAACACACGAGCACATCTGTCTTTGAATTATTGAGCAAATATTTTGACATAAAACAGCTTTTGGCACGTCAGAAAAGACACCAGTCCGGGATGGGGGGAGACAGAGGGCGGGTGTTAGAGTGTGAAACTGAATTGGAGTACCAATTTGATCTTAGCTGAATACGGGGCTGTTTAAATTGGCCTTTCTGAACCAGCTGTGTCATGCTACACTGTGAGCTTGCTTTATGACGCTGATCTCACATTGTTCCAAGTAATGTTCTTGGATTGGACTGGCTACTTCCTGCTGGAGAATGATGTGGGGGAGTCTGTGGCTGTCCTTTCAGAAGGATTAGAAGCAGATGATTGTAAATAGATAGTGACCCCATAAAGGCGTCTGTGTGCCGTGTTTTGGTCTGCTTCCTCCTCTCTACACAAATTCTGATGTAAATCTATAGGCTTATAAAGGAAGAGGAGGGTAGAGGAAGTGGGCTGATCTGTAAATCAATATGCTCTGTAGGCCTCTCAGCTGCAGAATCTGAATCTAAAGTGCAAACTCCCACTGAACCGGGGTTATAACAGTTTTGGTTTTAGCTTAGTTTTATTTCATTGTGAGTTTTTGTCTAATTCAGTTAGTTTAATTAGTCTTTAGAGTATCTTTGCTAGTTATTATTAGTTACATATTGTTTAGTTTTAATTTTTTTACTTATATTAGTAGTTTTTTTTTCATACTATGGGTTAGGGTTTTTCGGATCACCCGAGTCACATGACCAATAACCCGGCTGTTGTCACTGGCACAAACCACAAAGAAGACAGCAGGAAGTGGTAAGAGGATGATGGTGTGACATGTTTTTAATGACTTATCATGTGAACAAACTTTTTCACATGTGATTTTCATTGCATTCCTTATTTAATGGAAACACTGCTATTGTGATTTTTTTTTTTTTCAACATTAGCAGAATATTGACAAGGTTCTGTGCACATTTGTAATGGAAACGCAGCTACTGTTTGGAAAACAAAAACCTAAATGGAGTTTTCTATTAACCATCCAGTGGTCCCAGCAAAAAATTCAACTTTTTGTCCTTTAATTAAAATCCTTAGAACACTAAGATTGTCTAATTTCAAAAGAACTTCACAATTATGGACTACTTTGTGTTGGTGCACAATATAAAACCCCAATAAAATTCATAAAGATTTCTGGTTGTAACAGGACAAAATGCAAAAAAAAAAAAAAAAAAGTTCCAGGGGTTTGAATACTTTTCTTAGGGCCCTGTATAATCTCTGCAGACGACAAACAAAAGTGACTTTCAGCAGTAGGGAGGAGGACCTCCTCCATTCCAAAGCCTTCTAATTACCAGCACCATTTTCACCCCCGTGTTTGTAAAGAGATACGTTACAAACATACAGACACACACATGCTCACCGCAAGATCTCAAGAAGGTCAAATTGGCCATGCAACCAATGCATTCAAGTTTCTCCACGGACACCCGAGCACACGCCTGCTGGAGATTCGAGTAAACACCCTCCACCACAAGTGTTTATCTAGCACCAAGATTCACTGAAGGACATACACATGGCTGCTTTCCCCCACTAACCATTAAACACTGGAGAAAATCTTTGCCTGGACATACAAATATTTGTTCACTGGGCTTTACCTACCACTAAGCTTTTGAAATATTCACTAAGTGACACTTAACCAATGAGGTGTTTTATATCGGGAAAATCCATATAAATGTGCATTTAATAATAGCTTTGCAGATAAAAAAATTTTATCTGCAAAGTTCGAACCTCTGGGTTCCTAAATTCAGTGAATGCAGCATGAGTTTAATGCTCAAAAAAGAGGTGGAAGTGGGAGATCTTCAGTACTGATTTTAGGAATTTTTAGGAAGCTAATGTCACACTGATGATTATCTTGACATGAATGTTGGCATTTCTGAAATCTCATTTTTCACAGATCTTTGCCTGGAAAAAAAATACACAAAATATGTGAGTCATCAAGTTATGCAATGTAGTCGGGTTTTTTTGTTATCACTGTGTATCGGGATGAAGTGTGTAAAATGTAGGATGTTTTGTGGGACTTTTTCTAGATAGCTAGCATTGTCTTTTTTGTGTGTTTTCCATTCATTTCAATGAACTACAAATTTTCTTAATGTTCCCAGTTAGAAATGTGACTCACTGGTAGAGCAGGCACCATACAATGAGGCTGTAGTCCTAGACGGACTTTAATTTTTTTTTTTTTTAAAGAAACGTAAAGGTCTTAAAAAGGATCACTGGACACCAGACTCCACTTTGACTTTAGGTGTGTTTTTTTATGCTAATTAGTCAGTAGACTAAAGCCCAGTTTGAAAATTCTCTTGAGTGTAGATATTCATTTCTCTGGGTATTGTTTTTTTCAGCTCTGAGTATGGTCAGTCTGACTAATGTGAAAGAAATCTTAGAATCTAGAAAATAAATTTGGCACACATATAGGCCTGTCATGGCAACAACTTTCACTGGATGATACATTGTTCCAGAGGTTTTTGCAATAAATGATGATGTTGTTTTGAGACCATTTTCAAATAGCATAATGGTAATGGCATACTAATGCAAGAACAAGTTGTCAAAGATCAATAAACTTTAAATTCTAATGAACATTTTACCTTGGACCTGGAAGACATTTTAAGTACCCAAAATAAATAAAGAAAACAACTAATAAAATGGATCATGAAGTCTCTGTAAAATAAATTCAACAAAAGGCCTCGTTGGAACCAAAGCACCAGACTGAAGAATTTTGTAATCCAGTTTTTGGTAGAAAGAGAAAAACAATAAATCATGCAAATGGAAATTATTGGGCTTGTTTTAATTTACCATGCATTTAATTGATTTGTTTATTGCAACAGGCCGAAACATATATTCCATTAATTAAACCAACACCAGTCAGAACACTAAACACTAAAAACTGACCCCAATTTGAGTTCTTGCATGACACTAAACAATTTTTTTGAAAATAATTTGGCAAACTGATCATTCAAATTGATGTTCATTGAGTGTTGAAATTTCTTTATCTTCTCGTAACGGTCAAATCTGTGCAAAACATTTCTTTTGTGTCATAAAAAGGACTCAGCAGAGAGTGTACAATCCGAAAGCTGAAAACAGAAAGATTCCCATGACTGTAGAAAGGAAATGTTCCAGGTCTTCTTGTTCACGATGCGTGCCGTGCCGTGCCGAGGTCTGGGAACCGTGACGCAAACTTATACGGACCGCAATCTAAACCCCGACCTCTGCGTAGCACCGCAAAGCGATTTCTTCCCAGTCGTCTCCTAAAGATTTGACGGAATCATCTGGAGCCCAGCGCGAGTGCTGATGAGTTTACGTGCTAGCAGACATGTTTACTTTAGCATATTTTCCTCTCGTCGGGGCTCCTTGCACGCCTGGCACACCACTCGGACAAATTGCCATTGACAGACACAGGAACAAGGTCTTCCTCCACGTCTGAGAGGGTCTTCCAGGGTGTAGGGGTGTGTGGGCGTGTGTGTGTGCGTGTGTGGGGAGAGCAAGAGAGAAAAAGAGGTAGAGAAGGCTAACACTGCAAGCTAGCGAGAGCCACTGGGTAAGAGCCCAGGTTGTCCATCATGGTTGCACCAGATATAGAAGTGGTCATTCCTGACAGCTCTACAATCTTAGATTTTCCAGTCTATTTGAGATGAAGAGAGATCACGGGGGGTGAAGGCCCGCTTGGCCCGTTAATGGTGGCAAAGGTATCTGCGCTGAAAGACTCATCTATCTTCTGGCAACTCCAAGGACGAAAAGCAAACACGCAGAACAAGACGGCCATACAACGACCAGCTCTCACTCTCTTAGGCAAACACATCTAACAGAGATAACAAGACACTTAAAGAGGTCAGGGAGGACTGGGAGTTGCCCACAGGGCTCAAATGTAAATAAATCCTGCCTGTGAATAAAATAACTGGAAGCTGAGATACAGGAGCCCTCTATGGCATAATATTATCTTAACATTGTTGAAAAAAATACATTCAACTTTAGGTAATGGAAATGGACCAGCTTGAGAGTATTAGGTGGAAGATTCAATTCAAGAAAAATTGTTCAGTTTCTGTGAATGCTTGATGTGTTGCTTTGTTCTTTTACCTAAGAATATGAGGGTTATGTTGACGCCTATGTTAAGCTTTATGTGGTTCTAGACACAAAAATACTCTTGAGATGTAAAAGATGCCGATCCCTGCAATGAACAAATGTTGAATATGCCAAGGTTTAAGGACTTGGTGTTCATTTTGTGGTTTTGGTTTGTACATTAGGTTATTTGTGCATTGGTTTGGGTTCTGTTCTGAATTTTACTTCTTGTTTTATTTTGCTATCTGGTTTTTGTTAGTCACTGCACACTATTTGCGTCTTTCTTTCTCCTCTAACGCCTGTCTTAAGGCAGAGACGCAGTAGTCGCCCGAATCAGAAGTAAAACAATATTTCATTGCAAAAATTCTAGTGTTCCCTTGTGTCTATGTCCTCCATCTATCTTTCCTTAAGGTCTCATCAGCTGTTTGTCCCTGATGAAGAAAATCAGCCGCTAATCATTGTTTTCAGTGCAGGAGGTTTGATCAGCGTGATATGTAGTTTTGGTTTTTACCACACATAACATTGCGCATGTAGGCCAGAAAGTTCCCTTTTGGTCTCATCTGAATGTGTTCCCAGTATAGTCCTCCAAAGCTACTACCCAGCAACTTTTAAGCCCAGTTTACATGAAAAAATGTCCAAAAATATTTTCCAATGAGTGTTCGGAAAAAACAAAATTGCATTCACGCAACAGTGGAATGACGTGCGCATGTAAGGCCTGTAGGAGGCAGTGAAACTTTATGTTTTCGTAACACTTTGCTCGTACAGAGATTCACATACAACCTGGCCGTCTACACGTTTTCAGTGAAGGGATAAGTGTTCCATAATGAGCAGATTTAGCTTCAACGTGAAAATATTCTAAAGAGTGGCAACAGCACAGACAGAACACGGAAATTTGCTGTCGTTGTTGTTGTGATCGGGAGAAAACCAAGTCTGGCTATGCAAAATTTACATGGACACCGTCGGAACTGGGTCTGTAAAAACTACTGCTTTGTCAAAATCTTTCCGTTTTTGCCCGAGCATGATGCTGCCACTGTGTAAACAAAAACACCAGAACGCAACAAAGCATTTGTTCTTTACTGTCCTGGCATTGTCGTGTCAATGGGGTTTTAGAGGCCACCGTTCTCCATCTCCTATTTTGGCATGGTTTCTGCATGTAGTTACTGAGTTAGTTGGTGGACAGCAATATCTTGGCAAGTCAACGGTTGCGCTTTATTTTCCTCATAAAATTCCAATGAAAATGCAAAAATTCAAAGACCCTGAATGCTCTCTTATGGAACTCTACGGGTGAAATATATGACCGGTCATTGTGGGCAAGACTTGAGGATGAGCAGCAACTGTTTTACCACTGACCATAAACTTGTAAACTGAATTCATGAAAACCAATTTGATATATGGAAATATGCCAATTTAAATAAAATAAATAAATAAAATCAAGTTTTTGATTAATTACTTTTTGCGCCAAGATTAGGTGGTTTTGTTGGCGTATCAAAGTGGTGTATTTTGCAAATGATATTGATTTTAATTGTTTCTTATAGAAACACAACAATGGTAAAATTGTATCTTTTCTACATTAGCAGGGTATCAACCAAGTTTTGTGCACATTGGTAATGGAAACGCAGCTACAGACAGTTCTTTTGGTTTCATCCTAATAACATTAAACTCCTTGACAATTCCCAGTTAAAGACGAGTAATTCAATATAAATCTCTCTGCTAACACGTTTTCCTGGGGGGGGGGAAGCAAAAAAAGAAAGAAACATCCCTTCCCTTGTGTCTATCTCCTCCATCTATCATCCCTTAAATTCCCTTAATGAGTTTGGTTTTTAATGATCAAACTCATTAAAAACTTAAGGTATTGCCTCTATAAGTATTTTCAAAAGGTTTTCAGTTTACTGCTCCAAACAGCCTCCCTCTATACCTTCACCTCTAGATCTGAAGTGATAGGTATTCCACTTGAAGGGGTGAAACAAATGAGTCGCTCTAGCAAACAGCTCCTCCTTGTATTCAGCCTCTCGGTCGTCAGCAGCCAATTAAACCTCTCTGAGCTGTATTCATGAAGCTGTAAGCCGATATTATCTGAGGTCGGGTTTCTTCCAAACAGGCATTTCCCCGCGCCATTGTTGTTGTTGCTATATTTAGCAGCACAGACAGTTTGGGGCTGGTGGGGGGGCGGACACACTTGCCACTCACGACAGAGAATACAGGGCTTCTGTTTGACCGGACCGGGCCACAACAGGCCACTGTGCTGCTGCTGCTGCTGCCGCCGCACAGAGGACCCTGTGTCCCACCGGCACCGTTACCATAGAGGACAGCAGGTCACTGACCAGCAAACTGAACCACTGGCAGATTGTGAGAGCAATATTCCAAAGAAAAAGTTGCAAAAAGCGAAAGTACACCTGATAGTGCTGAATTTGGTGCAGGACCATTGATTGAAAGTGACAGTTATATAGCAGCTAATGAGCCTTGTAGCCTTTATATCTTTCACACAAATTGCAGTAAAAATTGCTGTTTCTACTGGCTGGATGTAAGCAAAACATGACAAACAATCATCCAAAGTAAGTTTCTCAATTACACTTTTTTATACCAGATATTCTCTTTAGTAGTGGGAGTTAATTGAAGGGTCTGTAATTAATTAAACACAATGAATCTTGTTGTATATTGACAAAATAAAGAACATATATTCAATTCAAAACCCTTTCTGTTGATCAAATATTGAGAAGACATGAGCGCAACAATAAATATTTTTTCGTTTTTAGTGATCTTAGGTTTTCAAAGATCAGATTGATGCAAAGTGGCATTCCGGTTAAAATAAAAAAAAAAAAATCATTCTTTAGAAATACGGACTGTAGACACTAATATTAGCATTGGGGACGTCTATGCTGCTGCAACATGTTTAGCATTGAGATGTTTTTTTTTAAGCTTGAATATTTTCACTGGTGGGCAAATCGATGTGATTAATTGCACTAAAACGTAAACATATTAGCATCTATGTAATTTATTGCTCAAAACTGTATTATACACAATGGCACAGTTAGTAGCACCGTTTCTCTTACAGCAAGGAGGTTCTTATGTTCTGGATGTATTGTATTATATTGCATATTTTATTGGAATTTTATGTGACAGATCAAGGAAATGACGATTAAAACTCTTTACTGATAAAATTCTAAAGATAGTGATAGTGAGATGCATCTGTACCCCTCCCTCTTTAACAACCAAACACTCATCACAAAAAACTAAGGAATTTGTTCTTTTACTTGAAGTGACACGGACAGAGTCCGTTCTGCCTAAGAAATTTCATTCTTCACAAGTACTCCTAGAAAGTTTTTCTTGGTCTCTCCTATTACAGCTTTTGTTAGTGCTGACATACACACTTCAAATTTCTGACCAATCAAGCAACGATTGTGGAATTCCCGAAAAGAGACGGGTTCTGCCTAGAACCTTGTCTCGAACTAGCTGCAAGACCTGCCAAACAGGATCGAAGTATAGAATGCTATAATTTTGGAAGCCTGGTAGAAAAAAATACATTTGTGTTTTCTTGTGGCATTTGTATTGGCCTTCAACAAAATACCTCTAAAGCATTTAGTAAAACTAATTGCCTTTTTAAGTCATCAAATTACTGGGAAAAGTCAACCTGTGAGCAGTATAACCTCTGTTCAAGGGATGAGGGGTACAAGACTTGGAGTATGATTGGC
This sequence comes from Xiphophorus maculatus, assembly GCF_002775205.1. Classification (NCBI taxonomy): domain Eukaryota; kingdom Metazoa; phylum Chordata; class Actinopteri; order Cyprinodontiformes; family Poeciliidae; genus Xiphophorus; species Xiphophorus maculatus. Next base: position 21,665,853 of record NC_036452.1, on the reverse strand, counting down.
TCTTATGGGTACAGCCAATCTGACGCAAGACTTTGAGTTTGATTGACTCAAAGTCTTGGGGTATACTTGGTGGTACAGCCAATCAGAACAACCAACCCGAACAACCAACAGTCTCGAGTCTGATCGGGTTGGTTGTTCTTATCTCTTTTCCAGCAAGAAAAGAGGTAAGAACAACTGTAGATGTTAGCTCAAATGACAGTTTCCACAGTGTGTATTAAGTCATATTAAGGTATATTTGGTGGTTGAACTATTAAAAGAGGCAGTTATAAGTGTTCTTAGAGGGGGTGTCAAGTATTCGCAGATTTTAGCCATTTCCAGGCGGCTGTGCTCCCTGACCCCGGTAAATGTCATAGCTGGGGTATTGGCTGAAGAAAATATTATAAAATATAAAAAATCTCTACTAAAATCCAGAATTGTAAGAGTTACACTGGCACCCTTCCTCGCTGAGCCCATACCAACTTGGACGCCTTTAGCTGAATAAACAACATCACCTATTTTCTATACGGCCAGCTATGAAAAGGTCTGAGGCCTTAAAATGTTACAGCACCGTTTTTAGTAGCTTACACCAATTTTCCAGCCCCCGTCTAAAAGTCTAAAAACGGTTCTCTGAATCCCTCACTCACGCGCCTCTGAAATAGTCAATCTGCCATAAAAATGTCCCCTTATCTTTCCTGGGTGTATAAATCAGAACTCGTCTACTCCAAACCACAGAGCCAGAGCAGAGAATGGCTGCGGTGAGACAGGAAGGATAAGTGTGCGGCGGGAGTGTTGGGGGAAGTTAAAGAAAACAAAAGGGAGCTAAAAATCCCATCATAGTAAAATTAGGGAAAAGAAGCAAATTGAGTACATGGTTCTGTATAAATAAGAAATGTGGCTAGGCAGAGACTCACTGCTCTGACTGTATTAGCTCACCATGATTCATATGCAACCACTTTGCTAACCTCCCAAACTGATGTCCGTTCTTTTGTTCAGTGTTGCTTGTGTGTTTTGCTTTATTTTCCTGAATAAAATACATGGATTTATATTCCTTTCTCGATGAGATGCTACAAACAGTCAAGATCTGTTGCTCCAACAGATTTAATTAGCTTATTTTGCTCTCGATGTCTTTCAAACTTTTAGGATGAGGAGAAAAAGCAGGTTTCAATTGACAAAGTGCAAAAGTGTAAGAGCTGATGGCTAAAAGAGGATCTTTTGCTGCATCTGTCTCAGATTTTCTTTGGAACCTGTAATAATATTAGCAGAATTTCCAAAAGGATGGCTTATAGCATTATTTACCTTTGGCTTATTATCCCACTGCTGCGCATTTTCCTTATGCATTCAGTGCTAGTCGCCTCTTATGGTGAGTTAGTGCAAAAAAAAAACAAAAAAACACACAATCTGATAATGACCTACAAACATATCATGTGTCCAAAAGTAAATTTTGCACTCTGTTTCAAGAATTGGGCTGTTAGCAGGCAGTACAGGCTGAGCTTAATTTTCATCAACTCTATTTTCTGTCTGAGTCATCAGGCCTTGGCGTTGTTTTTGGAGAGCTGCTACCATGCGAGTATCTGTCTTGTTCCAGATTAAACAACGATTTTGGCCTCTTGGCTTTTCTTTTTTTTCCTCCCTTCTCTTACCGTCTGAAACTGGATTCCTTCCATTTTTGATGCTATCATGTGTCCCTCTCCCCTCTTTGGTTTCTTGGCATGAGGATCGCAGCATGAGGTCCTGGCCTGGGAGGCCTCAGGTTGTAGTTGTGACACTGTTTTCAATAAACTGCTTTCTGACGGCACACGCAGCTCATATAGGGTTTCATACAATGGTTAATTCAGGCGGTGACTCATCGCGGCTGCTCTAATTTGTCTAATGCTTTTCGGGGTAACCTTTGGCCGTCGAAAAAACAGGAGCAGCTTATCAAGGCTTATCAAGGCAATGAAACGACAGCAGTAAGTGCTTCTGTCAGGTTGGTGTCCACAGCGCTGGTCAGAAGTTTACACACACTTCACAATGGCTCTTAGAAGATTTTCACACATCTAATGTGAATAATAATAATAATAATAAAATCAAGACAATTTCTGAGCTCCAAAAGTTGAAAATGTTCAACTTTTAAAAATTTCCGAAAGTCAAATTTCTTTTGCTTTTGAAACTCTCAAATTACAAAATAACATTTCTAACAAAAAATTTTAGGTTGATTAAAAAAATTCTAGGTTTATTCTAGCAAATTTTAAACTTTTCAAGCTCAAATTTCCAATATTTTTTCTAGAAATTGTCTCGGATTAATCTACTGGCGGATATTTGCTCCTTTCTTTCTATGGCATCATACAAATCAAACCATTGTAAGTCACGGCCAAACCTTCTCCTGCTTTAATGTGACATATTCCAACTTCTCAAAGAGTCAAAAAAAATGCATTTTAGATCTTTTGATAAACAGAAGTTACATCAATGTTTGACTTTTGTAATCGCTAATAACTGTGATTATTGAGCTGTTATTAATGAAATTATTAACAGAGTTGCCACCACCAGACTATCTGGAATCATTAGCCAAAAGTGCCAGTCTGTCATGTAGGACTGAATTGAATGTTACTGAACAGCGGGCACTCTTCATACAGATATTAGAATAATCACAGACAGTTCTCTGATACAGTATAGGAAGTTATTAACAAAATAGCTCACCCTTGCAGGCTAAATACTCAGCCAATCAGCTCTTCGCCTAAGTTACCAATCATGAAATTTATCTACTTGTCCAAAGGTAATGAATAACCAAGAATCAAATCAACTAACCAATGAACTATGAAAAAGGGGATGGAATACTGAAAAATAACCTCAAGACTAATTGACTAATTAATAATAATTAAAAAAAGAGACATCAGAAGAACTAATTATACAATGATATCATCTCTCAGGAAGACGTATGAGGAGGAAAAGAAGAAGGAGGAAAAGGCGGGGTGACGAGGGCGAGTGTCAGAGCCGGAGATGATGTCCAGACCTGGACAAACGCGCCAAACTTTGGAACAACGAACCATAAAACTTGGGACTTGTGGCCAAGCCTAGCTCCAGAAGTTAGACAAAAGGAAAACGTGGCCTTGGGTTTCTACACCATATGGAAATGGAGTGAATGGTGTGAGAGGAAAAGAGAGAGAACAGGGAGAAGAAACTAATAAATCGCTTCATGGCGTAATTAAAACGCATTAAAGTATTAAACAACGCCTAAGACGTATTATTTAACCAGCTTATTTCCCCGGTGTCTTGATTTGGCCATAATTTGTTGAAGCAAAAATCAACCACCAGTTGGCCAGGGGAAACTGTTTGTGAATGTTGCTCATGTGTCAGACTTACAGGCCACACTTCAGGCTGAAATGGCCCAAATCCAATTGTTTTTTGTGTTTACGCGACCTTTTAACTGATCTTTTCATGACAGTCTGAATACCTCAGATCGGATTTGTATAAATGCCACTTGGATATGTGGTCCCAAATCCGATACATATCGCATCCGTCCAAACCTGTAAGTTTTTTATACTCGACAAACGCCACTATTCTGCATCTTGATACACAAGATAAGCAAGAAGAAAAACAACAACAGTGGCGGACGATAATGAGGATTAAACTGTTAAAGTGCTCACTCCTGTTGGAAAACAACTTTAAAATCACAAGGTATGCTTCAGCATTACCATCCACACCGAGTACACTCGCTGCGTGTGACGTTACTGCGCATGCAATGCACTTTTAGGTCGTTTGTAGTTCACTATTTGTGTAAATACTATAAAGCAATCAGGCATACGCAAAAACTTTAAATGCTGCAAAAAAAAGGCATCAGGATTTGACAAAGCAATATTTGCAGAGGTTCCAGTGAACTGTTTGGAGCCTCATTCCCCACTGGGGACAAAGTTTCCTGTTCCAAGTCTAAAGATGGAAAAATCTTTTTTTCTTCCAATACATAGTTTTGTTTACTAGATGATTGCAGGCAATTTTGTGACATTCAACCCATTAGGCCATAATTTCCACTTTGTAAAATTCTTATTATTAATCTTATGATGTATAGTGCCGAGAAATGCCGAGAAAATAAAATGTTCCCTCAGCTTGGATTGATATGGAAAAGCAACACCAATATCAGTAAGAAGCCTACATTTCTGATTATTGTGAACCGAATGACTCATTGTTCTTCAACTCATAAAGCAGCAAGTTTGATTCACAAGAATATATTTGGATGAATTCAACCCACATTTACTGTTCTTCAGAATCGAGGCAAAACGCAGCATGAGGTGAAAAGAGACTGCTACCGCTACATGCTAGCATGTCTCCTAAGGCCTACTGCGCACCTATCCAAACAACATCGGCGGATTCTGTTCAAGTTCACAAGATGACCTCGGTTAGAGCTGCGTCCAAGTCAAGCTAGCTGATATCAGAGCCAGAAGCAAATCAAAGGCGATGGAACGACGTGGCGATGAGAACAGCGGGGGGAGAACATTCATCCTTGATGTCTTCAACATTTCAGAGCCTCAAAGAAAAACAGCAAAAACAGCAGTGAAGGGAGACAGTTGTGCTGATTTATTTGGCTGCCATCGGTCTTATATGCGAACATGAGAGCACTCTCCTGCGGTCATATATTGTTTTTGCTGGCGGTGCTTAATTGAATTTATTTCCCCATCAGACTTCTTCTTGTGAAGTTTTCTCGCACAAACAACAAGGCTACCGATGCTAAGCAAAGTCCCAAAGGTAGATGGACTTAAAATGTACTTTAAAAAGACAGAAAATCCATTATTAACATCCAAGCCTATTATGAGAATCTGATAATAACTGACATGGTTTCACAAAGTGAGAACATGCAAACAGCACGGAGCTGGGGTTTAAAACTGAGAACGTCTCACAACAAGGTGCCAAACTTTGACTCTATCGTGACAGAATCTCTTGGAACATGGTTACACTTCAACAATTTTGATAAAACCTCCTTCAGTATTAACACAATTATGACAATGCCTACCACAAGCCACAAAAGTCGGTGCTAAGAGACTTTCTTCTTAATTCCTAAGGGTGTTTTCACACCTGATGGTCCAGTAGACTTGGATGGACTGGGGAGCAAAGTTGCAACATTGCAACACCACTGTGTCACTCTTATCCAGCGGCAGACACTAAGATATATGTAAAATGCAAAGTAATGCATGTCTGGTTCTGACTTGGTTTATTATTAGCATTGCAGAAGTCTGCTTTGTTAAGAGAACAAGTCATAAAAAGTCTCAGTCACCTCGTTTCAGATTACCCCTGTTTCTCTTCAGCACCAGCACACTGTCCCGCAGTACATAGAAACCGCTGATTTATTTTGGGTAGTTGTGGTTTACAGAGTTTTTCTCTTTCTCCTGATTGGCTTGTGCCTGGCATCAATCCCTCCTAGCCCCCACTCTCTCTTTCTCTCTCTCTTTTTCATATATCCATGCACAGACAGATGCAACTAGATACAGTATTGAGAGTATGAAAGTGTGCCAATTAGTGCTTGGAAAGAATTTAAAAAATACAAAATAAAGGAAGAATATGTATGCCCAGACACCGCAGAGAGGTGTTGAGGGAAAAAACGTATTACACAATTTCTGCTTCGACACGTTATCTCAACTCTGGCAAGATGGAGGACTTTAAGAGGCTGTCAACATGTAGAACTGGTCTTTTCTTTGAGTTGTGAAGTGTTGATAGATAGAACAATACAGTTTGCGTTGGAGGATTTCCGTTCTTCCCCTTCTCCCCCCCAATCTTTCACCATCCATTGTCAAGGTCTTCAATTTTATGGATCCACTTGCAACGATTCCTTACTTTTACAAACACTGAACTGCTAAATGCAGGGTACATGGCACACAATTTGGATATGTTCAAGAAATGTTTGTGGACTCGGTTAGACAAGTTGCTTTAGAAACAACTTCTAATGACAGCTTGTGAAAGACTTGATGCTGAGTCACCCATGTGGCCTTATAAACCATACGCTGACTTCCCAGCAGCTTTTATGCTGTTTTCAAAGCAGTAAATGTACCTATGGGGATTCCAGAGGCAGAATGAACTGGAGGAAAATGTGGTAAGAGAGAAGTGACAGTTAGGAGCTATTGACAGTTAGCATGGCAACATGTAAATAATCACAGTAGCTTGAGAACGGCCCGGTGTCGTGGCATATTTATGCCCTTTTATTCAAAAATATTGGATGTTACTTTAGCAGAACAGTCATAAAAATGTTCAATGTCTTTGATGTGAATGTAGAAGGTAGTGGTTATTCTCAACAAAAGCCAATATCCACCAAATGTCTCCAGAAATCTTATAAGGAGGTAATCGATGTACCAGCCAGTACCTGATAAAGATAAAGCTGACCTGTGGAGATCTTTTGAGCATCTTCAAAACGCCTTAGCAAAAGAACAACTGGACAATTTGAATATAGATTTCTTTCTGTGATAACTGCAGTCTGTGGCCAAACGTTCTAAGGCTGACGGACAACTTCTGCTTCACAAACTGTTTTTTTTTTTGTCTAGATAAAAATCTAGTTATTAGAAAGTTAACAAAGATAATAACAAAACGTTTCATCCTAATTAAAGTTTCCAACATTTTTTGATCCTTTATCCTTCTCCCGCTAGCGCTAGTGACGTGTCACTTCATTCGCTGAGGTCGTTAACATGTTGACTGATAAAGACAGAACATGGTTACAAAGTTCTGGTGAATTAAAACCATTTGGTATGGATAACTTTCTGTCGATCCAACTCCTGTTACTGCATCTCATACCCAATGAGGACATGCATGTGGGTGGCAGCCAATCCATATGGCGCAGCGTTTTTTTGGCCAAGCCTGTGCCATGGGAAATCTTCTACTATGAGCGACGGTTGGCGTGTCATTATTCCTCTTGGTGCTGCTTCGTGTTGGGATCTGGAGTGGTTAGAGACGTGAGGGCTCCAGATTTCTCTCAGCTTCATCAATCATGCTGAGACATTGAATGGCAGGATAATATTGTTGCTGGTGTTTGATTTTGAAGCCCCCCCCTGCGACTCTATACGCATGCGAATCACACGATGGTACGGTAATAAGTGCCTTCTCAGCTGAGCCTGTGCAAACATCGGTGATCTTTTGTGCGGGTTATAACTTTTAACCATGTATGAAGGTACTCATATCGACTCAGCAGGTAGCAGTGCGTAGTGTGTGTGCAGTTTGGTGGCGAAGCAGGTAACACATCGTACGCGCACGCGTTTTACACACTTAATCACAGTAGGTGTACTTTAACTCCTTGGCGCCTTGGCCTTCCTGTAGAGCTGGAGCTGGACTGTGCACCGCCGGACAGGCTCTTCCCGTTAAGGGTCCTGTGGTTACCGAGGCACCATGTGCCCATTCACTACTGTTTGTTTTCTATGTCATTATGAGTCCAGCGCTCCTTCACTGACCGGCCCCGTCGAAATAGTCTCCTTTGTTAGACGTGGTCTCTCCCCCGTCATAGAAGCATAGAAAAACATTTGGCTACATGCGCTAAGGTGTGCTTAGAGGTGCATGTCCAAATCCTTCCCAGCCCCCCGCCTCCCGACTGAGCCTCCTCTGATCCAAACATACGGATGTCGTGCACGCACACACAGCTTTCCATTCGGCCCCCCTCTCATAATGTTTCTTTATTTAACATTTAAAGCTCCAGAAATGGGAATGTTCCAGAATCCAAACTGTTTCTTCGAGGCAGCAGTCCTTGAAAAGCTGATACCGTCTTATGTCCTGCAGGGTGTTTCTGGGGTTATTTTCGTTTGGGCGACCATGTGCCATCTGTTTTTGAAAACTGATTGATTACACTCAAAAAATTACTCGATTCATTTTTTTTAATTGCGTCAATTGCAGGGTTTGTAGTTAATTGTGTTTTAATCAAGAATTGTACATTGACAAAATAAGCAACATTTTCAATTCAAAAACCCCTTTTTAAGCTACATTACTCAGGAAATAGTCACATGAGCTCAACAAAAAAGACACTTATTGCAAAGTGCTATTATACCTTTTCACTTTTCAAGTGTTTCAGGACAAAAATTAATTTGGACTGTTGACACTGACATTAGCGTGGGGGACGCTCCGTCTGCACATTATGAATTTTGTCAGAACCCTAATATATGTTGCCTCTTACAGATTCCACCTCCCTTCTAACCAAATTCAGTGCGTCCTCAAGCACAGTCAGTGAACATTAAAGGTGCAGTATGTAGCATATAAAAAATATTTTGTTTTTTTTGCATATTTATTGAAACTTTTACTATGTCGTCACAATGTGGTATGAGACAGAATCTGTGAAATAAATGAATAAATATCAAACTCCTCTGCCTTCACCCATCTAGAAACAACCAATCAGATCCAGGAGGCGGGTTTTAGCACTGCCAATCATCCTCCATGTGGTGCTACTCTTGAACTCCTCTCTCTTGCTCTCTGCTATCTACAACTAGCATAGCATGGCATGAATGCTAAGGCCAGTTTGCTAGTCAGGGAGGAAGAGGAGGAGATCGATCTTTACTCTGATTAACTGTCTCACAACATAGTGACAATTCAAACAAATATGTAAAAAAAAAAATTATTAAAATTACACACTGCAACTTTAAGGACTACTGGGAACACTGTGTGCAATCTGGAATTAGAGCTGAAAAACAACAACACCGCATTAATAAAGTTATATGATTTTCCTGGTCGTGTCTGTTTTAAGGTCAGCACAATGTGGTGTGGTGAGAGTGACATAAATGGTAAAAAAAAAAAAAATCCACAATGGGACTGCTGTCTGTAAATGAGATGAAGTCAAAAAAAAAAAAGAAGAAAAAATTAAAACAGTCTGTATGTATGCACTCCAGTTTGGGAGCAGCTTTTTCCAACAACAGCCACAGGCGCCCTGACCCGTCTGCCTGTCACCGTTTGATGATGTCAACCGGAAGGTTCCAACTCGGTAGCCGCCTCGCGTCAGCGTGACTGGGCGGAGGAGGGCAGGTGCTCCCCATCACGTCCACTCCACAAACACACACACACACCCAGGCACTTATGTAAATGTAAACACACCCTACTGGTAAGTGCACAAAAAGCTTCTGGTGGTCAGCAAACGCGATGTGGACATGGAGTATGCACCGATATGAATAAACATGCTCATACTGTACATGAAAAACACATACACAGTGGGTAAACCACAAGCGTGCTCATGTATCAAACCCCACCCGGGAATGCCTCATTGTCCCTGGCAGAGGTTCCATTTTCAAAAGTAGGGCTTCCTACCATAGAAAAAAAATATCATATCTGTCAGTTACAGAAGCCACATAATTGTAATAATCACAGACTCATAGGGATAAATCAAGGGATGTGCAAATTAAAAAGCCAAAAGTCGCCGTCCCAATGACAAGAATCGACCGCATTTCTATAAGAAATCAATTAAAAGTCAATCAGGAGCAAAGAAACGCAACAGGGATGCCGGCTTTGTCGACGTCACCAGCAGCTATAAACTCACCACAGCCTGCAGGACTCCAGCCTGTGGTTCCCACAGTGTTTATTGGTTGGCTTCAGCCTGTGTCACCAGTGTCACTTTGATTTGTCTCCTTCCAATAATCTCTTCATGTTTTTCCATAACAATCAGCTCGACGTATAATTACCCGAGGCAGTTTGATGATTGCTGACAAAATTGTTTGTAAGGAAAGAAAATGCATTTGTGCTTCTTGTTTTTTTTCCCTAAAGATGAAAGATGCAGCTACTTTGGACATCTGAGGAGCACGTTTCATAACGCTGGTTTGAAAAGATGACATTGCAACCACCACAAATTAAATTTACACTTAGGCCGGTCATGATAAGACATTTTGCTGGACGATAAACTGTCCAAGTAATTATTGTGATGAACAATCATGCTGTTTTGAGGCCATTTTCAAATAATGTATTGATAATGATAATGCCCTAATAATGCAAGCTTCAGGTGGAATTAATGGATGACTTATAAAATTTCACACGACAATAATATATTATGAAAGGAGACTATTTAAGTAGAGACATTCAATGGTGATTCCCTCTTTTAAAACAATGTATTGGAAAAACAGCCAACGACAGGAAAGTCAAGGAAAAACGTCAACGCCTCATAACAAGTCATGTTAGTCGGCTTAGGGTGTTTTCACACCGGATAGACCGGAAGACTTGGTTGGGGACCAAAGTTGCAACACTGTTACCTTTTCAGCTGGTTTAGTTCTGCACTGAGTCAAACAATCCAAACCCTTTGAGCGACTTGTTCACCTTCTTGCCTGTGGTGGCACTGCAGCAATAAACGCAACACAAAAACCTCTGAAGAAGACACTGAAGTCAACTTCCTTCTGTATTGGAATACATCAGGTGTTCCAATACAGTTCAGTGAATGTGCCAGTGCGAGTTAATATTAATGTTTTTGGGGGGTTTTCTATTTCATTTTACAAAGTCAATGGAATGCATGTTAACATAAGATAACATTAGTTGTGTTTCCATTACAAATGTCCACAAAACTTTGTGGACATTCCGCTAATGTCGAAATGGCTAATGTCGTGGTGTTCTCGTTAAATAAGAAGAGCCATTAAAATCCCATGTGAATAAGTTTGTCCACATGGCAAGTCATTAAAAAACATGGTCCTCCAGCTACTTCCTGTCTTTTTCTTCTTTGTGGTTTGTGCGAGTGGCAACATCCGGTTATTGATCATGTGACTCACGTGATGCAAAAAAAAAACAAACTGTTTCCATTGCAATTTTGCGAAATAAACCAATTTCGATACGGCCAACCCCCCACTTCATTCTAGCTGCAAAGCTTTTTATCAAAAAATAAAGAGTTTTTTTCAAAATTGACATGTTTCCATTTAGCGAATTTATTTTCAAAGTATCAAATTGCGCAATTACATGGTCAATGGAAACGCAGAGACTAATAGGCTGAGGAGTGACACAGCCAGTGTGTGAATTAAATATGCTTTAATATGTTTAGCTCATTACATAAGTTTACTGTGCTTTGAAATATTGATGTCTACTTCTACATTAATAATCCACACATATAAATAAGGAAGTCATTTTACTGTTTATCCCCAGCTGCTCATCAGTTCTGGTAAACACTTTGTTCCTTTCTTTCTGTAACTGCTGTGATAAACCACTCAGCGCTGCCTTAGCAACAATAGCGTGGCTCATGGTCAGCTGGTTCGCAGGTGTGCGCACGCCCACACACACGCACACACGCCAACACGCCCACCCACACACACACACTTCTGGACGTAATTAGAAATGTTTAGGAAGAAAATAAAAAACAAATTATGAACATTCGACGCTTTCTAATTTCTCTACCGAAGAAATATTTGCACAGAAAAATCTTGCGGCCTCATCTTGTTTGCTTTGCCACCGTGGTGTTTACCCAAAAGGGGGCTGGTAATAATTTGATCATCCCAAGGAGCGATGCAAAATATAATTACTGTCATATCGTATTTCCGTGCGATGTGACACAACCGTTCGGATGCTGCGGCTGCAGTTCAGCGCTCGGTTTGGAGCGCGTTGCAGAGAAACCAGACTGCGTGGAGTTCTGCCAGCCCTAAATCAAAACGAACCATTTGACACATTAACGGCCTTTGACTGTTAATTTATGTTGGTGTTGTGTAATTAGGTTTTTTTTTTTTAGGTATAATATCGTTGTGAACTGATATGTCAAATTTTTACTGCTTAGGACCCTCTGTGCTGCATGCGGGACCCCATTTATTACCGACTTGTTGAACTGCAACTGTGCACTGTACAACACAACTCCACTTTAAAACACATATAATGGCTCCACAAAACAGCACTGGGACGTAATTTCAATAAACATCAAGATGTGTGGCAGACTCTTTTCTACCACAAGACTAGGAAAGGCCTAGATATTTTATAATAAACTGACTTTTATCCAATCATGCTCAAGTGCATGTGGTCACAGAAAGTGCTTGACTTTGTGAAGTGAATTACTTGATATAATCCATCAAGGCTTCTTTAGACAGCCCAGCTACTTTTTCAAACTGATTTGTCTGGATTGCGTAATGAGGAGAGATTGCTGCAAAGTTGATTCGATGCAGTCCACCATCCAGTGTCAACACATGCTTGCTCAGTTCCAGAAATTGCTGTAAAGTCAACAACTAGGTGCGATCAACCGTCCACTCCCACAAGGAGGGATTGCTGCAAAGTGAACAATTTGATGTAGTCATGCTTGAGGAAGAGAAGGAATTGCTGCAAAGTCAACTACTGCGATCTTCCAAGTTTTCTCAGATAGACCAGCTATATGTACAAACTGATTTGACTGCGAATGCATTAAATTAACTTCATATTTCCATGTATACACCGTATGTGTCTTGTAAAAGTGTCTTTAAGGTTATATTTTATTTGTATTTTTATTATATTTTATTTTTTGTCTACAATTGCTACTCAGTGGTGGTTGTTGTGCGTCTTGTCTCTATGCTGTAACTGCGAAATAATTTCCCTGCTGGGATGAACAAAGTACTTCTATTCTATTCTATTCTATTTAAATGACATCTGTTGTTAATTAGTGCAATATAAATAGTCAGAATTGAATTCAATTAAACTTGACTGGAAAAAAAAAACATTCAATGGTTGTTTTTGATTAAGCTTAGGGTTTATAGGAGGAGACACATTTCGAATGTATGAATTAAACGTCACCGTTATTCATTTAGGAAAGGTTCAAAAATGGGTTTTTAAGCACGTTCATTAACCAACCGTCGAGTGTCTGACACGGTCTTTACTAATCAATCCAACACTTCCATCTTATTAGGTCAGGCAGTACAATAATAGCTTAGGCATGCCAAAGCCTCACACTATGCACTATCACCCATCTCTGCTTACCACTAAAGCCCAGCAGATTCAAGGCTGAGACTAACACAAAGTTCACAGCTTCCCTGCACATTTTCAGAGGATTAGAAACGTCCGCTGTGCATTCCTCCCCCCCAAGCGATTAGATGTCAGCGTCACTGATTGGGCTTCAGAGATGTGGCTCTTGGCAGACTGGAATATTTGGGAACCAGACATTTTGAAGATGTTTTCTCACTCTTAATTATCGAGAGATAATTTAGGAGATTGGCTTTTCAAGAGTTGGCAGGAAGATTTTGGGTATCTCACAGTTTTATCAGGTTTTAGTTGGATTTTTATCTCTGCGAATCTAATGTCAAATGTTGGTTTCCAAAAGTCTTTGAAAACGGCCAATTAGTTTCAAAGTTCTTTACATTTAATTAATTTGAAGTGGGAATATTTTAATAGCTTTGTGGAAAGTCGAAGCAGTTGATTCAACCACCACGGTAACACCTTGTTGTAACTTGTTCAGGCAGCCTGGTTGATACGCAAAGGTTTTAAATGAACAGTCAATACCTCCCACAGTTTGTTAACATTTTTCACATGATTGACAGTATTTTTTAAAACTTTTTTTTTTTTATGAACGATGTATTTATTTTAAAATCGTACTTTGTTTCCCGTGTTGTCTCTGCACTGGCAGCAGTGCCAGACATATTGTGATTAAATGGTCCCATTTGGCTCATAGTTTAGCCTGTGGTGTTGGGTTTCACCTAAAATTAGCCATCAGACTCAATTTATTACCCCAATTGAGAAGTTTGAAAAGTGGCCGCAGCAGCGGCCTCGCTAACACAGACTAACCTTGGCCAAACCGTCTAATGTTGCATTTTAATTCAGCTCCTAAAATTGCCGATGAGGCCGAGCCCATTAAATTTCACCCCTTTTTTTTCTATGTCTGTGAGCCTGAGTGGAGGAGTGCTCAGATATTAAATGTGATATAGTGAGAAAACAGCATTTTGGGTCAACGAAAGATCTTGTACATTTTTTCTCTCTCCCCCTTTTAAAATTTCAGACATGAAAAGATATTTCAGCACACTTGGCTGTACTGTTGAGTGTTATTTATCTCCTTACAGATTTCTGTTGCTTGCTCCTGTTTTGTCACACCCATCAAACAAATCATTGAAACAAGCCACATCATTCAAAATAGAAAAAGTGTTGTGAAATACTTGTTAGTCATTTCATTGGTTGTCCTTTAGATTAGATTAGATTAGATTAGATAGCATTTATTGTCATTGAACAGAATTCAACGAAATTTCCATTGCAGCTCCCGTGCAAAAGGTCAAATATATACAGTATAAATAAGCAAACACACAATAATAATAATAACAATATATACAACTAAATTAACTAAAGGCACTCAACCACACCAAAGAAGTAGCAGCAGGTCCAATTATGGCAAAGTACAGATAATGTGACAGTGCAAAGTGCAGAACAATATGGCTGTGTGGGGGTGGGGGATATGTATGTGTGACTGCGAGGTTATGATATGTGTGGGAGAGGGGGGCGGCAGGGAGTAATGGCTCTGACGGCTGTGGGGAAGAAACTGTTTCTCAGTCTGTTTGTTGTAGTCCGTATATTCCTGTACCGCTTGCCTGATGGCAGCGGCACAAACAGTCTGTGGCCCGGGTGGCTGGAATCCATGGCTATGGATCCAGCTCTCTTCTTGACCCGGTCTGTGTAAATGGAGTCCAGGTCTGGGAGGGGGCATCCCACAATGCCTTGTGCTGTTCTCACCACCCGTGTCAGTTGTTTCCTCTCCAGTGCTGTGCAGCTACCATACCACACAGTCATGTTGAGGCAGAGGATGCTCTCGATCATCGCCCTGTAAAAGTTCACGAGCAGCCGTGAGGAAAGTCCAGCCCGTCTCAGTTTCCTGAGGAAGAAGAGCCTTTGTTGTGCTTTCTTCACCAGGTGGGAGGTGTTTGTGTTCCAGGAGAGGTCAGAAGTGATGTGGAGGCCCAGGAACTTGATGTTGTCCACACGTTCCACCACTTCTCCATCTATGAGAAGGGGAGTGTGATCCGTCCTCCTGGACCTTCTGTAATCCACAATGACCTCCTTGGTCTTCCCTGTGTTCAGCACCAAGTTGTTGGCTGAACACCACTGAGTGAGCTGCAGAATCTCCTCTCTGTAGTGGGTCTCGTTGTTGTCTGAAATGAGACCCACTACTGTTGTGTCGTCCGCGTACTTCACGACTGTGTTGGTGGGGTGGATGGCCACGCAGTCGTGTGTAAACAGGGTGAAGAGAGCTGGGCTGAGCACACAGCCCTGCGGCGTGCCTGTGTTGAGGACCAGTGGGGACGATGTTGAGCCACTTATTCTCACCACCTGAGGCCTGTTGGTGAGGAAGTCTCTGATCCAGTGGCACAGCGAAGCGGGCAGCCCCACCTCGAGTAGCTTCAGCACCAGCTTGTCTGGGATGACGGTATTAAATGCTGAGCTGAAGTCTACAAATAGCATCCTGACGTAGGTGTTGGGATGCTGCAGATGGGTCAGGGCTGTGTGCAGAGTGATGGAGACAGCATCCTCTGTTGACCGGTTCACTCTGTAGGCGAACTGAAGGCTGTCCAGGTTTGCGGGGATGAAGTCTCTGATGTACCTCAGAAGAATCCTCTCAAAGCACTTCATGATCACCGGGGTCAGAGCGACGGGCCGGTAATCGTTCAGGCTGGTGATGGACCTCTTCTTCGGTACAGGGATGATGGTGGAAGACTTGAGGCACTCAGGAACCGTGGCGAGCTGCAGGGACAGATTGAAAATGTCCAGAAACACTCCTGCCAGCTGGTCGGCACAGGTTTTCAGCGTCTGGCCTGACACCTTGTCCGGTCCTGTAGCTTTGTGGGTGTTGATCCTCCTCAGGGTGGACGTCACCTGATGCTTCTGCAGGACGAGAGGCTGGTGCTGCTCTTCCAGTTGGGGTAGATGTGCGGCTTCTCTGCTGCCCGCCGTGTCAAAGCGGGCAAAGAAACTGTTTAAGGTGTCAGGCAGGGTGGGGTCGCGGCTGGTCAGCTGAGTGCTGTGTTTGTAGTCCGTCATGGTTCTAATGCCTCTCCACATGCTTCGGGGGTTGTTGTTGATGAAATGTTCCTCAATCTGCTGTTTGTACTGGAGCTTGGCCTGCTTAATACCTTTTTTCAGTTCCGACCGGGCCCTGCTATAAGCCAACCTGTCTCCAGACCTGTAGGCAGCATCCCGGGCTTTCAGCAGGGCCCGTACTGTGCTGTCCAGCCATGGTTTCTGGTTTGGAAACACTTTTATGGTCTTAACAGGGAGGACAGCGTCGGTGCAGAACTGAACATAGGACAGAACGGACGATGAGTATTCCTCCAAGTCTGCGCCGTCCCTGAACACACTCCAGTCTGTATGCTCAAAGCAGTCCTGAAGTGCAGAGGAGGCCTCCTCAGTCCAGACCTGAACTATTCTGGTGGTTGGCTTAGTTCTGCAGGCCAGAGGCTTGTAGACAGGAATCAGCTCCACTGAGATGTGGTCAGACATGCCCAGATGTGGAGCTGCTACAGCCTTGTAGGCTCCGGGGATATTGCAGTAGACCTGGTCCAAAATGTTATTGTCTCTGGTGGGAAAGTTTATGGATTTGTGGAATTTGGGAAACACAGCCTTCAGTTCCACGTGATTGAAGTCCCCCGCCACAATCACGGCCGCCTCCGGGTTGGAGTTCATCTGCACGCTGATCAGGCAGTACAGCTCCTCTAATGCTAGCTTAGCATTAGCCCTCGGTGGTATGTAGACGGCCACGATCACAATGGACGAGAGTTCTCTCACCAACTTGAAGGGTCTGCATTTCACCGCCAGATATTCCAAGTCAGGAGAGCAGAATGTGCCGACAGAGTGTGTGGCTGTACACCAGGCATTGTGTACATACAATGCCAAACCTCCGCCTCTGCCCTTACCCGAAGCTGCAGTCCGATCCGCCCGGAACAGAGCGCGCCCCGTTATCTCCACCGCTGCGTCCGGGATGTTGTCATCCAGCCAGGTCTCTGTGACAACAGTCACACAGCTGTCCATCCGGCGAGAAGTAATCCGGAGTCGCATCTCGTCGATTTTGTTGACGAGGGACCTGGCATTGGCGAGGAAGAGGCTGGGGAGGGCCGGTTTATGAGGGCTAGCTTGTAGCCTAGCACGCACGCCGGCTCTCTTACCCCTCTTTTGTTTGCGCTGCCTCCTCCGTCGCTTTGGCAGCAGGGGGGGAATGATCATAGTCCCAGGTGTTCGTAGCAGCTCTGGAGGAATAAAGTCCAGCTTGGTGGGTGTGTGAAGTCCAAACTGTGTTCCTATGTCCCACAGTTCTAATCTGCTGTAAGTTGTAACGGCTTCCAGTAGTGTGTTGAGCGAAGACATCAATAAAAACAGGCTAAAAAAAACGAAAACACGGGAGCTCCGAGCCGCAGCGTCTACACGCGCCGCCATCTTGTAATGGTGGACAATTATGGCAAAATAATGTTTTCTAACCCTGAATACATGAAACGCCCTCTAAAAACTATTATAACCATTATAAAATCTTGAAATTCTTATAAAATCTTGAAAGGCCAACCAACACTTAAATTAAAACAATACAAAAAAAAAAACTACAATTTGGTTAGACATGCTGGTTTTCTTTGGCCGTCCACGTTAGCTACCGATTCTGATCTGCTGGTTGACTAAAAATGAGGAATTTAGATTTTTTTTCTGCAGTCTTATTAAGAATCTATACCAGGGTTTTAAGAGTAAAAATTCACAGGAACTCCACTAAGGAATATGTGCACATCGGTCAATATGGAATTGAAATGTCAAAAATCTGTGTTTAGAGTGAATTTCTTCTGATTTATCACAAGATAAACTCAGACTTAATATTTTGTAACCAGCAACGAACAGTTGTGGAACTTGTGTGGCGTTCCAAATATGTCCTCCTGTGTTGCATTGTGGGAATGTTTGGCCCTGTTTGATGCAGGGTAATCTGATGGCTACTGGATTGTGATATGCATTTTAGTAGTTTGCCTGAAAATATCAGCCTTGGGTTATGATATATGTGGATCTGAGGAAATGTAACACTTTAGTTTTGCAACAACAAACAGAATGGCTTCAAATGTTCTCACGCAACTTCCTGTTTTGTCTGCATCTCTTCCTCCTGTTCATTTTCTCCCTTTCTATGAATTCTTCCTCTCTTTTACCTTGCCTGTATTATCTACAGTGGGATCATCCAGTCGCTTGGATTTCTGCTTATTCTTAGCCCGAGCTGCGGCCTCTGTAGTAATATTTTTAAAGATTATTACAGTATTCGCTAACCCTTTTTCCCCTTAGGCCGGGCTCCAGACTGCTGGTTTCTCCCTCCTCTCTCCCAACCCTACCCCTTTTCTCAGTCCTTCCCTTCCACCTTTCTCTCGACAGCGATCTTTGGTTGTAAAATAATAAGAGCATCAGCCAGCAATAATTTGCAGTCCAAACAGAGCCGACGCTGGCTGACGTTTATTGAAACCTCATCCCCCATGAGCCAGTTTCCCTTTCCCTCCCAACTCCGTCGCTGGGTGTTTGCGCAGACGAGCCCTGAATCCAGGATTTTGCTTTTACTAACGGAGCCTAAGGCTGGCCTCGGACGCAGCCTCCACCAGGTAAAGAGAGGCTGATGCTTAGTCCTTGTCAATCCTGACTAGTAGTCGTCAGTGGAGGAATTACTGGCAGACAGACTGGTACAGATATTGAGGCTTAGAGCTTCAACGGTTTGGGGAAAAGAAGTTTGCTTTAATCAGACCGTAAAATAGGCAATATCTTGATTATTTTTGCATTTTTCGGTTGGTTGTGTTAATACAAATGGCAAACAATTTCGCATGACTTTGTGTCTTGGAACAAATCTTTTTTTTTTTTTCCTTATTAAAGTTTTTTGACATACCTTTTAAACCAAATAGTAAAATGTGTGTATTTGTTGTGTTATTAACTCTTAATACAAAACATTTTCAATCTGATTTTTAAATTCCCTGTTGAAATACCTTAGATTTCCATTCACTTTTAACCATTTTTTCAAAGTCAACATATTTTTTGATTGTACTCTAAGTCTACAAATTTCCATATATAGGGCAGAAACATCAGGGGGAAAAAATGAAGAAAAATAAAAAAGAATTATTTTGATGGCAATTTTTGGCTTTCCTAAGCCCACATTCATGAATTCAGAGCAGGACAAATTAGAGAAAGAAGGAGGACGTTTAAACCATCTCAGTGGGCAAGGAACTCCAACGTCTCTCTGCTTGGGCTTCTAGCTATTAAGCCAGACAAAGATTTAAAGAGGAGTGTTAGGCATATTAGCAAAGCTTTTGTCCAATCGATGGTGTCATCCAGAACACGCTACTGTTGAATAATGTTCCTGCTGTCCGGAAATTGAGCCGTATCTTCAGATTCGTTGCAAGACTGAGCGCTACTGGAGGTCCTTGAGTCAATACTTTGTTTTATAGCTCCGTTTTGTCTGACTTCTGTTAGCAGTTTTGGTTATCTTTGATAGCTGTTGAAATTAGACAAACAAGTCAGTTTAGGTGTTGAATCAAATACTTTCCACCTGCATCGTTTAGCAAAGGTGAGCTCAGAAGATGCACAGCTCCACCAGGTGTTTGCTAATTGTTGCTGGCTTTTATGATTGTGTGTAGCACTTTGGTCCTGTCGGTGTATAAAGTGCTTCATAAATAAAGTTGGTATGGTCTGGCTAGTCTGAAGGAGCGGAAGCTTGGGAACTGCTTCTCAGAGGAGGAGCTGTGTCTCGAAGGCGGGGCTAGGTCCACCCAGGCGTTTTACACAGCCGAATGGTTGCCATGGAAATGAAAGGGATTCTCAAACATGTGGGGAAAGAATCATCACAACAGTCCAGGAATGTTTAAGATGAGGGAATAACATTGTGACATTATTTAAACTCAAAAAGTAGATTTGACATAATACTGCCCCTTTAATCATGATGATTTTCCCCTTACAGCTAGTGAAAACATTTAAAATTAGAATATTCTAAGTACTCTCCTGCTCTTGTAAATAAACTTGAATGTGTGGATCAATGTCTCGTCTGTTTGAACGTGAATGAATCATTTAAGAAAAACTAACGGGAAATAAAAGCAACCTAAGCACCTGAAAGCTTACAGACGCATGTTCATGCAAAATATATGCGCAAAAAAAAAAAGAGTGGAAAAAAACGCAGACAGTGCAGTCTTCAGTAGGTTATTGTACGGTTTGATCAGTGCTGTGCTAACTCAGGTCTAATTGGCAAAGCGTGGAACAGGTGACTGCAGACTCTAAATTAAACTCCAATCTGCTGCTCTGTGCTCTAAAACCTCACTTACTGGAACTCTTGCAGATTCCTCTGGTCAGCGGTCAGAGAAGACAAACTAATCATCAGTTTCTATGGACTGAGGTCTGACCGCAGCGCGGCCCAGGACTATGCCTCGCCAGCTTCATTTTCCGCAGTCGTCACGTCGCCGTAACCAGCTGTAGCTGAGCCAAAACCGGGCTGAAAACTCTCCCGACTGTATCAGTTAGATGCACTTCGTCACAATCTGGCCTTAAGAAACCGCCGCTGTGTGAAGTTAAAGTTTAATTAAATAATATTTGGCACGCGGAGCAACTTCAGCCGCAGACAGGAAGACAGAAGTGGAAAAGAAATCCATACATTGGAGCAGACGGCAAAGGGGTGCAGACTAGAGGTGGGCTTGTGTTTCCTGCTACACAGCTTTCATGGCCAAGAACAATCTGCAGGAGCGACACTGAATGTTTTCATTGTGCTAAGCTGGGCACTAGAACCGGGCTATACAACTTGGTGCTGGACAAACTGGTTCTCAAAACCCAAACACTTGACTGAAGACATGGAAGTGGTCCGCTGAATGTCAAATGTAGCATCAAGCCAGGATAAAAGTTGAAATATTTCATTCAAGTGTACTCAAAGAGTTGTTGGGGCCAGGAAGGCTCTCCAGCAGCAGTTTTGCAACAAATCTGTAGAAGCTTCTGACTTAAGACCGCTACTGTATAACAATCCCATTAATTTATGACATGCTAACATGTTCTCTGGTTCTGCTCTGCATCCACAGCCGTTTCCATTACAAACATCTGCAAAACTTTGTCAATATTCCACTAATGTAAAAAAACAACAACACACAATTAAAATCACACATGTATAAGTTTCTTCATGGTATAAGTCATTCAAAAAAAACATGCTGCAACCATCTTTCTACCACTTCCTGTTGTCGTCTTCATTTTTTTATGCCAGCAAAAATCTGGTTGTTGATCATGTGACTTGTGTGATGCAAAAAAAAAAAAAAGTCTTCCCAATGCAGTTTTGCGAAATACACAGATTTAGATGCAGCTGAAAAACAACCTCGCCCTAGCGCAAAAACTTAAAAGAAAAGGTTGAGTTTTTTCAAAACTGCCATGTTTGCATTAAGCGAATTTATATTTGTAATTCCAATTTGGAAACATGGCCCATGAAGATTCCTTTTCAACTCCTCTGGGAGATGAAGTCATACGTCAGGTTTTATTTGAACTTTGAAGATGCTAACCAGCTTCTTCCACTTCACTTATCAAAACACCTTGTTGCCATAGTTCCGCATCATAACTGTCTAAAAGTAAAGACAAAAATAAATACAATTCAAAGTCTACTAAAGGAACAAATTAGAGCTAACATAATAGAGCTACTCCAACATGCTGCCACCAAAAGTGACGCAGTTCTAAAGAACCCCGTCACTTTCAGATATCCTGGAATCTACTATCTGTATCCGAACCATTCCACGTCCTTCTTTTCCGACTCCAGATTTTCAGGAGGAACAGGGAAATGAATTTGGACATTTCATTAAGGTGCAGAAATTTAAAGCTTCAGAGAACATCAGGCAGGTGTGATTGCAAAGCACCAAGACATCGTTCCGGGGAGTCTGTGTGGTGTGTGTGTGTGTGTGTGTTTGTGGAGATATGGTGATCTTCAGGGTCCTCACGAGGCCACAAGTCTCTTCTCACATCATGCAGATCCCAAAATCCTCTCTGGGTCTGAGAGAGGATCCAACAAGATGGTTGGATTGAGAATGAAAGTACGGCAAAAGGAGAAGGACATTTCTGCAGAAAACAGCAGGGGGTTCTGGGAAAGGACAGAGAAGCACAAATAAAAATGAGAAGCAGATAAAATTGATGGTTTTTTATAAAGTCCCTTATCATCCTAAAAAAAACATGTTTCCTGCTAATGAAGCGTTGCTTATGAAACACATTTTCCAGATTAAGAGAGAAATCAACTCAAATCTGAAAAGTGTGGCTTGTTGGTTTTCAGACCCCCACAGTGAATATGTTGTAGAAAAACCTTTTTACCACATTTAAAACAAACCTTAAGATAAATATGTGTTCTTGTTTGCTCTGTTCTATACATATTAGATCCTTATGGCCTCCTTTAAGGCCAAATATGTAGCAGGCTTTCCTTTCATTTTTCCCACAAATTTCTTCCTGACTCGCTTGCTGTGGTTCTTGGTGTTAATGCTGCTGTTCTTTTTCTCTAACAAACCTCTAAGGTGTACAAAGAACATTTGGATTTAGCTCAATTATACAAAGGTGAACTCTGTTTACTACTTAGGTGACGTGTAAAAGCCTCTTGCTGCCTGGATTTTATTCAGGGCAATCATGGTACATACAAATACTCTTTCAAAAATCATGTTAAAATGACCAAATAGGCCTGTCGCAGTAAACAATAAATCAATTAATCGCACAACAAATGAACGTTATCGACCTCATTTTATTTTATCGGATTTATTGTTTCTTCCGGTCTTTTGTTCTTTCTATTGCTGACACTGGATGGAAAAAAACTCAACTCCGGTGCTCTCCACTAGCTCTTCCCTTCCTAATTTCTTTAATGTAATGTAACCAAAGTACGGTGAACAGAATATTTCTGCACCGCATTTTCTGTACTTAACTGCTGTTTGTGAATGCGTACGTAATGTGATAAATATCACAACTATAAATGGAGACAGAAAAAAAGGTTTAAAACGGAAGAGGATAAAGATGTCTGTGTTCATACATGTACCTCTGCCTACAGCAACTGACCCTTAATCCTTCTGACTTATCTTTCACTAGCCCATCCCCCTCAAACTCTTTCCAAGTGCATGCTTGGAAAACAGATATATGAATATGTAATTATTTTTAGTTTATTTTACACAGATTATTTCAAATCACGGTTGGCAATCTGGATTTGAAAGCCCCCTTTCAGTAGTGAAAGAAGTACATTCAACAAGCTGCTAATCTGTCTATTAAGGAGCTTTTGGAGGGGTTATTACGTTGACTGACATATGCCCTAACTCATGACTTTCAGGTGTGTTGACTGCCACACACAAACTTTCACCCCAACCAAACTATACTCAGGTTTTACCAAGCAGGAGTCGTGCTCATGGGGGCTTCAGCTTGTAAATGAAGTCTATCAAGTTTCACAGCATCCTTTACAAATCTCATCCTGACTCTCACTTTAAGCACTTTTAAAGAAACGGTAACACAGAGTTGCGAAACGGTGACCAAAACTGCACTTTATAAGTGAGCAGGGTAAGGGAAGGTTGAAGCAAAACAAGAATACATCGGGCACTATGATGCTGCCAGGAGGTGTGACAGCTTCTGAGAGTTGGAAAAGCACAGAAAGCAACAGGAGGTGTGAGTGGGGCGGGGAGGTGGGGGTAGCGAGAAAGATGGATGAACCCAATTATCCCGCTATTTTCCTTCACGGCGCTGAAGCTCAGTCAAAGCACAGAGCAGAAAAAGAGAAGGTAAATAATAGAAATGTGTCGAATGATGGAGGGAGATCATTAAAACGGCCTGCATTTCTGCACCCGGCCGATTGTGGTAATTAACCCATTACAGTTCCCACCACCTTATTTTTTTGTTTTTTTTCTTCTCCTCTCTCTGTAATGATTACAATAAGTGTGAGGGTGAAGGCTTTTGGCGAGGGCGCGTTTACTTGCACACTCCATTTGGTTCACTCAGACATGTCACAGCGATCATTAATCATGGGCCGTTTTATAAAGATTCCAAAGAGCTTGGCTGTGCAAGGCAGACGCTTTAGCTTGTTAGCAGAACGTAATAAAAAATGACCTGCCGTCTCATGGTCATTTCTGCGGAGGAAGAATGGAAGTTTAAAACATGAGAGTGTTAAAAAACAAAAGAGAAAGAAATTGTGGCATCGTTTTCAGGGGCCGGCACACCATGAGTCACCGTGGTTCACTGGATATTCATCATAAAACTATTCATCATTGCTAAAATACTGTTAGCTGTTGTACACAAGTATGACTAATGGAGGAGCACAGACGGGGTTCTAGAGCAGAATTACTGATGATTAGCTGCAGCTACAGTTGCACTCCTGGAGATTAAGAACCTCTGAGAGCAAAAACATCAGAGAGCACTGGTTAATCAGACGAGAAGCACCAAAATAAAAAAAGAAAAGTGCAACGACTGATACGTTTCTGTGCCAATATTACATATCAATTAAAACCATCTTCTCGGATAGAAGTTGGTACAAAATCTTATGTCAAGACAAATGAAGCCAAAATATTGATGTACAGTTGGAAAAGAAGTGGATCATTCACAGTGTGTTCTGAGCTCTTAAAGGGGCAGTGTTTTGTATTTCCCAGGAACATTTTTTATAGCACAATCAAGTAACTGTGATACCTTCAGTTGTTAAGATGTGTACATCAAATATGACTTAAAAGAAAATTGATTTTGGAATTTTTGTGCCTTGAATTGGGCCACTGTCTCTTTAAGAAACTGTTTCTCTTTGTGTAACTCCACCTTCAGGAAGTCACCACAACATGGCTCCTCTATTAAGTCTAACAACGTTCTTAAGAGCGTTTCATTGAGAAGTAGTTTGTATAATGAGCTCAGCAGATGCGCAGTTCCACCAGGTGTTTGCTAATTGCTGCTTGCTAGTCTGAAGGAGCTGAGTGAGGGAAGGGTGCTCTGTGAGGCAAAAGCTTGGAAACTATCTCCTAAGACAGGGGTGGGTAGTCCTGGTCCTCAAGGGCCGGTGTCCTGCAACTCTTAGATGTCTCCCTGATCCAACACACTTGAATCCAACAGCTGAATCACCTCCTAA
The DNA here is from genome assembly GCF_002775205.1 of Xiphophorus maculatus. NCBI lineage: Eukaryota > Metazoa > Chordata > Actinopteri > Cyprinodontiformes > Poeciliidae > Xiphophorus > Xiphophorus maculatus. Next base: position 21,640,997 of record NC_036452.1, on the reverse strand, counting down.
GTGCAATCAAGTTCTCCAGAGTCCTGCTAATGACCTCATTATTTGACTCAGGTGTGTTGAAGTAGAGATATATCTAAAAGTTGCAGGAGACCGGCCCTCGAGGTCTGGAGTTGCCCACCCCTCTCCTAAGAGGAGCTGCATCCATGAAGGCAGGGCTAGGTCCACCCAGGTGTTTTGCATAGCAGAATGGTTGCCATGGAGATTAAAGAATTTCTCAAACATGCATGAAAGAATCAAAGAAACGCCCCAGGTGTGTTTTTGATGAGGGAACAACATTATAACTTGATGTAAATAAATAAAAAAAAGTGGATTTTACATATTACTGCCCCTTTAAGAAATGTTATAAGATACAAAGTTCCACTAAGACAGAAGATGATAAATATTTAGTAAAAAATTGCTGCTAGAAGAAAAGAATACAACAAAAACAACATCATAGACCCAACAGATTGCAGTAATGGAAGAAAGATTCAGAATAAAAAAACTGACACAAAACTATTTCTTTCTTTTTTTTTTTGGAAAATCATTTCGTACAAAAAATATTTTTAGCTTGTGACTATCATTAGGAAACCCTGCCAACTTATATTCACATTCGGTGCCTATGGTCCAAACTAAACTCATAAGAAAATCTTTTACAGTTTTCTGCTCTGTCTTCTTGGAACCAGATGCAGAAATACTTGAACAAAAATGTGGTTTTGTAAATAAATGTTTTTGAGGCTCTTTTTTTTTTTTTACCAATCTTGAGAAAGAATCACCTATCTGTAAATGGGTTTTTTTATTTATTTATTTATGACGGCGTTAGCTTTTTCTGTTATTGCTGTGAACGTCCTGTAATCTCGGTGTGAATTCTCTTGCAAAAATAGATTTTCAATCTCAATGGGATTTTCCTGGTGAAATAAAGGTTAAAAGAAAACAAAAAAATTCCAAGAAAAGTGTATTGATCCTTCTGTATATTATTTTATGTTTGTGTTAGATAAACACTTCTTTGTATTCACAAACTGTATGCATAAAAGGAAAAAAAACCTCAATAAGAAGACACGTGATCAAAAAAAATTTAAAAAGTGTGTCGATTTAAAGGGAAGATGGGATGAAAGGGAAAAAAACTCTACAATTTAGTAGAAATGGTTCTCCGGTATCCTCGGTCATCACCAAGTGCTTTTGTTGTTTTGTGAGCATTTGTCTCTGCCATTCATCAGACCCTACTGCGCAGCTTGACCTCCCTACCTTTACATGATAACATTATTTTTCTTCATTAAAGCGAGCCGCGGCGCTGTACCTGCAACCCAACACCAACCTTTCACCCACAATCACTCCTCAGACGCTAACACGGCCGCCGCGGAGGCGGAGCCGGCCGTAAGCTTTATGTGAAGAGACTAAAATTTAAACACCGCTCTGACACGAACGAGCACAGCGTGATTTATTCCAGCCATTATAAACGTTTGCTAATCTTCTCCCCGCCGACACGTTGAGGAAGTATGTTGTCTTTGCGCCTTTAATTTGTTTTCCTTCATATTCCCTTTCTCCCGCTTTTGTCACGGACGACAATTGTTCTTGGAAAGGGGAGAGAGACTGGAAAAGGAGCGAGACCGAAAATATTATTTAAGCGAATCCCCTTTTTCTTAATAACGCCGCGACCCGCCGGGTTAAGAAAAGAGGCTAAATATTCCTGAGAGCTGAGAAGTTATTTTTCTTTCTAATTTAAAAAAAAAAAAATTATTTCTGCTGCATGAAAGATATAACAGAAGTGAAAATGGGCAGAAGATGATGTCATTTCGGTTTTAGGTAGGATAACTCAAGCACTACCTAAAACCGTGGGTTGAGGTTTTTATATCAAGATTTTAACCTCCAAACAATATTCAAACAATTTCACAACATCACTGATCTAACCGCTTTTAATCAAAACAGATGAGCTATCATTATTATCAGCATTGCTAAAGCAACATCCTGATCAATGCAAACATTCAACGTCTATGCACCACACATCTGGAACAAACTTCCAGAAAACTGCTAAACAGCCGAAACACTGAGGTCCTTCAAGTCAATACTAAAATCCCACCTGTTTAGAGCTGCTTTTGATTAGTGATAAATGGAACATTAACCAAAGTATTCCATGTGTATCCGTGATTTTGACAAAACGTCATATCTGTTCCTGCTTTTCCCAACTGCTGACTGTATGATGTGTTTATGTTTTTATGATGTAAAGCACTTTCAACTGCCTTGTTGCTGATCCGTGCTATACAAATACACTTGACTGATTTAAATGTTAAGAGTTTTATTATCAAGTTTAGGCAGGAAAAAATACATAAAGGATATTCAATATATACAAATGTGCATTTCTGATGTTGGTTCACGTTGGATAATTTAATTCTCAGTGTTATTCCAGAGAAACTAAATTACTGATACTACTAAAAGGTTTTTAAATGCAGCTTATAAATACTCTGTATTGAAAAATCTTAAATGTGAAAAGACATTTTTTCAAGCAAAATGTATTATAAAAACTTCTCTAAGCAAAGTCATAGACTTTAAAAGCTTTATTACCTAAAACAAAGATTTCTGTCAAAATCTGAAGGAGATTTTTTTTTAGGTTCATATCAGCTGTTTTAAGGCAAAAACATCCATATCTGTGGCTGCGTGTTGACTTTTCCTCAGCTGTCTTATTTGAGCCGTGCTGTGGGCTCCATATTGAGAGAGACAACTTCCCCGGGACAACAGTCACATGTGATTTTGCAGATCAAACCTGGTCTTGAATGCTGCTGTCGCCATTAGCTGGACAGCTGTGATTAATGCTTGTGAACCTGCGACCTCGACCCCGGAGCTGTTTGCATGACTTGATCCCACTTTTTATCAGTCAGTCGAAGGTTTGACTACCGCCACAGAAACTCTGCTGCTTTCTGAAGGCGGTTTGCCCCATGGAGTATGCTTTAAACAAAACAGTTACGTTTCCTATGACAGTGTATTAAGGTAGGTAGAAACATTTTTTTGTAAACTTCCACCACAAATCTCCAAAAATTTGAGATCTTAAAAATGTTCGACGGTTGAAAGTCCAAAATTTCAAAGTTTGTCTTAGGAAATCTCAGATTAATCTCAAAATTTCTGAGTTTTTTCTTGCTAATATTTGACTTTTCAAATGCTAAAATAAAAAATTTCTAGAAAATTTAAACAACAACAAAAAAAAAACATTTCTCAAAATTTCAGTTTGTTGTAGTAAATTTTACATTTTTGAAACTTTGAAATTTCCAAGTTTTTTCGAGAATATTCCGGATTAATATCAAAATTTAATCCAGTAAAAAAAAGGAAGAAATTTTGTTTAATCTCAGAAGTTTTCTAAAACAAAACAAAAAACGCAAACATTTCTGAGACTAATCTCAAAATTTCAGAGTTTTTTCCACCAATTTTTTTTACTTTTTAAGCTGCTAAATTTCAATGTTTTTGACCAGAAGATTTCTGTGATTGAACTGGAAATTTGTGAGGTTTTTTTTTTTGTTGGAAATTTACTTCTCATTTTTTTGTCTTTTTCTTTCTATAATGGAGCTAACACGTTACCGTAGCCTCTTGTGTTAACTAGATTAGTAAACCACTGTCCTAAATTCATGTATCTATAATTAAAACCTTAAAAAGTTTTACATTTGTCAAAATGTATTAAATTTTGTCCTAACTGGACTGCTTAAACTAATTTTCTCATTGATGTAGGGTTTTTTTTTCTCTTGGGGCTTCTCTGACAGAAAACATTTTGAGTTGTGGCAAATATCTTGACTGTGTTCTGTGACTGTATATTCAGCACAGACAGAACAACTTCTTTATTTGTATGCAGATTTTACAGCTTTGTGAATGTCAGTACTTCTATTTTGAATAAAATAAATTTTGTGCCCATAGAAAGAATACATGTGTAATATTTAACCCGGTCACATTTAAACCCTATTAAGGAGTTTTGCACATGTGAACATGGTGTTGCTAACGGTTTGCAGCAGATGCAAGGACAAGGCTTGTAATCTTCCATACACATCCCCCTTTTTTTTCAATGATCTAATATAGATTGTTAACTTGAAAAGAAACTGAGTTTGATTAAGCTTTTCCATTAGTCTTTTTTCAGTAAAAAGAAAAAACACCACAGGACACAGCAGTTCAGTTTACAACATTCCTCTGTTGCAATGGACTAGTCAAAGCTTAGTCAGACATCCAGATGAGAAACTACTGAAAGTTTGATCAATTCTCCACAGAAATACACTTTTTCACATATTATCCCAATGAATTACAAGTTTGTTAAGGTTTACCAGAAAAGTTCAAGGGTCATGACTACTTTTGTAAAGTGCTGCACACAAACCTACTGGCTGATGTTCAATATACAAACTAGGTAATAATTTTCAGATGTCAAATCTTTTTAAATGATCTCCGTCTCTTTCTCTACTAGGCTCTCACATGGTCTGTTTCTTCCACTGAGGTGGGATTATTTCAATGCCGTGTGTACCCCTAAAACCTGTGTTTGTTTTACTACAAGGCAGCTCACTTGGAAAAATATTATCCCCTCTACCCCCATCTCCAAAATGGCCCAAAATGGTATCTGCGTTGCCATGGATGGGAGGGCAGGGCCCGAGCAGGGTAAACATCAACATCCAAACCCGGGGGCCTCGCTTGTTTGGTTTAGTGAGTCTTTCTAAGGTTGAGAGTGGGGGGTGGAACCTGCAGCACCGTGTCGAGTGACGGGCCAACGCAGGTAAACGCTAACTCCCCCTTCTGATAGTGAGCCCAACGGATGCAGCCAAGACTTGGTTAAGCTAAGTGAAGGTGAAGCAGGTCACCGGCGGTTCTGGTCAAACAGAGTACAGCTGAGGCAGTTGCAGAAAATCAGAGGTCCAGAAGTTCATTAGTTTGACTGGAACTTTAAAGGTAAAAGCTTTTTGATTAAATTTTTTTTATCAGATTAATTACACTGAAGCACTGTGGTTAATCACAGTTAATCATAAGGCCTACTTTGAAAGCATAAAATAGAAATATGCACGCAGTTATGTGTTTTTGCCCTGAGTAAGCCCGTCCTTCTGCCGCATTCCAACCAATTAAAACACAAGCAATTGTCTGTTGTTGTCAGAATGTATTCTCCCAATACTCAAAAGCAAGTAAGGGAAACTTACTCCACTACACATGCGTACAAGTAGTAGTAAATAATTTTTGTTCATTTTGTTTTGAACGTTCATTTAGAAACGTTCCTCTCCATTCGTTTCCTGAGACTTGTGCGATGAGCTGACGGTCGCTTGTCCGCATCCAGCCGACCGACCACAGTCATTTGGGCGTGTGAAATTTCGAGCTCATACACATAGATGCGAACGGGCGCGCCAGCAACACAACGCAAGAAAGTTGAAAACTGTTCCAACTTTTCTTGCTGTCGTCGAAAACTTTCACCTTTCACCTTCATTCGTCAGCCCCGCTGTTAACTAGGAAACCCTCCGCAAGAGAGGCTTTCAGGTCAACATGGGGAGTTGGATACTGTTTAGAGTTATACCTCCTTTTGTCCCTATGAGTCAAAAAAAGGGAAGCATATGAAAGCAAGATGGCCAAATTAAAATGTTGCTATGGAGTGGAAGGTGACCTCTGTTGTGCCTGAATCCCACACCGTAGCACACACCCACACATTCCAAGGGGACAGACTCTCTGGCTCAGTGCCCAGTGAGAGCCGTGAAAAGTCTCTTTTATCGCCATGTTTGGCATCTTCCACCACGTTCAACAGTCCGCCTTTTCACCATGTGGTGCTCAACACTCGCAGACCCACGTATAGTCACACACAGGCACAGCTGGAGTGCAATTTAAAAGCCAGTCAGGAGCCAGTTCAATAAACTAATTCCCTCGAGAAGAGGCAATATCAAAATGTTTGCACGCAAATAAAGAGTTTGTTGTTTTGCTTTGATGGCTGATGCTCTGCAGCCACGGGGTCTTTAATGGGATGATGCAAACCGGTTTAATGAGTCTGTTTTGGTAATATGCAAAAGAAGCATACCTGCTCGTTAATAAGCGTTGCTGTATTTTGTGGCGGCATTGTAGCGTAAAAGCATTCCACGTGTCCGTCCCAGCATTTCACCTTTGTTGCTCGATGATGACCTTTCGGTTTGATATAAATCACCCTTTTTAATTTCACTGACCTCATCTCCTTCCCTTCATCCGTTTCCACTTGCTACTTTGAAGCAGCCTGTTTTTTATCAGTGGGCTCTCCTGGACCGTTTATGAATGGGAGTTGTTGTGCGGCTCCTTGGCGCTCGCCCTCGCTGGGCTTTTAAAAGGCTGCATTTCCGAACTCTCTGTTTACAGTCTAGGAAAATACTGTGACCTCAAACACACCATGATTTTATCTTAAAGCTGCAGTATGCAAATACAAAAATGCTTTTCTGTTTTTTTTTTTTTTACATATTTGATTAAACTGACACTATGTTGTGACAGATAATCTGTGAAAGGATTGAGCTAATCCCAGAGCTGCTACTGTTTTCTGCAAAAAAAAAAGCAGAAAAAAAAGTCAAGAGTCAGGAGGAGGGTCTTAGCGATGTCAATCACACCCACGTATACGCTGTTCAATGTGTAAATGGTACAGAAACTACTTACAGTTACAGGAAAACTGTTTATCTGCTATCAGTGGCTATTTCTAATAATTATTAGTGTAAGACATTCTAGTCTTCTCATCCTTGACCGCTTTCTTTCCATTAGAAAACTACTACCAACAATTTCAAAGTGCCAAGTCATTATCAAATTTACTTTTGTAATTCAAAATTGTCTTCATATTGTGTTTTTAATGATTGCAAGCAATAAAAAAAATATAATAAAAACATTTAAAATACTGCCCTGTAATTAATGTCCATCAAAGACACAACAAGCCCTAATAAACATGAGTTATCATCACCGTCTCCTCCTGTAACGATCTATGTTTCACTAAAACATTAGTGTTGAAAGAGAAAGTCAAACTTCTTCTACTTTCAGATAAATCAAGTTTTAAATTACATGTAAGGGCGTGCCGTGGTGGCGTAGTGGTTAGCGTGGCCCATATTTGGAGGCCTTGAGTCCTCGACGCGGCCGTCGCGGGTTCGACTCCCAGACCCGACAATATTTGCCGCATGTCTTCCCTCTCTCCATCCCCGTTTCCTGTCAGCCTACTGTCATATAAGGGACACTAGAGCCCACAAAAGACCCCCTGGAGGGGTAAAAAAAACAACAACAAAAATAAAATGACATGTAAAACAAGACAAATATAAAATGAGACAGTTTCAAATGGCTTTTAAAGGAAGCCAAGGAAGAATCTGCTTATCTCAGTGCCCGTGGTATAGAGGTCAGGAATCTTGGATAAACTGAACAAAAGCCTCTTTCTCCTTTTGTTTTCAGCTTAGTATGGGAAACTACTAACAGACCCAGATCATAGAACCTCAGGCACCTGCTTGGTACGTATGGATGCAATAGTCTTCTGATATAACCTGGTATCTCTCCCAGTCAGAACAAGAACTCTGAGATGCACTCTGAAAGTACACCGAGAGCTAGTTGCATTAGCGGCGGACAATTGTCAGAGGCCTGGCAGCAGCATTTTAAACAACGTACCACCGGTAGATCTAGAGAGGCTATTGGTTAGAACATGTGGAAAGTATATTTTAATAATTTGGACACAATGAAAGAAAAGCATATATCATAATTTCCAGTTCAAGGTATGACACAATTCCTCAAATGATAAAGAATGGTCTTGACATGATTCTTAAAAGGAAAATCTGAGTCAAAGTTTGTTGGTTTTTTTTAAGGTTTCTAATGGAGCATTTTGCTAAAGCACCAAGATACCTAAGAACTCCATTGATCTTTTTCTGGCACATTTCAGTTTATTTCATCAATTGAAGAAAACTCATCCACCTTCTGAAGAATTATACATTTAGCAAAATGTATAGAAATACATATCTGCACAAAAGTGAGCTGTATATAAGTGTTAACAGATTCGGCCGAAGATGGGGAAAACGTATAAAAACATTAGATATGCCATGTAGGTACGCCAAATTGGACTGGACGAGGATAAATATTCATCTATCAAAAAAGTGGGATGAGATGCACAGCAAAACAGCTCAATACTCAAACATAGAACTTCGTCCTTTTGGGTAAGATCTTATGGTTGCCTGGATCAAAAGAAAACTTTATCATTGGTCTCAACTGCCAAAAAAAGACAGACCAAAAGTGTGTGGTTTTTTTTTAAAGCAGATAGATGGCAGCATTTCTGAAACTAACAAGTATCGGACCAGAAAGCAATGATACACTGACTATGGTGAGCACACTGGGACCAAAACACCGAATGACACTCTTAAATGGGGACAGAGGTAAAATGACTAGCAAGAAGATGCTTTAATGCTGAAAATAGCTTGGCTAACTCAGGTAAAGCAGATGCAGGTGGAGCAATATTTATCGCATTTCTGATGCTGTGAGCAAAGAATCAAAGTAGCTGTGTTTTCATTACAATTGTGCGCAATACTTTGTCGATATTCCGCTAATGTCGAAAAATCACAATTTCGTAATCGCGGCGTTTCCGGTAAATAAGAAGCGCCATTAAAAACCACACGCGAGTAACTTTGTTCATATGATAAGACATTAAAAAAACTGCGCCAACTACTTCCTGTCATCTACTTTGTCTTTTCCAGCCGTGGTAACATCAGGTTATTGATCACGTGACTCGTGTGATGCAATAAAAAAATTGGCTCCAATGCAGTTTTGCGAAATTCATTCATTTCGACACAGTCGAAAAACCATCTCATCCTAGTGTGAGAACTAAAAAACATAAATTTTTTTCTAAATTGCCGCGTTTCCATTAAGCAAATTTATTCTTGTAATTTTCAATTTCCGCAATTTTAAAGTGAAAGAAAACACACCTATTGTGACATTTGAAGGATCTTAGTTAAGTGTTGGTTCCTTTAAAATACTTACAGAACGTCAGAGTTCAGTCAAACAATTCCTATTCAGTTAAGTGATAGAAACAGAAGGTGTGACGATTCCATTTAAAGCACTCCACACCAAAACAGTGCAAGAATAAGAAGCTGTCAGTTTATACCCTTCTACTATTTGCTTGACCTATGGCCTGTAGTTAGACGTTAAATTCAAACTAGATGAAAACATTTTATATCTTACCATTATGTTCATGTAACACTAATATGCTTAAACTGTTGCTGCCTTATTGAAATAAGGTGAAATTGCTATGATGTCAGTCTAATATTTAAATGTACAAAATAAGCTTGAATGGAAGCGTTAGAATGTGTGATCACTCCTTTGGCCTTTATCTAGTTTGGGTGGATGAATGAAATGTCGGATTTCTTCAAATGTCTCAATTTCTCCTCTCTAGGATTTTTGAACTTTCCTGCTATACAATAGACATGGAGCTACTTGGGGCCATAATTGAAAAAAAATTATGGCAAAAGCTAAAATAAAAAGTGGCAAGCAACCTATTCCAAATCACATAGCAACGTCAACCGTTTAGGTGCGGGGTTTTCTCATGGCATTGGGAAGAGATTCCCAGTTTAGTAAAAAGGAAATCTGCATGTGAAAAAAATTAATCACTCACCGAATTCTTCAAACTATTGATTTATATTTTCACCCACACATTTCTTTTTTCCTGTCTTATACGGCAGCTATTTAAAGTCTGTAGGACGAACCATCCAAAGACGACCCGTGACTCCACTAATGAATGGTGGCATCGGAAAAAACAGAGAAGGCCTGTCCCATTGTCCGCTTCAATTAATCTTCCCGCCAGACAAGGCCCCTTTCATCAGCTTTCCCCCACCAGCGTTTTATTAGAGTCTCGCTTAAAGGAACGGGTGATAATGGTCCCACAACTCAACATGAAACTTGAAGAGGTCAGGGGTCGAATGTGTAGGATGGCATGAAGACGAAAAGAGAAGGAACAGGAAGTGTCGGGGTCAGGACAAGAAAGCAAGAGGGTTGGGTGGATAAATGGTGGAGGACACAGGACACAAAATTCCAGCTTAAACAGTCTGAACTTGAGTTCAGCAATAAAAGAGGAGGATATAACTCAAGATGCAAACACCTGCAGATTCTTTAGTCAGTCAGAGGGGTGTATGCATGGTTTCATCATCCTGCAAGAGGGCTACGACTTTGGAGAATATTTATTTTCAAGCTAGACAATGACCCGAAGCATCCAGCTAAAGCCACAGAGAAATTTTTTTGAAGACAACATATTTAAATGCAACTGCTTATTTCATGTTAAGCCTTTTTATGTTGTGAAAATACAATGCACTTTCAGTTTCAGGGGATTTCTGGGATTTTTTTGTCAATAAAAAACAACGTTTGATAATCATGATTGACTTGGAAAAGAGACAAAAGGGGAAAACATCAAAGAGGATGAATACTTTTTGTAGGCACTGTTACTGCCTCCACAGATTTGCTACTGTATTAAAGGTCCACACTTTGAGATGAACAGATCCAAAATAGTTAAATTTTGGTAAAATTAATTTTCAGAAAAACTTTACTCTCTGTTTCAGTCTCAATATTTTTAGGGTGGAGTGACATCTCTCGAGGTGAACTCCTACTTTTTATAAAATCTTCCTAAGAAGAGACTATCGCTCTGCTCTTCAAACGAACTGCTCCATTAGCTGTTGTGCAGTTATCCAATTGAAGTTGATTTGAAATTCAAAGATGCATAGTAGTGATCGGACTAATGCAAATAATCAGATTTTGCCGATTTATTTTGGGCCTAGCATTTAATCTACCTCAGAAAATATGTTTGGTAGGATTAATGTTTGACAACAAGGGCATGCTGTAAAATTAGTGGTGCACCGATTGCAATTTTCTAGGCGATCACGGATCTTTAAAAAGCCTGACCTGCCAATTCCGATTTTGGCCAGTTTACTTTGAAAAGTTGGTAGCAATAAAGTCAGTCAAAGCCAGGGTGGACAGTGGCTGGTTTTCAGAACTTTGCGGAGGTAGATGAGATCGGTTTCACATGTAACCATCAGCCAATTTCCCAAAATTAAGAAAATCGGGGATGAATTATCGATATATAAATTCATTAGGTTGGTGTATTTTTAAAGGTGCTGGATAGGAATTAATGTTCCCAAAGCATCCTAATGGGTAACCTGCAGAGAACAGAGTAAATGAGAGGACCTATACAATCTACAGGAAATGTCAGATCCTTCTGTCTCACAAAGTTGGTCTTCTCAAAGGAGAGAACAAAGAAGAATCGGTGAATGACTAACACCATAAGCCAATTAGGGTTGGGTATTACAAGATGGTTGTTACATTACATGGAGTATCAGAAAACTATATATTTTTCCCTTCAAGACAAAAACATTTGTAAACATCACAGTGTTCCTGAATGAGACATTCAGAGTGTAGAGCTACAGAATCTGAGAAAATGCTTCGCTTGCAGTTCCTAATTAATTACTTCACTTGATGGATAGCTTGTAAAAAATTGGTTCCAGCAAACGGTGAGTGAAATTTGACGACCATAGGAATAGTTGTGAAGGATGGGTGATGAAGATTAAAATTATTAGAATGATTAAGCGCTTGCAGCAGCTTTACGTTGCCATGAATTAGTGAATCATGGGGATGGTTCCACTCCAACGCTACATTTCCCACACTTTCCCATTTTCCTTCCAGCCTCGGCGAGGCACATGCCAAGCCGCTATGGCGCTGGAAAGCCATCGTTTCCCATCACCGCCACATGTATGGCCGTCTATTTCCACAGCATGTGCCTGAAGCACATGTATTCATTTCACCAGAGCACATGTATCTCCTATAAGATCTTTAAGTATTCTGCTTGGATGATCCCAACCACTGAGTCTGTTTTTAGATTATTTTTTTTTTAGTTCTGCAGTGTAGACAAGCAAAATGTTTGGGTTGTTAGACAGCAGGCCCAGATTAAAGAGCATGGCAGGAACTTTTGGAGAAGCACAATTGACACGTAAATTATTGGGTCGACGTACTGGTACTGGGTTGACAAACTCAACTGGATCCAATAGGCAAGAAAAAAAACTAGAAATATAACACAGGGGCGCAGCGGTGGCACAGGGGGTAGAATGTGTGACCCATTTGCAAAGGCCTCAGTTCTCTACACATCCATCCATTCATTCGATTATGCTGGCAGAAGTAAGCAAAATATATTTCTGACAGAGGTATCTTCAACTGATGTATAATGCCTCAACATCTGGGAGGAGGCAACCAAAGCAGAAAGGGCCCGGACTTCCCTTTCTCTGGTCAAATAACGTCCCAACAAACTCTGGCGTATTTCACTTTTCAGAGGTCTGCGCGGACATACACTGGACATGCAAATGCAGAGGTAAATCTTTTTGGACAGTGCACTCGTCGCACAATACACTGCTTGGCAGAAAACAGTGTTCACATTGAACTGTTTTGCATGAGCTTATAAGATTGAGAGTCAGGGCGGCCAGTCGCGAGGATGTGAACCGCGATTCCACTCTGGCCCCTTAATAGGTGTGCTCCGATGGAGAAAAAACGAGGGTAAGCGGCCAAGTTTCATCAAACTTGTTACTATCCATTAATATTATGAGAAATTATGAAATATGTCCTGAGAAATGTAGGCAATGAGTCCACTCGACAATGAAATCCCAATCATATGCATGCACAAACTGCTCGCAGTTTGCGCTTTCCATGTCAAGAATTAGCAACTCTTCTTTGAGCCCCTCGCGGATGACCAAACTTCTCACTACATTTCTGAGGGCACCCTCCATCCCGACACCCTACAGAGGAAACTCATTTTGAAAGTGATCTCGTTCTTTCGCGCATTAATCAAAACTCATGACTATAGATGACGGTAGGAATAAGATCGACCGGTAAATCAAGAGCGTCACCTTTCAGCTCAAAGACATGGCCATCTACCTAAACCAGGGTGTCGAACTCAGTCACAGCAGTGTCCGAAAACTTGAAACGTGGCCTAACAGGTTAAGTAATAAACTGGTGAAAGCCTGGTTAAATCTAGCACAGTTTGTTCTTGGAGAGAATGTGCAGAAAACCACAGAAATAAAAACAAAATTTGTTGGAGATATTTTGTTTTTTTTCCTCGCTTTGCCCTTTTCTTTTAGGAGAATGCTTGATATTGTTTAATTGACAACAAGTTCCAGTTCGCTAAATGTTACATTCTGAGTTAACTTTAGAAGTCTCTCAATGTCAAGTGATTGCATCATGAAAAACTTTAGAGAGATTCTCAGTTTTCCGCATCAAGTCAGTGAAGAGCCCTAACGAGGCGTAGAAAATGTGCAGTTGGGAAGACATTTGGGTCGAGTTTGTTTATTGCTACATGGCTAGTCAGACACTGGCATTGCTGCATCGAACACTAGAATAAGCACAGCTTCACCCCCCCAACCTGAACTTAAATCATGAGAAGCGGGAGTTGTGCATTATGGGATGTTTAGTGTGACTCGCCCTAGGGCTTTAACTTAAAATGTTTGGTCAAAACTGTCGGGGTACACATGGACAGCATTATTCAGAGTAGCAGTCAAGAGGCTCATGGTCATTCAGGAGGAGCTGCAGAAATCTACAGCTCAGGTAGGCAAGCCATAAAGCATGGTGGTTGAGGGCTTTTTCTTAGCAGAGACAGGGATTCTGGTCCAATTTAAATAGAAGACGAATGGCGCTAAATAAAAGGAAAAAGGAAGTAGGGGGAAAAAAACTGTTAGACGCCTCAAAAGACTTGAGACTTGGCATAGGTTCACATTCCAACAGGACAGTGACCCTAAACGTACAGCTGGAGCTACAATTGAACGGTTTAGATCAAAGCATATTTATGTGTTAGCCCAGTCAAACTCCAGACATATCCAGATCTATCCATTCATTAACCGTGCAGGGTCCTGTTGTGGGGAGACCGTACTTTATGTTGGTCTATGACATAAACTGAATAAAACACGTGAAGTTTGGGATTTTCACATGTTATAAAGTGGAAAAACTGGCATTAAATATTCTCACAGCAGTGCCAGCAGTGTGGACAATGTTGAGTCTTCCTACAGGGCTGCTTTACGGTGGCTGAAGACCACCAGGTCTGTGGAATTATCAAGATGGTTATTTTGCGAATCGGCCCTGATTAACTCCAGAAAGTTAGTAAAGAATGGCAGCAGCAGAAAGAAGAGCAACAATAAATCATCATACATGCTGTGCCTAGTGGAAGTGCAGTGGGACGGAGCAGACATGGGTGCATAAACATGCCTCTGTTTAAATAAAGACCTTCCAATACACGCACACACACACACACCTGCTCTCTTGTGCGACTCACTGCCTTCTGTGGCCTGTAGTGGTCTGCTGAGGAATGCTGAACAGAACCACAAATGGACCAGACACCCTGCCAGATGACATAAAACTCAATTGGCTGGTTCCTGTGCTCTTTGCTTCTCTTCCTCCTCCAGAGGTTCTTTAACTCACCGTTCTTTTGTCACCCATTCTTCCCTTCTTTTCTGGCTGATTTGCTGTATTGCCTCCGTCTGCTTAGCTTTCAGTTTGCACTTTGGTGTGTTGCTTGGTCTTAATGACGCTGTTTTTCAATGATGTTGTCTACCAAACCATCAAGTCTGTGTCTTATCTATTAAGCAAATCAGGGACCTCCGGGGGCAATTGATTACACAAGATATCTGAGTTGATGCAAAGAAAGACACTTTTCAGATTTATTTAATCTATTAAGACCTTTGATGCCCTGACACATAAGATCAACACAGTGGAAGAAGACAAGCTTAGTATTTACTGTAAAGAAAATAAAAGTTACAAACTTAAGATTCAGGATAAGTGAGTGAAACACAGAACCAAAATGCTGCCTAACATCTAAGTGTTTGTGGAAAACTTGATGGCAAGCTGGAGGAAACGTACTTGGCAGACACGTACTTGGCAGTTTGGTAAATGGGGGGAGAGACGTAAAAGAATAAATAACCTGGTAAGAAAAATAAAAAAAGGTTTCAGGGATGCAGTTTTTGAAGAAGATGGTCATTTGGCATTGAAGTGTTTCCAAAATCCAAACTCTCTCCATTTGCCAGCAGTGATTATACCTTCACTGCTGCAATTACCTTAGATGTACATGTTGCTTGAGACACTTGACATGGATTATAGGATAGACTCGACAAAAAAGCCAGGAATGATTAAAAAGCATCGTGCTATGTGGTTAGATTTGTTTACCCTATAATTCATACAGTAAATAGAGTTGCCAGGAGGTAAATGGTTTTTAGAAAGTAGATCGATAAACAAGAATGGTGTACATTCTCTTAGAAGTTTGGGTGTGAAGCTTTGGTACAGAAATATAGGTCTTCAGGAGATTTTGTTAACCATTTTTCTCAGCAGGTGTACCACAGAGATAGGTTGAGGTGGAAAAAGTCTACTTTTTTCATGAAATTAGCCTGAGAATGATCTGAACAGAACAGGCGCCAAATGTGGTTTCCAGAGCATTTTGTTTGGTTTTGTGATTGACGGTTGAGTTGATTGACCAAGTTTTTCCAGTTTTCCCAGCCCTTGCTAAATAACCTTCCATAATAGGACCAAAATACATAAATGAAACCATTTTTGCCATCAATCTCAAGGTTTATACTTTGTTTTTCTAAAATTGGCTTTGACACGTTTAATGTCCAAGGTTGGCAAACTTCGAGGGAAAGTTGGCAAATCACATTGTATCTACTAAGGTAGGAATTTGTACTCAAACCTAATGTACACAAAGTACCGATGACGAGCACAGGGTGATCACCCAATGATTGCCTGCCTTGTCCAAAACCTGGCGACCCTGAAAGGACAGAACGCGATAACCAAATAATGAATACAAATCAGCTAAAGGGTTTAAGACCTTTCATTACATCTTATGACGAAACATCGCAATCATCTTGATGCATTCTGCGTGAACGGTTTGTGACTACAAAGCGCAGAAGAGGAACATAGACGTCAAACAGCAGCGCAATCTTTACAAAAATAATAATGGATGCTTCTGTCTATGGATCAGTTTTAAAAAAATATTCAGCAACGGAAGCCGAAAGTGTTGCCACAAAATCATAAGAAGAGGGAAGCTAATAGATAAAAAAAAAATTTTTGGCCTATAATAAAACCCCATAAATGGTTGTGTTTCCACTTCTAACCAAGTACAGGGTACAAATATTAAAGTTTGCTTACTAGAATTCTTGCTCTGAGGAATGTTCTTGGTTTCTTGTTTCTGTTTTCTTAGAAATCAAAGTCAGGTTGTTAACCTGAAGCTAACAGTTCAGCTTTTTAAATGACCCCTGTTTTTAGGCTAATTGTTGGCACTTAATCATTGTTCAAACTGACCCAGACAAATAAGCATGTAGATTATTGTTCAATGGCTTTGATTACACACCTCATAAACTTGCAATTATTATTGAGAGCCACAACTCAGTGGCTCTCGATGATTTGCTTTTAATTAAGACAAATATGTTTACACTAATGAATTAAAGTGAGAAGCTTTGAACTGCATTACTCAGTTCAGCTAAGAGGAACATGTCAGTTACTGCTTTTTCGGTGTTGTAATCAAATCTTTTAGAAAGATCTATTATAGTCTATCCTTTGTGGTATAGAGTGGATCTGTAAAGTATTTACACAACTTAACTTTTTCCATATTTTGTTATGTTGTAGTATTATTTTAAATTGTATTAAGTTAGTCTTTTTCCTCAACATTTTACAGAATACCCTGTTACGACAATGTAGTTAGTTGTTTTTGAGTACTTTGTAAATTTCTTAAAATTAGAAAACCAAGAAATCGCTTTCAAGCAAGTTTTCACAGCCTTTGATTACTACTTTGTTAATCCACCTATGGCAGCAACTACAGCCTGCACTTACACTGTTTACTCAAACGGTGGACTCAAAATGAAAACAGTAACATTTTAATTAAAATAATATATTGAGTTTACTTCAGACTTGGGCGTCCAATTAAAGTTGATCAGTCGGGTTGGATCAGGCTTGGACACAATGCCATAACAGCAGTATTATTATTGGATATCAACATCAGTCCAATTTTTCACATTTGAGCTTCCCTAACAATAACTTTTCTGTAGTTTAGAAAATTAACCTGTAACAATAATAGCTCACTTCCTAAGTTAACATGAAGAAAAGTTATACAAGAATCTGAAATTATATTCAATTTAATAATAAAGAGGCAGGCTCACAAATACGCTTATAAAAAAATTTCAATACTCCAGCTTGACGTTTATGTATTCATCTTCAGTCAATTTAATAAATGACCTTGCCCAGACATTTATAGTTTTTGTGTTCATGTTAGCAACAGGATTTGACACACAGAAACATCTAATAACCACCACTATGAGCTCCGCCACCCATTTGTTGAGACCGTCATGAAATAAAATTAATTTTCAGGTTCGTCCATAAAGCTACACTTGCGTTAATCATCTAATTTCAGCCGCCCGCAGTGTTCAGTCTATCCGTTCACCTGTATAAATACACCTGCAGCGCTGCGCCCCGCTGTTCCCTCTGAACCCCCTCCAGGCAGCAGCTCTGGGAGGAGAAAAGACTACCGTACTCCAGGCGTATTTTTTTTTAAAGGTTTTGTTGGCTCTAGTGGCCTTCATTTGAAAGCAGTCCGACAGGAAAGAGGGGGAAGACATGCGGCAAATATTGCCAGGCCAGGAATTGAACCTGCGACTACCGATACGAGGACTAAGGCCTCAATACATGGGCTGCGCCCTGCCCCTGCGCCACCACAGCACCCCGCGTGTAGTTATTCAAGTCACAGTCAGGGATTTTTGTCCCTGCAGAGAAAAACTTTTTGTTGATCTAATGTGATGTTGAAGAATAATTTAATCAAATAAAAAATGTGATGCAACTGAATAGCCTATGTCCTTATTTAATATTTGACGGCTAAAAAATAGACCAGACTTTTTTTTTTTTTTACGGTCAAAATGATGGACAAAAACCAATATTTTTGACACTAGTGAGCCCATCAACCTCACTAGTGTCCATTCGCATGGTAGGAAATGAAGGAATCAGTCACAAGAAACATATGCAATGTTTATGCTTGACTGTGAAATCTCAACCATCCAGACAGTGTGAGCAGAGTTTGTATGACTCACAGAATACACACAGTACACCCAAATATGTTGGAGCTTTAACTCTAAAATCCATGACCGTTCAATGAAAGGAATAAAGTTAGAAGGCCTAAAGTTTAAGATCCAGTCTGCTGATCTTGTTGGTCTGTAAATTACCCTATAAATGGATGTCTGATGGAGCAGCAGTCTTTGGGGGACACGTATTGTTACTAGGATGTTGACTGAATTTATCTCCCCGTATGCCAATGGTTTTAATAACAACAGCACCGTTTACATTTGCTCAGATATTAGTGGAGATTTCAACCACAGTTTGGTAAACCTTGGTGGAAACATGGAGATCAGCGTCACTGAACTTCAGTCAGAACGGGAAACGTGAAACACATTTAGAACTAAGCCCGTCATTTCTCAATAATCTCTGCGGCTGGAGTGACCACACATGACTCCTTTACACTCAGACCGTCTGCTTACCTTTACAGTCACACTTCAGTATTTAAACAGGGAAAGCCCTGCCACACCATGAGGTTTCTTGTTGACCCGATTTCATTCCAAACCTTATTAATACTCCTTGGTAGGTACATGCTTCTGCTTTGGTGAATCTT
Source organism: Xiphophorus maculatus (assembly GCF_002775205.1). NCBI lineage: Eukaryota > Metazoa > Chordata > Actinopteri > Cyprinodontiformes > Poeciliidae > Xiphophorus > Xiphophorus maculatus. The sequence continues at coordinate 21,622,405 of NC_036452.1, read as the reverse complement.
AATGCGGATGCACTCTTTGTGGCGTGTTCTAGAAAAAAAAAAAATCTATTGCACATGTTACAAAGACCCGACTGAATGTACGGCTCAGCCCACACACTTTTTCCAGTGGTTTTTGGCCTCGGTAAGGCTTCGCCCACTATAGCTACACGCCAGGATCCAAACTCTAACTAATATGAGAAGGTGATGTGCATAATTTGTAATATATGCATTTCTTAAAAACTGAAATATAAGCACAGAAAAGCAACAAGCCCATAACCATCAAAACCACAAAAAAAAAACAGTTCTGGCTGTTTGAATTTTATTGGAAAATCAAATCTACACTGGACCCTTTAACTATTTGTCAGTTTTTTTTTTGTGGTTTTTTTTAAATCAACACTTCCAAACATGTTCAGATATGCAAGAATGAGGCATTGAGTGTGGGGGCAATCATAAATCAAAGCATTTTTTTCATCTCATATTGACGGTGCTTTTGAAAATATTTATTAACCTCATTTTGCGTGTGTTTTGCCAGATTTCTTTGACATGGGTGATGAAAATATACTGCAGTATTTATTTAAGCATTATGTGTTTCAGTTAGTTCAGTATATTTCAGAAGCTTGGCACGTTCGAAAGAGGACACGTTACGTGTGAAGGATGTCGATGCTGTTCTCTGTTCATCAGCCCAGTGGGGCTGAGAATCTTTTCTAGTGCCCACAAAAAACTAATTAATAACTGATATGTGGAAACCCATCTACAACTCAGTGGCTGACCAGAGTTCACTCTTTTTGTGTTCGGAGTTTGATTACACGTTCACACCTCCCCAAACAAACCGGAAATTCTAGGTAAACTAATTTGATCAAAGTGGGACGGTGTGAATGCTCCCTTAGAACACATGACCGCATTGTAGCACCAAACAGGTTTCGCGCGTCCAACGCTTCAAGTTTCATGCGTGTGCACTTTGAAGTCAGGCGCTTGACATTTTGCTCTACGCGTGTCAAGACGCGTCAAAATCGCACTAGGCGGGCGTTGAGAACAGACTCCTTGGCATACGCTTCCTTCAGACTCTTCCATCGTCTCCTGATTATTTCATCTACATAAATACAATGTTTATTAGGGATGCTCTGATCAGGTTATTTGCTGCCGATTCCAATACCGATCACCCATAAGGCCGATCACCGATTGCCTGGATTGACTGTTTATTTTTCGCGTTAGTTATACATGATACTATGTGATCTGGCAAAATTTAAAAATTTATAAATTCACCCGATTAACCTAAACATGCAACATACTTGCAGGCACTACACAGCAGCTACTCAGTCAAAAGAACAACTGAAAAACCTGCAACCAGTTAAACAACATTTAACAGTAAGGCTCTCTGTACCATAAATTATACATGAGTCAAATAAGCCTCACAACACTGCCTGTATCACATAATGTCTAGTAAAAGAGGGAAACATTCATTCAAAGTCAAATGCAGGTTGCATCAAAATAAGCAATCCTAAGTTACCGAATCAAAACTTCCTAAGAGCAGCTGATTAATGCTGGTTCTGATTGGCTAGCTGATTAATGCTGGTTCTGATTGGTTATTTCTGACTGAGCAGAGTTATTCTGCAGAACACAGGAGGAGGGAGAGGAGATTGATTATTATTTATTTTTTCATAAATTATCTCTCATGTTTGGACAGAGCTAAAGTTTTAATATGTGAAAGCTTTGTTGTTGTTGTTACTGTCGTTTACGTTACATGCTGCGGCTTTAAGCAGACGTTCTGGGTGGAGCAGAAACGGCGCTACGTCTGTGAAATATTGCTACCAGTAGGGTGTAGCGCAGGTTCAACAGCGAGAGCAGAGCCAGCGTCTTTCACCGCCAGCTCGAAGACTTGAATTATTTTTCGGGTTATTTGTTTAGTTTTCTGACCATCATGCTAATCCGGGTGAGTTGGTAGCTGTGTGCTGCTTTACTTGCTATGTGGCCGCTCCAGATGTCTTGTTTTCCTGCATTGAGACTCGATGTAGCCAAACTCCGTCAAGTGTTTGTTTTTTTTAAAATGTCATATTAGATTCGCTGTGTTGATGCATTTTGACGTGCTTCACCTCAAAATGCACGTTTTGGAGGAGGCAATTTTCCGGGGCAACACATAAACGTTCCCATTCACTCAGAGCATTATAGTTCCACACGACAGGATTTGTTGCTGCGCGCTTGAGCAGTGAAGGAAAGAGATGAGCTGCACACGCAGGCTGAGAAGTGAGATACAGGTGATCGTTTTGGTGATCGGCAACAAGGGACAGTGATTGGAGATCACCGATCACACACTTTTTCACGGAAATCGATCGGCACACCTCTACTGTTTATTTAATATTTATTTAACGTGACTCAACATTTTTGCTCGACTGATTTGGAAAGCTCAAATGCGGGGAAATATTTTCAAGAACAAAAAGTTATAAGTTACCCGACATTCCAGCTTCCTTGCTTATCCTCTGCCAAGCAAAGGTCCTTTCTATTCTTGTCTTTGTAGTCATAACTTGGTTGGTTGTAGTTTATTGGTTGCAGCAATTAGTTTATCCTCCATAGTTTTTTTTTCCTCTGAGATCCTGTCAGAAAATGCATCACTATGAGGGTCAACGCTCCATGACAAGTGGTGAAAGTTCAGATTTTTCAACTCCTGCGTTGGTCACGCTATCGACGTGCTTCCACATAGACTTTGAATGTAAACCAGACGCACCTGACGCATTTGGTGTGAATGCACCATAAGTCCTGGTGGAACCATGAAGACAGCTGTCCTTTTGTCATCAAATTAGCAAAGCCACTAAACAGAAGAGGTTTCAGGCCAGCTTTTGGTCCTGTTTTGGGCCCATAAAAAACACTTAATTCTGAAATACTCCCCCGGTTCCACAAATCCTTCTCCGTATGCCCACATGTACCTGATTAGACAAAATGTAAATGTTTCAGGCTTGTCATAAACACAAGGCATCTGATTGCCATTACCAGCAGAAAACAAACAAGAACATAAGCAGGAGAAAGCAGTAGCAGTGGCAGCGGGAGGAGGAGAGCTCGAAAAGACCGACACCCGGAGCTTTTCCCTCCACTGTGACCCTGATACGGAGCGCCACATGATGAAGTACTTTACAGCCTCTAATTAGCACACTCCGGCTCTTTGGTTTCTACTTCAGAAAATATACAAATTAGAAAAACATTTCCACTCATGCTCAACTGATGAGAACAGTCCCACTTTAAGCGATGCGAGAGCGGCAACCAGAATTTATGCGTTACCGAGCTTACACACATCTGTGGATGGTGAAAAAAAAAAAGAAGGTTCACCAGTCCCTTCGAGCCTGCCTCGCCATTCCCGAAGACAACCCTAGCAGAAACAAAGCAGACACGCAGCTCTGCACACTCACTTTTTTTTGCCCAGACTCCCGACACATCATTTGTTCTCTCTTTCAAGTTGGCCAAAGTGCCGGTGTTATGAGTAACGCCTCATAACGCTGGAGCTCCTGGCGATCCAAAAGGGGGAAAAATAAATAAATTTTTAAAAAATCCAACCACTGATTTGTTACATGAACAGATGACTAATTAAAAACACAACGAAGTGAGTGTAATTAATGAGTCCATTAAGCCTAGGTAATCTCACAGATCCAGTATTAACAAACTGCAAGTGGGCCTGGGATGGAGGTGATTAACAGTGCGGCCACATCGGTTCTAATTAACTACACAACCACAGTCACAACTGGATTTTGGAAACATATGTCAGGGTGTTTCATTTTCCTTTGAGGGTCTGAGAGTAGAACACGTTAAGGACCGTATGCTGCATGTACACGGCCTAAAATCCAACCATCATTAACCTGCAGAATTGCTAGACAATAAAAGAGAGCAACTATGTCAAACTTTCAAACCTCTTAACAGTTAGCAATAGTTTGAAACTGAATTATCAAATACTACTTTTGGGAATCATCTAAAATATCTAAAGTGTCTTTCAAAAGTTTGGTCAGGTTAAAACCACGTACTTCACGTCTTTTCTTTGGTTTCTTTAGATAAGATAAGATAAATCTTTATTGTCATTGTCACAAGAACAACAAAATTTAACCACTACCACTTCTTTGTGGTAGACGAAAACAAAATAGCTTATGACAAATTATTTTTTAAAATCTAGAATGTTAAGATATGTTTTTCTGTTATTGCTGTGGCCTAAAATTCTTTATTTTTGCCCATAACATGGCCATAAATAGAAAGTTGAAATTGTGGTACCTTCTTGAAATAGCACCCTAAAAAAGTTATTGTACCTGTTGAACTGTGAATATAAGACGAGGAACGTTTGTTTAGGGAAGGAGAAGGTGAGTGAGGGTTGGGGTCGAGTGGCAGGAGGATGGTGTGTGAGTGGCATAATACCACTGCTGGAGGCAGTGGTATTATGGATGGGTGCTATGAAGGAAACTTATTTTGCCGTTCATCTGTAAAGCTACACTTGCCCTATTCAACATCAGCTGCAAAGCTGAAGCATAATCCATTGCATTCAGTCTTTCTGCACTCATCTCCGCTCCGCCGCACTTTGTCACCGTTCGCTCAGAGCCACCAGCTAGGCAGCAGTTCGGGGAGGACGACTAAGAAAGGCTGTCTTCTTCCATGCAGTCAATTTAAAAACCAGGACACTTTCAATCAATCAATGAAATTCCCCTACATGCTACAGAGATATTACAAAAACTCCTAGCTAGAACTCACCTTTTGGGGTCTGAATGATTTTGAGAACGGTGAAAAATCAGCCCAGGATTAATTCAGCCCAAAATTAAATGAGAAGACCTGGTTAATGACCTGAAGAGAGCTGGCGCCATAGTTACCAAGGTTACCATTAGTAACACACTGTTCCGTCATGGATTAAGATCCTGCCATGCTTGCAAGGTCACCTTGCTCGGGTCTGCACATGTTCGTGACCATCTGAAGCTTGCCAGTGATCATCTGGAGGATCCAGAAGGAGCCTGAGACCAAAGTAGAACGTTTTAGAACAAACTCCACTCATTATGCTTGGAGGAAGAAGAAGTTCAGTCCCAAAAACACCATCCCAACTGTGAAAGTACTGGATGGTAAAATGATGCTTTGTGGGTGGTTTTCTGCAAGGAGAGCAGGAAGACTGCACCATATTGAGGAAAGGATGGACAGGATAGAGTATTTTGAGATTTTGGACAACAACCCATTTCCCTTTGTAGGAACAGTAAAGATGGAACTTCCAGCATGACAACGGCCTGAAACACACAGTCACAGGAACTAAGGAGTGACTCGGAAAGAAGCGTGTCAATTGAAGTGGTCTAGTCACACTCTAGACCAGAACCCAAAAGAAAATAGTTGGAGGGAGCTGAAAATCTGTTGCTCAGCAACAACCCTGAGAACTCAAAGAATTTGAGAAGATCTGTAAAAAGGCGTGGGCCTAAATCTCTGCTGCAGTGTGTTCACACCTAGTCAAGAAGAACAGGAAATCTTACTGTAAAAGGTTTTGGTACCAAATATTAAATAAAAATTTTTATTGTATCAAATACTTCTTTGATGTAATAAAATGCAAGTTGGTTATTAAAAAAGAAAATCATACAATGTGGTTTTATTGACATTTATGTTGATTCCGTGTCTTAATTGAAATGAACATACAATGCAATTAATATTAGAAAAGTCTCTATTCTGCTTAAGAAGGGAAACTTGGAAAATTACTACGCCATATCAAATACCTCTTTTTTGTAATTGATACATTTGACAAGCTTTAAATAGTTCTGAAATACAGAAAAGAAAATCTTCCAGTGTTGCAATGATTTCTGGTAAACAACCATTCAACATGTGCTCCTGCGTTCGTTCCCTCTGGAGGTGGTTTTATCTTATCACTACCATCTGCTGTGTCCGCTCCTGTTTTGTCCTCAGAGATATGGAATTAGACAGTCCCAGCCCCCCCTCCCCAAAAAAAAGAAAAAGAAAGCTTCCCAGTGCAAAGAAGTGTACCTCCTGCTGCCTGGAGAGCTGCTTTCATCTCCGCTGCTCATTATGCAGCCACTTTCCTGGCTCAAGAGCCCGGTATGACCCAGAGACAGTAAGCAGGAAACCTAATGCATTCCCTTTGTGGGCTGCATGTTTCTGGTTCTGTGCGCACATATGCATTTAGTTGTGCTCCATATAAAAAGTTTGGAAGTACATTAAATACACCCTTTAGCTCCGTCACATATCATCTTCCGCTGGAAGCCTTCTACAATTAATGAAATATGACTGTAGACTAGGAATGTGCGATATATGCGGTACGCTGAAGAAACGACAAACATTTGGCCTATGAGAGAGATTTGTATTTTACCGGCTTGTTCATGACGTAATCGGCTGGCGTCAAGACATAGAGCAAGAGGGAAGCGGAATGGCAGAGAGCACAAAGGAAGAGCTTGTTAAAAATGCAGGTGTGAAAACATCAATTACATGAATCTGGTTGAGATTCTATTTTTTAGGTATTACAATACCTAAAAAAAAAGTATTGCAATTTTTTTTAACCAAAAGGCCTCTCTTTGGAGGGTTACTTAGTTCACAGTAGCGCAGTCTTGTACTGCGGTCAGCCACATAGAGCTGTAAATATGAGTGAAAAGATGAACGAGGGGAGTCAGACTTTAAAAAACACAGACTGACATTTGACTTAATCGATCAATATTTGGAAAAATGGCCAACACAGACCGAATGGCTCCATTTACTTTCTCCGCCGCCATTGTCAAAACTAAAACCTTAGGGGAACTCCAATTCAAAAACAACACAGAAGCAAGGTTTCGTAGGAAGGCAGTGGCCAGGGTACCACAACAGCAAACCTACCAAGACATGGAAGTCCACCAAAACTGGCAGATGAGGAAACGAGAGCATTAATCAGAGAAGCAGCCCAGAGGTCCACAGTTATGCTATTGGAACTGAATCTAAATCTGTTGACAACAATACGATGATTCTGGAAGAAGACCAGACAGGCTGCAAAATGCTTGAGACACACGCAGCGCTTTACCTCATCCAGGCCTCTTAACATTTTTACCTGTAGAATACTTCATTTTCCTTTCCTTCATATAAAATAAACACAGTCAATGCTTAATAGATGAAGGGTAAATTATAGTAGGGTTTTTATAAACCCCGTGTGCTAGACTAAATGCCTACATTTTCTTGTGCACATATATGTGGCTGCGTGTATGTCTTCTACCCATTTCCCCCATGGGAGATACACAGAGTGTCAGTCTACGAGGCTGTCAGTGCTTGCTCACAGACACGCTATAAGTTTCCCTGCTTCAGTTTTGGAATAACAGCCACCCTCCTATTGAGTAACCCCCGTTTAACCTAACCCATCAGTGTGCCCCTCGTCTGCCTGCAAAAAAACCCCAAAAATCAAAACTCAATAAGCTCAGTTATTGATAAATCCACGTTCCCCTACCCCAGCCGCTACAAATTACTGTATTATAAGGCTTACATGTATTAGTTTTGAAAGGCCCTGACCCAAATCAAACAAGGCATACTGGAATTACTTTAGTGCGTCTGGACAGGCAGTGATGGAGACACTGAATGCAGTCAGTGAATTAGATATGAGCAGGGGGAGGCGACATGAAGGACCTAACATATGAGCTGTTGGAGGGTGGCGTGGAGGTGGCGTCATCTGTACTCAAAACTGATTAGTCTCAAAGTACAGGCAAGACATACCGCTGCTCAAAACCTTACCGTGGTTCGAGCTACTGCAACGGTATTGGCACACTACGTTTGAAACGTTCACTTAGGAATATTGTATGGCAAGAAGAAACTGGACCGTTTTTAAAGATGTGCTCACACCAGCCCTGTCGCTTTAATCAAACTCTACTTCATTGGCCTAGAAAGTCTGGTTTGTTTTGGGAGGTGCGAACGCACAATCGAACTCTGATGCAGATCAAAAAAGTGAACTCTGGTCCATCTAAAACTGAGGTCTCAGCTCAATTGAAGTGAACGCCGGTGCGTTTTGATGAAAGCAGAGGGGAAACCGCTCTGAAACCAGGAAGCAGAAATCTGGAACTGCTTGAGACCCAAACTAAACATGCTTACAACTGCCTATTTTAACTGTTCAAGCACCAATTATATCTTGGCGTCCATTAATGTGGAGAGTGAAAAACATCTTAGCACTACAGCAAATGTCAACATCTGCAGTCGTCCTTATTTGTGATAGATGACGGTGAGGGAGCCCTATAAAACGCTTGTAACTGCCTATTAGTTACAAGGTCCAAATAAGATATTATCAATAAAGGTTATTATGATTATTATTATATAAATTGTCTTAGTCTGCAGTCTTGGGGGTACAGCCAATCACGGCAAAGAAAAATAAATGGTGCTCCTGGATTAGTTGCTTTGCAAAAGCAAGCCAACCATTTGCATTGTTCCTCTGTGTTTCAGCACCTCAATCTGCTTTTTCTTCATAATATTTTAGATATGCTCTATGAAAAAAGCACAAACTTTCCACACATAATTTGGAGTCATGTTCCACATATAAAACACTAAAATGTGAATAAGAGGGTATCCACCGTAGTGCCTCACCAGCACAAGAAAAGAAACTTAGTTGATCTCAACACACTGCGTTCTAGAAAGTGAACCAATAGCTTTGAAAAAATATACTCTCGCTTTTTGACAGTTGCATGTTTTTCAGATGCTGCAGCCATGAGCCAATTAGATGAGACTACTAGAAAACTAAAAGAGCTAGCTTAGCTTGAGGCACAAGTAAGACGTTTTTTTTCTTTCTTTGACATTATCATGCTTAGCGTAAAAAAAAAAAAAAAAAGAGATACATCTACAGAAAAAAGAAAAAGTTTGAAATTTGATCTCAATTTCATCCACATTTAAAATTGTTACTTGGGTAAAAATACGTTTTCTTACTTTTTTTTTTTGTCAACAGGGTTCTCCTATCTTCCTCCACCTGACTGGTGGTGTTGAAGGTGGAGGTTTACAGGCTGAGGAGATCCAACCTGGGAGGATCAGAGACATTATTGATCTGCAGAATCTGAATCTGGGATCAGAAACCAACGCTGGGTTCTCTACAATGTGTCTAAAATTGTTTAATATTCAACGTCCGACTCATGAACAGGTGAAATTTCAACAAAAGATCCTACGGCAGTGCTTGGTTTGTTATTGAAGGACCTACTTCACATGATTTCTGTCTCTTTATTCTGTGTCCTCAGGTGTCCCCTTGTTCCATCAGGAAACTTCATCTCGGGATTTCCAGCAGGGTTTTTTGTGTCACCTCTGTTCTTGTGTCTTCTCTCTCCTGATTGGTCCAGTGCTGTTGTCTTGTCTCATTGATGCTGGAGAATCATCACACAATAAAACACACATTCCTTAATTTCTGTCTAAATAACAGATGATTGAAAGAGAGTTTCTGATCAAGACATCATCATTTCCTCACCTTTCCCACAATCTGTTACAACCAGTAGATCAGCAGGTGGAGCAGGTCTTCTGCTGTAGTTGTTGGTCAACTCCAGTCATGTGACACGAGTTGAGAGAGAAATGAAATAAAGAGAGAAGACAACAGGGTTAGCAAAAAACTTCATTGACCCCAAAGGAAAATTAAATGGTGTAACTCGTCTTCTCATGGTTGTGTTGGAAAATGTCAGTACGCTTCGCAAATTTGAAAGTATAAACTATTAATGCATCTATTTTTCTTTAACCTGGCTTTTTAAAAATGGGACAATGTGCAACTCAAACACAAAGCATTTCAGCAATTGATGCGCTGAAAAAGCCAATTTGCATTCAGTTCCTCCTCTCACTTTTACTCCTCAGCCTGCAGCTGGCTCATGTTTTCAGGCCCCCACCGAGGACGCCATGTGAGGATCCCAGGCTGTCACCCCGCGTTTTCAGTCCTTCGCCATCAACACACTGCGAAGATCCAACTTGCACATTTCAAGTAAAAATGGCAGTCATCTGTCACTGGAACCCAAACCCATCTCTGGACTGTCTGATACTCCACTCGCACCAGCATTTCTGCATAATAAAAAAAGGGACACGATCCAAGCTTTGACAACACCTTACACATATTTAAACCAGCCCTTTGTCTCTTCCACTATCCCTCTGAAAACGTTAACTCTCTCAGCTGTATAAACTTCATCCAAGCTAGACTGTTGCTAGCTAGCTCGCTAGCCAGAATCCGTTTTCGCAACGTGGTTTTGCTATTGGTCTAGTCAAAACATGCGCAATGGGGACATACGGGATTTCTTTTCGCTCTCTCTTTAGTGTTCCCTCTCAAAAGTTTAGCCTTGCCTAGCAACACTTTATTGCAACGTCGACGAACCAGACAGCAGTCGCGATGAAACCATAAATTATGTAAAATATGACAACATTCGGCATTTATGTTGGATTAAAAACTAAATCTTTATATTTTGAGGGTAGTCTTAGGGAAAACGCGCCGTTTCCACGACGTAATGAACAACTTCGCGACAGAACAAAGTTGTTTCCATCGGAGGCTTAACGTTAGCAGTTTGCAATGTTGGCCTTTTAGATGCACACATCGCCAATACTTCAAGTCATGCAGCTATACAAGTATTATTCATGGTGTAAAAACAACGAGAACTTACCAAAATATAACAGAATTCATATTTACCCGTTCGCCTAGATTTGGCAAAACGGCGGAACCTTGACTTTGGTGAATTTTCTATGCAAAATGGGTTAAATATAGTGCGCTTGTTGATAGTCACGAACTAAAAAAACACCATTTCCAACGAAACAATAGTCACGTCTGAATATTTAGCTTACCTTTAGGAAACAAGTGTGTCTTTCGTGTGCGAAAAGAAGCCGTACCGACCGTCACGCACAGGTGCGGCTTCTTCTTCTCCATTATGGGGGATCGCAAGCAACTTTAAGGTGCACACCGCCACCTACTGTACACGAGTGTGTAGCACCAGTGCGTGCGTTCGGCAATGAAAGTCATGGAAACGACGTTGGCGTCCTCAACCCTATAAATAACCCTGACCTTCTGAAATCTTTCCCTTTGCGACGGGACTTTTGAGAGAGACGCCTGAAGGAGCCTTTAAAGCCTCGGAAGGTTTGAGCTTGTTAAAAAGTCTGCTGTGCAAAACTCGCTGAAGAAGAACTTGCTGAAGAAGAACTTGCTGAAGAAGAACTTGCTGAAGAAGAACTTGCTGACGAAGAACTTGCTGAAGAAGAACTTGCTGAAGAAGAACTTGCTGAAGAAGAACTTGCTGAAGAAGAACTTGCTGAAGAAGCCCGTGGTTAACAAACCTGCGGTTCCTGGCCAGGAGAAGCACCAGCAGGGCGATCAGCTGGAAGGTTAAAATCATTCTTCTACTATTTTTAATTAGGGCTGAAACGATTCCTCGAGTACTTCGATTATTAAAATCCCTCGAGGAAAATTTATCTGCCTCGAAGCTTCGTTAAATTATACTTTATTATTTAATTAACCGAGTTCCGGCCGGGTTATTATTAGCGAAGTGCAGAGCTCTCACTTTCGCCTGAGTTCTTGACGAAAGCCAAATGTAAGTTCGGCCTGGGAGGATTTTGTTTATTGATGATAATGTCTGAGTCTTTGTCGTTTTTCGGGGGACCAATAAGCATCTTTAAAATGACTGGCGCAGTACGGCAGCTTTGCTGGTTCCGTGCCAACAGCGGGGTGCAGCGCTGCAGGTGTATCTATACAGTATTTATAAGTGTAGCTTTACGGACGAACCGGAAAATTTGTTTAATATCATCCCGGTCTCAACAAATGGGTGGCGGCTGGTAGATGTTTCTGTGTGTGACGAACAAAGGTCCCAAATCCCGTCGCTAACATGAACACAAAAACTCTAAATGTCTGCTAGTTAGTTGAAATTTTGGAAAATGTCAGAAAATGCTGACTGTAGTTGTTTTGGTTTGAAAGAAGCTTTTTGAAAAATGTGGTATATGTAGTCTCCATGGATACATTGATTAAACAGCAAGATTAATAACTTTGTTCTTATAAAAAAACTTTATAGAACAGTCAATGTGTGGCTGTTGATTTCACAAAGTAACTCAATTATTTAGTTTATTGTAATTACCTAAGATCAGAAAAACAGTGTTTTGCTCCATTGCATTTTAATGACGTATTTCATTTCCAGAAGTTACTTGAATGTTAACAGTGAATGTTAAAATTCATTACAAAAACAATAATCTTGGTTTTAGTTGGTCCGGTTGTGATTCATTTGTTAGTTACAATATTGGTGGGGTTGTGGGGGTTTAACACTGATTATGTGGTTTAAAAAGTTATTTCTGGTTTTCGAGGATCTGGCTTATTTTATTCAGATTTTATTAGAAAGGTTTTTAGATATATATTTCTCCTGTATTATTTCTAAGTAGTTTATTTAGATCCCTACTTTAAAAGATGTACATCTATAAAACCTTTCATTTTATAGATGTACATTTCTGCTGTTGGCTATATGTGGGAGTATGAAGGTACTGATGGGGTGTCAGAGCAGCTGTGGCTGTGATTGTGAAAAATTGTGGAGCTCAAAGGAATTTAGTTTAAGTAGCTACAATTAAGATTTTGGTAATTTACAAATGCTATTGGAAACATATTTTTTAAAACTTTGATACTTTTAAAGTATAATAGTAATGAATGGATCACATATCTGATTACTGGCTGTTATTAAGAGTGATAAAATGTACCTGTAGCATCAAAGATTAGTGAGGATGGGTTGTTATAGAAGGGTAAACTGAGTAACTTGTTGCAGGGTTTTATTTTATTCACACTAATGGGACAATCTAAGATTACAGGTGTTTAATTAGCTATTAAAAAGTCCTAAACACACTTTATAGCTCTTTAATTTATGTTTCCAAATGTTTAATAGTTTATGGCTAGGGATGAATTACCAATAAATCTAAATTTGACTTGTTGTCTTTAATGATTGATTGGTACCAAGGTGAAGCTGCAAGTTTGTTTGTCTGAGTGGTGATGGTCCATACATGTTTGATTGTTGAGTTTTAGAGTTTGTTCTGGTTTCTATGTAAAATTGTGTTTGTTGCTGTTTTTTTGTGACTAAAGATAAGCTTTATTTATTTGATCTCTTAATTCCCGTTCTTGTTGTATAATCACATCTGGCATAGCAATAATATTGTTAATTAAATATATTCAAGAAAAACAAACACATTCACACACCTGGATTATTGTATTGTTGGTATTTCAGTGTTCCCTCTAAACATTGCTTTGGACTTTTGTGAAGGTCTAGATAATTTTGTGAAATGCTTTGTTCTTTTCCTTCACAGCCCATGCCATGGCGCTTCCAGCAGATGGATCCCCAATGTTGGAGGGACAACCAGACAATGGTAAGGGTCACGGTAAGGTGTGGTTAAATGAAGCCGATGGAGAGGAGTCGAGGTGTAGTTCACCTCCACAGTCTGTGGACTGTTCTACCAGCTCCAGTGGTAGCTCTACTACCAGCTCCAGTGAAGACGAGGCTAATAATGAAGACCAGGATGATTTTAATTCCAGACTTCGGGTTGTCCAGGTCCTTGCACCAAACATTAAATTCCTGTGGGGCATAGGAGTGCTTGAACAGTCACTGAAACATCTGAATTTGAGGATTGATCAGCTGGGCTCCTCTGACAGTAGTCCAACAGTGGACCGTGCCGATGCTGCATCACAGCTGCTTGAGATTCTTCCCCCAAATTTTAAATACATACAAGTCATCGGTGTGGCTCAGAAGCCTCAAGAAGACACGACTCCCTGTACTTCACTTGAATTCACATCTGGACTTGACAAACCGGAAGAGCCCAGTTTGCGTCCAGAGAAGTCCAGACCTATCGGTACCTCGCAACATCATCAGGTAGGTTTGGAAGAGGACGGGGCTTCTTTGACTTCCGGCCGCGCCAGGAGCATTACACAGAAGGTGGATGCTGCGAAGGAGGACGACCCACCATCAAAGCTTAGTTTTGGTACCGTGCTTCCTTCCAGCTTTAAATTCACATACGAACTTGACAAAAAGCAAGAGCCCAATTTGCGTCCAGAGGACTCCAGTCCTATCAGTACCTCCCCACAACCTCTGGCAGGTTGGAAAAATTTAGTGACTTTTTGCCGCGCCATTAGAATTCCAAAGAAGGTGGATGCTGCGAAGGAGGACAACCCGCCATTAAAGCTTAGTTTTGGTACAGTGCTTCCTTCCAGCTTTGACAAACAGGAAGAGCCCATTTTGCGTCCAGAGGACTCCAGTCTTATCAGTACCTCCCCACAACCTCTGGAAAGTTGGAAAAATTTAGTGGCTTCTTTGACTTTTGGTCGCGCCAAGAAAACTACAAAGAAGGTGGATGTTGCAAAGGAGGACGACCCATCATCAAAGCTTAGTTTTGGTACCGTGCTTCCTTCCAGCTTTAAATTTACATACGAACTTGACAAAAAGCAAGAGCCCAATTTGCATCCAGAGGACTCCAGTTCTATCAGTACCTCCCCACAACCTCTGGAAAGTTGGAAAAATTTAGTGGCTTCTTTGACTTTTGGTCGCGCCAAGAGAACTACAAAGAAGGTGGATGTTGCAAAGGAGGACGACCCATCATCAAAGCCTAGTCATCAGGTAGGTTTGAAAGAGGACGCGGCACATGTGACATCTGTGACTGGCATAAACGGAAAGAGGACGAAGGACAGTGATGCTGAAGAGCAGCCCCCTGCCAAGAGGACTAAGGACACTGTTGCTGAAGAGGAGCTCCCAGCCAACACGACCAAGTATAGTGATGATGCCAGCTGGGACAAGGTCCTTCAAAGAATCAGCAGAAGGATGGCATGGAGATATGGTAGAGAATGGGAGGACGAACCCGTTCTATTAAGCCCTCTGTTCATTCCCTACCGAAAGACAGAATATGAAGATCCTGTTGTGTTATCCCCTGTCCTCAGTCCCTCTTGTGAAACGGCGTGTAAACGTCCTGTTTTGTCATCCCCTGTCCTCAGTCCCTTACGAGGGACGGTGCATGAGGATCCTTTTCTCTCATCTCCTGACTTCAGTCCCTCACCATTGAAGCACTGTGAAGATCCCATTTTGTCACCCCGTGTTTTCAGTCCTTCACCATCAACACACTGTGAAAATCCAGCTACGTCATCCCCTGACTTCCGTTTCTGGATGGCGACTGAAGGAGACATAGAAGAGGAACCAACACCTTCAACATCTGGTGGAATTACAGCAAGAGCGAGTTCCAGACACGTGTGGTTTAGACCTCGCTACGTCTTGTCAAGTGACTCTGATTAGATTGGGATCCGTAAAAACTGAAGACCTATTAGGGAAGTCACATTAGGACATCATCATTTCTCTGTTGTTTTTTATTGAAGCTAATGGCTTTCTAGCAAGCCTGTGAAAGCTTTAGGTAGCGCCTTGCAGCGGGGCTTTTCTTTATCCCGCTGCTAGTTTATTATTTTAGATGTTAAGGATTCTGGAAGGACCGAGGAAGCCTTAGGTAGCGCCTTGCACCGGGTTTTCTTCATCTTTGTGTTTTCCTCTCAACTCCCCCATGTTTCAGGGTGTAATAGCGGTTCTTCCCCACGCGGTGCTCTCTGATATAGTAAATTATTCTATTCTGTTCCTCCACTAATCCACTCTTCAAGGTTTTAATCTTTCAGGTTTTAGCTGCTCATCGCTGGATCTTTTCGTCGTCGTCCATGTGGTTCCTGTCCTTCTGGACCCCTTGTTTTTCACACTGCTTGTAAGTTTTTCCACATTCACATGACACTGCTTGCCTCCTGCTGGTGGTGGGGACCATCAGCTTTACTAAACAAAAATAGAAATAAAAATTTCCTATTAGTAATTTACAAAGTGTTCAACCACATAGAGTTAAAATTTACATTAAGTAAGGAATGCTTGCCTGACAACACGTTGTATCAGAAACCAAATTAAAGCATCAGGACAATAAGAAATTAGAAGACAAAGGAGAACATAGACAGAATTTATGATTGAAGGATTTAATTAAGATTTTTTATTCAGACAGACACTAGAGAACAGGATCGGAGGAAAGGAAATGGAGAGCATGTGGAGTAAAGTTTTATGTAGATAAGCTATTAATCTCATGAAACAAATAGTTTATATGGCCAACAGCATGTCTCCTCCACCTTAATCCTCCACCTTCAGCACCACCAGTCAGGTGGAGGAAAATAAGAGAACCCAGTTGACAAAAAAAAGTAAGAAAACTTATTTTCATTTTAAATATGGATGAAATTGAGGTCAAATTTCAAAATTGTTCTTCCTTCTGTGAACCTATATTCTATTTGTTAACCCTGTTGTCTTTTCTCTGGATTTCATTTCTACATCAACTCATGTCACATGACATGAGTTGACCAACAATTAAAGCAGAAGACCAGCGCCGCCTGGAATCCTCCACCTTCAGCACCACCAGTCAGGTGGAGGAAGATAAGAGAACCCAGTTGACAAAAAAAAGTAAGAACATTTATATCTACGCAACATGACTAATCATTTCAAATATAGCTGCAGAGAGCTGAGCTGAAAGTTAGAAACTGTTGCTGTCTGCTGTCCATGCATATTTTCCTGCTTAACTTTATCTTCTCTCTTTATTTCATTTCTCCGTCAACTCATGTCACATGACTGGAGTTGACTAACAATTAAAGCAGAAGACCTGCTCCACCTGCTGATCTACTGGTTGTAACAGCTTGTGGGAAAGGTGAGGACATGATGATGACTTTGATCGGAAAGTCTCTTTCAATCATCTGTTATTTAGACAGAAATTAAGGAATGTGTGTTTTATTATGTGATGATTCTCCAGCATCAATGAGACAAGACAACAGCAATGGACCAATCAGGAGAGAGAAGACAGAGAGGACTGAGGACTAAAACGAAAATACTCTGCCTGCCAAAAAAGGCAGACGATCCAGTGGCCCCAGGTTTACACACCATCTGTTGGTACTGAATACATTTTTCACAACCTTAACTTTTCAGCCATTGTATAGTTGAGATTATTTTATTAATTATTCAACAATTAAAACCTTGATTTTCCTTCCTGTTAGATCATATAAGCAAAGAAATAAACTAATTTTAACGTGCAAAAAGTGTATTTACAGTGAGCAACACTAAAACACTTTTATACATACAGTGCAGTAAACAATTCTCATTAAATTCCCCACTGTTTGTGACCCCCTGTTGTGTCTTTTGCACATGACTCAAAGCAGCTCGATATTACCTGCATCTTTCTATGTGCTTCTATAAAAAAAATAGCTCTGGGTCTGTTTGGATTTTAGCACATTTATTGGCAGCTTTAGTGCCAAAACAATTTTGAAAATCCTTTTATTTCTCAAATTGCAGTGGCACAATCACACTCTGAAAACTTCCAGAAAGTCAGGAATTATGTCTAACTTTGTACATAATAACTGATGTACAGTAGTATTGAATGATACTTATGATTCCTGTAAAATATTACTGAGCCATTTCTTATGCTTTACTTTAAGATTGATCAGCATTTGGGAGCTTTTACTTTGGAAATTCCCATGAAGATGCCAGGCTGCCTGTAAGCCCTTCCTGTGAATCCACTAAAGTGATATTGAGCCTTATTTGGGTGAAGTTAGCTTTAAAAAACCCACCATGAGTGCATTTTTCCCACCGAAGAGAGAAGGAGCAAAAGAAGAAGGAATGAATGACTGTTACATGACAATTGAATCTAACACTTACTGCAGGTTGATGACCTTTGACTTGTAGCACAGACACGTCTCTCTGAAACCGCTGCAGGAGTGATGAGATCACATGGATGTCACAATTTCTTCTTTTAGCTCATCTTTTGAGACAGACTCAGATGGAGAAGTGGAATAAAAAGCAGCAGTGGAAACGGGTCAAACACCGACGGACGAGGAGCCGATCACTTTCAAACTCTCACCGCCTCGCCCCTCCTCCCATCTGGCAGACGCCAAACACCGAGGCTCCCTCATCGCTATGACAGACCTCCATCACTGTCAGGAACATGAACATCCTGAAGTGTCTGTGTTCCTCTGACTGGCTGAGGTGGATGCAGACACTCTGAGGGTGAGTTCTTGAGATTTAAATTGTTTAATCTCTTGTGCACTTCCATGATTTTTACTGCAACATATCTATTTGTTTGCTTCAAATGTTTTGTTACTTGTGTTTTTTTGTGCATAGATTCCTAAATTAGAGCCCCGACAATTGAACGATCCAAAGCGTTTGTGTCTTCTAGGTACAACACACACAGGTGGAGTGTGTCGTTTTCCAGAAGAGTGATGTGTGTGGGCAGGAACTACAGTGACTACAGGTTGATCATTTGTTCATTTTTGCATTTCTTTAGACGGACGGTTCAAACGTTTGTGAAAACAAGTAAATATACTTGGGATTTTATGTAATAGACCCAAACTAAATATTTGAATATTTTGGAGTGGCAGGAAAGGCCTGTCACTTTTTTTTTTGGTATAAGAAATCTGAAAAGTTTGAATATTTTTTTTCCACTTCACACTAATAGTATGTTGTGTTGGTGGATCTCATAAAGTATCAGTAAAATATGTTGTTGTTTATGGCTTTAGGATATGTTTAAGTGAACAACAACATTGGGTAAAACTCCCCCGGTCACACTGAGAGGCGCCTTATGTGGTTCCGTGTTTCTGTCGAGGGTCGCAGGGAGTTTGGTCACCACACCAGATGAAGCAGGTCAGCCCGTCGTACCGCGGGCGCACACGGTGAGAAGAACCGCAAATGCTGTTATTGGTACATTAGAATTGCATTACTGAAATGCTGCCTTCATTCTAGCTACACTATTCCAGCTGTTCGGCTCAGATTCGGGGTGTGAAGCTGGGCAATGCGGGCCGGTGTCACTTCAGGTTTGAGACAAACCGACCGCTGGGGAGATGGACCTCACCTGACACCATTACTCTGGATGTAGCAGGTAGAGCTGCTGAGAGATCTCAGCAAAGTTTCAGTATTTAATGGCGTGCGTTTGACTCTGTGTTTCTCAAATTTGTTCTTGTGTTTCCTTAGCTCGACTCTCCTGTCTAAACATCAACGACTCTGGAAGCGGACAGCGAGGTTTCTGGTGCCTGGCTGGAGACGAGATTCTGATTCTTCAAGTGCCAAAACAAAATGTCAGAATAAATAGTTAGAAGGCAGATTTGTTTTCTCTTCATAATTGTTTTCATTATTAATGGCCCATAACACAAAATCCATCAGTGCTGTAACTCTTGAGTTTATTCAAATGTTCTTCTTTCAATCTGTTATTTCTGGAGTCATTTTTTAACCATAATCATTTTTGGAAACATTGTATATTAAAGGAACGCCCACATTTTTAATAGAACTTCATAACTGATCAAAGCACAAACTGGAGAACAGGATTAACACCCAATCACACATGGGAAGGTATCAAATACAGATATTGCCAGAATTACAAATCAAGATTGACCACCAAAAGAAAATGCCAGCACAACACAGAAGAGCAAACAACCTCTGAAGTCTTAAATAATAGCCCAGCCCTCATGAGCCAGCTGGCCAGCATCAACTTGTTGACGAAAGTAGACGAAAAGCGAAGCATTTCGAATGTAAACACATTCATTTCACTGTTCTCCCAAGCTTGACAAAGGAAGGGCCAACTCACTGCTCACGCAACACCCTAGTGAAAACCTTGACCTGTGCAGCGATGCACTCAGGGTAAGTGTCAGTCTCTACATGGCTACTCAAATGACCACTGACAGTTTATGGAGCAACCATTTCCTTTGTGGTGACGTCGCACCGACTTGAGCCTTTAGATGACTCAGCACCAGGCGTGAAGCTTTCATTAATTTGGGCCACTTAAGGCGATTTTCCAGTTAGGCTTGTTTTCTAATGAGGCAGGGCAGGGCAATTAGGTGATTAGGGTTATGGCAGTACTGTGCTTTTTTAGGCATACAGAAATGGACAGAATCTACCTCTCTGTCTAAACTGTGAAGGAGTCATTAGATAAATAGATGACAAACTGGACGGAGTCACAGGCTCCGCACTTTTAAGGAACCGTTAATGTTTTATTTCTCCCGAGTCTGTTTTACTAAACGTGTGGTCGCAATCATCATTTTAATAACACTTCCAGCTAATAAGGAGGCTTGAAACTGTCAAATGTGAACAATTTCCTTGCCTAAACTGTGAAATAGAGGCGAGGACTGACTACACACCCAGTCGGCCCCCGAGAAGCATGTGAAAGAATAGAGAAACGGCAACAACTTTCTTCTCGGTGTCCTAGCAACCTGTATTTGTTACTTTTCCCAAGTATGCCTCAGTTTTGCAGTCTTTCCAGCCGTCCACCTCGTAACCCGCTTTCCCTTTTCACCACCTTGTGAGGAGCACGTCTGGGCCTGAAAGGTGAAAGCAGTCTTCACTGCGTGTGGGCGTGGGTGTGTGTGTGTGTATGGCGCTAGCCAGTGATTCATCTTAGGATTGTTGTACCAAATGGAAACATGGTGCTGGAGGGCAATGGTTGAGGCTATGCTGACAAGCTGACCCCAGGGTGGTTCAGTAGAGCTAACCACTGTCTATGAATGTGTACTAATCCCTACTGATCAGCTGAGCAACGTGAGTATTTGTATTATGTTTTTATGTGTAGAAAGACACTCAGCCAAATTATTAACTGCACCTTCCTATTGCTTGTTAACACAGAGAATGAGGCAATCACATGGCAGAAATTCAATCTATACATGGTAAAAAAACAACTTGACGTTCAAAACAAGCATCCGAATGGCATAGAAAGGTCAAGAAACAGGCAGTATTTTGTAAAACTAATTTTTTGGAGCTCTACATTATGTTATGTTAGTCCCTCATCAAAACATACCTGGTGAGTTGCCTTGATTCTTTCATACATGTTTGAGACATCCTTTAATCTCCCGTGGCAACCGTTCAGCTGTGCAGAACACCTGGGTGGACCTAGCCCCACCTTTGAGTCGGTGCAGTTTCCAAACTTCTGCTTCCCAGAGCAGCTTTCCCTCGCGACTCCCCCACTCAGTTCCTACAGACTAGCTCCAGCAATTAGCAGTCACTTGGTGGACCAGCACGTCTCCTGAGCTCATTATAGGAGCTGCTTCTCAGTGCAACACTGGTAAAAACGTTGTTAAAGGGTTAATGGAGGAGCCATGTTGTGATGACATCCTGAAGGGGGCGTTTCAGAAAGAACAGGAGTTTTTAAAACAGCAGAGGCCCAAATTCAAGGCATTAAATTACAAAGTCAAATTCCTTTTAAGTCATATTTGATATATATAGCATACTTTTACCAACTGAAGTTAAAATAGTTACTTGGTTGTGCTATGCAATATGCCTGGAAAACCATAATACTGCCCCTTTCAGGTATTTTCACATTTGATAGTCTGGTAGATTTTATTTGATTGGGGAACAAAATTGCATCATTTGTTCCACTTTCAAATGGTGAAGTTAGCTTTCACACTGCAATGTGTCAAACGACCCAAACCTTGTGAAAAACCTGTTTACCTACTCACCTGTGGTGGCGCTGCATTAAGAACCACTGAAGGAAACAACAAGAAAACTTCTGAAGACGACATTGTATGCAACTACAAGCCATTTCTAACTCTAGCAGTAGATTTGCACATTTGTTTTGGCTGTATTTACCCAGAATGCCCTGCTCTATATAGAATCAGTTTCCTGCTTTTGGTTCAATTATGTACCATTAAAATCTAGAGTGGCTAATCTGTCAATGAGGATGCATATTGTTTTTAATTCTTGGATCAAGGAGACTTAGATTTGATAAAAATGTACAATCGAGTCATTAATAAAACTTCCTCCCATTACACCGGGGGTATAAAAAACAGAGTCATATCACAAAGGCGACACACTTCATAGACAGCAGTTAAGTTGTACTACTTTCTTCACTTTAAAAGCCATGTAGCATAAGGAGAACAAGACAAAACAGTGTTAAAAATACAGCAGTCAAACAAACAGACAAAAAAATCAATAAAACATAGGTGGCAATCAGAGAGCAGAAGACAAAAAGAGACAACTCAAAAACAAAAGGATGACTTTCCGGATTTTTATTTTTTTTAGTTCTTTCACTTTTAATCTCAAAACCTCTTTTGGTAGCATATCCACTTTCCTGGGCCTTGCAGGAGACCATTTTGGTAACGCAATTTTCAAACAGAACATACAGCACTTATGGCACGTTAGAGAGTTAAACAGCAACCGTGTCAAGTTTCACAAATAACTGTCAGTCTCTACATGCAGTCAAACCCACTAATGGACCTGTGCTGGTTGCGTTTTCAATTCACTTACACCAGGTTCGCATACCAACGATTTGATTTAAAAAAAAAAAAAACTGCATCACAAAACAAAAAGAAGCTTACACTAAATCACTTCACGGACTAAATCCACATTCTATTTTAAAATGAATTTTTTAGGACGGTTACGGAACATGGAAATAAACTGTAGTCTCAAACACCACAACGCGGCCTTGACGGAGCCCTTCTGCTTTTTTCAGCTGTTGCCGTCACAGAAAAACTCAGGTAAGAGATTTACTAAACAAAACAGGGTCCAAATAGGAGAGCAAGGAAAATGAAAAGAGCGAGAGAAACATTACGAGACCTCTCCCTGTGTTTACCTTCGCAATTTTGTCCAATTTGTCTAAATTGCTTAGCTGACTTCTATGAAAAAACCCCCAAAAAACATGTTTAATGTCCAAAAAAAAAAAAAAAAAAAGCAGCAAAATATGACTGATCACCTTAATTTTTGTCCATTTGGCTCGAGTCTCTAAATTGTGTATTCTTTCCATGGCGCCAAACCACCCGCCCTGCATTTAATTAATTTCCTCTTCTTTTATAGGCTGTGGCTGCGACTCTACAGGAGCCTTTCTGCAGGTATCGTTGGCTTTCCTCTCACTGGAAAAGGCCAGACTGTTGGAGCTTCGATTCATCGCTACTTACACCCAAAATTACATCGTTTTTTTTTTTTTTTCCCCCCCCGTCTCTCTTTTTGTCTCTCCGGAGCTGTTTTTAAAAAGACATGGGAAGAAAAAATAAATAAAAATGGATTAGTTGGAAGATGAAATTACTGCCATCACAATCAATCGGAGTAATGTCTGGGAATGCCTCTCGTGGCACAGTAATGACTAAAATGGCTTCTATAACTCATTCGAGGAGGGCAAAGATCTAGCCCAATTTCCTTGTTGCTTTGGCTTCCCATGGATCACTGCTTAGTCGTTCTGTCGAAAGGCAAGAAAGAGATTTCAAATCACTTCCAGGAAGCGTTTGGGTTTGAAGCGCCCCATCGAGAGTGCAAGTTTTCAGATCTAATCTGTATGTAATCTGCTAATTTAGCAAACCCGTTGGAACACGGATGACGAGGGCACGCCGACATTTAAGGATGGGGCCTGGCGTGAGTGAGACGCTCTCGTTAACACACCCTGTCAGTTTCAGCTTTTAAAGCCTACAGCACCGACCGCATTCTGGCCTCGTTTCCGTCTCCCGTTAGCTAAAAGGTTGAATGTGTTTTCTTTCTCTGCTCCGTATTTATTATAATTCTGCGCTTGTTTATCTGAAGTTTTTTGGGTTTTTTTTTTCTAAAAATGAGTCACCACTCCATCATGTCCGGGATGGAGCCAAAGCTTGTTTCCATGAGGGTAACAAGGCCCTCTCTGGAGGGAATGCAATTATCGACCAAGTTACATCTTTTCCAGAAAGTATTCGCAGCGACTCCACAAGTATGTTCCATTTTGATTCAAAAAGGGATTAATAAAAAATGTAAAACTACTTTAAAAATTAATTTTTTTTTTTTTTTTTTTTACAAAAAAGCATTATGTGCTTTCCAAGCACATTGTGCCATTTCATACTACAATCAAGTAACAATGTTAACTTCAGTTGCCATAAAATGCTAAATATATCAAATATGACTTGGAAGAAACTTGACTTTGTAATTTAACGCCCTGAAATTGGGCCTCTGTCTTTTTAAAAGCTCCTCTTTCTGAAACTCCGCCTTCAGGAAGTCATCACGACGTCGCTGTAATAACGTTTTCACCAAAGGGAAGCAGAGGAGGGCTAATCATTTTTGACTTGTCATTTTTCAGTTTATCACATCAAAACGACATAAAATACATATGAAACTTGACACAAACCTCCGTGGTTGTCCACATGCGATTTCATCAGGAGGTCTAATAAATAAGTCTGAACTTGACTGAAACAAATGCAATATTGACCGGCGAATATTGCATTTAAATATCACGTCCCTTATTAAATAAAGGCAATTTTACAAAAGAAAATACAAAAGAAAGCCTATTATGATGAAGAGACTGATATAGAAGCTCTCACTATGTACAACAATTCAGCTGATTAGAAAACTAAAAACTAAGCCAACGTCCGTTTACCCTTCAGGTGTGTTTTAAGGCAGGTAAAAGTGTTACTGTTCTGCTGACTCATACCTCCACTGGGCTTTCATCTGAAAATGAAAGACTAAGACAGAGTGGAATAGTGAGACAAGTATCTAATGCCAGAAACAGTTTCTACCTTCCTGTGAAAGGAGGCAGAGACATGTTGGGGAACATCAGAGTTCCCCCGCCGAGCCTCCAGCTCTGTGTCGTTCCAGAAATAGCACTGCAGAGGCACTCTGTTTATTAAACTCAAACCTGATGTCTCTTTCTGTGTGTAGAGGACACAACACACACACACACACGCACACACACACACACACGCACACACGCACACGCACGCACACACACACACACACCCCCCCCCACACACACACACACACACACACACACACGCCCACACACGCACACACACACAAATATTACAAGAGTCAGGATTCCCTGCACTATTTTGGGCTTGGCACCGATTCAGCTGTTTGTGTTTGGTTTGAATATTTAACCACAATATATTGACTCAGGCCACAAGTTTTTTTTCTTTTTTTTTTTTGCGTCATAAACTTCACTTTAATCAATCAATCAAATTTTACCTGTATAGCACATTTCAGCAGCAAGGCATTTCAAAGTGCTTTACATCATTACAAACACAGAAACACAATGCAACACAGAATCAATAATCAAAACACGACATTAAGTCAAGTTCCATCAATAAATTTGTAATTGATTACGTTTCAAATACAATCCTAAACAGGTGGGTTTTTAGTCGAGATTTAAAAGAAGTCAGTCTTTCAGCTGTTTTACAGTTTTCTGGAAGTTTGTTCCAAATTCGTGGTGCATAGATGCTGAAAGCTGCTTCTCCTCGTTTGGTTCTGGTTCTGGGGATGCAGAGCAGAACCAGAACCGGAAGACCTGAGAGGTTCTGGAAGGTTGATACAATAAAAGCAGATCTTTAATGTGTTGTGGTGCTAAGCCGTTCAGTGGTTTATAAACTAACAACAGTATTTTAAAGTCTAGTCTTTGAGCTACAGGGAGCCAGTGGAGGGACTTTAAAACTGGTGTTATGTGCTCTATCTTCCTGGTTTTAGTGAGAACATGAGCAGCAGCATTCTGGATCAGCTGCAGCTGTTTGATTGATTTGTTGGACAGACCTCTGAAGACGCTGTTGCAATAATCAATACGACTGAAGATGAACGCATGGATGAGTTTCTCTAGATATGGCTGAGACATTAGTCCTTTAATCCTGGAAATGTTCTTCAGGTGAAGAGACACCTCTGGTTAGTTCTCAACACAAGTCTAGTTTGTTCCTGTTTGGATCCAAAACCTCCTGATAAAGAATGAAGCTTGTATGATGAGGTGAAACTGTTTAGGAGAGGAGTTTAACCAAATATACATCTTGTAAAGATTTTGTGTGTGCGGTGGCCAGTAAGTTGCAAAGTTACACTGTCGAAAATGAACAGCAATTATTTGAGTTCTTTAT
The DNA here is from genome assembly GCF_002775205.1 of Xiphophorus maculatus. NCBI lineage: Eukaryota > Metazoa > Chordata > Actinopteri > Cyprinodontiformes > Poeciliidae > Xiphophorus > Xiphophorus maculatus. The sequence continues at coordinate 21,596,700 of NC_036452.1, read as the reverse complement.
CCCATCATAAGAGGAAAAAATATAGGGCTTAATTTGACAAATTCACATTTTCACCATGTTAATCGTTTATAAATGCCACAGTTTAAAACTAAATATTTAATTTGCAGGTCAAATACTTGGCTAGCAATTCAAAAATTTTATTCCAACTGTTTAATTAGCAAACTGAATATTTAGCTCCAAACTAAATCTAAAGCACTTGGCCTAAATATTTAGTTAAAAGCAAAATGTTTAGCTCTGAATCCATGTCATTATTATAACTCCTGTGAGATCTAATGTTACTGTAGATCCATTGATAAATCCTGGTATCGGCATTAAAACGGCTCAGCCTGTGTTTTAAGCTAAAATGTTGTTTGTGTCATGAGGAAAAGAAATAATAATAAAGAGGTAAAACGAGCAACAACTGGAGCAAATCAGTCACAGCAGCAGGAGTTTATAAAAAGATTTGCTTTTATTTTGGTAGTTCACTTCCTGTTATTGGCAAATGAATTAGCAGATCGGAAAAAATATCTAGCTGTGTCAATTATTTAGCTTGAAGCTAAGAATTTCGTTTAGAAACTAAATATGTTGACACTATAAATTCAGCTTACAAACTAAGTAATTAACTGTATTTAATTTGGAGCTAAATATTTAGCTTAAAATATAAATATTTACTTTCTAGCTAAAACTTTTGCCTCAAACTAAATATTCAGATTGGAGCTAAACATTGAGCTTACAAATTAAGTATTTAGCTCAGAGATAAATCTTTAGCCTGACGTTATTATATTTAGCTTACAACCTAAGTTTTCAGTTTGGAGCTAAATATTTAGCCAAGAATATAAATACTTAGCTCAGAGATAAATATTTAGTTTGAAATTAAATACTTAGCTTACAAACTAAATGTTTAGTTCTCCGGGGCTACATAGGGAAAAACAGCTTGTTAATACAGACGCTCCCACTAACATTCCCAGTGTTTCCAGTGTTTCCAGTGTCCGTCGTGGCGCCTCAACATGATTAGAGACTGGTAGCATTTTTGCGCCTCACCGTGCACGATGGGGTCTCATTACAACGCCTCCTCCACTAAAAACCCTTTCCACTGGTGCAGAGGAGGCAGGGACTGATGGCACTTTCAAAGCCAAATTGTGTAGTTGAGGATATTTGGGCTGGTTTTCTCCCCAGAAGGCAAGAGCATTGTCACTGTCACAGTTTTTTATAACATTAAAGTATTTGTTTAGCTGTGTGACGATACTTGAATCCTGGATAGAGGATCTATCCAGAGGAGCTGGCAGCGTGACAGAAGGCGAGGGCATTTAGGTGGCGGCCAATCACTGGCTGGATCCACATTCATTGCTTCTTGTCATCTGTACTGTCCATCATGTTCTCCAACGGGTCTGAAAAACACAAACGAAAAAATGACTGTGTTAGATTTCAAGAACTTTTAGTGTACAAAATAATGTTTATGACAAAACTAAATAGATGAAATGAACTCTATGAATTACACTTTAGGATTTGTCAAGGCTTTATGTGCTCCAAATTTGAAACATTTTCAGATTTATAGTTTTGCAAATAAGACTTTTTTTCAGCAAAGACAAATGTATGCCAACCTGTCACTGTCTTCTTAAGTTCATCTCTGAACTTCTTCATCGATGCTGCATTTCCTCCGTTGGTAACGTCTAAATCCACCCAGCTTGAGCCAAACTGTGAGTCCAGCCTGGTAGCAAAGAGGTACACATGGTGGTTGAAAGGTTCCTCTCTTCCACTGTCTTTGGCCATGTTTGTTTTTGTAAAGATTCCAGAAAATCTTTTCACCAGAGACTGCTGGAGGGCTCTAACCAAGGGCCGGCACTGCATTCAGGTTTCCTCCATCTCGAGGAGGTGTGTGTTCAGGTCCAGCACAGTTGGAACCATCATACTAATAGTCACTGATCTTTCCCCTTGGGTCAGCTCTGTTGCTTCAGCAACAGGAGAAAGGACGGCACATAGCTCCTTTAGCCGGTTCCACTCCCGCGCACCGAACACCACATCCTCATAGTCTTTGCTGCACATTTCACTGAGTGATTTGTGGTCTAGATTTGTAAGCGCCTGTACTTGTTTGAATGTACTGTTCCAGCGTGCTGTGTTTGCAGCTGGAACACTTTTATTGACGCCAAACGCAGCCTCAAACTGACCTTTAAATTGCGAGCTGCTTTGTAAAAGGTTTGCGAACTTTGACGTTTTTGCTATGGTCCGAGAAATGGTCTTGACCTCCTTCAGACCATCATGCACGACTAACAGGAGAGAGTGTGCGAAGCAGGAAAGACCTTCACCAGATGACCATGGTAAGTCAATGTCTTAATGTCCTCCCACAAGTGTTCGTCATCTAAATGATCCTCTTCACTCTCACTGTCATCAGACTGCTGTTGAGGCATGTGTACCATTTCATATTGGCGGCATTGTCTGTTATGATGAAGCAAATTTTGTCATGAATACCATATTCCTCAGTGATCTCCTCAAAGGCAGACGCAATATGCTCTCCAGTGTGCCTCCCTGTAAAACGCCTGCAGTCCAGCAGGTAGGATTCATAGAAATCCTTTGATTTGTAGCACACATGGTCAGTCACCCCGAGAAAGGAGCATAGCCTGCGATCAGACCAGAGGTCAGCTGTTAATGACACAGATGAGCTACTGCTGAGTGCAAGGCTGGTAAGAATGTTGTTAGAGGGCTGACAGAGGAGCCATGTTGTGATGACTTCCTGAAGGCGGAGTTTGAGAAAGAGCAGGAGCTTCTTAAAGAGACAGAGGCCCCAATTCCAAGGCATTAAATGACCAAGTCAAGTTTCTATTGACTCACATTTTTGCTATATGTAGTACTTTTATACATGTCAGATGTATTTACAAAAATATATTTGTACATATGTTTTTATAACAACTGAAAGTGACACAATTAAGGATTAAAAAAACATAACTGAGTTTAGCAAATATAGGAAATGTACATTTGTGAGGTTTAAGTTGGAGTTGGGGGGTAAAAAAAGATGAAAAAGATGGAAAAATATGCATATCCATTTTAAAAAGAAATTCAGATTCATGAGACTGACACAATATGAAAGGTCTATCGTAATCCGGTTTGGTGAGACGTTTGAAAATGCCCTTCTCTATGGCTCACGGAAAATCAGTATGGATCAAAACATTTGTCTTTGTGTCTTTGCTTGTTTGTGTTTAGAGGCACAAGGTGGTGAAAGAGATTTACAGCCCCAATCAAAAAGTGGCTCATGGTTGGAAATGTAGCGTGAATGATGTCATAAAACCGTCCCAGCTCTGACGCTGTGATTTATCACGTCATATGGAAATCATGACCGAGGACATCACACAGAAAAAAACACACCAACACTGCGGAGCAACTCTCCTGTTCAGCGTCGGCTCCGCGCACGTCTGTCCACCGGCCCCTGCCAGAAAAGCAAACAGCACTGCTTCTGAATTATTTTCTTTTTTCGCTTTGGAGGTTGCACAAACCCTCCCCCCCCCCGTTGCCACCGACATGATGCATGGCGTCGCCGGCGTCGTCATCGGCGCGGATAATTGCGTCCACTGTGAATTGGACGCGGCCGTGCGCCGTAAATATTTTTGCTGGGAAGCGGGTTGTTATTGGCGCTGACGGGCCACACAGTCCAGGCCTTCCTGAGATGAACCCAGGCATGGCCCCGTGTGTCACTCTGTGTCTGTGATGAGAAGAAACATGAGCCACTCGCTCTGTGGCACTCGGTCCAACCAATGTGTGGAAACCACGAGGCGGAGCCGGCAGGAAAGTGGATGGATGATTGTCTCTTCATGAAAGACTCACTTTTGAGCAAATAACTGACATCGTGAAGCGCTCCTTTAAAAGGACAAGTGTAAATGTAAGTAGTGTGTATAAAACATTTATTAAAGATAACAAAAATATATACCGTTTCTGGTTGTGGATATATCTCACTGCTGATCAGTTAGTTATATAAAAAAAAACAAAATAAACCCTTTTACACTGCTCTGGAATGCATTTTTACTTGCAACTTTTTTGTATCTCATTGACTTGCCGATACTCAATTAGTCGAGTTTATCTTTGCAAACAACAAAAATAAGGGCCTGTAAATTATTTGTCCTAAAATAGCAGTTACGTCATCCACTGCTACAATTGAAATCTGTGCCATAAGTCAGAAAACCTAGCAGGTTTCTAGGGTTCCAGGTTTTCACCTAATCTTTCTGAAGTGCAATGAAACCTTACTCTAAACTAATTTCCATGTAATTTTTTATTTATCACCTACTTTATTTCAATCACTGTTCAACCACATGGATATCCTTGTTCTCGAGTTTTGCCACTTGCAGTTTTCTAAAGCTTTGGCATATTATGAAAACTGCTCCCAGTTGTGCCATTTTATTTATGAAACACATGCAGTTGGGCCTCTAAATGTCAGATTTCTTTATTATGCATAAGTCGCTACATTCATTCGACACCAAAGTTAAAGTTGCAGTAAGTAACTTTGATAAAAAAAAAAAATCTTTATAAAAGTTATATAGTTTTTTTCTTACATATTTCAGTCACTATGTTGTGACATTATGTTATGAGACCGAGAAGGTGTGAAAATATTGAGCTCCTTTGCCCAATGCTAACTAGAGAAATACACAGCTTGGTCAAAAACAATCCATCTGATCCAGCAACAGAGTCTCAGCGCTGACAAAAGTCAGTCACGTATTTCAGTGGGGTTTGTATTTCTGCAGATGGCAGCAGTAGCTCAGGGAGGAAGTGAAGGAGATCAATCTTTTTGTGCACAAATGATCTGTCTCCTAACACATTGTCCCGACATGGTGACAGATATAGATTTACTTCAGAAAAGTTATATAATGGAGCTTTAATCTGTACATGAGAGAGAAACGAGAGAAATGATTGGCATGTTTTCAGTTTCACACATTTGCACATGGTTTTGAAACAGCTCGTTTAAAAACAACATCAATGTATGTGCTGTTCAGGAAAGGCAGAGAAAATACTATTTTGATCAACTTTGATAAATTGCTTGAAATTCTGTGATTAATACACAGAAATACTTAATAAAGATGTTTATATTTATTCCAGCTCTGTGTGTTAAATATTTAGGTGTTTGTACGTAAATGTGGATCTCTCAGATGAATTTCAGTGATTTTGATCATGTTTCGCATTTTATTGTCACATACTGGCGCTGGTCTTGGTCTCAGGTTAGGTGGTCTTGACTACAACACTGATGAAAGTGCAAGCGTGCGATTTTACTAATGGAAGTAATAAAAAAAGAAGAAGTTGCATTAACCCTGTTTTTTTGCATCTAATTTAATTTGATAGTAAATAGGACTTTGACTGAAAAGCAAACTTGGGCACACGCATTTATTGAACTTGGCTAAATAAAACAGGAATGAAACATTCTGTTCTTGTTGCTGAAAGAGTACGCACACAAGGAAACTACAAAACATTGAGGATATTGTAGGATTTTTTTTATTTTGAACAGGCAAACCTGTGGACACCCTCGCATTGTTTCAGATCTGCAATCATCTACAAATCCCTCTCCTACATAGAGGCTACTTGGCTTGTTTCAATAGAATATTGTTTGTTTTGTTTATTACTGAAGAAAAGAAACAAATTCAAACGCAATTAGGATTTTAACATCTTTGTGGTGGTGAATAGATTGGACACCACTGACCCGGATCAAGAGCTATTTTCCAAAGGTATCTGATTGAGAAGTTAGAATAGGCTTGAAACTGAACGTTACCGTTTCCTTCCAATCTGGAATCACAAAATGCTTAAATATTTTTATTTTAAGCTTAATAACCATGTCAATATTTCCACTAAGCGGAGCTAAATTTTACTCAGCGGTCCTATTAGTCATAGTGAGTGAGGTGTGGATGTTGACACGTTGGTGTTACAGGATACGAGTCCATGAACCCATTTCAGCATCACACTGTCAGGGGTGCGGAATTTTCCCCGTCTCTTTCATGCAGGTGCAGAGCAGGAGAGGAACTGCGGTGAGTGAAAACTACTATCAGTCTGACGTGAACCAAACAAAAACGCAGATTCGCTCCAAGGCTGCGTGTTGGAGTACGTTTGCATGTTTCTCGTCGCAGGACGCATTGAAAGTTTCCACCCAATTACAGTTATGCCACTATATTACCACTTCCCCGGTTTCTCCCTCCTTCGTTACAGTTCGAAAAACAGAAATCAGAAAAGCACGCCCAGAATCCCGGCGACACAAAGCACGTGGGTGTCTGTGGGTGGGGAATAACCCCTAAACCGTCCCGACGCGTCTCGCATTCAAATTCCTACTGGCATTCCCGTTTCCCTCATCTCTCGGCTTTGGGTGTCAGGAAACAACGCCGAGCGCCCCGTACCTTCCGGGTACGGAAGGTAAACACAGTGAGGAGCAGGTGGTGCTGGGGGGATTTCTGCGCAGACATTTCTGTGATGTCTGGTGGCAATCAGGTGTAATGCAGGATGTCAAAGCCCGCAGCCGCTGGCTTCACATATCTGCTGCTCAGTGTTAGCTTTACAGATTCACTCTGGCGTATGGTTTCGACTGCTCAGCCCAGGGCCAAATTAGTGCTATTACCTCCTTTCCCCTTTGTGGCAAAGGGCTCAGCCAAGACAGACACTATGGGAGAAGAGGAAGAAACTTCAACCACAGTCAGAATAGATTTTGGACTCACTCACGTTGAGCGTCATGTGAACAAAAGGTGTTGTGTCGTTCATCAAGGAACTAGATCTGTTATGTCATCCAAAAAACAGTGATGCAGTATTAAGAAAAGGCCAAGACAAAATATGATAAAGATAGAATAACAGAGTAAAGTCGCAATAACACAAAAATACTTGTAATAGTCTGTAATTTTATTAGAAAAAGATTGTAATAAAATGAGAATAAAGTTGCAATATGAAAAAGTAGCAATAATACAAAAATAAGTTGATATTACGTGAGTAATAATGTGAAAACAGTCGGAATTTTACAATAGTCACAACGTTACTAGAATAAGTTGGTAATAAAACAAGAATAAAGTCATGATAATATGAGAAAAAGTCACATTGATGCAAAAATAAAGTGATTATATGGGAATGAAGTCATAATAATACCAGAACAGGGTAATAAATTAGGAGTGTGGTGTAATTTTATGAGAATTCCTCCAAGAATAAATATTAAAAAAATTAAGAGGAATGTTAAACATCTTGTGATGATATTTTGGTATCAGCTTTATAAGGAAGGATTTTACTCGGAAATAGTCTGACCTGGATAATTATCGAAGCTTCGCTTTCATTAAGAGGACTTTGCTTGTAATTGTATGACATTCTTCAGTTCGTATTGCTTATAGGTTTTTCAAAAAGTATGCAAGAAAACACTGTTCACTTCATCGTCTTTTTCCCAAATCTACCCAGGCCTCAAACGCTTTTTGAAGAACTTTGTGTAATATTTATTTCACACTCTTGACTAAATTTTAAGAAATTAGACAAGCCCTTCAAATATGTTGAGGAATTAAGAAAGTCTTCACGTGGACTGAAATGATAGATTGTTTAATCCACCAGACTTTTTTCTAGCACGTTAATATTATTATTGTCACATTACATTTTCATTACACAAAGTTCTGAAGACTTCACACAGGCTGTATTAAATTCCACAAGTCGTTTTTCCTCAAACCCTTTCCCAATCTAAAACTGGATTTGGTCAAATCTTTCTTCTCTTATTATACAACAACCATATTTTTTTCTGATATGGACAGTTACATATATATGCAAATAAAACAATTGGAAAATATGACTGAAAGATCTTTAACAATCACAACAAAATGTAAAACTCTAGGTGAAAAGAAAGGGGGCCTCTTCAGGCTTTAAATCTCAAACATTCATCAAAGTGATGATTACCCAAAAATTTCATACATAACATTTCTGAAAAACTGAGATCTTCTTGATGTAAAGCTGCATTAGTCACAGTGTAAGAAAGTATAGACATTCGCCAAGGCCTGCTTGAGTAAATAAAGGATTTCAAGAAAAATCACCTCCGCTGTGTAGGCAGTGAATCATTTCTAAAGTCTCCATTCGCTCCCCGACATAAATAGTCAGACCGCAGAATCCATCAATTTCCAAAGATCCCATAAACCATTGGTTAGAGGAAAACGGCCATCATAGTACAGGAAGTGTTGTTGCATTAAAGGTGACAGTCAAGCAGGAGTTAGGCTGGGCGTCCACACCCTCACTTTCATTCATATCTCCTCCGTCACAAAGGTGACAAGGCAAGCTATTGGTTTGGTCTAGGTGGAATTATTACAAATTTTAATAAAGTGGAATTATTTCGTTACACATGACGAAATTTGAAAATTTCACAAAAACTTTTACGTTTCGTCACGTTACAACCACAGTCTTCAAAGGGTTTTATTGGGACTCTATTAAATAGACTAAGGCAAGGTGTAAGAAGAGAAAAAAAATCAAATCCTACTAAAAATCCGACAGGTGTGGCAGTCACTTATATTCAGCGTCCCTGTTAATATTGTGTTATATACATTTTTTTACGAGCGTTTTGAAGTGTCGCATGAGAAAACATCAATGGAAATGACAAAATTTGAAACAACTTGAATTTTGTAAAAAAAAAAAAAAAAAGAAAAAAAGTTCTGACTTCCACTTAAAGCCATTTTTGGATTTCCCAAAGACAGTCAATGTGCTGTTAACAGTTAACGAGGAAATGGAAACACATTTGTCAAATATGCATGTGCCAGCTAGTTTACTCTACATCTTCATTACAGCCATGCTTCACATCAGCATCTGACAACATTTACCTGGTTGATAGAAAGTCAAATAGATAGATATGAACTTACACCTTTGCTGTTGCACGTCTCAATCTTTTATAAAACATTCCAGATACTGAGACTCAGCTTTGTCCCTTGTTCTCCAATCATAGCAAGAATTAGCTGAATTCCATGAACATGGTAGCTGGACGTGCTAATTATTTATTTATTTTGCCCGTCACATGATGAACTGCGTTGAAGTTTGTAACAATTTGTGGAAAAGTTCGGGGCGGGGGGGAAAAGTTCAAGGTGCAATAATTATGGCCACGGTGATCCACGCTGGCTGCATGGAAGGTAATTGAAATATGTTTCAGGATCGGCGTAAACCACAGAAGGAAGTTGGGAGTTGATGTCCTCCTAAACGTGAAAATGCCAGAACGTCTGTATGGTGTCAGCCCCAATCCGTATGAATGCAGTGTAAGGAGTGTGCCTCAACGGGGTCTCACATGGTCCGCCACGCCCCTGACTGAGCTGTGTGAAAGTGATTTGACACGCCACCAGGTACAGTGGTGGGGGGAGGAGGGCATCTACACAGCCTGATGAAGGGGCCGCTTTCCAGGCTCCTAAATGTTTGGCAGGACCGCTTTATAGCCATCTCAGAGCGATAAACTCAGGTTACAGGTCACCTGCTCTCCATTGGATACAATCAAGTGGCATTTAGTCTGAATAGACACGGGCTGTTATTGCAAACATATGTGCGACAGAGAGGCGAGTGGACGTGTGTGTTTGGCCTTGAATCTAATGCACTGCAAGGACCATTTTCCTAGCACATGCACTGTGGAGACCTACTGGTCCTTACGAGGTCCAAAGCCTGGGCCCCGTAAGACGAAGTGCTGTTTTTGGGTAAGGTTTAGGACTAAGGTGTGAACTGAGGTTAGGGTTAGGTTTGTAATGGTAATGGTTAGTTTTAGGGCAGAGGGGTGACCAAACTTCTGCCCTAAACCCTAAACACTCATTTTATGTAAGGGTTCATCAGGCTTTTTATTTTATTTTACTGATATCTAAAACAGTCAGTGAAACAACAGTCAAAATATAAATTCCAGCAACACAGGACCATGCGGTCTGCTTCGGTGGCCCTGGCATCCGATCTGTGAATTACAACAACACTGGGTCCGACAAAAACTATCAAATTGGACTGGCTCCATCTCTCGTTGTGAACTGACAAAATGCAAAACATTTCAAGGGGAATGAATACCTTTGCAAGAAACTTTAACTTTGGATTCTTCTTTTGTTTCAGCAAATACACGTCTGGTATTCAGTTTGACTCACAAATGTCTGTAGCTAAGCCCACAACCACGACATTTACTGTGCTAAAATTGCCACGTAACTATCAAGATCTGGAAGCAAGAAACTCTAGTTGTTAGATGATGAGATATGCTTGATATAGTCCAAGGATTGGAAGGAAACCGAGTACACTGGAGCGATAATTCTCAAACTAGGGGCTTTAAATATCAATTTTGCCGACTTGATTCATCAGTGAACTGTTTCACTCGAGTTTGGATTGGACAAGAATTTTGTTAGGATTATAACCAAAGCTCCATGAAACGCTGTCCAAGTGGAAAGCTAGAGAAAGGTTCAACCAAACCGCAGTCGTCTTACTGTACAGTCCAACTGTGAATCTTGACAAATCGGGACATCTCAAATTTGTTTCAAATGAACCAAGATCTTCTCAAAAATAAGCAGAGGATGTGCAGAAAAGCAGGAAGTAAAAAAAAACGAACAAAAGGCAAATTAGAGAAGAGTGGAATGAGACATTGGACACATGAATCATTTGTTTCCTTTATTCATTTTAGCTCAAAAAAGAAGATGCCATGATTTCTTTCTGCCACGTTGCATTTTAACTGGAGATGCAGGTAGAAGTCAGCTGATGACCAAAATGATCATTATCAATTGTTTCAGCCAGTAAGAAACTAAAACATGCTATTTTTTATCAATTGGAGACCACACCGTACCTAAGTGCTCAGAAATATACAGTTTGGGGCGTGCCGCGGTGGTGTAGCGGTTAGCGCGACCCGTATTTGGAGGCCTTGAGTCCTCGACGCGGCCGTCGCGGGTTCGACTCCTGGACCCGACGATATTTGCCGCATGTCTTCCCCCCTCTCCTTCCCCGTTTCCTGTCAGCCTGCTATCATTTAAGGGACACTAGAGCCCACAAAAGACCCCCTGGAGGGGTAAAAAAAAAGAAAAGAAATATACAGTTTGTACATTTATATGCTTCAAACCAGAAATACAAATATGGCTGAATGCAACAACCCTTTTCTGTTATAGCTTTTGAAGGGAAAATAGTATTCCTATTTAGGTTACATGCAGTTTACAATTACAGACTAATCTATCCTAATAATGCAATTACTTAGATTTGCTTAAAATCCTTGTCCTGCATTTGATCATTAACATATTCAACTACCTGAAGTCAGGTCGCCAAATTATTTGGTATTTATGTTTTTATTACAAATTTGCTCAAAACTTTGTCAATATTCTGCTAATCCTGGAAAAAGAAAAAAAAAAACAGAACTATTTCGCAATTGCAGTGTGCGTTTTGTGGGCTACAGTTTGTATGTGTGAAGAATTCAGAAAAGAAACATAAAATGTAAACTACTGTTAGATCAGCTGGTAGCAGCGGTAGCTAATCTACCGCAGCAATCACTTATTAATAAAACATACTTCTGCAACAGACTGAATGTTCTGTGCTTTGCGTAAAATATTTGAGTGTTTTTTGGTGTCGAGTCCTGAAACACAGACTGGCGTTGTTGTCAGTAGCTATGGCAACGAGGCTGCGTGTAGCTTGTCCGACAAAAAGGGCGGGAAAGAAGTGGTTTTGAGTAGTACTTGTGTTTTTTCCTTTGCTATGGAGCGCAGCACTAAATTCATAATACCCAGATTTTCAAGTTTCGTTGTGTTAACGGAATTATTCTACCGCGGCAATGCTGTGTTTTTTACTTGACAGGCAAAAAAATAATAATAATTAGCACATCCAGCTACCATGTTCATGAAACTCAGCTGATGTCTATGGATGGCAAGTAAAAGAATAGTCTTTTTGCCCTCCAGCGTTGTATGCATGCGCGAAATTTCCATACGTGAATAATAACGTGTGGTGTCTATATTTATAAATCGGACCAAGTCAGGGCCTCACCAGCTGTGAATCTCACCGCACGTCACCGCTAGTTAGGCGTCATGTCAATACCAAAATTCACAGTATCATACATCCTGTCCAGCCAGTAAAAGCCTTACAAAAGCAGATCTGAAGTTGACCTAAATATTCTGATCGATGCATGTCCGATTGTGTTACAACAGTTGTAAAAATTAGCACAACTCTCCTCTAAACACACCCAAACGGTCTTACACTTACTATTTATTTAAAGCTATGGGCACATGGTAGGTACATTATATGTGAAACCCAGCAACCTCACAAGACTCTAGATAGATTTAGCTTTAATGCACCTTTTACTGTACACTTCTGTAGTAATACTAAGACAAATTGTGTATCTTAACCTAAAAATGGAAACAAATTGTGGGATTTTTTGTAGGTAAAAGTTTATACAAACTGAGTAAAGGCAGAGCAGAGCAGCTTTTACCGTTTTATTTTTGAAAACACATGGCGAGTGCCGCTAATGTGAGACCGCATCATGAAAATGGATTGAGTAGAAAAGGGTTTCTATGCCCACGTCTGTGTTACGAGACCAGACAGAGGGTATTTTAAATAAATACAGGATGCCACAGAAATGTACACTTCCCTCTGGAGGATCAGGAGCCAGGACTGGATCTGCACACCTAAACACTATATTCATTATACCTTGGCCTCATAAAGTGATTACAGTAGAGCTTGATGATTGGGGGTGAATTCGCTGCCAGGGAGAACTTTCCAAACAGAAAACGGTCACCCTTAACGGATCGCTCGCCAGGTTTCCCTGTTTTATCACTCTCAAACACCCAATTTCATTGTCAGTGTTGCTCCTTCGCTAATATACTCGCTCTCTGTAAAAGTGTCAAAACGCACCCAAGAAGTTTTAAAGCTTAAAAAAAAAAAAAGGGTTATTCAGAGGAAAAATCGCCATGTAGATTTGCTTATAATGTTAGTTCTTGTTAATCTGTGACATTTTAGAGTGGGTTCAGCAATTACTTTGTGATGAAGTGGCGCAATTTTGCTTTTTAGTGTAGACGCTTTCCATCCACCCGCCTCGTATGTTCCTGTTTAACTTTCATGCATCTGGATGACGGTCAGTGTTAAATGAATGGAGGGCGTGCAGGGAAGTTGCACTTAATTGCAGTCGTGTGGACAAACTTCCAACATGACTAGGCTTCACCTCCCTAACACAAATGTGATTTTTTACTGTTAACCCTCAGTTGTAAAAACAATAATTTTGTTCCAGGCTAAAGCAATTTGGTTTTTGTCTGAGTGCCTTTCAAGAAAAGCAGTCTGGAGTCGCAAAGGCTTGATGGGCAGCTTCACTAATGTTTAATGGAGATGGTGACGTCATAGCGACGATGGTGTACGGGCAAAAGTACGGACCAAGACGTTTGCAAAGACAGCTGGACTTTAGTGTTCAGTAATGGGAAGGAAATATTAAACTCATCACGCCAAATAGAGGTTGGCATTAGAACCCCTTTGGTATGGCATCTAAATATGAATAAAGAAAACGCCGTCAGTAGAAATCATACTTATATTTGAACTTTGCGTTATAGTCTCCAAGCCTAAATGCAAATGCAAACAGCTAAATGTCGAACTTAAAAAAAGTTTGGTCTCAAAGGACCAAAGTGTCAAAGGTGTGAAACAGCAAATAAGCTGAATGAGAAGCAGCCTGATAAAACGTTTCTTACTCTTATCAGCTGTGTATCAAGACAGTTCCAGATGTTAACTATAAAAGGTTTGCATGTGAGTCTTGCTTACAAATTTCCTTGTGGAATCTTCAAAATCCCAGCAAAGTTCTGGCAGTGACCACTATACAGACCTGCCACCACTCAACTGTTACTCATGACCTGATCTTCCATGCATACACTAATACACCACTAAATGTGCTGCTGTCTGACTGTCTTGTGACAATAAAGAGCTTGTTGAGGGGAAACTTGGGATGGAGTGGAGTGGAGTATTCTGGCCTAATGCGCTCCTTTCTTTTAGCTTCACTTGTGTCGGGACCAGCTGGGATAAAGAGTCACAGGAGGAGATGGAAGTGAAACTTCACAATTTCATTTAGCTCTGGACTTTGACTGGGTCACCCTAGCACACAAATGTGCTCTCTTTGTAGAGCTGGATGCATATTGTTGTCCTGCTGCAAGGCGAGCCACCAGCTGGTTTTCTTCTGGGATTATCATGTCCAATTTCCCATCAAGTCCGAACAGAATCAGCTCAAAACAAAAATCCAGTCCTGCTGAATAAAAGTTCCTCCAGGGCGCGATGCAGCCATCTCCGTGACACCGGTGCATTCTGGGAGTGCAGTTAGTTTCCCTCCACATATACTGCTTCCATGTAGGGCAAAGTAATTAGTTCTGAAGCCCTGATTCTGTTGGAAGGCGCTTCTTTTGTTGCCATGACAGCCGTTTATCTTGTGCAGTAGATGCTGCACTTGCATTGCAGCTGGGCTTTTGCAGCTGTGTTATAAGGCGGTGATTGTCTTCCACAGGTGTCTCCCTCATAAAAAAAAATGCATCAATGTCCACGCCTACACACACACACACACACACACACACACTCTTTTCCTCTGTCCACGGTTAAAATTATGAATAGACTCATTTGCGTGAAGGAGGAAGCAAACCATTAAGGTTCCGTTTTTATTCGATGTAGATTATAAGTAGTTTTATGTGGAATTTGCACATTTCAGCCAATAGGACTGAACGCTGCTGCCTCAGCCTTTTGCAAAAAACCCATCCTCCCTCCCTCCCCCCCGTCCTCTCGATTCTTCTAGAAAGAAACAAAAATTGTTTGCTGAAAAACTTTTTCAGCTTCCCTGTTTTTGCTCTGCGGTCTTCAAATCAACCGTCTTTTTTTTCCTCTTATTTTTATTTTATTTTCCTCGAGCCGCGTGCCAGACCTGTCGCCACCCGCCCGCCTGAATGCCTTCTTTCATGGGCCAAGTGAGCTGACCAGGGAGACTCTTTTTCACTGTTTAATACACTTTGCCTTCTTTAATTTACTTTTCTTACATAAAAAAAATAATAATAAAAGCATATACCGAACATTGCAAAGTATTCATAGCCTTTAAACTTTTTTTCTTTCTTCCAATTTTATGACATCAAAACCAGAAACAGATTTCAATGATTGGGATTGAATGGGATAGAGCGATACAAGCTAATGATCATAAAGTGTAAATGGAACATTATTTTTATTACAGTTTGTATTTCGCTCCCAATAATCCGACACCCTGTGAAATCCAGTGCAACCAAATGTGTTTAGAGGCCTGTGTGTGTCATTTACTCTCAGTGCAGGTCCAGTTCTTTGAAGGTCTCAGAGGTTTGCACTCAAGTTAGCGAAACTGGTGAGGCTTTTGTGCTTGATACACGCCCCTCCATAGACGGGTCCTATAAATAAATACAGTCGAATCTGGAGTTCTTGGAGTGAAATTTTAAATAAAACTATTTAAAATAAAAAAAACTTAGCCTGGTGGAAGGGGCAAGTAAAGCCTGGCAGCCTGCCATACTTATAATACACTGTGGGAAATCCTGTAACAATATGCTGGAAAAAGCGATAAAAAAAAAAAATCTGTCATTTTCGATTTCCATGCCTGCCCTATTACTGTGTGTTGGCTTATCACATGCTGTCCCAGCACCTCACTATTTCGATACAATGTGAGAATGTGAAAATGTTCAAGGGGTATGAATATTGTATAATCTTCATTTTACCAACTTTTAAACTTGCAGCTTTTCTTTGCGTTTAAAACACTCCACACGTCTGATGTGCATACATTTGCAGACTCATACGGATCTTGCGTCTCCTTTTCCCCCCTCATCCGACGTTCCTTCCTCCTCTCTGTTTGTCGACCTCAGGTCAGGAGCCAAATTTATGGTTCCTGGTCTGTGGCCAAGGCCAAAAAAAAAAAAAAGGGCGTAGCATCCCTCCTCTCAAACCAGGTTTGGATTTCAAACGCATGCCAGCTCGGTCCAGTTGCAGGGAATGGCTGGAGTCGGACCACCTTGCCCCCCTATCTCAAAGCTCCGTCTGTTTACTGGATGAGGTTGGCGCGTGTGTGCGTCTCGCGGGTGGTGAGTCCACCCACCACTTGACTTTTATATTTAATTTGGTTCTTGACGCTGGATGCTATTTTGATCGTGGCCAATGAAGGGTGCTCTCCTACTCTCTGACTTTTTAAGGTTTTCTTGACACCCGATGGTGACATGCAGAGTCTGACCGTCCGGAGGTTTGCGGTGGGAAATGAAATGCGTCGCAGGACGGCAGAAGACAGGCACCATTTCTGTCTTTAAAAGCTTCGTCATGGGAGAGGTGGACTGGGGTTGGGAGGGTGAGGGGGTTCTCCGCCTAGGTGGCCTGCGGATGGAAGCGTTGCGGTCAGTTGATTTGTCGTCCCAAATGTTTGCTGAAGTTTGCTGAAGGTGGAAGCAAAATTATTGCAATTTTTCATCGGGAAACACCAGTAATTGGCACAGCCGTGCTGCCAAATACCACAGCGGTTCCCTTCAGATCCAGGCCTGGTGCGACTGTCGCCTTTGGAGTCCATAATTATGCAAATCCTACTTAGAAGAGAGTCTCTGAGAGCAGCGGTTAAATCTGAGTTTAAATCAGTGACACCCCATAAAAAGAAAGCATTCACAGCACCGATACTCCCTGTCAAAAGCATGAGGTGTCTTGAAAAGTATTCATACCTCTTGGTCTTTTCAATATCCTGTTAAGTTACATGAACAAACTCTAACTTGTTATATGGGGATGATGTTTGTGGAACAAGAAAAGGCAAGAAATGTGTTTTTTTTTTTTTTTGTACAAAAATGTAAAAGAATCCTGGAAGAGTGGCTTGAATTTCCTAAATTTATCTAGATGATCTTTTGGATTTGTATCTACCAGTTTTACATATCAAAAGTCTGGAAACTAAATGTAAATCAAACAGGATGGAGACTTCTTAATTGGATTTATATTTGGACATTGACTGAACCATTGTAATGTACATTTAAACCTTTATTGAAAAAACACAGCAATAATAAAAAAAGATGTGGGTCTTTTTTTTTGTTTTTTTTTACATTAGTATGTAATGTATGCTCTTACTTTGTAATGTCTCACCTGTTGTGTGGTAAAGTTCGAGTTTTTGGAGTTTTAGGAAAAATATCTGCTCACTTGTGTTAAGCTGGAGGGTTTAAGGATTTTAATGGGCTGGTAGCCTCTATTCCACCGGACAGGAAATGGACAGAGAGATAGAAGGGGGGGCAAGACATGCAACAACGGTCCCAGGTTCAGAAAGTAAACCCTGGATGGCAGAGTTGACGACTAACTGCCTGTCTATAAATTGCACCCGCTCTAAGGCTACACCATGCGCCGCCCCTAAGTTGTTAGATTTCCTTAATGTTTCGGATTGTCACAGTTCAAAGAATAATAGTTTTGCAGACCTCTGTCGCATGCTTTTCCCTTCTTTTCCCCTCCTCCAGCATCTCTCCACTCTTCCTTTCCTGTCTCCTGAACAGGGCTGTAGCTGACTAACATCTTAGCTGCACATTATCCTCCAGTCGCTGGGGAAGTCTGCTAGAAACAGTGCCGGCTCTAACCCATACATCTCTGCCTGGTCGCCAGGCCAGGAAGAGTCACAGACCATTTAACTCGTGTATTAATGACCAACAAGAACCCAGTGCCTCCAGAATGAGAGTATAGGAACCTACCAAAGTGTGTACAGAGGCCAAGCCAGAGGAGGCGCAGAGGTGCCAAGGCAAAGAGAAATGAGGTGTGGGGAGGCGAGGCAGAATAAAAACAAAACACTGAAAAAAACAGATAAAGACTGAATGATTTTTTTTTTCTCTCTTAAGAAAAGTCATGTTTGGAGCAGAGTTTTGAGTTAAGGAAATAAACAAATGTCAGAAATTACATTCAGCAGTGATTCTCTGTCCAAATGGCTCCAAGGAAAAGCGAAAACAAAGACACCTCAAGATACCTTTCAAGTATGCAACATTCATGACTTGCAACTGATGTGCGAACACCTCAGAAAATAAGCAAACTACAAGCTACAGCCGCTCATGTGAAGACTCTGAGCTTCATGACAGGTTGTGCATCGTATTAGTCAACTGTAACAATCACATTGTTTTAATTGAAATGAAAGCAGATTTACACTTCAGTGCAAAACAACATAAAACGTTCCTTCAATACCAACTTTAACATAGTAAAATGCAAAATAAGGTATGAGTATAGGTATAGCATGGAAAGGTTTTTCATGGTTTCAAATCGATAAAATTCTCAGAATCTTCATGCAGTTTAAACGTGTATGGAACACATGGTAAGAGTCGCTGCACTTTCTCCTTCTGCTCCTACATACTGTTATATTCGTAGTTAAGCCCAAGGTGCTAAACGCTCACCATCCACCGGCCATCAAAGGAGACGTCAGCATCTTACTCAGGCGTTGGAGGGATTTTACAGAATACATTTGAAAGACACAGAATTGTGTGATGCTCTGAGAGCTCTGGTGGAGCCAGCCGCACATCATTCGAAAACACAAAACAAAACAAAAGCAAACCATAATCCTCCTACCACTTCCTGTTGTCTTGTTTGACGTTTTCGCCAGTAGCAATCTCCTGCTGGTGATCACATAACTCGTGCGATGCAAAAAAAAAAAGGGCTTCCATTGCAGTTTTGTGAAATACATCTTTTTCTTTAAGCTAATTTATTTTCGCTATTTCAATTTGCGCAATTTTGCGATCTGTGGAAACGAAGCTAGTGTGTGAAAGGTTCAGTGGACAAGAGTGGGGGAAAAAAATGGGAGGTTTGTTGAAACAGTTTGGTGGATCAGCTCGTCTCTCACCCACCAGCCCTCCTCTCTTTGTGTCCAGCTGAGACAAGGGGATCAGAGACGGAGAGATAAAGGCACATTTTAATCAACCTCTCTCTGCTGGAACACTGACCTCTGACCTCTAGGCCAGACCACATCCCCTCTGCCCCTGAGCAGTTCCACTGCTCAACAACAGACATAAAGGGCTGCTGGTTTGGCAGTGTGAAGGGGTCACTGGGACCACTGGGGGACATCAGAGGCCTGACAGCTCCCCACCAGACTGGGACAGTCCCCTCAGGTGAATCCCAAACAAAGTAAGTCCTTACACCTCTAGACATTTTGTCAGATTACAACTGCGAACATTAATCTGTTTGGCTAGGATGTGATAGAGCGACACAAAGTAGAGCATAATTGTGAAGCGGACAGGGGAAAGATCCAAGGCTTTCACAAGTTTTTGCAAATCAAAAGGAAGGAATAAATTGGTATTTATTCGCAAGTCTTTGGCTGTGCATTTCTGCCATCTTTACGCATCTATAGGATGACATTTGTTGATTCTTCCATGCAACATAACTGACGCTTGGACATATTGCATGAAGAGCATCCGTCAACGTCAATTTTCAAGTCTTGCATCATCTTCTCAGGTGGATTTAGGTCTGGCTATACTTAACACGATTATGCTTTTTTGTAAAGCCTTTTCTCTTTGAGTCTTAGGAAGCATTTACAGCAGGTGAATGCAACCCAAAATGCAAATGTTTTTGCCCATTTGACTTTTTCATGGCAGTCTGAATGGTCCAATTCTCAGCTATTCAGCCCCTCAAAAAAAAATCAGACTTTGTCATTTAAATGTTGCTAAATTGCATACGTACCCGAAATCTGGTTCCTCTGTCATTTTTTCAGTATTTCAGCTTCTGATTTTTCTTTGTCTGTTATACTTGATGCCAGTACCATTTTCTGTACTTCCTGTACAGTACTTTTTACTGTTAAAATCTCAACTTCACCTTTCTGACTAAACGATTGAGCTGCTCTCTTTGGTTCAAGTATTTACTGCAATTGTCCTTCAATTATTGATCAACATAGAAATAGATTGACTCTACAATGTGACAACCGACTCCTGTCTGAAATGTTATTGGAGCTGCTGCTGTGTAAGTGTAAACAGTGACACCGGGGTGCCGCAGACAGACAGTTTAAATATGCATACACACACCTATGTGAATATGAATGTAGGCCCACACACAGAAGCAACGTTCCTCCACGTATACGCAATCAGAGCTTCCTGTTTCACCATCCTAGCCATAACGCTGTGATGTCACAGATGAGGTCACTGCTTAGGTCACTGGCAGCAGCCGCGCTTTGAGATCGCCCACATGCCCCCAGACAGCGATTATGACTTTGTGGATCAACACACATTTGCAGCCACACATGAGATTGCACAGCTGCTTTCTGGGTCATCTTACAGAGCTCTCTCTCCTTGAGTCTGAGAAATCTTCACACCGGGTATCCAGCCAGATCAGAACGCTTTGGGTGGAGAGTCAGGGCGGTGGGTGGGGGGCGGGAGGGGCATGCAAAAGCCACACAGCTTTAGTGGAAAAACTTGACGGCCAATACAATTGTGGCTCACACACATTTTCTCTTTGGCTGTGAAAGTTCCAATTATTCAATGCATTTTTGTTAAGGCAGGTACTTAGACGCATTAATTGAAATTAATTTCAAGCCAATTTTAAAACAATTTAATTATTGTTTTTTTTTTTTACATACAAAACTCCAGAGTCGGAACCTTTGCTGTGTGTTTCCGGTACGCCTGCAACTCTGACGCACAAATGACATCTGCAAAAAGCAACAGAGAATGAAGCTGCTTCTCGTGGTACACTGGGGGTTCAAAAATGATGTGGTGGGATGCTGAAAAAGGCCGCTGTTGTGTTCAAGTTGTGCTAAAAGGAGTTAGTCTATCAGCGAAGCTATTCAAACCTAAAATAGCATCTCAATGCTGAACACTCGTGTTGCAGCAGCACAGACGTCCCCACTGCTAATGTTAGCATCTAAATTTTTTCAAAAGAAGTTTTTTCAAGGGCCTTTTTAAGTCCTTCCTCCTTTGGTTCTGTCATTTTTTCCGTCTTTTGTCCATCTTTCTTCCCTCGTGTCCTTTATTTCTTGTTTTCTACCTTCCATTTTTTTGGTCCATTGTTTTACCTTCCTTATGTTCATTTCCTCTGTCCTTCCTTGTACTTTTCCTTCCTTTCTTCCTTCATTCTGCCTTCCTCTTCATTTTCCTTTTTCCTTCCTTGTGCTCTTTTCCTGTCTGTTTTTCCTTTCCGTTCTTGTTTCCTTCTCTGGTCTTTTTTTCTCTCCTTCCTTATATACATACCTCTTCGTGTTTTTTTCTTTCTTGTTTCCTCCTTTGCATAATTCGATACTGAAAATCTGACTACTCTAGCAATATTTGCCATAAACACACCCTAAACTTTGTTATTTAACATCTGAAGAACACCCATAAAGGGTCTGTAAAAGTAAGAAAAGATTTGGATTCAGAGCAAAGCAGGTACTGGACACAATCCAAGTTTTTCTTACCCCAAACACCGGCTTTAGCTACAGCGGACCACCAGTACGCAAATATGTGGACTTCACATAACCCATTTACTCTCTCTACGGAGGCAGCTGGGTTGTGTGTGCATGTGTGTGTGTGTAGTGGGGGGAGAGGGTGTGACATGTCCTCTGTGTGGCCGCGCGTTCCCAGCGGGGCCTCAAATGACCTCTGAATGCAATCAGGCTCCGATCTGCAGTAATGGACTTTGTATTAGGCTGCCCCCTCGCCGTACCCTAATTACACACAGGAGGCCGCACGCTCCCACTCTATGCCGCCCCTACTGTGCACCCCTCCGTGCGAGCGTGTTTGTGTGTGTGTGTGCATATGACATCATGGTCGATCGCAGATTAAACTTCTCAGGGAGCATAATGCGCCGTGGAAGCGGAACATGCCCGCATGCACACAACGCAACCATATAGTCGGACGGAGGGAGTTTATTTATTTGCCTTGATGCAGGTTCTACAAACACAGTCAGTCATTTTCATTTTCACGTATCAGTTATCTGATCGTCTCTCTGCTCGTTCTATAAAGTTTCTTAGACGCTCTTTCGTATTTATGTCCAAGAATGTTTTTGGATATTTTTTGTCATATGCTTATAGAAAAAAGATTTTGATTATGTTTTCTGGTTCTAACCGTGTGAGGAAAAATGGTTCTAGTGCCAATCTGGCAGCAGTCCCACTCAGGACATTTGACCTTGGGGAAAGTTTTTTTTTTTTTTCCCTCCACTTTTTTTTTTCAGCCCCTCTTTCCTTTTCCCCTCTCGCAGAGGCTAAAAGGCTCAAAAGGGTGGAAAGCAAAACATTTTCTTTAGTCTCCTGGACGCCAGGTTGCCTAAAAGGTTCCAAAGCCGTTTGCATCAAACCTCGACCGTCGAAACCACAAATTCTGTTTTTGTAGCCATAAAACTCCCCCCACCAAAAAGAGGAGGAAAAAAAAAAGAAAACAGATTTACATTCAGTTCTGATAAATTCAATAAAAATCGAAACTGGTGTACACCCCATCGGACAGCACGGTGTTACATACATGTTTCAGTGGCTCTGCTTGCGAATGCAGAACCATGACAACACTTATCTTTAGTGAAATATCACTAGGAAAGATTTGGAGTTGCAGTTTCAACCAGTTTCTCAGAAGTGAACGTTTTTGAAGGGGCCAGTAGACTACATTTAGAGCCAGAGTTGGGTTTTTACGCATTTCTTTTTTAATAGAAGAAATGATTGTTTTAGATCTGCCTCAGGAAATCTGAAACAGAAGATCAAAACATGCATGTCAACAAACATGCAGTTCTCGCCAACCAAACTCTGTATAGTTGGATCATATTCACAAAAAACTGCAAACGCTAAACCATGGATACATTTTACATTTAAGATTTCATCCTAAACGCTTCGGAAAAGTGTTCATTTGCGCCACTTTTAAATTGCAGTTGAGGCTAGGTCTGTCACTTTAAATTCTGATGGACAATAGATTGTCCCAGTAATTATTGCGATAGACGTTTTTAAGGAATAGTGGCATAATAATAGCAGCCGGCTTTTCCTCTCAAACACTAAAACTTTAATTTTGTAAAGGACACTCCACGCTGGAACTGGAAGACATTGCAAATATTCTAAACAAAACCACAGAAAACAATAAAGCAGGAATAATAATATATATAAAAAAACAAACAACCCACATACAACCAAAACCATGAATAAAATGAATTATGATGGTTCTGTAAACAAAATTGCTCTTAAAAATATTAATCATCAGAATAAGTATCTATTCTCATTTTAATTTATCGTATGATTAACTGACTAATTGCTTACAGGTTTAGTCGAGTCCACATAAAATTATTCCAAATGCTACAGGAGGACATTTTTATCGAAGTAAAAGCAGAGACGACACCGGCTAATGCAGGACTCTAAAAACCTCTGGATGATTCTGGTATCTCCTGACTGATCAGTATTATATACGACACCAGGTTCTGTGGCTCTGCGCTCATAGCTGGGTGGAAAGTTATGCAAAAAGCACATATGTTGCGTGGCATTATGCATCATACACGCGTGTTTCCAGCAGTGACATGTTTACAGAAGGACCACACGTAAAGTGAAGGACTCCTGCCAAACCTGCTAAACATCCAGCTACAAGTGTGTCAACAGGCGCACGCGCGCACATTCGCACGCTGCATGGAAAGCCACAGAAATGTTACCTGGCAGTGTGCTATGTTTTGCTGTAAGTGTCTCTCCCACCCATATAGCTCGTGTTTGTCAATATGAACTATTTGGGCAAACGTTCGCTGAGGTCGGCCGAGCTGTCGCTGCCCTCGGACTCGCGGCCTCCAGGTATGCGCTGTGGTCGTAACCGACGCTGCTCGTTGGAGGACTTCCACAGCCTTTCAAATAAGGCAAGTCCGGCAAAAATAAACACGTTTTGCACTTTAAACATTTTTTTTGAACAAGGACATGGCTTTTCCTTTAACGTGAGCCGGGATCGTGTTGCATTCAATTCATCATCATTTCTAAACACTCGAAATATCATACGTCGGGTTTGTTGGATTTATTTATTAAGGGGTCACTGAGGTGTGAAACTCAGAGCGGTTTCCCTCATAATAGTAGCAGCGGCATGTTCCAACGTCTTCCCTCAAACTTACTGTACATTTCTATACGTAGTGTGTTTAAAAAAACAAAATCTAGAAAACATGAACAAATAGGTAACACTTAGTGTTGATCTGCAGAGAGTAAGAGAAAGAATCGTCACCTTCCTAACAGAATGGTCCGTCATTTTTTGCCAAAAGTGATTTTGGAAACTGTTACTGCAGTATTACAGGCTGATCTCCAGCGTTCCATTCATCAGGAAAACGATTGAAAAATCTGCATTTCTAAAGTTACATAGTATCTTAACATCGACCTGCTGCTTTGACGTCTTTCGGTCTGGTTTCTGTGCTCACCACAGTACTGAGACCGGCCT
The DNA here is from genome assembly GCF_002775205.1 of Xiphophorus maculatus. Taxonomy (NCBI): domain Eukaryota; kingdom Metazoa; phylum Chordata; class Actinopteri; order Cyprinodontiformes; family Poeciliidae; genus Xiphophorus; species Xiphophorus maculatus. The sequence goes on along the minus strand of NC_036452.1, from coordinate 21,572,506 downwards.
AGTCAAAGTGTTCAATGACATCCACTTAAATACAGACTGTGGAAGAACCACAGAGCTGGTTCTATCGGACCTCAGTGCAGCTTTTGACACTGTTAGCCATGACATATTACTGAAACAACTGGAGAGTTGGGTCGGACTCTCTGGTCCAGTACTCAACTAGTTCGAATTTCTAACAGATTTAACATGAAATCTTCAACCTTTAAGAACAGGGATTTTTTTTTTCAATAGGCAACTTGTCACTGTATACATACCATGTGGAGTACCCCAAGGTTCAATCCTGGGACCCTTTCAGTCTAATATCTATAACCATTAATAAGATTAGATACCATAACTATGCAGATGACACACAAATCCACATTACGATGTTACCAGGTGACTCAGAACACATCCAATCACTGAACAGACACTTAAAACAGATAAATGTGTGGATGTGCCGCACTTTTCTTCAGCTGAACAGAAACAAAACTCAAGTTAACATCTTTGGACCTAGAGAGGAACGATCTAGAGTCAATGCACAACTTCAGTTACTACCACTACAAACTAGAGATCATGTCCAAAATCTAGGTGCAATGATGAACTTTCAGAGTTACATAAAGACTGTTGCAAAATCAGCCTTCTATCACCTGAAGAACAGCTGCAGCTGATCCAGGGAGATAGAGCACATCAACCCAGTTCTAAAGACCTTCCACTAGCTCAGATAATAGACTTTAAAATTCTTTGTTTATAAATCATTGAATGGCTTTGCACCAAAATAAATTAAAGATATGTTACATCAACCTTCCAGACCACTCAGGTCTTCTGGTTCTAGTCTACTCTACATCCCCAGAACCAGAAACAAACATGGAGAAGCAGCTCCATGGCTCCATGTCCTTTAGTCAACTGAGGCTTGTCGGCGAATGTTTATGCGCAGCTCTGTTAAGGGTTTGAAGCACCGCATTGCAATCAGTCCAAGGTCTAGCCTTTTCTCCACTTGTGTGGTAGGTAACTACCACACACTGCTGTCGATTTGCTGTTGTTCCTGGGAACACTTTGACCAAATCTAGGCTGGATTCAGCTGTTTGACAGATGACTCCGGCCCTGACTTCTGAACGTTTTGTTATGCAGATGTGTCCATGGTTCGCTTTCTAAACGCAAGGCGTTGGTGCAGGACCAAAAAGCTTCACTTTAGTTTGGAGAAGATAAAGTGTTGGAGAAGGGCTGTCAGTAGATAAGAGAGGTTTCAGAAAGTAATTTCTTGGTCATTTCTTCTTGTTAAATAGACCAAAAACATTTATTGCACTTAGATGATCCTTGTGTTGAAGTACAAAATTATCCAGAAGGGGGGGCCAGATGTCTATAGAACGGTATGAATACTAGAGCTGTATAATTATATCGATTCTACGATATTTATCAATTTTTTCCCACCCTCGGAAGGTATCGATTTTTCATCTGTGAGTATCGATACGTTAAACCATAAGGGTCCATAGGCTTATATCGTCTTTTTAACATGTCTGGTTTGTGACAACGTAGCAGCAAGACTCCGCCTCCCCTAGTCTCACTTTCAACTTGTGCTTAAAGTGCACATTTTAAACTACACACCAGTTTTTAAATTGTGTTAATAGGCCAAGTAAAAACGGAGTTTTGCTAAAATAAGTAAACCACATTTTTCCGAATGTCAAAATCCGGCTTTTCCAGTTATGTGAAAGGGAATGAGCTTCCAAACGTAAAAAGAGAAACGCAACATTAGATTCCTTTGCTTTTGGAAATCCGGTCTGCGCAGCTGCAAGGAGTCGATCACTACGGGGTGAGGCAGAGCCACTCCCCCAGCAGCTAGTAGTAATCAGCTTACAGCCACAGCTAACTCCGGGAGCCAAGGTAGAAAAGCCTTTTTCCTAGAGTCCAAAATACTTTTTGTACTCCAAAACGTAGCCACAGTATGTCCAAAAGAAAAACATAAGTGCAATCATTTGCATATTGAGAGTCTACAGAGGCTGATAATCTCCTCATTCAGCTCCTGGATCACTGTGGAAACTTTGAGTTTTATATCAAATCCACATGAATTAAATGGCAGAAACGGATTTTCTCACTGCATCTTTGATTCATTTTGTCCAGCTGCAGACTGTTAGACTCTGTCCAATCAGAGTCAGGTATTGTGTGGTTGGTGCTTTTAATCAGTTTTCAGTTAATTAGATCCAAGTCTATGGAACACAAAATGTCACTAAAATCACTCTGTCCTTCTAAAATCTTTCAGAAAATCGTAAAAGTGCATCGAATTGTATCGTTTGCCAAATATTGTGACACATATTGTATTGTGATCAGAATATCATGTATTATATCGTATTGTGAGATTATTGTATCGCTACACCCCTAATGAATACCTTTCCAAGTGCCAATTTAATAGGACAGGACTTTAGCAGATAACTGGCCATCTTATGTCTCTGCCCTGCACTAGCAGGCGCAGAGAGAAGATGGCTCCCTCTGTGCATATTGTCCTTAACAATGCACAGACATTGTAAATTGATAATGAAGTGTGTCAATGGAGTATTCATTTAAAACACCCACCAGTCATATCATATGTGAGTTATGCCATCTAAGTGCGTATGGACTTTATGTGATGCAAAGGGGCGCCACGCCAAAATGATGGCAAAAATTGTAATTGTAGTTATTTTCTGAATTTAAATGCTGTTTGTGGAAGTGTAAACAATATGATTAGGCGCCCCTCCACACTGAAGGTGCTAAATCTGCGCGTCCCTTTGAGAACGCGCTGGATCGCAGTTTTTTTCATTTGAATGATGTTGTTATCTGATAACACGAGGAGTTTGCTGACATATGATGATCTTAATAAAAGTCCAGAGAGGAATCAACTAGACATTTGAGACGAGTAAATCATTAAAAAAAAGAAGCTCCGTTTTCCAAGTTGTGGTCAATATAAGACCAACCGCATCAGAAACATTTACTGTGAATTCAACTATGAACCATTGTCATCATTCAATCAAATCAAATTTTATTTGTATAGCACATTTCAGCAGCAAGGCATTTCAAAGTGCCTTACATCATAGCAAACACAGAAACACAATGCAACATAGAATCAATAATCAAAACAGCATTAAGTCAAGTTCCATCAATAAATTTGTAATTGATTACGTTTCAAATACAATCCTAAACAGGTGGGTTTTTAGTTGAGATTTAAAAGAAGTCAGTGTTTCAGCTGTTTAACAGTTTTCTGGAAGTTTGTTCCAAATTTGTGGTGCATAGATGCTGAAAGCTGCTTCTCCTCGTTTGGTTCTGGTTCTGGTCCTGGGGATGCAGAGCAGAACCAGAACCAGAACCAGAAGACCTGAGAGGTCTGGAAGGTTGATCCAACAACAGCAGATCTTTAATGTATTGTGGTGCGAAGTCGTTCAGTGATTTATAAACTAACAACATTATTTTAAAGTCTAGTCTTTGAGCTACAGGGAGCCAGTGGAGGGACTTTAAAACTGGTGTTATGTGCTCTATCTTCCTGGTTTTAGTGAGAAAGCACTTCTCATTGCACTTAATATGCAAAGATCCCCACTAATATTTTCTGAGCCGCCATTGATGAAAGCATGTCTCCATGGCAGAGCACACCACGACCCGGCGTCCTCTCTGACCCCTGACCTCTCTCTGTCTGTCGTCGCCCAGTGGACTTTGAAATGAAGAGAAACGATGAGGGACGGCGGGAGAGCAGGGTGGGTGTTATGCCCATGCGTTGACACTGATCGATTGTCAGCCGGGCAGCTGCTGTTGTAACTACATCCACCTGTGTGACAACCAGGTTGATTTCTGAATAAAGCACCTTCTCGTTCTGGTGTTTGTGTTCAAATGAAAAAGCCCCAAGAACTGCCTTTCAAAGGACAAGCATTCCAGTGTTATTACTAACAATAGCTATCTTAAAAGAGACCTATGATTTTGTTGACGAAAATATTCTACTTACGTGGCGAATCCTGTTCACCACGGACATTAATAGCTCATATATTAACATTGAGCTATCGGAAGGCATTCATTCTATTAAAAAGATATTTTATAAATATTCTAACAGCCAGTGATCAAAAAAGAAACTGCTCCAACTTCTGGAGATTAATTTGAGAAACGATTCTGAATTTAACGGCAAATTCTTACCTCCAAATCAAGGGCACAGCCATAAGGAAGAAACTTACTCCTGTTTTTATGGCACAATGGCATAAAGAGGCACTAAATAACGGTATTATAAAGCCTGTTTATTAAAGTGGATTCCTGCTGTGTGGAGACAAGGGTATTTGCTTCAACTCATTTTTTTTTTGGGCGCCTATTTGAATCATCAAACCTACTTAATATCATATAACATCAGTAAAAACAAAATGCTATTTTCCAATCAGGAATTATTTTAGTAAGGAAAAAACATTATGTAAATGTGTCTGAAAAACTAATTTCCCCCCACTAAACACAATAACTGGCAGAAGTTAAAGGTTTGCATTAACTCCACTTTCAAATTAGCTGCATTTTTGACAGTTTGACCGTATTCATTTCTAGTCTCGACATGAAGAATCATTTTCCTTTTGCTACTAGGATGGATGACTTTTTATCATGTGGCAGAATAAGTTTGTTTTTCCTTCACTTACCAGAGATCCATAAGGGAATTTCCACCTCTGTGGTGTAGATGATGACATGCCCTCTGTCTCTACAGGGTTTAATCTAATTTAAAGCTTGTTTACTTTTGAGAGTCTGCTGTGAAGGATGAAAAAAACCAACTCAAAACGTCAAATATGCCAACTAAATGAGTAACGAAAATAGTCGAGACACTTTTTAATAATCTTGTCTTGTGCAAAAGTCACCGGCATGCAAAGCCAAATAACCAAGCTGCATGATTCCTGTTAGCACACGGAGCATCTTCATCTAACCGAACTATACCAGGAAAGTTAAACTCAACTAGTTGGAGACATTTTGTGTTTTCCATCCACAAAATACGCCGATTACTTTCAGCGTATGCTTTAATTTCAAAGCCAGTCCTTAAAAGAAAATATTTTACACTGATTAATTCAACTAACTGCTCAATGTCATGATTAGCCGTACTCACTAAGAAACTAAGAAAAAAAGGAGAAACGCTTAGACAATGGCTTTAGTCATATAAGCTGCGTTGTCATTGTGTAAATTGGAAATGCAAAAAAAAAAAAGCTGCTTAAAGGAAACATGACAAAAAAAAAAAAATTGGGGGATAAAAAGTTATTGTGCTAGGATGAGGTGGTTTTTCAGTCTTTTAACCCCTCAACCTGCACCGGAACGGCGTTTTTCCATTGTACTTTCTGCGTCAAAGTCAGGCTCTGTGCGCCCTCATGCGTAACGGACTTTTTCTCACCAACAGAGAGACACGTTGTCAGAACGTGTCAAAACTGGATAGCGTACTGTTAGAAGGGCGGGGGTGCGAAGAAGGAGGGGGATCCGGTTCAAAGGAGAGACGGGGGGGCGTTGAGTGCTGGGGGGGGATAGATGGATGGACGGACAGATGAGGACAGACGGACAGTGTATTGCAAGAAGGGGGAGGAGGTCTGAATGTATGCTAACCCCCCCCCTTCCTGGGTATGGTATTTTCTTCATACAAGTCATTTCCACTATCAGTAATGTTGTAATATCAGCCATCTTCACCAGAGGATTCTGCTGGTCATTGTCTTTCATTAGAGCCTCATGGATGACTGAATGTTGAATCACTGAGGAGTTACAGTCATTTGAAGTTTGTATATCAGGTGTCCTCCGAATGGCACATCACCTGTACATCCTGAAAAATAAACATGTCCAAAATGACATTTCTTTTTGTGCCATCTTCATCAGTCTTGATATTCACGTGCAGAATACTTTATTCTACAGATTTATTGTGTTTTCCAGTCCATACATTCAACACTCAATGTGCATTTAAAAGAAAAAAAAAGAAGAAAAATCTGGGTGAAGCAACATTTTTCAATTTCTTTTGTGTTCCAAATGTAATGGCAACAAACTACTTACAGTTAAAGTATTTAATTTTTTAAAAAAAAAATCCCAATCAGCTAATTGTTTCATCAAAGTTCATATTGTAACAAAATTTATGAACCATAAGCTATGACCAGTGATTTTTTTCAATACAGTGAAAACGTAATTAGCTTTAGCGTTAGCTGCTAACTTAGCTTAGCCTGTCTAGTAGCTCAACAGTTTCACTCACCAGGACGCTTCTAGTGTTCAGCACTGAGAGGGGGATTTGGTCCACTTTGTCCGCACCCCTACTGACCTATAACATTTGAAGTTCAGTCATTAAATGTTTTATTGGCTGCTAGTGAAAAGGTTAGCTTGACAGTTTTCCCATTTTAATTTGACCTACTGTGACAGATCCAAAACTAAATATATCCACCAAGAGATTGGTTCCGTCCCTCTGGTCTTCACGCAGCTTTACATTGCAGACACCAGCTCAATTTGTCTAGTTTTCACTGTTTTTTTTTTTCTTTCTTTTAACAATTAGCTTTTGAGAAAATAACTGTCTCCAATGCATTACTCTGTGTCTTTAGAGGCGCGTTCCAGTCCAGGGTCAAGAGCAGCAGTGGATGGGGCTTGTAGCTTAGCTAGTCCATTACTCTTCTCTTTATAAAGCCAATGATGTCAGAGAATTAGTAAAATATGTTTCTTGACACACACAGAGCCAAAAAGTTATCCTGAAATGGAAGTTATGCTGCAACGAAAGTTAGCAAGTTTTTAATAACGTCCATTGTTATATGAATGAATTTTTTCCACAATTTACATTTCAAGATATGTTATTTTATAGCACAACAACTGCTTTAGCATGAACTTAGTTTTAGCATGACTTCTGTTGTGGCTTTTCATTTTTTAACCCATCTGGGCCAACGCATCGATTTGATTTATCTACTGAAACAGTTTGATCAATAAGTATCGTCGGTGGTATTCATAAAATTGTAAATTACCGTATTAACGGTACAGTCATATGTAAAATCATTTTTAGCATATATAGTAATAGCAGAAATGAGATTTAAAAAAAAAAAATCTGAATACCACATTAATGTGAATACTCAAGGTTTTTATGCTGTCAAAATCCACTAATAAACTGTGCCAACGTCATTCTAGCGTTTTCCTTACCTATATAATAACATTAACAAATTTACCTATAAAACCAAACAAAAAAACATGTAACTATTCGTGTTTTTGTGTATCTCTCTGTGTGTGTGGACTCAGCTGGATTCAAACTACATGACCTTTCACTGCCCTGTTTCCTGCTGTAACCATACCTCAACCTGAACCCAACCAGTCGCCCCCTCCCATTACCATAAAGCAACACAGCAAGCACAATTAAAGATAATTTAAGACTTAAGCAATTAAGGTCACATCTTCCCTGGAAACGTGCACCCGGGGCGGTCCTGGTATCTGTCTTGCACAGGATGAATTTGGACAGGTTTGCAAGTTTATGATTGTGTGTGTGCAGTATGCCTCTGTAATTGCAACTCAGGCGCACGGGGTCAGCCAGGGTCTGCATGGCTCTGTTTTTGGATGAATTGCCCAGGAGGAGATTAGGACAAAATGGCATGCTCTGTGCCTTCTTGCGCTCCGGTTACAATTAGGTAAACACGAGCGCACGCGGTGATAAAAGCACAGGAATTGACACATTCTATTTAAAAAAATAAATAAATAAAAATAAGACCATGCCGTTTCCGAGCACACATGGTATAAATAATCCCGTCTTCGTGCAGACCACCAGCAGGACGGATTAACAACTACAGGCCTCAGAGCGGCTCAGTTTTAAAACTACGGCTCCACCGGCTGAAGTTATATCAACACGTTTTTATTGAGTGGAAATCAAGCGGGATTTTCTGGAGGAGGAGAACTGCTAGAACACCTTCGGTCTGTAGTTTGGAAACAGTCTGTGCTCTGGTGCCACTAAACTTGGTCCCATACACTGTCAGGAGCTTTTAACTTCCAACTGAGCGCTATTTGCTAACGTTCCCTGCATCTTACAAACACGTGAAGCGCACCCCTTACTGCTGAGTCAGGATATTCAAGCAGCCATGGAGGATAGAGTCTTCCTGGCTCCTGTGGACGGTGTTCTTCCTGGGTGGTCCCTGCAGCCCTACAGGCACCAGGAGCGCCACCATAAGCATTTTGGTCAAATGAGACATATGATTTTGTGTGTGGGGGTGGGCATGTGTGTAGACATGGTCCGATTTGAAAGCATACCAAGGCTTTTAAATATTTCACGGTTTCAGAAGAAACAAAAGTTTTCCACCATGCCATCCCTCCAGTTTCAAACATGGAGGAAAGCCATTTCTGTGAGATACGGGAAGGCGCCAGAGTATCCAGAAATTTTTTCCTGCTCTACATACTTCTCCTGATCTTGCAAAAGTAAATCATCCGTATGTTTCTAGTGACAGAGGACACGAGATGCGTGCCGGAAAAGAGTGGAGTAGAGATTAGAATACATGCAAGACAGAATGCATGTGTGCCAGTGAGAGGGGAACAAGTGGAACAGGGAGCAAAGGCAAAGAAGGTACAAGACGACGAACTTGGGGTCAACCGTCCAGAGCAACGGAGTGAGTGGAAAAAAGGTGAAGAAGCATAGAGGCAAGTTGGAATGGGTGAAGAAAAGTGCCGGGTGTGATGAAAGAATGAAAGGGAAGGTGTACAAGGCAGTGGTGAGACCAGCCATGTTGATTGATTCAGCGGCATTGAGGAAGAGACAGGAAAAGAACTGGAGGTTGCGTGGCTTAAGATGTTGAGGTTCTCTCCTGGAGTGACGAGTGTGTGTAGAATCATGAACAAGCACATCACAGGGACAGCATACAAAACAGTTTGATTTAACTCCTGCTTGCTACAGAGCAGTTTCCTATCTGAGTCATTGGGTCACAGAGGACAAGATCCTAGAAATTGGCTTTTGTGCAAATTTTGTCCAACGGACATCAGCTTTGAGTCCGTTGGACCTCTGAGAAGTTGAAGAATGCCCGAGTACGTTCAGGACAATATGAAACTGCTATCATGGACGTTATTTAGCAAGTTGAAGCTAGCTAACCGAAGAATGAGGGAGTCAGTTGATGTTACCAACATTGCCTAGCAGGGCTGTGACAGGTTTAGCGGCTAAAACCTTTCCTCAGCCTACATCCCTGAGAATACTCTTTGGCTCTGGATTGAAGGTCAGTGAAATCATCAACATTCTATTGGATGTATTTTGTACTGGTACTGATCACGTGTCTATCGCGATAGGTATCATTGTTTTATCGCCCGTCATTAGCAGAGGATGCAGATGATAGGACTAAATAGAGACGAATGATTTGCTATGGCAAAATCTGACAGGAAAAGCTGAGAGATGAGAAGAAGGCTTACACAAAGTACATAAAACCAGAAGATACACCACATTTTTAGGTATTAGAAGCCTGCCTGAACAAAAAAGGAATTGTAAGTAAACCTTGACTGTCTGACCACAACAACCTGGTGGCAGCTCAACAACTCAAAGAGACACAAAGGCAACCGTAGGTGGAGAATCCCCAACACAACACAGATTAAGGTTATGACAGCATTTTTTTATGACATAACCTACAGTAGTTTTGAAATGCCGACGAAGGTATAGCGAAGTGTAACTTATTTTTTAAGGAGAAAGCAATGCTTTGGAATAAAATATTTCGGGCAGCAAACGAAGCAGCAGTTTCTGATCACGCGGCAAAGAATTTGCAACTCAATACACACGACTGGTTAAAACCTGCTATCCAGCTGGAATGTGCAGAGTCAGAAACAAAGAAAAACACACCCAAAAACAGCACCGAGGTTATTTTAACTTTTGAGCAAATGCTGACAACTAAACATAGAAATGCCCAGCCGTCCTCTGACCACACTAAAAAGAAAGGCTGTTGCTTTCTGCTAAATTTGGAATTGTTATAAATCTATACACAGCAGTGGCAAGCTGTAAAAAAAAAAAAAAAAAGAAAAAAAGATTAAAATCCTCAACACACACACGCGCAAACACACCATCTGTGTTATCAGCAGCTTCATGTGAGGACAGGTTTGCCACCACGGAAACCAGAGTGATGAAATGCCACCCAGCTGTCAAGTGAGGCAAACTTGCAAATGCCAAATATAACTTCCTTTGGTTCTAAGTGCCACAATTTCTCATGGAGGACACAATTACTTGATGAGAACGTTTTTTTTTTTGTTTTTTTTGACATTTTTTGTAACAGTTATTCCTGATAGTGACCAAATGTATGTAAACGTTTGAATTTGTGGAAAGTTTTGGAAAAAAAGTTCCCAAAAATATTCTCATCAAGCTATCTGGCATTTAGGAAATAGATATAATTTTGGTCATTCTAACGAAACCAATACAAGAAAAATGTGGTCTGATTAAACTTCAGTCAATGAGGGGAAAAAAAATGTTTGCGTCTTTTTATTCAGTGTACGTAAATATCCGGTTTCAACTGTTGGACAAATTTTCAATGAGATGCATTTAAGTAAAGTGGCAAAAATCATTCAGAACTTCTAACTCAAATTTCAATTCATTGTTGATTTTGTTTTTTTTTTCTGTGTGGACAGAAAATCAAACTTTTTAAAACAGAAAACATTCTAGCAGAACATTTATTTTCGTAAAGCAAAATCCAAATAAAAACCAAAACTCAGCCTCTGTTTACTTTTTAAGACTGGTCGCATCCTTGGAGGCCATATGGAAGTCCCACAACAAGTGAAACCGTATCAATCTGTCAGCACAATGCTTCTGGCCCCCTAAGGTCCTCTGTAGGTGGAACAAAATCTGTTGGTACGGGAAATGTTTGCAGTCGCTTGCTTTGTGCATTTCAAGTTAGCAGCTATAATGCGAAAGCAGCAGACTCTGGGGAAAAAAACAACACACATACATAACCCTAGTTACTTTCCATAAACTCACAATGGAATACAGAGTTACAAAAAAAAGAAGAAAAAAAAAAAGAACATCGGCTATAAAATATGTATTAGATGCAATGTCACAAAATGAGAAAGTACGGTGGGTTGGAAAAGTTCCGTTCTCAACATTTGGAAACAGTAGAAGCTGTTGAATATGAAGAGGCTAACTGAGAATGTTAATTATTAAATACTGGTTTATTTGACAAACAATAAGAAGAGGACAATAACCGTCGATTTCTATGCTTGTTTCTATGGAAATGAGGGTGAAACTATCCTCACTGTGTTTTTCCTAGCTTAGTAATTCCTTTGAGATATGTCATCTGTATGACGGTGTGTCGGGGGCATTGTAGATAGAAAAAAATGATTTTTTTGAAAATTTTCTTTTAAACTCAAAAAAGTCCATGATTCTTCTCTCAAGATTTGTTACTTTGCTCCAGCAAGTTTTTGACTTTTCAAACTCTGAAATTTCAGGTTTTTTCTACAAAATTTCTGAGATTACTCTCCAAATGTCTGAATTTATTCTTGCAAATCTTTGACATTTCAAGCTCAACGTTTCCAGAAACAAATTGAGATTAATATCAAAATCTGAGTTTTCCCAGCAAGTTTTTGACATTTCAAACTCAGACATTGTTCTGAAAATCTCTGAGATTCATCTCAAAAATTCAGAATTCGTTCAAGCAAATCTTCGTCATTTGGAACTTAGAAATTTACTCCTTTTTCTACATCATTTCTGAGATTATTCTCAAAATTTCTGAATTTGTTCTAATAGATTTTGGACTTTTCAAACTCAGAAAAGTCTTTGTCCTTTCTAGTAAATTTCTGGAGAAAAAAAAGAGAGCTCAATCTAAAAATCTATTTTGCCTTTTCCATCTACAATGATCCCAAAACGCTGCTGTACATTTGAGACCTCTAAATGGTGATATAAAGTCAAGTCAAGGGCTGGTAAGTGTTTATTATTTAGAAGGGTCTGGAGGAACTGATCTCCGTCCTGGCTGCGAGCGGCTCCAGTGAAACCTGGAGACGATGGTCCGCTGAAGCCAACAGGACAACATAACCTAGTAAAAAAAAAAAAAAACAGGGGAGGCCACTGAGGCCATTAAAAACGGACGCCCTAAACACCTCAGCTGCCCCTTGAAAGTCTGTCCACAAAGGTAATAAACAGAATCGGTGACCACTGCTGGCCAGAGCAGGACTGGCAAACTCTCTCTGTAAATATTATGGACGGAAACTTGTTGCTTATTCCCGATACTCTGGCTGAGTCATTGTTAGGACTTGACGTTCATCCAACTGGTTAGCCAGTGATCTCACGCCGCCCATTATGATCTCTGCCGCCGCTCCGAATCTACAACGCTTCCTACTCAAAACTCATCTGGGATTTGTGGCTCCGGTTGAGTTATTACTTCAACTTTAGCAACGTTAGTCAGCTGCTTCTGGTTGTAAACCACACTGTTGCTACGGTTACGCATCATAGCAAATGACCAAAAGTAGAAGAGCAAAAGGAATAAAAAATAAAATAAAAATCCTTCCATCTGCACGGCATCCAAAACCAGAGAGTATAATCATCCAAAATTGTGTCGTTTCTGCCAGGAACGGTGGAGTTGAAGTTTTTTTGTTTTTTTAAACAAGAGAAAATTGGAATGTGAGAAACAGAGATTATGTCAACATTCTGCCACCTGGAGCGGCACAACTCTAGAACACTAATATCAATTTCTAGATTGGCACAAAGGTATATCTGTAGGACTTCCAACATGACGTTCCACCCCTACGCCTTTAGGGCTAAAGCAACCGGATCAATCAAATATTGAAATTTAGTAACCAATTAATTGTTCACTGGAGTACACAGACTCTAACAAAAGCCATTTGCTAAAAGAGCAACACAGTCAGAGCAGTAATTCGGTCAAAAATGTACAAAGATATATACATTTTGCATTTAAGATAAAAAAAAACAACCTTGTCTATTAATATGTTCTACCCAAAACTTCTCAAACTGCATAGCTTTGACTTCACCTGGATCAAATTCTGTGAAAGTCTCCTGTTAAGCACCTTTTGCTATCCAGTTATTAGTCAGGGAATAATAATAATAAACAAAGTCAACAAATCAGTTCTGATGTTAATAAATGGACTGAACTTATGTCGCACGTTTCCAATCATTTTGACCACTTGAAGCTCTTTATCATGGCAGGAGGAAGCTGGAATTGAACCTACAACCTTCTGATCACAGGAAGACTCCTCTACCCACAGAGCCACAATACAAGCAAAAAGGCCTGAGATTTTCTCATGTTGATGTTAGAAATATGCTTTGACTGCATATTCAGCCTTTGCTACAAATGATAAAGCGTACTCTAAGGAAATGCTGTTATTGCATTTTAAGCGTTAAAGTTTTTACTTTTAAATTTGGAAGAAAAAAAAATCATTTTTATTGGTAATGCTAATGTATTTTTAATATTGTATTAAAAAAAGATGAAGTGGTTTAATGAAAAATCTGGTAAAATGTGCCATTAAAAAAAAAAAAATCAAATTAATCAATTGATTGTTAAAAAAATTATTGGTCGCAGCCCTAATTCTTTCCATCGCTCCTCTGACTGCTTTTCTCCATAGCTGCTGACTCACACCCTTCTCCCCGTTTCCTCCTCACTTTCTCATTCATCACCCATTTGCCTTTTTTTTTTTATTCTGTTTTTGCTGAATCATGTCCACCAGCTTTCCTCCCTGTGGCCCTCTCAAGGTTCTCTGTGCAAAAACCGCTGACGCGCCTCCGCCGGGTTACCTCCTCCTATTCATTCCTCCCGCTCTCCTTGCCTTATCTCAACATCGTGACCTTTCTGCCGGGACCCGTTGACGGTTCGTGAAAGTCTCCTCAGAGAGTTCGACTTTAGACCGCTTGACTCGAGGAGGCCAAACACCGGGATTTAATCCGCCACGCGCTCCTCTCTTTCCCTCCAGAACTGAGCTCAATAAAGCTAAAAATGTGCCGAAAACACAAAGAGCCACGAAAGCGGAGCTGAGACACCTGCTTAGGCATCTCGCTAGAAGGCCCCGATAGAGGGGAGGGTTCAGTCTCTCTCACACGAGCCAGACCTCGAACATGGTCCAGATAAAAAAAGAAAAAAGAAAAGAAAAACGGGAGGAGAAGAGGAAGAGCTGTAACTTAGAACTGCTGGAGCTGGAACTCATTAGCGCTTTTCCTTCAATCACCTGTTATTTCGTGAAAACGGACGAATAAAAACGCAGAGACATCTGGTACCGGAATCTGTTTTGGGCAGAATCTGCTTCGGGGGCCTGTGTTTCCCCCTTTTTTTATTTATGGTACAGAAACAGAACCGCATAAATGGACTGGAGGGAGCAGCTCCGTAACATATGCTCCTCGCCGCAGGAGAGGAAAAATAAATGTATGCCAAACCCTAAAAACCTAAACCAATATAGGAGCACTCTGAACACCAAATTGCGCCATCGGGCTAAATAGCAGATTTTTTTTTCTTCTTCTAATATGCCTTAAAATACAGTAAGGTTTTTATTTTTTTATAACATAGCTCAGACAGACTGTGGGTAGTGAGAGAAACACTGCGGAAAAACAAAGCGTTTAAACCTCAGCAAGAACAAAAAGTTAAGAGAAATGCCTTCGTTAACAATAACAGATAAGACGTAGAAGATGAACGTTAGACGCTGCCAGAAATAAGGGGTCAAAATTAGAAAACCGAGAATGCCAGTGAAAAAGTGACAGTGACTGAAATGACTGTTATTTATTGCATAATGTGGAAACAATTACCGTTAACGGCGGAGGGGCTGGCACAGAGAAGCAGATGTGATGTCCAGGTTTGGACTTAAAGCACATGCTCTCGCTGTGTGTGTTGCTCTGCTCCACACACAGTGGCAGAAGGTATTTAGCTGAGGTGGGACAGAACTTGTGTGTTAAAAGTAAGAGTGTGTTCACACAAGCCCTGTTTAGTCTGCTTTAATCGAAACTCTTGTTCGTTTAGTCGAACATTCGGGGAGTTTGGTTTGAAAGTCCGGTTCGTCTGATCCGCCTAAAAACCTAAATCTTGGTTCGGGTGAGGTAAATGAACTCTGCTTATGTGAACGCTAAGCGGACCAGAGACTGCTCTGAAAGCAGCAAGCAGACTGTAACGCAGAGTATTTCTGGTAAATAGAACCAAAACCAACATGTGACTCTGGCGCTAGAGGGAGAAATGGCTCTTAGTCTTTTGCTAAAGACAAAAGAGAAATCCTACAACCGCTAAAGTCTCACACCGCCTCTCATAAGGAGGAAGTTGTGTGTCGTCTTTGGAGACACACAACTTGTGTCGCTGCTTTCAGACGTAAAATGTGAAAATAAATGACATCTAGTGGACCTCTAACCCTACATCAGTGTAGGTTATGTTTCCAATATGGCAAGTTTTTATTTTTTCTTAAAGTACATAGGAAAATGTACTAGCAAAAATGTTCCAGTTCATGAACAACTGGTTTCTTTCTTAGCGGTGTTAGCTCACCATAGCTCCCTGTTTGGTTTCCATATTTGACTCTAGTCCACATGCAAATCCAGCCTTTGGCTCGTGGTGACATTAAGATTTTAACCACTAAAATCTGACATCACTCAATTTTTGCTCTTAAGAAGGAAATTGTGTTTTGCGTCGTCTTCTGAGGGTTTTTGTTTGTTGTTCCCTTCAGTGGTTCTTAGTGCAAAGCAGTAAATCCATGCGCTCCATTCGTTGTCCTTGCCACTGATTGGCTGAACCCCCAAGAGCAAAGGTAAGAAAGGCTGAAGATGTTAGCTTCTGTGGTAGTGCTAACATGATTTTCACTGTGCATACGAATGAATATTAAAGTATATCATATGTTTAGACAAGTGGTGGAAATTTTGTAATGGAGTTAATTTCAGGGACAGTCATATTTGTGTCTGTGCTGCTAAACATGTTTAGCACTGAGATGCTACTTTAGGCTTTTCTTCGCTGAAAGGCAAACTTCTTTTAGTACAACTTTAATACACTAATGGTCGTTTCCAGGGTCCCATCAGATCATTTTTGTAGTCAAAATAAACCCCCAGAGGATCAGAGAAACATCTTTGTCGTCCATCCCTGTGTGTGAATGGTGCTTGTGCGTCAAATTTACAGGCGTACCAGAAACGTGTGAATATAGAGGTTCCGGCCGGAAATCCGGTAAGTAAGCTTTTAGCGCATTAAAATTGTATGTAGCTAATTAACATTAACTCGCTAAAATTGGTAGCCATTAAGTATCTATTCATTCATGCTATTCCATTGGCTGACCAGTTGATTTCCTGGTCTACACTAAACAGTAGAACAAATATCTTCACGGCAAACATGAAAAAAGATTATTTATAATTTTTTTTGAAATTTTATAAATATTTTTATGAAAAAAAAAAATGTTTATAAATTTTTTTTTTTTACCACAAACATCTTCAGGTCGATTTTGCTAAAACTTGCAGAATTCTATATATTCCTTTGCCACGGGGGTTTTCAATGAATGCTTACATGAGTATGTGTCGTTGAGGAATATGGTAAACAGAAACATACTTCCAAATCCAAAGTGCTTTTTTCTATACATGACTTGTGTGTTATTTCATTTCAACATGATTCAGGAGTTCTTGGCCTCTGTGCAGATATGACTCCTTAAAATTAATCACTTCACTAGAAGCTCGGACTCCACCCTACTCCAGTTGCCAGTACACTAGAGCCACGCATGCCGGCGCACCAACAGCAGCACTGCCGCCGCCATTTCCTCTCAGGAAATGAATTAGGACTCCGATTGGCTTCAGTTGCAGTCTGGCTGGTGATAAGGAAAAAATCTGATTGGCACAGAAGCGACAGGCCTTAGCCGAAGAGGGGGTGGGGAGGGGTGGCGACGCTCGAAATACAAAACAGTGCGCAAAACATCTTTGGCGCGCCGCCACGCATCCTGGTCGCCCGGATTCTGATAAAGCCACCAGCTCAGGTGGCTTAAAGCAGCAGATTTATTTCATGAGAGCGACTTGGCCGGCGGACAGAGGCAAACATGCAGGGCGAGAGCGGAGCGTGACTAGTGTGCAGAATGCTGACTCATTTTCCTCCGAGGGGAACACAAGCGTCCAATGTAAGAAGCTCTGAACTGGAAAGGAGGAATAAAGAATCGTCGTGGTTAATATCTTAGCTATAACTTCACTGACATGTTTTCAAAGGAATCTATATAAATATATATATAAGGCTTACACAGGAGTAATGCTTAGATCACTTATTCGGCCAAACATTGTTACCATGACAGTCAACAGTGGCGATGTGTTCGTCTGTTTAGCTTGTCTGGAGGAAATGCAGCAACCTTTTGAAAAAAAATAAAATAAAATAAATAAAAAAGGTAAAAATACGTTCTAAATGGATGAAGTGAAATTGTTTGGCAGCAGTGGGGAGTTTTTTGAGTTCAGTTGTTTTAATGGGAGTTTTATGTAATAAGGTGGTTTTTACTTGTATTTTAAGACAAAGTAGTGAATAATAGTTTAGGTGCTTGTCTCTGCCATCTTTGCACATTTGGAATGTGTTCACACCAGCTCTGTTTAGTCCACTTTAACCGAACTCTAGTTTGTTTGCGTAGGTGAACTGGTCCGCCTAAAAACCTAGGCCTCGGTTCGGGTTGGAGTGAACTCTGGCGCGGTTCGGATGTGTGTGCGAACGCCAAGCAGAACGGAGACCACTCCCAAAGCAGGAAGCGGACTGAAGAGCGGGGCATTGTGGGTAAATACAACCATAACAAATGCACAAGTCTAGAAATGGCTCATAAACTTTTACCAATGACAAAAGAGGAATCCTACATCTGCTAAAATCTGACCCCACTTCATTTTCATTTGCATTTCTTAAGAAGGAAGTTACGCTCGCGTCTTTGGCCATTTTTTTCAGTGGTTTGTTGTGCAGACGTGAAATGTAAAAAAAATTAAAATAATCTAAATCACATGTGGACCTCTAACCCTGCATTACAAGCTGCAATTCTATTAACCTTAAAATTGCCCAATTTGACATTTAAAAAATAAATTTGCTCAGAGGAACCAAAATGTTTTGGTTGCTACGGTGAGGTGGTTTTTCGAAAAAAGTGCATTTTGCAAAATTGCTATGAAACAACAAACAACAACGTTTGGCGCATGTTTGTAATGGAAACGCAGCTACTGGAGGTCAGGTTTCCAAACCTGAACTGTGTTTTTTGGGCCTACATTAGCATATTTAATGTAAATACTGAATAATGATCCTTCAATTTTTTTCTACTTATTTACACTTCTGCCAAATATGGTGAATATTATTTTTAAACTGATCAAGGGCGACATTTTACCCCATTAGAATCCTATATAGACATTTCATGCATGAAGAAAAATAATAGAAAGAGATTAAAACCTGTTCATGTTGGCTGTCTGAATGAGTCAAAGTGGGTTTTTTTGTCTTTATATTGACCCGTTTCAGATTACATTCAAATCCCAACACACTGACGTGTGTGGCTGTAACCTAAAGAAGTTCATGGAGTGAGTACGAGTGTTTTCTGCCAAGTCCTTCACAAGGTAGATCTCAAAAGGTAATCCTTTAATGGCAAATGCACCAACAACAAAAACCCCTTCCAGCTCGTGAACAACTGCTTCCTTGCTTTAGGGTGTAAGCTGACCGTGGCTCCCTGTTTGGTTTCCATCGTTGCCACGAGGCTTCGCGGCAAAACTCAGCACCGCTCTTCGGAGAAATGTTTCTCTTGCTAAAACTGCAGACTGCTGACTCTCCCGGGTCGGAGGTGTAGCCTTACACTCTGACTGTCAGACAAGCGGCTCAGACTCGCACAATAGCGAAGTGACGCAGCGTGGACGGAGGAACAGAAGGAGAACGGAGGGGGGTGGAGGGATACCGTCTGAGTGTGAAAAGAGAGAGGATGAGGGAAAAGGGAAAGTCGGAATAAGACAATAAGCATGACAGGTGGAAACCAAGAAATAATAGAAATATAAGCGACAGTTTGTTTTGTTTTTATCCAAAGGCAAGGTGAAATATTGCAGTCAGTGTGTTCCTCTTATTCGTTTTTGCACATATGGAGATGATTTCTTGCAGTGGTTCAGGCTTCATGAAATGACAGCCAGATGCGTTGACTTAAGAGTTATGTTTTGTTGGCTGAGTATGACTCCCGGCTACAAGATGTTGTGGCTTACAAGGTATGCCCCGACAAACACGCCGGCGTCTGAACCCTTCGCACGGAGCTCCGCGCCCTCTGTCACCATCCCGCCACGCCCCCCCCCCCCCCCCCCCCCGCTCTTTATTAGTCTTTGGTTGCCGATTGTCAATCACCAGCCAGTGACTTTTAAGAGGCGAGCTGGAACGGCTCCGGTGGAAACTCAAGAGATTGACGTTGACTCGAGGCGAGCAGGCGAAGCGAAGTGGCCCGAAGACGGAGTGCGAAGCTGGATGGAGGCAGAGGAAAAGGGCTGAAGAGCTGAAAGACCCTCGCTGATCGTTTTAGAAGAAGAAAAAGTCAACGTTCCGAAAATAAACCACAAAAATTATTGCAACCCCTGGGAAACTTGTTAAAAGCTCATAAAACTAAAGTCTACTATAATGCATGAGGCTGTAATGGAGATCCAGTTTGCAGGGTTTCTTCTCCCCCCCTTTCCTTTAGCCGAGCAGTGTTCTTCATTTTTTTATTTTCTTACCAAAAGAATGGAAGCGAGAGGTGTCAAACTCCAAGAAGAACATCTCCTAGACGCATATGAGGTTAAGATTTAAGGTGGTGACTTAGAAAATAGTAATATGAAGTGATACATGTTGCTTTGATAGACAAGAAAGGACATGAGATAATGAAACAGTAACCACACTTTTTTTATTCAGATTTCTAACAACTAAACCGTCTCTCTATCAACGTAGCTTATGATTATCACCAATAGCAAGAAAATAATAAGTAGAAGTACTTGCCACAGATAACAGTGTTGTTTTTTGTGATAAGCTACTTTTTAAGATAAAATAATTGGTTTTGTTGTACTAATTGTTAAAAGGGGTTAAAATTATGTGTTTTCTAGTCACATAGTATCACCTTATAACATAATCAAGTCACTATGTTTTTGTCAGTTGTTATAAAAATGATATATATATATATATATATATATATATATATATATATATCAAATATGACTTGAAAGAAACTTGACTTTGTAATTTAACATCTTGAAATTGGGGCCGTCTCTTTAAAAACTCCTGCTCTTTCTGAAACGCTGCCTGCAGGAAGTCACCACAACATGGCTCCTCTATTAACCCTAAAACAACATTTTTACCAGAAGAAGAAACACCCCCCGCAACTCTCCCACTCAGATCCTTCGGACTAGCCAGCAGCAATTAGCAAACACCTGGTGGAACCGAGCATCTGCTGAGCTCATTGGATGAGCTACATCTCAGAGGAACGCTGGTAAAAAATGATGGTAAAGGGTTAATGGAGCAGGGAGGTGATGACTTCCTGAAGGCGGCGCTTCAGAAAGAACAGGAGTTTCTTAAACAGACAGAGGCTCAATTTCAAGGCGTTTAATGACCAAATCAATGACAATTTTTCATTTTTGACCTATATAGCATTTTTAAATAAAAAAAGAAGGTAACATAATTACTTGATTGTGCTATAAAATGCCTAGAATATACATATTACTGCCCCTTTAAACAGGTGGTAAAAAAAAAAAAATCTTTTATCTTTGTAAAATAAGTTCCTTTTTGTAGTAACCTATCTGTACTTTTACCACATTTTCTTGCTAATGATGGATGGAACATACGTAACACTTCCCCTTATGGAATCTCATATTCTTAAGAGTTGCCGAAGACTTTACGCAAACTTTCCTCTTTAAAACTTGTCCAAAAAAAAAAAGAAATTAAATAATGCAAAACAAAACCACGCATTCTGCTCCGCGTCAATCTTTCACATGAAACCGAATGAAATGGATTTGGTAGAAGGCAGTGTACATGTTGCATCAATCAGAACTCCCACCCACCTCTCCCCCCAAAACACGCAGCCACACACATTGGCCCATGTAGGGACAAATTGGAGCTGAGCATGGTCTGAGTCAGAGCGGTCCGAGGCGACTTGGCTACCAGGCCTGCTCTGCGTTCAGCCTAAACGCTTCTGATAGGCCTCGCTTGAAAAACGACATGGTGTTGAAGCGGTGGAAATCGAGAGCCGCTGGCACGGTGTGTTGTTTTAAGTAGCGGGCAGAAAAGGGGGGAGGGGGGAAAGTTAAGGGGGCGGGGAGACTGTCTACAGGCAGAGCACAAAGAAAGATGAGACCCAAGAAATCGCTAAAAGTATGACACGTTCCATCCATCTGTCAAAAATGTAATCCAATGTTGTTTCTACTTTACATTTGCTTCGTTTTCTGAAATATTTGGACAAAAAAAAATCTACGGTTTTAGTTTCTATGTAAAAATGAGCTTTTTCTCCAGAGTTGATGAATTTATTGTTATATTTCAGTTCAACTCAACACACGACAAAAGAGATGTAAAGTTTCGCATCACAATTAAAAAAAAAAAAATATATATATATATATATATATATGTTTTATATCAAGCGCACGCTCCACCTCCGCGAGCAGCTGGGTTCCTCGCCGACACCGTGGCGATGAGAGCTGTGATTGATCAGCTTTTCCAGCAGGAAATGAGAGGGCATCTCTCAGAGGGCCTGTTTAAACAGCCAGTTATACGGTTACTGAGTTGTTCCAGGACAGCCTGTCACGTGAGGCGGCCGAGGCGCCCCGCGCGCTCCGGCCGACGTGAGTCAACGCTTCCCTCCCGGGGTCGGACGTCTCCGAGGCGCTGCTACCCACCAGCCCCCCACAGTCGTCATTATTGACTGTGCATGTTAGCAGTTCATATCTGACGTTCCTCAGAAGAAACTGGCTCTTTGGAGTCGAGATTCAATCATATATTCAGTGTCCGATCGCATGTATATGTACTTTTCAGTTACATGATTTGATGGCTGTTCCCCCCCTACACACACACACACACACACACACACTCTTGTGTCTCCACGTTTGACGTGGTGAATCTGCTCAGAGTGTCCGGGTCCGTTCCACATCGCTTTCCCAACCACATTCCAATTGTACATTTGATTCGATTTGCAAAAATCTGATTTCATGCTATTATTTGCAGTTGGGGCCTTTTAAGGTTAAAGTGGATATAAAGCATGGATTGGGTTCGGCAATCTGAACTGAACAATTTCTGAGAGCAGTCGGTGAAAGTTGTTAAAGTTCGGACTTCGGACGCTCAAAACGCCAGCTGTGATTTCTGCTTTGGCCAAAACGGAAAGTGCTTCGCGAAAGTATTCACCACCTTACGAAAAATCTTCCATTTTGTTACTTGTGTGACGGGTCATGCAATATGTAATTGCAATAAAGCATATATTGCAATTACATATGTACAGTTTTCACGTTTTCTTTATAAATAAAACTCACACTATTTAGTATTTGTTTTTATTTTAGCCCCTTTTTTTATATTGCAAAAAAAAATTTGTGCAGTCAGTTGCCTTTCTCAGTAAATAGAGTAGAAAAGAACTTTGCATTATTAGTGATGGAGAGGCTAATGGTAACATTGAAGGAGCTGCAGAAATCCACCGCTCAGGTGGAAAAGTCTATTAAGAGCACAACTAAATTGTACAATAACCAAATCTTGCTATTGTGGAAAAGGAGCGAAAAGAAATCTGGACGTTGTTCTGTTTGCAGTTTTGCTGTATGCCGCATAAAGGACAGACAAAAACAAATGTATCATAAAAAGTAACTGCAGACGTTTAGCTAACTTCATCAAGCCTACGCCAGAGACCAAATGGATAGCTGTACTACCTAAAGCTGCAGTGACTGGGCAAAATACTGCAAACATATTGTCTAAAAATGCTCATAGCTCTCAACTTTAATAGTTCAAACACCAAATTTATCTTGACATACATCAATACACACAGTGAAAACTGTCTTTGGTCTTCAGTAGAAGCCAATGAATGAAGGAAAATTAATAAAAATAAAATTAATAGGTACATTACAGTCAAATACATTTACATTTGTGGTCCGAACTTGAAAAACTGAAAAAGTTCACGGTGTGTCAGTCCTCTTGGTTGGACACACGCCTAGCATGGGACGGCATAGCCTAGCTGAAAGCAGTGTAGGTTGAAATCCAAGGCATGTTGGGAATGGCAACAAGGCATGGCAGTCTGACCTGAGCGTCTGCTTTGCCTCCTCATGATAAATGGGCTTTAAACGGATATTTACAGCCAGTTAGTGTCTCGCAAAAATTCATCATGCAAACGCTGGTGGAAGAAAACAGCCATTTGTGTCCAGAGTTTGCCCATTTAGCCTTGGCAGAGTGAGCAAAATCTTGCTCCTGTGCAGCACATTACCTGTCAGGGTATGCTGCAGCTGCTGGAGAGCACTGATGTTGTCCTCCGTGGCCCATGATGCATGGTCACAGCTAATCTGCAGATATTCAATAGAGCATTGATCCAGTACCAATGTTCACATTAGTATCCATAGTGTTGATATTTAGATCTAAGCGCCAGCCCTGCCGTTCAGAGCATCCGGAAAGTATTCACAACACTTACATTCTTCTATATTTTAGATCACATCCTTATTCTAAATTGTTTTAAATGAATCTCCTTCCTTAAAATTCTACACCAGCGTGTCATCCTTAAAAAGTCTTAATGTCATGTCCTAAAATTAAGGTCTTAATCTTAAATTCATTGGGGAAAAAACAGTCATTTGACCTGTACTTTAATCATAGGTCTTAAATTTTGTCATGGCAGGACCATTTATTATCATATGCTGTATGCATTTTACTTGAGAGATTTTTCTGTCAGGTAAAATTTTGAGTCACATGCAGACATCTTTTTGCTGTGACTTCGACAGTTGAGGCTATCGCTAACTTGCTGCTAATAGTTAGCACTAGCTAACTATTAGCTAGAAGAACCATAAACAGAACAAAACTCAGTAACCAAACTAAGTGTGGAATTTGTATTAATTAGTTTTTGCCCTGTTTTTGAGAAGACAAGCTGCCATTCTGCCAATCAAAACAAAGTTCTAAGCGGGACGGAGCCTCTGAGAGTGAGAGCTGAGCAGCGAAAGGGAAAAAAGCAGAAATCACCTCACAAACTCTGGAATCAGAGGTTTGGTGGATTTTAAATACAATGTCTATACCAGTGTGACGTATTTTAAGAATTTTGTTTCAACAAAGTTATTACTATGGAGAAGATGGAACCAAAACAAAACAGTGAAATATAAAATGTGATTTTCTTTTGCACATTTCTATTGCGATAGAAGTCTTAAATTTAATTCACTTCTCATTTGTTCTTTAAAAAAAGGTCTTTAAAAGTCTTAAATCCGAGTTGGTTGAACACGGAGACGCCCTGCAAACAAAAATACCCCATTATAACAAAGGAGAGTTTTTAAATGTTTTAGGAAATTTATGAAGAAAAAAAAAATCACATTTACGTAAGCAAATAAAATGAAAAACACACAAAAAATACCCTGAAACGTTGTGAATAGTTTCCGGATGTACTGTCACATTTGACAGTTAACTTTCTCAAGGAAAAAAAAAAAAAAGACTACTTGATAAAAGAATGAAAAGAAAATACTTGCAGTAAACCTAAGCGCTTCCTCTTAATGCGAACCAGACCGAAAGCTTCAGCTCCAGTCTGTGCCAGCTTGATTCCACCACTGAGGCACGAGCCGCTGCAGCACAGGATGCAGGGGAAATAAAACCCTCAGTATTAGCCCACTCAACGCTGCATATTAATCAGCATTTAATAAAAGGAAAATAAATCGCCCTCCACTCCAAATATTATGAGTGACGCTGGCCTTGTTTTGATTTTTCATGCAAGGATCTAAACTAAACAACTCTAGTGAAAAAAGGAAGGATGGAGCAGAGGAGGGGGCAGTGAATACATATATATATATATATATATAAAAAACTGAGTGGTTACTGTATGTGCACAAACAAAAAAATCTGAAATGAAACAAACAGGAGGAGTTCTTACACCAGTTTCCTAATTATTAAGATCTTTCCTGTCCAGATGGCTTAATTTCCTCATGTGATTAAAACTAAAATGGAAATCACCTCCGATTACGACTACATGGGCGTTTAGAATACGAGCGAGGGTTTGACAGGGACATAAATCAAAGCTGCTATCCGCAGTTATATCTGTTTATTATTTCATGTTTTTTTTCTTTTTTTTTTTGAGGTAAATTGCTTGCAACCACCATTTATGCTCATGTTAAGTCCATGCGCAAGCGGCGCTGCCAACCAAATACACAATGACACATTATATGGTAGCAGTGGAAGTGAGTTTCACGTCTTACAGGTAGCGGTACAGTGAAAATACTGTCTGCTACCGAGTTTTATTGCAAAGTACTTGGAAATAATCTGAGATGGAAAAACAAAAATTATAAGATTTTGATGTTGGGAGAAAAATGGCCACATTGTGCAGCTACAAACGAACGAGAAAAGTGATGGTGTATCCCCACCTCATGCTACGTGGACAAGTGGGTTTAAAATGACGGCTGGAGGAGGACAAAAGATGGAAAACCTTTATTTATATAGTTGTGAACGCCTCAAAAGAAAAGAAAAAAAAAGTTATGGTTTGTGTGAGTGCGCAATCAAAATTGTTTGTTTCCACAAGCAGGAAGTGGATTATAGTGTAGGGCATTCTGGGTAAATAGAACCAAAACAAATGTTAGCAAACTAACGCTGGCGGCAGAAACGGCTCGTGATCTTTTGCAACTGATGGGATCTGACGCCACTCCTTTTTTTTTAGATTTTGTAAGGAAGTTGCGCTCATGTCTTCTTCAGAAGTTGTCATGTCGTTTTCTTAAGTGGTTGTTGGTGCAGCGCCACCACAGGTGAGGAGAGGAATGGGTTTCTCGAAAAGGCTCGATCGTTTTGACTCGGTGCGGAGTGAAGGCGAACTGGAGCAGCTGAAAATGTGACAAATGTTGGAAGTTCGGTCCCCAATCGAAACCACAGCCTTAGATACCTAGAATGTTGATGAGAAATTATGAGGATTTTAGAAATGCTGTTGACGATAAACGTTATTATTGTGCAAAATTTTAATTGAGTGTATGCACAACAAAAACATTTTTTATTAGTGTCCACACACGGATGGATGTTTAAAGACTATTTAGTCTTTTCATTATGATGATTAACTAGTTATAGCGAATAAAAACATGACATTTAAAATTAGAATATTACATCACTCTGATTAAAAAGTATTTTTTTTAAAAATGAAATATGAGCCTAATGAAAAGTGTGCTTAATGCCACACTTGAAGGTGGTTATTTTCAAAACATACTTTTAATCCAACAAACGGGCCTCGTCTGACAGCATGTTATAATTTATTGAATATGACTGCAGATGTCAGTATGCAGTGAGTTAGCAGAAAAGTGAATGAAACCTCAGAGTGGGGAAAGACTAACAGTGAGTCAGACGGGCCTCAGGTTTTAGCTGATTCCAGCCATTTTAAAAGATTCAGACAATCTAACCAACCACCTTGAAAAAACATCTGTAAAGTACTTACTAACATCATGGAACATTTTAACGAAGGAAAAGAGGGTTTTGTGTTCAGGGTACTCGCGCAGTAACAAAACGTGGCTGGTACGGAGCAAACCAAATTATGTTACACATGGATCAATGATTTATTATTTTCATAGTAGTTACACAAATAATGAATGAATCTCTTCCTGCCACTGCTGGGGAAATATATGATAAAACTTGTTACCTGTAAATTTAGAGTTGTTTTTTTTCTTTTCATTTCTACCCCTTAAAGTTTAAAATCAGCCACCATAATAACACTGGTGTGATGTAAGCTTATTACAAATTATGCTATTAATAGTAGTTATGTTACACACATAAGAGTAGATGAGGATGGATAAAGAATCTAGTGTTGAGGGGGGGGACCAAATGAAAATCTGCTTCGGG
Source organism: Xiphophorus maculatus (assembly GCF_002775205.1). NCBI lineage: Eukaryota > Metazoa > Chordata > Actinopteri > Cyprinodontiformes > Poeciliidae > Xiphophorus > Xiphophorus maculatus. The sequence goes on along the minus strand of NC_036452.1, from coordinate 21,545,726 downwards.
CCCCAAAAAGGTTTGGACCGGCCCTGAATACACTTCTTTATTGGAAGTGAAACAATAAATCTGGTGAGCTGGTTATGATTTTAGTCTATTTAACTGTTAAGAGTGACATTTGTTTCTGTTTTTTAGAGAAAACTTTTAAGTTTAGACATTTGGCCTCTCAGGAAAAGCTGCTAACGGTAACTCCTGAGCTGCATCTCCGTAAGAACTAGTTTTTTGTGACTGGACAAAAAAAACAATTAATTTATAGATACAACAAAACTGATACAGGGGGGAAAACTCATTTTTGTACTACCTCTGCATGCTACTAGAATGCAGCCCCCGGCTAAAGAGCTGCAGTTACGGCTCGTCTCGTTAACCCCCGGTGCCAAAACTAGGTGCAAAGTGTCTACGCAGCATTACGGCTCGGCCCAAAAATACTACGCAGACACACTTCTCTTTATACTGTATCTGCGAGTGCGAACAAGTCCGGCGCACACACTCGCTCAGATGCCACACCGAACACATGCTGACACACTGCAGTCCTTTTTACCTGCAGGCTCAGCTCTCGCCCCCCCGAGCCAGCTCTCGGGTTACCTGTTTTCCTTCCAGTGAGTGTAAAGTGTATTCATATGCTCCTAAGAGGGCCGAGATTGGAAGGAGGCTGTTTTCCCAGTGATAAAAATCACTTGGCACCTAGCGAGGAGTCGGCATCTCGGCGCAGCGGCGCGCAGTGGAAGGGCACCGTGTCCGAGTCAGCGGAGCGCCCGCTCTGGCACGGGCTCAGTGTACACAGGCAGGAGAGGAGGACAAGCCGCACATGGGTCTGAAGCAACATCAGGGCCCGGCTACTTAACCGCCGGGTTAATAGGTTTCATAACTTTATTTTTAAAAGGAGAAAAAGGCAAACACAGGAAATAAATAGAAAAATCGCCCCAAGGAAAGTTCTTACGGCCGTTTCGGAGTACAGTAGCAGCTACTGTTCATGCGGCGTGTTGCGCTTCCTTTTCGCTACAATTCAACAATGTTAATGTGACTATATTGATGTAGTGAATATGGATATTTAATAAGTCAAGAAGTGTAATTTCTGAGCAATTTACAAGTGTTATCTAATTTTCCATAGGTGTAACAATACACCCAACTCATGAGGCCATCTTGTGTTCACAAGAATGATTCAAATAGAGATTTTAGCTAGGATTTTATCCAAAATAATATCCAGTATTCCATCAGATTGTTTTTCACAGCAAAGCTTCATCCCCAGCAGACCAAAGGAAGCGGTTTGGTCGTCCATTTCTGCTGTGCGCCGCTGTTTCTTGTGCGTCAGTTTTACTGGTGTACCAGGAACACTTGAACACAAACGTTCTGGCCTGTGACTTTGGTATGTAAAGAAAAAAAAAGAAGAATTTTTTCATTACAATTTTAACCTCTACATGTTACATTTTTAAACTAATTTTCAAAATTGACAAAATGAATTAATCCAAATGAATGTGCTAAAGTAATGGCCTTAAATAAAACCTTCAAAAAATAAGGAGCAAACAAACGTAAAACCTTTCTGAGACGCTTGATCATGACAGTTTGCAACCTCTACATCTTGTTTATTACAGCCATGCATGGGATCAACATCTGATGAAATTATGCCTTGCATAGCCTGGTTGGTTTACTCCGAAATAGTGATGGAAACACCCCTAACTTGCATTTTCTTTTTTATGACATTTTAAATGTTCGCTCAAAATTCAGATAATAAATGGATGGAGACAAGTATGTTCAATCCATCCATTCTCTAACACCCTTGTCCCTAGTGGGGGCCAGAGGGGTGCCGGTGCCTATCTCCTGCTAATGTTCAGGGTGTGAGGCGGGGTCACACCCTGGACAGGTCGCCAGTCTGTCGCAGGCCAACACAGAGACAAACAGGACAAACGATTTCTTAATTAGGAAGACTTGCATAAAGTCTTAAGAAGGCAACACCTCTACCAGGCCTAGCTGGGATGCAGCAAACATGCTAGTTGCAAAGGTCAACCTACACGACAGTTGAGACAACATATTCTCTGATCGATCGATCAGTTCTTAAATAATGTATATAACTTCATTTGTACTTATTTTCCATCTGGCTACGACAACTTAAACCTGAAATGTGTTTGAAAACAGTCATTTCACTACTGCTACTGTGGCTACAACATCACTAAAAAGTTATTTTCTTTGACCTCAATACGTTCAAAGAGCTGCTCCTCGTGTCTCACAAAGATCGTCTGTGCCAATAACCTCTGCATGTCCCCACCGCTATCATACAGGAAGTTATCCAAGCTTCCTATAAGCCTATATTACTCAGAGAGACGTCAATGGGTGTTAGCTGGTGTTTTTCCTGTGCATTAACACTGTGTACCAATGAATTTATTAAAAAGCGCCAGTTCCAAGCAAACTCACGAAATGCCAAAATAAAGGTCTCTGATATGAAGCGGTGCTGATATATGTTTGGCTGACGAAGTCAGTAATGCCTCGGAATTGGCATGCAGGCTAACTGCGCCGCCGCCGCCGTTCCTGGAAACAGACGTTCCCCTTCGTCGCCTCGGTCAGCTGATGCCCGACTCTTTCGTGCTCTGCTTGTAGAAGCTTAGGCTTCGGCTTCCTTATTGAGGCTCCCGACGTTGACTTGCAGGACAAATATAAGGAGCAACACAATGTCAAGTCTGGGCTAATCATGAGGGATTAGCTGCAATAAAGCAACACTTTCACCCTCACACACTGAATCAATGTGTAATGTGTCTTAATGGTGGAGGTAAACTGAATACTTAGTTTCAGCACACATGGGTCTCCCTATCATCATTGAAAGCCACCTACATCGCTACTCACGCTGCCAAACCACATGGCTGAATGAGCCTATGAGACACACAGAGTGTGTACTGTATGTATGGCCTTCTGGTCTTCCACCGCTCACTCACCACAGTGGGCTGGGACTTGACAAGGGGGTCCCAAGGATAGGGAAGGCAGTGTTACCTTCAGTTTCAGCCCACTGGGCTATGGCGGATTTAGGTATTATTCTATCAGGGTTAAATTTACATCTGAGTCTTTGTCACTCCCTCTCTGCGATTCTGTTGCGTTCTTCCTGAAAGCAAGACCTCTGATTTTAACCTCTTTCCCCCTGAGTGGCAATATTTCAATCCTCAGATGTCCTCGCAGTATCGGTTCCTTCCTGATGCGAGCTGACACTTTCCACCCGCCCCACCTCGCTGTCCCGTCCTGATGAGAAAGACGTCAGCGGACATTCCTTCATTCCTGGGTACTGGATCCTGCTTTTATAGCAACCCCAGAGAGAGAAACACGATCCTTCTCAGTGTGTCTCTGGCTCTGTTTGGCCAAGTCTCATCTGTTTGTCTACATCTTTGTTTTCTCACCCACTGCAGTCATTCTCAAGCTTTTGCAATCATCTCCAGGTACCGACCCCACACCCCACATAAGACGGCGTGGGAGCTTTGTCATTGCTCAGCTGTTGGCCTGGTCTGCTCTTTGTCGATATCCACATTACCCATCCTCTTCAACATCCCATCACTTTCCAAAGTCATCCAGCCTCCATCCAGCACCCAGGCCAAGTTCCGGCCATGACTTTCCGAAGGCAGCCCGTTGGACTCTGGTGCGACTGCGCCTCGAGGCAGGGGTCAACAAAGGTAAAGAGGAAGTAACTGGAGATTTTTAATTATGGGCTTCAGTGGTGCGATGAGCAGTTCAGCTAGTGGCTCCGAGTTAAAGAAGACGGGGGAAAAAACAGAGTTTAGCAAAGATCTTGAGTTTCAAAGGGCACTCTTTAAATTGCCACCTGGCAATGGTTTGGTATGAAAGAAGTGGCCATCTTTTCCAGCTAAATCACAAATTGAGGCAGCTTAAGAAAAGACTATGACATTCTCTGTAATTAATACCCTGTGGATTCACCCTATTTGCTTAGATTATAAGTATAGTCAATGGCTCAGAGTCTAATTGGCAGAGAGTAGATGGTAAATTAGACATGGCAAGCGAGTCTGTTCCTAAAGCAGAAATCAAGTCGTGCTGTGCAGGGAAAGAAAGACTCCAAGCTTTTATAGGTCGACTTATTCTTTTCTCTGTTGGGTAGTTTCTCATTTATTTTAGATGGCTAAAAGGCCCAATTTTCAGAACTCCACTCGTCCTCAGTGAGGAAAGCAGCTATTCGCTGTTGAAAGTAACTAAATGGCATTAAAGGCTCCTACATACTCGGACGTACTGTGCGTATTCTCATGATAAATTCCTTCATTTCCCACAATCCGAATGACTACGGGCAAGTTTGATCAGCTGGTTGGGCGCCTAGTAACCATCCTTTCCCACCAGGACAGCCACCTCCCAACCTTCTCAGCTCAACGTCATATACGAAACAATTTGACGTGAACACGGTCTCCCACTGCAGTTTATGCAGCAACGCCGAGTAAGTGTACGCAGTGGGGAAAACAATGACCGTTGTGTGGATGTGCCCAGCAGAGTTTGCCTCGAGTACGCACAAAAACCTCTGCGGCGTGAAGTACACACAACGCGACATCTGCTCCGATGTGTAGAACACCTGGACTGGGCCTGTTGGAAAAAAGAAAACAACATACACAACAGTCACCACGCTCTCACTGTGAAGGGAAAGTGTTGAAGCTTTTTTTGCCATATAATTTTAAAAGCTAGCCTCCTGCAAAAGGTAGTTCAGACTTCCCTACACTCCTGAGTGGATTGCTGTTGTATTGTGGCAGGATGAAGTCAAACTGTTTGCAGTAGTGTAAAAAACCCAGTTGATCAGTTTATATCTCTTAAAAAGGTAACCACCATTCCTCAATGCCTTCTTGTACAACACTGAATTTTGGATTTTGAGGATGGGATCAATGAAAAACATCAACATTTTCTGCTTCGAATTTTCAAAGGGCCTTGCTCTTAAATTTTGTAATATAAAACTTTCAAATCTAACATAATCTAACATGTTATTAGATCAAGGAGTCAGGCGCTGTTGATAAGATTGTTTTTCTCCTTTTTCCTTGTGTTTAAATGACGCCACCTCAAACTCCAACTCTTTTTGCACTGTTTCAAGATCTTTTTTGCATGGTTGTACATGGAAAACCTACTATTACGGTGGTAATAGCTTGAAAAGCTATGAAGTAAGATATTTTGATGGCAGGAAATCAGACTGAGCAATTAATTGCAGCAACCTGTGATGTGGTCTCAGGGATTGCTGAGACGAGACAGGTCAAAACTGGGTGGGAGGAAATCTGGATTATCATTGAGGCAAGACGGATTGGATTTGGCTCCTGTCCAGCTGAGGATCAGACATTTTGAGCTAGAATTTCCATGGTTACCATCTTATTTCCCCTCCTCTTCTTGCAACACAAAGTTGTAAGACAATCATTATCCTGTCATTTCCTTTCGGGGGGGCTTTGTCTCACAAGTGATGTTCATGTCATGTACTAAGTAGGGAGCTCTTCAGAAGTCGTATATAATTTTGAGCTTCAAATCAAACCTCGCAGACCAGTTGCTTGTTTTGAAATGGTAACAGGAGACTCCTGACAATAGACCCTCCCCTCTGAACACGACTTCCATCTGAACTCTATTTGGCGCAGAGCTACAAGTCACGGGCACAATCACAAGGAAGTCTGCGAGATAAAGCCTGCTCGGAAAAGCTTAGTTGGGAATTAAATGATCAGTGCGCCGCAGGATGACTTTGACAGCGAGGAAGCTCTGGAGGTGAAGAGTCCAGATGTAACAAATCAAGCCAGGACACGGTGCTTCGGCCGCTTTGGTTTGAGTAAAGCGCATGCCCGAAAAGCCAGACAAAAGGATTACACATGCTCACCAGCGATGCGACTGGTGTTGTTTTAATCGTGTGCAACAAAGTTTTCCTGCTTTAAATGGCAAAAAACGAATTGTAAAAAGTAAAAGCAGGTCAGTCATAGACGGCCCTGAAATTCAGAACGCAATTTTGAGTTTCATAAATTTCGGATGGAATTCAAATTTTACAGCAAAACACATTTATGGTTTAAAGATGTGAGGCCAAACATTTCGATTCTGAACTGCGGGAGGTTAAACCAGGATGTGGGTTAATCAGGAGGAAGAGGAGAGAAGCAGATGCTTTCTCGTAGAACACCCTGAACGAGCTGTCGGCAGTAAGAAAGGCCAGCGCCGGACATGCTGAAGCTTTAGCTTTAGTTTCTCCGTACTGCTCACCTGCTTTACATTTAAAGCCACGTGTTTCTGTCGGGAGCGGTTAGCTTATCTGAAGTTTAGCGCTGATCCGCCTCTATCTGCAAGCAGCCTTATTGGATAAATCTATACTTTTTTTTTTGTTTTTTGAATGCACTTCAGAAGGCAATTTAATCGGGGTAAGACAGACGGCCACTGTAATCATAGAGCACTTCTGCCTCAGACATACAGAGCAAACATGTCTGAGCTTCACCCATGGCATGCGTTCTAAAATGTCACGTTTACTGATCCAAATCCGATTTTTAGAACAACTTGTGATAATTAAATCCCTTAAATTTTCTCATACCCAACAGACGAAAAGAAATGACAAAAACTGACTAAAAGATCTATTTTGCAATGAACACTCCAGTTTTCTACAAAATATTGACCTTAATTTGACCAATTTTAATCACTTGTAATGCTTTGACAAATAACATTCTAGCTGAAAAGCAGGTGAGGTATGGCACAGTTTCAGGATGGCAAATGAGAAGGAAACTACTCACTTGTGTTAGCTTTAGACAGGCTAACAACTAGCATGCGAGGCTTGTCGCCCAGTGGATTGCTGATTTGTGTGTTTATTTCGTTTGTAAACCACTTTGTGATTCTTAATTTTAAAGTTGCTATGTATTTAAAGTTGTACTTACTTTTCTGCCTTTGCTGGCCATTAGCACCGATACGTTAGCATTAGCCCTTTAGCCATTAGCTAAATTGTAAGCCTCAATCAGAAGCTAACTTCTGCTTCGTGTAGTACAGAACTTTTATGCTTGGCGTCACACTGGTTTACAGTAAACTCTGTCAAACGAACATAAGTAAAAGCCTCTAATGTATGACGTTTACAGATATAGATAAAAGTTTTCTTTGAAGTGGAAAGTACGAGTAGCAGGTGACGAGCCAAGCCATGCTAGTTCCCTGCCTATCCAAGGCTAACACGATTATTTGTACCACCTTGTAATGCTGTGTAGACCCTCATTTTGATTTTTGTTTGAGTGGAAATGTGTCTCTTTTTTCCCTCTTCAAATAAAAAGCCAAAATGATCAAATGTTCAAATCAAACTGGCAAAAACATCTAATCAAATTCCATACCTTTGCAGACAAAGAGCCTTGTTTGTTTTATTATTTTGTGTGTCTGCGGGCGTGGGCGTGTAGGTGTGTGTGTGTGTGTGTGCAGAGTCTCGACTCCTGTGTTTGCTCTGGAAAGTCAGAAAGCCAATCAAAATAAGCGTCCCGGACCTTCGGCCGTGAATATTATGGTAAGTGCATTTGTGAACACTACGTCGCAAATATTTGCTCTGCAATTCTGATGGACTTTTCAGGAAGACCCGTGTCACTAGACCCTGCTTGTACAGCTCAAAAATGACAAATTGTCATAAGTTGTTTGGTGTCCAGACAAGGGGGGGAAAAAAAAAAAAAAAAAAAGTCACACTCTCCCAAAAAAGGCACCATTGGCTTTATTTTCCGCCAGCAGCTTGAACTTCGACTACTTAGGCCATTAAACCTTCCGATGTCTGCCTTTCACCAAAAGTGTTCTCATAATCCGGATGGCTGCGGTCGAAGCAGGATGGAGCTCTGAGTGGAGCGTTCCAGCCAAAGTACCGAGATATCATCACCGTTTCATTAAACGAACATCTCCGTGTTTCCGAGCAGGAAGAGTCTAATGTTTTCTGACGTGCCAGGAACCGGGGGGAATGGCAGGAGGAAGAGGCCTTCGAACACACTTCAGAAACCGTTTAAATTATTCTTAGTTTACGACTGCATTACACATTCAGTTACTTTTACATCCTAACGTGCTTTAAGCTGTTCTGGTAAGTGATTAAATTGATGCGCGACAGCATTCACATGAAAAACTATGAAATAAAAAACTCGGATGAAGTTCCTCCCCGTTCTTCTGCTTTGATTCATCTGCGTCTCGAAGAATGCCACAATGGAGGTCAACTTGGAGAAAACACACCTCGACTGTCCAGCTGCTAACACGTTCCAGATGGAGCCGTCTGAGCAGGCAGAATCGAGATTTCTTGCACAACCCAGTGAAGTTTAAAAATGTACTACTTTACAAAATCTCTGCAGGGTTTTTTTTGCAATCGCAAACATTCAGACAAAAGTGGGGAGGACGGATACAGCCCGTCGATGCTGCTGGAATCTGTAAGTCGGCGTCACAAAAACTCTCCAAACGAAAAGTGCGTCAAACAAACCTGAATTTCTCTGGTAAACAGAAGCCAAACATTCACGTTGTAGTTAAAAGTTGGCCAAAGCTGATTTGTTTTTTAACCAACATATGGTCTGTTTTTTATTATCTAAACAATAAAAATAAACATGAAAAATGTCTTTCTTACTAATCTGAATAAGCCTCTTTCAAATGCGGCCCTACATTGGAAAACCAATTTGTTTTCAAATGGTCGTGTTGGATTGTGTCCAGTTTTTGTGTCATTGGAATGTGAAGGAAGCAGACATGGTTGTTGACAGTTTTGTTGGTTCCGATTGGACGACTTCAGCATTTGTACACAAGCGGCACAAAAACAAACATTTCAGAGATCACACAGAGGTAGCGCATTGCTGACCACAAAATGCCAGTGGAGTATGAGACAAAGTGGCAAAGATTGCATTCACTCACCATTTGTCCTTTAAACATATGCATAATTTATGAATTCCATCTTATTTTAGTTATTCGCAATGCTTTAGTGTAACATTGCTAACTTTGCTTCACACGTTATTGTGGAATTGATTGGGATAGGTAATGCTACTGAACCAACAGGTCATTTAAAAAATGTCTTCTATTAAAATATGTATTCCGGTTAAATTACACCTGTTAATGTTTCTTTGTTTGAACTCACCTTTGTTTGTGGCTTCGTTCAGATCCCACATCTAGAACAGGTGTACGTAAGGGGCTGGCCCTGCACTTCCTGTTTAAATAGGTCCATGATGTCATTGATGACATCACTGGGTTCAACCAAATGAAGGATTTTTTTTTCTTTCTGGATAGCATTGTTTATTCTCTTGAGAGTAACCTTTTCATTTACACTGTGTGAAGTGCTCAGCTTTCCAGATCATTTTATTTTGTAGATGAATTTGTAAAATGTGGTGCAGACTGATGATACACACTACTAACTGTTGGACTATAAGACTGCAGTTACGGTTACGGCTGTAACAGATTTGATGAGTTTGATACCAATATGTTGGCTTTTACTTTTAGACAATATTTAGCGGTGTATTATCCTGACCCTTAAGAGTTACAATGCATATTTTCAAGTAAAACATATTGAGTGGGTTCTTGTCAAACAAAAAAGAAAAAATATGAGCTGATAACAATTCTGTCCTCTTAACCTGCCTTGTCTTAAAGGGGCAGAATGTATTTTCCAGTCATATAGTGCCATTTTATAACACAATCAAGACACTATGTTACCTTCAGTTGTTATAAAAAATGCTACACATTAAATATGACTTAAAAGAAAATCGACTTTGTAATTTAATTCCTTGAAATTGGGCCTGTGTCTCTTTAAGAAACTCCTGTTCTTTCTGAAACTCCACCTTCACAACAGTCATCACAACGTGGCTCCACTATTAACCCTTTAAAATCATTTTTACCACCGTTGTACCGAGAAGTAGCTTGTATAATAGGATGCTCAGTTCCACCAGGTGTTTGCTGATTGCTGCTGGCTAGTCTGGAGGAGCTGAGTGGGAAATGAGGAGAGGGCTGCTCTGTGGGGCCGAAGCTTGGAGGCTTGGAACCTACAGCTCTCAAAAGGCGGGGCTAGATCCAACCAGACGTTTTACACAGCTGGTTCCCATGGGAGATTAAAGATTGAAGGATTCCTCAAACATACATGAATGACTCAAGAACACAATCCAGTTATGTTTTTGATAAGGAAATAACATTATAACACATCACGTAAAGCTAAAAAAAATATATTTTACATAACGCTGCCCCTTTAAAATTTTTGCCTGAACCCCTTAATGTAAATTATTTGATTTGCTAATAAAGGCAGAAACTTTTGATTTGCGGGTTCATAAGAAATGATGGGGAAAAAAAGACACCCATGTAAAGATTAGGTTTGCCTTTACTTTAAATCAAATAAGTCTTATCACATCATTCAAACTTCACGCCACGAATTTTAATGACTTGCAACTGTGAAGACGAAGAGGGACCCAAACAGGAAATGGAGCGACCGTGCCCAACATGGACGGAATTTGATATGAAAACAGTAGAAAGCAGTACGAGCCGTCTGCCCCCGGCCCGCCTCCTTTTACAATTTAATAAAGCGCAAAAATGTGCTGCGTTATATTTGGACCTCCTGTGCCGCTCAGAGTTGTGTTTCGCTGCGTCAGAGCTTCTCTCTCTCCGTCTCCGCGGGAGCGGAGGGTGCTGCTCTCCATCCAGGCTAAAGGAGGGAGTTTTCCAGTGGCACGAGCCACACGCTGACAACTGCTGTTCTCTTCCTCCCCCGAAACCTGCCCCCTCATGCACACATGAGATGTGCTGCGCCGCACTAAACCCAAACAACTGCTGAGCATTAAGGTGCGGATCTGTCATTAGTTAACTTGGCCTCGCTGGGTGAGACCGCTGTTGTTGTTAAATGGAGGGCTGTCTGCACAAGCCATATCTTCGGAGGGGAACGGTACCACTCTGCGGCTTTTTCGCCTCAGCCTGAGCGGATTGTGTTTCTGCTCTCCTTTCAAACTTCTCTTATACACTTGAGCACTTGATGCGCATATTTTAATCAGCTTAGGCTGCTGGGAGATGGGTCCAGATGCACAAAGCGATGGGAATGAGGGAAGTACGGTGGGTATCTGTCAGCCGGTGTAGCACGGCATGCAGCTGAAACAAAGCGACAAGAAAATATGCATCATGCAGAATGTCTAACTTAGTTCTTTAACTGCAGCAGTCCTGGGTCGACGCTCAGGAAGAGCGAGGCAGATGTCACGGTCGGACAAAAGGGAAGCTGTTAGCGCGACGTAGAGTTAGAACCACGCTGAAAAAATAATACAATAAAATTATGGGAATATAATATAAAATATATAAAAAAATAAAGTTATATGTGATTAAAGTACAAGAATAAAGTCATAATATTAACAGAATAAAGTTGTATGAGAATAAAGTCAAAATACGAGAATGAAGTCACAGTATGATGATAATAAAGTCATAACGTCTTAATTGTTGGAATACTTTGACTTTCTTCTTGTATATCAACTTTATTGTCATACGACTTTATTATCATAGATATATGACTATTCTCAAATTATGACTTTAATCTCAATTTATTTTAACTTTATTCTTGGAATACTAAGAGTTTTTTCTTGTAAGTTTCTTTTTTATTTTTACATAGTTCGGCCCCAACAATCCGTCGCACATCAGTTCCAAAAGCCACGGGAAAAAAAATTTGAAAAATTGTAAAAGCGTACGCGTAGTCAGTGCGGCCCCGCCGGGACCGCGCTCGGGGTGATAAGCTCAGGCGGGCTCCACTCGTCCCCTCCCAGGACTGCGGGAAGGCTAAGAAATAATAAAAGAAAATGGAAGGCATGCCTACGTGACGGATGGTGGATGGTGTGCTTCTCCCCTGGAAGGTGCAGCAGTCTCTCCTAAGTGTTGGTTAAACATCATGGAGAGCCGAATGACATTTAGTTGACGAACACCCAGTGCTCAGGCCGTCACATCAGAGTGGAAGAGACACAATGACTCAGCGCAGAGATTAATCACCGCAAACTTTCCAAGAACGGCACATCACACCTAGCTAATGACTGCAGTCGCCAACAGACGAATATGCCTTATTCATAGTTTCTCTACTTCTTTTGACACTTGGAAAAAAATAATTTAAAAAAACAGCTTTCCAAGCCACCCTGGCTTGAAGTAAAAATACAATCGCCCTATTTTTTAATACAAGAAATTAACTGTGATTAATTATATATTGCGGTTCAATTTTACATGCAAAACCCAGACCTGATTGCTGCCTGACCTGTTCTACTTTACATGACTAAGAAACCATCTACAATTGAACCGGTCTAGCAACAAGAAGTAGGCAAAAAGAACTGGAAAAAAAAAAAACATTTTACACTCTGATCTAAATTAGAATACAATACAAATAACTTTTATTTATCCACTGGGTTAATTCAGGATTACCAGCAGCAGGTTCAAGGTAAATAGAAGCAGAATGCATGTTCAAATGAAGGTGAAAATATAGAAACGGAAAAAATAAGAAGAAAACACCACACAGTATAGGCAAACGTACAACATAGGTTAATAATACCCGGCTGGTTTCAGAAACAGCACACTTTTTTTCCAAAGTGTACAAATTGTGCATATTTGTGCATAGGAAGCAGCTAAAGATTATTTACAAGAGAATAAAAATGGTTGTGGCGATAACAGCAGGGATGTGAACAATGAGATGCAAGGTCACGATGGTTGGAAAGTCTAACAACTTCTGAGAGGAAGGATTTGTGTTAACGTTCTTTTGTGTACCTAGGATGCAGCAGTCTGTCACTGAAGGAGTTGTCCGGTTCAGCAACAGCTTAATCCATCGGTTGTCCAAGAGAGATGATATTTTAACCAAAGTTCGTCTGTCTCAAGTCAAATGCACTGGGTCAGCGGGGCTTTAGTGCAAGGCATCCTGTGTCAATACCACCGAAACAAGCATGCAGGTCTTGCGCTAGCGATAGAAATGGCTCCTGGTCTTGTGCCAAAGACGACAGAGAAATCCTACAGTCGCTAAAATCTGATGCCACTTCATTTTTGTTTACATTTAGTGAAGAATGAAGTTGCGCTCGGTGTCTTCTTCAGATGTTTTCATGTCCTTTCGTCCAGTGGTTCTTAGTGCAGCGCCACTAACGGTGAAGAAGGGAACAGGTTTTTCAAAAGCTTTGGTTTGTTTGGCAGTGCAGGGTGAAACCGAACCGCAGCAGCTAGAAATGTTTGGTCTCCGATCCAACTGCATCAACCTGAGTATGAGGTGGATAGTTACGAGGCCGTTTCCAAAATTCTAAAGTTGTCTAGTCTTTTGTAATATTGATGTTTATCCATCCATCCATTCTCTAACACCCTTGTCCCTAGTGGGGTCGGGATGTGCTGGTGCCTCCAGGCGGGGTCACCTGGACAGGTCGCCAGTCTGTCACAGGGCAACACAGAGACAAAAGCATGCATACACACACACCTAGAGAGAATTTAGAGAGACCAATTAACCTAATTGTCATGTTTTTGGACTGTGGGAGGAAGCCGGAGAACCAGGAGAGAACCCACACATACACAGGGAGAACATGCAAACTCCGTGCAGAAAGACCCCGGGCTGGGAATCGAACCCAGGACCTTCTTGCTGCAAGGCAACAGCTCTACCAATAAGGGGCTTGCGCCACTGTGCGGCCTCTTATTGATGTTTAATAAATGTTTATTCTTTCATACTGTGGAAAATTATCTGTGTTAGCTTGATTGTTTCAAATGTGGCTGTGCCCTACACACTGAGGTAAATTTTTTGGTGTACTTAGTATTTTACGAACTTTTTTTTATTATTATTACATGGTTGAAATGTATGGTTTTGTATTTTCTGAGATTATATTAATCATTTTGGTAAAAGCCGTAATTTTCTGGTAGCTCGATTGTGTTTTAAAACCCTAGAGTCAGTAGAGAGTGTGCTTTACTTTTGCCATCACTTAGCAGTCCAAACACTATGGTTGTAAAATTCATCATAATGTTTTGCATGGCATTAAATCTCTTGCGTTGTGAACCTGAAGGAATCCCTCGGAAACGTCCAACCGACCCGGTGGGGTCCACAAGGGGAGCTGAGGCTTTAGCAGTTGACTTCCACCGTTTGTTCTGATTTTTTATGCTGTTGCTCCAAGTCAAGATGAGAAGTTTCCCAAAGCCTCAGCCTCTTTTGGTTTTGTGTACACAAGCGTTTGTCCATCCCCTCCCAACTGAAAAAAAGCCCCCCCAAAAAACCCCCCAGAAACAAACAAACAAAAAAAACGACACATCGTACCAAGTCTTTCATCCGGCAGCTGTTTTTTAAACCAAAGACAGATTGCTCAGATTTTGTGCTGTTGGGACTGAAAGAAGCAGTCCACATTGTGGTTACCTTAAAATGTGCTCAGTTGTGCTGCCAAACACCGTTAATGAAGCCGGATTCAGAATTCGAGAAAACATTCGAGAAGGTTTGGATGTTCTACCATGTTGTTTTACTTTGACAAAAAATAATGTGACGTGAACAAACAATCAAGCCTAACGAGCCATCGTGCCACATGGAGGAGATGAAGAAGGATTAAGGTGTATAAACAAAATGCGGCTGGTAAAGTTGTTTTTCTGTTCAGTTTTACAAAAATCATTTGGACAATAGAACATTTGTACGTGAACAGCTAGCCCAGGGGTGGGCAATCCTGGTCCTCGAGGGCCGGTGTCCTGCCACTCTTAGATGTCTCCCTGGTCCAACACACTTGAATCCAACAGCTGAATCACCTCCTAAGTGCAGTCAGGTTCTCCAGAGTCCTGCTAATAATCTCATTATTTGACTCAGGTGTGTTGAAGTAAAGATACATATAGAAGTTGCAGGAGACCGGCCCTCGAGGTCTGGAGTTGCCCACCCCTGAGCTAGCCAGTCACATTGGCTAGCTGGAAAGTTCAACATTCTTTGTAACAACTTAACCCACTACTTGTCTTGTTCTTTGTAAAATAATCTATTCTTACAGATGATGTTTTTTTTTTCATTTTCCCTAATTGCCCACCAAATGTGTTGAGAAACATCCAGTACACTTGTTGCTTTGGTTAAGTTTGGTGGCACCGGCTTATTTGTTAGCGCTGTAGCTAACTTTGAAAACATCTAGCACACTTAGCTACCCCGTAATTTGACTTTTCCAGCGAAATTCTAAAGTGCTTGATTTACTTGGCTATTTTGTAAATGTTCAGATAAGTTTCACAGTTTTTGAATATCTGATTATTGACTGTACACATTTATAGTCATGCTCTTATTTTGAAGTGGGTGAAGACTGTTTATGCAGCCTGTCCTTCCATCTTCTCATTCCTGACAATAAATTTATTTCAAGCAAGAAACATACAAAAACAAACAAAAAACCCCCACTAAAAGTAAAAAACAAGATTTAAACAAATAAAATATATATGGTACCTTAGAACATCTAAATCATTTATAAAGGCCTTCGAGCTTATGGCGTTCAGGTTGGCTAAATAACGGTACATGCAGAGTTTCATGTAGAGGGTTTCCAATATGTTCAAATAATGAATTAGAGTTTAGATCTTGAGCCATGGCCTTCTCCTCCAACATTTGTGAGGTCAGTCTCTGACCTCACAAATGTGCTTGTAATCAAAGTCTGGAGTAATCAAAGTCTGATCTGAGATTGTTCAAACACTCATCGTTATCAGAAAAGGACATCCTGGTTCTGCTTTTTTTTGGCTCTAACTTGCCTTTCAAATAAACACCAGGCTACGTCATGTCTCTCCTCTTGTGCCCGTTTTCTGTCTCACTCAGTGGAACAGCAGAGGAAGAACTTGTGTGGGCATCTATTTGAAACGGCAATAAAACTCAGCTTTGATGCAGACTATTTTAACAAGTTCCCTGCTCCGTAAACTAAAGATTCTCCGCTTTGGACTGGATTTTCTGTCCCTCCTCAGACGTCCAACTTCACCGTCTTTCTCCCCCCCCCCGCCAGTTTGAGCTTCTCTTCTTTGCAAAACATCAATTTGGCGTATTTACTCTGTCAACAGCAACGCCACCTTTTCCATCCTTCCACTCCGTGAGTCAACGCTTTCACACCGGCGCTGCCCTACACGAGCGAGGCTGCTTTGCGGTTTAGCAAAGGCCGACGTCCCGCGAGCCACTGAACGCAGCGCCAAATCGAACCCCTTTCTCTCTGTTTGTGTTTCGAGCGGAGCGTCCCAAACAAGCGCACGCCTCGTGTAAACAAATGGGGGCCCGATGTTTTGGCCGTGGTGTTGTGGAACCGCTGGCCTAATTGGCGAGAGACAGAGGGAATTACTGAGTGATTCAGCCGTAGGTTCTGCCGCGTAAGTAAAGGCAAACAAGCAAACGCGGCGACGTTACAACATCCAGAGACAGTTATGGGCTCTCTTGTAAACCAACACCAAGAAACAGGGAGGAGGGAGCAGTGTGGAGGGGAAAGAAGAAAAAAAAAAAAAGGGATGTGTAGCTATTCAAAGAGGCGTGTGTTTGGAAGTGTGTGCAGCTCGGGAGCAAGGGAGCGGGGCGGCGGGGTGAAATTAGCCCTACCTGACATCTGTAAGCTATTAAAGCAACTTCAGGTAGCACATGTCGTCCACATTAGGCTGAACCCAGATTTACATTTCCACATCTCCACAAAGCATAATAAACAATCAAAGGGGCGTGTGCAGGCAGGTTACCATCAGTGAGTACAGATAAAGGGAGTGTGTGCGCGTGTGTGTATGAGATTATTTAAAGCTCAAAATCATTCATAGATG
Organism: Xiphophorus maculatus; assembly: GCF_002775205.1. Classification (NCBI taxonomy): domain Eukaryota; kingdom Metazoa; phylum Chordata; class Actinopteri; order Cyprinodontiformes; family Poeciliidae; genus Xiphophorus; species Xiphophorus maculatus. Next base: position 21,529,118 of record NC_036452.1, on the reverse strand, counting down.
CTTCCTACAGCTGTCAGCGGTGGAAAATAGAGAAAAAAATGTATAAACTGCTGTTCTTAAAATTTTTATTACTATAAAGCGTTTTGGAAATGTCCTAATCCAATAATCATTTCTTCATATGTATTATTTTGTAAGCCATGGCTTTTTTATTTTGTAGGGTGTGGGTCTGGACTTTGACTGGGCCCTTCTAAAGCATGGATATGCTTTGATCTATGCTAGTCCATTGAATCTCTTGCTACGCTGGGACTGTTGTGCTGCTGAAAGGTGCATCTTTTGAATCTTTTTCTTTCAATTATTTTTCATACTTGATAGCAGGGAAAAGAAAGTTGGTCAGATAAAGGAAGAAAAATAATTGAAAGAAAAAGATTCAAACTCCAGCAGCACAACAGTCCCAGAGAGCGTAGCCAGAGATTCAATGGACTAGCATAGATCAAAGCATATTCATGTTTCAGAAGGGCCCAGTCAAAGTCCAGACCTGAAACCTGTTGAGAATCTGTGGCAGGAAGTCAAAGCTGCTGCTTTTCCATCTGACAGAGTTTGAGCAAATTTGCAACGAGAACGCTGGAGGGTCAGTGAAAGTCCAAATTCCAGGGCCGCCCTCAAGAGGAGGACTAGGGGGGCCTTGGGCCCTCTTAAAAAATGCTGGCCACCACACTGGGGTTCAGAGAATCATGTCCATGTCATAGAAAGTTTATTAGAAACGGCTTTGGGTTTATTCAAATATCTAATATGAAGGACACAGAGACAAAAAAGAAAGATAGGAAGATGGGGGAACATAGAAAAACCCCTAGAAATCTGCTTATACACCAAACAACATATACTTAGACGATAATACCAGCTCTACCATCACTGAAAAGTTGTTCCATTCTAGCTATTCTACGTTAAAGCAAAGGAATAAAATGGAAAAAAAAAGATCCGGTTCTGGACAGAAAACGAGCGAACAAGCAGCACCAGTCCAAAAATGAAGACCTGTAGGAATCCCGCAGAGCTACTGATCAGGACCTCTTCACCACAAACCGACAGAGTCCGACTCCTATTAAAGCTACACTTCAGCGGCTCAGAACTTCCATCGCTAAACTTGCAACCCTCCAAGTTAAAGCTGCAGTTTGTTTGCAGGTTCAACCTTCTACTTTCAAAGCCCCGGGTTTCGGTGCCAAAGATTTAGCTGGCAGGCAGCGTGGAAAGCAGTACAAATTAGCACCAGTGTGACCAATTACAATATTATAATGCTGCTTACACATGTAGGCGGCAGTAAAACTAAAATACTGTGAAAGTATTTTAGTATTGCCTACGGCGCCCTGCCAGAAACACAGATTATGTTCTGTTTTTTGGGTTTTTTTTTTTGCTTTAATAACACTTTGAACAGAAAAATATGTACTAAACAGAGAAAGGGGAGTAAAAAATTGCAGTAAGCACCTTTTTTATGGGTTTAAAGTCGGGTTATTGGAAGCAAAGTTTCAGATACGTGTGTAATTCCGCAATAGATTTAAACGTGTAATCCAATGTAACTGGACTATTTTCAGTGCTCTCAGATAAAAATCCATTCAGTGCAGAAAAGAGAGAGAAAAAAAGGAAAGGTAAAAGCAAGGGGAAGTTGAGGAGTCAGCAAATTGAATAGAATCCACAATTCAGTGGATTATTGCGCTGCTGGAAATGAGATGAGCGGCACAAATCAGAAGCTGATGCTTGACAGCAACTGTTGCTCTGCAGCCGCCCTCCCTTCCCTTTCCTTCTCTTACCGTTTTCTACACCACTGTCTCCCCCTACTGGTCACAATTTGCAACGGAGTGCAGTGCAAGTCACTGAACAGAACAAGACATGAAAGATTTTATGAAAAATAAAAACTATTTATAGCTACTACTTCTGCCAAACACATGCACTTTATAGCATCAAGAGAAACATTTTACTTATATTTGTTGTTGTTGTTTTTTTCTCTCTCTCTTTTTTCAAGCATGTCAATTTGGCCTCGTTTTAAAATGCAAAGTGTTAAACATACTGCTGAGATTTAACGTCTCATTTTAAAGGAAACGTTGGGAAATTTAAACATCACGCATTGTGTGTTTATGTTAATCACACATTTGTGTGTTCTGAGCTGGAGAAAAAAACCGTACAGGGATCAAATTCTCTCACGTCTACGTCACATAAGAGCCAATCAGCTTCGGGATTCCCCGCCGCCCCCAGCCCCCGTAACGATAAGCAGGTTATATAGCCAGCACGCGAGACGCTTTTAGCAGGTTAAACGCACAGGAGAGCCGCGAGGATTTTGTACATCCGGACCAGAGAGGAGACCTTCCACCGCTTCACTTCATTTCAGCCCGGCTGGTTACAAACTCGCACGAGCGGTTCCGACTGTGGCGTGCAGCAACGCTCCGCTCTCCAGATCTGGTTTTACGCACCGGCGCAGCTCAGTATCACTTTATTTTTTTTTATTTTTTTTTTTTTGTGTGCATTTTCTCAACAAAAGATTGTTTTTCTTTTATGTATATATATGCGCTCAGTCGGTCTGTCTTAGGAAACTGAGTTCAGATTTTGTTTTTGTTTGCATTTTGTTTCGCAAAGAAAACTTAAAGAAAAAGAAGAAGAAGAAAAAGACTCCCCCTGAATTTCACGCGTAATTTGGGCACCGCTCGGTTTTGCGCATGAATCTCCTCGATCCCTACCTGAAGATGACGGAGGAACAAGACAAGTGTCTCTCTGACGCCCCGAGCCCGAGCATGTCCGAGGACTCGGCGGGTTCCCCGTGCCCGTCCGGCTCGGGGTCCGACGCCGAGAACACGCGGCCGTCGGAGAACGCGCTGCGGCGCGCGGACGCGGCGCTGCTGGGCGACTTCAAGAAGGACGAGGACGATAAGTTCCCCGCGTGCATCCGCGAGGCCGTGTCCCAGGTGCTGAAGGGCTACGACTGGACCCTCGTGCCGATGCCCGTGCGCGTGAACGGATCTACCAAGAACAAGCCGCACGTGAAGAGGCCGATGAACGCCTTCATGGTGTGGGCGCAGGCGGCGCGGAGGAAGCTGGCGGACCAGTACCCGCACCTCCACAACGCGGAGCTGAGCAAGACGCTGGGCAAGCTGTGGAGGTGAGTGGAGGATCCTGGTTTCCAGGGGCGACTCTAGAGGGTTTTGCTAGGGGCGTAAAGGGGGGCCACTAATAATGTAAGGGTGGCTCACCAAAACCAAAATCCAGATCCCAATTTAAGTGTTATGTATGTATGAAATGTAGCTTCAGTGTAGATTTAAAAAGGGCTTTTTTCGTAGGGTAATCTGTAAATTGATGTATGAAAGTACCACAGTTCAGCTGATTATGTTAGCGCTTGTTAGCAGAAGGTTTGTTGTCCATCATTTTAATATATTGAAAGTCTAAATTATGATCCAACTACGTGATCCTGGTATCTGCTGAGGGTGGGGCCAGGGGTCAGTAACAAAAATGCAACTAATTGTTTCAATGAAAGTCTTTCCTGTTTTTGCTTAAATTCATGCATTAAAAAAAATTCATACAAGACTGCCTGGACAGAGGGGCAGTTAGGACCCCACTCCCTTCTCATATTTTTGGCACCACTTCTGTTTTGCTTTTTTTTTTTTTTTTTTTAAGCTTCTATGCATTCTGGAATTAATCTTTGTGAACCTTTTCTAGTTTCTATATCTCGGTCTACCCAAAACCTGCTGAAATGTTAAAAATCACATTTCAAATTAAGGTGTTCTGTAAACACAAATAACATGCCCAGCTTTGCATCCATATAAACTTGTTGTTTTTGCATGGTATAAATCTGAAACAAACCAAAAAAAAAAAAACAGGAAAAGCCTCTATGAGTTACATTTATTTGTTTAATTAATCGATTTCTGCCTGTCTTTTTTTGTACCTTACTATGCATGCCACCTTTAAATCCATCAGTCATTCTTAGACACCCACTACATATATATGATTGCATCACAATGTAACTTAAAGTAAAATTTTAGTTTTTATCTGCCACCCTATATTTATCATCCCCCATCCCAAACGATCCTTGGGCCCCCTTTGAAAACTTCCTGGATACACCCCTGTTTATTGTGCATTGCTGGCAGATTGAAATTGTTTTATTCGCTGCCCCTTTCGCCCGCAGACTTCTCAACGAAGGCGAGAAGCGGCCGTTTGTGGAAGAGGCCGAGAGGCTCCGGGTGCAGCACAAGAAGGACCACCCGGACTACAAGTACCAGCCCCGGCGACGGAAGTCGGTGAAGAACGGCCAGAGCGAGGCGGAGGACGGCGGCGAGCAGACGCACATCTCCACCAACGCCATTTTCAAAGCCCTCCAGCAGGCTGACTCCCCCGCCTCCAGCATGGGAGAGGTGCACTCCCCCGCCGAGCACTCAGGTGAGGAGAGCAAGCTCACAGCAACGCGTTTCTGCAACTAACGATTATTTTAGTAATCAACTAATCAGTTATTCTGATGATTAATCGAGAAACAAAATGACACGTTCTGGGGATTTTTCATTGAACTAGTGTAGCATTTTTTTTTAGAAAATGTTAGAAATACATTAAAAGATGAAAATAAACAACTTATATATATATATATATATATAGAGGAAAAACATTTAATTGCCTAGAATGTAATATCATGAGATTTCTTTAGTAAACCTGAATAAGGGTGAAGCTAAAACTTGAGGAGTCTTGGCTGAAGCATATTTACAGAAATAGGTGCTTTTTTCTATCTTAAATCCAAAATGTATATATTTTTGTACATTTTTGGCTTAATTTCTGCTCTGAATATGTTTTTTTCTCACCAAATGGCGTTTGTTTGAGTCTGTATACTTCAGTTAATTAATCGATTACTTAAGTTTTTGACGATTATTTCAATAATTGGTTAATAACAATTAATCCAATGAATCCCTATTATTACTTCTTGGTTTTGGTTACTTTTTTGTTTGTTTGTTTTTTTTTACCTACCAAATGACCTTTCTTTGAGTCTGTTTACTCCAGTTAACGATAAATTGATCACTAAACCAGTTGAAGATCTCAATAATCAATTAATCTGATAAATCATTTCAGCCCTATTATTATTTCTATTACATTTGATGGAAAAACTACAAACTCCATCACTCAGTCAGCTTAAACAAACATTTTCTCCTTTATTTTCCAACCCTCCAGGCTCACAGGGTCCCCCCACCCCTCCCACCACCCCTAAGACCGACGTTGGCTCAGGTAAGACGGACCTGAAGCGCGAGGCGGGGCTCCGCGCTCTGCCCGACGGCAATGTTGGGCGCCAGCTCAACATCGACTTCCGGGACGTGGACATCGGCGAGCTGAGCAGCGACGTCATCTCCCACATCGAGACCTTTGATGTCAACGAGTTCGACCAGTACCTCCCGCCCAACGGCCACCCGGGGCCCGTCGGCGCCACTCCGGTCAGCTACAGCGGCAGCTACAGCATAAGCGGCGGGGCGCCGCTCAGCCCGCAGCCGGCCTGGATGTCTAAAAGCCAGAACCAGCAGGGACAGCAGCAGCAGATCACCCTCACCACGTTGGGCGGCGGCGGCGGAGGCTCGGACGCTGCCCAGGCGCAGCACAGGACCCAGATCAAGACGGAGCAGCTGAGCCCGAGTCACTACAGCGAGCAGCAGAGTTCCCCGCAGCACGTCCCCTACAGCCCCTTCAACATCCAGCACTACAGCCCCCCGTCCACCTACCCGGCCATCTCCAGGCCGCAGCAGTACTCCGAATACTCTGAGCACCAGGGGGGAGGCGCCTCCTACTACAGCCACGCGGGGGCAGGGGCGGGTCAGGGCTCCGGTCTGTACTCGACTTTCAGCTACATGGGCAGCCCCAACCAGAGGCCCATGTACACGCCCATCGCCGACAACGCCGGGGTGCCGTCCATCCCACAGGGCAGCCCACAGCAGCACTGGGAGCAGGCTCCGGTTTACACCCAGCTAACCCGACCCTGAGCTCAAACTCACACAAAAACACACACACACACTTTGTTCCGTCAGAAATGGGGAAGAAAGCGGAGGGGGGAGGGTCCTTCCCCTCGAATCAGACTTGAATTCTAAGAGGAGCGCTGGACTTTGGGGTGGCCTCACATAGTGCCTTGTGTATTTTATCACAATAGAATCATCTATATTTTTAGAGACTGAAGAGAATCCTCTGTGAGGATTTTTATGAATTGTTAATATTATGTATGTTTGTAGCCCAGAGGGAGGGTTGGGGAGGCAGAGGTCATGCTGTTGGAAGCTGGGTCAGAACTTGACGTTGTGGTTCCGTCACCAGCTGATTATTATTTTTTTTCTCTTTCGGATCGTATTCCGTCGCGGCCGTTGGAGCGGCTGTTATGCAATCCCAATGCTGTGCCGTCTCACTGAGAGAAACCGCAGCCCCTTCCACCATCCGTGCCTTGATGTTTGTGCTTTTTTGGGTTTTTTTTTCCTTTGTACGTTTTCCCGCCGCGGCCACAGCTGAGATTACAATGAACCGCCCCGTGGCGAGTGTTTGACAGCGACAGGAAGTCACCTTTAACCCCTATGGGTGTCCCCTCCGCCCCGCTCTGTTCCCCCACAGCATGCTGGTGTCCTCAAGTCCCCCCCCAGTCAGTCAGATCCAGTTTAACATTTTTATTTATTTATTTGCTAGTGTTAACTTTATTTCAAAGTAATTATTTTGCATATTATTCTTATAACTAATGAATTGTCTTTTGTGACGTAGACAGCATAGAACTTCCCCCCACTTTTCGTTTTTTGTTTTGCAAAATTTAGACAAAACGGTACATGCTGTAATTTTTGTTGTTGTTTATTTATCTTATGTTATAAATTTCTATTTTGATGTGTCTCTCCCTGCCCCCTGCGCATTACAAGGAGTTTGTTTCATAGCGTTGTGCAGCTTCTTTTGAGTTTGACTCAAAACAACGGCTGAAAGAACTGGAAAAATCATTTCTCTTATAAATATATTTACTCGTTTGGCGCTTTTGTTTGTCCGATCACCCGGACCGCTCGTCCTTTCCGCTCTGCAGGTCGTTTTCTTTTTCTTTTCCCTCATGAAGATCGGACGCTGCCCGATACTGTCTTCCTGTTTGTTTTTTTATTTCCTACGATGTCTCTTTATGTATTTCTAATGTCTTTAAGATATCTTTTTGTATATGGATTTGCAATAAAAAACAAAAAAATATATATATTAAAAAAAGAGTCTACTTTTTCCCCCTCCATTCTGGATGTCAAGCAGGAATATTTGCCGTAACGTTTAGTTTTTCTTTATTTTTCTTGGAAGCCAGTTATGTTTTCACCCTTTCTTTTGATTTTCTCACTCTTTTTCCTTTCAACTGGAAACTACAGGGAGTCATCAGGCAACTCAACATTGTTTTATTTTGGGTTGTTTGTTGGTTTTATTCCATTTATTTGATGAGAAAAACCAAATGTTGAGAAAATATTTGCATTTTACAATGCCAATGGTGGCCCAATTATTGGTGCCCAGTTGTTAACAGTATCACTCACATTAACCTAATAGCACAACACATATTCTGTCCTCTAACATTTCACAAGGTTATACCATGCAGAATGACCTTTGACCCTTTCTAGAGCATTCTGAGTCCCTATGTTTTGCTCTTCTCTTCAGCTCACTCCTCAGATTGAGGATCAGTCCAAAATAGAGACGCTCACAACTGGGACAGAACCGATACTTGACATTACCTTTCTTTGGTTTACGAAGAAGGGCAATGATCCAAATAATTTGTCAAAATTCAGAGCGTTTGAGTAGCCTAGTCAAAGTATGGACCTAAATCCAACAGAGAAATGTTGTATGGCCTTAACTGACTGATGTCAGAACATTTACCAGACCTTTCCAAAGTTTCAGTATTAACTAAAACTAATTTGCTCAACATGGGAGAGTCAACATTTAAATCAAGATATGTTTTGAAAATAAGTAAATAAATATGCGGAAACCAAATGTCCTCCGAAAACAATTCCCAGCTCCACAGGCTGTCACTCCACCCTACACCACCGCATGTCATTGCATCAGCAATGACCTCAGAGATTGATGAGAGTAACATTTCTTTCATGACCCTCCCTGCTCTGCTCTCACCACAGCCAGGGCCTGCCATGCCCCCGCGGCTCCAACAATGGTGTGGTCCTTAATTGTCAGCCGTATCGAGCCGAACCAGCCAGCTGGGAGGGTATCGGGTGATAACTGGCGCGGCGGGCAGCAGTCGGCGGCGTCACAGGGAGCATTTGACGTCACAGCAGCCATGCCTCTGTGATTAGTTCTGGTTCAGTACCAGGCGGGCGGCATCGTCACCCACAATCAGTATCGTCTTAGAGCCAGCAACGGGACAAACGCTGTTCATTAAGACTTTGCAGGGCTCCAAATTAGAACTACGTGTTCTGAGAATAGCCAGAGTCAACTGCTATCAAACCATCTGGATCTTAGGAGATTATCCAAGAGTTGCAGGACAGTGGCACTCACAGGCTGTAGTTGCTGACCTCTGTTTTACTCTAACCATGGAAACTACAACTCATCAAACTTAGTTGATCTTAATTAGATTGGAGATCCACGGGAGCAGAAGTGGTTAGGCTATCTGATCAAGAACCCATACAGGGGAGTTTGTAGTTATTGGAGGAGATGAAGAGGCAAAACTCTTCAATAAATCATTTCATGCCGGGTAAAACTTTGGGATGCTACAGAATGAGCTTAAATGTGTTGCTGGGATTTCCTAATGGAACTAGTATGCAACGCGATTTCAGAAAAAAGCAGAGTTGATAGATGAGACAATTTTGATTTGATTAGGACAATTTCGTCATTCATCAATATGCCAGAGACGCAAAAAAAAGTTTCTGGCAAAAGGTTCACAGAATATCCATGTCTTACTTCATTTGTAGACCTTTTTTGTTGCTTTTATCCATCGTTCACATCTTTGAGAGCTTTTATGTCAAACGACTCAGACTGGCTAGTTTAGGTCTCCTAGCTGTGAGTCAAGTATCAGCCAGTCCCTATAATGGAGTGAACAAACTCTGTGACAAGGAAATGCAGATCGGCAAGAATAGCAAGCTGTCTTTTCCTCAGTCCATGACTGTCTCTGGTTGTTCATCTGGCCCAGTTAACATCTTCCTGCCTATCACAGGCCACCGTGTCAGACTTCATACCAAGTCTTCCCTGTTGACACCAGGCTGGAGCCGAGGGAGAGTCTGTGCTAGGCAAGGAAATCACCTCCACTGTATGCTACACTATGCCCCATAGGAAGGATTCACCGAAGTCGGTGTGGAAGCCTGTCCAAGTCCTGGTAAAACCAGATTAGGCTGGTATGAGAGTCTGATGCTGCACCTTGTTGTTTAGGTCGACCACAAATTATTGGAGATGAATAAAACTTTGTTTTTAATCTCTTCTCTTCAATGTACATTGCGTTACATCTGTACACTGTATGAAGTGTCTTATAAAGATTTATAAATTGAACAAGCCAGCAGAAGAAAAGTACCTAAGACGGAATTTCAGCACTTGATTGTCTACAACTCTACTTGTAATCAATCATTCTTTAGGACAGTCTTTGTTACATGCTTCCTAGATACTTATCTCATATTTCCACACTAATTATCTGTGGAAACGTCATAGGCTTATGGTGCTGCCACAACAAACCAACAATAGTGAATACCCACCAATTGTACTCGACCACAGATCTTTCAGTCTGGTCAGCTATACTGACCTGCTTGTATGCTGTCCTACTTATCCCAAAACAACTACAACTATTTGATGCTTCCTGACATGTTTTCACCTCTTTAAGGTAACTTCTACGGTTCAGGTTCAGGACTGAAAGCTTGGAAAGTGAGGAAGAAAAGGGATCAAAGTAAGGGTGCACCGATATATTGACATGTCGATAAATCAGCCCAGATTTCCTTAATTTTGGGAGATCGGTTGATACTTACAATGGAATGCCGATCATATCCACTTATCTTATTTACTTTGGGAAAGGTAGAATAAATCAACCACTGTCCTCTTCTGCACTGGTGTGAGAGAGGTTTGGCTGATAGACCGGCCCACCAGGTCATGTCTGCACTTTTGCAGTTAACAATAGTCACCTCCCTGCTGCTAACTCAGCAACTTTCATGCGATATAGATAAAAAAAACAGCATTCCAGGATTCTTAAAGATCAGTCATCATTGATTGGCCATAAGACTCCAATCGGTGGACCTCTAGATCAAATAGCATCTCTGCAGCATAACCCCCAATTCAAAAACCTACATTTCCTTTTTTTTGTTCTGCAAGCAAACCATTGACCATTAAACTCCAATTCCTGCTTCGGAATCTATGTGAGTAGAGCACGGGTCCTCTGAGAAGATTTGATTTTGCTGTTCTTATGACAACACTGGGATATTCTGTTAACCCCGCCTTCTTAGAATGAAGTAACGAATATTTGTCGGAAAGACAATGCAGCACGCTGGAGCTCTGCTAAAGCTGAAGCTCTATTGATCATGCCGGTCACCAGGAGCTGGAGCTGGAGCTCCTTTAATGATGTGACTGCTTTCTGTGGAAAACATCCATGAGAAACATGTCATCTGTCCCCGGCTTGTTACCATCCATGTGAATCCTGCAAGCGGCTAATGACTTTTTCAGATGACGACGTCTCACAGCAGCAGCTCCACATTCCCTTCTGTCTCGTGTCGTTTCGTTTACCCCATTATCCCACCTGCCCCTGAAAAACAATTAAATGAACTCCAAAAAATTTAATGCAGTCTCTTGCTTTTCCTGACTGGAAAAAAAAACAAAAAAAAAAAAAACAACTGAAGCTGCTGAAGAAACTTTCTAAGCCTTGTGAATCCTTTTATAACTTGTGGCTTTCTTAACTAAAGGAGGAGGTTTAAGTGGAACAACGGAACAATGTCCGTGAAGTTTGTAAAAATATTTCTTCGACGATCAAAAGGTTTCTTTTGGCAGGTTTTGGACACAAGAGACGACTAACTCCATTCATGGAGGATTAAAGACAACCGTCTCCTAAATTAGGCTGGAACATCAAACGACATAGATGTAATATGATGCATGCACATTCGCACAGACAGACAAAACTAAACACATGTCTTAAAAACAACACTTTACAAATGGAACGCAGAGTTCTGTCTGTAGTTTGGCTTAACTGCAAAGTGATTTCACTAGTGTGATTTAACAAAATAGAGTTTGTGTTATTAGCAATGGTCCCTTTGCTGCTAAATAAATGTTCTCTGAAGCCAGAGTACTCTTACAGATGGAAACAAATTGTCTTCCAGTTCATTTTATCTTCTACCTTCGTAAGCCTTACAGGGCATCACAAGTATCAATTGGCAGGACAAAATTGGTTCACAATAAAGCACAATTCAAACAATGAGACATACTTAAAAGTAAAATACATTTACAATAATGTAATACAACAACCAAATGACTAGAAGGACTGGATGGGGGAGGGTAAGGTGTGGGATGAGGGTACTCAATAAGGATGAAATAAAAATGTATATGAATCGGAATTAGGTTGAGAGACAGATCAGAATTGCTCATAAATCCTTTTGAGTCCAGCTCGAATACAGGAAGATCAGTCAATCCAATGTGCAGGCAGGTTTTGAATATACCTTCAAAATGGTTCCCATATTTTATAAAAAGTCTTACTTCTGTTCTGCATCCAATAGGTTATTTTTTTCTAGGGTCACACAACTATTGATCTCACAAAGCCATATTTTAATTGGAAGGGGGGCGTCTGATTTCCATTTTGTTGCAATACATTTCTTAGCAATTACCAAAAGGACTTCTGTAAGTTTCTTATCATAATTTGTCTTTAGATTGGAGTTCGTAAAGTCCCAATCTTGGGCCACCTCTGTCTCTTTCAAATTTTTTTACTTTTTGAAACTCCGCCTTCAGAAAACCATTTCAAAATCTCTCCTCTATTAACCCCTTAAGACAACATTTTTACCAGTGTTGTAGCTCCTACAATGAACTCAGCAGTTGTGCAATTCCACCAGATGTTTGCTAATTGCTGCTGGCTAGTCTGATGGAGCTGAGTGGGAGAGAGCGTCCTCCTCTAAGGCGGGTCTAGGCCCACCCAGACGGTTTTGCACAGCTGAATGGTTGCCACGGGAGATTAAAGGATTTCTCAAACATGCATGGAAGAATCAAGGCAACACTCCAAGTATGTTTTGATGAGGGAATGAGATTAAAACACGATCTAAAGTTTAAAAAAATTTACAAAATTCTGCCCCTTTAAGAAACAGTTCAACTATAAATGTATAGTTACTTTGAGGAGATACATTTCTCAAGGATCATTTCTCAATATGATAATATATTATGGAAATGGCTGTTCTTGCTTATATAACAATAAAATAGCACTTTATTTTCATTTTTAGTGGTCAACAATGATATTGTAAGATTTCTTTTAGAGTTTTTCCGGCGTCATCTTCTCCAAGTCTAGAAAGTCTGGTGCTAAGTTAGCTCCAATTTCAATACAACTCAATGGTTTGAACTTGTTGTGAATTCAAACAATCCATAAAGTTCTATAGGACCATATCAGTTATTACTAGATCTGATGAGAATGGATTTCTGAGCAACCTTTGCCTTTTTGAGATAGAACATCAACTTTAGTTCAACTTTGTAGACCTGAAACTCTGAAAATGTTGACTTACAAGTACAAATCCATGTGCAAATGTAATACTCCATAACCAAACACCCGTCCATTTAGCAATTTACGTCTAGGTTAAGCCTAGGCAGGGTGTTATCATCACATGACCTTTTTTTTTTTAATATGACTTTTTTTTTTCTAAATATAGTCATTGCTTTTTAACACTTATAAATGACAAAACCTGTTTTAAGAAATCCCCTGTCATAAGGCCATGCTACATTAGCAGTCATACGCCGCAAAGTGTGTCTTGGCCCTGTAACAGTGCAGCCATTAGGCTCGTCAACCTTCAGAAAATGGAGTGTTCAAGAGCTCCCTCCAATAAGTACGAAAACATTCTGCCACCTAACACATAATACGCATTATAGGAACATGGCGTTTGGTCCTCCAACACCCTGGCATCACTCACTGTTTCCCTTCCTTGACCTTTTTCAAGGTGCCAGCCGTGTGAAACCAAAGCAAGGGGTTTACCCACGGAGGCGGCTCATGCCTTCTCCACAGATATGACACAAAAAGATTCAAAAAGCACAACATTCTGACTCTGGAAAGCAATCGCGAAAAAAAATGTCGCGGTTGCTAAAATAAATAAACGTCAAAATGTTCAAATTGTCACGTAGAACTCAAAATATATTGTCATTATGTTAATGAGTGGAAGTTAGAAAGGTGGCTAGTTTTCATACTGATGTGTTTAAAATTTGGCCAGAGTTAGGAAAAGAGAAATACACTAAGCTCCACTGTTATTAGTCATATTCAATGAATCAGAATATACGTCCTGATGAGTCTCATTTTTCATTAAAAATACCTTTGGAAAATACCAATCTTTAAGCAGGTATTAGTCATATGCCAGTAAGACCCCATTTCTATTTTTAATAAAAGTTGTTTTTTTAAACTGGTCTGATGTAATATTATAATTTTAAATGTCATGCTTTCATTAACTCTTAAATAAATAAAGGCTTCCAAACATCCATCTGTGTGGAATTAATCTATATAATAAGTTTCACTCGGTGATCAAATTCCAAAAATAAATGGACTTTTCAAAGGTTCTGTAAATAAAACTCAAATGTCGAAAAAAAAAAGTCTGAATACTTAGTTATCATGCTACCATATGCAGACACTCTGTCTACGCTGTTGAATACTAACTTAACTTTGCATGCTAAGTGCTTGGAATTGCTCATGACATTGGTGTTAGACATGCGGAAAATATATTTTTTTAACTTTCACCGCAGATGGGCAGGCTACCATATCGTGTGAAAAAGGCAAAAAAAAAAAAAAAGTAAGACGGGCAAAAAGAAACAGTCTTAAGATAATCCGTGGTCTTAAAACACACAGGACTTTTTCCATTTTAATAAATAATACCCATATAATTTCTACACTTCATATGGTGCTTGACGTGTCTACAAGCACCATATGAAGTGTGCTTGTAGACACGTCAGTAAATGTAGACAGCAGGACAGCTGCTTAAGTCAGACGTCAAAACATCGAGGCAGTCAACCTACAGCAAAATGCTCCTGAACAAGCTGTAAAATACACCGAAGGTCGCCAGGGGAACGTGCAGCCACTCCAAATGGAAACCATTATTAACAGTTAGGTAGAGGAGAAAACAAAGTTGGATTGGGCTAAAGAGAAGCAGGCATTGGACTCTGGATGATTGGATGAAAGTGATATTCGGTGATGACTCACCAATCTGCATTGGTCTAGGAGATAATGCCAAGAGCTTTGCTCGTGCAAGGAAGTCCAGAGAACCGTGTAGTGATGACTGCTTGAAGAAAACAAACATTTTAGCAGTCAGCGATGATAAGCGAACAGGCATGTCAGGCGAAAGGCAAGGAGAAGATGGAAGTCATTACCTCAGCGGAGTTAATGCGCAGGTGGATGCTCGGTGTCTGGCACACTTTCCTCATTATTTCAAGTGAACGGCGGTTTGAAGAAGATGAAATCATTTTTGCAATAATGATAATGCATGTTGCAACCATCGGAATGTTGCTCGAGGAGAGGAATATAAGCTCGATTTTGCGCTTCATGACTCGGCCTGCAACCCTCATGCTGATTTCCCGTGGGACGTTTAAATGCTTACATCCAGCCCCACCCCGGGTTCAGACAGCACTCTGAGTTCACTGTAGTTTACCAACACCGGCTGCTTTCCCCTTATATTTAGGGTCAAACCAGAGAGAGAATAAAAAACTAAATGTATATTCACTACTCCATCCATCCATCCATTTTCTGTACACCCTTGTCCCTTAGCGGGGTCAGGAGGGTTGTTGGTGCCTATCCACAGCTAACGTTCCGGGCGAGAGGAGGGGTACACCCTGGACAGGTGGCCAGCCTGTCGCAGGGCATATCCACTACTCATTTCTACATTTTTTTGAAGCTTTGAGCAGGTGATAGCCAATTTAGCCAATTCATTTATTTCCCTTTGAAATCTATAAAACAGAAGTTTATCAATTTACAGCAAAGACTAAATGATTTAGAGTTGCCATTTGAACTTTTCTTTAAGTGAAAAGCAAGATTAATGTAGGTAGCATTCAGATCTTCAGGGCCTTTCTGCACAGACCGTTAGTCTAGAAGCTTAATGTTTATTTGTTGAGAATGTGCATATCGTTAAATTTGATGTAATTTTTTTTTATTAGAACTACTTAATTAAGCATCTGATTTATATTTGATATTGTTCAACATTTAAAATTGAAAGAATTTGTAAAACCAATCATCAGTGATTGTTCTTAAACTTGGCCAACCAAATCTGGTTGGGGGCCGTCAAATTGTATTCTGCTCTAGGCCCCAGAAAATCTTGGACTGGCCCTGGTCACATTTAAAAGTGAGATTTTTTTGATTTTTAAAAAAAAATTGACTCAGAATGGACAATGTTGAGTATCCAAGTATTTCTTGTCTTAAGTTGTCTAGGACAAGTGTGGCGCTTGGTGCGGCGGTTCGCAGTGATTGTGGGGGGTTTCGGCATCAGCTGAAAGTCGCCGAATACTCGACAACACCAGAAGTCGTAAATGTCAAAAATATTGCAAGGAGAAAGGGAGAAAAAAATATTTCTCTTCTCAACCGACGTTGATGGATTTTTGTTTTATTGTCACACATTACTCTTGCTGAAAAACACATGCTTTCATAAAATCATTTAACAAAATTGTGCCTTTATAGCTTTAATTAACTGATAATGTGCTGTGAAAGAACAACTAGTTCTCTGTTCTTCACCCTCTTCTCTCTGCTACATCAAACAGTTATTGGGAGTAATTCTCAGAACAGCAGAGGCAGCCTTCACCTCGCTCCCCCCTTTCCTTCCCTCCCTCCATCTGGTCGCGTCGTGTCGAACCTCCCAGCATGGCCGACAGATAAGCCTGCGTGACGGATAGTTGGTGTCACCATCCAAAGCTCTCCTTATCTGTTAGCGCAGAGCTGATGCTTCATGCGGTGACTCTGCATGTGCAGGAGCCGGGCTCCTATATGTTTGTGTGAATCAGCGATTTTTCTTCACCCACTGCGCTCCAAAAACACAAAACCTTAGCAGGTTATTCTTGGTCTAGTTTCTAGTGCAGTGTTAGAAAACATATGAAGAAACATCAGCTTTTAGAATGCGGTCTTACTTTTGATTCATTATTCTATAAGCATTACATTCGTTTAGCATAAATGGTTTCTCACACTTTCCGATTTGAGTTTCCTGTGAGTTCTTGCTAGCTGTGCTAGCTTGAGGAACAAAGCTACCAATCAGCCAACCAGAAAGATGATTGTGGCAAATAACATTTCACAAAATTACTTTTACCTATATTTCGTAATAATGATGAAAAAAACGGATTAAATTTTATGGCAAAAAATAAAAATGATTAAAACATGTATTATTCAATATTTCTACAGTTGCATTTTTTTGTCTCCAGCTTTCTCAGGGCTCCCTAGCAACGCCGAGTGGTCCTCCAGAGGGACGCAACCCTCACTTTGTAAAACACTTTTTTCTCCTCTTCTTTCTTTGACTCACTCTTAAATCTCTTAAATCAAACATTACCGACTAACAAATAGAGGTACTGATCAACAAAATAATAAATAACTAGTTAAATTTGAGAATGAAAAACAATAACAAAAGAACTAAAACAAACAAAGAAGAAAAGGAGGCACACATTAAAACAGATACATTTAGGACAAAACACAGAACGTAACCAAATGGTGTCACAACAAAATAACATAAAAATAGAAGAAGAAAAAAAGAAAAACACTGTCTTATTACACCTGGAATAAGACAAAACTAGCTTACGAGTAACTTGTCAGAAAGAAATAGGAGCATGTTTTGAGTAAATTATTCTTCATATTGATGAAAGCGTATTAGTTCTACTGGCAGATTATTTCACTTATAACAAGAATTTTATCCCATGTTATAAGTGAAACAATCTGCCAGTGGAACTCGGACTTTTTCATCAATATTGCGGGATTATTGACTAAAAACAAGCTCCTGCATCTTGCGGAGAAGTTCATTGTCAGCAAGCTTTGCCTTAATTCAACTGTACTAAGATGTCTGCAGTGGAAACTAGACCAAAAACCACTTTGGTAAGAGTTTGTGTTTTCGCAGTGTAGAGTGGTTCACACTTTGGGCGTTTTCAGGAGCCGTAACCAGAAAACAAAATCATTCGTTGGAGTAGAAACCTCTGCAGGGAGGAGAGAGGAGATGTTTAGAGGCAAAGCAGAGTGTTGGTGATCATGGGGGAGTTTATGCCTCCAGATAAGAGAGGAATGATTACAGGCAGCAGTGGTTAAAATACCCAACAATCATTTCATTTTTTGGTTAAGTCGGTCTGCTACTGGGTTTCTAAGGTTTTGTCCGTCCTGCCACAGAATTTCATCAAACAAGATGCTAGTTTTTCAGAACGATTAACTTCATGCCTGTTCACACCCCTCAAGCTCCTCCACACGGCAAAAAAATGTGTATTTTACATTAATTTTACGTGAAAAACTTATCAAACTGAAGAAAAGTGCCGTATGCTTTTTTTCTTTCATTTTGCTTCAAACTACATTCTGGAACGTCTCTTTCCAGGACTTTGTAGCGGCAGCTTCAGAAATCTTCGCCCAGCGTTTTATACAGAACAACCTCAAGCAAGGTCAGTTTGGACGGAGAGCGTCCGGCAACATCAGTTTTCAAACCACAGGTTATTAATGTAATTTTATTTATATAGCACATTTTCAAAGTGCTTTACATGAATTAAAAGGAAATGCAAACAAAATAAGAAACCAAAGGAAAGAGCAAAAGAAGAAAAAGCTAATAATGTTGATCAAAAGTATATAAATTAGATGTTCCTAGTAAGTAAGTAAGTAAATAACTTCTGGTCTAATTCATTTTCTGGATTGGAAGAATAGGAGTCAAAAAGGTAATTGATAAGGTAGTTTTTCTGGATTCTAAGTCTGTTCTAATCCCTGTTCTGGTTCCTAAACCAGTGTAAGTAAGTAAGCAGGTATCCTTCTGGGTTGGTAGATAAGTATTCTCTAGACTTTCTAAGTCTGCTCTAAATTTGTAAAAGTAACGAGTGCTCCACAGTTTCTAAGTAATAATAAAAACTAAATGTTCCTGTTCTGGAAGAAGTTTTTCTGGATTCTAAATTTGTTCCAATTCCTTTTCTGGGTTGCAATAACAGGAGTCTCTGTGCATAACAATCTAAAAATCAATCTAAGAAGTGCAATATTAGTCTAAATAGTGAGAACTCTACAGTTCCTAAAAAATAAGCTAAGGAGTGACTAATAAACTAGTCCAGTTCATTCTAATTCCTTTTCTGGGTTAAAAGCGAGTACTCCACAGTTTCTAACAAGCAATGATCTAAAAAGTGACTGATAAGTAGGATAAAGAGAAAACATTGGGTAGGATATGGCACATATAGCAAAACAAAAACAAAGACATGCTGGCAAAGGCGTTGAGGTCAGTGAGTGTTTGTAACTATGATGTGTTTGCAGATTAGCCCATGTCTCTCTCAGCCTGTTGTCCCAAACAAGTCTCTGATAAAGGTGGAAATATCAAGAGCGAGTCCTTGAGAGTTCAGCCATTAGATTCCACGGGTGACTTTGGGAGGGGTGAGCTAGCCGCCAAGACCACAGGGAGCCAGATTCAGAATAACAAATTCTTTTTAGATCGGGCAGATGTAAAATTTCTGTCTATAGTCTTTAACCTGTATGTCTCTTATAGTTCATCCCAAACATCCAAACCAGTGCAGTCCGGACCAAAGCTAGCAACTTCTCCAAGGTTGATTCCATCCCACTAGTGGGTTTTTGAGTCCTCAGCTGGGCTGCGAGTCTCAGCAAGACTCGCCTCTATGTCCCACAACATACAGTCTGAGTGTTCGCTAGCTTGGCCAAATCCGTCACAAATTTGTTGATAAGCCAGGTATCCACAAGCTCCAAACAGCAGAAATCCTGTTATGAATAAATCCAGGGTGAATCCCGCCGGGTGTGTCCCCCGCAGGACAAGAGGGCTCTCCTCTGGCCAGTCTTCTCGTCGAGAAAATTGGATCAATTGCATTGAGAAGCCAGTTAACCAGATCTACAATTTGTAGATTCAGAGGATGTGCAAAGAAAGGCTCCAAAAAAGCAACAAAAAAAAAAAACAGAGAATGAGAATGAGAGGGGAGAGGAGCAGAGGAAAAAGCGTCCGCCTTCACCGAGAGCTAGAGAGAAAGTATCAACCGGATCAATGGGGGTGCTTTGAGCAATACCAACACATGAACATGCTTTGATTGGAAATATTCCATTGTAGCTCTGGCTGCAAGTTTAGAGGAGAGGGAAGGTAGAAATGCACAGTGGCGGCTCTGGAAAAAAAAAATCGTAGGAGTGGCCAGACCAGGTTAGTAAAAATTTTACAGTGGCACAACTAAAATAAATAAATACATTTTACATACATTTGTTCGCAGTTTTATTTGATTCCTGTAAAGTGTGAGTCTTTATAAAACCTCCATACGAAAAAACTATTATTATTATTATTATTATTAGTCCTGTTCACAATTGAAACATTTTCTTGTACAATAAAAAGTTACATTGCTGTCTACAAAAAATAGTGAAAAAAAAGTACAGAATATAAAACACGTTATAAATATAGAAAAATATATATTTACAAAAACAAGAAAATAGTAATACATATAAAAAATATGAATATTTGTGTTTTCATTGAAGTAAATTACTCTTTATGGTTTTGTATGAATTGAAAAACATTCTCTGGGAGCACCAGCATTTTTTCAGGTGTGGTCACGAGCCCCCTCTGCTCCCCCTCTTGGGAGCGCCACTGGACATTCAGTATTTTACAGCTTTATAGAGCTTTTTCTTCATAAACAGCCTTTTCTTTAGCTCAATCCATCTTCCCATCAGATATGACCAGCTAACTTGCCCCTGCTGAGGAAAACGTATCCCTTACAGCATGATTCTGCCACCGACATGTTTCACAGAGGTTCATGCGCGGTGTTAGTTTTCCACCACAAACAGGCTAAAAAGTTTTAAATATATTTAAGTTTGGGGCTTTAAAGCGAGACAATATGGGGTATGAATAGCAGGGCTAGTTGATGTAGATCTATTTCTTGCACTGAAGCCCAAGATCTACATGTTTCTTCCACTCCAGTCCATGAGAGAGCTCCATTGTGACCCATAAAGTGCATTCCAGTTACAATAAATACATGAACTTTGACTGTACCAAACAATGGCAGCTCTCCATTTACCCCAATTTTTCTTTTCTTTTTTCCCCCCTTTTCTTTTTCTGCTCACAGCTGCCCGTTTCCATGGCGTTCAGGGACTCCTTTTGTCCTCCAGCTTCCTGCTGGGTATAAGTGCTGTAAGAAAAAAAAAACAACAACAAAAAAAACTTCCAAGCCAGTTTTCCACATTGATGCACAGTTCCCTCCCTGACCAGAAGTGGCTTTTTGTGGAGAGGACCAGGATGTTTTGAGGCACTCACTGAAACACTCCAAGCAAATGGACACAAAGGAAAAAAATGCAATCAAGAAGGGAAATAAAGGGGAGAGGGGGGACAAAAAGAAGCATTCGAGGAAAAACGTTTACATCCTACAGGAGCGTTCTGTGTGTTTGTGAGCTCATAACTACCGATGTGCTCCACACTGGAGAGTATTGACAATAGTAGGTCAGAGTCGTGCTGTAAAAGCTGCCCCGGAGGGCAATAAAAACCAACTCTCGCTCTGCATATTTTTCTGTTTGTTTTTGGGTTTTTTTGCCCTTTTGAAACCAAAAGGAACAATGCAGCCTCTCCATTGTTTTTAATAATGAGTTGATTCTCAAAGTGCTGTCCAAGTTGTGGTTTTCATTTTCCCATGTTGTTGGATGGCAGCAGACACGCAATTAAAGTCATTGTTTCATTAGAGCCTGCTGCCTGCGAGAGGGAATGAAAACGACCACAACACTCCCCTGCTGCTGTTTTCATGGCTTTTTGTTGCACACACACATGCGCGCACCCCTGCACACAAGCAGACCAGGTTGTATTTCTACCCATAATAGGAGTTTGTTCTAACTTCCATTTATTTAAAGAACTGCACTTAAACCTAACTTGCACTTACCCTAACAGTAACCATGAATAGTACGATCATAACCAAAGCTTAATTCACACCATACCTCTAACCTAGCCTGGCTATTGGCTTCCTGTGTTATTCTGCCTGATTCTCATCGTCCATTCAGTGCTCCAGTCTGTTTTTCTCCCATTGACTTGGATTCCTCCAGTAGAATTTCTACGGGGCCAATCAGCGAACAGAAGGAGGAGTTTGGAACGATGAAGTCGATTCTCCACTCTGTTTTACAATTGTAGTCTGCCTGTAGTTTTAGCAGTGGCAGCGGAGGAAGTCAATAAAGCCGCCAAGTCCGTGTTGGTCACGCTTCCAAATATTGAACAGACAATTTCCATCAAACTGGCACATTACACACGTCACGGCCAAACATTAGCGACTGGGCAACATCTAAAACTTCAACAGAGTCCACGCCTCCAGAAAGCAATTGTTTCTCAGTAGTCGAGAGTCCAGACCCTCTATTCTAACTTCCAAGCATATAAGAGGGCGGCCGCCAAATTAGGACCAGGTCTTTTCAGAAGATTAAGCCTTGATCACAGTGGAAGCAGTCTGGTAAAAACAAGCCACTTGTTCTATGTTTTGCTTCGTACAGAGGGTCTGCATTCACCTCAGAAAGTAATAGTTGCTCCCCTGTTGGGGACATTCAACATGTTGGATTGTCTTGGCCCCGTTCGGCAGAATGTAGTGTTAGACGAGGGTACAGGTGAACGCAGCCTTTTGAAAGTGAAGTTTAGATCAATCAGAAAGCGAGGTGACAGAAACACGAAGGGGAATTTAAAAAAATACAAAAAACAACAAAAACCTGCCATGGCGCACCAGAACGTCCAGTGGACATTGTAGGTGTCTTTGTATTGTTTTTTTCTGATAAAAACAGTCCACAAACTACTGCCACTGCTTCATCCCTGCTTCATCTGCTTGCTCTGAAGTCACGTTTGGTCTTGAGAAGTTTAGTGAGATTTCCCGTCTCACATCTGAATGTTGGGGAGTGAAATCTTTTTGTGTGTGGCGTGTTCTGTTTGCCGTGTAGCTGCACACCACACAACCAAACCTGTTTTAGCTAAGGTTTTCTATTGTTGCGTTTGTGGTCTCTTGGGTTTCAAAACTCAGCTGAGAACTTTAAAATCTTGCCGCGTGAACCAGGCATTACTGAGAATACAAGAGAAGTGTCATAAGTGGGATAGATAAACCAGTACACACACACACACACACACCTACACACGCCGGCCTTCCTCTCCCTTTCCAAAGACACACATACACAAATCAAATTTCAGGTTTTAGCTCGCCTCAGGCCTCCAGTGGGTCCTGTTGTAATCCTACGGCCTTGATTTACAGCGCAGAGTAAACCTGCAGAACTCTGAATTTACTTTTCTCAGTAGCTGAACATATGTTAGCATAAAGTTGAAATACTTGGAACATAGCCAGGTCGTCTGCTGAAAATTTTACAAGATAATATAAGCAAAAAGCTACAAATAAGCGGTTACCCAGGGTTACGAGCAGGGCAAGTAGATTAGTCAGTAATCTGATGCATCTACCGTTAAACCCCAGATTCTTCGTACAACCCAGCAAGACTCAGATTGCAGAAAAAAAAATACTTCATCTGTTTTCATAAAAAAAGATTAAAAAAAAACATTTTCCATTTATGCTAATCAATGAAGGAATCTTTATTGATTTTATAGTAATAAAGCCCTTCTTATAATTGCTGACCACTTATTTCCACAGGTGTTTAAACTATTTATATCGAGTCTTTAGATTCAAAGCCCTGGTGTGGGCAGTCCAAAATATTAATTTAATTTCCAAACATGTTGATAACATGAAGATTATTTTTAAACCATAAATCTGCCAAGAGTGTGAATAATTTTAGGGCATAAATGTATATTCATAAATTAAATTCATACACCGATATATTTTTTGTGTATTTGCTTTGATTATTATAGATTAGAGCTAATAAAAACTTAAAATTCAATTTCGCATAAAAATTTTATTCTTACTTCATACCAATAAAAAAAGCAGGCATTTTACTAGAAAAATGGAATGTTATGGCCTACGCAGACCGTCGTTTACCACTTTCACAAAACAGAATAAGCCACAAAAAGTCACTGGCAAAGAAGTAAGCTGCTGGAAAATTGAGTGGGAAGAAAAAATGTGAGAAAAAGGATCGCTTGCAGCAGGGATTACAGTAGCCTTAAGCTAATTGTGGAAAAAAAAAAAAACCTTACCAAGAATTTCATTCAAAAAGGTCTGCACTGCAGCCAGAGCAAGTACTTATTCTTTTAAGAGATGAGAAAAGATTGTAATTCAAATACATAGTTTCTGGCCGGAACCTTTGTATTCACATGTTTCACGTACATCCGTAAATTTGACGCGCAAGCGGCATCCTCTAACAATATTGACGGACGACAAAACCGCTTTTCTTCGTCCACTGGGGATTAATTTCTGCTTCAAACAACTGATCTGATGAGACGTGGAAACAATGATTGGCGTGTTCAAGTTGTACAAAAAGGAGTTAGTCTGTCAGCAAAGCTATTTAAACCTAAATTAGCATCTCAATGCTAAGCTCAGACATTCCCACTGCTATTGCTAGCATCCACAGAATCGAATCCACGACGCTATTGCCACAACGCCTGACATGAGCGGTCAGGGGTTGTGGAAACACTTGAAATGTAAATGGGTGGAACTTTGAATAACCTAAATAACTGGTCAAAAACAATAAATATTGTTGTTGATCTCATTTGACCTTTTATTTAATAACTTAGTACCAAAGACATTTTTGTAATTAAATTTTTTGTTTTTTACCCATATATAGTTTGATTAAAATGTGATTAATTAATTACATTAAGTTCACTAAATTGTTTTGATAAAAAAGAAAATAAACCCAGCAGGCCAAGTGTCCAACGTTAGCATTAGCTATATGGTGGGAAATTAAACAAATGTTAGATTAGCATGGTTTGCTAATAAAATAATTATAATATCTGACTAACAAAATACATAATCTTATCTAGTCAGGCAAAAGTAAACCACAGGATAATTTAAAGTTATAAAAAAAAACACTGGCCATCTAAAATAAAAAAGCTTATTTCTGATAGCGAACGCCAGACTTGTTCATTGCACTCTTGATTAATGATGTCCGTCTGATTCCAGGGGAACTGAAAGCTGGCGGGTTGACTTTGGAAAAGCAGCAGTACAAATGGAACATCCTAATTCTGTGAAATGTGCCTCTCAGTCTCTCTTCCTATAAGTTTAATGACAAAGACTATCAGCTAGCGCAGATCCCTCGGGGAATGACAACTGCTTAAGTCCCTCATTAGGACCACCTGAAAGGACAAGTCATACCCAGAGCTGTGCCAGACACCGCACTAAGGAGCCATATCCTTCAAACTAAAGAATACATGAGCAGCTTATGACATTATTTAGTTTTTAGAAAATTAAATGGCTTACAATGAGTGAATTCCTCATTGTAAGCCATTTAATTTTCTTTTTAATTTAAGTAGCTTTAGCGCTACTTGTGCTAAAGCTAGAACAAATGATGCTAGCTTTAGCAGAAAGTGGGACTGTCAGAATAAACTGCATAAAGAATAGTAGACACAGCAACCATGTGTCTGAAAATATTTGTACGTACTGTTTGCTTTATTATCTTCTATCAGAGTGTTTAAAGCTACAGAGTTTTCAATTTCTTTATCAACAACACTATGAGCTAAAAAAAAAAAGCTAACTTGCAGAGAAACCAAGCTGCTTCAGGTCCAACGTGAAGTTTCCACAGTCAGTGATGAATCAGGAAGCTGTGTCATCTGCTGGTGTCGGTCCAAAGCGCATCAAGTCCAGCGTCCACTTTATGGAGATGCTGATTCCATTTTCCAGCAGGTGTTGGTACCTGCCCATACGTGCATTAACGACCACGGTATTGCTGCGTCTGATTGGCCAGTAGTGAACCCTGTGGAAATTCTATGGAGTATTGTCCAGAGGCAGATGAGCGGCACCAGAGCCAGCGTCGCAGCTGCACGAGTAGCTTTTAAAGCAACCCATTATTCCTGAACACCTCAGCAGAACCACAGGCTGATTGCCTTGATGCCGTACTGACGCAGTAATTCATGCACAAACAGCTTCCACCCTGCATTAATTGCACATACTGTGCAGCACATGGACATACTTTTCCATAGGGTAGGAATTCATTATTTTGTCAATCTTATGTAATATTCTATTCTTCTGGTAAAGTAAAATTAGCAAACAAATTCAGGAGCAGTAGCTTGTTATAACGAGATCCAAAACTCGGTGAAACAAGAACGTTTCATGTTTTGCCGAGAAATGTTCACATTTTAGCAAGTCATAAGGAGATTTGTGTGTCATTAAAACCAAAATATGTTCTCATTTAAACTAAACGTTAACAATAAGATAGCTACACCTCATGGGATGTGTGAGTGTTGTCTGGAATAAACAGCATGAGAAGATGGAAAGTAGTGTAATATTTTTTTCAGACAGTAAATAAACCACACTGAACATCTGCCTATCTTTAGTTAAATGTTGGTGGATTTTTCTGTGAAACGTGACTCCAAATTCTTTGTATAAAATCAACCTCTTACCTCCAAGAGCAGCGATAAGACTGTAAATGTCAGCTCCTTTATATTACGCTTTCCACTGCATGTATTAAGGATATCGAAGCACATTTGCCGTTTGTATTATTTGGTATTCTTACAGGATTTTAACTATTTCAGAAGTAAATCTGTCAGAGTAACACATTTTTATATCTTGTTATAACAAGAAAGTTTTTCATTTTGCATGATTTCTAAGTCGTAATGATGACAAAGCGCCAACACAACGAGGCAACTCACAAACTTCCTTTTGTATTTCAAAAGAAGAATAACAAACATATCACACATACAGAAAGAGAAGCTTTAAGAACTCACCTTAAAATCTGCTGCCCATAATATCTCAAGATTACCCCAGAACAAATCACATATTGACAGGAACGGCAGAGGACACCTCAAGACTCACCGGGGTAAACATCCGAGGCATTTTAATATCGCAAGATCAGATGCCGCGAGATCACGTTACACCACGACTAAAGCCTCGTTCTTCTTCTCTACCGAGCAGAAGACCAAAACACACACAGTCTGTGATTTCTAAAGCACGTCCAAAGATTCTAGAGGCAGTAAAAAGCATCATCATAACTTTCCTTCATGGTAATTGATAGGCTGTCTGGGGGAAAAGGAGCATTCCTGTAGCCTGACTGCCATGTCTCATTTTCACTTATGGGACAGTGCCCTGAGAAGATTCAAGCTCGAGGAAAACAAAAGGTACGTATAGGAGAACGGATGGGGAAAGGCACAGCTACTCCGCAAGATGGTGGAAACTGAGAACAACGATGCAGGTGATGTATGTGGGACTAACGGAGAAAGATATAGTGAAGGGGGCATCTTGCCAAAGCGGTAGCCTCTGTTTTTTTTACTTTAAAGGAGCCGAGAAGCTCTGCAGCTGTGAAATTTAAATCACGTTGTGGGAGAAGTGGACCCGGCACAAGTGGCTGGACACTGGGAAGTGTTTATGCAGCCAGATGCTTTAGACATATCTGATCGAAAGACCATTCGGGAGTGTTCTTTCATCATATTGCATCATCCCGCAATATTTGCAAAGCTTGGTAATGCAAGACAGTGGTATGAAAATAGCAGAGCACCCCAAGGGGAGTATGAGTAAAACACGAGAGCAAGGGAATGTTAGTCATGCTGTTGCCCACAAAAGCCTTGAAAAATCATCTTCCCAAATTGTAGATTGTGGATCACAGACGCTTTTAAACCTAAAAAGCATTAAAGCGGGCCACTGAAAACGGAACTGGGAAGACAAAACAAACAGAACAACATTCTGTGGTTAAATTTGTTCGAGGAGTCACTGAACATCAGAATCTCCCAAAAGCGTATCAACTTCCCCGTCCCTGCTGAGGGATAACATCCCCACCGCTTGATGTTACTACCACCATGTTTTGTAGTGGGGGTGATGAGCTGAAAATGTTCCAATTTGACCTCATCTTTGATCACAGAACCTTTTTTTCTCATGTGCTGTGACCCCTATATGACTTGTGGTGAATTGCAATCAAGCACTAGATTTGTTGATTGCACGACTAAAATGCCTGAATCTCCCCCCTTAGCTTCTTCTGGCATTAATATGCTCTTTGACTGCTTCTTTTCAACCTTGTTACAATTTGTCACTAGCCTGGCTGTTGCCCTCCTGCTCTATTCCACTTGGTTCAAACATTACTTGCAGTGCATTATGGGATTTCTCCCATTCACTTGGGTACTTATGGTAGAATTTCAACTGGGCCAATCTGAACAAAAGGACAAGTTACGAACGATGATGTCAATTTTCTGCGCTGTTTTAGAATTGTAATCTGCCTGTAGTTTTAGTAAAGGCAGCAGAGGAAGACGTTCAGTCTGTGTTGACCACGACTCCAATTATTGACCAATTAAAGTCCGAACAAGAGGAATAATAAAGACATTTTATTGCTGGCGAAGATGTCATGGCCTTACTCCCCACAGGGTTACTTACAGCGGACGCAATTTCTGGTAAGCTTCATCGAGCTAGCACATTCCATACATCATGGACAAACGTTACCAATTAGATAAAATCAGATTGTTTAAAACTTGAACAGAGTCAACGCCATTAGTAAGCAATCGTTTCTCAGTCGCCATACGAAGCAAAGCGTAGAACGAGGGTCTGGTTTTCAGCAGGCTACCAGCAGAGAAACAAAAAAATAAAGACGAGGATAGCTTGTTGACGTTCCTACACTTCGAGCTCGTCATCCTAGCCCAGGGGTGGGCAACTCCAGGCGTCGAGGGCCGGTCTCCTGCAACTTTTAGATGCATCTCTACTTCAACACACCTGAGTCAAATAATGAGGTCATTAGCAGGACTCTGGAGAACTTGACTGCACTTAGGAGGAGATTCAGCTGTTGGATTCAAGTGTGTTGGACCAGGGAGACATCTAAGAGTTGCAGGACACCGGCCCTTGAGGACCAGGAGTGCCCACCCCTGTCCTAGCCGTATCTGCAGAGTCGCTTCATCTCAACAGCAACGCTTTTGTCCTTCTTGTCGAGACCCTCATTTCACAGTCACGCTTTGCCCTTCATCAGAAAATAGAAGCAGAGAGAATATCTGGTGAAAAAAAGCAACGTGACGCTACACGGGGTGCAAATCTTCGAAAATGTGTGAGAAGAAGCAGAGAACAAGCCTGCTGAGCAGACCTTTGCTGAACAAATAATATTCAATAAAGTCAAATAAAACTCAATAGGTAGACTAGTGTGACTAAACATATCAGTTAGCAGGAGCTGAGCATAAGAAAATAAATCATCCTCAAAGTTAGCCGTTACTTTCCCTTTCTCTTCACAGTCTCTTGCATTGCTACTTTAGGTTGTGTCTGAAAACTCAAGGTTTGGTGGTTGAAACGTGTTGCTCTTTCCCCCTTTCCTGTCAGCCTACTTTCATGTAAGGGACACTAGAGCCCACAAAAGACCCCCTGGAGGGGTAAAAAAAAAAAAAGATAGTGCATCCATTATATACAATTAAAGTTTTTAATGTCTCTTCTTCTGACCTTGGAGTACAGATACTAAAGTGACAAAAACAACCCTCCCACATCAAGAAATATTGTACTCAACGCATGCACCAGTAGATCGTAATCCTGCTGCTAAAACTTCACATCCCTTCACCCTCCCCAAGAAAACATCACTTCTTTAATATTCCACAAGTTTGGTTAGAGAGAAAAATACTTGACCATTCCTCCTTAATTAATCTTTTCAAACAGTTCAGAGCCCTGAGTCATCAATTATGTCTCAACATAACGGGCTTTGAAAGGACGTTGATTTTGAGTCAGGTGAAAAATGTCTGTTTATTGAAATCAATTGGTATTTCAAAGAATTCACAACGACATTCTCTCTAATAAGGTTGTTTGGGACTTTACTAAAACTAACAGGTGGATTTCCACAAACTCACTTTTTGTTTCAGACCAAACTCAGTAAGATTTGAGTAAACGCCATTTCTTTAGATGTGGGGGCTAAAGGGATGATGGGAAAATGTTCTCTTTGTCTTCATTTGCCAGGCTGTTTTCAGGCTCTAGATATGGAATGAGGTTGAGTTTGTGTGTTGAGTCGTTGTTGGATCCTTTGGATTCATCGTTGACCCGTTTACCTCCAAGCTTTCCGTTCGAATCTCCTGGTGTATATATCCACTCCACACAATTACAATCTTATGGTTGTTATGGAGATTTGGTAACCTCAACATCTCACTCTTTAATGCAGTTATCTAATAATGAGCTTTGGAGATTTTTTAAAAATTTGATTAACATTTACTGGAAGTTTAAGACATCTTAAATATCTAACATAAAACACAACAGTCAAAAACAAAAGTAGTAAAAATCTTGAAATAAATAACACAACCAACCGAAACCATGAATAAAATAGAAAAAAAAGGGAATGCAGTATTTTGAAGCTGATAAGTTAACTGGAACTAAATCGGTTGTCAAGATGTCATCTCAGTGAGAAAGTGTGACATGTGAAGAGGGAAGCAGGCGAGGAGAAGGAGGAGGAATTAGGAATTTATGGGAGGCAGACCTCCACCTCTCCTTGCTGGCCTCTACCAATCCTCCCCCTTCCTCACTCAGGAAACCTCCAGAGGCTTCGAGCAAAAACCAGATCGCTCATCTCGTCTACATGTTTTGCTGGCATGTTCCAGACTCATTCTCCTGCCCATTAGGCTCATCTTTCATTCTCAAATGCAAACTGCGTCGATTCCACGTCTTGGTCCGTCTTTTCTATCCCTTCCTGCCCGTCCGTGTCATAGTTTTGGCGTCTGAAGCCGCCCGGCTTCTCAGTGACAGCTCCAGCTGACCGTGATGCAACCAGCTGCTCATTAGTCATCCTGATGGACAGTTGGCTTTGTGCGTGTGTTTAGGGCGTTGGATGATTTCATTTAAAACCACAGTTAAACAGTGGCGTGATAGTTAATGCGTACATATAGGGGTCAGTCTGGCAGGTCAAAGCCCAAAACTGCTTCATAAAACCGTCATGAAGTAAAATGTGGCTAAAGATAGAGCTGAAAACACCAACCAGTCCAGTGTTGGGAATTCGAGTTAATTCTAGCCTGTCGAAATAATATGTTAAATACTAAAAAATAATAAAAAAGGGCTGGTTCAAGAAAAAATAATTGCAGCCCTAAGCGGGTATTAACTTCTCCAGAAGTCAGGACTGGGTGCCATGAGAGTATTTCACACGTAACTTTTTCAGGTTCTTTTTATTTATTTATATATTTTTTGTGAATACCCAACGTCTGTCAGAAAGTCATATTTTGATTGTTCTTTTAATAAAGGGGGTTTTTCATGCCACAAAGCCAGATCACAATTGTGATCAGATTTTTTTGTCTTAGTCCTGTTCTCGTTTCCTAAGTCCCGTCTTAACTCTCCTACCAACTTTATGACTGGTTTTAAAGTACAGCCTAGGAAAAGAGCTCAAGACAAGATGAGGTCTTTTGGTGACTATTAACCCAAATCCCCAAAATATTGTACTTGCTACATTGTTTGAATCTAGAAAGTAAAGAGCCCTTTCTAAACCGTTAATAACTTGAACTTGAGCAGAATATGAAAAAGAGCCAGATTAAAGGACTCACAACCGCTAAAACGTTGGTAATAAATTATTTGGCAAAACTAAATGGCCTTCAACTCTTAGAAATAGTTGCCATTTAGAATACACTGAAAAAGTGAACAGGTGATCCAACTTAAACACACTGCTTTATTTAATCACAAGTAATCAAATTAAGTTTATCCCAGTTGATATTAGTTGCAAAGTTAAAGAAACATAAAGTAAGTTTGACAAACTTTAATTGTGACTGAATGATAATGTGTTATATTCTCTCTTCTCATCGTAGTTGATTATTTAGAAGATGGGTTACTGCAGATAGATGTGGTAAATGGCTTATGAAAATGCTTGAGGCATTTTATAGAATAGAAATAAATAAATAGAATACATCTCAAACTGTTTTAAAAAATATTTGGTCAGCGTACAATTATTCAGTTCAAGTCACCTAATTTAAGGGCTTGAACTGTTGCAAATTTAGTCCATGTTAATCAATAAGTGGTAAAATAACCTTTCAGTTTCAGCAGGAAGCAATTGAAACAGAGGCTAACTTTGGAGTCGCTAGCGACTAATCATTAGCCTGTCTGACTTGTTATACTTTTACAATTTAATTTTTCTGCAGGGTATCCTAAAGACTACTACACACACACAAAAAAAAAACTAAACAAATGTAAGTAGCGGGCTCTTCTTTAGTGGTTTTGTAGCGGAAACCCACAAGCGGTAGCTAACTCCACTGTAGCTAACACAACTGTAGCTGAGTCGACAGCTGAAGAACAAATTCCTTTTTGTGCTTCAAGATTACATTGATTCAAATTGTTACAAGTGTTTTCATCATTCACTTGACTACATTCATGGAAAACTGGATTTACTCAAAAGGGATGTTTCGTAGTTCAACACTTTGTTTTACACGTTTTTACTTACTATTCTTACTTTTGGGTGGTAGCCGTTTTTTGTTTTTTTTTGACACAATCTGTAGAAAAAAAGTGTAAGTGAGTGAACTTTTCCCAGTACTGAGGCGCAACTTGGTTCAAATTGTTTTTGAAGTTTTGGGACTCATCCGTGTATTTTCTGTAAGAGTTATAAATATTTCACTTCTGGTCTCAAGTAAAATATACAAGGCTGAACTCCGCCCTGTTAATCATCCAGACAGGAAGGAATGATGAAGAGTGCCGTTTGCTGACTAATCTCAGCTGACCTCACAGACAGAGAGATGTTCCATCAGGACTCTTCCTTTGGAAAAAAAAAAAACAAAAAACAAGCATTACAATGAATTGACAGCTAGAACATGGTACGTGATGACATTTCTTGGTGTACATTATTACGTATTGTGGATTCCTAAGATTAATCCTGTTTTATAAAACAGTCCTGTCACAGATCCACTTAGAGAGGCCTCTCTCTGAGCTGCCACAAGTCATTTACAAACCACAAATGAAGCTGAAGGCATAGTCTTTATAGACTATGTATGCTTTCATATATAGTCTTTATAGACTAGTAATATTTTTTTCCTGATCGTTTCAAGCTTCTTTTTTTTTAAATGGGACATTACATAAGAACATTTACATGCAAATATATGAGATCATAGCAAAGTGGCTAATTTCTATCTCTAGTCCTATTGGCAGGTTGATGTACAGTATATGTGATTTATTACTATGAAAAAGTAGCCTCAGATAAAAAACAGTCATTTGCGAGTTGTAGTCTATAATGGCTCAATAATTTTGACTTTAAGACGAAGTTAGCATTACGAAGCTAAAAATAGAATTGTCTACAGCTAAGCTTACTAAGCCAAATGGGCTAATTGTTCGACTAGACAAATTAGCTTGTGCATTAAGAAACAGCAGCAAACAAAAATCTACTGCATAGTTTTCTCATGCTAAACAGATCCAAGCATTTTGATTGGTTAAATAAATAGCTTTGTTATTTGAGCTTTGGCCCACTGTTCATTGTATTTAACGATTTTTAGAGTACCACCCTTCTACAGTGTGTGCCCCTCTCTGGACCCTCTAAGAAAAAAAGATTATATTAGAATCAGGAAAATGAGATAAGGCTTTAGCAATACTTTTGAAAGATAAGAATCCACACTTTTTGAAGTTCGGAAATCAAAAGTTGATCATCTACAAAAAAAAAACAAAAAAACAAGTACATTCATAGTACTCTGACCCGATTCAAATATCTGCTATGCTGCATTTCACAATGACTAGAGTTTTGAACGGGGCTCACTATTGGGCCTCATTGTTTATTGCTTATTTAGTAAGATTTATGACATGACACTATTTTCGTAATAGTCTGGAAATAATAAAGGCAGTAACTTTGCCAAAATGAGTGGCTCTATTGTAAAGCTACAGTGGGGATTTTGGAAAAACAAACAGCAAAAAAACGTTCTGGTTTTGTTTAAACAAGGACGTTGGCAATGTATTATGATGAGTTTATGGGATCTCTAAAGATTTGGCAAGCAAGTGCAGAAGTTCTCCTTTTAAACTGAACTTGTGTCGCAGATATATTTTGGATTATAATAGAAAAAAGTGCTGTGTATAAAGTGTCAGAGGTGAGATTTATTCTAACTGCACTTTTCTAGGTTACTGTAAATGCACTTCTCAAAATATCAGACAATATTTTAGCTCCAATCAGACTGGATTGGAGCTAAAATGTCTGTGATGGGCACACATCAGATAATCAACTAATGTTCTATTAGCTGAGATCATTTTTCGTCTGGTGCTGTAGCGTTTTGGCTAACTCTTTGGCGACCCCTAAATTAATTTTCCCAGATAGGTTCCAAAGTGATAATTCACTTGAATGTTTTGTACAAACTCAGTGCAATAAAGTTCAACATCGATGTTAAAATTTTAGTTCCTAAATTCTTCAAGCAGCCAGTCGTTTATATCCATGCTTTTATTTAGGATTGGATGGTTTCCTCTTCTCACATACTCTCTCAATTCTTTTCAGGAAACTTTATTGAGTAAAAGGCAAGAATACAACCAACAAACAAAGTCTGCAGAAAATTACAACACTCATATGAATGAACAACCACAGGTGTGGTTAAATAAATATGCAAAAATGTACATATAAATTGAGATTCCTCGCGTTATGAATGTAGCACTTTAGCATTAGCTTCTACTAAACACAAATTGGCTTAGCGCTGTAGCTTTAGCTTCCACTAAATACCACTTGCTTTAGCTCTTTAGCATTAGAGGACACGTTATGCTTAGTGCTTAAGTGTTAGCACCACTAACCTTTTAGTTAGCGACACAAAACAATGATTTTGTACATTTTAATAGGTTGTGGGGGGGGGGACAGAAAGAGGGGCTAGCCGAAGGCTCTATTCATGTGAGTATCACCACTGTTTACTAGAATCCTGATGTGCGATAAAAAGATACAAAATAGACTGAACTGCTAATGCTAGGTTTAGTTAAATGGCAACTAGCCTTAAATATTAATTTGCAGACTTTTCACACCATCCTAAGCTCAACATCTGTAATCATATTTATATATAACAGGTTTACCTTCCTTCCCTTTAAGCAACACAACAGCATGATGCTTCAAGGAACAGACAAGCCACCCCCTAAGGGCTATGGCCCCTGCCCTGCAAACTTCCTGTCATTAGCCAACCAGATGATAACATCCTGATGACATCACCACTCATCCATCGCTGGACTAGCTAAAGCCTTTGCCACAGTGATTGCAGGGCCACAGATAGTGATTAGTGACTGGGATAGGACGCTGATTATGCTAAGCACGCTGGCAATTGTGTAGCATTTGTGTGTGCATGCATGTAATGATAGTTAATGAAGCTCCGCTCAGTCAGCTGCGGAGATGTGCTCACACTGAAACCTGATTACCGTTCAACCTGCTGACCCTGACCGTGAACCCCCGACAGATGCGAAGCCTCTTCCACTTCCTTTGGCCCTCTCATCACTGTCCTTTCTTCCCGTGTTCCTTGTTAGATCAACCGGTGCTGTTCAGAAAATATTAACCCTCACAACAAACACATTAAAGATTTATGAGTTGAGAAAAACAGTCCAAAATCTCTTAAAGACGTCACAACGAGAAGCTAAAGAAACAATATCCAACCTGGAATCCACGCAGTCCTCACTGGAGTTGAGTTTAATGTAATGTTTTTGAGCTGAGAGGTGCAGGAACCCAAACCCTAATTGGCTGTGGCGTTATGAAAACATTAGTTTTTGCCATTTGTTTCCAGTTTTCCACATCAACAAACATGAAATTTAAACCACAGCGCTGGGATTTTCAGAGTTTGGTTGCACCATCATGAAACAGTGCTAACCGCAAAGTCAGGATGCTTAAAATGGACCATACACCGAACAGAACGCTTTCAACCGGTCCTCCCCCAAGTCCTGCCTCTGGTGAAAAATTAAATGGAAATACAAATCCTGCAGCAATCGTCTGATTTGGCTGAATCCCCTCCTTTTGTTCTGGACTGCTTGTCCTTTTCTGTTTTTGCTATCGCTAAACGCATGTATACACAGATACTTAGTGGCAACATGCCACCTCCAGTTGCCTCCCTGTTTTCTCCACCCCGACTCTCCTGTGTGTCTTTTCACTTGGAACAAGAACACTGAAAGCCAGAAACACCCTGTTAGTGGCAAAGAGAGACACAAAGGAAGGAGAGGCTATTTGTTCTGAATTATGCTAACTGCTCGTAAAATTTGAGCTAGCCTAGAGGAAGTCGACCAATGGCAGTCATGTTGTATTAGATAATGAAAAGTTTGCGTCATATCAGCTCTGTGAGAGTCCACAGATGTTACTGAGTCCAGTAGATCACTTTTCTAATGACAGAGTTGTGAGGAATTTTGACCCATACTTTTTGGTATCAACTAACTCAATCAGATTTGAGTCCAGACTTTGACCAGGTCACTTCCAAATTCAATTACTAGTTCCTTGAATTACACCATGTTGTGTAAAGCAAAGCAGGTCCACATAATCAAAAATGTACTAAATTTTGGTATCGATCCAATGTCAATTAAATTGACAGAGCTTGTATTGCTGATACCAATACATTTTATTTAAGTTAGGATTTTTCTTTAAACTTCTGACCTTTTTTGTATTTTTATCACTTTTACTTTGAATTGTTTAGTTGAAACTTAGAACAGAAACTCGTAGATACTTTACAAAATACTTTTATAACCTATTCACATGATTTGTGTCCATTTTTATGAAATAAAAAAGTGCAAAGAAATCAAAATTTCAGAACAAATCAAAACAAAAGTTTTTTTTGTTGTAGAGTCGAGAAACTACAATACAAAAATAAAAACCAAGAGGAAATCTGACAATCTGATACTGATACAGACTTGGTATCGATATTTTTTTTTTTATCAATATGCCCACCTCTACATTTTATGCCACCATTTTATAGTGACCTTTTATTAACAGTAACCAGACAGGAAATGAGCAAAGACCTGCTTCAAACATCTCAAAGTTGGAAATCAAACCCAGGCAGTCTCTGTACATGGGGCTCCTGCTCTACCAATACACCCCAAAATCAGCAGCATATTTGACGTCTTTTTAGGAAAATGTGAGTGAATTTGGCCTTGGAACTTTCCCGTTTATCTCTTTCTTGCTGTTTCATCATAAGTATTAATCTGAACTGGGAGCCTGCAGTGCTTCAGGTGTTACTCTTGTAGTAATTTTGGTTCTGGGACACTTCATCACTCTAATATTTTCTCCATTTGAGAATAGCAACTGTCAGTACAATTGTGCAATTTGACATCTCGAAAATAAATCGACTTAATGGAACCGGATGTTGCCACTGGTGTAAACGACAAAGAAGACGACAGGAAGTAGTCGGAAGATCGTGGCGCGGCTTTTGTTTTAATGACAAACTTATTCATGTGTGATTTTATTTGCTTTTATTACTTATTGGTAATACTGCAATTGCAAAATTATGTTTTTTTGACCTTAGAGGAATACTGAAAGATTTGTGCACATTTGTAATGGAAGGACGGCTACTGTGGGTTGCTGAAGCCTCAAAGCTTTAGAAATGGCTTCAGATACTTTGCTTCTCATCTCTTCTTGATTTCTTTAGACTGGGGCAAAATGTGTTTGTTTTTTGAGATCTTTTATATGTTGTTACATTTATTAATTGACATTAAGGTAGATGTAGACTCCTTTTGTCAGCAAACGGTTTGCTCACCAACCAGATCGCTAGGACTTTCATTTTATTTTAATCTCTTTTTCTTCTTTTTTTACCTATTTAATTTTTTTTTTCTTTTTTTTGCTCTTGGACCTCACAAACATATCAAGCATTCACCAGCATAAAGGAATAATTACGACACAACAGTTAAAAATAATTGCAGCGCGTTTCTTCACTATTGCCCATAACCTCAACCAGAAAAATGCATCATTACATTCCAACAGCAATACTGCCAGTAATTTGCTCCTGGAATTTCCTTCAAGATGTGTGCTAATTTGAAATCGTCCACTTGATTGGAATAAAACCTCCTGTTTCGGAACACGCAGCTCATGCCGGACAATCTCCGCCACGTGCAGTCAATCATCCTGTCCTTCCTGTGATCCCCACATTAGTCCGGTTTGGTACTTTGTTAAAAGATGCTGGCGGAGGTCTGCTAGCCAAGGCTCAAATCAACCTCAGGGTTTCGCTTTAGGGTGGACCAAGACCTACACAGGCTGTGCCTTAAAGAAGTCAGGAATGCTTTCTTGATAAATCAAGCGCAAAAAAGAGAGATATCAAGTTTAATTTCAGACTAATTAATGTCAGAGCAAAAAAATAAATAAATAAATAAATCTAAGAAGAAGTTGTTTTGAACATACCCTAAAGCCAAGGAGATGGCTGCTCCACCAACAAATTCCTTCTCTTCTGAAATCTTGACTAACAGTCCAATACAAGATCAGGTTTCTGAGGTTGAGTCTGTGGTGAACACCATGGTGCCAATAACAGCGTTCACATCAGCTTTGATACATGTCCCAATCAGCGGCAACCTCCAGTAACGTCCTGGTTCGCCAGAGTCTCCATCGTTTCTAATTGCCCCGCGGTGTTGAGCAACGCTGATGGATTTCTGAACAGCACGCTTATGGATGCTTGGGAGCCTTTTTTTTGTTTACGCGGTGCCATTTCAAGCACTCGTAAAAATGCTGCCTGAAACTTCCACTGGAAACTAAAAGGAAAACAAGCAAACTGGTCCCAACGTTCCCTGAGCAGCGGAGAGAGAAGCAGCGAGAGAAGCTTGCAGTCAGCCAAAGCTGAAGCAGCCTTGAACGTTGGGGAAAACGCAGATGCAGTCAAATGAAGTGACATTGAGACAGTTTTGAAAATGAGAACTTGAGGGAGAAAACATTTTACAAATAAAAAAACTGAAAACATGCATGGTACACTTTTAAGATCTGTAAAAGAAAGCATTATTTGTATTCTACATTACAATTTAGTGGTAAATGATGTTTTGTTCTGTCGCAAAATACAAAGTTCTAAAAATGTTTGTGGTTTCGAAGTGAAAATGTGAGTAAAAATTGACGTCGGTGTTAGTGGTTTTGTAACGTGCCGCAGCGAACCCAGACTATGTCGAAAGGAGACGATATATTGTCCCGCAGAAGCTTGAAAAGCGTGTTAAAACACTTTACAGATGAAAATTCTTGCTGCAACCTAATCCCTTTTATGAAGATGAGAAGCAAAGAAAGTGAGAGAAGAGTCTTTGACCTGCAGCTGCAGCGGTTTATACAAGTATGGCAACTTTCCGGAACAGTTCCGGTAACGAGCAGCACGATGATGAGGTGCCTATGAGGTAAAAGTGGACGGGAGGAAAGAAGGACAGGCAGGGGAGGACGGGACAGCGCCACCAAAGTCCGATTCGATCCGGATAGCTCCTCTGAAACCTCCCATCACATGAGGTCACTCTTTTAGCTTGGAGACGTTGGCCCTCCGAGAAATATAATGTCCTTGTTTAGTTTGTCTTTCTAGATTTACTTTGTGCTCACTTTAAATAAAACCAAGTCACTGTGCTGTTGATGCTTGTCTTCCCTGTCAACGTGCGCACTTTGGACAGAACAGGAAAGACAAATTGTCTGAGAGAGAAGTGAAGGAAGTCATTGAGGTGAAACATGAAAAACCGAGCTTGAACAGAGGAGGCGGTTTCATCTTTCTAACGCTGACAGTCCAGCATGGACTCGTCATGCACAAACTCACACTTTGAGACATGTAACCAAAAAAGTGTACGTTGCCATTGTTAGGGACTTGATAGAGTCATTGGTGTTAAAAACATAAACAGGGAATTGAATAGAGGTTAGCATTTACTTGTGTGACCTGGGTTGCCTTAAGTTTAACACCTACAGCCTAACCTTGACTCGTCTCTCCAGGCAGTTTCACATAAACTCACATCTTGAGAAACGTAACCAAAAATGGGCACATGTTGGCACTGTTGGGGGCTTTGGAAGGGTTGCCAGTGGTAACACTAACAGGGAATTGAATAGAGGTTAGTGCAAGAGACTCATGTGAACTACATGGCCTCAAGTTTCATCTTTTTAGCACCTACTGTACAGCGTCGACTCGTCTCCCCAGCCAGTCTCACACAAACTCACACCTTGAGATGTGATTTTTTTAAAAACACACACATTGGCAGGGACTTTTTAGGATTGTCAGCCTCAATGACATCAACAGGAAATTTAATTCCTAAAGCAAAAGACGGAGTGTGTACAATACGTCATCACGTAAGTAGGTCACACATTACTGGTGCAGATAAGCGGCTTCATTAAAAAGGCAGCTTAACGATTCTTGAAGTATTGAGAACAAGTTCTAGGTTCCCGTCCCTACTTCTGTGGTGACCCATTTCCATAAAGCAGAGGGCATTTTGTATTGCCTTACTCTCCTTTAAGTTCTCCCATTGATCCTCTGAGTTGTCAGATGTCAACTCTTTGCTGACGGCTCCGAGGCTGAATTTCGCTCAAACTTTACCAGAGTAAAGGCCACTGTTGGAGTCACTCTCCCCATTCCACTAGGGGGCTCTCTGGTTTATTTCACTTGGAGTTAAATAGACTTGACTCCAGACCGGAAGTGACTTGTTTGGGAGCTTCAACCATCCAAGGAGGTCTTGCGTTCATGGTGGATGGAAAACAATGTAGTTTTTGTTTGTAACATAAATTACATGCAAGTGTAAGGATCTTTTTTATTATTATTATGAATATACTTAAAATGTGGTTTTCTTGTGTTTTAAAGTTGCAGTTAGGTGATAAATGTTTTGTGGAAATTTGATCTTTATAGATATTTGAAATTATAATTATTACGAAATAAAAGGGGGAACTTACTTAACCAAATTCAAATTCTGTTTTACACAAAATATTAAGAAAACGTTTTATACTGGCATTTCAATCTGTTATTCAAACTTTTTTTTTTTTGGTAAGAATAAATACATTTTAATAGACAAGAACTGTAAATCTTACTGGAAGAAAATGTTATGTAGCACATAATATGTAACATATCAAGATAAATTCTTTGAAAAATGTTGTAAAATGTTCTTGATACAACTGTTTTTATTACAAAAATTTAAAATCACTTAAAACTTATACAAAATTATGGGACAATCAACTTTTTTTTTACAATTTAACTTTGTTGTAATTATTGTTTGGTCAATTAAACTGTTAACATATTTACTGTATTTTGTATTTGTATTTCACAGCTGTTTTTTGTAAAAACAACAGATTTTATTAGTGTATGCTGAACTCTGCAATACTCTCACTCTGCAATTAAAAGCCTCGCTCAGATATTAGCGAAGCAGTGCTACTTGACGAGCTTATCTCGGTCTAAACTCCCTACTGGAAGATGAACTTTGGTACTCCGTGGCCTGCTGACAACTAAAAGTTGGAATCGCAAAGGAAATAAAACTAATTTCATTTTAATTTATTACAAGGACAAAACCAGTGAAAGCAGCCTTATGTCATTTTGCTTGAAGTTAAATTTCATATCTAAATAATCCACATTAGCTTCGATAAGAAACATACTCTCACTGATTGGAAACGTGCATCAACGATGAAGCCATCAAACACGGAGGGGGGGAGGAGAAGAGACCCAACATCTGGTGAACATCTTGTCATGGCCTGTCTCCTCCTATTTGTTTGTTTTCCTTCTCCTCCTCCTGCTCCTGTCAGTCTTTGCTGCACTGTTTGCGCAAGGAGCTCAAGTGGAGGAAGCTGAATTATTGTCAAGTGTGTGCTAAGGTCAAATAAATTGCGTTAAAGTTATGTGTGGCTATGCGTGTGTGTGTTCTCATTCTTTGGGCTCAGTTTTCCGCCTTGTTCTAAGTTCGTACTCTGCTTTGGCATTTCTGGGACCTTCAAAGGCGCTGAAAAGGCACTCCTGAAAATGGGCGCATCGAATGTCCAAGAGGATTTGGATTGTGTGAAGCAAAATGAGGAAAAGTGCACTGAAACAGTTTCACAAAATCACGTCGCAGATTGGAAGATCCAAGATTTAAAACCACCTGGCTCAACAAGGATGTCTCATTTTACACCATGACCGGGGGGCTTTTGCAAGATACTTTAGGATTAACCTGAGATAAATGCATTCAGTTTGATATAAAGAACTGAGGCATGAAAAAGTAAAAGAATACCTGATCTCTGACCAAACATTTGCTACAATTACCTCCATAATGTAAGTTCCTTGTAAGAAAAGAGGCTAGTAAAACTTCTCAACATCCTGATTAAAAACATAAAGAAGGAAGATAGAGTAGAGTATCTACGGAGGAAGCTAAAGGTAAGCGCTATCCCAAATTTGGCCAACAAATCCAGACTCGAAAATGACGTGAACTTGGTCTAAAAAGTTTGAAAAGATGAAAAATAATCATCTGCTGGGAATTTGTATCTCACTGACAGCATTTCTTTTGTGTTCTGGAGTGTGTGTGACCAGCGTGTCTCCCACCACAATCATCACTGATGGTGAGCCAGTATGTGCTCACCATCATGGACTGGTAGAGAAGGCCACTAACTGCAAAATATAATCAGCCACTCAAAACGCCAGTTAAAATTTACATTTAAATAGTGGAGAGTAATAACTTATAAGTACACCTAACATTAGCTAAAAAGCTAATGTTAGCTTACATGCTGTCATATCTTATTGGCTGACTTGCTGAGTAATTTTAACTTAATGTATTCAGTGTCCTAGTTTTGCTTTTAAATCCAAATTAGCTAAAGAGCTAGTGTTAGCTTAAATGTTATTGTGTTAGCTTACGCTGGCAAGATGGCTAACGGGAGCTTAATCCATTCAGTAATCTAATTTAGGTCTTTAGGTCAAAATAAGTTACAAAGCTAATGTTAGCTTAACTGTTATCATGTTGGCTTGCTCTAGCATGATGGCTAACATTAACGTAATCCACTCTGTTAGCTAATTTTGGTTTTTAAGTCAAAATAAGCCCAAAAAAGGGGTTATCTTAGCATAAATACCAGTATAACATTAAACCTCACTTAAACAGTTCTCAGGTATCACTTTCATAGTGCTTTCATATCTAAGTGCTGAAGACATGAAAGCTGTTTGTAAGCCCAAACTATAAGGATTTGTGGCACCAAAAATACAAACACTCAATTCCAAGCATGTAAAAAGGTTAATAACATGATACAAAGAGATGCTTACTTCATGCATGGTACTTTAACTGGCCACAGTGGCCTTACACACACACACACACAGATTTAATCTAGCTTTCCAGTGCCTCACTGCAGCACCCAATAATCTTGCAATAACAACGATGACCAATCCCCAGCATGCGTTCTCATAAAATGCATCTTGACGTGAAACCACCAATGGAAAGTCTCTGTTCTCCTAACAGCTCTGGAACGGAGCGCCGTGTCCTGTCCTGGGAGAGAACGGCTCTTGGAAGACGATTCAAAGGTGCCTTACAAAGTGTTGCCACAAAGGGTCTTCGATGACCGCCTTAATAAATGCGTTGGGAACAGCACCGGAGTATGATTTACAATTTACATCACTCAGTCTTTTTTCCCCCCCCTTCTTTTCTACGAATAGCTAAAAATGTGTTTACTGGCATTTTCTCGAAACACTTCCAAAATAAATTCTCCGTCAAAGCGCGTATGCCTCAGCCCCCGGCCCCCACAGACCTGCCTCTATCTTGTGCCATAAGCATCTTATTTCG
This sequence comes from Xiphophorus maculatus, assembly GCF_002775205.1. NCBI lineage: Eukaryota > Metazoa > Chordata > Actinopteri > Cyprinodontiformes > Poeciliidae > Xiphophorus > Xiphophorus maculatus. Next base: position 21,486,314 of record NC_036452.1, on the reverse strand, counting down.
TGGGTGGATGAGTGGGTGGGTGTGGTTGTTAGGACTGCGGGTTGTGAGTGTTGCTTGGCTCCAGGTCACTTTTTCCAGCATGAGGAAAACAAGTCTATTTGTGAAGTTGCCACAGGAGCAGAATGTACCTTTGCCTGTGCAGCGGCACCACGATACGTGTCCTAAGTCCATGTGTGCTACTCTGTGGGTGTGTGCCGGAGCCAGCTCAGTGGCTGGCTGGCCGCTTCCAGGGACTGTTGTGCCATCTCTGGGCATTTTGGCAGGCGAGCTGCATTAAGGCAGCTAGAGCCAGTCTCTTGCGCACACTCACCAGGACCGTAAATGTATTAAAGCAGACACAACTCAAGTTGTTTCATCACATTTTCAAGCATCTTTATGTCAAACAAGACCTTAAAGCAAAGTTCTTGCCAGGAAATCATCCATCTTCCTTAAACCTTTGGACTACAAAAGTATTAATGCCCCACATTTTACAAACACCAATCTTAATATATTTTATTGGGTTATGATTAAGGGTGGTACAGGATTAAAAATAATCTAATTAGAGGGTTCATAATTAAATCATCTTGAATATTTACCCTAAAAAAGTAGGGGTTTTTTTATCTTAATGGGTTTTTTCATGTCAGGAAAGATGCATTCATTTTCATTTCAATTAAAACCTGTAGAAAAAATGTAAAGAAAATCCCCATAACAAATTAAATTCCAAAAACCTTATTTATTCCCACTGAGGGCAATGAAAGCAGGCAGGTAGAGCATACAGAAAAACACACAAAAGTGCAATTTCAAGTACCGTATTTTCCGCACTATAAGGCGCACCTAAAAACCTTCAATTTTCTCAAAAGCCGACAGTGCGCCTTATATATGGACCAATATTGAGCCGCAACGGGTCTCGCAACTACGGTAAGCAGTCGCCGACTTCATTTTCCCCCATAGAAGAAGAAGCGCGCGGTGCACGCTGGGCTTTGTGTAAAGACCCCAAAATGGCTCCTATTAAGAGACATGCTTACGACGCAGAGTTTAAGCTCAAGGCGATCAGTCACGCAGTAGAACACGGGAATAGAGCAGCAGCGAGAGAATTTAACATGAACCAATCAATGGTGCAGAAGTGGATATATATTGTGATTGCACTAACGTTTGATTTACCGTAACAGTATCAGACTGTTTTTTACGTGTTTATTGAATCGAGGAAAAGTTCCCCTCCACTATATGTTATACCTTGCTGTAGTTAAAAGATAAACTGTGTCACGAAAATACCACGTCACTTATTTTACCTCGGGGAAAATAATAAAACAGCTGTTTATTCATTTTGGGAATGAACGGAGTTTTCAGAACGCTGGTTTGTAATTATTAATAAAGTTTGACTGACCTTTCTGACTATTTTGTTGACATTCCCTTTAGCGCAGCTTCATCTAATGGATGCATAACGTAACCCCAGCCTCTACTGTAGCGTCTATTCTATGCACCTTATAATGCGGTGCGCCTTATATATGAAAAAAGTTTTAAAATAGGCCATTCATTGAAGGTGCGCTTTATAGTGCGGAAAATATGGTACTTTTTAGTGTAACTAGACCTGAAATCAACTGTCTTTTTTTCCGGTAAATTGTCTAAATGAGTTATTTAGGGTTTTATTCTTTTTTGTTGTTGTTGTTTTTGTGTAAATTTTGACATTTATGTGCAAATTTGTTTAGTTCTCCAATATGTTGCCTAAAACCGTCTCGGTGCTGGCCTCTGCAGGTCAAAAGGCAGCTACTGCAGTTGAATTGACCTATTGCTTAAAACAATGTAGGTTTTCCTCACATAGTACACGACACGGCAAATCTGTTGTCCATTTTCTTGACCGAAAAATGTCACTAGAGGCGTCTGAAAAGTTGCTCTGAGATATCGTGGAACATCTTTATTAATATTGACATAAAATTACACAAAGGGGAAACTCTACTTACTAGTTAGGTCTCCTCTTAAGGCTATTGGTTGGAGTAGATTGTATTTAGGAGCGTCCAATCAAATGAGCCAGATTAGATATGCATGCCACACTTTTCAGATTTTTATTTGCAAAAATGTTTTGAAAATCACACATCGTTTTTCTTTTTTTATCACCAGTACGCACAGCGTACCGTTGGTCTGTCGCGTACATTTTCGATTTAAAACCTTTTACACTTATTGGTTTTAATGTAAAATGTGAAACCGGCGGACTGCGAATGCTAGGAGTTACATGTGCTTACATCAGTCATAACTGTGTGAGAATTAAGAAGGCAATGTGTTTGTATTCAGTTGACAGGCTAAACGAAGCGCAAAAGCAGCAAAGGGCTGTAATTTGGTTAAGCCTGAGGTTGCAGGGATATCAACATGGCAGAACAAATCCAATGTCAGAGTCACTCTGTCTCCCCCTCTGTAGTTAGCATAATGAAGATTAGCTTCATCTCATATACCGTAGCCATAGCCCCTGAGGTCACTACTAGTGTTTAAAATGAGCCCTCAAAGGATTGTTCGTGTGCGAGTTCCCACACCGGACAAAACGGCACCAGAACAAAACGACTATAGGACTGGTTATGCATTTTCCACTGCAGCTCTCGGGTGAGTAAGAAGCTAATAAATGCGCCCTGTTTGCTGAGAAAACCATAATGATATAGGGAGAGGCCTAAAATAAACTACTTTGTCAAAGAAGCTCAGTAAATTCTTGAGGTGACCTCAGCTTGTGTCGGGGGAACAAATATGGGTTTTAAGAGATGTAAAGTGGAGAGAATAGGGAGCCCTCTAATGTCAAGTGGCCATGTTTTAATAACTGCACAGGGAGCTGAATCAATTATGTATTTCAGTGAAACCACCAGTGTCGGAGGAGGAGGATTGTAGACTTGAAGTTGGACGTAGAAGTTCTGTTGACACAGTCAATTCAAAAAGGGTTTCTGTATTCTTTATTCCTTTGTTTTGGCTGCTAAGCAAACTGTAAAAAATATTAGGAAAGACTTCTATTCTCGGCCGATTTAACAATTTCCAACAGTTTATCGTCTAAATAACTCGCCTAATTTTATTGTTCCACTCATGACTCTGACTGGGGGTGACACACAGACTGGAGAACAAAATGGTAAATGAATGATTATTTTAAGTACAATGACTCAGTATTCACTAATTGAAACATAAGTGAAAAATCCACCCATCTGTGGACTTTTTCAAAGAGCATGTCTAATATATTCCACAAAAATGCATGTTGTGAAGCTGAAATACCTAAACACAATGTTACTTGATTGATTGATTGATTGATCGATTGATTGAGAGCCACACTTAAAGTTAATCACAGTGTCATTGACATTGCATCAAGTAGCATTGACGCAATGTCAATGACAAGTAGCGTCAATGATACTTGGCATTGACGCCTAGCAGCATTGGTGATTGGTTGTACTTCCAACGGTGCAGATAAGGAAGCCTAAAGATGTTAGCTTCTGTGGTTTAGCTAAGCCAGTTTCCACTCATTGATGCATGTTAAGGTATATTTATTGTCTGACTTAACAAACTTGTCATTCATAAGCGTTTAGTGAGTCTCAAGTATTCACAGATTTCTGGCTGTTGTGGTTCCTAACCCGCGGTCCACTAACTGCAGTGGCTCTCAGTCAGAACCACTAAAAATAACTGGGACGTCCCGCTGATGATTTTCAAGCAGAACAATTATGAGCAAATCCCGTTCTAATCATCTCTTACCAAAGAAATTCCTTTGTTCTTAGTGCCAGTTTGCAGTGGCCAATACTGTGGAAGGAAAATTATTTGGTGTGTATACTTTTATCTTCTTTAACGAAGTTTAAGCTTTCAACTGTGTTTCCAAGACTCTAGATGTCTTATTATTGACAGGTTGCTGCATGACCAGCTGCTGAGAAGGCATCCAGGAAACTGAATGAGGAGGTGGAGACGTTAGCTGAGCGCGGTTTAGAACACACCTTCAGGAAAGAGCTAGCCTGGTAAAAACCAACTCCTTGTTCTGCGTTTTGCTTCGTCCAGAGGGTCTGGGCTCTCAGCTATTGAGAAGCAATTGCTTCCTACAGGTGTAGAAGTTTAAAATTTTACCCAACCGCTATAATTTGGTGCCAGTTCGACACTATGAAGCTTACCAGAAACTTCCTGTGCCATAAACAACCGTCCCCCACTGCGAAGAGATAAGTGCCAAGCCGAATAAGACGACTGTTAATGTTAATTCAATATTTGGAAGTGTGACCAACACGTTCACTTCTTCCGCTGCCATCGCTAAAACTACAGGCAGATTACAATTCTAAAACAGCGCAGAAAATCAATGTCATTGTTCACAGCGCCTCCTTGTGCTGATCGGGTCGGTAGAAATTCTACTGGAGACAATCCTTGTAAATGTCAGAAAGCCCAGACTCTCTGAGAAGCCAGATATTAATCAAGCGGGATAGCGCAGAAAAGGAATGGCCAGGCTAGGAAAGAGCTACATCACTGTTATTTTCTGCCTATTGATCCTCTTTGGACATTGCTAATAGATGCAATGAATGCACACCTAAAATGGAGAGACGACTTCGTGTTTAACTGGCTTCATAAACGTCAATGTCTAAGCAATCCCACGTTTGTCCCTTTAAGCCACATAACATTTCCCCCAAATTCTTGGAGATCATAAAGATTTTTTCTTTTTTTTTTGGCAAAAGTGAAACAGGTCTTTGTCCTCTGTTTGGTGAGAAATGGTTTTGATCTTGGAACTCTTCTGAGTCGCTTTGCTGATTATTGAATCATGAACACTGACCTTAACTGAGGCAAATGAGGCTTGCAGTGTTTTGGATGTTGTTCTGGGTTGTTCTGTGATGGATGAGTCACTGATGTGCCCTTGGAGAAACGTTTTAAACCTAAAAATCCTGGGAAGGTTCATCCGTGTTCCATGTTATTTTGCAGCAAAGTGGCTCTCAATGTGGTACGCTTCATAGTCATTGAAATGTATCTGTGGCAGTTATAGATAAAACCAGGGGGAGACGGGCAGTAATTTTTCATAGGAGCACAGAACAAAAGAATTAAATATAAAAACAACAATAGGGCAATATTTTATGGTTAAATATATAAAAACTAGCTGTAGGTTGCTCTCTGTTACACTTCAGCTCCGAAGCCTGACGTGAATGTGCAAGCTAGTTAGCATGGCCGCCGACGACAGCGGATAAACAGTTTTCCTGTAATGTTAGCTCAAATGTAGTGACAGAATTACCAAATACATGAAGACTTTTTAACGTTTCATGTTTCATATTGATTCTACTGTAGCTTGAAGAGAGCCAAAGAGCCAAAAATCCACTTGCATATCTCGATATGGCTGAAGCTAAAAGCAGAGGTGGCCAGAGTAGCCAGAGCTTTTACTCAAGTAAGAGCAGCACTACTTCTGCATATTTTTACTCAAGTAAAAGTAAAAAAGTAGCCGTCCAAAAAATTACTCAATGTAGAAAAGTTTTAGATCAGTTACTCAAGTATTGAGCAACTGATCAAATTATCAATCATTTAATATTTAAAAATTACATCAGGCAGGCCAAAATATAAAGTTAAGTGAACATTTTGGTGTTTTAAGGATCAAAATTACAATATTTTTTCCAAATCTCTCAATGCAACTTTAACAAAAACTGCATGTATATGATTGTCTGGTGAACATCTGGATAAAACACGTTTGTTTTTCATTCAGTAGGTAGAGAATCCTAAAATACTCAAATAAGAGTAGTAATATTTTTTAAGAAAATTACTCAAGTAAAAGTAAAATGTACAACGTAGTGAAAATACTCCTAAAAGTACAAGACTAAAAAGTCATAATTCACAAAAGGAGTTGATTTTTACGTATGGCCAGACTGGCTTGGGTTACATTCTCCTTTAGTAAATGAAATTATGTGAAAACATTTTTTGTAAATACTCAGAGTATTTTTGCCTAACAGAAAATTAGATTTATCTGAAACAATACAATGAAAATAAAAAAAACTACATATCAGGAGAGAATATTCTGAATCAGCAGAATATTCTAAACATCACATCTTAAAGCACCTTGCAACATATTTTTTACAACTTCAGACAAAAAAATAATTTCTTACTTTAATAAACTCCCTTCCATCCAACAGGAAGGATGTGAACAATTACAGTATTTTTGTTTCCAGCAGTCAGCTGTATCTAGCGGCTTAGCTCATCTACGTGAATCTGTTGCGATGGGTCCTGACAGGTTAAAGTGAGTCAGTGGCAGTACTGTGAGCTGTAAGTGAGTGGCCTGTGGAACAATTGAGCTCCAGTGAGGTCACTGGTGGCTTTCTGCATTGTCTGTCGACTTTCATAAAAAGCGTGGGAGCTAACAAACTGCAGACATTACGGAACATTATGAAGGACAATTAGTAGTTTACATTGCAACGTATCCGTGACCACATGTCTTGGTTTTGTCATAGATGTTGCTCATGATCCATCCTTACCAACTATGGAAAGCAAATGTTAATCTAATTTATTACCTTAACGCTGACTATTCCACATTATAAGAATGCATGCTATCAAAGACCATTGCTCTTCTATGCCTACTTTAACTTGAACCTAGTGATGCAGACACATGTAACTAAAGTAACTTATATCTCCTTGCAATAGATGTGTGTAGAGAAATCTCACTTGAACATGCATCCCTTTAAAGTTTGCGCCTTAGTTTGAGCCTCAACAGTTGCTGTTTTTCCTGTTTTATGCAGTAGCAGACTAAATCTACCTTTATTCATCTACTGGCAACAAATGGAGATGTTTATGTAACATTTTGCAGTAAATTAGATCTGCGTGTATACTTATGTTTAGAAAAAAACAAATAGTTAGTTTGCAGTAGTTTGTCAGTTTTGTTTTTTCTCTTTCCGGAGGTTTGGATGCAGTCTTCAAATGTGTTGACTTGTGTTCTTTATGCTTCTTTCTGTCTCTACTCAAATCTCATTTCCTTTAAATCCTTTTCCCCACCTCTCAGCTTTTATTTTCTCGTTTTTTCATCTCTGTATCCATTACATTTAAAATAAACCCAATGGAATTGCAAATAAGATTTTATATAATATCAAGTGGAGCATTATGGTGAAAGCCGCAAAGCTTCACTTTTGAGAGTAAATCTGTTGGGCCTCACCTTGGCACACAGGACAATTCTTAGAGCCACACTTCCAGACAGGGTATGCAAATAAGTAAATGAATAAAAATAGACTTATAGAGTCTGGTTTCTTTCCAAATGTCCTGTGAACCTTGGTACAGTGTATAAACGCTTTGAAATTTGAAGAGATTTTGTGAATGCCACCAGTAAACTGAAAATGGATTACCGGTAATAGTAGGTGTTTCAGTGGGATGATCATGGTCAGGTCAGCATAGCAAGGAATTAAACACAAAATCAACCTTCTTTCATGTCAAGAGAAGACAGCATTAGAAAAGAACCAGGGGCCTCATGCATAGAGCGGCGTAAGCGCAGAAAATCTGCGGCGCCATATTTTACGCACCAGTCGGCATGTATAAAGATTAACTTTGCATCAAAGTTTGCATAAATATACGCACACTTTTTCACTGGCGTGAAAATGTGCGGGAGCCACGCAAACTTTTTCTGTGGACAATATCAAGCTACAAAGCATCAAAACTCACCTAAATCCACTGAAATCTGACTACATTCGGTGTTATCTAGACCACGAAGCATCAAACTCGATGTCTTTCATGATTTTAATATTTTATTGTTTAAACATAAATGATGAAACTGAACCGCATTTGTCCTCAGACAATAAGCTAACAGGCACACAAAATAAAGAAAATAAAAATAAGTTTGTGAAAACCTCGCTCGAATATAAATAGTGCTTTTTCTCAGTTTTTGTCTCATAAAGATGTAACGCATTGGTCCGTGCGCCGAAGCGCATGAAAAAATAATTCAAAAATCAACAGGTTTGATTATTTTTAAGGTGATCAAGGTGTGTATGCAATCACACGTACTGTATATAAGTAGCTGAGTAATTGTGGAGCTTTGGCTCTGATGGAGAACATCTCCAATGGAAGGATTCAGAGGGAGCGATTGATCAAAGATCATATTGATCTGCTGGGAAATGTTGATGATGGTTTATGAGCGTTTAGATTACTCAGACTGATCATCCTGGAGCTCTGAGCAAAAGAGCCGGGCGGTACCGGTACCGGTCCAGCTGCAGTTTTCCTTCAGTCAAGTCGCCCGCTTTGTGAATGCGCCTTATGGACATAAAGCATCTACTATTTAGAATAAACGTCCACATTCCCACTCAATGACTCTCTGACACGCTGTCTTTAAATCCCGGCTGACCGCGTGACTGTTCAAACAGGCATTTGCAGGGTCTTTTTATTTTTCTTTAAAATGTATTTTTATTTTTGAGAGGTGACATTATGTGTCCTCAAAGCACCTTTTAAATAAAATATATAAGCATTATTATTATAAATACTTATAACGCTTCGAACAAGAACGTTGCCATGGTTATTGCTTCACGTGGTGGCAGACTTCCGGGTGTTTATACTAATTTACATATGTATTTATGGGCGGCGACAGGGCGGACCAGCAGCTGTGCTCTGTTTCCCGCAAATTAGGATTTATAAAGGAAAGGTGCACGGCCACGTGCGTGCGCACGGCTTTATGCATCCGATATTTTTTGTGCGCCGCATTTTCTAAATTTTTCCGTCCAAGTTTTAGTGTGAAAACTGCACATTCCTTTATGCATGAGGCCCCTGGACTTTTTCTATTTCAAAAAGAGATTGTGAAAAAGAAAACTGTAACCATGAAACCAAAAAAGGTTAAACAGTCTTTATTTGCAATGATAATAATGAGAATATGCAAGCAAGAGCAGGTTGGCTTTTGTGGGGCGTCTTTCTGGTCAGACTCTGCATAGGAGGCAGGTTGATGAGTGACAGATAAGGAAGTCAGGAAGTAACATTCAATAAGGAAGAAAATGTTTACCCAGCGGGGTGATTTCCCAGACTTTCCTCATTGGAGACTTTGCCCTTGCTTAGCTGAAAAACTTGAGGTTTTCAAAGAGATCAAGAAGAAAGTGTACTTTTACCGGGGATTGTTTTACTTGCGGGATCATACAGCGAAGGGGACTCAATGGAAACCAAGAGTCGTGAAACCTTGAGCAGGAACTTGGGTAGCCAAGTAAGCTTGTCTACACTCGCCGCTATAATGGTCTGATTTCACAGTGGGAAAGTGAATGATCACATTGTTCATAATCCTTTGGTTTGTGGTCAGCTAAACAGACCAAGTCGGTAACAAAGCAGGGAGAACAAATCCAAGATCTGTGGTGCAAGAGACATGAAGGAGTGATCGAAGGCACAGGGAACAATACACTCAGAGCAATCAAGGATCAGGCAAAGGCGGTGGTCAAGAGGTTGGGGATGGGTCAGCTGCACAATCAGGATATCAAACATGAAAGCTTGAAGACTGTGACAGAGGTAGTTTCCCAGACCAAAGGATGGGACAAGAAATGGACAAAGACCCTTCGCTCTGAATGTGTCAGTCTTGTGAAAGATTATTGGAGGACATAAATAGCTGGCCTATAGCAGTGGTCTCAAACTCCAGTCCTTAAAGGCCTTAAAGGCCTTAAGGGCCAGTGTCCTACAATGTTTAGATGTCTCTCTGTTTCAGCACACCTGTCTCTAAAAGTTGCAGTACACTGGCCCTCGAGTATGGCACTTTGAGACCACTGGTCTATAGACACAAGTTGGTTTCATCAAATTAAGGAGTTGGATTTAAGGTAAATTTATTTTGGGACTTTTAGCATCTTTACCAGGAATCCCAACAAATGTATCTGTGTCTAGGGCGCAGCAGTGGCACAGGGGTAGAGTGCGCGACCAATGTATGGAGGCATTAGTCCTGGATGCGGCCATCACAGGTTCTAGTCCTGATGACATTTTCTGCATGTCTTCCCCATTTCACACAACCCACTTTCCTGTCTGACCAACCTCAAGTAAAGGCCAATAGAGCCGATAGAATCTTAAAAAAATTGTGTCTATATTTTCTTACCTTCCACACTTATCTCAACTATATTTATGACATTTGACATGGTTTGAAGCCAGGTGGCAAAGGACCAACAGTGGGACTGACTTGGAAAGGCAGCTAGGCAGATAGTCATCCTGTCCTCAGAGTCTCACCTTGTCCTCCGAGGGGCTAATGTTTCTGGGAAAATCCCACTCTGCTCGCTACCCTGTGAGTTTCCTACAGCTGGCACATACCTGTCTGCAAACGGCAGAGTGTGGGGAAAATGGGATCCAATGTGATGATTGGTTTAAGAGCAAAACTTTGTCCAGCTCTGATTTTAGGATAATCTTCATCAGCTCTTGGTCATCTTTTCTAAATGGATCTTTTAAAATGGCTCCGAGACGTCGCTGGCGCGAACCGTATTTTAATGTCGCCATCTATCAGCGACAATTAAATCACCAAAAGGCCAGGTCCAGCAACGGCAAAAGTGCTTGTTGTGCAGGTTTTTGCTGCACAGTGATCCCTCTTTACTTCTGAACAAATTAGGTGCCGTTATTGGGCTGACAAACCCGGGCGTACGCTCCAGAGGGGCGGGACAGACTTGGATGGGATGTCTAAACAAATACAACAATGGTTTTTATTGTTGTGCTGGCTCAAACTTCCCCACATCCCTCTGGCAGAGAGTGCAACTCTCCACGGAGCAGCCCGTCAGTGCACATACACTTGATTTGGCTGATTATGAACTGAAAGGTGCTCTTACAGAGACAAGGCTTTGCTTTCCCTCTCCTTTTCTCACTCGTCAGGCTTCCATGTGAGCTGGAAGGAGAGACAAAGCGACTGGGGATTGATCGAGACGGAAAAGTGATGGAAAAAGCTTCAAGAGAAATTGCTTCAAAATGGCACTTTTTTTGGTGAGGGGGAGTTTTTCTCTTCATATGTGTGAACAAAGAATATTGGTGGCTTCCCAGCTACAGTCTGGCCCTTGCAGCTGGCACAAAGCCCCGATCACTGGGCTGGCAAAGTGGTTGTTTAAAGCACAGCATGGTTGGCACAGAAAAAGCCTCTGGTTGTTAGTGGTTAACCCCAGGCTCCCCACGAGACTCGCTGCTCACTCGTCATTCTGCCAAGATCTCGGTGCATTGCATTAAGTTTCCCCTGTCAATGACGTACAAGTGATCGTTCAGAAGTATAGGAGGATATGTACGTTTAATGGCAAGAAATGACCACATTTTCCATGTTTTGACATTAGCAAAAACCCCAAAAAAGATTTTTTTAAAAGAATGAAAAAAAGTTCCTTTATATGGGAATCCTTTCTACTGGGGCTACTATGAGAAAAGGGGTATTAATAGTGCGGTACAGCTGTACAGTGCTGGCCACATTTATCAGAACATCTAGTAAAGATGTGTTATAAGCTTTAAAATATGAAAGTCTTTTGTCGCAGTATAATCTCCTCCACAACTCACAGGTTTTCTATGGGATAAGGTGTAAGGACTGAGGTTAACAAGGTTGGTCATGTGACTGCTGGAACTATTTATGTTGCTCTGGTTGGATTTCATTGAAACACTAAATATTCCCAGGGCTTCGGAAGAAAAACAAAAGGTCCCACATTATCACACAACCTCCAATGTACTTAACAGTAAGCTTAGGGTTCCTAAATCCTTCTAGAGAGTTTGCTGACCAAGAAACTCAATCTTTGTCTCATCTGATGAAAGAATGTAGCTCAAGTTAATGTACCAGTAAAAATGAAACTCCAATTGGTTATGTTTGTGATGGTAGGACAGATTTGGCATCGCTCCCAAGTATCCGTGGAGAAAGGATTTATTGACGGCAATACTTTTTTTTTTTCCCTCCAGGGTTTTTTTGTGGGCTCTAGTGTCCCTTATATGCAAGTAGGCTGACAGGAAAGAGGGGAAAACATGCGTCCGGGAATCGAACCCGTGACGGCCGCGTCGAGGACTCAGGGTCTCCAAACGTGGGTCGCACTATCCCCTACGCCACCGCAGCACGCCCCACAGCAATACTTTTGATACATCTCCTTCTTCAAATGGGACTTTCTTCCTATTTCGCAGAAGGATGCAAACGTCAGGACTGATTTTTCTAAAGTTTTCAGAACAAATTATGCCATTGCAATAAAATATGCAACTTCAGGGTTTTTGCTCATCTTGACCATGAGCGTCACCAAACTAACTGATTGAACTTCAGACAGCGGAGAAAAAAAAAGTAGACAATCTTTATTTGGTGTATGTAACTTCTGATTTCAGCTGTAAAGCCTTTTACAGTATGGATAAATGACTGGCACCAGTGTCTGGGTGAAGTTTAGTTGTAATAAACAAATCCAGAAAATCAAATGCTTACCAGACACTTTTCAGAATAAGAAAAAAAGGGAAAGGAGTCAGACCTCTCTGCCTTGATTAGGCTGGCAGCTGCAGGTGGCTTGAACTGCCCCATTCTCCTTCAGCCTGACAATATACTGTATAACTGACACAGCTGAATTACTTTGCTTCCTGTACTTCTCCTTCTCACTTGGCTTTTTTTGCTGTTTTACCAGTCACCTTCCTCCTTTCTAACCAAAACTGACAGACTGAAGAAGGGGTTTCAGGTCTTCTGGTGTCCTGGTTACCCTTTTGCTTCTTGTATTCTCGAAATCCTTGGATACTTCCTCTTCTTCCTCTCTACTTTCAGGACTGTCACAGAAACAGCGTACCTCTGAACTACTACACTGACAATCCAGCGTTCCTTCAGGTCATTTGTTTGGCTGAAGAACCATCATGCTAACTATCAGCTCCTGTATGCAAGGAGCTTTGTGTCTTGAGATCTCCAACCTCCAATGGTTTGAGCAGTGCTACACAAACAGATCTGGATGTCTTGGAAAAGCTTTTGTAGCAACTACTGCTCATCATGGAAGCTTCATCACATGCAATGGCCACTATGCAGTTGGCCAAAAACAGGTCAGGTGTTTGTGAAGACAGCCCAACAGCTCAAAAAATATCATCTGGTTCTTTGGTAGTATTACCCGATCAAGGAAAGATCACCAAAAGAGACTTGCCACTAATCGTGGTGGATTCAATCAACACACACAGTTTTCTTCTGTTTTTGGCTGTCATCAAATATTTTCTTTTTCATATCTGTTGATCTTGAGCCAATCAGCAAACAGGAGAATTGAGTTTCTGCACTGTTTTTTGAATAGTGGTCTGCTTGCGGTGGTAGTTTGGTAATGGAAGAGCCATTCAGTCTGTTTCAAATATTGAGCAATTAAAGTCAGAGCAATAAAAACGTTTAGGACCTTTCCATTGCTGGCTAATATGTCGTTCAGCTCTGCACGACTCTTTTCGCAGTGAGCGATGGTTGTTTGTAGCGCGCTCAAGTTCCGTTAAGCTTCATAGTGTACGGTTAAGCCGGTGCTTTACATATGTCATGGTCAAACGTTTGTGATTGGGTCAAATCAGATCCAATCTTTAAAACTTCAACAGAATCTGCACCTCCAACAAGCAATAGTTTCTCAATTGCCAAGGGTCCAGACCCTCTGGACTTTGATAAAAACCAGGAATTGCTTTTTATCAGGCACTAAACACCCATTTTATTGGCTTGACATCCAGAGACATACCTTGCCATCAATCTTTATGTCTTGATCTGCACTTGATCCTATGACCAACAGTCTGGCCGCTGGTCACCTTGTATAACGCTATTATTGATGTCTCTTTTGGCAGCGAAATCGCCAACAACAGGCGTTCGTGAAGGATGAGGCTCCCTGTTAGATGTGCTAATGCTAGCTTGCAAATCCGACCTCCGTTGTCCTGTGCAGTGAAGATCTGTTTGAGAATGCTACTGCTATCGTTCAACGAAACTCCAGTTCGTGTCTTCTTTGAGCCCTTTTGAAGTCAAGTCAACATCACAGCTGGCATCGTTTTTCTTTGCTTTTCCTCTCTCATCTGAAAACCTTAGATCCACAAAGTGATATGTATATTTTTTTCCCCATCAACAAAAACGCTATGAGCTGCAAGCCGTGAAGAGATCAGAGGATGGTACTGACGGCAAGGGAAAGCCGGAAAAAAGTCCCAGTAAGTGTCGTGCGCTTGAGAAAGGTTCTGATATGCAGCGGGGGAAATTCTAAAAGTGCTTGTAATGCCTACAGGTACATACAGACCCACATAAACCACCGCCTTGAACACATGCATGGCATGAAAAAGTATTTGTCTCTTTACAGATTTCTTCTTGCACTTAAATCCTTCAGATCATGGGACACATTTTATGTAAGACAAAGATTTCACTTATAAAGGGAAAAGTCCATTTAAGCTTCTCTTTCTCCATGTAAAAAAAAAAAAGTAATCACCCCCAAACGCAACAATTTTGCAACAACTGCAATTAGGCCATTGTGATAATCTTTTACATTACTTTTGAAAAAATCTTGGCCAATCGTTCTTCGCAGAAATGTACTTAACAAAATTAGGGGGCATGCCACAGCGTCTTAATTAGACTCGTATCTGAACTTTGACAAGGCCACTCTAAATCCCTGTGGGTTTTTTTTTTCCTTTTCTTTTTTGCTGGTTGAGCTTAATTGTCCCACTGTATGACCCAAGTAAGCCTCAGTTTAAGGTCATGAACTGCCTCTTTTGCTATTTTCAACTAGAGAGCACTCTTTATGGTTCCCTCAACTACAACAAGTCAACCAGGATTGTCAGGACTTAGAACAGAGATAGGTCTTTGGCAGCAGTGGCACGGCTTCATTCTTACTTACATCTCTCTTCCTTTCCAATTCTCTTTGCTTTCCATCTAATGATTATTTCTCCATGTGGCGGTCCTGCATTCGCCTGGCCATGGTCCTACGCTAAGCTGTAGTGTAAATGTTGCATGGTGTTTTGGTTACCGTGGTGAAGCCTGGTACCATTTAGCACTTGAAGAGCCATATTTCAAAGTGCTTCGCGTCCACTTCAGGGAGAGACATATTACAGAAAACTCATTTAGCCATATTTCTTAATTACAAATGACTCAATCTGCGTAAGAGTTTTTTAGTCAACCTAGAGCTTTTAATTACTAACCAAATAAGTGTTCTTTTGTCTCTTGTTTATATTCTATCAATCATTTAGTGAGTGTACATGTCACTTTTTGCCAGTGTGTATTTGAGTCTCAGCCTCCACACCCCCTCTTGCCATCAGACTTCAGAGCAGAGGTAGATCCTCTAAAGGGCATGACTCCCGAAACCACAGCACCGTCAGAGGAGAAAACCACAGATGCAGATGTTCAGACAGAACAGAGCAAAGAAAATGTTCCTCTTCCACTCTGTCTCTCTCTCTCTCTCTGCTCCCTTTCTTTCTTAAAGACGGGGCTCATTAAATAGAAGGAAGACCGCTCAGGTCCAAAACCAGAGAGAGTCATGCCCCTTGAGAGCGCTCTGCCGCTAACCGGAGCGCTGGCACGGCGCAGCGTGGAAAACAAGTGAACTGAATGCAACCGCCGAGTCAAAGCACGGGGTTTCAAGGCACAACGTTACCAGGTATTCTGCGGGTTCCTCAACAATAAGTGAGCTATAGCAACAGCGGACGTATTTCACACAACAGTGGTGAAATACTGCGGAGATTTATCACCACTGGAGTAAGTCATGAAAGAGAGAAAGAACTGCACTGGCAGCTTGGAGGCTGTTAGGTCCGCAGTGGAGGGTAAAGTCACCACTTTGATGTCAAATGAGATATTTCTAAGATCTTCAACTTCCAATAAAACTTACGACTCCCCCAGAATGTGGTAAATATTTGACATATTTTATGTTAGTAACAAAGATATTTCTTGTTGAGGGGAACTCTATCTGGTCTTAATTAGCACCGAGCACCTTTAACATTTGTGTGGCATTATTTTAGGTACAGCCAGTTGAAAAATAAAAAGTGACTAATAATAATAATAAAAAAAAACAACCTTCACAAACACAGGAGGAAAATATTCCTGCTCACCGTGGCTGCTGCTAGCTAGCAGCATTGAATTAGCTTCCACATGGGCGCTAAGCTAAAGAAATATTTTAGGAATATTTGATTAAAATCCAGAGTTTAAAATCTAAACCTAATAGTTTGACACTGAATGAACACTCTTTAAAAACTTGTTTGCGATAATTGAAACCATGTTGCTGTGACTTCATGTACAAATCAAATGTTTTGGAAGTAAAACCACTCTGATAGGTGGGGTGAAGAGAATCAAATGTTAGCTAGCTTGAACAGTGACAAAAACAGTACTTCGCTAAAAGCCTCATTCTACACAAATAGAGCATTGCAATGCTACTAAGCAAGTCCCCTCCAAACGTCCCCACAAACATCTATTCATGGCTCATTTGTAGGGGTTATCAGTCCCCAACTTTTTGTTGCCCATAAAAATAAGCTTTTTAAAATCTAAAATGCTTTAAGGCATTACAGCCCATTTGATCACTCGACTTTTCAGCCATATTTAGATAAGAAAATGTATTTTTAGATGTGTTTTTTAAAATGTTATCTTGTTTAAATGTTAGAGATTGTTCTCCCCATCTTTAAAAAAAAAAAAAAAAGCTAAATTGACATCATAGTTACGTGACGTCAACCGAGCCTTAAACGGGCTTTGGGTGAATGTGATAAATGGAAATGTTACCATTTAAGACTGTCAAATGCAATGTGTTTGTGTTCAACAAAGTCTTTCTTGCATTATATTGTTGCATTGAAATCTAAAAGCCCCTTATATACTTGCATGTACACAGTCACTGACTCTCTCGATCCTTCCTTCTGTTTCACAAGAGTTTGAATAGGCCGTGGTTTCTTCAGCTAACTCTTACCGGTATCAGTTTTATTTGATACCACAGGAACCTGCGTTATAGCCGTTGCCATGAGAGCAAATACAAACCCCTTACATCATTTATTTGAATAGGTTACATGAAGGAGAAGGAGACATAACAGAATGGTGTGGTACTAGCGAAGACCACAGCAAAGACACACAGCAGTGTTTTGGTGGAAGTTAATGCCTTGGGGTAAAGGCTCGTGGTTTGTATCGGTCCACCTCTCTGTAATTTGTGAGTTTCAACCAAGTGGAAACGCAAACAGATGCAATCTTTTGTTGTTGTTTTTTTCCCCCTTTGACAATTTCAGCGTCACTCCAGTTATTGTTTCTGATGCCACTTACCAACACACGTCCCGGGGAAGCCAGTCTGCTGCGTGTGGGTAGCTCAGGTCGGATCATGGGGTCTTTGCGGTGTGTGAAAGTGGAAACCAGAGCCAGAACGAAAGCCGAGGGTGTGAGTGCTGAAAGAGAGAAAAGAACATGTGGTTCAGAGGGTGTTTATTGGCAGTGCAGAGCTAAATGAAGTCTTAAACAGGTATCCTGCCTCTTATGTAAACTGTTTTTCCCCCTGAAAATGAAAAACCAACCCCTTCACCTTCACACCAAGCTGTTTTTTGTTTTTTTAATTACATTTATGGACATGCAGCTATTTAGTATCCAGATGTCAATAACGCATTTCAAGAATTCAAAACATATTTGGAAAGCTAACACAAATTTAGCTACCTTAAAGTTACGGATAAGGACACGGAAACATTTCTCCCCACTGATATTGTACGTCAAATCAGGGGCAGATGATGAGAAAACAGTTACTCAGCATTCTGACGGTTTTTTCCTGCTCAAGCCTCAGACATTTAGCTGTTCGCGTGTTCCAGACTGTTAAAGTGGGACTGACCACCATGGTAAGAGCCGCAGAGCTGCTTGAGGCCTTTTAGAACTAGCAGCTTCTACTGTAAGTCTGGCAAGTTATTTAAAGAGACCGACAAAATTTAGAATCGGCCCCCTGAAAATAGTCGAGGAACGGAGGACGTTCAAAACAACTGCCTCCGTTTTCCAGGCCTGGCTGTCCGAGGAAGTTCATCCTGAGAGCAGACTGCAAGATGCTGAAAGAGGTGTGCTGGAAGGGAAGCATTTGGTGCTCTAAAAACAACATACCACAGAGAACGTAGACAAAGACCAGGACTAATGCTACCAGGAATGAGAGTTTTTAAACAAATGAGCGTAAAAATGAATCAACTGGACAACAGAACCGAATGCAACGTTCCAACTAAAGGAACTGGAAATCATGAAGGAGAAAGTGTAATGGTCTGCAGCATCATCTATCATGGCTGCTACTGTGTCATAGAGGGTGCTTTAGGGATGAGAGACCATTAAAAAATGAAATGCTAAAGAAGAATTTGACGATGGCTCCAAACCATACCAGTAGAATCCACCAAAGACTGACTGAGAATGAAGACGTACAAAGTCCTGGACAGAGTCAATATCCAAACTTCAGTTGTGTTGACATACAAACATCTCACAGCTGAAAGTGGCATCGGAGACCGGTAGACGTCTACAAGGTGTATTTGAGTTAAAAAGAGGATTTTAGAGCGTAGGGTGTTATAAGTGTTTCCTCAGAACTTTGGCTTGTTGAGGAAATAAAATAAGTTTGCCCATGAATATTTTGCTAAGGTTTTGAAATTGATTCACTTTCTGTCATGATACAACGTTACACATGTTTATGTAAATGTTTCTTATTAAAGAATGAAGTATTAAAGTGTTATAATTTTTTAAGAAGTTTGTGTGTTCTGAGTATTGACGTCAATGTGACATTTGTGACTCATTTTGTTGCCACTGAAATGCATTCTGGCAAACAACAACATCAAATTGATAGCGATAAGATATGGTATTGCTCCAAAACAGTAATAATTGGAGTATGAATGAAGCATTTTTATTAGTGTCATTTTTATCACTGCCCATTTTCAGAAGAAAAGAGAGAATTTTGCTGGTCTTTCGCTCGTCTTCCAGCCAAGAATTTCTAAATGTGCCGCATTTTGTTCCATTTGTTGGCCAGACCAAACCGTGGGTGGATGGCGTTTGAGTCTGCTTAATTTTTTTCCCCACAAACTGTTTCATTTTGGCTTCATTTGTGAATCCATAAGTAACGTTTGGCGCACCTTCAGTGAATTTTTTTTTTTTTTTTTTTTTAAGAATTTCAGAACCTGGTAACAACCAGATCATTTACGGGTCGAAGCCCAAGCATTAAAATACTTGGCTGTGTTCCATAAGCTTGGAGCCTTAACAGTGTAAGCATGCCTTGTTTGCAATTCAAATTTGAAATTTACAAATACTTTCCTTATCCCAAAGAGAAAGTAAATGCTGCCGTAACTCATATCATCCAGAGAGGCCTCTGACTAAAAGATTGTTGCTGAATGACATAACTGTCACGACATGCTGACAGCTAAACATCCAGGCAGCAGAGACATTTCCCGGGTTACACCATCAGTTGTTGGCAAGCACTGCTAATCCACCTCATTTGCTCTTTAAATCTGTCTGGCTGTAAGGGAGTTTCTACTTTATGTCCGGTTCTCTGCTGAAATCTGTAGCAAAACCTCAAAAGATGTGCAAACCGTGGAAGTAAAGGGTGGGTGGAGTCTGGTAGGCAACTTAGCTGCAACACAAAAATGGGAAAAACAGGGGTCATATGTTGGTGTTGCATTATATTTTGTCTAAAAGCATGTTAAAAAAAAATATAATTTGTATATGATTTTGTGACTTATTTTAAGAACATCTAAAACTTTCAGGTCACTGAAACATCTTGAAAATACACATACAAAAAAAATCGTCTTTATTTCATATCTGAAAGCTAGCTGACTGCAGAATATTTCTGATCTTGGTGAATTTGATCTCTCGTCAGTCAACATGTTTGTACGTATCTGTCACAGCTACTTCAGATTCCCCTTTTTCTCCGTAATCCTCTACGTTACCCTTCACTTCGCAAATCTGACAAAGTCAAGAAAACAACGGCGTGGTGCCGCCGATGCTTCCCTTCTCTGACAGATGTCAACTCCTCGCTGCGTGCGGTTGGATTACTCGACTCAAGCCGAAGCACCCGCCCCGACCCGATGGAGATCGGTTCCTCCCAGATAACATCAGAGCTGACGGTTACCACAGGCCGTTTGGTTTCCTCTGCAAGCAGAGGATCAGGTTTACCTGCGGACGTGCCGTCTCACCTCTCCCTGTTTGGTTAGTGGGGCCAAGTGCGAGTACATGGAATGTGTAGTGTGAACACACGTGGCTTGGTCATGAACGATCCCGTGCCTTGGGAAATCATTCACAGCTACTGATTTTACTCCAATTTTGTCACATTAATGTTGTAGGTTTAGTGCGTTTTAATAGGATTCTAACACATAATGGCTGAGATGACTGTCAGTTTCCTGCATGAGAGAATTTTGGCTTTCTTCTTTCAAATCTTAAACCTCAAAGATTTGTTTTTTACAGCATTGAACTGTAAGAAGTGTTTAGCTCCATCCATCTTCCCATCAAATAGTCCCTCTGCAGTCTCTGCCATCTATTACTGCAGTGATGGTGTGTTGAAGGTGTTCCTAGGGTTTCGCCTGCTGCCTGAAAGGTTCAGTTTTGGTCTCATCTGACCAGAGAACATTCTAAGAACATTATCTTATCTCTGTCTCCTAACTGAAAACTGAAAGCAAGACCTCTGATCTTTCAACAATCGCTTTCGTCTTGTCACTCTTCCATAAAGACCAGATTTGTGGTGTCCTTTGATAGACTCTCCGTTCTGAGCTGTGGGACACTGCAACTACACTCCATAAGCTACTTGACCATATCTGATTAATGCTCTTGTTGAACGGCCTGTGAGATTAGCTGTTTTCTGACAGACCTCTGAGGCATTTCATAGAACAGCTGCATTCCTACTGAGACAGAATTTTGGACGAGTGGACCCTATATGAATTGGGTCGCCTGGTAAAAACCAGTGCCTGGTTCTACAATTTGCTTCATTCAGAGGGTCTGATTTTACCCAATTTGTAACGTTTGGCCGTGTCAACTGTGAAGGAAGCTGCGCTTCAAAGTTAACCAGAAATTGCGTAAGCTATAAACAATCATTCTCCGTTGCAGAGAGAAGAGCAGAGCCAACGAGACGTCTGTTAATGAAAGTGGCTACATCTGTTCCAGCAGTGAAATATATTAAGCGTTCATCTTTTTCTGTCTTTAAATGTTCAGTATTTGGAAGCGTGGCCATCATGGACTGAATGGTTTTGCTCACTTCCTCCGCTGCCATTACCAAAATACAACCCTATATAGGCTGACTACAATTCAAAAACAGCAACGTTGTTGTTCAAAACGCCTTCCGGTTGCTGATTGGCCAAATTCAGCTGGAGAAATCAAGCTCAATGTGAGAAATCCCAGGTGGAACACTGAAGGGAGATGAGAATCAAACTGGATTGTGTAGGAAGGGAATACTAACTGGGTGAATATTTAAGTCTATCAGTTGATCCAGTGATGTCAGAGTAAAGAGAGATGAATACAAACATACACCATACTTTTCACACTTTCATTGCTGTATTGGTTGTAATATGACAAAATGTAAAGCAGTTCCTGGGGAGTAGAAACTGTAATTTCACAAGAGCACAAACTAAACTCCAACGCAACAAAGTCTGGAAGACGAAAGGAAAAAACTGCAGTGTTGCATCGAGTAGAAACATTTTGTTGTAGTCATGGCGACTGTTGCAGTCAGCCAAAGAAATTTCAACCACAGATTTTACCATCATTTCCATAAAGATGACAACTATTTATCTTGCTCCTCTTTCAGCGGCCAAATGATATGCATCTGATCGGTTTCACACGAGGACGTAAAAGTCCCAGAAACCTCAGCTGAGCCGCCGAGCGCCGCGTACTAATCCTCAGGTGGATGAGCTATTGATGAGTTTTCCGCAGATAATTACAGAGGGAGAGATTGCTCTACAGGTAACAGTCGACGCATAGAAAAGCGATGTTTCTCTGAAACGGCATAAATTTACCCCGATGCAGAGTTAGAACATTTCACCTTTGCACCACAGTAAATTTCCAGCTCCCTTTAATTAAAGGCCATGCTACTGACAGTTTCTAGCAGATGTTTTTTCAGTCAGCGCAACCTGCCGTCCATCACTGGCAAAGCCGCACGTCAGTCTTCACCTTAGCTTTGCAGTCAGCCAACACAAACACTGATCCACTGTGTCTGGGAATTGGGAAGTAATTATTAAACAGATGTGTCACCGTCTAACAGCCAGGATACAAACCGCAGCGTTTCTCTTGCTCCCATGCACACTTTGTGACCTCTCTCCTTAGAATCCCTGGGAATCAAACCACGGGAGCAATTTCTGATTAACACTCGTTGGTCTGGTTCAGTTTTGTTTTTAATGGATACGTTTTATCCCCCCCCAAAAAAAGATTTTTTTGTGGTTCTTGGCGCTGTGACGATTGCCATTTGAAGAGTCTTCCTGCTTCTGCTGGTTGATTCATTACAAGTGGAAAGTGTTCAGTCCATCTGTTCACACCTGCCAATTACAGTGGACCCCCAGAACGCCCACTAGTAGCTACAATCCACAAATAACTGAGGCACCCTCTAAAAAGATGCTTGTAACTGTCTATTTTAAAAGTTTAAACACCAAATTTACCTTAATATACATCAACTTGCACAGTGGAAACCATCTTAGCGCTACATCTATTGTGTTCCCTATTTCCTCAAGCCAAGCCAAGGAAAATAAATGGTGCTTCTGGATTGCAACTGCAAGCCAACTGCGGGTCAAATAGGATTGCACCTGTAGGTATGTCAGCTTCCCAAGCTCACTGCTGGCTAAAAAATAACTAAAAGCTGACTGGTACTTCATAAACAATTTCAGTCACCTGGATATGGATATATTGTTATTTTTGACATTCGTAAAACTAGTAAAACAGTGTCTTGTAGCACCGTGTCAACTTTTTTTCAAATTTTGTCATGATAACTGCAAACCTTATTGTACTTTACTTGGTGTAAAAGACCAACGCAAACAAGTGCATGACACATAGGAAAGACTGTGTGGTCTTCAGAACATCTCCTGCTAAAATATGGAAAAATAAATGTGAAAATGTTGCTTTGAATTTGCACTCAGGCTCTGACTGGTATGAGTTGACAAAACCCAAAAACCCCAATTGCTTTAAGAAATCATTTAATTAGCAATTAGAGTCCACGTATGTGTAATTTAACCTCTTCTGTGATGATCTCAGCAATTTCGTAGGGAACGTCGGTGATCAAACAGCATAAGTGAAGACTGAGGACCAAATCAGACAAGGCCGGGAACGACGTCTTAAAGCGGGTTGTGACGACTCCCGTCTCCTCCTGATCAACTATCATTGTTTCTCAGGTAAAGTGTGTGTGGAGCACCTGGGCCAAGGCTCCCAGCCCATTTAAACCTGGCGGCTCCTCACACCAAATGGCTGCTCATGCTTTCCTCTTAACAAGCAGTCCTTGTATTTTGTTGGGTTTGTAGTTTTGGTTATATTTAACTGGATTGTTTTGCTGGATTTAATGAGGTCTTGTGTTGATTTCTGGTTTTCTTTTCTGTTTGGGTTGGTTTTATGCCATACTTTAATATTTTTGTTTGCTTTTTAAGGTTTAAAACTTATGTCAACTTAATATACATTTACAAAATTTGCCTTAAAAAAATTGGCGTATCTGCATTTTTTGTTTCTTGTCTTACAGCCACCTGGGAATTGTTGGTTGAATTAAAGGCATCTAAAATGTCACTGAGATGCTAAAAGATTTGTTTGGCACAGTGACACGGCGCTAGGTTATGAACAATATCCCAAGGTTTGAACATCTCAAATGGTACTGTTCTATCCGTTATGTGAAAATGACAACCGCACAGTTGTTTTCTGGTGCAGCTGAAGAGTTACCCTACTAAGATGTGGCTGTACACCTAAACTAATTGGCCAGAGAGGGAGAACATTTATCGGAGAAGGATCCAAAAAGTCTCTAGGTAACTCTAGAGGAGTTGCAGAGATTTACAACTCCTGTGGGAGAATGTGATCAAACAACTGCAACTCATTGACTTTTCAAATCTGTCAAGACGAAAGTCATTGGCTGAAGGGACGTCATTTAAAAAATCCTGTTTACAGCTTTTTGGCCTGCTGACAAAATGTCATCTGGGGAAAACCTACACTACACACCACGCTGAACACACCATACCTACGGTAAAACGTGTTGGTGTTGGCGTTACACGGTGGGCAAGTTTTACTTCTTGATACTTAGAAAGTGGCTCACTTTCCAGTGACCCTAAACGCAGCCAGAACTCCACCAGAACGGTTTAGATCACGAGTGTGCTCGAACTGGGTCCTCGAGTGTCAGTAGGCTGTAACTGTTAAGAGCTGTGCTCTAGCACACCAAAATAATTTTATCACAAGCAGGAGACGACTGCATACTCGGGACATGACAAAACTAAGTGCTTGAATAGAAGGTGGCTGGACTTCTCTTGTTCATAGTTCCACCTCTCATCCAAAAGACACTAAAACAAGTTGACACAACAAACTGGTAAGGTCATTAGACTCACTTCTTGGCTGATTAGAACACTTTGGCCCCTTCTTCATTGTCAAGACTCTCTAGGTGAAAGGCTGGTTTGGTTTCAGCCAAGTTGCCCGTGTCTGATTGGCAATGTGTTCCTCTTGGTGGGCATTCATATGGGCAGGAATGTGAGCATATGCGTGTGTACCCTAGGGCTTCTGACAGAGAAGCTGGCCTCCAAAACAATGTCGGTACACTTGTTTGTAGTGGCTTGCCCCGTCCAGTTGACACTGTGTGGGCTATCCCGCAAGTACTGCTTCGTTCGTACAGTGACGTAAATCCACTGGCCTATCAGCGAATTCAGGAACGGGCAGGAATCATACAGGATCTGCAACTGGAGACGAATTTGGCAAGGACCGACCGAAGAAGAACCAGTTAAAGCCATCCCAGTGGAGAACAGGCTATGAATCATGGGTGGTAGACAGTGAGAATTAAGACGTTTGATTGAGGTGCGTTAGTCCAAGCACAATTTTAAAAAGCTGCAGGACCCTGGCTCTTGTGAACTGAAGTTTGACACCCCTTGTTCAGGTCAGTGCATAGTTAACACTGTCAGTGTTCACACCCAAATCCATATCAGAAACTGTAAAAAAAAAAAATAAAATAAAAAAAACCGGACATTCTCCACCCAATTCTGAATGAGTTTAAGGTATTTAAAAAAAGAAGATTGAGGAAAATAAAATCACCTGGAAGAGGCACACCCCAAACGACTTGCAGCTATAACTCAAGTGAAATGTGGCTCTGCAACGTATCGAATACAAATGCATGACTCAATCCTTAAATCAGTTTTTCACAGTTACGTACAACTCCATGTTGATCTATTACATAACCCTCTGCCCCCCACCAAAAAAAAAAACATAAAACACATTGACGTTTGTAGTGACAAAATGAAGTCAAAATGTTCAGTAGTAATGAATACTTGCAAGGCAATATACAGTATATATATCATAACGTGTCAGGTAACCATGTTCACTGATGAGATGAACATAAGTGCAAAGCACAAAGTGTTTTTCCCCTCCAGATTTAAAGGAGTTAACTTGAAGTAGTGACACCATAGGGACTGAGGTACCATAAAAAAACAAGCAACTGTTCACACCTTCATACACCATGCACACTTGCGTCATCCCTTCTTTAATGAAAAGCAGTAGCAGCAGCATTTGGAAAGGAGACTACGGTCTTCAGCGTTCAAACTCCAGCCCATGCAGGTGAAAATTTGCCAGTAAAAGATATGAGAGCTCGTTAAGTTTAACAGGGCAACAACCCCCTACCCTGGGTCCCACCCTGAGGTTCAGGTTTTACTGACTTATTACTGACAACGTCAGCCTGTTTGTCTGCTGTGAGTGAGTCAGGCACACGCATCATAAACGGAATGACGATAGATGGTCAGTAGTGCCAGAGGATTACCGGTTGCAGATATTAAAGCATACACGATGGTGCCAGCAGGTTAGCGCAAAGGTTTGTGGTCATTAGACACACATGGCTCACTCTCTCCTAGCTAGCATTCACTGCAGTTGTTAACTAAAAGAAAACTGTGGGGGACAAACTGCTATAGAAGAATGAGGAACCCTACTACCCAGTAGGCTCAAAATGAGAATTTTCAGAGGTAAAACATGCAATCCTGCAGGAAGCAAAAAGTACTTCACTTGCAGAAATTTTGCCGACCAAAGGAAACAATTCAGTCCACAATAATGTTGGGGTGTCAGGCATGTATTCGTGATTAAAACACTCTAAACTTTAGCTTTTGCATTCACCTGCCACTAGAAGAGCATTGAGAAAAAAGGCCAAACTTAATGGATCGGTGGCAAAATGTTACGCCTTCTTTTTAGGGTTTTTTTTTTATATCTGGTGTCCCAGCATTTCAGGCCAGTACATATTCCAGCTTGTCTCCTGGAGGTGCATGTAATGAGAGGGGCAGAAAGGGTGAAAGCCCCCAAAAATCCAGTGCCAAAGTACAATGTCACTTGGACGGCATGCAGCAATAAACGTTGCATCTACCTCTAGCCTGGTCATCACCTTTCTACGCAGTTCTGCTCAATTCTCATCTTCCGTCAGGTCTCAGTCTGGGATTTCTCCCATGGAGCTTGATTTCTTTAGTTGAATTTCAACCTGGCCAATAAGCAAACAGATGGAGCAGTTGTGAAGGACGATGTCAATTTTCTGCACAGTTTTAGAATTTTGGTCCACATACAGGAGTGCAACTATCTACTTCTGGAGGTGTAAGCTGACACACGCGTTGCATATGGCTCATTCCCACTTTTTGTGCCACTGTCTGTCGCGGTTGTAGATTGGCAATGGGAGCAGAGGAAGTGAAAGAAGCCATTCAGTCTGCGTTGGCCAAGCTTCCAAATACTGAGTGATTAAAGGTAGAGAAAGAGGAATGTTTAAAACATTTTATGACTGGCAAAGATGTTGTGGCGCTAATTCACACAGGGTTCTTTACTGGGCACACAATTTCTAGTAAGCTTTATCAAGCTTGCACAACAGACAAACATTAGCTATTGGATAAAATCAGATTTAAGACTTCAACAGAGACCTCACCTCAATAAATAAGGGTCCAGACTTTCCATAAGAAGCAAAACATAGAACTGGCTGGTTTTTACCAGGCTAATCTACCGCAGGCGGTAAAATCACTGATATCTACTTGCTAACCAAAATGTCAACACAGACAGAAACCTTTATTCAGCTGCAAGTTGACAAAACAGCCAAGTAAATAAGCACTTCAGAATGTATCCAGGAAGATTAATTAAGGCGAAAGTAAGTACATTAACGTTTTCAAAGTTAGCAAAAACACTAAAGCGCTCAACAAAAAATTTGCTCCGCTGTTGGCGCATTAGCGGAAGCGTGCCCACATCCGAACATTTATTTTTTCATTTAAAAGCACAACCTGTCAACGTATTTCATTTCAAAGTTTGTGAAAACTTTGAACGTCTTAGTTTCCAGACTGAACCAGTGATTTATGGTCAGTCTTTTCCAGGGCAGCTTCACCCCGACACAACGTCTCTCTGTTTGAAAAAAAACAAAACAAAAAAAGATGTATCAAATCAAAAAAGGATTCATTTATAATCTCCTGAATGGTCTGCAACAGCAGCTGTAATGAGTTGTAAGAAATGGCATGGAGTAAAAACCATAAGCACTGTAAGAATGCAGTATTTTATTGCTCAGAGCTATCAAAACAACAAGAAAATTCACTAAAACCACTAAAATAGGGCATAGTTCTTTATTTTAAGTGAACAATTTAGGATTGCCTATTTATATTTTTCTGCTCGTTTCTTTATGTAATTAACATATCATTAAAACATATTTGGATTTTTCTCTTTACATGTTCCCCACATTTTGATTTAGACAAAAAGTCACGATAATATAAAAATATTATTGGCAGAAACTATTTAACAGTCTATACCCAACAGGGCGTTCACTTTTAACAATGTCAATCTAAAGAAAAATGAATCAATGGAACAAACGTGAATTATTTGTCACTCCTTAAAATGCCCCAAAGGTTTTATTGCATTTAAAACAACTGGGTTATTACCTTAAAAAAAAGAGAAAAATCTGAGTTCCTTTAATTGATGGAAATGAGGGACCACAGCATGTTCCTAAGTTTGAGTTATTTCAGCTCATTTCTGTTAAGATGTACTGCTAGATTTTACAGTGTGGCAACCCTAAATTTCACACAGCAAGTATCGGGGGAGCGCGCAACTGGCACGCCGACTCCGGGAATTCAATGTTCTTTTTTGCACCATAAGCGGTCTCCAAAGACGCTTCGTAGAGTTTGGCTGTACATCCAACTGGCCCCACAACCGCACGCCACGTGTCTCCACGCCAACATCCAGAATGTTCACCTCTGAGATTCCCTGGGACCGGTCCCCAACGCAGCTAATGCAACAATCAATATGCATACTGTAAAAAAAAAAGAGAAAATTCTGCACAAACTGCCAGAAACGTTGTCAGGGAAGCTTACTGAACGCTTGTCCACATTTGACTTTCGACTGGACTGCACTACATCTTCATAACGGAGGAAAAATACGACTAGATGGCGTCCATATTGTGTTGCGTTTATAATGTTGTTGAGCGTGGAACCTCAGTTGACATCGTGAAGTCGGCTGGTAGATCTCAACAAAAGAAATACATCACGCTTGATGGAATAAAATTCAAAACCAATTGAGAAACAGAGTCATTGGTATCAATCTGGATGTCAGTCATTTCTACTGCTTTGGACCCCCAAGAGCCAACATCCACAAATGGAGAAAAAAAAAAAAAAACATGGAACAGTGCTGAAGTTTCCCACGAGTCAGCCAACCAAAATTACTATAGAAGAATATTAACGACTGATCCACGAAATCATAAAACAACCCAGAACATCTAAAACACTTCGTGCCTCACTGGCCTGCAGTGTTCATGATTCAACAATAAAGAAATAAGACCACTGCTGACCAAGAACAACACCAATGCCCATTTCACATTTGCCAAAAACATGCTTATTGTTTCCAAGAATTTCAAGAAAATATTCTGTGCCTAATGATGGCGATTGTTTGGAAGTTGTGGTTTCGGTTACTGAAAAAGGACGTAGCAATATTCAAGCATGGAGGTGGTAGTGTGATGGACTGGTGCTGCTTTGCTGCTTAAGAACCCGGACAACTTGTCATTTATGAGGGAGTCATGATGCCTTCTACTCGAAAGCCCTCAGGTGTAGCGGAAATAAAACGATTCTGCAAATAACGGGCAACAATTCCTACACAGTAGCTGTGTTTCCACTGAACACTAAATTGCTCAATTTGACATATCAAAAATACATTTGCTTACAGGAAACACGTCAATTTTGAACAAAGTCATTTGACAAAAAGATTTGGCGCTTGGACGAGGTGGGTTTTTTTGGGTGGGGGGGTTTTGTCGTTTCAAAATTGATCTATTTCTCAAAACCGCAATGGAAACACGAGACATGACCGAATGCTGCCACTGGCATAAACTACAAAGCAGAAGAAGACAGGAAGTAGTTTGAGAATCATGGACTGGCGTATTTTTTAATGCCTTATCGTGTGAACAAACGTATTCAGGAGCGTTTGTTATTTAACACTGAAATTGTGTTGTTTTGACATTAGTGGAATATTGATGAAGTTTCACACATATTCATAACGGAAGCGCAGCTAGAGACAGATGACACTCATTGCCTGAATGCAGTTTTTGCTCGGATGATATGGGTCACAATAACATTTCCCTTTGAATTGAATGATGGAATGAAAAACCAATAACCATTGGATCAAAAGAGACATTTTGATCAGGATTTAACTTCTGTTGACCTCTTGATATACAATCGTTTTATTTACTGAATGCCCTCTGAGAATTCCCAAAAGAAAAGGAACTATACATTAGGAGCCAAGGTGAGGAGAAACTTTTTTCCAGTTGTCTTTCCACCGTTTGTTTTTAGTTCCTGTCTCTTTCCTGCTCATTTGGTCGTACAGTTCTGTATCTCTATCCGTGGCCTACATTTTATATGTTTGCTGAACTAAACTGCTGCCCTAAAAGTTAATAAACCCTTTTTTATTCCCTACTTGTAACAGCTGGAAACCTTAATATGCCAGATAAGTATTCTGGCATATTAAATTTGCTAAATCGTGTGGAGACCTTTTCTTTGTTATTTCTTTAGTTTTTTCCTATCTCCGCTGTGCATGCCTGTGTGTCAACAGACTCTTGCATCTATTGTCCAGATAGTATCTTGTACGACATCCAGCCAACAAGGCAGTCTGGCTCAAACGCAACCCAGGGACAGATTTATACCGAGGAGATTTGGACGATTACCCACCATGAAAATTCTCAGTGACTGAGATTGGAAAATCATACCAGCCAATACATCAACTGCAGCAGTCAGTGTTGCAATTAAGAAAATCACTTTGACTTGTAATATAAGAGTAATCTTCGTCTAATACTACAAGAAGAAATGTCCAGATTTTTAAGTTTTTCTCTTTCTAAGCGTTTTACTCGGAAGACAGTGATTAGCCATCAGGATCAATTCATCAAAGTCAAGAGTAAGAGCCATGGACTGAGCGTTTGGTTTGCAACCTTTGGACAAAAGCCCAGACAGTTGCCTGCAGAAAGATTTCTTTCTGAATGATTGCCACAGCAATATGTCTTAACGGGGAAAAAAAAAGTACATCCCTCTGCAGGAGGAATTTTGCATGACAATGGGAATCTATCTCTCATTGTAACGGTTTACAGAAGCTGGATTTGGGTTGCCGCTTATGAGCCAAAACTGTCAAAAATTAACAGCAATAATTTAGATTATTTATTCGGTCATAAGAGGGAAAAAGTGGTGGTTCATTTTTCAGTCATATTTCCACCATGGTAGTCATTAGTTTGTAATTGGCACAGTTTCAAACTAAAATTTTCATTAGGAAGTTAAATATTTAGATAAGACACAAAATGTGTAGCTTCAAACTAAATATTTAGCTAGCAAGCTACACAGGCTAAAAATTTAGTCAGCAAACTAAATATTTAGTGAGTAAGCTAAAGAAGCTTCACATTTAGCTAGCAAGCTAAATATTTGGCCAGTGAGCTAAATAGGCTAAATATTTAGCTGCCAACTAACTATTTAGTTAGCAAGCTTTTTTTTTTTTTTTACCTTGGAGTAGGCCTGTCGCGATAAACGGTAAATCAATTAATCGTATCGGCTTTATCGTCTCTTCCAGTCTTTTTCTCTTTCAGTTGATGACACTGAATGAAAAAAGGCTCAACTCCGCTGCTCTCCACTGATCCTCCCTTCCTCATTTACTTAGTGTAAAGCCCAGTTCACACTACACGATCTTAGAGCTGTCGGCCGATTGTCGGCCCATTTTCAAAACCTGACAGGCCACACATTAGTCCACAGAAATCCTAGTTATAACGGTTCGATCGGGTTCGGTCCTGCCGTGTGGTGTCCAACAATGGGCACAAAATAATGGCTACAAGTCCAGTGAACTAATTTTAAAACCAGGCATTAATCAATGCTTTACTACAATCTACCTGCAATGCATGTTGCTAGTGTCAGCGTAAAGTCCTGACTGAATGAAAATCATTAGAACCTGTTTACGTCACGTTAACGAAGAACAGCTGAAAAGTTACCGGGTTTATCAACTGCAGTAGCAATTTCGCTCCAACTCCTCCTCTTGTCATTTCTATGTTCTTTGCATGTTGAATAAACATTAATGTTGTTTCCACATATCATCTCCAATGTTCGCTGGACTTCGGGTTGCCCGTGTCAGCTGTTTGGGATTCCCTGACGTAATTTCCCCTCAGAAAGCGCGGAGGAGAATCCGCGCTTTCTGATTGGCTACCTGTCACATTCAACAGGCTGCGTTAAGCTCCCAGTCGGGGAAAAACCCTGATTTAGATCGGAGCGGCAACGAGGATCTACCGTAACACACCACACAATCTTAGAAAGACCAACGTTTTAAGATTGTTGTAAGGGGAAAAATAGGAGCAAAAAATCATGTAGTGTGAACTATTGCATCAGGTAGTCGATGTGCCCATCTTCTCTATTTAAATCTAATTCTTACTGAATGGCAACATAATATACAGACTTTGTAATCTGCACTCTTTTGGTTGAATGCAGTATTTATTTCCACTTTGGCTTTATGTTGTTTAGGTTTTATTCAAGTGAGTTTTTTGTTAATGGAGACTGAGAATCCATTTTATTTTTGTTTTTGGTTGTTTTGTTTATTTTGTTTATCAGTTCCAGTGTTAAATATTCTTTTAAAAATAAAGTGTATCTATCTTTGGCAGGAAATCGCATGCATTATTACGTCATTTCCATTAAATCAGTGTAAAAAGGTCTTCAAACAATATTATCGTTTATCGCAATAATTTTTGAGACAATTAATCGTTGAGCAAAATTTGCTATCGTGACAGGCCTACCTTGGAGCTATTTATTCAGCTCAGTAACTAAAAAGTTTAGTTTGAAAAAAATTGGGCTTCTTCATCTTTCCACCATGTTTATTCATTTATAAATGTCACTTTCAACCTAACCTTTTAATGAGCAAACTAAATATTTAGCCAGAAAACTAAATACTTAAATCTAACGGGGCGTGCTGTGGTGGCGCAGGGGGTTAGCACGCCCCACATTTGGAGGCCGCGAACGTCGCGGGTTCGACTCCCGGTCCCGACGACCTTTGCCGCATGTCCTCCTTCAAAAATGGCGCCGGCTCAGCTGGCTGCCTGCAGACGCAGCTCCTGTCGTGTGTGTGTGTTAATCTGTGTATAAAAAGTTCTTGCTGTAACTGCGAAATAATTTCCCTGCTGGGATGAATAAAGTAATTCTTCTTCTTAAGCAAAAGTATTTAGTTAGAAAGTATTCTGGAATATTTGGGAGGTATTTTGTGTGATTTTAATGAGAAATCTTGCAGTGAAGTTGTAGAGGTGGATATAAACATCCTTTGCTTGAACACATCTAGAAGAAATTTTCAATCTAGCATGTAAAAGTGGCAAGATTGATAGAAGTGCATTCACATGTTCTGACCCTAAGGCTGCAAAAGTAACCATAAATTTGGTCCAGAGTCCAAATCCTACCAAGTATCTTAGACTTTCCAATTCCACCTCTAGCTAAGGCGATGTCTGCCTGAGATCATTCTGCTGTCCTCCTGAAGGGCACTAGGTAGCTCTCTTACCAAATGGTAATTACTGTATAAAAGGTTTAAAGGTATTATTACTGCAGATGCTTACGAATCCCTTTAAAAATCACAGCATGAGTATGTTTCCCATTGTGTGAAACTGCCCAACGAACATTTGGAGCTTGGCCTCAATCCACAGCCTCCTTTGGAAAATAGACCTTGGTCTCAGCGCTCTCTCTTGCCCAACATTTTCTAAAATCTCCCAATTTTCTGGGTCCTCTTCTGCCGTCCAGGTCTTTTCTGCCCGTCTTTAAGGAGGCAGACTGTCTCCTCTGCGCACTGGTCCGGGTCCAGCTGGCATCGAGTTAAACGGCAGCAGCGCAGCCTCCATCCAGGATGGCGCTAACTGATCCCAGATGACCCGAGCGGCCTCCCTGGACGCCTGGTTGCACAACCGAGTCTTCTAGTCTCTTCTTCTTGTGTCGTATTCTATTCGCTTACGCCGCCACTGGTTGCCACGGGGATAATCTTAACTCAAACCCATCCCCCGTACCGTTGGAGTCTTGATGCTAAACCCATTTGTGCACACACGCGGAAATATGTGTTTAATAATGAGGCCTAAGCTGTGCCACACACTGCAGCTCATAACCCCTGATCTTTTTACAGGGCACCCTATGGCTCCTGTCAGGCTCAGAGGGCAGTTTACAGTACGTGGGAAAATGCAGCTTTGGGAAAAGACCCAGCACATTCATTGCTCCACAATTTGAACTGTGCATTAATGCTAAGAATGGGGGAACGTTTACAGCATTATGTTTCCGCCGAGTAAACATATGCAATTTTATTAAGCTAAACAACAACAGGCAGGCGCTCGCAGGATGATTTATCCAGGAATAATCATGTAATATATGAACATGGGTTTAGCACCACTAAAGCAGCTTTAAATCTCAAACCTTTCCTTTTGTTATTGTTGTTCTAAGGTGTTTGACAGTGAATCATGAAATGCAAAAGCAAAACCTTGTCAGCGTTATGTTGACATGAGTTCGGGTGGTTTGGAAATCATTTTTGAAACTTAAAAACAAGAAAGTAGAAGGATTTTCTTCTAGTCAACAGTGGTGCTGCAGGTGTTCCCCAGGGATCTAATCCTGGACCTGTTTTTTTGTTTGTGTTTATCAATATCTTTTACAGAGATCTGTGAGAAGAAAGTAATATTATTCCAAAGATTCAAAAGTTATGCTTTCAAACCAGAAAAACGTTTTGTCCTACGGTTTCCTTGGCACCATTATTGCTGCACTGTCTTCAGCCTTTCACACTCTACCAACTTCCTTCTAAATAATGTAAATAAAGGTTACTAATGCCACACAATTTTTGCAAAGAAGGAAGACTTGGATGACATTGTACATTTTTGTGCTCATCAGGTAAAACTGTGGATATTTTACTCAGTGTTCTAAGAATCTCTTACCAGCATCTGCCTTCTTCTGAACCAGATGTTCAAGCCTACGCTGATGATACTGATGTATTATGTTGAATCTACACCTTGTGAAGTATTTTGCTTCCAAAACTCAACTTATCTGGTTCTCCTAGTTAAATTTATAACAATTTTCATTCTGAAATTAATCTATCCGATCACCAGCAGATATCAAATGATCTCTTCAAGTCTCATAACCAAGAACTGCTTTAGGAAATGATGGGTGAAAGATGGATTCTTTAGCATCAAATACTGTTTTTTTAACTTTCTGTCTATGTAGAATAATACTGTTATTTTATTTGCAGGCCTCATCACAACCTTTACATGACACAGTTAACCGTGGAGCATTAAAGTTGATCGTAAATTTTGTATTTATGATCAGTGTATTTCCAGGTTCAAGGTTTGCTTTGCACTTTTGTAGACTCAAACACTGACACATTCCCACTTAAAAGGATATTCTTGTTCCTCTCCCTTCATGCAACCATTTAACACACAACTCTTAACTAAACATCCCAGAATGGAAAACATATTTTCATAGGGTCGTTACAAGGGAGGATGTTTGAGTCACTAAAGAGGAGTAAGCAGGAAGTTAAGAGAAACGTCTAAAGGTCAGGAATAATCATGTAATATATGAACATGGACATACAGTTAAAGTGTTGATAGATGTAATTTTTAGTCAATTTTAAGCACTGAAAATCTTAAATCAATCACTGACATCAGCATGCTAAAGATCAATCTGATTTCCAGTTTTCATGATCGGAATGTGCGGCGTTCCGTTCTTTGTCGGAACGCTGCACTGGCAGCGTTAGCTAAAACACTGCACCGAGATTAAAAAAATAATCTCCTCAGTGCAGTATTTCATTCCGGATTTGAATGTGGAGTTTTGAGAGCATAAATTACCATAAATATGAGAAACAATCAGGACTGGAATACTGCTAATGCAGTTTAAACATGCGATGTTGTGCCAGGCCAGGTCTCCAGGGAATCACTCAGGATCTACAGGCTGACTGCTTCCTGCGAGAAGAAGGAAAAGGCATGGGATTCTAAAGCCCAAATTAAAACTCAATCTAAAATCCTGCTTGACACAGCTGGGAGGAGGCGATGGAGCCGGTCCGCTGAGATCTCAGGTGTGCTTCATGACCAAACCCACTTTGATCTCATCAGTGCAAACGACATTCTGTTAGTTATTTTTTAGTTATTTGTAGCCTTTTAGGCTTCACAGTTTTATAAAGCTTGATTCAAACAAGCAACGTGAACTAAAGTGTTATTTTTCTAATTCTACTGTCATAAACTTCCACATTCAACAGGCCGACTTATGCATGTTGACGTACTGTTAAAATGTTAGCCAAAAAAACTGAAGAAATTCAGTCAAAACAACAAAAATTAGTGACACGGTGCTATTGTGTTTATCTACCACTATCATGAAGTATAACATCGGACCAAAAATGATTGTATATTTTGAATAGGTTTTTGTTTTGTGAAATAATGTTTGCTTGAACACATCTGGTAAATAAATGTGTTTTATAAAACTGAAGCTGAATGTTTCTGTAGATGTACACCTAAAATAGAAGTTGATTGTAGTGTGGTGTAATAATTGTCAAGAAAAGACAAAAAATGTGTAAATGTTTTCAGACATGCTTATCGGTTCTGAATATAAAGTTAATGTGTTTGGAAAAATATGTACATCAGATGTGTAAGGTGTTTTTTTTTTTTTTTCATTATGGAAATTTTTGTTTTAAAGTTGCATTTAAGTCAAATGTTTTTTTCATTTGGGGAAAAAAAGCCAAAATTATTTATTGAGTAAGACTAAATGAAACTCAATGTACAACAAACAAAAGCTATTTATTAATCTTACTGGAAGAAAATGTCAAATAACCTCATTGTAAGGGTAATTCATCAGAAAAAGTTGAGGTTTACTTGATAAAACAGTTTTTATTACAAAAATCCCACTTTAAATTCGTACAAAATTATATGCCAATCAGGTTAACAATATTGTAATCACTGTTTGCTCAGTAAAACTGTTTACAGTATTTATGTATTTTGTTCACTGTATTACTGTGGGAACCAAAGCTGGCTTTTTCCCCCCCCTCTGTGTGTGTAAAATGGATAATGAACTTTTGGAAGACATGGAACAGAAATCGGTTTTTCCTCAATTATGATCCGTAGAGAAAACTGAATCCACTGGTGATGTTTGTTTCCCTCATCTGCCTATAAAACGGTGACTCATTTGTCCCATGTGCCTTTCCATGGCTCTTCCTCATTAGCATTAACTCAAGGAGTTGAATGACCAAGTCAAATGATGTAATCAAGCAACAAAAAAAAAAAAAGAAGAAAATTTGGTTATTTGCAAAGTTTGGTTACTATGTTTCACTTTTATAGTTTTATTTTCTGGATGAACCTTCACAGAGAAACCACTCTGTGCTTTACTGTCGGTTCCAGAACGAGGATAGCTGCGTTATGTGGTGGGAGGAAGCCTCTGGGCGTTTTGTGGTGAATTAGCATTTCCCCCCCCATCACGGTGGGTTAGCGGGACGTCAGCGGTGAAAACTCCACGCTCGCAAAATTAGCTTTGGGTTTTCAACAAGAAAAATGTTGGAAAGCGCGCGAGCGGCACACTGGGAAGGAAACGACATTTAAAAGGCCACACACCCACCGTCACATAAATGTCTACGTCAAATAAATGTCTACGTCAAATAAAAGCCTCATGTTTATAAGTTCACGGCTGCCGTGTGCGTCCTCCAGCCGCTGGACCGGCTTTTGTGAAAAGTGACGCGTAAGTGCGTTTTGTAGGCGGCAGACACTTCCAGCCAGGAACATGTTCGAGCAACACCTGTGGTTCCTGAGCAGTCGGCGCCGATTTTTTTCTGATTTCAGGCCTGACCGCTGGCTAGCTCATATCTAAGGAGCTAAACACAGCTGCTGTGACAATTCATGTAAGTATTAAGTATTTGGGTTCATTTTGGACACAATCTGCAATTTTAAGGATAAATAAGTAAAGATTCAGTGTATTGGACAATCCGTCGTTTATTTAAATTGGGTTTCCGAGCAGCTGAATTACATCTTTGCCCAAATTTTCCTCTTCTCCAGTTAATATTTGTTCAGAACCGGATAGGTTTTAAACATTTTCATATTTCGTTGCAAAGACAAATTACATTTTTGCATTTAGTTTTGACTTTACATGACGGATCAATAATTTTTTTTTTTTTTAAAACGCACATAATAGTAAAGTGGGAGAAAAATTAGCCCTGGTTTTCATCCCTTTGTTGTTGTATGGGATTCAGTTTCAGTTCAGCTGCAGCGACTCGCTGCAGAATCTATTGGCAGGAAAAATCCGGACTTTATGGAAGAGCAATAAAACAAAAAAGGCCATGAGAATTTCATTTAAGTTTGCCACGAAGAACACATCAAACATGGAAAAGAAGTTGCTTTGATGAGATAAAACTGAAATCATTCCTGGCCTCCATGCAGAGCACTGTTTTGGCAGAGGCTGAGAGTCAATTTGACAATTTATATCTCCACTTCGGATCGACAGTTTTCCATTTTGTCACTTTCTGTTTTCCTACCTTTAAACTCACCCCTTTGTTCCCATACACTTAAATCATTGCATATATATTTATTTTAAATTGTATTTAATAAATAGTGATGACAGTCACTTAAAACTGAAAAATCAGTACTTGACTCTGTTTCCGTATTTGGTCATTTTGATAAAATATGACATCATGAGCCCAGATCAAATAAAAATAACTTAATATCATCTTCTTCACGTTACTTTTTTTAAAATTATCTGTTGACTCTTCACTGCATTTGTTGTTACTACAAAACCTTAAAGCAGAGCAAATGTAGAAAAGTTACTACATAGACTGGAATTACGTAGATTTGCATTGTTGGTCCAGAACGTCATGCTGTAAATAAGAAACAATTACATAAGATATGAATAAGATTGTTTATGCCATAAGCTGTTAAAAAAAAAAACACTGCGCCATCATCCTCCAACCACTTCCTGTCTTCATTTTTTGCGGCAGCGGCGACATCCAGTTGTTGATCATGTGACTCATGTGATGCCATGAAAGTTTTTCCACTGCGAGCGACAGCAACTTAAAAGCCGCCTCAGCACCAAAACTCATCGACAAACGAGTTTTATTTTGAAAATTCCTGTTTCCATTAAGCAGATTTATTTTCGAGATGTCAAATTGCGCAATTATATTCTTAACGGTGATTTCAACTATGAACACACCCCTTTGAAGGTCAAGCATGTTGGTGGTGCCGTCATGGTGTGGGGACGCCTTTCCTCAGGGCAGAGGCCGCAAACACGGTGGTGGAGAGATGTAAATGTAGCGTTGCAAAGATTTTTCTGAGCACCTGTACATTGGAATTTACAGAAATCTCTAGAAGGATTGCTCCGGTTCTGTTAGCCGTTCGTCTCGTCACGTTCCCGCCGTCAGCCTGTCCTGAGGCGAGTCACTGAGTTTTAATGGATCAGGCACAAACACCGTGAAGCGGCGATCCGTAACATTGCTCCAGTGACCCTGCGGGTGGGGCGGCACTGTGGCGTCTCCTGTGCAGCTTTATGTTCCAAACATTAACCAATGATGTCAGTTTTTATAAGGAAGCAGAAAAAAAAAATGACTGGCCACCTTCCGTGAACAGAGACGGATCAGTTGACCTCCGCGGCGGGAGACCCGTAGGGACAGACGAACATTAATGCTGCGTCGCGTTCCGTCTCAGTGCCACAGGGTCAAGGCTGAGCTTATTGTTGCAGTTTTCACATTTTGCCTGGTGCAAAGTAGTGCATGATGGAGAAGTAGAAGGAAAATGACGCATGGCTTTTGTAAAAAGAATAGATTTCTCTCTATAGACAGGCTATTAACAATATGAAATGTAGCGTTGCAAATGTAGTGGCATTTTCCCTTATCTTTAATGGTTTTGTGTTTCCTTTTTCTTGTGATGTGTTTTTACTATGATAGTGCTTTGGTCACCTTAGTTGGTTGTTGCTGAGCGCTATATAAATCAATCAAATCAAATCATTTGGAGTTAGGTTCCACAGAAAAATTAGCAAAAACCCAACCTGGAATTTCTTTCCATTTCACTCTCACTACGCTTGTTTTGGACACCCAACCTGAAATCCCATAAAAATAGTAAATAACAATGGAGTGATAGTTTGTAACATGACAAGACGTGAAAAGGTCACAGGGGAATGATTGATCGGCGCTCCTGGGAAGATCTCTAGGCGAGCCAAAACGTGCAACCGGAGAGCCCGACTGTGTGCAGAACACTGGAGTAAATCTGCAAACAAAGTGAAGTTCATACTTTCCGAGGCTCTCCTTGAGGGATCCGACCGAAGAGCGCCGCGGCGTTTCGACGAGTCGGCAGTAAATAACTTCGGAGCGCGAGTCTGGGACCTGGGGCTCAGCCAAGCGGCTCCCATTGCTCCGGTTGACCTCTAGCTGCGGGGTCAGCCGCTCTGCGTCCATTAATGCTCCTTCTGACACAAAGCCTAGGATGATTTCACACACACGCCCACCCCAACAATCTAATGGGTCTGGGTGAGCTGTGATCCTAAATGTTACAAAGTGACACATGCCGACTCCTGAGGTAGTTTCCCCGACACGTCTTTGTTTTTCCTCGGGTTTTTGTTACGCTCGGCTGCCGGCGTGTTTGTGCGATCTGCCGCCCGTCGTGCTTCAGTGGGTGTCATGTGGATCTGCTGTGTAGGTTGTTGTTTAATGTTCACTGTAGTATGACGTGTTGTGTCTCTTTTTCTGCGCACGACAGCTAAGGCGATTCGTGAAAGAAGTGTGTCCTGGGGGCGATTTCTGACCACGGTTTCATGTGTGAAAACCTCAAGAAGACAAATCTTGAATTGTTCTTTTTACGGGAAATAACGACAAAGCATGCGGAAAGCATTATGAAATCAAATCTTCATTTCGCCGGCTGTCGGGACTGGACAGAAATTGTGAAACCGAGGCACCAAACAATGGATGCGTCTTTAATTCTTTTCATATAAGAAAACAATTTGTGTCAAAGCAATTAAATTCTGCCATGATAACATGAATACAGTCCAAACAAGTGGATTGTCCTAAAACCTGAAAACAGCAGTGTTATGTGTTTTCCAGGCACAAAGAGCCATTTTACAGCACAATCAAGTAACTACGTTACCTTCAGTTATTATAAAATGTTGTATATATGAAATATGACTTAAAAGGAATTTGAGTTTATGATTTAATGCCTTGAAATTGGACCTCTGTCTCTTTAAGAAACTCCTGCTCTTTCTGAAACTCTACGTTCCGGAAGTCATCACAACATGGCCCCCCATCAACCCTTAGCAACGTTTTGACTGAGAAGTAGCTCATATAATGAGCTCAGATGATTTGCAGTTCTGCCAGGTGTTTGCTAATTGCCTTTGGCTAGTCTGAAGGAGCTGAGTGGGGGAGTCTTTGGGGAGGGCTGCTCTGTGAGGCGGAAAGCTTGGAAACTGCAGCTCCTGAGGAGGAGCTTCGTCCTCGAAGGTGGAGCTAGGTCCATCCAGGTGTTTTCCATAGCTGAATGGTTGCCACGGGAGATTAAAGGATTTCTCAAACATGCGTGAAAGAATCAAGGCAACTCACCAGGTATGTTTTGATGTGGGAAAAACATTGTAACATGATGTAAAGCTCAAAAGAGTGGATTTTACATTATTGACTACAAATGAAAAGCTACAACACTTTGTGGCCATTTTTCTCACGTTTCTGCAATATGGAAACACAAACAGCTGAATAAATGGGAAGCAGAAGCAAGTAGAAAAACACCTGAGAGGTGTGGTGTGTCTTTGTATTCAGCTCTCCTCGGACGATACGTTGTACCTTTCATTATTAGCGCGTCTCCAGCAGCTCTGAGACCGACACAATGTTATGCAACTGGAACAAGCAGGTGTTCAGAAGTTGCTTGGCATTTTGTTCTAGAGACGTCAAAAATAACTCCTAGATTTTTCAAGTTAGCTCAAGTTAGCTGAGATTGCCTTTGTGATGTTTAATGAAAGGGTTAGCCTGGAGCAACGCTCCGTTTTATTTGAGCTTAATTGTAGATTGTTTAACCTCTGGTTCACGTGTGAAAGACAGTTGGTTGAGAAGCTCAACTTGCGGGTCTGAGACATCTTAAAGGACGAATACGTTTGAATGTCATCAGGTGACAGACATCACTAAAAACACCGCATAAATCTACCTAAAGGCAGATAAAACTGGTCCGAGAACAGAGCCCTGAGGTAGACCACGGGGACGTTTAACGGGATCAGGTTTGCGTTATTTGCTGAGACACAGGAGCTCCTGACAGTCGGATAAGCAGAGAAGCGGTTCTCAGTGTCTCACCGTCACAAAGCGGTTGCAGAATTATGTACTGTACAGCTGAAAAGTTGAAATTAGCGTCTTTACAGAGGGAATAGTGAAACGAGGTCCTCCACTCGAGTTGAAGCCACACCCAGACACACCTCCGCCAGTAAACTGAAAACATGTCATGCGCTTGTGATGATTATGCCGTTTTCAGTAGCATGAGCAGTTAAATGGCTTTCTATTAACGCAGCAGTGGCTCGTGTGTGCGGTGGAAACCTTTGAGGGATGTGAATACCTTTGCGAGGTAGTTTATTTGTGTTTTGGATTTAATGTTTTAACAGGTGAAAAAAACCGGTTGGTGAAGGATGTAGCATGCTCTTTGTTCTATTAACACAGATTTTTATCTCCTCACAGGGAAGTTAAAAACGCCAGTCATGTATAGTCTGACAGTGAACCACACTGTCTGGTTGTGAAGGGAGTTTTGTGAAATTAAAACGACTGGGAATTTTCTGCTGTCTGATTGTGAATGTGTGCGTGTAAAAGATAAAAGAAATCCATTGGATGTAAATTTTGTTGTGCCTTCTGAAGCAGAATGTGTCGATGTGACTAAATGTTGATACCTTGTAAAGGGAAATGCCAGTGAGATTCGTCTTTGTGTATTCACAGATGAGAATTTATGCTATCAAGCAGATTTGTACTCGCAAAAAAATTGAAAAAAAATTTTTTTTTTCTTCCGTTAAGGTCTGTCTACAGATGGAAAGCAAAAACTACATGTCACCATCTTCCTAAAATAATAGCTTAAGTACTGTTTTGCCAAAAGTGATTCTTTTTTTTTTTTTTTTTTTACAAATTACTCTTCTTCAAAATCACTTTTGACAAAAAAGAAAAAGACATGCCATTATTTTAGGAAGGCGACGATGGAAAACTCTGCCCTCAAGTTCCTGTGCTTCCATTTGAGTTTCAACTTAAAAGTTCGAATTTCAACCAGGATTTTTATTCCTCTCAGCTGTACTTAACACTGTACTTAAAAAGTCTAAGGAATAGTAAATTGTTCAAAAACAGAGATGGGATGATCACTGCTCCTCTTTTGTTTGGACCTGGGAACGTCTGAGAACAAACGGTAGCTTGACCTCTGTGTTCATGTAGATGTGTAACAGTTAAAGAATATCAAAGCCAACTAAGCTGAATTCATGATTCAGAGGCTAATAGAATCACCTGAAAAGAGAGAATTTAAAGTCATTTTCAGTTCAGCTTCATCTAACAACCTGGAAAAA
Source organism: Xiphophorus maculatus (assembly GCF_002775205.1). Lineage (NCBI taxonomy): Eukaryota > Metazoa > Chordata > Actinopteri > Cyprinodontiformes > Poeciliidae > Xiphophorus > Xiphophorus maculatus. The sequence goes on along the minus strand of NC_036452.1, from coordinate 21,443,426 downwards.
AAATTGGGGAAACTGACGGAACTCCAAGCTACTGAACCACCTGCGCGCACACCTCCAAATTGCACATACAGTGCGGTCGGTGTGTTGACACTATATATATGGTGATGAACAGTACAATTAACCCTCTCAATCAGTGGCTTTTTAAGTAACATTATACAATAGTTGTATCGCAACTCAGACGTTAACTTCAGCTTCGCTCCGGTTGACTCTAGAATATTTTTGGATACAGGGGAGTTAATGTTTGTCTCAGTGTCTACAAGGTGTCCACCGTGTTGTTTGACAGTTGTCAAACACCTCATCCAGTTTGTACATTATGTTTGTGTTGATATGCTTTGCTAGCTTCGCTCCAAGCATGACCTCGCGCAATAAGAACAAACAGCTCCACTGTTGTCTCATTGTTGCAGACGTGTTGTGTCTTCGTCAGATGCAACTTTCTGTTTAGAGAGTAGAGTCTCTAGACAAACTAGTACAACCCTGTACTACCAACCCTGTCAAACTGGTAAGGGTCTGTAGAGTCTATGGATTCCAAGCATGTCCCAAAACACTTGAGCTTATGATTCTATGCATATAGATATACAAGAGACTAACAGTCTGCGGTGTTCTGGAAACAAACCCACTGCAAGAAGAATAAGACTAAAAAAAGGATGAAATTAGTCGAGTACAGCAGTAATCTCAGATTGCGTAATAGGAATGATGGTTTAGTAGCAACGCACTGCAACTCCAAAACATAAAATAGAGTGAAGAGCTCCAACCAGGATGGCTAAGGTGCTCTGAAACTGAATTTAGACCAGTTTAAACCCACATGTTTGTAATAATCCACTGAATTTAATATTAAAATGTGAAACAGGTAACATAGGAATAATAACCACATAACACACATGCAGCAGGTGCATTGGTGAATGATGCTAGGATGCTGCGGTTTCTTAAATCCCATTAAATTCCCGAGGCAGAAGGAATGTGTAGTGTCTTGTCAAAGTTTTGAGTCTCTCCCGGGGAACCGTCTTGGCCGATATGAGCTTGAAAGTATGAGCTGCGTTTTCACTGACCACGAAATTGTGCAATTCCGAAAATAAATTTGCTTTATAGAAAAAAGCCCATTTCTAAGAAAACTCTTGTTTTCAGATCAAGCGTATTGGCTAGGATGCGGTGGGTTTTTTGGCCACATCAAAATTGGTTTATTTAACTGCAATGGAAACACATTTCTCCATCCCACCAGTTGGTAAGCAGCACAAACATGATTATTTGTAGCCACTGGCCTCTTTGGACAATCAGCACTCGGCTCCACAACAGGTCTACCGGCTTCACACAGTTCATCAGAAGTTGAGTTTGTCACTTGAAAGTGTTGATTCTGTAAAAAAAAAAAAAAAATCGCCCATTGCAATTTCCCCAAAACACCATATACATACATAGACGTTTACAATCTGTTGCCGGCACGATATTTAATGACATGTTGCATGAACAAACATTCACGTGTGATTTTAATGGCATTTCTTATTTAATGGAAACACTGCAATTGTAAGGTTGTGTTTTTTTATAATATCAGTGGAACATCGACAAAGTTTTGGGAACATTGATACGGAAAAGCAGCTACTGAGGGTTAGACTACAGCTGGCTGTCTTTGGACATCTAGAGACAATCTACATCCTCTCTCCTCGTTCTCAGTCACAGTGTGGAGAGAATCTGTACGTAAATTTTCTAGTCATGCCACAGTTTCTTTACTGGGCGTTTACAGTCCTTCAAATCAGCTAACAAATTTTCCCTCTAAACTGTCCTGTATCTTTTCAGTTCCTTTATTTAATCAGGTAAACCCCGTTGAGATCTAGATCTCATTTTCAAGAGGGACCTGGGCAAAAAAATTTGCAATACAAATTTTTTTGTATTGCTCTTGTTTGAGCAGCTCTGACCTTATATAGAGCATGATGCTACCACCTCCATATTTCACAGTGATCACGGTCAGTGTTAGCTTTCCACCACATTCATCATTTTGTTTGTTTGCTGCTTTTCTGGCATGGCTTGTAGCAAATTGGACTTCACAAGTGGAAAAGGTCCGTATCTACGTGTGTGCTGTAGACATACTGTGATTCTGTATCGTCTCTAAACTGCGGCTTGGCTCAGCTGAAGGAGTATGGAAAAAAAAGTCACTCAGTATCAGCTTAGCAATGGAAAACTATATATTTTTTAAAAAGACACACAAAGTCAAAGCGCACTGTACCATACCATATAATGGGGGGAAAAAAACAAAAACGCAATGGGCGCAGAACAGGACAAGGATTATTTATTTTACCTTCCAGCTGCAGGCACTTCAGAACAGAGTAACCCGATACCTGTGCCTGATCCTGGGCAGCAACAGTTCATTGCACAAAGTGAGACAAGCTTAATCCTGCGCATCTGACGTCGGCCAAAGCCATATGAGAGGAGCGAGAGGGTAGCGAACAGGAGAGACGAGAGACCAAAAACAAGCGTAATAAAGGCAAGCTTACAGAGTAGATTATGTGTACATATGTGTGTAGATTAATTTATCTGGGTATTAATAGGCTGATGGATAAAGCAGGAACGAGTTTGCAAGAGGAAACTCAGACAGGATGATGTGGTTTACTTTTCTTTCAAAGTTTTTTTTTTTTTTTTTCCTAAAAACTCAAACAAATCCTGGTGTAGCTTCTAATTGTCCCGTCTCTGCTGGCCGAGTCCCTGACTGCTGATCTGGATGCTAGAGGACGACGGCTGGAAGATTAAAACTCCCGACAGATAGAGAAAATAATCTCGCCAACTCTCTAAGAAAATCAACATTAACATTTAGTTTCTCTCTTTTACCTACTCTATGTTGTTATTTATGCAGCTAAACACAAAAAAGTGACAAACACTTTGCTGACACCAACATTTTTTGACATCGTGTACATAAATATCTGCTGTATTATCAATTGAAAGCAAGTATTTATATACACTATGTAAAAAGAAACCCTTTTTTTCCTCCACTGACAATAATCCTGAATAGATTTTTGAGGTTTAACGTGATTTGGTTTTTGTGTGCGTGTCCTTTCTGGAAATTTTGATATTTATCTATGCTACAATTACAATTTGGAAGAGGTATAGTTAAAAAAACATTTGTGGATTTATTTGAATTCGGCACTTCAAAACAAAATGCTTTCCCTGTGTGCCATCCTTTGGAAGTAAATCAAAAAATAAACGACATCAAGAAGGAAAATGTAGGAGTTCAAAAGTCTGGTTCATCCTTCAGGAAATGTTTCAGATTGTTCAGGGCGTTTTCACACCTGATTGTCTGATGACTGGAAACCAAAATTGCAACATTTGTTACAATTTCATCTGGTGCCGTTCGCTTTCACACCGCACAGTCAAACAGACCAAACCCTTTGACAAACCTGTCAAAGGGTTTGGTCTGAAACCACGAGGAGAAGAGCCACGGAGGTTTTCCCACAGAACACGGTGGCCTGCCACTGACCTGAAAACCTGCTGGCGAGTCACAAGCGGTCAATATTTGTCAATGTGATAGGTGTGATCGATACACATCCCTTTCACACACATGATAAGGAGCTTCGTTACACCTGGGAGCAGACTCCAGATGACCAGCTAACAATGCTGCTGTTTCCGCCGTTTAAAAGGATTAAGCTCAGATTTAGACGAGACCAAATCGGTCTTATATTCGAAACTTTCTCTTTTTAATCAGTGAGCTGCTGGTTGTATCGAAAGATCCAATCAACCAGCCCTCTGATTCTGATTACAAATTCACTCTGATTTTAGTCTCCTTCTCCCCCTTCATTAATGCATAATAAACATTTATTAATGATTTATAAAGTGTTTAGAGATTAATAATTAATAGATTCCATTAAGCACCATGTCGGTAAAGTGCTTTAACATTAGCAGAATTAACTGTTTTCCCGTTTGGTCCATTTACACAGAGAAAAACGTTTGTTTTTAGTAAAACAGACGACAAGCTGAGGTTCCTAATCGTTAGCCTCTCCAATGCTAATGCTAGCCTATTTGTGGTAGTCGTTAGCCAATATGAGTCTATCCATGCATGCATGGACAGCAGAGGAATATAATAGGCAATCCAGTGGGTGATCATATGCTAGTCATTAGCCTCCACTAAGCTACCCCAGGCGAGTCTTCCTCTTTTACCAGAGCTGGTTGCTTAGTAACCTGTGCTGGCTTATTAATCAGATCAGTAACTAGCTTCAGAATAGCAATCAGGAAATTGCCACCAGTGGGTGCGCAATAGTCTTAATTTTGGCCATCATTACACCCCGTACCTTTGTGCGCACACTGTAGCCATTATCTAAGAAAGGTCAAAGCACCATGCTCCAAACGGAAATGCACCTAAATTATTTGTGATTATTTTATTTTGCAGTTGTGGAAAATCAAAGAGGTTAGAGAACATCAGGGTAGAAACCGCATCCTGACCAAGAAATACAGCAGACATGTCAGGGAGAAAGGTGTAGAAAAGCTAACTGCTGGGTTAGCTTTAAAAAAAAAACAATGAAACAGCCTCCATTTAAACAGCCAAAATCAGATTTCACATCGCATTATCTTGGAAGCAGATCATTTCTTTGGACGGACACGCTTCACAGGTTCTGCTTTGCTGTATCCATTTCAAACTGACATGTATTCTGGACCAGATTGCTCTTTTTATGTAAATATCTGTGGAATACCAATTGAACCGGTGCCGGTTAAAGGTTTATAAAGTTGCGTTAGCATGACTTGCTCTGACATTTTCTCCATATCGCAGTTGCTGTGACACCAGAGAGAGGATTTCTACGAGTCACGTGACAACGGGTGAGATGATGTTTTCCGCTTTTGCTCATATTCAGAGGAACTTGATACACTAGACAGCAGAAAGAGCGACGCTAACGCTAACACCCCAAATGACTTCTACTTCAATTTATCAAGCTCACCCTGCTTCCTTAGGCGTGTGCTGTTTTCCCATCGCCGCTCACATCAAACGGCAACACCAACACTAAACCCATTTATACACACACACACCTCATAAAAGGCCACTCCAAAACACACTGCTGAGTCATAACCAAAAATGGAAAGTTTTCATCTTTGCAGTTATGTTTTTTTTTTTTTTTTTTGATTCTTCATTTCTTACTTTTCATTTCTTACTCACAAAAACACAAACTGAGAAATAGGAAAAAACAGTCATAAAAAGAAACAAAAAAAAACAAACAGGTCATTTGTCATCATTTCCCGGTGCCGGTAGCAGTGGACAGAATGAGAAAGTGGTGGCAGCGGTTTGAGGATGTGACGGTGCATATTAAAAACCTGCAGCTCCACCCAAAACGTGAGAGGGGAGGTGTGGCGCGGGCGCGGAGTCCCGGGAGGTGGGGTTAAAGCGGCTCCTGATTGGCTGCCTGACGTGGAAGTGAGTTTTGATGTGATGCTGAGAGTCTGGTCAGTGTAGCGAGGCCTGCTGGTCTCACTGGTCCCATGACTCCAGGACAGAAGCCATGCGTTATACAAAGACGGCTACAGACCACGCTAAATGAGGCTGAACCAAGAGTCCCACTGGAGAGGCGTGTGCGCGTGTGCGAGAGGGTGTGGTTAGGTGTGTCCTGGCGTTTATTGTGCTTCTTCACCGAGTGTAACATGTTAAGGGAGTCTGCTGCTTGTCCTCTGTGTCACGACACCGGACGTTTAAAAGTCATCACAACAAAAAAAAAAATCTCAGAACCGAAAGAAAGGCTGAAGCGAGAAGCAGTTAGCACTCGTAGGTCCGTCCACGCTGGATGTGTTCGCTTTGACTGAGCCGCATTTTCCAGAAAAGATGAAACATGTCCCGACAAACTGTTTCAAAAGAGCTCTTAAATCGTAGTACATTCAGTCTCTCTATGAGTAGTGAAGAAATAAATGCTTAATTTGTCTGGAGTTAATTTAAAAAGTAGTTCAGAATTTCGTCAAGTTTTTGTGATTTTTTTATTTTCTTTGCAATCAAAACCACTGATTTTATGGTGCGACTTTAGAAATATTTGGCAAGGGATTCTGCTATATTTCTTTCCTCATTAGACCCCTTCAAAAATCTACATACAGAAGAAAAATGAGACAAAAATCAATGGGCTGACAGATTGAACATAAAATCTTCAACCTTCCATTCATCAATAAAATTACTGATAAAGCTGTTTGACCAGTTAAACAGCTTCCTAACGATCACCAACTGCTTTGATGATCTCCACAGTACCGAGACTGGCCTAGTCAAAGTGTTCAATGACACAAACATAAATACAGACTGTGGAAGAACCACAGAGCTGGTTCTATCGGACCTCAGTGAAGCTTTTGACACTGTTAGCCATGACATATTACTGAAACAACTGGAGAGTTGGGTCGGACTCTCTGGTCCAGTACTCAACTAGTTCGAATCTCTGACAGATTAAACATGAAATCTTCAACCTTCAAGAACAGGGACTTTTTTTTTTTCAGTAGGTAACTTGTCACAGTACAGTGAACCCTCGTTTTTCGCGGGGGTTACATTCCAAAAATAACCCGCAATAGGCAAAATCCGCAAAGCAGTAACCTTTATTTTTTTACAATTATTATACAATGAAATACTCCATAATACTTTGAAGCCAAAGAACAAAACCTTTTTACAGGCCCAAACATTTGTTTAACAAAACGTACCGCATAAACATTTTTATTTATTTTTTTACAAATAACTACTGTACTGTAAAATAATAATTTTAATACAAACTGAAGGCGGATTCCCGTGCCCGAATTGCGAAGATCAGCACCGCCCCACCGCGATCTGAGTTATTGGATTAGAACGGGAGAAAATAAAAAATGATTATGAAAAAAAAAACAAAGTACAGTAGGACAAATAAGATAAGATAAGATTTATTTGTCATCGTCACCAACAGATTACAACGAGATTGGGATTTGATCGACTCGAGTTAAGATGCAGGTTATGTGTATATATGTAATATACCAAGATAAAGAAATAAATAGTACAAAATGAGAAATAAACTTAGACATCAGAAGATGGTTGCAGCGCCTGGAGGTGTCGCAACAGAATTTACATTTATAACAAAGTGGTGTCAAGAGCAGAAGTTCTTATGCCTTTGAATTTAGTGCCATGATTGCCATCGGGTAAAAACTGTTTTTTTAGGCGATTTGGTGACTCACATGTATTTCACTGCTCTTCTGACTGAGCCGCTGCATCCTGACTCCACTCTGCAGCGTTTTTTTCATTCTAAAGCCCGTGGAGCAGGTGTGTTTTCTCGAGAGAAGAACATAGTTATCTGTGGTTGTTGTCGCTCTTTTTTCTTCTGGGCAAAAAGATTCTTATAAACCGACACACCACCATCGATTATGTTAAATTTGGCAAAATGTTTTACGTACGTGTACATATTAAACCACAAAGTTATTGACACACAGGTAGAGAAGAAGCAGAGACTGTTTAGCCAATCAGAATGCAGAAAATGATGCACGACGCAAATCCGTGAAGCAGCGAGACCGCGAAAGGTGAACCGCGATATAGCGAGGGTTCACTGTATACATACGTCACATGTGGAGTACCCCAAGGTTCAATCCTGGGACCCTTTCAGTCTAATAGCTATAAAGACTAATAAGATTAGATACCATAACTATGCAGATGATACACAGCTCCAGATTACGATATTACCAGGTGACTCAGAACACATCCAATCACTGAACAGATGTTCAGAACAGATCAATCCATGGATGTGCCAAAACCTTCTCCAGAAACAAAACTGAAGTGACAGAAAATACAAAAAGCGGCTGTTAAATAATGATCGGCCATCATTTTGTGGTCTTGAACTTGTTTTATGCAACAAGGCAATGATCTGAAGGCCACCAATAAATCTGACTGACTCAAAGAAAACAAAAAAAAGAAGGTTAATGTGTGATCTAGTTCAAATAAATTTAATTAAGTTCATGAGAACTTCTAAAACAGGCTGTTCATGCTTCATCGCAATTATTGCTGCCAATGGTGACACAACCGCATTTTAGGTGTAGGTGGCAGTTACAGTATATTGTTGCATAGAGCCAGGCCGGTTTGAACGGTCGTTTTTCCCCATAATAAATTTGTATATTAAATTTAGTTTGATCTGAAACATTGAGCAAAATTGACTTTTTTTAGCTTTATATCATGTTATAATGTTATTCCCTCATCAAACCAGGAGTGTTGCTTTGGCTCATTCATCCATGTTTGAGAAATCCTTTATTTTCCCATGGTAACCATTCTTGGGGCGCCTAAACGCTTGGTCTCACAAAGCACCTCCTATTGCAGCCTAGCTCCTCCTTGTAGCTCCAGTCTCCACACCACAGAGCGCCCCTCCCCCACACAGCTCCTCTAGACTAGCGGCGGCGGCAATTAGCAAACACCTGGTGGAACTGCATCACGGAGAAGCATTTCTGTCATGGTGTGCTAAAGGGGGGAGGTGTTGGAAAGGGCAGGAATGTCTTAAAGAGACAGAGGCTAACTTCATGGCGTCAGTTACGGTTATAATGCAAAGCTAAACGTCTTTCAAGTTGTTCTTGATGCACCGATTTCATAACAACTGAAGGCAACATTCAGTTGACTGCGCTATAAAATGGCACTGTGCATGGAAAATACATAAAACACCCAATTTAAAGTGTGACAACCAGCAAAACGAGGAGAAATATTATAGGGGGAGGAAATACTTTCCACAAAGAGAACATTTGAAGACGATGCTTCATCATGACTGAGAGTAAGACACGAGGGACGCAACACTAAACGTTTTACAGGATAAAAACAGAGACACGAATACGGCCCAAAGTTTGTTGCAACTATTCTTCATGCTGTCCCCAAGTGGCAGCACCATGGTACCACATGTACCGGTGGAGCGCTGCAGAACAGAGGCAGAAGCATGGTTAAGCCATTAGCTGACTGAGAAGCCCTCTGATTTATCCCATGACCCTTCAGAAGTAGTTCCAGTCAACTCCATATCCAGCAGTTAGAGCAGTAAAGATGGGGTTTAAACACCAATGCTTTGAATTTTCTGATGTTATAAAACTGTTGTACGATCAGAACAGCTGGACCAGAACCTCTTAGACTGTTACTGCAGTTTGAATCTCTGAATTATTCAGGGGTATTTCTTGTGCAGTTGCAGTATACCTGCTCCGACTTATATAAACGTGTAAAATATTTGCTAATCCAATGATGTCATTCGGGATGCATGTGTTGATTACAGTGCTTTCTAAAAGTGTTCACACCTCCAGAGTTATTTCAAAATCACAATCTTTTGAGGTACGTTTCTGCTAGCGTGGCAGATCTAGTGGCTGACATTTTGGCCCATTCTTTGCAAAACATCTCTAGCTCAGTCAGAGCAGACGGAGGCCATCCGTGAAGATCGATTTTCAAGATCTGCTACAAATTTCCCTTTGGATTTGGGTCTAGGCTTTGACAGGGCCGTTCTGACACAGTTGAAGACGTTTGGATCTAAATGATTCCACTACGGCTCTGGCTGCTTGGCGTTCTTGTGCTTCTGGAAGGCGGGCCTTCATCCCCGCCTCAAGTCTTTTGAAACGTCTAGCAGGTTTTCTTTCAGGATTGGCGTCTGCTTTCCTGTGTCTGCTGAAGAACCTTTTGCCACATTTAGTCACGACAGCCACAAACGTTGATAAACAGATACGGATTTGCAGAGTACAGAACTAAAAGTTGCTTCTTCAAGAGATTCTTGGGAGGTATGCAAAAGAGTCAATCTCCTTTTGCATCAGATTTGATGTAAGACTTTATGTGAGATGCTTAAAGCATCTAACAATGTTTTACAATTATGGGCATGACCAATGCATTTATTTTGATTAAATATGTAGATTTTGATGCATCAATTTTTTTAAACACAATCAAAAGAAATTTCACACAATGCAAAGGTTCCGAGCCGGAACCTTTGCATTGTGTTTCTCTTACGCACGTAAATCTGACGCGCAAGCAACATCTGCAGGAAGCAACAATGGATGACAAAGCCACTTTTACTGGCTCACTGGGGCTACATTTGATTAAAAAAAAAACAAAACAATCTGATGAGACGCTGGAAAAGACCATCGTTACGGTCAGGTTGTGCTAACAGGAGTCAAGTTTGAAATAAATCTCACAGCTACACATGATGCAGCAGCTCAGACGTCTCCAATGATAATGTCAGAGTCCACAATTCACTTCTTATTTTCTTTCAAAGAAATTAAATGAATAATCAGGGTTTCCTGAAACACTTGAAAGCTGAACAGGAAGAATATACCCGAGTAACAAATTTGAAATGATAAATATCTTTGTTGTTGAACGCATATGTTAATCTATTCGATAATTTAGCAACATTTTTTTTTTTTTTATGTTTATTTTGTCCTACCGCTTTTTATAACCTAGCCCTGCCATAAACATGTATAGAACTTCATTGCTGGTCTTCATGATGCCGTTTGTCCATTTATGTTCTCTAATCAACCTGAGGCCTTCGCACGACAGCTGTCATCACGCTGAGGTTAGATTAACCACATCTGGAGCGCATTTACTAAATGGGTGACATCTGAAGGCATTTGAATTTAACATCAAATTAAAGGCGGAGTCGCAATTTACAGTGTTTTCACCTGTAAATAGTTTTTTTCCTTCCTTCCAATCCACAACTATGTTCTAATTTTGTGGCTCAATCACAGAAAATGCAACTGAAATAAATTACAATTAGTTAACACGAAACCCAAACTGTAAACTACAAACACTTGCACAACATGCATCTACGCCTTTATTTCAGAACATCTCTAATGTCAGGCGCAGTTTGTGGATATTTCCCCCTTTTTCTCGTCTGTTTCATCCGACCTCTGATCCCTCATTTGTTATCACCTCAGTGATTTATTCTTCAGGCCCAAATCAGCTCCCGCACACTCCCTTCCTCTCCGCCCACATCTCCAGCTGTTATGCTATTCCTGCTTGCTACCAGGCCTCCATCCCCACCCCCCTTCCTCCTGCCCCCGTCTCTGCCTGCTGCCTGTTTCCTCCATAATAAAGTTAATAAAGGGAGCTAAATGGATTACCCAGATTCCTGTGGCGGCCGGCCCGAGCAGCGCTCCGTCTCATGCTTCCCTCTGTTTACTGCAGGGAATCATTCACCGAGCCTTATCGCTTTACACCAACGCCATCCGAGCGGGGGGGCCGTGTAAACACTCGGTCACTGATTAGCAAGGTGTTTACACGGCCCTGAAGTGAATTTCAAAAGTTAAGAGGTGAGGAACTGGAGATTTTAGAGTTTTGGAAAGCGACGGGCCACTTTTCTTTTTTTTACTAAAGCAGATCAAACAGAAAATAGACAGGCAGCATCTTTTTAAATGCTTTCCAAATGTTTCCTCTTTAAAAAATAAAACAACAACAAAAAAACGAAGTGAACCTTACTGCCGGGCCCATATTCCCACCATCAGCCGAGGTTTAATTCCCCTAGCAAACTTCTCCCTCGTCTAATATAAACTAACGAGGCAGATCACTCCGTCGGCCTCTGCCAGACAGTGCATGGGGAACAGCTGACATGCTGTACTTCCATTAAGCGGCACATTCTTGAAGGTTCGGGGTTGTAGAGAGCGGAGCGGCACAAAGTCGGGCTTCCCTAGTCCGCAGCTCTGAGGCACTTCATCTTGTGGCCTTGAGTTGCTTTCTGCGTTATCACTGCTCCGTGTGAAAACAAGAAAACCAAAATGAGAAGTTCACAAGCAATTTGGACACACACAACATGGTGAATATATCAGCAGAGTACAAGTGTATCTTTACCTAAAGGTTTAGGGTTTTTTTAAATTATTATTATTACATTTGAGGGATCTATTACCAGTAGGGACGCTCCAATCAGGTTTTCTGCTGCCGATTCCGATCACCCATGACGGCCGATCACTGCCGATCGCCTGGATTGGCTGTTAATTTTTCGCTTTAGGTATAAATGATACTATGTTATCTGGCAAAATGGAAAAATGATCTGCTAATAAATTCACCCAATTTAGACATAGAGCATGTAAATTACTTGCAGACACAATACAGCAGCTGCTCAGTCAAAAGGACAACTGAACCACCTGCAATCAGTAAAATAATATTTAACAGTAAGGCTCTCGACGGCCTATATTGAACTTGAGTCAAATAAATCTCACAACACTGCCTGCATCAAATAATGTCAAGTAAAACAGGAAACATGAACTCAAAGTAAAATGCAGGTTGCATTAAAATAAACAATCCTGAGTTACTAAACTGAAATTTCCTGAGAGCGTGGCTAGTTGCTTGGCTCTGATTGGTCGCTTCTGACTGAGGTGAGTAATTCTGCAGAATGCCAGGAGGAGGCAGAGAAGATCGATTTTTCTTTTCCAGAGATTATCTGTTTTATGTTAGCGAAAGTTTTATATATCTGAAATCCTGTTGTTTTTCTTTTAGTTGGTGTGAGAGTTCAACTGCCGGGTGGAGGTTAAGCAGATAGATGGTTTTCTTTATGACAGAAACAGAGCTGATTTTTAATTAAATGCAGGAACGATCAAGCAATTGTTTAAACAGGTTTGCATCATTGGATTACACGCATTCAAAACAGCGGAAACTACTGGTTTGTTGGCGGCTTGGCCCTGACGGTACGGTAAGCATACCCGTATTGTATCGAGATCTCAAACAATCACCATATCGGAGGAAACGGGGCAGAAATGAAAAGTAAATTTGTCAAAGTAAAACCAGCACAATTTAAGCCGTAAAAAAAGGAGAATGGGAGGAAACAGAGGTGAGATTGTGGCAGAGAGGCACGAGGGAGGGACGCAGGAAAGGAAACGGGATGGAGAGCGTACCTGAGAATGAGTAAGCGCTTCACAGTTCCTCCTAATGCAATTATCCAACTGGCCCAGAGGCGCAAAGCGCCGGGCATTGTCTACGGCCTCAATCGAGGCAAACACGGTCAAATGAGCTGGCATCCAAGGCGGATCAAAATGGGAAAAGTGCTTGATTGAGTTTAGATGAGGGATCATTTTGTGAAAAATTGGAAATCAAAATACTTGTGTCTTCATGTTAGTTTAAATGCATTTGGACACCAATCGGGATGACGCAGGAGAGGAAAGAAACCAATCAGATGGATGTAAAGCCTCTCTCATCTCCCTTTACATCTTTCAGACATCATCCATGCTGTATATTCATATAACACTTTGGATTAATCAGAACACCTATCCTTCATGACCTCCATCTTTTCTCCACAGTTACAGCTCAGCAGAGTCCCACCGGACTGAAGGTGAAACCTAATTTGGACTTTTAAATTCTTTCAGCCTTGTAGGGTGAAATGATCTGAACGAAGGACCCTGAAGCAGCACTTCGCCACACCGTTCTCTTCTTTCGTTGTCACCATACTTTCTGCTGCTCCCTCTTTATTTCTCCAAACATTTTTGCCCCTCCCCTTCCCTCTGCTCTAATTAATTCAGCTGTGGATTCATCACCCAGGGGGGACCCTGCCCAAAAACACACACACACACATATAAGGGGATAGTGGGGAGGAATCTGCATTAATTACTTTTCCTCAGCATACACACACACACACACACACACACACACAAAAGAAAAGCTTGAAACAAAAGAAGTGAAGAGAAAGAACATTGACAACAAAAGCACGGTAAACAAAATTGTTTACTCTGCCCTCACCTCTGTAGCTGATCCCTCACGGGGTTTGTTTGCTCCCTTTCTACTCTTTTATCATTTTTTTCTTTTTTGTGTTCCCGCCTCCTCCTCGCGCCGCTTGTTCCCCTTTGATGAAGTTTGAGGGACTTCAGAGGGAAGAACGGGACGCCGAAAATATCCACGGGAGTCCGCCAACCTGCGCGTCCTCCTGTGTGCCGCTAGCATGCGCGGCTAATTGAAACTTAAAAAGCGGTGAAAGATGCTGACCAATCCTGACACAACTGTAACCAGCTGGAGGTGGTTGAGCACAGCAGGTGTAGCGGAGACAATTTGATGACTCAAAAGTACGGCTCGAAGTAGGCCGTGTGGGACGCCTGTTTGTAAAATTAGGTTAAAAAAAAAAAAAAAAAAGGTATCAGCCTGTCAGAGGACAACAAAAAAAGAGTGATCAATTTTCAAAGTCATATATTCACCACGTCATCTATTCACAAATGTCTTAGTCCTAAACAAATGATTTAGCTTGCAAATTAAATATTTATTTTTTAAACCATTTGTTTTTGTTACCAGCTAAAAGTTCAGTAATGAGCTAAATATTTAGCTTACTAAAATGTATTAAAGATTTAGTTGTATTTGTTTTCCAAAATAAACATTTAATATCCAAACTAAATAATATTCAAACTAAATGTTGTCCAAACTAAATATTTAGCTCAGACCTAAATATTTGGCATGCTAACAAAATATTTAGGTTGTTAGCTAAACATTTAGCTTGCTAACTTTGTATTTGGACCGAGCGAAATATGAATGAATGAATTCATATGTCTGTTTATTCAATACTTTTATTCAATACAACTGAAAATCACGCTTATTTGGTCGATATACAGTTTTTACATTTTTTACTGAGTCCCACCACTTATACAGGGTCTTTTGAAGAGTTTTACTATAACGGAAGCCTTACATTCTTCCTAAACTCGTTTTCACTTTTTTCCAGAGTCACATAAAGGCGACAGGTAACCACGTCCGTCCAGACTGCGGTTTCCTTTGCGCTCCCTTTCTTGTGACAGAGGCTCTGTGACTGCCGGATATCGCATTTCAACTTTTTGTCTCCCACCGCTCTTAGAAACCGTGAAGTCTTTTGTCTCCTGTTGCCGTCTCTGCACGGTCCTCTCAAACACGCGTCCATCGAGTGGACGATTTCACGTCGAGCCGATCCAAGCGGCATCGTTCTCACCTGGCTGTGATGACGCCCGGTAATGGAATAAAAACTCGACGTACATGATTTGACTGGCCCTTTGAAGCAACACGGAGCCTTCCAGGTGGCACCGTCTCCCCACCGAACACCCTCCACCCTCCACCTGCCGCCGTTCCCAAACCAAACTGTAAACATGTTTAATTGGCTCACAGTGCAGCACCACATGAGGTGAATTTTTAATGGCAGAACAGAAGCAAATCCTCATCATAGTGATTCATGTTTGTGGGGCAACGCTAAGTTACAGAGGGGTTTTGGAAGAGGAGCTTCAGCAGAAAGCGGGAGAGAGAGAGACAGAAAAAAAAAAGTCAAAATCCTGCCAGCATATTACAGTAAATGACACTGCATGCAGATGAAAAAAAAAAAGTAGACTTGTTATATAACTTCTGGTAAGGTTTGTGCTTCAGGTCCAGGCTCTTTTTAAAAGAGTAATCATGTTTTGCCAGGCTGGGCTAATGGAGAGAGGGGTAAGTGTTGCCTGAGCACCACAGAACCATAAAGTCTGCTGTTTTTACCTTTTTTTTCTCTCTTTTTTTTCCTTTACTTTGACAAATTTAATCATTTTTACCAATAGCTCCTCAAGAGAGGGGTAAAAATTGTTTTAAAACTATACATTTTCTAATAAAAATAAATGATATCCTTTTTAAAAAAAAAAACAAATGGGATACTAGTGAAAAATCACGACGGTGTCAGTGTCTTGATCTCTAATTTGTTCATAAATCTCGTTTGGGAAAGACACTTTTGGTTTGATTATAACAGATGCAGTGATCAGAAACTTCTTTGGTGATCAATTTCATGCTGATACTGAATTCAGATGATTCCTTGACGATTTCTGACAGTCATTAAAAAGGAAGGAAAATACACGGTTCATACAGTTCTTCTGGCTTCTGCCACTGCCCTGAACGAAATCCGCAAGACTGTACCACATAATTGAAAACAGTCAGTTCTGGGTGGACTTTACAACGTATGGTAGTTAATTCTTGTGACTGGTAAGTCAATCAGTGTTGCTGAGGCAGCACGGTTCATCAGACGGAGCGTACTGTGAATGCAGAGATCCAGTAGCGGAGGATACCGACTTCAACCTCAGATATGTTTCCATGCAATTGTCAAGCAAATGTTTGAGCAGACTTTTAAAATGTTGCAAAAATGAAAGAAATGCGAATTAACCGTGTTTCCATCTATTGGTGTGGAGCGAATCAACCAGGCCACACAAAGCATGACCTTGTCAGATGTTGGTGCTATGCATGGCTATAACAAACAGGAAGTAGAGGTTGCAAACTAGCATAGAGCACACATCTCAGAAAAGTGGAGAGAGACCTCACTGTCCCGAGCTAGAGGTTTGGTCTTGAGTTTTGTGCCTCTGGTAAGGTACAGACCGACCAGTCAATCCCATCCCAAACAAGAGTGCTTCTCGCCAGCCGCTTCAGGTTGGAAGTTTGGACTTGGAAAGTTCGCTACATCAGAACTTATTCTGCAAATGTGTTTCCGTCTTTTGCACATACGGAATTGATCAGGCACTGAGATATTAATGGAATCAAGTAAAGATCAAAATAGACTTCTCAATCTGCCATTCCAGACACTTCGTCACTCTGTGTGACTCTGCTTTCTGGTGTTGACTCAAAAAGGTTTAATCCTTCCTAACTTGCTCTCTGCCCATGTCCTCCAACCAGATATCAATCAGCACCGTTTGTGAGGGATAGATTATGGAGGCGTCATGGTGTCACGTCCCGTAGCCTGGTCCATGACCACCTCAGACTGTACCTCGGGCCAAACCCACCAAACTTACATTGTCTTTGCAATGCCTCACATTGCAAGGACGTTGTGAGGCATCCGTCATCGAGACAGACTTTTTCCCCTTGGACTAGAGGATCTGCATCCAAACTTAAAGGGTGGTACTTCTTCGCCCCCAGCTCTAATCCCGTTGTCTGCCACAAACCAATCAGCATCTATCCCAACCCAGGCCAAGAGAAAAGTCAATGAAGAGCCAAGTTTGTATTAAGCACACTATCGCTCAAGTAATCAAATCAGAGCTTCCACATACACACAGAAAAAAACAGGCAGATTTACTTCAACACTCCATTTAGTCATAGTAAGACTCGGCTGAGGGAGCAGAGACCAACTTGTCTCTTCCTTATATCATGTCCTGGGAAACTCCACTGTAATCCTCGTCCTAAACTGGCACCGGCTACATGTGGGGAGGGCAAATGGAGGAATTGGGGGTTTCTTGGGGAGAGCGCTTCAAGACGAGAGACATCCATACAAACCCAAACCAGATGCAGGGATGTACGGATGGATGAGTATAGAGGAGAACCTGACTCATCCTCTCAGTGTCTCCCTATGGATCAGATTTTTTTCTTTTTCCTTTAGAGATTCCGATGTAGATTTCTTTCCATGAATGTTGTACTTTCGGGGGCACCGTTGAACGGCTAATTTCATCTTGATTTGATTGATTAGTAAAATAGCCATGCAAAACGAAAGTAGGTCTACTTACGCCGCAATCTTTATATAGTTAGGAAATCTAATGCAACATGCAGATTACCTCCCAAAGACTCCATTTCACAAATTGTCAGGCAACAATGTCAACTTGAACCCTCTGATACTGACATAGAATATAATTCTACCATGATTTATTGACTTTAAAAATCAAAATCAAATCAAATTTTATTTGTATAGCACATTTCAGCAGCAAGGCATTTCAAAGTGCTTTACATCATATCAAACACAGAAACACAATGCAACATAGAATCAACAATCAAAACACGACATTGAGTCAAGTTCCATCAATACATTTGTAATTGATTACGTTTCAAATACAATCCTAAACAGGTGGGTTTTTAGTTGAGTTTGCATCCAACATTAAATGATAATGTCACTTGCATAACCTCAGTTGGGTAACTTACACATTTGTGGTCAAAGAATCAAAAATTGTACAATTCTTCTTATTTTTGCTAGAATTGACAGACTTACAAAACTGTGCCGCTTGGTTTGTTTTGTACTTTAAGGTAATGATTTTGATCACCTGTTCTTGACAGGAAGTAGGAATGTGTAAGCAGACAACTTAATTGTGTCATGGTTGTGTCAGTATATTTGAATATTGGTAAGTAGCACGTGTAGCATCGAGTATTTGTAATTTGCATCTGTGAATCAATACTAACTAATACTTCCTGTAGGAGGAGCTTGCTGTATAAAGCCAGGAAGTGAAGATTCCTTCTGAGGTTGGTGCCTCAGCGGGTGTTGAACACCGGAGCTTCCTACCTAGGGGTCAAATTCTGTTTCTGTATTTTGTTTTATGTTTAGCTTTATTACTTTGTAAGCAATGGGAGTTTTTTCCCACAGATTTCTAGTTTTTGCCATTTATTCCCCCTCAGTTTTTTTTTTCATCCATCTGCACTATTGGACTTTGCTTGCTGGGGAAAGAAGGAAAAAAAAATCAAATCACACCACCAGCTGAAACCTCAAATCCCAGAGTCCTTTCATCGTTTGGCCAAATCCTACAAATAGGGTTCCAGGTCTTCTAGGCTTTTATAGTTCTAATGCTGACCAACGTTATTCGCACCCCAGGCAATAATATCCCAAAAGCCCTAAAAATACTCATTTTCTGATGCAGTCACATGCTCTCACACTAATGATGTCCAAAATTGAACCTTTAGTTCGAGTATATTTATTCAACGTGGGGGAAAAGTGCACGATAATAAACTAAATCACCAGTACCCTTCTAGGGATTCTTTTAAAATGAACTTTTAAAAAAAAAAAAATCATATTTAGGGATGGGTTCCTTTGGCACTTGAATCGATTCAATACCAGTAGTCAGCGGTACCAATTTTTGATACTTTGTGTGTTATTTTTTTAATAATAAATGCAAATTTTATTTCTCGATATGAAAAACATAACAAATATATCAAGACAACATCGAACTCTTTGTAATATAACATCACGGCTGTTTAACAAATTTTATTAAAGGGAAAACTCTTCAGAACAAGTAACGCAGTGTTTAGAGGTGAGGTGTTACAGATTATGAAGCTGAAGCAAACTTCTCTGCTGTGAATTACTTCCACTGCTTCTCTTCCCCCACTTTTTCTGGCGAGAGCCGAGCCAGCACCGCTCCACCATGTGGAGGAAACTCGCTCTGAAGGAGAGGAAGTTCTCCTTCTTGATCTTTTCAGCCACCGAAGGTGCACTGAAGTCTGCCTCGGCCCGTAGCAGCGCTGCCTGGTCTTCATCTTCACACAGCTGAATGTGTCTTCTTACTTTTTGCAGGTGCTGCTACCATTTCTTCTTCTTCCATCATACCCTCCTCCTCCTGCTCTCTTCCTTCTTTCTTTCTTTTTTTCTTGCAGGGTCACTTCTTCAACCTTTAAATACAGCGAGCACAGCAAGTAATTAAAGTAATATGACTGCATTGCACATGTCCAGTTGTCCCGTTTTACAATTACAATGTGAGCAGGCCTTGTCTCCGCCGAAGAAAGCTACAGCTGCATTTTCCAGGCGGGTCCAAACAGCCTCATCATGAACTTTGACTTTGAAACCAGGGTTTAGAGCTGTAGCTTCCTCAAGGAACTGTCGATGCTCATTGTTTGTTTTCCTCCTTTCGACATTAAACATAAAAAATATATATTTAACAGGGAATAAATGCACCATTAAGTTGATGGTTAACAAATGCTCATTTAATTGGACTTTTTGAGAAAGAATGAACACGAGTAATCCTGACAAATATTGAGGGAAATAATTGAGAGCTGGTAGATATTATATTGTCAACTAGCTTAGGTTATTTTTTGACCGAAGAAATCATCCTCATTTTATCACCAAAAGACGATATAGACGAAAAAAAAGAGATTACCTTTAGCAAAAAAACAAGCATTAGTTTAGGAAGGAAACCTTTTGTCCTTGGTATATAATGGCAGAAATATCGATAATATCTCCACAATGTTCTAAGATGATACATAAGAACTTTGGAAATGTGAACCATCTCCCATTTGTTTCCCTTCCTCTTTATTCTCCACCTTCACTTTCTCTCAGACTCTCAGAGTATTCTTTTTTTCCAGTGAAACGGGGCAGACAGGTCCGTCACTACATCCATCGCGCCCTTCCTCGGCTCGACTAAATCTTTCATCACCGAGCCCGGGGAGAGGCCGAAGTCGTCGCGAGTGTCCGCAAGCAAAAACCCATATAATTTTTAAAAAATGCCCAAGCATTAGCGATCGGGGATGAAATAAAGAGTGAAAAATAACAAGAAGCACGACGGCTGTGATGTCACCCACCATTGGAAACCATTAGTGGTTTCAAGTGTTCCACTGAGCGTCTTTGAGTCGGCGTGAAAGCCCATTGACATCTCGCTGTCACCCCATAAGTAACTCTGCACACACTGGTGAAGGTTCAGCGGTGAACCGGGCGCAGCGGAGGAGGAGGAGCGGGGCGTCCGTAATGCTTTTGACACGGTCGGCTTCAGCTGCACCCAGACAAAAAAGAATAAAAAACCCCTCTGCACAAACGGACTTATACCCTCTCTTCACTCCGTCTTCGCTATCAGCACCTGGCAGCAGATGTCGTGATGTCGCTCGAAGCGGTCCATCCTCGTTTCTCCTCGGCGGCGAGGTCGAAGTGTTGAGCTGAGGTGACGCAGATCTGAGGAAAGATGTATAGAAACAAACAAACAAAAAAATGACATCTACCTCACTGTGTTTTTGTGAATTGCAAAATGTCATTGACACACAAGGATAGAGAGGGTTTAGTATGCAGATCTTTAATATTTTAAAACTGTTGGAAAAAAGATGAGATCTCAAACGGTATCTGACTGGAGAGTGAAATAAAACACAACTCAAACATCTTAAAATGGCAGTATTATGTATTTTCTAAGCAGAAAATACATAATACTTGATTCATAGCACAATCAAGCAACTATGTTACCTTCAGTTGTCAAAAAAATGCTGCACATATCAAATATGATGTGAAATAAATTTTACTTTGTAATTTAACACCTTCTAATTGGGCCTCTGTCTCTTTAAGAAACTCCTGCTCTTTCTGACGTCAAGACTTCAGGAAGTCATGACGTCACTCCTCTATTAACCCTTTAACCATGTTTTTACCAGCGTTTCACTGAGAAGTAGCTAGCATAATGAGCTCTGCAGATCTGTGTTGTTGCTAATTGCTGCTGGCTAGTCTGAAGGATCTGAGTGGGGTAGATCAATACAGAGGAAGCTTAGAAACGCAGTATCTGTAGCTCTGAGGATGAGTTTCACCTTGGAGGCGGGGCTAGGTCCACCCAGGCGTTTTGCACAGCTGAACGGTTGCCACATCATGTCATAATGACGGTTGTCAAAAAAGTCAATTTTCTATGATACTGCCCCTTTAAATAAAAATTAACAAGATTGGCATGCAAAGAGCAGAATGCACAGACATTCATCCTTTCATAGACTTTACCGTAACCTTCTGAGCTTCAAACAGGACACTGGAAAATATTTTTCCAAAGTTGAGCTGTGGTTCTAGTTTTAGTCTGACTCATAGCTGATAACTTCATTTTCCTTTTCATCCCAACTCTACCGCAACAGGGAGAAACTGAAACTGCATCTAGTTATTCCCCTCTTGCACTGAACTTGTCATATTCCTGTGCAATCCGAACCCAAAACACAACCAGCAACCCAGGAAAAGGCTTTAAATTGTATTTATACAAATTAATAACAGCAATTTTACGCGGTTAGTCTTTGGCATCTTTCAACTCACAAGTCTCCCTCTGTTGTTGGAGGAGATCTTTGTCTGTTCAGAGTTTGGCACCAACAGCTTTCTAACCAACAACCAGCCAAAACTAGGATTGAATGGTTTTCACAAAATCTTAAGATGGGCTAAACATAAATCTGTCACCCATTTTAGGCCCCTTCACAGGGACCCAGCTGCTCATTTCGACAACCTCAGAGGCTGGAGTCTCACACCGCTGCCTTTTGAAACCAGGTGTGAGTGAAAGTTTTCTGTTAACACACACAATGTTTTTCTTATTTCAGTACTGTCAGTTAACAATATAACAACAGTATCTTTGCTGACAAGGAATATGTCACATGGGAGACGGGTGACTGTTTTCTATAAAGTAGAAGCTAATGAGGTGCAAGGTAAGGATCAAAAGCGCATGACATGCTAACATCACATTGCCATCTAGTGGCCCGGCATGACAACTACAGCTAACTTATGCCGCCTAAATGTGGAACTTTCCCCCAATCAACATCTGAAAATTCTGTCAGTTTCCAGGCTCGGTGTAAATGTAGCTGGAGATTTGTATAAATTTGGGAGATTTTGCTTCCACCTCAAACCACACACCACTTTCTTTTAACATCTTGGGGGGGAGGGGGGGGCAAATGAAGATCGTTGTAGCGTGACAAAATGAGCAACAGTTCAAGGAGTGAAAACTTCTGCAAAACACAAAAGTAGCCTGGCAGCCATTCAGCCAACGAGCTGCTTTATAGGAACAGGGGCTGCGAGGGGAAGAAAAGAGAGGTTGTTGGGGTGGAGAACTTGGACAGAGGGGAGTTATGTTTCCATGCCTTCCAGTGATTGTGGACGGTCCAAAATAGGTCCAAAATGTCATATATGTAAATGTCACAGTTAGGAAGCAGAAGCCAGCACTAAAATGCCTATAAACTCTTCTGTTAGAGGCCGTAAACTCAGCCTGAAATGGAACAAAGATTTTTATCAGATCATAGACCAACAATGTCCTCCAGGGAGACTCTTGGAAAGACACACAAAGTTGGAGATTTGTGATTTCACCTTTATTCACCTTTATTCTGGGATCAGGACTCTTCTTTCTTTTCTTTCTTCATATCAAGTCAGCAGATCACATAAGATTACAACCATCGCTGCCATTTTTTCTTCTAAGACCGAGGGACCCATTTGGCGTGCGCCTCGCTGCTCCCCGTCCAAAGTTCAACCCTGCCTTCATGGTCAATGAAGTCTTAAAGGCGCAGATAGCTTTTACAAAAGACGTTGCCAGTTCACTGTGTCTTATAAAATGCAGTGCATGACTATGTGGCAGCGAATGTGAGCGGAACATGAGATTTTACTGCGTGACTCAGCAAATACAATAAGAGCAGATGAGTCATTCGCCAACATAGTTACTGTTGAGCTGGAATAGCACAGGTCATGTTGAATCCGCGGCGCAACGCGGCGCGCCGAGCAGAGGGGTCTGCAGGGAGCTCGCTTCTGGTTCTGATTATGTTGCAGAGAGTTGTCTTTTCTGCGCGCCCCTTGCTGTTATAAGCTTAGCACATTTTGTGAAATGTGAGCGCCGAACACTAACTTAAACATCCAGAGGGCTTGTCAGATGCGAGGCAGGGTGGAGGGAAGGGGGAAAAAAATGGGATTTTAGTGGTTTTCATTTAGGGGTTCTGGGGTCATCCAACGTTTCACAGCTTTGGAGAAACTGTGGAAGTTGCCACCCGGACCAAACGGGTTGTGTTGATTGTGTCAAGGTGTTGATGGTGAAGGGTCTTTAATTTGTCTTCGCAGTTTCCAAAGATCTTTTGTCAGTAAGGAGGAACATGCAATAAACCACCAGATTTAAATTCTGATTTTGTTGATGTTGTTTTGGATGTTTTATGCTACGTATCAACGTCTAAGTGATGCAACAGGCAACTGTCCTTGCTGGAGTTTAATAGGAGCAGTGCCAATAAGCTGTCACAGCATCAAACGTGATTCACACCCCTCAAATTGGTTCTCATTTTTTTCCCGGACAAGCAGCCGTACAGTGTTAGCTTTCTGTTACTGTCCAAAGTGTCTGGGATCAATTTTTGACCCCATTCTTAAATTCAACAACAAAAAAAATTTACTCAAACAGTTTTTTACTGCCTAATTCTTTTTGTAGCTCTCGGTTACTTTATTAGGCTTTCTTTCCAATCAAAAAATTACAATGGCAAAAGGAAGGACTCTTTGAAGAAGCCTTGGATCCAAAGTTAAATACTGAGGCTTACCATTTGGGTAACTGGGACTGGATTCCAACTGAAGGTCAGCATGAGCTGCAAAAACTGAATCTTTTAAAGAGTCAGATTTCCTAAGAAGAGGCATAGGGTGCCATTCATACCAGCCAGGTTTAGTCAGCTTTAATGGAATTCCAGTTTATTTGCCTAGAAAGTGTTTTGGGCAGGAGGTGTGAATGCAAAATGAAACTCTGAAGTGGACCAAAAAAAAACAAAAACTCTGGTCTGCCTAAAACCTAGGTTTCAGTTTGGCTCCAAAAGCCAGAAGCAGATCATAACTAAGGGGATTCTGGGTAAAATACAACCAAAACAAATGTGCAAGTCTTGTGCTAGCGGGAGAATGGCTCATGGCCGTTTACCAAAGACAGAAGAGAAATCCTACAACTGTACCTTCTATGCAAACAAACTAGAGTTCATTTTAAATGGACCAAATGGGGGGAGCTTATCCCATCAGACCGTCAGTTTCCAAAACCACACTCACTCAAAAAAATGACCCCATCTCCTAAAAACGTGGGAAGGTTAATGCCACATTTATTCATTCATATATTTAGTAAAACGCTATTATTTCATTTGGACCTCCGGATAGTAGGACAGACACCATCGCCGCAATTGTTTTCAATGTCCAAAGCTATGTTATTAAAAATACTTCTATCATATTGGTAAATAAAAAATAAAAAAAAACGGATGCTCTAAATTTAAGCCAAACTAGCTTCTTAGGGAGCGGAAAGCAGGGATTGTTTGAACTTGGGAAACCTCAGCAAGATGTCTTCTAAGCCTGCAGCTTTTTGGGATAACCGAGAAGAAGAAACCTCCCCATGACGTGAAGCTGCCAGGAGTTTACTGCTCCGTCTATTTACTCTGCAAACCATTCTGCGGGGAATCATCTGGATGTAATACAGTCATCAAAAACACGAGCCGGGTTTGTCGTATAAACACGACGTGAGCGAGTGCATTCCAGAGGGCTCTACATAATAATTACTCGAAGAGAAACCATAAAAAATCAGAGAAAGATTTAATAAAAAGTGATCATTAGAAACACAAGAAATCACCCGGCCTGACAGCAGCCAAGGTTCTAAGAATTAAGCTTATAAAAAAGCAAACTTTATGTAAGATTTTTCTCTTTTTTTTTTGGTGACCTAAACTGATAGTTTAATTTTATTTTTTTTGCATTTAGTTCATTCTAGCAATTAAAAGTATGCAAGATGCTGTTTTCTACTCGTGTTTACAGTTTGAAATGACGCTTTCTATATTCACACCCGTTGGCCTTGGAGATATCGTCATCTTTTCGAGAACCAACGGTTGCAACGTTGTTTAATGCAAAATGCGAAACATAATGTAAACTGGAAGAAATGATCACGAATGAATGCTTTTTTGTGTCTTTGCTTTCCCCTTAGGAGAGGAAGATATTAATAAAATAAACTCACATGTGTGAGTAGATGGAGGCGGCGCTACTCAGGCCAGCTATCATTAGCCCAGTTAGAAACTATTCCCGGGTTTGAGTTTGCAACTGAAGCGATTCTATTACGCTGATGTTAATTGATCAAACCGGAGGGGGAATTCTTGACGCCCCGTTACACATTTTAGCAGAAAATGAGGAGTTTTGTTTGTGTATTTCTACTAATAATGCACACTTACACATCAGCTAAAGATCATAAGAAATATCACTGAACCAAATACCAATAGAATCAAGCTTTATAATCAACAAAAATAACTATTGCCCATCATAGCAAGAAAACACAAAGACAGCATGGATCAGACGAGGACTTCTCCAAAAACTAGAAATAAATACAAGTTGAAAGTGGGGGATGAATAATTCCATTAATACGCTGATTAAAAATCTAACATTTAATATTGTTTCATACTCCGAGAAGCATAAAGGAAATGGTTTTGTGGCCTAAATCCATGGAAAGGTGCAACAGTAATAAATTATAAAAGGATTCACCAACATGTTCTATTGCATCCAAGGAGAAGAAGAAGAAGAAAAGAGAGCTACAGTCAGGATTACATCCTGGTGTTCAAGCTCTACTCCTGTTATTTCACAGCGTTTACTCTGTGAAATTGTAATATAATCCCTTCAGAGTCAGAGGAAGTTCACATAATTCACAAGTATTTAATAAACAGTGTGGGAGACGTCTCCTCAAAAGGCTCAAACCACAAACACAAAGGGCAGCACTTTGTCATTTCTGAATAATCTGTTGGGTATTTAGACCAGTTTTAAACCCTAAAACTTTACTTTTGGATTAAGGGTTGTATTCCTCTTTAACAAATTCGATTTAATTTGATCTCAACGAGAAATTAAGATGTTGCCATAACTCACAGCATCGAAGTATCTTTAAAGAGTCAGTAGCTGCGTTTGTCTATATTCCGCTAATGTTGGAAAACACACAATTTCGCAATCGCGGCGTCTCCAAAAAAATAAGAAACGCAATAAAAATCACACATGAATACGTTTGTTCACACGTTAAGTCATTAAAAAACATGGCACTCCATGATCCTCGTACCACTCCCTGTCGTCTTCTTCTTCATGGTTTCTGCCGGTGGCACCATCCGGTTGTTGACCACGTGACTCGTGCGACGTGAGAAAAATGTTTCCATTGCACTTTTGCAAAATAAACCAATTTTGAAAAGGCAAAAAAAAAAAAAGAAGAAAGAAAAACACCTCATCCTTGTGCCAAAACTTTGTAGCGAAAAACAAAGAGTTTATTCCAAAGTTGCCGTGTTTCCATTAAGTGAATGTGGAGGGATCTACAGTAGCAGTCTGTGTCGCAACAGTTTTCAAGCAGCCTCTGACTGAAAACTGTTGCTATGCTGCTTTAAATCTGCTTGTCGTATCATCAGAAAGTCAGACGTCTATTACAGAAAATATTCTGCAGATTACAGGACATATATTTATCATGCCGAAAACATTTTTACCTTAGCACTCTTCTTCCACAAAACTCCATCGAAACGTTTTGTATAAATGAATAAGAACTACGTTTCTACCAGGGCTGGTTTCACACCCTGGTTTTACTCTGGGAAAATACAGAAAAAAAATGCAGGGAGGGAAAATTACTGTGTTTCCTTGAAATAGTTTCTATAGCTAAACTGTGCATACATAAAAAAGACAGCAAGCGCATCTCCACAGTCATTATTGATATGGTGTTACTTGTCAGGTAAAAGAGCAGAGCAGATGGTAGTCATTATCTCTACAGGACCCTGAAATATCAGATATATTTTTCTCATTTCATCAGTCCAAAGTCAGCTTAGTTGTGAAGGAGTCGTTTTTCCACCATTACAATGCATCTGTCGAGCAAACAGAAAGAATTCAGACTCTTCCCTCAGGAAGGGCCGAATTGAAAAGTTCTGGTTCTTGACAATAATCCCTCCTGCAACGCTAATCTGTCAGCTGCTGTCGGAGAACGTTGGATCCTGATTGATGAAGCACTGATTAAGTTGCTCCCTCCAAGAATTTCAGTCGTCGGATTAATAATAGTGCTGATATTTTTGCTTCAATTGGCTGCACAGTAGCACGGTGGGTAGCGCTGTTGCTCTGTAGGACGAAGGTTCTGGGCTTGAATCCATTTTGAATGGAGTTTTGCATTTTCTCTTTGTTCGTACATGGCTTCTCCCCAGATACTGTGGCGTCCTGTAGCCTAACGACATGGATGTGAGGTTAGTGGTCTCTAGATGAACTGTTGGTTGGTTGTTGGATAATGGTAGTTGAAATGCTGTATGGTGTTATTCCCTCATCAGAAACACACCTGGATCGTTGCCTTGATTCTTTCATGATTTTTTTAAGAACTCCTTGAATCACTCGTGGCAACCATCCAGCTGTGCAAAACGCCTGAGTGGACCTAGCTCCGCCTTCGAGGACGAACCGCTTCCTTGTAGCTGCAGTTTCCACGTTTCTGAGCTTCCGCCTCACAGAGCGGCCCTCCCCCCCCGCAACTGCCTCCCTCTGCTCCTTCAGACTAGCCTGCAGCAGTTAGCAAACACCTGGTGGAACTGCACATCTGGTAAGCTCGTTATATGAGAACATTTTGAGCGCCTCGCTGGTGAAAGCGTTGTTAAAGGGTTAATAGAGGAGCCATGTCGTCATGACGTCTTGGAGGCGGAGTTTCAGAAAGAGCAAGTGTTTCTTAAAGAGACAGGGACAATGACTAGATGGAATCTGTTGGGTTTCCTTAGACAGAAACTTTTTAATCTACTTTGAATAATTAAATGAGCATACTGTACTATTTGATAACTAGGATCAATTAGAATGTATGTACGATTGAATAGAAATGATTGTTTTGTAAAGTGCCTTGAGACAACATTTGTTGTGAATTAGCGCAGTATAAATAAACCAAACTGAATTGAAGACTGAATTTGAGGCCCAATTTTCAAGGCGTTAATTTAGGAAATACAATTTTTTTAAGTCATATTTTATACACATGGCATTTTTATAACAACTGAAGTCAACATAGTTACTTTATTATGCTATAATAAACATATGATACTGCACCTTTAAGTTTTCTTGTCCAGGACTTCTCAAAGTGTGAAGTGTACCTCCTGTAGGGGGCGCCAGAGTTCTTCAGGGGGGACACAGCGTGAGGGAAAACAACAAAATCACGGATATTTAACCTTCACTAAGAGACAAAATGGATAGCGCTGTATTAACTAAAGCTGTGGTGAAGCAAAACTTATAGCCGACACACTGAACTTGATGCTAGCCCAACGTCGTGCGCCTCTGAATTCTTGTAACCCGTTGCATCACCTTTCACTCAAACTGGCCGATTTGTAAGGTGCTCTTGTAGAGCAGGTTCATCTGCACCGACATTTATACGATCCCGCTGCATGGGCTCAGTTTCGTAGAACGCTGCACCCAAGCAAGCGTCAAGTATAAAAGCCATGCCATAAAGCCACACTGCTAGAGCTCAGCTCGAATCCCTAAAAAGCACGACTGTAACTCAGCCGTAAGGAGTCTAGGCCAAGCAAAATTTTTATTTTATTTTATTTTATTTATTTTTTTTAATAAAAGAAGGCAGCATAACCACGATGATTTAAAGTTCGGGTTTTAATGAAGTAGGTCTGAAGATGCTCCATTGCCAGGGGTTGTCTGCCAAGCCCTGGGAGTTTTTTATTTTAGTTGTTTTTTTTTAAGGCTAAATAAACTGCGGTCACAATTAGAAGAGAGAACAAATCTCAACTTTAAAAGTTTAAATCGGTTCCTCCGTATTAGTGCATTTCAAAGTCCTTTGCCTTGTCCCTCGTTTCACCTTCCCCTTGAGTTAACTGCTGGGCCGAGGTTGTGTCAGCTTTGTCCAGTGGTGTGAAAAAGTCCTGCATGCTGTATTACTGTGGTATTGGCCCTAATTATGTTAACTGCAAGGCAGCTTTCACTGACCGCACCACCAAGGGTTTACAGGGCTCTCATTATGCACTTAGATTGTACTGTAAACCAAGAAAAACATGGAGCCAGAACCTCCTGCTCCAAAACCGCACTGTTTCCTAACATAGTTGAAGCAAGGCTGTTTCCTTTCTTTTGTTGTTTGCTGGGATCTCTAAACAAACCAGACGAGAACCGGTTGAAGTCAGCATCGGGTCTGGTGGCTGACCAACGACAACACGGTAAATGACAGGTTTTTCTTGGGTAGAGCCTTCTTGCACCTTTTAAATTACAAAACAATCTAAAAATGTTCTTTGTCACGTCACGTGGTCCATTTTCCCAAAGTTTAAAGCTGCAAACATGAACAGATAACGATGCCAGAACTCAGACCGAGAACGACACTCTGCACAAACATACAAGGAATAGAAAACGTCTAGTCACAACTGACAGGTCATTTGGATTTCTTTATTTGACGCTTGAGTTCTCATCCCCCATTTCTCATGCCGCCCTGGGACATGGCCCATATCATCAATTTCAAAAGAAAGTAAGTGCTGCCAGTGGTATATATCTGCTTATTTGCACTTCTGACAATTTGTATCTTAATAAACTCAGTATAGTGTAATAAAACATCATTTAATCAACATTTCTTCTCAGTGTTCAAGGGTACATTCATACCAGATCTGCTTAATACGCATTAGTCAAATTCTGTAGTTTGTTTGCCAAGAAAGTCCGGGTTCGTTTGGGTAGGCGTGAACTTTGATGCGGACTTTGGCTTGCCTACAGTTCTAGGTCTCGGTTCAGTCGGAGTGAACGCCGGTGCGTTTCAAATGCACATTGGAACGTCAAACTGTGCAGACTACGGGGCAGTAGTTCAAAATAAACTAGCAAGTGTAGTGCTAGAAGGAGAAACGGCTCGTGGTCCTTTGCCAAAAACAAAAGAGAAATCATACAACCGCTAGAATCTGATGCCACTCCATTTCTGTTTACATTTGGCGAAGAAACCTCTATTGAGTACTACTAAAGACAGCCTGGTTACCATTAGAGGTATCAGAGTTCGAGAAAAGATGGCTCTGGCTCATTTAGAATAGTTTTAGAACAGTGAAGACACCAGGCACTTTATTTTTGGATGGCTATGAAATGTAGCCATCCATTCATCTGTCCGTTATACAACAGGCTTATCCGCGTGTTGATGCCCATCTCTGGCGGTCAGCGGGCGTGAGGCGGGGTACATCCTGGACAGGTTGCCAGTCCATTGCAATGAAATGTAAACGTCTTATTCTTTTTTTGAACTTTTCCCTTCAGGTCTCACCACAGCGAATCATCTGTTTTACAGCTTTGTATTAATATTTGCATTTAGACCTGGGATGGTAAGAGATTCTCAAATTACCGTTTGTAAAAATACCAAGGTTGGGTATTAACACCAAGATTTAAAACATAGTATGCCATGATCATATTGCTTTTATTTGAAACAGCGAGGCTAACCGTCCGTAGTTTAATAAGAGCGATGAAGAAGCAGGAGCTTTGTTTTAGCCAGCTGACAGGCCATGCAGACTTTAATTTGTAGGAACAGTATGAGGAAGGGCTTTGTGGTTTTGAAACCATAACTTTAGGAAATCTTGGTACACCTTGATCTTGGTAAATGACCCATTCCTGGCTATATTTAGTTTGAAACACTTTACCGGTTACATTGACCTTTAGGATCGTTGTAAACACTTTTGGGGCTTGAGGAGGTTTGCCAATGTAATATTACTTCCTTAAGATTTTACAACTTAAACCATGTCAACTTTATTTCACGTTCGGACACTTTTCCTAGGCTTCCCAGCTTCACATTGCAACTAATGGTTGCGTACACACTTCATACCAGTTCAGAAGAAGTTGGGAAACGAACGCTTTTGTTCTTTTTGTAAGTAGAAAAAGAAAATACACAACGCAGAATACAACGCAAGACTAGTGCCAGCAGTTTTTGGGCTCCAGTGACGTGTCAGGGCCTCTGGAAGTTAACCCAGTTATAGTTGAACTGTATACATTGGTGTGCCTCACAACATACTGTAGTTTACTTGGATCCTAGCTGGTTAAGCACCACAGATAAAGCATAAATAAAAACTTTTAAAATGGCAATAAAAAAAGCAACATTCTGGCAGAGGCCCCATCTGTACTGATCAGAGCCAAAACTCTGCATTACTCGAATTAGAGGCTATCTGAGAGCAGCTCAACCCAAAGCCAACAGCGTTGGGTATGCTCCTAAAGATCGTAGCCCGGCCTGCAGTCCTGTTTCCAGCGCATTTCTGCTAAAGATCAGAGTCCTCTGGCTCAATAGCTCTGCAGTAAGTGCCATGAAGGAAGACTCGCGTTCAGCCAAGTCCACTGGTCCACTGGCAGCAGAGAGGCTGGCAGAAGAAATTCCCAGTTCCATAGTTTAAACAGCCAACAGTAGATGATTGGCCTGGCAAAACACACTCACTGTGCCTAGCAAAACAGATGGCAGTACTTATGTTCTTAACCCTTACTCAGGCCTTGCATTATAAAATATACAAAATAAGCAGCAGCAAATAATAACTGATGGCTCTCTCTACTGTCCCGTTTCACAATGAATTCTACGAAAGGTTTCCGTAAATTACGCTGAGCTGCCGGATAAAAGGAGCCTCATTAAAACAGGTGCCTAAAAACTCAGATATAACAGAATAAATGAGGCAGGGAGAATTTAGTCTATTACTGAAGAAGAAAAAAAAGTCAGATGATTCATGTATTTATTTAGCTTAGGGTAAGTTTTTCTAGGGATTTCATGGAATCATGATGATTTGATCAGTTAATGTGGAATGCAGATTTTCTAAATGTATGTGGTTTTGTACCAGTTTTCCAAAGGAAATCCGTTGGAATTTACAAATGGTTTTAAAAGGACAGATTACACATGTTTTTATTGAACATACAGATATTTTTAGGATCCTTTGTGAGACTCAATAAAAAAAGGGGGTCACCTGCACCGTGCAAAGTTGGCAGGGACTGGAAAACCAAGTAGCTAGCTGGCTACTAGCTTGACGGGAGTCTCTCAGTTTCCTGAACGGGAGGGGGGGGGCACTAACTGGAACCAGAAGGTTCTCTAAATTGGGAAAAGATTGGAGCCTGATGGGCATTAGAGCCGAACAAATAAACAGGGGAAAAGTGATTCTGAAAATGTAATTTTTAATTTGAATCATACATATTTGTTGTGTAACAAAGATTACCTCTCTACATCTGTCACATGTTGGTACAGAAAATATCAACCAAAATAATCAATCAGAAGCGTTTGGTTATTTTCAGCAGAGACATTTTTGTAATGAAAACTAATGGAAAGACTTGATTATTAGCTAGTTCTCTTTCCTTTGGACCTACTAACATTTTGCGTCATACACATAATTCTTGCTTCTCCTGAGGCCAAATTACTTAGCATGCTATTATATTTATTTTTCCTTTATGCCTATTGAGTTATGAATTCAAAGTCCAGTTGAATATGCCATAACGTGGGAGCAGGTCTCACGCTAGCTCAGGGGTCCCAAACTCCAGTCCTCGAGGGCCGCAGTCCTGCAACTTTTAGATGTGCCTCTGCTGCACCACACCTGAATAGAATAATTATGTCATTAAGGCTCTGGAGAACTGATCTACACAAGGAGGAGGTCATTAAGTCATTTCATTCCAGTGTTTGTACCTGTGGCACATCTAAAAACTGTAGCTCTGCGGCCCTCGAGGCCTGGAGTTTGAGACCCCTGCGCTAGCTTGACTTGTTTTGGTCGATTTGACTGATGCGGTGAAGAATATCAAATCACAATCAACTTTTACCTGTCAATTTTTAAAATGCTCTTAATTAAGATGAATAAAAATTAAATGCAGTTGAATTTGTCATTAAGTCCAAACAAGCTGAACAGGGAATCCACATCATGCCGTCACACTTCAAGCAGATGAACACATGTAATTTTTTGTTGCCACAGTGACCACAACCACTGATTGAAGGCTCTGGTGATTACACAAAAATAATGAAATTAAACAATTGCATTTACAATGCCTCCTTTATCTCTGAGTTCAAGCAATTGCCTTCCCAAGTTGCCTGATGGTTGCTAATGATCAGAGTCCTACTCTAATCTCAGTACAAATTCTACTTCGCTGGGGACTGGAATTACAGGTGACACTTCAGCCAAAGTTTTGAAATCAGGGAACATTTCTCCAATTGAAGTGATCAGAAGTCTGCAAGACTCTCTGAGTGTTGAGATTATCTCGAACCTGCAAATCCTCGCTTCAGCGGGAGGAAATCCTGCAGCCTGCCACCCTGCTGCGCCCGTTTGTGACCTGCAGCGGTCACAGAGGCGCACCAAACTCTTAAAACGGATCCCAGGTGGATGCATTGAGTTCAGTGTCCAGGTCAGAGATGACGCTCTGATGGAATTTTTTTCTTCTTCTTTTTTTTCATTGATTTGGTTGCCGTGTACTCTGTGAGTAAATGTCTGCCCCAAGTGGTCAGGGGTGTGAATTTCAGTCTGTCAAAAGGACAGATGACCCTCAGATTTTTGAGTTACCGTTTAAAGAAAAAAAAAAAAGTCGGTCACAGACGGAAAACATTCGCTTAATGTGTGGCTTTAACAATAACAGCTTATTATTAGAACACAACAATATGTCGTGACAGTGAAATCCGTCACTTAGCACTGTATCCAGTTGCTGTTAGCAACCTTCATCTGGTGATGTTACTAAATTCCTTGCCCTTGATATAATGAGTGCTTTCAGGTATACACCCTCTTGCATCTATGCTTGAGACTCTTATTTTGAAGGAGGAAAGGAAGTAGGTCTTCATTTATTATGCTGATCATCTGCTTATATAAACTTCTTGTCTAACTAAGCAACAACTGCCTCTTACAACAGCACATTAGACGCTCCTATAACTTTAATTACCTTGATTGGTGGCATTTTGGATGCCTGATCATTAGCTCTTAGCAATGCTAAAGCTATCATCTGCTTTGCAGGTTCTATTCAAGACTAAAGTGCATTTTTACACTTTTTTTTTTTTTTAAGGAATCCAGATTGCAGATATTTGATTTTCCACATCTTCTTGATTTTTAACAAAAGCCAATCCACCCTGTGAGACCGTGTCAAGCTTGAACTGCATTATTTTCCGTTGATTGCGATCGGATTCTTTTCAACACAGTATGTCATTTGTGAAACAGTTCCTTTTTTCTGAAAGCAAAAGAGAAGCGGAGTTCAATTGTTCCCGAAAACACTGTTGAAATCTTGTCTACTGTAAACTCAGTATTTTCCATTGTCTCATTTTGTAAACTTAATGTATCATTACACTCCTGGAGATTTCTATGTCTGCGCGCACATTGTGTGCACCTGTTTTATTGTTATTCATTTAGAATCTTTTTTTTTTAATAAAACTATCTCAATTGCCATTATGGCGATCAAAACCGAGGTCTAATGCAATGAGAAGACATTGTTACATATGGACCAAGTTGCAATAATTAACCGAACGTCTTGACAAGGATGGGACAATCAGCAGCGATATTTGAGTAGCACTTTGCTTAAAATCCATTGCTTTCAATTACACCAGGTGTATATCAGTACAAAATCAAACTCAATATTCTAAAATATTTTTCAACTGAATTCAAAAATACTTTATCTACCCTAAAAGGAAATTAAATGCTGTTGTAACTTATAAAATCCTCCTAGTATCTTCAGAGTCAGTTCAGCAGTGAGTGGGTATCCATCTCTTGCCCTGATTTTAATGTAAATATTCATGTAGCCGTTGACACATTGATGGCATTTCATTTAATCTGACAACATCAGGGAGAGGGCTAAAAAAAAAAACAACAACTTTCGCTTGAGTTTATGGAACCCTAATCAATAGACGAATAAACTGAACGCATGAGTGCACGGCATCCGCAGCACAATCGACATGTCGTCGAGAAAGAACGGCCTCCGTCCACCTTGAGGCAAATCAAACACCAGGGCGTAAGTGGCAAGCTAACGGAAAGGTTCCCATAGCAATTTTCCATTTATATCAACACGGGTCTGTTCTCTCTGTACAAATGCCCGGAGATAAATTTTGTGACACACAAACAACTGAATGAATGCCACGCTCAGGACCTGGTCCAAACCTCAAGCCGCAGAACTCCAACCTTGAGGCCTACACGTGGCTCTACGGCGAAAGCAATGCCAAACAGTAAGAGACCAAGCAAAAAGGAAGCCTAATTAGACAAAAAAAAAAAGGCCCCTGGACTGATTGAAGCACAGCAACAACAACAAAAAGTCCAGAAGAGTTACAAGTGGATCCAGTGTGTTTCTGTGTTTTCAATGCTACGCGGGGAACGTAGGGTTGCAACGCCAAACTCCACCAGTCAGGTTTCCTGGATTGCCTGATGTCCTGCCAGGATAGTGTCAATAATATGAGCCGGTGGACACCCTCCACCTTCGAAACCTATCAGCAACGCCACAGAAAAATAAAGCTAAAGATTTATTTATTATTCACAAGACACTACACATAATTCTCTCTGTGGTTCACTAACTACACAGACTACACGTTTTTTTTCTTTTCTTTTTTGCCTCAGACAGAATTGTTACACTCGGCACACATGGCACATAACCCAATGCTGCTTGGTTATTGCTGATCGTTTGCCATAAGACACGGTAAATTGCATGGATGAGGTCATTGCGAGCTATTGACAGTTGCATGTGTTTATATATCCCCTGAATAACCCAGCCTATACATTCTTTATTCTGACTTGTTTTATGAATCGCCACAGCTGCTATAGCCATAGATTTCTCAAAGGAGGTCATTAAAGTTTCATCTCATTTAATCCGCAGATATAAAAATCTCATAAAGAACCTCAGGTGACTGCCAAAGTTGAGCAAGAGATATAAATATGTTTCTTTCCTACACAGTTAGGAAAGAAATTCTCACAATTTTTGTGGTTGACGAATTTTTAAGCATTCATCTTAATTTTGATGATTATAGCTAATAGGTAGTAAAACAGCCTTTGGTCTGTTTTATTCAAAAGTAAAAAAGTAACAATGAAATTGATGGGCATGTTATATAGCCTATGCAATGATAGTTGCTTTGATAGTTGACTAGCAGAATATTCTGACACCTGCCACGAAGTGCTGTCTCCACACATATTAAAAAGTTAGGTGGAATGAAAAACTGTTTTGCTCAATTTTCATCTCCCTTCAGTGCTCTACCTGGGATTTCTCCCATTGAGCTTGATTTCTCTGGTCGGATTTCATCCGGGTCAACCAGCAATCAGACGGAGTTGTGAACAGTGAGGTCGAGTTTCTGCTTTTTATTGCAGTCGGTCTCTGGTTGTAGTTTGAGCAAGAAGCAGGTGGTTGATTAGCAACAGGAAGCAGCTGTGTGGAGGGACCTAAAATTAATAAAGATACACTGTCCAAAGCAAAGGTCAAGGTAGTTGGTTCAAAGTTCGGGCTGTGAAGGCTGCAGTTTTTGGCGTAAAGTCTAAGGTCAGCCCAAAGACATGGAAGCTATAATCTGATGAAATTAAACTCAAACCACACGACAATAGCAAGAATGGGAACTTTAGGGGGACGTAGGACGCCCTTGACCATCTCACTGATGCAAAGAAAAGGAACCTGAGACCGAGGCAGTTCGTCCTTAACCCCCTCTTTGATGGTAGGGACAGGAATTGCAGACAGATGTCCCTGGGCCCTTTTTGGAGAACTTGGAAAGGGAGATGTGCGGCTTGTTCTTAAGGCCTTCCTTGGCGATAAGTACCAACAATGAGATGAGGTTATAGTGAATGATAGTTATGGTGATAGCTGTGCTTGAGGCGGCGTCTTGAAAGAAGACTATGGCGCTGGAGCTTGCAGACGAGAATTGGGGTCTGGTGCTTTTGAGGCGAGGAGCCAGAGAGGAGGTGTCGGCCTGAATCAAGAACAATGATTTTGCGAGGACTTAAAGCCCCTTTCTTTCTCATTGTAATTCTCGACTCAAACTTCAGAAAGCCGTCTTCACCAAGTCCAGATGGCTAATTGCTGCCAATTGGCTGATTCACAATTGAAAGAAACAAGAAATCAAACAGGTGTTCCTAATATTGTTCCTGGTAAGTCAATATGTCTGAATATGCTCGTCTATTGAATTAGCTATCGTGTATTGAAAGAACACAATAGCTGAAGAGTGTTGCCTTGCAACAAGGTAGGGATAGTTTCCTGCTCTCCCTGGTTTTCTCTGGGTACTTTTGCTCCTCCAGTCATCCAAGAACACACATTTGGTTAAGCGATTGCTCTCAGTTGTCCTCAGGTGCACAACATGCAATGCTGCCAGCACTGTGTATCTTTGTATTTCTGCTCAAATATCACCTGTCAAAGTGCAATATTTGGGCATAGTTGTTAGAAATCCTAGCAGCTGAAGTCTCCATCAAAGTGCTGCATCTTTTGCGTGTTTTGAACTAATTCCACTTAGTTACAACTGCTAAGCTCTAACAGGTCAACCACATTTTAGAAAGTGTATTTAGCATTAGGAACATAGATTAAGACCGAGCAAGAAACAAAGTTTGAAAAACGACCTCCCTATAGCCCACCAATTCCAGTAGATCCCCGCTTTCTGTTTTTCATTGCCATTCGAATTGTGTGAGGCCAAAACATGTTGGGGAAAACACAAACAGAGAATCAAATGGTATAACAAGTTAAAGAAGTTATGATTCATCTTTGCCGAGACATCTGGACCAGGGCAGCCGATGGGAAGGCGGGTGAGGACATAGAGCTTTGTACTAAACCCCGCTGTCAGGTCCTCGCGCAGGCGAGCAATGTCACATTTCGTTTCAGGACGTTTTGGAGAGCTCCAGTGCCCTTAAAGCTCTTTTATCTCAAGTACTGATTTAGAGATACAGCAATTACATACAAGTGGAAAACACATGGAGCAAACCATGAGCCCTCGCTGGAGCAGTAGCACTGGAAGACAGAGTGCACTGCGAAGTACACCGGCTTAATTAGGTAATTCACTGTGACAATCAATGTCTGCAAGGCCTTTAGTCTCAAACAGGAGTCTTGATCTAATAAAAGATGAGTAACTGCCAGGGAAATAAGATATTAGTATAAGATTTCATATGTTTTTGACTGATTTTAATCATTTTGAAGCAGAAAATGTCACAGTAAGACAACTTAAGACATGTGCTAGAAGGAGAATAATGGCAGCGAGTCAAGGACATTCTTAAAGCAAGCTGTCTGCTTTGGCAACATGTGATATCATCTCACCCCACTTGCAGTTTCAGTTTACACTGTAAAAGAAAAATAAAACTTTGTTGTTGTAAGAAGGCTTAAAAGTAAGATCGTGAACCCTGTGAGGAATTCTGTGTGCCCTCGCATGAGTGCAGATATAGACTGTCCTAACTAGAAAAGTGGCACAATTATGCAATAATGAAAACAATAAATCTGTAAATGTGTTTCTGTGAAACGTCCCCACAGAGCTGCAACCTACGTAGAGAAATTTGTTCATCTTAAGACTGTTTGCCTGAGCCAAGCCCCCAAACAAGGACGATAGGACTACTGACAGCACCAATCACAAAATGATGGATGAAATATTCCAAAGGGACAAAAGCATTTTGCCAAAAGCAAAAAAAAATATATAAAAATTGGTAGATTCACGTTAACATGAATGACCTAAGGTCCTTGGTGTTGCAAAAGCAACAATTACATCAGCAGTGAGCATTTCACATCTCACAGAGTTTCAGCAGCTTTTAAAGGTCGATGGAGCTCTTGTCCTGTGTTATTCTCAAAATGTGTCAACTTGATGACTGGCTTTATCATAAAGGATTTTGATTTATTACACCAAGTAAACTCAATGGAAGATCCAAAGATGTTTTCAAGGCAGACCTGACATATATTCTCTCCAGGGTACTCTGGGTCAGCTGTAGCGTGGCCTTCCTGCCTCACCTGTCTGGCAGACCTCTGAAGGGAGGTTTCAAGGAAACATCTGGACCATCTGTCCAAACTCTGATCTCCACAACCTATTTTGCAAGGCAGATTGTAGCCATTTCAGCTTTTTGCTGCTAAGCTTTTCATGTTAAGTTTATTCACAACCAATACATTTGGTCCAATTTACATGGAGCATTGTTGTTTGTCCCGTTGGTCTGGATCTGTTGTGGAGAGAGAGACTCTATAGGCACCCTTCTGTCAAAATTTAATCGGAGTTTGATGGATGAGTAATTAAAGACCCTAATTAATTGATTGCTATTAATCCCCCCCCCCCCCCCCCCCCACCCCCCCACCCCCCACCCCCCCATCCCCCACCCATCCCCCACTCCATCTGTTACGCCATCTGTTATTCCCGCTATGTGTTTTAAAAATAGTACAAGTATGAAAAAACATTGAGTTTTAAGAATAATACAATTAAAGTATGAAAAAACAATAAGTGTTAGATAATCTAGAATAATATAACATTATAGTATATTTAAATAGATTTGGGGTGTTGTAGTTACCTCCGGTTTTTCTCACTAAGCCATTTGGTGTTTGTGCGTGTGTGTCCGGCTCTCTCGTGCTGGGGGATTCTCTTGACCTGAGGGTCATCACAGATGGCCTGCAAGGAAACTCTATATCTCCGGAAAACAGATTTTCAAACCGTCATCGATTATCAGCTCGGAATCTGCGTGGGAAAAGGGTTCCTGCCAGCTGTCCGGCTCTCTCGTGCTGACTATGAGTTTGTGACATAATACCGGACAGGCCTCACCTGTCATCTGTGTGAGGCGTTGTTGTAGTTACCTCTGGTTTTAAACAGAAGTGTGAGGTGGGTTAAAAGCCCCTCAGGATGATGACCTCTGATCACCATACTGGTTGACTATCAGCTATCAGCTCTCAGGATCTGCAGCACTCCATCTGTGTGCCAGTGGCACATGTGACCACTTGTGAGCAAATGAAAAACACAGTACAATTAGAGCACAAAAAATAATAAGTGATCATCAGTATCAAGATTAATACATAGATTGTCACCTTTCCTAGATAAGTTTAGATTTATCCATGCCATCTGTGTATGTGTGTATGCGTGCGAGGTGTGTGTCGGCGTGTGGGGGTGTGTGCGTCCAGGCGCAATAATAAACACATACCTCTAAAGAAAACCTACAGTTTAACTGTTTTACTATATTATTTAGGGTAGCACGACTAGTCGGTGCTGACTATGAGTTTGTGATTTCCTTCATCGCTTAAATTTTAAACTCTTATAGATTTTCTTTTTCTGTAACACTTGCTAGTGTGAAACATTTCAGTAAATGTTCCTCATTTGTACACGTACTTCTGAAGAATATGTGACAGACAGTAAACAGGCCTACTCAAATTTAACTTATATCTTTCCGCAGTTAAAGAATTTGTCCAGACTTTTCCAGAATTTGGTCCAGCATCATTGTGAATGATTTTGTTCAATCTTTTTCTTGCTGTTGAATCAGCGCTGATCTTCCCACTGCTTCATGTTTTCTCCAAAATAGTAAATCTTGGTTTAAATACATTTAAACTCATAGATTTTTTTTCTGTAACAGTTGCTAGTGTAATACATGTCAGGAAATGTTCCTCATCTGTAAATGTATTTATGAACAATATCTGACAGGGACTAAACAGGCCACGGTCAGGTGGCTCTTATGTATCTTTCAGCTTTCCCTCCACCCATTATCTTACACACTTTAGTGTGTTCACTAACGAAACTAATCAGGCCTCGGTGAGGTTCCCTTGGATTTCTATTGATTTATTGAATGTGTAAATATTTATCATATAGTTTTTTTCTTTTCGTGTTTGTTGCACAAATTCAAATATATGCTGGCTATCAGCCAACAATTCAATCAGTGAATTTGTGTTTTTTCTTAAATACTCCCTCTCTCCGAGACTTACTTACATCTTCTGACAGCTAGCTTATAATAACTTATAATAACATTGACTAAGTTTGCTATTGGTACACTTTACCTAAAAATAAAAATTAAACATACTCACTACACAACCATGCTCCAAGAGTTGCTCACAAAATTGGTGAATTGTTTTGTTACCTTAAAAATGATCTGCAGCTTTTGTTCCTTGATGCTGTCTGTTCACTAACAGACCGTACGTCTCTTGTAATTGATAAGCTTATAAATGATCAATGCGAAGCATCAGTATGCGCTAAAGAAGATCATATCAGTCAGATTAAGTAAAATATCATTATACTCAAAATTATATTTCTCTGAAAGGTCTTTTTTTTCAGGGAGTTTAGACTGTATGAAAGGAATCAGTGAAATATACTATGAAATATTTTATCTGCTGCATCCCGATAATAAAACTTCAATTGTGAATTGAATGATTACATTGCATCTAGACACAAAAGAATCAACCGTTAATTAGTAATCATACTGACTAACAAGATCTGATCAAACAAGAAACCTGACTAGCTCAAGGGATTTCTCACATTGGAGAATAAACCGTCTGACTTTCTTTAGCCACTAAATTTAACCTTACCAAAGTTTTGCCTTGGAGTAAACAGGTACTGAGTTTGAAGCGGATCAGACGCCTTCAGCCATTTGCTAAAGCTAGACTCCGGCCTTCCTCACTGCAAAATAAAACATTAGACTTAAAAAAAAAGTTCAAGCGAACATCACTTAATTATCATCGACTTGTTGTATGTACTCATCTTAAACAAGTGGCAGGAACATTCGGATATAAAAAAAAGCTTTATAAGTTAATCTATTTAAGTTGAGTCCATGTAACAACTAAAATAAAATAAAAAGTGAACTATTTGAAAGAAGTGAGGATTTTGGGTGGTAAAAGTTGAACATTTTAACATGTCCAGACACCATTTCTGCTCAAGCAAACTAAAAGGTTTTAAACAGAACAACCATGTCAAATAATGAGACCGTGAATCTTTAATCTATGTAGAAAATATATTGCTGCTGCTGCTGTAAGCAGAAAATAAAAGAAGTTTTACGGAGAATAATATTTTGGATGAGTTTAAGAATATTGTTTGCCAAAATCACACGGTGTAACTACACTTTCTTTTATATGTTGCAGTAATTGAATCTTTTTGAGGCAATTGGTTTGCATAAATTAAAGTAAATACGACCTATTTTTCTGCTCCACATACTTAGCTAACAATGTGCCAGTTAGCTTCCCAGTCTGAACCTCTGGGCAATGTCTTGATTCAGTCAAATTTTCTATCTTGTATCTCCTGAACTCTGATATTTTGCTCGCTGGTCTTCATCGTGCTCTGAATGGAGTATCGGGTTTCTCTTACTTTAACCCGCCCAACTTGCACCTGATTGGCATGTTAGCCTTTTGATTCCCTCCCAGCGAGGCGGTGCTTCACAAAGCAAACTGTTTGTCAAACTGTTGATCTGCCTCATGGCTGTTTTAGAAGATATGGTGACTGAGTTTTAGAGAGTACTACCCAGCTCATCTCTTTTCCACAGTTTTTTTCCCACTTAGTTCCACTACTGCAGTGGATTTTATAGTCAATGTTTAAAGCCAGCACAGAGTCTAAAGCGATGGAGGAAATTTACGTCAATATGGAACCTGATGGACAAACCGCATCTAATCACACAGGTAAGAACAAAGTTACAGAGAAATCTAGCATGTAATGAATTCAATTTTGCTAAGGTTGAGGTTTTTGTTAAGGTTTGAGCAGCTTCTTTTTTTTCCTGCAGAGCTTTGACTGTCTAAACTGATTTACAGGAAAGAGGAGGAAACCTGGACCTGAGTCAGAGGAGCAGCAGGAGTCTCCATCCGGTTGGTGAAAAACCTGAACTGTCCCTTTAAATGGGTTTAAAATTGCTCCTTTAAGAACAATGAACATTTCCTGTTGATCTTAGACCCCCCGCTGCTGGGTAGAAAGTGAAGTTTAATCAC
Source organism: Xiphophorus maculatus (assembly GCF_002775205.1). Taxonomy (NCBI): domain Eukaryota; kingdom Metazoa; phylum Chordata; class Actinopteri; order Cyprinodontiformes; family Poeciliidae; genus Xiphophorus; species Xiphophorus maculatus. The sequence continues at coordinate 21,400,476 of NC_036452.1, read as the reverse complement.
TGTGATTCATTTCTCAAAATGTGCTTTGCTGCTGGTGAAAAACCTGCAGCTAGATTCATCTCAGTTCTGGGTCGGCTTACGGATCAGAACCGGATTAACTCATGTTGATCCGCCTCTCTGTGTTTAACAGAGTTAAAGAAGAAGACTGAGAGTGATGATGATGATGATGATGTTAAAACTGGTGAGTTTTTACTCCCGTGTCTTCAAACTGGGTTTTTCTGACATGTTATGTAAATAGACTTGTGATAATGAGTAAATAACTTCTACACACTATCAGAATCACTCAACACGGTTGTATTGTTTTATGAGGTCTCTCCTGATATCATTAATCTGACCTGCTGATGATCCGCTGCTCTTCATGTTTAACAGGGTTTGAATCTGATTCAGATTCTTCAGGTGATGAAACTCGAGCTGGTGAGTTTAATGAATCAACTTCACAGACAGAATCAAGTCAAAGTCTGTTTATTCAGAAACTCCCTGACTCTTCTTCTTCTTCTACAGACGATCCAGGAAGTTCTCAGTCTGAGAAGGTAACTATCACAGTAACCAACAGTAGAGGTTGCGCCAACTAGTCTTTGCTCTGCAATGACTTTTTATAGAGCTTGTTGACTAGTTACAATCATATGACTAAACTGATTTTCCCAAGAAAATGTAAGATGAACTTGGTGAGTTTGTCAGCTTGAGTTGTATAAAAATGTATATAATTTACCAAAGGGGTTCTGTAATAGGAGGTTTGCATGGCATGTAAAAAATAAAATAAAAAAATTCAGACAATATCCGAGTGTCAGACATGTTTTCACAACTTGTAGACTTCTCAATGCAGACTGTCACTTCCAGCTCTGACAGTAAACGTGTAGATATTGTAACGTAACCTGAGTTACAGGACTACCATAGGCTAGCATTCAGCGTTAGCTTTTGCTAATTGACAAATCATGTTCGTGCCAAACACCTAAACAAAACACTCGACATCATTATGTTCTTACATGGCCATCATCTGCGGATTAGAGATGAACAGTGGGAGCAGAACCTCCTTTTAGTCCCAGTCTTTACATAAATCCTGACATGTTCTGCTGGTAGGTTTCAGAGGAATCCTTCCTAAACTGACCTATGCAAACTGCAATTTTCTTAGGCAACGTCGCAGGGACATTGCCAAAGCAAAAATAAAAAGCATCCATGCAGCTCTGTTCTCCATCACCTGGCGAAAATGTATGTTTTTTTGAGCTACGGAGGGCATTTGATATACTGTGTTCCAGAGCACTGTATGACTTTGTAAAGTGACATTGCATCTATATTTTAGATATAAATTTACTGCAGAAAATGAAAGTCAAGTAGAAAATATGTCTAACCAATAATTGTCTGTTCTTTTTTCAGAAGGTTCCTGATTGGGTGAGTTGGACACTTAGGTTTTATTAGAAATATTCCATTTTGTTCCCGTGTTGGAATTTGCTTTGTGACTTTCTATCATTTCTCTGAACCTGTTTCCAGAGACAGAGCATCAAGCTGCTGAAGGAAAGTGGAGACACCAATGGAAAACCTGTAGCTGGAAAGGTTATGCAGAAATGTGCTCTGTGTACGTATGAAACCAAAAAGAAGCAGGAGAAGAAGTTCTTCCATCTGGCAGTCGCTGACGAGACCGATTGCATTAAAGTCATGGTATATGGAGAAGAACTATTTAATGAAGTTGAAAAGGGACGACTTTACCTTTTCATTAATGTGGAAGTGGATGTAGTGTATGGTGAGATGGTGATGAAGGTGACCAACCAGAGCAGAATCTCAAAGACCAACGGCATTAAAGTTCCCAAGACTCTGGAGCTGCAGAGTCCATTGTTTCCCATCGAGAAGATCCAATCCTTTAAGGAGAAAACAGCAGCGAGTGTTAAAGGAACTGTGATTGAGGTAAGTGATTACTGCTGATAGCAGATTCACAGCAAGAGATTTGTGGCTCTCTGTGTTTTATTATGCCGCACTGAAAACATTCGATCGTTTCAAGGATTGGTTTATAATCACTTTTTTTTGGTCCTCAGATTAAATGCCAGAAACTTGGTACCAAAGCAAATGCACACGAGTTCCAACTTGAAGATGAAACCGGTTCCATATGGATCAAGCTGTGGTGCAAAGAACAGCTGAGAGGAATGTCAGTGGGAGATGTGGTCAGAGTGACCAACCTGCGGACAAACCTTTACAATAAAATGGTGTCTCTGAGCTCCACCGACTTCACCAGAATTCATAAGGTACCGGTTATTATTCAGACTGCAGGAAATCCAGAGTGCAGAACGTTGCGTCTCTGTGTGACAGAGAACGTATAAATGTGAAGCGGAATTAAAATTATGCATCTTTATTTACTTTTTCCACATTCAAGATGAACGACTAATGAATGAATGAATATACTTTAAACAACATAAGACCTGGGTAGATGGGTGCCTGAAGCGACTGCCCTTTTGTTACATGAGAATAACAACATTATGAGGGGGGAAAATCTCACACGGATTCATTGGAACTGAATAAAAACGATGCTTTGTAGGTTACAGAATATTATAAAGATCATTCGGGAATCTAAACATGTCAACTAATTTTATTCAGATAATTCAAGTGTTTGGTTACATGTGTATTAATTCATTATGATCCTGTTTCCCTGTTTGTGTCCAGATGAAAGCTGCTGCTGTCCAGAGTGTCACCATGCAGATTGTAGGGATCATAGAAGCGGGAAAGGAGCAGTCTGAGCTGGACGTGCTGATCAACGACAAGTCCAGATCCTTCTTCATCCATTCTTCTCTCCTGGCTAAGGTTTTTGGTGTCAGTCTGGATGACGACTTCAAGGACAGACTTGTGAAGAAAATCCCGTTTTCAGCCAAAGGAGAAATAAAACAAAACAAAATCCAGACTCTTAAAGCTGCAAGAGCCACCAAAACTTAACAGAACCAGAGCTTTTAAAGCTGAACGTGCTGTGGCCATTTATGATAACACAATCGAGTCAGAAGTGCAAGCAAATAAACCACCTGTTACCACCCACAACCTGGAAATTTTGGTTTTTGGAACAAAGAAGGCCGCGACAGAATGAGTCTTTTAAGTTAAAATCCTAAATGAGCTATTGGTGGAGAAACAACTTACCGTTAGGGATGCTCCGATCAAGTTTTCTGCTGCCGATTCCGATACCGATCACCAATGAGACCAATCTTTACCGATCACCTGGATTGACTGTTAATTTTTTGTTTTAGATGTAAATGCTACCATCTGACAAAATTAAGAAATTATCCGGCAATAAATTTACCTAACTTAGGCATAAAAAAATGCTAAATTCATGCAGGCACAATACAGCAGCTATTCAATCAAAAGGGCAACTGAAAAAACCTCCAGTCAGTAAAATAATATTTAACAGTAAGGCTCTCAGTTCCATAAATTATTAGTCAAATAAATCTGCCTATATCAAATAATGACAAGTAATAAAGGATGCATTCATTCAAAGTCAAACGCAGGCTGCATCAAAATAAACAATCTTTCGTGAGTGCTGATTAATGCTGGCTCTGATTGGTTATTTGTTCTGCAGAACACAGGAGGAGATTTATTATTTTTTTCAGAGATTATCTGTCTTTTGTTAGGACAGTGAAAGTTTTAATACATATCTAAAATATTTTCTTTTTTTTTTTTAAGTTACGTGCCGCAGCTTTAAGCAGATTTCATTCATTCCAGAGTTCAATCAGCGAGATTATTCATTTTGTGGTGATCCTAGTCTAAGAAAGAAAGAAACAAAGAAAGAAAGCAGCAAATGTACATGTTGGTTCCCCTGAAAATACGGATAAATTCAGTCACTGTAGGGTTAAAGTAATTTGAAGAGGGAGAAGCGTATAAACAAGTCAATGACGAGTCAATGACATGATGCATTCTGCATTTTTTAACTCGGTTAACTTAACGTTTTGTTTTTTTTTACTGACTTTAATACATTTAAATCGCTACGTTGTTTGATAAGTAGAATGGAAATGACTTTTTTTGTAAACGGTCTTGTAAATTAGCGTTTTATAAATCAACTGAATTGAATTAAGAAATTTGACCATCGGATTGGACTGAAGAGAAATGATGAGCAATGTTTTATGGGTTTTATAAAGCAAAGATTGGTATTTTTGTAACATCAAAAGTTCATTTTGAGGCAAAACTAAGAAATTTATAAAAATTTCAAATGGCATTTTCCTACATACCGTTGCCTGGTGTTTTAACAGGTAAAGGTTGTCAAAAACTATGATCTTAAATTTTATTTACAAAGCAATTTTCAAAGATATAAGTCTTAATATTCTGTACAACATCATTCACAGGTTACAAATACTAAAAAAGTCAAGCATCAGAATCACTAAAAACTCATGACAAAAAAAACTTGTGACAACAATCTTGCTCCTGAATTTGGGTCAGAAAAATAAAGCTAGAGAAGCAAACTCTTTCACAATTTAGATTTACAGATTCATAGGAAAAGCTACGTTTTCAACAACTATATAGATTTAGAAAAACAAAAAAAACAAATTTTAGGCATAACTATTGTATTTTACCTGCCTCAGGGGCTTTGTTGGATCACTTTATGTAGCATGATTTAGTAGTAGCATCATGTAATATGATATTCACAGAGTGCAACATCAGTGTTTGGAATAAGTTTCGTATCTTTAATGGCAGGAAACATCATTTTTTACATCAGTGGGGTGTTAAAAGTCTTGTATCTAAACATCTTATGGGGAGGTTTTTATTGTTTCCTTATTTATTGTTTCCTTAAAACTGTTTAAGGAGTGTTGATTTCATCCAAAATTTTAAGAGATTATAAAGGATTTAAAGCTAAAAAACCCACAATGAAAATGTGCTACACGGCATGCATTTGAAGCTTTGACCCAACACAGGGCAGGCTGTATACTGCGATGGAGATATTTGTCTCTTTAAAGATCTGTTCCAGGATCTTTGACACCTTTGACCACTGCAGCTGGTCCAGGCCACAGCCAATTCTGAGGGAGGAGATACGAGACAAGCAAATTGATTAATTATTCCCAATAAAGAAGAAGATTTAAGGGTATTTATTATAGTCATTTATTCACAGTAGTTCCTACAAACCGGGGTATTGATATCCTATTGACACCATTTTCTAAGCAGTGAGATTTCATGTCTTCCAGACTCTGTCTTAGGTTGACATACGTGGGTTTCTGGCTGGCTTTTGTCTTTGTGATCTGAGACACATAATAGGAAAGATACAGTTACCAGATTAAATAATGAAACAGGTTTTGGTCCTATGCAGTATAATTGTGGTATGTTTACCAGATAGTAGATGAAACGTTGATCATGTGTCAGGACAGCACACTGCCCCGGCAGCTTCTCTATTAGGACATAAAAAAAATACAAAACAGGATATGATTTAGCACTTGCTGTTGAAATCAGACATTTGAATGAACTGCAAAAACATAAAACATTTTTTCCAAAACAAAGATTTTAGTAACTAGTCTGACTCACTCTGCTCCTTTAACTCTGAGACTCGACCAAACTTCTTCTTGAACATCGCCGCTATGCCTGCTCCCATGCGACAGTCTTCACTGATGCAGTGGGCCAAGGATTCATCGCGTGGACAGGAGAACAAATCTCCGGTGACATACTTTAATGTCCAGTTGGTTGATTGATAGAGTTTCTCAGTTTTACCCATGTTCATACTTTCTTAAGCGCAACTTGGAGAAAACTATAACCATAAAGTACCAAATTGGTAACGGCGCTTACTACAGCCCTGCTTATCCCCTCTACATGTGGCCCCACACTAGGCTCTGTCTGTTTATGCCTTAAAGCACCACCCACTTTGCAGAATTTTTTTCCAAATTTGTCCGGGGGTTGTTAGTCCCAGTAAACTACAAAAAGCTGGATTTTCTGTTTGCCTGAAAAATGAACTTTTGATGTTACAAAAATACCAATCTTTGCTTTATAAAACCCAAACCCATAAAACATTGCTCATCATTTCTCTTCAGTCCAATCCGATGGTCAAATTTCTTAATTCAATTCAGTTGATTTATAAAACGCTAATTTACAAGACCGTTTACAAAAAAAGTCATTTCCATTCTACTTATCAAACAACGTAGCGATTTAAATGTATTAAAGTCAGTAAAAAAACAAAACGTTAAGTTAACCGAGTTAAAAAATGCAGAATGCATCAAGTCATTGACTCGTCATTGACTTGTTTATACGCTTCTCCCTCTTCAAATTACTTTAACCCTACAGTGACTGAATTTATCCGTATTTTCAGGGGAACCAACATGTACATTTGCTGCTTTCTTTCTTTGTTTCTTTCTTTCATAGACTAGGATCACCACAAAATGAATAATCTCGCTGATTGAGCTCTGACATGAATAAAAAGTCATTCAGTTACTCATTCAGCTACTCAGAATCAGCACAACATTGACTCTTTCCATCTTTAAGATGACTAGAACAAACTCCTCACTGTTGAATCCATGGTGTTGGCATCACTTTATTACAAATGATAGTAAATAATTGGAAATATAATTTTACCAAGATATAACTTAATCCTCTATTACCGGACACAACTGGAACTCCATAAAGTTTCGTAGTAAAAGTCACATTAATACACAATCAGAACGCATCAACCGATTCTCCGCAAAAATACAAAAAAAAAAAACCAACCAAACAAAAAAAAAACGTTTGTTTATCACGTCAGAATTTTAACAAGAAAGAAAAACACAGAGTACAAGCGATAAAATTGTTGTGTTATTAGATGCAGGTCACAACAGTTGGAAGTGTACATTTCATCTTTAGGGTTTTATGTAACACCGTAAGCTACATTATTGTTGGTGAATAATATCACAGTGAACACAGATCCTAATCGTCCATCACTAGTGGATCTGCTCTTCTCTTCTTCCGCAGCCCTTGGATGAACAGGAACAACTGATGTTTGTTCGTTCTGTAGGACACAATTTCCCTTTAAGGAGAAAAAAATCAAAGTTTAGTTTGTTTTACATCGTTGTTTTTCAGCACACGCAAATGATAGAGCGCTTAATAAATTAAAATAAAAGTTGTTCATTTACATTATATTCATTTAGACCAAAAAGGAAAGTTATTAGTTATACTCTAGAATTCAGAGTAGAATTCAATTTTTAACGAGATCCAAATTTTTTAAAGTTTTTGACCAACCTTAAAGTGTCTTCAGCTCGTGGAGCCGTTTCAGTGAAGTTAGCGATCATGGAGGGAAACTCGCTGCTGCTGTTCTGCTCGGTCAGAATGTTGCTGATGTCAGAAAAATCTGCTGTCATGTGATGAGCTGCAGAAAAAAATTAACAAACATGTTTGCAAAAAGAAGTGGCAAGACCGTGTTTTCACTTAAGACTTACAAAATTGTTTCATGATTTTGGTTATGCCTGTAGAATTTAAACTGAGGTAACACTGAACAATGAATCGTTGGGTAAATAGTTTGAAAAAGAGAAGATATTAAAGACACGCTAACCTAAATGGCTGCAAATGCAACCATTGCTGGAAATGAATCAAACTCATGTGTAATGTTTCACCTCTCTGCAGCACTTTGAGTCACTAAGCTTTATTCTTTTTAAACCTTTGCTATTTGATCAGTTTGATTTTAGAAGGGGAACAATGACTTTTTTTTTTTATATATATAACAGAAACACAAAATCTAGTCTTTTTACATCTGTAAGATGACTAAAACAAGACTCACTGTGTACGCTGAGGGCGATGAGTTCAGCCAAAAGTAAAACATTCAGGATTCCCAAACAGACAGCCGCACGGAGGCAGAGCCTCTCTTTGGAGCTGCTCCAACCTTAACAAAAACCTCAACCTTAGCAAAATTGAATTCAATACATGCTAGATTTCTCTGTAACTTTGTTCTTACCTGTGTGATTAGATGCAGTTTTTCCAACAGGTTCCATATTGACGTAAATTTCCTCCATCGCTTCAGACTCTGTTGGCTTTAAACATTGACTATAAAATCCACAGCAGTAGTGGAACTAAGTGGGAAAAAACTGTGGAAAAGAGATGAGATGTCTGGTGTTCAACAAAACAAAAGGTAAACGTATTTTACCAAATAAAGAAATTCATGAACGCAGATTCATTATTAGTTTCTTAAATATCTTACACAATGTAAAATTCTTCAAGGTTTCAATAGTTTCATAAGTTCATATTTGCTGATTCGGTTCTGTATCGATGAATATTTATTTATCCTTTTTCTTCGTTTTCCTTCAGCTTGGTTAATCCTACTCATAATAAACACTTTACACTTTTCCATGGGTGAAAAAATAATTGACTCTTTCCATCTTTAAGATGACACAAAATTAAAAATTGTTTTAAATCACGGATAGAAGGATGAAAAAATACATCTGATGTTGCGATGTTCTTGCTTCATCTTGCTCCTGCGGATGGCTGTGTCCAAAAATATTTTACAGGTCTCATTACAGGTCTCATTCCATCCTGATAACTAGTCACAGCCTTGCTCTCGGTAAAAACAACTATCATCTTTGTATTTTGCTTTCTAAATCCTCTTTTAACCCTGTTTCTTGTCCAGTAGCAGAAACACTTACATTAAGAAACCACAGGTGTTGAACTGAAATCCTCCTTTAGTCCAGAAAATATAAAATACCTGAATTGCATTATTACAAAACTTCTATAACCGTTGGATCGAATAATTATGGAATTGTACTTATTTATTCATATTTTAAAGATATGTACTTTTAGGACAGCCATCTAGTAAAAACAAGCTGCATGAGCCGGCTAGTACTGTCTAAACCTCAGTCACCATATCTTCTAAAACAGCCATGAGGCAGATCAACAGTTTGACAAACAGTTTGCTTTGTGAAGCACCGCCTCGCTGGGAGGGAATCAAAAGGCTAACATGCCAATCAGGTGCAAGTTGGGCGGGTTAAAGTAAGAGAAACCAGATACTGCATTCAAAGCACGCTGAAGACCAGCAAGCAAAATATCAGAGTTCAGGAGATACAGGATAGACAATTTGACTGAATCAAGACATTGCCCAGAAGTTCAGACTGGGAAGCTAACTGGCACATTGCTAACTAAGTATGTGGAGCAGGAAAATAGACCGTATTTACTTTAATTTATGCAACCAATTGCCTGAAAAAGATTCAATTACTGCAACATATAAAAGACAAGTGTAGTTACACCGTGTGATTTTGGCAAACAATATTCTTAAACTCATCCAGAATATTATTCTCCGTAAAACTTCTTTTATTTTCTGCTTACAGCAGCAGCAGCAATATATTTGCTACATAGATTAAAGATTCACGGTCTCATCATTTGACATGGTTGTTCTGTTTAAAACCTTTTGGTTTGCTTGAGCAGAAATGGTGTCTGGACATGTTAAAATGTTCAACTTTTACCACCCAAAATCCTCACTACTTTCAAATAGTTCACTTTTTATTTGATTTTAGTTGTTACATGGACTCAACTTAAATAGATTAACTTATAAAGCTTTTTTTCTTATATCCAAATGTTCCTGCCACTTGTTTAAGATGAGTACATACAACAAGTCGATGATAATTAAGTGATGTTTGCTTGAACTTTTTGTTTAAGTCTAATGTTTTATTTTACAGTGAGGAAGGCCGGAGTCTAGCTTTAGCAGATGGCTGAAGGCGTCTGATCCGCTTCAAACTCAGTACCTGTTTACTCCAAGGCAAAACTTTGGTAAGGTTAAATTTAGTGGCTAAAGAAAGTCAGACGGTTTATTCTCCAATGTGAGAAATCCCTTGAGGTTGTCAAGTTTCTTGTTTGATCAGATCTTGTTAGTCAGTATGATTACTAATTATCGGTTGATTCTTTTGTATCTAGATGCAACGTAATCATTCAATTCACAATTTAAGTTTTATTATCGGGATGCAGCAGATAAAATATTTCATAGTATATATCACTGATTCCTTTCATACAGTCTAAACTCCCTGAAAAATAGACCTTTCAGAGAAATATAATTTTGATTGCTTTGAGTATAATGATATTTTACTTAATCTGACTGATATGATCTTCTTTAGCGCATACTGATGCTTCACATTGATCATTTATAAGCTTATCAATTACAAGAGGTGTTGAACTGTCTGTTAGAGAACATTAGTGAACAGACAGCATCAAGGAACAAAAGCTGCAGATCATTTTTAAGGTAACAAAACAATTCACCATGTTATGAGCAACTCTTGGAGCATGGTTGTGTAGTGAGTATGTTTAAGTTTTAATTTTAGGTAAAGTGTACCAATAGCAAACTTAGTCAATGTTATTATAAGTGGGGCTAGTTGTCAGAAGATGTAAGTAAGTCTCGGTGAGACGGAGTATTTAAGAAAAAAACACTGATTTAATTGTTGGTTGATAGCCGGCATATATTTAAATTTGTGCAACAAACACCAAAAGAATAAATACTATATAAAAAAAACCGGAATGGCTATTCAGTTTGATAAATAAATCAATATATTATATTGAATAAATCAATATAAATCCAAGGGCACACATTAAAACATCAAATCTAAATAAATAATATGAATTATATTAATTATTTTAATACAGACTGATGGTTCACGTTGATCATTTAAAAGTTTTAATAATGAAAAATTAAAAAAATTAGAGGTGTACTATATTTCGTTAGTGAACACACTAAAGTGTGTAAGATAATGGGTGGAGGGAAAGCTGAAAGATACATAAGAGCCACCTGACCGTGGCCTGTTTAGTCCCTGTCAGATATTGTTCATAAATACATTTACAGATGAGGAACATTTCCTGACATGTATTACACTAGCAACTGTTACAGAAAAAAAATCTATGAGTTTAAATGTATTTAAACCAAGATTTACTATTTTGGAGAAAACATGAAGCAGTGGGAAGATCAGCGCTGATTCAACAGCAAGAAAAAGATTGAACAAAATCATTCACAATGATGCTGGACCAAATTCTGGAAAAGTCTGGACAAATTCTTTAACTGCGGAAAGATATAAGTTAAATTTGAGTAGGCCTGTTTACTGTCTGTCACATATTCTTCAGAAGTACGTGTACAAATGAGGAACATTTACTGAAATGTTTCACACTAGCAAGTGTTACAGAAAAAGAAAATCTATAAGAGTTTAAAATTTAAGCGATGAAGGAAATCACAAACTCATAGTCAGCACCGACTAGTCGTGCTACCCTAAATAATATAGTAAAACAGTTAAACTGTAGGTTTTCTTTAGAGGTATGTGTTTATTATTGCGCCTGGACGCACACACCCCCACACGCCGACACACACCTCGCACGCATACACACATACACAGATGGCATGGATAAATCTAAACTTATCTAGGAAAGGTGACAATCTATGTATTAATCTTGATACTGATGATCACTTATTATTTTTTGTGCTCTAATTGTACTGTGTTTTTCATTTGCTCACAAGTGGTCACATGTGCCACTGGCACACAGATGGAGTGCTGCAGATCCTGAGAGCTGATAGCTGATAGTCAACCAGTATGGTGATCAGAGGTCATCATCCTGAGGGGCTTTTAACCCACCTCACACTTCTGTTTAAAACCAGAGGTAACTACAACAACGCCTCACACAGATGACAGGTGAGGCCTGTCCGGTATTATGTCACAAACTCATAGTCAGCACGAGAGAGCCGGACAGCTGGCAGGAACCCTTTTCCCGCGCAGATTCCGAGCTGATAATCGATGACGGTTTGAAAATCTGTTTTCCGGAGATATAGAGTTTCCTTGCAGGCCATCTGTGATGACCCTCAGGTCAAGAGAATCCCCCAGCACGAGAGAGCCGGACACACACGCACAAACACCAAATGGCTTAGTGAGAAAAACCGGAGGTAACTACAACACCCCAAATCTATTTAAATATACTATAATGTTATATTATTCTAGATTATCTAACACTTATTGTTTTTTCATACTTTAATTGTATTATTCTTAAAACTCAATGTTTTTTCATACTTGTACTATTTTTAAAACACATAGCGGGAATAACAGATGGCGTAACAGATGGAGTGGGGGATGGGTGGGGGATGGGGGGGTGGGGGGTGGGGGGGTGGGGGGGGGGGGGGGGATTAATAGCAATCAATTAATTAGGGTCTTTAATTACTCATCCATCAAACTCCGATTAAATTTTGACAGAAGGGTGCCTATAGAGTCTCTCTGTGGAGGTGTGACTACACTCAAGCGAATCTAAACAACAGGACTGAGACTCACTTGCAGCCGAATTTGCCGATGCCATCCCAAAATTGATATTACATCATAAAACCCGCATTGTCTGAGTAGCTCTTGACATTCAAAATGCGAAATAATCACAGAAGAAGTGGAGCAAGCAGGACTTCCAAACTTTGCTTATTCCGGGTCTGGGCTTTATTTGACTCCTCCCCCTGTGCCCTCTGTCTTCTCTGTCAGTGATCGTCACCCTCAAGGCTTTGATTACAAATTATAGTTCACTTGCTAAAAAACACAATTTGAATGCAAACTATACCAAATCATAAAGTAAAGTCTGCTTTTAGTCTGTACAAAATCAGCAGACCAAAGATGTAAATACTATTCATGCTCTGTATCTTGTAGCCTCAGGTAAGCGTGGTAATGAAGACAGATTGGTAAAGTGAATGCTTTTCCTTTAGGCACAATTTTTCATTTAAAAAAAATAAATAAATTCTGTCCAAAAACACATTAAGGTACATGACATGGAACATAGAGTACTTACCAAACATAGATGGCATTTCCATACAATAAAAGACACAGCAGCACCAACAACAGAAGCGATACCATGTGAAACCAATTTTTTTTAAAACTCACATTTTTCAAAATAAAATTGCTGTGTTAGGATGTACGTATCGAAATAATAATTGTATTTCACAAAACTGCAATAGAAACACTTGTTTTCGCATCACACGAGTCACATGATCCAAGATGTTACTACTGGCAAAAACTACAACAAAGACGACAGGAAGTGGTGGGGGAATGACGGGGCTTTTTTTCCAGACAATGTGTAGCTGGTTCCACCAGAACTCTCACAGCATCATACAGTTCATAAAAAGCTGTATTATCATTCCAACATGTTCAATCCTTAACTCTTCTGCAAAATGACTGATTAGAATTTCCCCAAAATGCCGCATACATAGCCGCGCCCAAGTATGAGGGGTTTGTCGCTCCAACGCCTGAATAAGACGCCGACGTCCCCTCTGATGGCCGACAGTGCTAGTGTCATGGCTGAATTTTGAATATATTTCACGTAACTGTTTACGTTTTTCGCTGCCATGATTTTTAATGACTTATCATGTGAACTAGCTTAGTCACAGTTCATTTCATGTCTTATCTAATGAAAACAATTCGGCAGAATGGCGACAAAGATTTACACACAGTTGTAATGGAATCGCAACTATAGTCTCCTTCCCTTCATCTTTCTCTCCTTTTTCACGTCTGCTTCTCATAAATTGTGTTTTGCCTGTAACGAAATCTCAGTAAACCGTCAGTGATCTCTGTAGGGCCACTGTTCTTTCACGGTGCCCAGCCAGGGCACTGGTACAACATAAAGTGATTAGAAACTTTACTGTCGGTTTAATTTCCAAAGGGCAACCCTTTCCTCTGCCCAACCACCAGTACCACTCCCACCTCTCACATTAAACTGGAACTCCACTCTCAGACCCAGCCCAGATCTGTTTCTCCATTCCCACTCCTGAACCAAGCCGTAGAGTATCCAAACCCCATGCACAGACCAGGCCCCGGGGTGGGCCCGCCGCTCGCCGGCATCTGGACTCAATCTGGGGTGTTTGTCGTCGGGAATTGAATCAAATTAAAAAGTTTAATATTTAATGCGACACCAAATGGAAGCAGAGAGGGGAAAGAGGGCTTGTGGTCAGTACTAATATCCCTTCTTCAAGAGTCGTGATGCATTCCTGGACGGAGAGTTGCTGGAAATATGCACACATGCATCTGCAAACGTCCACATGAGCACTGGCACTGGCAAACCCAATAAACACGCGGGCGAAGCGCTCAAAGGAGGAGACGGAGCGACGGAGCACGTTGAGTCGGAAGAAGGCGAGCAGAAGAGACGGTCTGTCAATCACACCCGGAGAGCTCGGAAAAACTGTATCTGCTAGAATTCGAGAAGCTATGAGCCATTTCTTGTTACACGTGACTCAAAAGACGGCAAAGTTTTGTGATTAATGCCAGTGCTTTACTTTTATTGATAATGGCACCACAGCATATTGAGCGTGGGTCATTCTGTGGCTTGTTTAAACAGCCCCACTTCACAGACTTCAAATATTTAGTGGCAAAATGCGCAATGATTGATCTAAACGCAGCCAACTCTGGTCTACCATTGGATGATGACTTAGAAGACGTGGAAAAAAACGGGAGCTAAGGATTTTAGAAGTAGGAGTCTGTTAAAATGTTATAAGATTTACCTCAGCAGATAAATGTATTGCTGTGTCCATTAGCTGTAATAGAAGATAAAGCTTAGCACCAGAGCTTTATTTGGTAGTAACATAAAGCTCTTATATTTATCTTAGTAAAGATAAAATATTAAACTGGTACAGATAAGCTAGTACAAGTTTATCTAGTACTGGCCAGATAAGCTACTGGCTACAACAAGTAGTGTACTAGCCAGTAGCTAGTACACTACTTGTTATAAGGGGCTAAACCCTTTGTGAACTTCTACAATCTTAGAACAACTTAAATCCCAAAAATGTCATTTTAATTTATGCAAACTTTGTTTTTTTATGAACATCTAAAGTCTTGTTGCTTTTGAGTTAGGCAGGTTTGTTAACACAAAAGCTGCTGATTATTTGCATAGGAAATGGAGAGAGAGAGAGATTTTTAGCAGGTAACAGGAAGGCTAAACAGGTTACAGCAAAGTTGTCTTATTTCAAGCATGGAAATCCCTGCATGCCAGCGCAACATACTAAATTTGACAATATGGACAACTTTTCTCAGTGTTAAAGGATTTCAATTCTGTAGAATATTAACTTGGGGGCTCTGAATACAGCATTTCTTTTTTCCAGCATGCATTTTACCCATTAGCATAAGATGCCTTTCTGGTTGTAGATTCCTCCTCTGCAGCTGCGTACATCCAACACCACATCTACAACTCTGCATGGCTGTTTAATCAGGCAAGTGAAAACACCTGTGTTTACGCACAGTGACGGCCGCTGAGCTTTGGTTTCTGCAGGGTTTTTCCAGCTGCGCAGCTTAAAGTTGAGTTTGTTTGGTTGTCAACAAAATATCTCCAGACTTTCACTTGTCTTTTTTATTTATTTATTTTTTGCTCCAGTACATGGATACACACGCCTTCTCTTTCATGTTTAGTGAACTTTTCAACAATTCCGTTGCTAAATGTTAATATAATATTAATGAATGTGTTGAACGTGATTCCTACTCTTTATAGATAACAAATCAGCCCAACTAATTTATGGGATCAGGGATTCTGTAGCTGTTTAAGGCCACAGGTGGCATCCAGCATCCAGACATGGAGACTGGTGAATTCCAGCAAGCTATTATGCCAGCACCGAGCTATGGAGGAGTGTTCTTTAGAGTGATGAATCATGCTGCTCTGTCTGGCAAACCAGAGGGTGAATCTGGGTTTAGCAGTAGGCAGGAGAACCACACTTTGCCTGACTGCACTTTGAGTGTAAACCTTTTGGAACGGACCAGATAATGGGATGCGACAGTTCTTCACAGCTTCGTTTAAGTTAGTTGAAATTTTGTACTTCAAACTTTTAGGAACAGTTTTGGGGATGACCCCTTCCTGCTCTAAAATGACTGCGTGTCATTGTTCAGCGAAAGGCCAATAAAGACATAGAAAAGCGAGGTTTGGTGTAAAAGAACTTGTCTGGGATGTAGAAAATCCTGACTCTTCATATGAAAAGACAACTTTGGCTCCTCTCTTTTTCTTGACCCTTTTCTGCTCAGCTCTCACTCTCAGCAGCTCCGCAGTAATGGAGCTTACCAGAGGGGCCGCGTTTCATTGGCTGATGCCCATTCTATTTTTAGCACGACTGCCAAGTGCGTGGCCGTCTCACAAACACATACTTCCCGTTAGCTAAGTACAGCATAATAGCAGCACTGATACAACTTCTACACCTAGAAGCCTGTCTGCTACACAGTCTTACGTTAGCTAAACAGATCAATATGCAATGTGTCTGTATCTGACATACACTAAAGATTTTATTTGAGCAGAAAAGGATTTGGACTAAGCTATTACTCGTGTTAGCCACTCTAGCACCAAGTACAGTATATCAGGCCTAGACACACTCAAACATTTGCTAACAAACCACAGGAATCACCCACTGATTTCAAAAGTAACCTACAAAACGATGAATGCCCGACTTACCCAGCCTTGCAAGAACAATAGGCATCAGTGATCTTGTCCACAGCCATATTGATGTAGAGGATGTGTGGATCTGCCGTTTCCCTCATTGAGCGAAAGCATTTTGCTGTGACGTGCACAATGTTGGAGGCATCGCGTGGCTCAAACATCTTGATCTCATCCAAAAAAGATGACATGAACTTGTTAGTTCCTCTGTCCATTGTAGTAGCTGATATATTGTGAAAATCCGGTAGAAATGATGCACTAATCGAGTCAGAAATACACTGCAGAGAATCAGTCGAAGTGGAAGACGCCATGTTTACATAGAAACAACGCGCCGCGAGGCTTTGTTTGTGAGACTTGAGGCCACGTGGGACTTTCTAGGTCGGTTGTGGGCGGAGCTTGGTAAGGTCCATAGAAGTGAAAAGTTTGATTAAAATATTATACAAAAGTAAGAATGCCCACTTTCCTAGCCAAATGAATACATAAAATAAAGCAAGTAAATGACTTCTCATATAGGGGACAGTGAATGCAAAAGGATCTATCATACAGATAGTCACGGGCTACCGAGCCGGCTCTCCTCTCTGAAAAGAGCTGAACGTCTCATCACTATTTCTAATAAAGTTGAGTCGAAACTACTAACTAGGCCTTCTTGTCCAACATCAGTGTCTGACCTCACAAATGGTAAAAAAAAAACAACCAAAAAACATAAACTCACTTTTAAACCTTCCCAGAAGAGTGGACGCTGTTATAGCAAGGAAGATCAAAAATTATTATATGTAATTCAAGTGGGATGTTGCACATTAAATTGTCTTTAAGGAGAGGTAACGTAATAATTTTGCCAAAACGGTTTAGACGTTTCAACGACTTTGATGAAGTTTTTCCTTTCGTACACATTTGCTGACATCGTGGTTTTTATGTCTATCATATTTGTGACACATGACGGATCAAAGGCTCAGGAGTTATGTAAGCTGTCGACACGAATAACAACGCAGCTAAGCAGATATGTAGACAAGGTTGTTTTTTTTTGCACAATTTTCATGCCAGCTGTGATAGAAAATGTTAATGTAACACATGTGCAGCGTGATTAAACTGGCTGATTGTCCATGTGTGCATGTGATTAACAGTAATGAGGATTGATTTCAGATCATAAGACCACCCTGACGGCAACAAACAACTGGGCACCACCTGGTTGGCTTTCTCGGCGTTGAGCGCGCACAGACACAGATTCCGTATCGCTCATCATCATAAAGACGTTTTGACATCATTGCGCCCCCTCCCTCGCCCCCGACCCCAGCAGCGACGTCGACCTGCGACGTCTCCCGCAGTGCGGCCTGTCAGCGGCCCAACCATCTTCCACCGACGGTTAAAAAAAAAAAACCTCCACCAAATCGTAAGCACATGCGCCACTATCTGACTGTCAGGACGAAACCACATCAAGCGGTGAGAAATCTATTAACGTTGGTGTTGGGAAGGAGGCAATGAAAGCGAAATAAACAAATACAGGCGTCCGATTTATTAAGAACAGATCAGAAGAGCCTTGCTGCGATATTAACGGAACGATCCGATGATGAAATTAGTTGAAATCTTAGACGAAGAGCAGACATGCAGTAAGCATTCACACCCACAAACTTCAATGACTTTCACTGGGTTTTGATCAGATATGAAAATATGAATTTGTGAAAAGCTGAAGCTCGTTCAAGTCAGACTTTGAAAGTCTTGTCACAGATTATCAATTGGTTTTAGGACTGGACTTTGACTGGGTCATTCCGTCACATAAATCTGATTCGTCCTAAACCAGCGGTGGGACTTCAGTTAAAAGTTTAAAAATGAGTTAATTGCAGGGTTTGTAATTATTTATTTATGTATGAACTGTATATTGACAAAATAATTTTAACTCAAAACCATTTTTGCTGCTAATTTATTGAATAAATAGACGTGAGCTCAACAATTGTTTTAGTCTCTTATCAGCGTCGACCGTCAGATTGGTGAAAAGAGATATTATACCCATTCTGAAATCCATCTTTAGAAATGCGGACGCTAACATTAGCGTTGCGGACATCTGTGCTGCAGAAACATGTTTAGCATTAAAATGCTATTTTAGCCTTGATGAGCTTCTCTGACAGGCTAACTTCAACACAAGTCTTTCCCAGCATCCAATCAGATTGCTTCTTTTAAGCAAACACCAACGGAAGCAGCTTCATCACCTGTGCGTCAGATTGACGGTTGTACGGGAAAAAAAACGCGCTCCGGCCGGAACCCTTGCGTTTCAAAGAATGCGATTAATCGCGTTCAAATTTTTTACATGTTAAAATCTGTCATTAATTAATCAAAATGAATGTGTCAAAGTTCGAGTCCTGATAAAAATCATTCTGTCGTAGCTCTGCCTATATGTTGAAAGTCTAACTACCCTCCTAAAGCAACTTTTTTTGTTGTTGTTGTTGCTGATAAACGGTCTAAATATTAACAATAGTAATAATTTTTGTGCAAATTGTGACATTTTTGTGTAAATTTGTTTAGTCTTGCCTAAAACTTGTCACAGCTCTGCCTTCCTTCAGTGGAAGGAACGGCGTCTAAGAACCGCGGTAGGTTCCAGCGGTACGTCACAGATCCGCCTTCTGACATAAAACCATCTCATTGTAGGTTCGGTTGCTCCAAACATCTTGGTGAAATACGTTGAAGGTCATAATTATAGCGTGAAGAAATGTTTGTAACAAGTCTGTTTCCAATGCAGCCGGCGACACAGTTATTGTTACGTTGCATCAAACTAGCCCTCGGTTTAAATCCAATTCTTTGTGGAGGCTACAAGCTCTCTCTGTTATCTTTTGGTATTTGGTTATCTTCCCACTGTCCAGTCTGTGTGACCAGAAAGAAATCCATATATGTTCAGTCCATTTACCAGTGGTAGTTTGTCTCCTGCGTCTCTGTGCTGTACTTTTGATGGGCTGCTGACTTGTGTTGGGTGTACCCAGCCTCTTGACCGCCGGAGACGGCCTTCAACCCACCAACATCGCAGGAAACCAGCGGATGGACATATAATTTACCATCAAGGTGGCGAGAAATTCACATGCTGATGCAAACGGTCTGGATTTATGGTCTTGTTAACAAGCCGCACTCCCTCGCTAGATATGGTTTTCTTGCTTTTTCCTCGTAATTTTCCTCACACGTCTTGATCCCCTTGATTGCCACATTTTCAGTTCAGCAAACCGGCCAAAGCACTCAGAACGCTGCGGGGAAATGCCAGGCTGACCACCAACCTTCTACTCAGCAAACGACCTCCTACGAACACGTCGGTTCAGATCGAGACTTTTCTACTTGGCCAATTTGTTAGAGCAAAACAAGACAGGATCTAATGAGGGCATGCAAAGAAATAAAGGTCAGAAGGAAAAAATCCAGTAATGAAAACAAAAACAAAAAAAATCTGACATCTCAGTGCTAATGTTTTAGCTTCAGTATTTAGGTCTGGCATCCAGGCATTTTCCAGCGTTTTCTTTCTTTCTTTTTGTCCACACTCGGAAATACTGATCACTAAAAGTTCCACGGTGAGGAATTGTTCACATTTACCAATGTGGAGTGACTAAAGGAACTGCCACTGCGTTTTACTGGTTTCCTTTTAGACTCGGTTTCTTCGACGGCAACGCGACGTCGGTAACCGGAGGCGAGCGTCAACTTCACTTCCTACTGTTTACGTTGGAGCGCGAGGGCCCCCGCTCCGCGGACTTTTACTGCCGCCGTTATGGCAGAAACAATAAAACGATGGAAAATATTCCAACATGAGTGTGTGCAATAAAACGATTTGTGTGTACATGCACATAAAAAAAAAAAATTAAAAAAAAGCGTGCGTGCGTGCGCGTGTGTGCTCACGTGTTGTCTGCAGGCGTGTGCGTAGGCGTTCGGTATGCCTGCCAGTCTGGGGCTCTCCTGGCAAAGAGGGCTTCCCAATGCAGCATCAGAGGTGACGAGGTGCGAGGGCGTATACACACACACACACACACACACACACACGGGCGCGCGCGCGCGCGCACGCACACAAACCGAGGGTTTTCCTCAGTCTCGTGCCAAAACGGAGAGGGAGAGAAAAAGACCGGTGTTGGGTGCTGGGAAAAAAGCAGCTTTAAAATCATGAGGGCTTTTTCCACTGGCACGTTCCCACGTTTGGGAAACGCAACAGAAGTGACAGGTTAGTAGGTTTGCTGTAAATTCAGCTCACACACACACACACACACACACGTGCACAGAAAACACAAACAAACGAGAAAAAAAACTAAAAGGAAGAACGATATGCTCAGCGTACACACACTGTAGGAAACTAAACACAAAATCTGCAGAGAAAAATGAAAAGTCCTCCAACTTCCCCACGTTTTTGTCGCTGAAGTCAATTTTATTGGGATTTTATCTGTGATTTGGTTTTTACTTTCTCCTTTTTCTTTTAAAAATCTTAAAACTGAATTTGACGTCAGCTTTGCTAAACTAAAAACGAGGTTTTAGGTTTTTTTTTAACTGAAAACTAAAATTTTGTTTTTCGTCTTTAAAACTACGTTTAAATTGGAGCGGGCAATACGAACTCAGAGTTTCATTGCGATATTTTGTGGCGCTGTTGTGATAACTAAAGATTATGATTTTTAAAAATAAAGTAGGTCGCTTATTTTTTTTAGGTCGCCGTATGACTGCGACTGAACGGCCCAGCATTCATATCAACATTGTTTTTGAAAAATATTCCCATTGGTAACAGGCTTCTCCAACGTTCCTCTCGCTTAATCATATTTTTGAATTTGCGGATATTTACTGATATTTTTAATTTATAGAAATTTGATTCTCGTCATTTTACTGCCATTTTTTTTGTCATTTTTTTTTATTTTATGGGCTCTTGCTAGAACTATTGTTTTTTTCTCATTGATTCTCTTCATCTCTCTGTCTCTCTTGTTTTTTTGACATTTCTTTTCCAGCACATCAGAGCGTTGCACGAAACCTGCTTCGTGAAACAAGTTGACTCGACCCGACACCGAAACAGCATTTAAACTCGACCAGCAATGCAACATTGTTTTTTTTTTTGTGACCGATGACGTCTTGGCAACACCGTGCCAACTCTACGCCATCTTCTCTGTTTTGGATGTAACTTGGTGGCAGGATGTCAGCTCTTTCGAAAATACATTTTATTTTTAGTGGAAGCCATAAAAATATTGTGAACATTCAACCGTCATGTGGACACGGCCTAAAATTTAGCTAAAATTAAAGGAAAAAGTGAAATTCACACTAAACCACCACAGCGTCACTATATTTAACTGTAGATGAAGAGCTTTTTTTTATTTTTTTATGTGTTCCTACCAGCGTGTGTAACTTGTTTCTGCAGCCAGAGATCAGAGATAAATGACAAAGGAGTTGCGTTTGTAGATCTAAAAAGAATGAACGCAATTATTCCTCGAGTTCTTTTTGCGGTGGGCGGAGGTTTGCATTTTACAACTTTAGCTTCTTGCTCTAAAAGGGCTGTAAACATCCTTGCTTGGTTGTGTATTTTGAATCGTTCCCTTCCCATTACCTTACCCATTTTCCCTTATTAAGACCCAGACCGAAAATTGCGGCTTTGCTCATAAAGCATCGACACAAGTAGCTCACTCTGGTGACGTCTTTCTCTGCCTCCGGTGAAAGGTTTCCCTACAAATCAAACACAATTAATCCATAAAAATCGGAACATTTTGTTTTGATGTCCAGAGTAGAGGAGGGTCACATGTGCAAAGCCAGCAGCGAGTGGTCACAGAGACTGTGGCCCCATCCATCCATCCATCCATCCATCCAGGGCGTAAAGCAGTCAAATCCACGACAACGCCGCAAGGTGATCGACGGCAGGAGACGTGACTCACCTTTACCGCGCGGCTCGTCAAACACGAGCTAAAGTTTTACAGGAAACCGACCAGAGTCTATATTAAGCTTTTCATATGTTACAGATCGTGAAAGAAAATGGGTCAGGGGAGGGCAAAAGCATGAGAGCGCTAGTGAACAAATGGACGGCGTGATGTCAAATGGACTTTTTTGAGCTTCACATCGTGTTATAATGTTATCCCCTCGTCAAAAACAAAACCTGGAGTGTTGCTTTGATTCTTTCACGCTTGTCTTGAGAAATGTTTTAATCTCCATGGCAACCATTCAGCTGCGCAAAACATCTGGGTGGGCCGAGACCGCCTTTGAGGATGAAGCTGCAGCTTCCAAGCAACTTTCCCACTGGGCTCCTTTAGACTAGCCAGCAGCAATTAGCAAACACCTGGTGGAACTGCTCATTTTAGGAGCTGCTTCTCAGCAAAAAACGTAGTTAAAGGGTTAATAGAGGAGCCATGTTGAGATGACTTGCTGAGGGCAGAGCTTCAGAGAGAGCAGGAGCTCTTAAAGAGACAAAGGCCGAATTTCAAGACGTTAAATTCCTAAGTCAAATTAATTTTAAGTTATGTTTGATATATTTAGCCTTTTTAAAACAACTGAAGTTAACATAGTTATGTGATTATGCTATAAAAAACTTCTATGGGGCTGGAAAACAAAAATATTCTAGCAAACTTTACACTTTTCAAGCTCAGAAATGTTCTTGTTTATTGTAGAAGATTAGACTCAAAATTTCTTAATCAGGAATTTCTTACCTTTTTTGGTAGCTCCAATTTCCCAAATACACCGTCATACTTTTCAGTACAACCCAAGCCATGTAATATTTTCCTGTTTTGGATGGAGAACATTTTATTCTCCTTCATTCTCCCATGTGAATTTCTCAATGATTCTCCAAAGTCAAATGACTTCGACTGCTCACATGTCCTCCATGAAACCAACTTAAAATCGCCTCTTCATCTAAATAATTGGGGCTCATAAAAACTCAATTTAAAAATGTGAATATTTAGGCAAATCGAGATTGCTTTGTTACCCAACGTTTGTGTGTTTGAATTGTCGCAGCTTGATCGGCGTTTGCCGGTTACGGGATGTGAAATCCTTTGGGATGGAGGGGAATAAATTGCCGTGAGACGCCGAGGATTGAGCGGCGCGTATGAGTCATCCCGCTTTCTCCCCTCAGTCATTATTCTGTCAGAGACGTTTCACTCGAAACCCTTGCAGATTCTCGACGTAATCCAGACTCTGCCTCTGCCACGAGTTAATACGTTACTAATTGCAGTCTGCGCCCTCTGTGCGGACGGCGCAGGTCGCAGACAGGGTTGGATACGCGACACTGTGTCCGGCAGCGGCTACTGTACTCAACGTCTGTCCTGGTGAAAGGAAATGGCTTTCAGATTCTGGATTTGACAGCTTCATTTAGCATAAATGGAAGCTGCACTGAAAGTAGTTCTTTCAGACGCCTAATAACCTGAACCATTTGGATGTGTGGCGTAATTTCTTTGTTTCGATTGAAAATCTTCTTGGCAGAATGAAAGAGCCTTTTGTACTCCAAAAATATCTAGGTTAGTTGAATTTCTGCTCGTTTTTATGCTGCAATAATCATAACCACCAGTGTATTTTATGGGCATTTTATGTAATAGACAAACAAATTGTAGTGATTAACTGTAATGTGGGAGAAATACATATGGTTTTATATATATTTTTTTTTTATATAAAAAATCTTAACATTGTGATCTTGTATTAAGGGGCACCATAGGGTTGGACAATAATATATAATGTGACAAATGTGATCAATATCAATAGTTAATACATCCGATGAAATATTCAATAATCTCATTGAATTATGATTCAGAACTGCACAGCATTCTGGGGAATGTAGGAAGAAGAATGGCTTCACTGCTAGCTAAGCAGGATTGGTGGCATCAACTACCGCTCTTTGGTTACCTAGCAACAACCTGTTATATGCCATGCACAGCAGCAGTTTCATGTTTTGCCACCATGCCTTAAAGAAATGGCATGGAGTGGAAACTGGATGAAACAGGAAAGGTCACTCCACCGGAGTGGCACTATTTCAGATATAAAGTAATCAATAATTATCGATATCGGCTGATAATGAAATGCTCGTATCATGATACGATTTTCAGCCGTATTGTCCAGTTCTAGAGCGCCCAGATTGATCCATTGTTGGACCAACTCTGTGTGCTGTTACGCAGGAGAAATATTGTATCTAGCGACTTTTAACAACTATGGACTGAAATTTCTTCCCATTTGTGTACACCTGAATAAACACAATTAACTTTTCTCCAAAATATGCGAATTTATTAAAGGGGCACAATCAAGTACCTATGTTAACGTCAACTGTTGTAAAAATGCTGTATGTCAAACAAATTGGGCCTCTGTTTCTTTAAGAAACTCCTGCTCTTTCTGAAACTCTGCCTTTAGCAAGTCATAATAACATGGCTCCTCTATTAACCCTTTAACAACGTTTTTACCAGCGTTTTGAAGTAGCTCCTATAAAGAGCTCAGCGGATGTGCAGTTAAACCAATGGGGTTGCTAATTGCTGCGGGCTAGTCTGCAGGAGGTGAGAGAGGTATGAGGGAGCGAGGTTTCTCTGTAAGAGAGAAGATGGAAAGTTGGAAAGCTTCGTCCTTGAAGGCGGGGCTAGGTCCACCCAGGTGGTCTTCCCACACCTGGGTCTTTTCTCAAACATGAAATCCTTTTCATGTTTGAGAAAAGGATTTCTCAAACATGCATAAAGGACTCAAGGCAACACTCCAGGTTTGTTTTTTGATTATTATTTTTTTTTTATTATAGCATGATGTAAAGCTTAAAAAACTAGATTTTACATAACACCGCCGCTTTAACGAAAAGAGATTAACCTTACAGTCAAATCAGCCACTAACCTCAGTACTGGACCCACTAATCATGCAGTCTGTCTACTGGTGTGAAGATAGTGAATAATTAAATCAACTAATAAATTACTATGATAAGGGGAACAAAATACAGAAAAATACCTTCAAGAATAATGATCTAAATAATGATATGAAGTGTCAGGAAAACAGCGAGTATTACCACTGAGGGTGGACACATGAAGAGGGGAGAGGAAGAGAAGAGAAAGGCGTGTCTGTGTGTGTAAAGCTGGTGTGTGTCAGAGATAGAGATGGAGGAGGAGGGGTTGGGGGGGGGGGCTGATGATGTCCAGACGTGGACAAAACAGCGCCAAACTGGAACAAAGAAAAGGGCAATAAAACTGGTTTAGGCTTGAGAGCTCGACAAAGGGAAAGTAACTTCACTGAGGAAAAAACTCAACTAGCTTCTATGTTGCGCCTTCGTGCGTGAGGACGAGAAAGAGAGAGAGAGAGAGAGAGAGAGAGAGAGAGAGAGCAGAGCCGGTGTAAAACTGCTGCCCCGTGTTCAGACTCTGCTTTGGATGGAATCATGTCAGCACATGGTGAAATTAATGCAGCGAAAAGCTGAATGAAATAATAGCAATAGCACAATGTGAAAGAAGCAAATCAGTGGGTAAAATAATGTTTTACGTCGAATATCTCGGTGCCCGTCTGCCGGACAATTCGGTCACAAACAACGCTTTAACGCGCCGTCGAGGGCTGCAAGGGTCATTTTGAGCGTGAGTTCATCAGAGAGAGCATTTATAGAGAACGTAGTTTTAGAAAATAAGAAAGCAACACAGTAATTAAGACTAAGACTTGTACCCCAATTTTATTTAGCTGTTATATTTTTATTTAATCGTGTGCTCTGAGCTATTGCTTTGTACTAAGGGTTGCCACTTCCAAATTTAGCCGAGTTTCATAGATTTTCTTACTTAAAAATCTGTTAATTTTTACTGTTCAGAGAATTTGTGAATCAAAGTGGAGTTTGCTTTATTTCCTTCTCATTTTCCTTCCAACTTTCTGACACCGCCTGGTCCCCCCTCACACTCCTCCAGCTGAAATGTGTACTATGCTTTTTCTACATATTTGTATATATTTTTTTCACTTCATAATTATATTCTACTTTGTGCTGACCTATCACGTAAAATCCCAGTAGAATACATTTAGGTTGGGGTTGTAACTTGACAAAATGTGACAGCACATATCTTTATTGAGTTTTATGGAGAGTATTTTTCTGTGCGTGCTGCTGTCAGTTTTTGCTTCCTGAAGTGTTCATGCTTCATGCAGTCAGCAAATAAGGAAACGCAGAAAGTATTTATTCATCTCTCTGAGGTCTGATAAAATCCAAACCTTTCCTGGTTTCTCTTTTTTTCCGTGACTGTGGTTTAATGCAAAGAGTAAGACTCTAGCTTATATGGAGTGTTTGGATTGTTTTTTTTTAATTCAGCTATAGGAAGCTCATGTCAAGATCACTCAACGTGATATTGCAAATCCAAACATCCCATATTCCGCAGCTGGAATTTTAGGAATTAAACTTCTCTTTACCGCTTTGGAGACCTGCTGCTGAAATGACTTGCATTTCAGTCAAAGCACTTGGAGTTCTTCAATCCGGTTAGCCAGAGCGCTACAAAACGTTCACAAGTACGTCCACGACTTTTCCTGAACTCAGAGTGAATCGCAATCGAATGAAGTGTGAAGTTAAAGAGGAAACATGGACGGCTTAAACAGAGGAAGACACCAGAGCGTTTTGTCAGGAGCCTGATTGAAGAGACTTTCCTTGGAAGAGCCTCAAAAAAGCTCTCCTTCCTCTGTGAACTTTTCTCCAACTCCCATTTGTTTTCTCAAAGAAGCGAACCGCCAAAATACTTCATTACAGCAATAACACAATTAGGGCTGAAGCTAACGAGAATTACACTCGAAGGGTAGCCGGTGAGAGGGACTGGTGGTGTTAAAAGATCTGATTTGTCAAATGCAGTTTCCGTTAGGGACTTTTTAAATTGTTCTTTTTTGTACCCAACGGTAATGAGAGACGTAAAACGACTTGGAAAAGCAAAGGGAGAGCTGGATGTTTCCAAGCAATTTCATCCATATGGGTTTTTGTTTTTCATCCTTTGGGAGTTTTACTGCCACATTCTCTAGGACGGCGCTAACGCTAACCTAAGCTACACATATCACGCTAACTGCTATGGTTTTCTCTTCCTGCTTGTATCTGAGCAGGTAAGAAATGTTTCATCTCTTCACAGAAAGGTTTGTTGGTCTACCTCACTCCTGATTGGTCTCAACATCATTGTCTCTATTTTATGAACACTAACGTTGGTTTTTCTTCGCAGTGCAGCATGATTGTTTACAGCGCTGGCAAGTTCCAGTTAGCTTCTTAGTGTCAAGCTAGGCAAACGTTAGCAACTGGGTAAAATTTAAATCTTCAACACAATCCACGCCTCCAGGAAGCAATCGTTTCTTGATCGCCAGCTGCCCAGACCGTTTGTACAAAATAAAGCGTCCGAGCAAGACGCTGGTTCTTACCTGGCTAGTTTTCAGCATTTGGAAATAGATTGATAATAAATAACAAAATAAAACTAGCAAAGGGATGAAGTGGTGCTAGTCAAAGGAGTATGTTTCCATCCAGTTGTCATGCGAACTTTGAGCAGACTTCTAAACCATCATAAAAAAGAATAAAAAGAGTAAACGTGTTTCCATCTACTGGTTTGGATCGAATCGATCAGGCCGTTGAAATTGTAATTTTGTCAAATGTTAACCCAATGAATAAACAAAAATTCATCTTATTGTCAATCAGCCAACTTTATTGATACCAGCCGGTAGATTAGGTTACAATGAGGTTAGTCAGCTTTCTTGACAGACAGGAAGGTTGATATAGACACACAATAAATATAAACATATAATTCAATATGGCCCACTGCTCAATGCTTTCGGAAATGAAAAATAATTAAGACAGTTAAAAAAAAACAAGTAAGTTTCCTCATTGGACAAGATTTTAAAGAAATTTTACTGATATTAAAACTACGCTAAATGTAATTTTCTAAGCTTATAACATCATTTCATTTCCCATTTGGGAACGCAGATATTTGTCCTTCTGGTCTGAAACAACCTAACTTTGTTTAACTCTCAGTCTTCCTAACTTTTATCTACTATCCTTACATCGTCCTCACAAGTTTCCCTCGGCAACTGTCAAAGCATGTCGGCAATAATAACTGCTGATCAAGAGCTGTGTCCAGGCCTGTAAGCAGTCGGTTGAAGAAAGCAGAACCATTCTTTCTTTTTTCCACTGTAAAACTGAGCTTGGTACAGAAGACAACAATAATCAACCTTCGAGCTGACGGCTCTTTCTTCTGGAGACCAGCCCAAAGGCATCATCCTACTTTTCCACTGTTTACCACGAGGTTAGTAATGTTTACATTACAAACCCAGTGACTAAATATTTATCTGGACTCTATCATGATTAAAAAAAAAAAAAGAAAAAATAAAAGCCTGCTGACACAGCTGTCATCTGCAAACAGAACATCATGCTACACACTTCAGCAGCAATGTAACAGGTAGCATTAGTGACAGATACACACTTAGTGGTGTATTTACGTTTTTAACGATGGGTGTGGTCAAACCCCTGGAGGGTTATCAGACTAAAAAGAACAGCTGGTGGGAAATATGACGAGCAGGTGAGCCACCGGATCACGTCGCATTCTGAAAGCTCACACACCAGAACTCTACTAACCAGCTGTGGTTGGCAGCAAAAAAAAGAAAAGAAATATATATTTAAAAATAATCAAGCGCAAAGGTTTATGAGGTACAAGAAGTAACAGCATGACTAATACGTCTGGAAGCATACCGCTACGTTTGCACGTTGGGATCAATTTCTCAGGTGTCTGTAAAGGTTTTGATTGATTTCTCTTTACAATCCGTGACATAAAAATAAGTGAAACAGATATTCACGGCTATTTTTTAACTTTTTTTTTTTTTTTTTAAAGTTTCATGCCATGAGAGTTTTAAGCGTCATGCGTTAGCAAGTTGTATGATGGAGTGTTAGTGCCACGCTCAAAAAAAGAAGAAGAGGGGGGTGAAAATGCGGTGATGGACGGAGGAGTACACTTCTGTTGAAAGACTCTGAAGTTTCTAGATCATTTTCAAGAAAACAAACCTGGATATTCCATAAATTTACAAGACAAAATGCTTTATGATTAAAAGCATAAATTTGTAACATTAAAACTCTAGCTGCGCTGATCCGATACTAATGTCTGTATTGTGAAAATGTAGCAGATCTACTCCGTCTAATTCTATGCTTTTAGCTCTGAGTGATGTCATGCTTTATTATTTATTTTACATTAAATGTAAAATTCCTAATTGTACTTTCTGAACCAACTGAAAGAAGTTTCTTAATATTTTATGTGTTTACGTGTTTGACCAAGGTATTAAGCCTATTGGGTTTTTTTTCAGTTTCAGTTTTTTAAAAGTATTTTTGCCCTGGTTGTTAAACTCCTAATTGCACTGACTGAACAAATTCAACTATGTTGCTTTACATGTAGTTATCATATCAATTTGCAATTGATTTTAAACCAAAGTAATGCTTTAAGTCAATTCAGCTGGTTTTTCTGTATTGGATCGAAATTGGCCGATACTAAAACCTCCGATATCGGTATCGGAAGTGAAAAAAGCGAATCTCTAATTAAAACTAAGATCTTATCTAACATTGTGAAGTCAGAAGTTTCCCTGAAAACAACGGAAGTTTATTGAGATGACATATTCTGAGGAGAAATACGGGTGAAGTTTTCAAGGATTGAAGTGATAAATTTGAGCGAGGCGGAGCTGGATGCCTTCCAAAGCGTAAGCGGTCCATCTGAGCTCTATTCATGTATGAGAATCGCCCTGGTGCAGACTCACCACCAACAACATCATTAATATGATTTGATTCAACACTTTAAACTTCATCTTTTAAATGACTTTCCCTAAGATACTCACCTGTTTTTCTCAAGATAAATCTATATTGGTCCAAGCAAATGTAAATTCATGTTTCATTTGCATCTACATCCCCAGATGGAGCGAAATCCAAGGTAATAACATTGATAAATGTGTCCGTGTGTGTGTGTGTGTGTGTGGGTGCGTGTGTATGTGTGTGCGTGTGTAGGCGTGTGTGTGTTTGTGTGTGTGCGCTTCCAGATGCAGCTGAGTAACCAGGAAATGGGATGTTAACCAGAGTCTCACATCAGCGGCCCATGGGTTAAATGGGGTCACATTCAAAGGAAAGAGTTAAATGGAGCCACATGGACACACACACACACACACCCACGCATGGAAGTGTGTGTGTGTCTCCACGAATGAACACGTTGTACACAAACAAGTGCACAACGAGCTTCAGAAGACAAACTTACAGTCACTGCCGGAGGTTTTGGCAGCGACGTTAATGGCGTTTTGTGGCTTCTGTCTTAATAATTTTTTAAGTTTTGTTTTCCTACATGCTTCCAGTGTTCCCTGAAACATCCCGCAGGAAAATTGTAAGTGGAAAATTACAATTTTCACACTCCTGGAAATTGTTCACATTTTTCCCCCCCGTTACATGACATTATTTGGGCCTAAACGTGACAGAACAACACAAAGAGGTTCACAATCCGAGAGAAAGAAATCCTCTCCACCGGATTTAGGTCCGGACTTTGACTGGACCAATTTATCACATGAATCTGATTCAGTCGAATGTGGGGCAGAACAGTTTGTTATGGACTGATCCAAGCAGAGCATCAAGCAGCTAATAAAGCTATTTGAAACAAATCATTGTACATCTAATCTAGGGGTGTCGCAAAATGTGGCCCGGGGGCCATTTGTGGCCCCTGGACTAATTTTGTGTGGCCAAGTAGTCATCTTTTAATCACCAAGCGTTCTGCTCTCCCTTTTGTTTCATGGTAAATACGAACATCTCTTTCCATTGAGTTAAACATTCAAGGCACCCAAATCTGCTTTTATCTGCAATATTAAAACTTGGCTGTATACAGGCAAGTTTTTTAATACATTTTTTAAAAAAGAAAGAAAAAAAGTGAGCTAAATTACGTTTTTATTGTCTAAACTTTTATGCAACGTTTATTGTTGAGCCGGTCAAAATGTTCTCAGTAAAACTTTGTGATTTTAGTTTTTAAAAAATGTTTTATTTTCAACTCTTTGGTTGAGGATTTTGGAGAATATTATAAAAAGTTTGGACCCCCCCCAGACGATGATCCAAACCATTTACACACTATACCGGAACAATGTGAATGTTTTTAGGATCAAAAACTGAAGCAAACAAAGTTACCAAAGCATAACATTTGTTCCCTTTTTTTTTTACTGAACAAAAATACGCCAAATTCTGCAGCATATACTTCTTAAGCTTGTCAAAGTCAAGCTAGCATAACTGACCTACTTTCCTCTCTCGCCATTTTTTCAAAGAAACATTTCACTGACCTGTGAAATGTGATACCCTTGAGCTTTGTTTTCTTGTTGTCGTACTGTTGACAATTGATAGCAAAGCACCGCATCCCATTTTTAAATATATATTTCACACTTGAGATTTAATGCGTTATGTTGACAACTTGACAGCTAAAACCAGTGGAAGCCATCATGAGCGGTTTTTGTCCTCCAGCTGGGAGCAGGATTTTGTGCGTGTGATGTCACTCTGACCCTCATTCTGTGTTTATTCTCTGCTTAAAGGGCCAGCGCAATCGCTGCAGTCAGTGGGAGTTTGTTTTCTGTGTGAAAGTGCGCGAGTGAGAGCAAACTGTGTAGCCCTGGGACCTGCACCTCAGACCGGCAGATGAAAATTGTCTTCTGCTACATATTAGTGGTTTTTGTCAGACGCATGTGTTTGGCCACGGTGCCATGGCGACGGGCAAGCTTGAGGCCTTCTGTGTTTATGTTAGCGCAGCTTATGATGGCACGGATCAGAGGAGGGAACCAGAGGAGAGATAGAGTCCCTGACATTATTTTATTTTTGTTCTAGGTAACTTTTCCACATTTTCACAAACTAGAGCATATTTATGGTTTTTATTGACTCGTGAATTAGATTTTTCGTTTTTGTTGCATTTCTGCATTTGTTTTTCATCCCATCTTACTCTGATGCCCTCACATACGATCAAATATCAAATATATATATATTTAATCTCAATATAAAGGCAGATGTTATGATTTGCAAATTACTGAAAAATTAGCATCATGAAGACTGTAAGAGCTAGCTTAGCGGTACGTTACTAACATTAGTCCCACCTGAGTTTAGTTTTCAGACCATTGATTTTGTTGTCACAACATTCAGCACAAAGAAAGTAATAAAACTTGCCTTAAAGGGGCATCGTTATGTGTTTTACAGACACATAATGTAATTTTATGACACAATCAAGTAACTATGTTATATCCAGTAGTTATAAAAATGCTGCATATATCAAATATGACTCAAAAGAAATTTTACTTCCTAATTTAGCGCTTTGAAATTGGGCCTCTGTCTCTTTAAAATCTCCTGCGCTTCCTGAAACTCCCGCCTTCAGGAAGTCATCACAACATGGCTCCTCTGTTAGCGCTTTTTTTACAAGCTGAACGGTTGTTATGGGAGATTCAAGGATTTTCAAACATGAATGGAAGAATCAAGGCAACACTCCAGGTGTGATTTTGATGAAAGAATAATATTATAAAAGGATGTAAATCTAAAAAAAAAAAAAAAAAAAAAGTCAATTTGATATAAAATTGCCCCTTAAAAAAAAAAAAAATCTCATTATTCTGGAATTTAGCAAACAGAAAGTTTTTTGGTTAAGCCTACTTGACCGAAACTGCTAAAGGTTTGTTCTGATCTCACGTCAGACGGTGTGAAAAAAAAACACATGCATGCATCTTTTCATATGTTGTATGTAAACTTCTGGTTTCAGCTGTATGCAAAAAAACAGCACAAATAACAAATTTCCCACTCTGAGAAAGCACCGACCCGCTAACATCACGGCGTAATTCACACAGCAGTTACACAAGCTGTGACACACCTAAAGTTTTTTTCTTTTTTTACACAGTCTGTGGTTTTCTGCTTTGTTAGCAGTGCAAACTATGTACTAAACCCATTTTCCGAAGAAGCGCCTGGTGAGATAAATTCATGAGATAAACGCGTCTCCTGTTTGAACAGCTTGTTGCTTCCTTTGTGCTGCGTGTGAAGGTCACGTTCTGTGGCCGCGGTTGGCCGAGCAGGTGAAATAGTTTGAGGATGAAAAACTCTTAATGAATCCGGGAAGAACAACAACAAAAAAAAGTCTTGTCTGACAAGAATACGAGAAGGAAACCAAATTTTATCTATCTATTACACAATTTACACTAAATTACACACAAGCTGAACAACACCCACACAAATATCGCTGGATCCTGGTTACATCGGTCCAAAAAAAAAAAAAAAAAAACTAACCACACTGTTTATCCACCTACGCTCAACTGCAGCCTGTTACCATGACAACGGCAGCAGCCATAAATCCCCATATTGACTGAAACAATCATTCATCTTTTTCAAGTCTCTCCCAGCGGCCCTCATAATAATACGTTAGTATTCCAGAACTCCTCGCACCAGAGCGTCGGCGGACTGTCACTCGCCATGTAAAAATACGAGGCCTCGCTTAACGTATCTTGGAGACGTGAGGCTCGCGATCAGAGGGGTTGCCGGTTTGAGTCTGACAGAAGCCGAGGACAGGCCTGAGCTGCTAAAGAGTGTCCATTCTTTCAGGATCCAGCTGGGACCGTGGAAAGTACACAGTGAGCCCGAAGTAATGAGTATTCAACGACTTTATTCACCACATGTGTTAAAATAAAGTATGTCCCTAATACAAAAATCATCTACAAATGGGGACTTTTTTTTTTTTTTTTTACATGGTTTCTAATTTTTGGTTTTGTGCACCGTGGATGGTTGTAATATTGGCCTCATTTAAAGCTCTAGTAATTGCTCAAAACTTTGGAACATTTCATTGCCACAATCAGAGTGCTCAACCAAATCAAACGTGTTGTTTTTTGTTGGGGTTTTTTGTCAAATTGGGTAAAGATGGACTGATTAGGCTTTTCCAGTCCATTAAAGACAGATACCGTTTTCTGATTTATTTTTTTTCTGATTCCTGGTTATTTGTGTAATTCCTCTGGTTTCACAGCTGTTGCAACACAAGTAAGTCATGTGATTGTGTTTTGTGTAACCAGGAAAAAAAATAATAATAAAAAAATCCTGTCTTGTACAATAGACAGTCCAGCGAGTCTTGATTATCCTTAAAATTACGTCCAGGACTTTTAACACTTTTACTATGATTAACGAATTTAATTATTTTTACACATTTAATACAAGAGTCCTTAGGAGGAACTGTTGGATTCACATGTTTCCGGTTTGCCCGTAAATTTGATGCACGAGTGACATCCTGAAACAACAGCGATCGATGAAAAGGCCGTTTGTCTTGAGCCCTTTTTTTTTTTTTTTTTTTTATGGTTCAAAAAACAATCTGATGGGACACTAGAAAAGACTTGTTGCCTAAAATCACACCTCTATTCTAAACATTAGCATGTTATGCTAATGTCAGCACCACAGTCCACATGTCTAAAGAAGGGTTTTGTTCAAAGAAGCTACATGAATGATCAGGAGTTTCTAAAACACTTGAAAGCTGAACAGTGGAATAGCACTTTGCACCAATCTGATACCTTGATAACCCAAATAACAAATTAAAAGCAGTTAGCTGTCTTTATTATTGAGCTCCTATGTCTGTTTATTCAATAATTTAGAAAAAAAACAAAACATTTTTATTGAGAATATTTATTTTCTAAATACGTTTTCAACTCAAAACATGAAATTTGAGACTAGCTTTGATTACTTAAAGACCCCCGCACCCCTCAAATTTTTAAAAATATATTATTAGTGAGAAAACACGTTTTTCACCCTCCTGTATGCTCCTGTAGGTGCTGTTCAAGAACTTTGCAACCTTATTAGTTACAGACACATTTCTACATGAAGCATTGGAGCTATGATGTGGAAACACAAAGAATATTTCACCATAAAGCAGCCATGACCAGATGCCAGGAGGTGGGAGCACACTCAGCTGATTGGCTGCCTGTAGGCTGCAGACCAACAGGAGATCACCAAGCCAATCAGAGGACAACGAGGCCCACCTGTAACCATTCCTCCACTGGGGCAGCTTGAGGAAGAGGCTTCTTCTAACTGACTCCATAATGTGTGTGTTGTGAGCTTTTGAAGCCTTGAGCAACTTTTGAGTATTTTGGACTTCTGAGCCTTTTTGCTCGACTTAGAAGTTTGGTTTTGAATCAGACTGACTCTAGTTGTTCAATCTGGAAGGTTGTATTTGGATAGGCTTTAGTAAGTTTGTTTGGAGGTGAATTGGGTTAAAGTGTACCCCAATTCACACGTCAAATCACCCGTCTTGTTTCTGAAACATTTTATTTCAAATAAACCCGTTTAAACTCGAACTTTTATGTTGCCGCCTCCCGACTCCCCCAGACTGGGGGTCGCAACAAAGGAGGATTTTTAAGTATGGAAGAAACTGATGAAAAGGACATTAGATTAGCCCAGTTACAAATCTGTGGGCAGGAATAAAGATCAGAATGCTCTGAAAAGGTCTGGTGATTTGAAGCGTGTTTGTGTGCAACAATGGCCTACAGTCAGTCAATCTTAGGACTTGTTCCTACACACGATTGGATATCTTCAAGTGTTCACAGCCAAAAAAAGTCTCGTATAAAACTCTGCAAATTCATTCAATATCTACTCCCTAGCTCATCCCAATACATTATTACTCAATCGTTTTGGATTCTTTGGCTGTTGTTGACATCCACTCGAAATTTCCTGTCAGTAGGTCCAACGGTAACGTACTTCTTGAGTACAATACTAACAAGTTTGACACGTTCTGGATGCTGGAAAACACCAAATCTTAACTGCTTTACTGCCTCAAGCTGGCAACTCAAAACATAGAACATACCCAGAGCTGCATTCTTCATTTTTTATGTTTTTTTTTTTTTTTTTTTCTAGCTGTCTGTTCCACCACAGAGGCCTATTTGTTTTACTAGCCATCAGGCGAAAAGGCTAAGTTATACAACATTGGGAAAGCGTCGTGCGGCGGGTTATTAATGCAGTATTTTATGGTGGAGAGTTATGATGTTGTGTTGCAGGGTAGCAGCTCTGGGGGGTGAGATGGATTGTGCAATGATCACATTCCCATCTCACCCTAATGGAGTTGGATTACATGAGAGGAGAGGGTTTGGGTTTTTTGAAGGTCTTATTTAAATGTATTTGACACCCACACACAAACGCTTCAATGGAACCTCGCTTAAAAAAAAAAGATAAATATCTCCACCGCAGAACATAAAATGCCATACTGTTAATAAAAGCCATAATATGTAACGAGAGTGAAAAGTCGCCACCCCAGTCAAATATTTGACACGTGTGTCTCTATGGCTGCCGCCCATGGGAATGCAAGACCTATGGAAGGAGAAAGCGCTTAACATCTCTTTGACAGTCATAAAAACTGATTGTCGATGTAAAACCTCAAGGCCTTATACACAGAACGTTGTTATCAAGCCCGTAAAAGCAAATAAGTCTAAAATCTCCAGCTTTTAAACCGTGTGTGGCGCCTACTGACTGAGGAGACTGGAAATCTAGCATCCGTTTTGAGTTTTCAGGTCAAAAATTCTCATGTACATCGGAAACCGTTTTCACACCAGATCCAGATTGAACCCCGATGTAAAAAGTCGGTGATAATAATACGTTGGTCTTCTCAGAGTGAGAGTGTTACCTGGGGTGGATAAATACAGTAGTTTCCTCTCAAACTCAGTTCAACTAAAGAAAATACTTTGAAAAATTAAATGTTGCAATGCACATAACTAAATAGTTATTGTAGATGGTGAAGGCTGTGGGCAGGAAAGGCCTCCTGTAGCAGTCTATATTACAACGCCTTGGAAGGAGCCTCTGACTGAAGACACTTTTTCTCTAGCTGGGTTTCCGTTATGTGCAAATCTTTGTCTATATTCTGCTAATGTTGAAAAAAACACAATTTTGTAATTGCTGTGTTTCCATTAAACGGGAAATGAACTTTGAATCACACGCGAGTCATAAGCTTGTTCACGAGATAAGTCATTAAAATCATGGCAGCGACTGATGTAAACATTTACATGAGATATATTCATAAGTAGCACTCATCATCTATCAGCCATCAAAAAAACTAAAATCAAACCATCTTCCCACTCTTACTTCCTGTTGTCTTCTTCATTGATTTTGGCAGTAGTGACATTCAGCATGTGACTTAGTGGGGGAATAAAGAAGTGTTTCCATCACAGTTTTGCGAAATGCATTTATTTTGATATGGCCGAAAAGCACCTCATGCTAGTGCAAAAACGTCTTAATGAAAACCTGAGTTATTTCGAAATTGGCTCACTTTCATTAAGCAAATTTATTTCTGTACTTTCAAATTACGCAAACTTGTGGTTAATGGAAACGCAGCTGATAACAGTCTTATGAAGAAAACGTTTTGTAATTTTCTGTAGATGACAGGCAGTCTTACTTGTGCTGGAAGTCTGAAGTGTAAAGAGTGAAAAGGAATGGTGGGAGCACAGTGCCCTGTGGGACTCCTGCACTGCTAACCAGCAGGTCAGACACGCAGGCCTTCAGGTTCACAAACTGTGGTCTGTTTGTTAGGCGGTCTTCGTTCCAGGTGATCGTTGAGGCCCCCAAATCCACATGTCAACATTTTCAAACATCCGCAAAGTCTTTACAGTAGCAGAATATAAGAAAACGACCCCAAAATGTCGACAACATTTCACCACGTGGCAACATTTCAACATGATGACATACTGCAAATTATGAACCCTGATACAATTAAAATCACTCAAAGTGACCTTGACCAATGCTGGTCACTATGACTTTTACTTCCTAAATCAATTAATCACAGAAAATATATTAGGTCCTTGGTTATTGACGCGAGTACCAAATGTTCCCTGGAGGGTTTCAATCGATGCATTGTTGGTACAAATGACTAGTGGCAGTTTGAACAAGCAACACTACAAAAGTGCCGAGTAACCATCTTCTCTTTGTGGTAAATTCTATAATAATTTGCTATGGTAGCCATTTTTCTATAGTACAAATACATGTTTATGAAATTGATCCTTGGCTACAACAAACTCCATAAGAACTTAGCTAGCTTACAGCCAAAACACATAGATAACCGCAGAGGAAAACAATGTAGGCCAATTTTAAGGATGCAGATTTTGATACGTTGACTTCTGAGGCTCACCGAGAAAGAACCAAAAACAAGAATCACAGAAACTAGAGGAAAGACACAAAGAACGTAATTGGGTGTGGTAATATCTCTTTCCACCCTGACGATGTTTTCCTTACTGGCACTGGAGTATCAATGAATTTTAAGGGTCCTTTCTTTCTTGCTTTCTTTCTGCCCCTCTTTTTCTCCATTTGACGTCAAACCGTACAGCTGTGAAATGTGCTGCCTGGATATGGCAGCCTCGCAAAACTTAATAACACATGTCAAGAGTCCCTGAGTCAAAACCAGTTGTGTAACATCAGGGGATCGTATTATGTTCTATTTTTGAACCGCCTTGGCAGCAGTCGGCTTCTTACACAATAAACGGCCCACCTTTTTCCTAATTCACTCGACCTTTATCAACATAAACTAAGGCTTTAGACTGAGGGCCTTCTTTTGGTTGTTGTTGCATATTAATGAAGTTTTGGGGTTTTTTTAAAATATGCATGGCTGTTTTGGAAGATTTTGACTTTAGAAACTAATTTGCATGATCTGCAAAGATTTGAACAGATCAGCAACATTTCTGAGCCAGTTGCTCGTTGTCTCGGGGAGGAGCAACTTGTACTTTTTCATAGGATTTGGGGGTTAAAAAGCAATTTATCATCATTGCTATATTAGCATGACAGAAAAAGGCCCAAAGAATTGTTCCTTTCCAACATTGTGTGCTTTAAATCCAGGGCTGTGTCTGCTTTTGATTTTGTGATAATGAGAAAATATCAATGTAGGGTAAATATGCAAAGCTGGTGCGGATTTATACATTAGGTTTTAATTTTCAAGCAACATCAAAACCAATGAAGACTTGCCTGAATTGGACGAATGAATGAAGATGTGAGAAACTGGTTTGGTTGTTACCGACTGTAATCTCTGAGATTAGAGTTCAATAGACCTAAGAGTTGATCAAGTTTAGAATAGAATCTCTTGAGATTAGGTTTTTTTGGGGGGTTGTTGCTGCTGGAAATAAAACAACTTTAGAGAAACAGAAGTTAATATTTTACCTTCTTGATTCCCAGACGTTGCAGACGCAGACATTGCAAAGAAAAAAAGAAGAAAAACTAGCTGAATGAATTTAAAGTAGAGATGTAGCAACTAGAAGTTTGTGGACGATTTCTGATTGTCCATAAAATGTTTGTAAAAGTTTCCATTTCTAATTGGTCTTTTTAAAAACCGTGACATAAGAACTTTTCGAAATAGCACTTAGAGTATTTTGTTTGCTTTCATTACCATGAGCTGACATTTTTAAAAAATATTTAAAGCAAAAGTGATCATCCCATTGTATGAGAAACCAGGCATCTGGAAAAATATGGTTTTCCAGATGCCTCTTTATAAAAACAGAATTAACCTTTGCAACTTAGCATTTACTTTATTAGCATGACTAGCATCCTGAACTGATTTTTCAAAACTCAATTACACTCATTGCTTCTATCTTATGCCTTTTATCGGTTAAAGGAGCATGCTAAGACATTATTAGCTCATCATAAGCAATCCATACGTAGTTTCTAAATAACCCTGTAAATGCTAGTATTTTTGAATTCTCATAAAGGAACTGATGGGCCAACATTGTTATTGCGAATACGATTTCTGTGACTTGAACCTTCTGCTCGCGGTGGTCAGGAAGCGAGTGCTTCAAAGGCTTCCAAGAGCTTCCTGGGATCCTCACTGGGTGAGATGTTTTTTTTCCCTTTTCATCCTAAGAATAGGGATGCTAATCATTCAGAGTGAGCTTTGAGGAGGCTGCCAACGCATATGAAAACTCAGACAGAGAAGCATCTCAGGTCAGAGGAAAGAGAAGGGGACTCCCTGGTGGGATTTGGCCTAACGACACTCACCAATGCTGCTTTTCAGAAATAAAACAAATTCCACAGAAGCAGAACATTGACTTTTTAATGAGCTCCGCTTTTGACCGAATTTGAAATGCAAGCCTTGCCTTAAACTCTTGGACGGCTTGTTTATTAGATTTGCAGAATTACAAGGAGTTTCAGTCTTTAATAAGTTTATCGTTGATTTTGACTTTGACTTGTGTAGAATTTGGTGTTTAAGTAGCTTCGCCAAACTGGCTCTGTAGAGTAAGCAAAACAGGAATGACGCCATTTGACACAAGAACACAAATGTTCAAGTTCTTCCACACGAAGGTGCTTAAAATCATCCAACATGTACTGGTGTAGTGGAGTTAGGATTTCCTTTCACAGGAACGAAAGACCGAGGCTAATTAATGAGAAACAGACCCACACCAAAACATTCAAACTGCACCAAATCTTAAATTTGATCAAGTTTGGCAAACCCAAACTCAACCATGAAGTGTTGTTCCACTTCATCATGGTAAGAATTAATTCTGACTAAATTGGCTTCACCCTAATTAAGGTGAACTAATTCACATTCATGCATCTACAACTACATATGTTTTAGTACCATCTGAACCCAGTTCTCGCTCATTTCACGTATTTTGTCTCAAGTTTAAAGGGAGCCACGATTAGTTGTAACAATCAGCTTTATTTGACGAAACACGTTTCACGTGTTCAATCTCTCTTTAAAATATCGTCACATGGATGTCGCCATGTTGTTTACGCCGCAATGCATCTGGGCAAGGCCCAGCCAGAGCAGTCATTTTGGGTACATTTGTTACGTTTTCAGCTGGTGTGGTTCACATTCACACGGCACTGTGTCAAACTAATCAAAAACCCTTTCAAAGAACTGTTTCCCCTTTCACCTGTGGTGGCGCTGCACCAAGAACGACTGAAGGAAAAGACACAAAAACCTCTGAAGAAGACACTGAGTTCTCTTTTGTCTCTATCAAAAGGCCACAAGACATTTCTCCCGCTGGCGTTACACATGTTTGCTTCGGTTGCATTTACCCAGAATGCCCTGCGCCTTAAGTCCACTTCCTGCTTTTGCAGCGGCCTCCAGTCTGCCTGGCATTCACACAAGTGTTCATGCTTACCGAACTGAGACCTGGGTTTTTAAACAAATCAGAGCTCACTTTTTTTGGTCCGCATCGGAGTCTGAATTCACACCTCCCCAAACAAACCGGACCGTCTAGGCAAACAAACTAGAGTTTGATTAAGGACGACTAAACAGAGCTGGTGTGAATGCACCCTAAAGCTACAGAGTTTTGCTGCTGTTAAAGCAACCTGGTCTGGAACAGACAGTACATAGACAGACTTTTCAGTAACTCATCTTTTCTGAATATAATGCTATTGCATTTTTGTAAAATTTAGGTAGGAGCAAACGTTGGTGTGTAAAGCTTCTGTTCTTGATCTGAACTTATAATTACCTTAAATGTAAAGTATTTATATTGAGGTATATTGTTCCACTGCTTGTTCAACTGTAGCTCTTTGTTTTAAACAGAAATGTTAGTCCTTATGTCCTTCATCTATTTTGCCAAAAGAGATGGATTGGGACAGCCCTGTACCTCAGAGTGAAAAGTTTTAGGGGAGGAATCAGTGGTAGAGGGAAAAGGGTGACATGGAGCTCCCGTCTATAATATTGTGAAGATAAAGGGACCAGTGGTCCCTTTTTTTTCAGTAAACTCAATGCTCACAACCGCAGAAACAGCATTGTCATGGTGTTTGTGTTTCATTGTCCTTCCTGCTTTTGTGGCTTGGCCTTGTACGTACGTTCTCCCAACGAAGCAGATGTCTCCACGGAGATCCGGTGACAAGACGTTGTTTTAGAAAGAAAAAGGAATCAACACAAACAGTTTAATGGCGACCAAATGGCGCTGTCCTCGGGGGCCTTTGATGGTTGTTCTCACAGCTTGGCTGGTGTGATTAGCGCGCTGAGTCAGTGTGGGCACCATTGCTCGTGAGGATTAGTGGCGAGAGAGGAAGGCGCCATTAGCGAGGTGACATGGGAGGAGTTAGAAAGATTTGGGGGGGCGATCAAAGAGGAAGTCAGTCATTGTTAAGGAGTTGGGTATCATACTGGGGCCTATAACGGCAAAGTTTGGCCACTGAAGCCCGCCTTCTAAACACATGTGCATCTTAAGTCCGGCTTGTATAAAATCTGCGTTTGTGATAATGAAGGAGCAGAGAGTTGCAGCACTCTGTAATGTTTGTTTTTCTAACACATTTTACTGTTCTTGCCCTCCCCACCCGCCGCCTCCTCTCGGTCTCTCTTGATGCCACATAATGAAATCCATCCATCCCAATTAGGAGGTGTCAGAGTGTGTTGTAGTACGGAGGGGCTTGGAAAACCAGGGAGTGTTTGTCTTGCTCATGGAAAGCAACTGTACAAATATGTCTTACCAGTGAGACTATCCTAAATCCATCGCGGTCTCCATGTGTTGGCTCCGTTGTAAAGAATTTTGAACTCCAATTGTTTTTTGAAGAATGCGTGTCCTCTACAAGTCATGAGAAAATCCCTAATTATGACCATTTGTCAGCTCCGAACAGTTTGTTGTTCTTTGTAAGTACGCATGTATGTTGACTTCCTGAATTTCCTAAACGCTTAATACTTGGACGGAGGTTTGCCTTCCAGCAAGACAAACAGCCTAAAGCTCCAATGAAATGGTTTACATCAAAGCGTGTTCATGCATTAGAATGACTTTCTATGAGCGTAGACGTCGCTTCCACTGGAAACTGAAAGAAAATTTTAAAAAACCTAACTGGAAAACTAAAACTTTATTTACCATGTTTATTCTATAAAGTCATCTAGTAGCTCAAAGAGCATTTAGTGGTGGTGCTGATACTATCTTGCCTTCCATTGAAGCAGTATTACAGTCTGTAATTTAAGTTCACCTTTTTTTTTTTTTGGCATAAAGTCAAAGAAGACTTTTTTACTTAATCATAATACTCATTTTCCTATTTACTTGTTCTCTTTACTTGTTTTGATACAAAGTTAACTTTTGTGTCAAATTATGTTATAGTTTTTATGTTACAGATGAGCAGAGTTAACTTATAGGCAAAATAAACAGATAAAAACATATTAAAAGCGGCACTTGTAGTGAACTGCAGCTCTACAAAGTATTGACTCAAGCACTGTAATATTGCGACAGTCTCTATGTAAGCAGAACAAATCTTTAATATTAATTCAGATATGTCAGCTATTTTAATTCTAGTTTCTGTTTCATCCTACCAAGCAGTATCGTTGCCTAAGTCCAGCCAGTAAAGTGGGTCTAATGCTGAAAATGCTTTTTTCACAGAATGTCTCACCCACCACCTCCACCACCTGGGCCAACAGGCCGCTGGAAGGTGTTTTCGTTTCCAGAGGAAGATGGGTAAATTACTTCCATTCTTTAATCTGAAACATCTTTTGACCTCCCTGTTTTTTTCTTTTACCTCTACACTCTAAAAACAAAGCAGCGAGTGGCATTATGTTGAGGTTTTTATAAACTTGAATATCTGTTGGGATTGTTGTTGGGCTTGTTTTTCGTTCACATTCTAAACCTCACTTTATAAAAAAAAAAACACATCTAAAAATACATTTTCCGCGGATCTCCACATTTGTGGAACGTGACTCCGAATTGTTGGCGGAAACAAACAGTGAACACGACTTTTTGTCAAATAAAAAAAAAATCAAATCAAAATCATCAATCAAATGTGTTGATCAGTGGTCCACTCCCTATTACTCAAAGGTAACTCTGTAAAGGTGGGATAAGATTAGAACATTTCAGAAAATAGAAAATGATAACATAGAACATTCTCCCAATGATCACTCTGTATCATTGTTCCAACTTGTTCAAATGTTACTCACCCAGGATGACGCT
Source organism: Xiphophorus maculatus (assembly GCF_002775205.1). Lineage (NCBI taxonomy): Eukaryota > Metazoa > Chordata > Actinopteri > Cyprinodontiformes > Poeciliidae > Xiphophorus > Xiphophorus maculatus. The sequence goes on along the minus strand of NC_036452.1, from coordinate 21,356,457 downwards.
GTTCAAACACTAGGTGGCGCTTTGAAAGGAGTCAGTGCCGCTTAGTAATGTTTGGTGGAATCTAGCCAAATGATTCCTGACAGAAATATAGAAGACATTCGCGAACGGCAAGCAAAAGCAGGTCTCTTACAACCTCCAGCATTCCTGCATTCATTTGGTGTGGAGTGCTTTAGAAGGCAGCTTTATCTGCTTTTCTTCTCTACTGGATATTACCGAAGAAAGAATAATAATAAGGAGAAGAACATTTTGAGGGAGAGAGGAATAGTGAACTTGTTGTTACTGACAACAGATACATGAACTTCCCATTGTCGTATCGCCTATTTTATCTTGCAGGGCCATTACTAATAATTGGAAAAATGTGAAAGAGTCAAACAGTTATCTAACTTATTTCGCTTTTTAGAGTGTACACCAGCCTGGAGGAAGAGAGTGCAGGAGGATAACAAGGAGATGAGGGGGTTGAAGAATTGGAAGAAAGGCTCAATGGGGACCAGCTGTAGGGTACTGGGCAAAGGCCAGGGAACGTTCTGCATGGATAAAAGGAGGATGATATACCCCCAGGAGAGAAGGGAAGGCCAGAGAAGAAAACACCGCAGATTAGATTTAGACCGAAAAACATAGGGAGGAGGGAAAACACTGGGAGATACTCAAAGGCAGAAAAGCAAATAGAGAAATAAACATTACCAGCAGGAGAAGGAAAAGAGGAAAGTGAAACCTGCATAATCTGGACTTGTGGTTTCAAGACTCACAGCTTTCACAGGTTCGCTTAGCTTTTTTTTCTGCCTGTAACTGTCAGCGGCAGTACAAAACCCTCCAGAACATCAGCGTTTCTGAACACAGCGAAACAATGTCAGAGATCAAGTGAAATATCAAGTTTTTTGATGAAACCGACGGTACATTTGCTTAAGAGAACGACAGTGTTTTCAGTAGTGACCGTCCAACATCCGGTCCAGTTTAACTGTGACTTGACCCTGTCTCTTCTAGCTCAATTGCAATGCAACGTCATGCTGTGAGCGGAGAGATATTTTAGGAATGGCTGCTTTAGCATGAGTAGCTGAGGTGGCTCAAAAGTTCGGAAGTTGCTGACTGAGAGTATCTCATGAATCGGCAAACCCAGTTTCTGGAATCTGCAACGTCATCATCAAAGTCCTAGCTATTATTAGGCTCTCAGACACAATGTGCAGGTCTAACAATAGTTTCACACTGTTCCACGAGATCAGCAGGTGCTAGCAATCTATCAAACTGCAGCAGGGTTCCAGCACAAGCAGGACAGTGGAAGAGGGTTCCAGCAGTCAGAAAACTGTTTTTTATGCATAAAAAGAAAATCTGCCCACTAGATTGTACTTGTTAACTAGTTTTGTAGGAACTACTGTATTGGTAGCTTTCACATTGCTAAGTTCCTACATAAAAGGCAAACACATTTCTCCGGATTGTTTGTTGAAGGCATTTTAACTCTTTTGTGACTCTTGTGGTCTCAGTGGTTCTATTTGTGAGTTACTGTGCAGTAGAAAAAAAGTATTTGCCCTCTAAGAGATTTCTTTTGTTTTTAGTCCCATTTTATTATTTCAAATTTCAAAACAATTTTTAATGTCAAACAAAGCTCTCTAAAGTCAATTACCCCCTTTTCACCTAAACCTAGCAATATATTGTGCCATCGTTGGGCTCGACAACTGTCCTCAAGCAGTTACTGGCAATCCGTCGTAGAGTTTTGACACACTGTTTTTTGCTGAATTTATTTAACCCACCTACAGTCTAAGCATGAAAAAGGAGAACAGCAAACAGCGGGGAAACGGGGGAGTATCTCATCAGACCGTCAGTTACCGAAACTGCACAGAAAAAGCCAGTGCGACCCGGCCGCACCATGCACAGGGTAAATAGCTCACTGTGTCCTATAAACAATGTATCTTAAGACAGCAGAAGAGTTTTTAATTCAAGAATATCAGAGAGTTTTCAAGTAAAGTAGTTTAAGGTAATAATAGTACAACTAACAGTCATCATAAACCAGACCAATCTAAACCCCATGTGTTGGTTCTTTGAGTCTTACAGCGGTGAACTTGCTGGTTTGCTCTTTATGATTGAAATCTGCTTAAGGTCACAAACCGATGGGATTTTCTGTCATGTTTCTAGTAAGATGAGTCTCTCGGACCGGCAACAACTAGGTACTTTTGAAGACTTTATTGAGATTGCTTATGTAATTATTCTTTTTTTCTTCGTCTCAGCAGTCTTCCAGGATGCCACTGGGAAGGAGAGGCCAGTGGTTAATGATGGGTTTTGAACAACTGGTGATAGATGGAGAAAAGATGCGGATCTCCCTGGTAGTGGATGGAGTCGAGTTCTAGGAGGAGTTTTGAGTGTTTGGGCGCCTGATGATGGTTTATTCAGTCCTTGATTCTCCAGATTTTCCTTGAGACTCTGAGAAGGCCTTTGAGCAGATGGTAACTAGTCAGAAAGGACTTCGGACTGAGCCTTTCAGGAGGGCCAAAGGAACAGGAATGGGAATTTGGGCAGGAAGGGAAGTTTCTGACAGGGAAACGCAGCATTCAGACTCTGGTGAGAAAAACAATCAGGCATCTGATGCTAGCAAACCACACCCTCTCTCAGGCCAATGTTCAATTTCTTTAATGAATTAAACATCTGACTGACAGCAGAAACATCAGTGATAATTTTATGTGTGCAACTGGATGTCAATTCTGGCATTAGGGGTTTCAAAGAAAGGGTGCTACAGTAGGCTGGGAGTTTCTATCAGATGCCTAGGAATGAAGGAGAGGAACAGTCAAAACATCAAGTAACCTCAAGCAGCTGCTGTAGGAGTGCTGGGAGTTTCCAGCAAACCAAAGACAATCAGCTCTTCACAGCTAAGATGCCCACCTGTGTTGAGGAGCAGCTTTCTCAGTGGAGCAATGCTGCCACCTTGTGGTAGGGAGAGCAAGTGAAAGGTCATCATCAGATGATTTCTGTGAAATGTTTGCCGACATGTAGGTTTAGTCGTATTTAATGACTACTCTGCAATTTATGTTTTTCATAGTGTCAAATCACCATTACGCTAGCAAAACTACCACACCTCCAGAAATGGCTTTCACCACAATAACAGCTGTAAGTCTTTTGTCTCTACCGTGTTTCCACATTTTCAGCCCTTGTTCTTTGCAAAATGTTTTCAAATGTTGCCAGACATTCTTTTCTTGGATCTGGACTTTGGCTGGACCATTCTGTTAGAGCTCTGGATGGATGTTTTCTGTTGTCCAGCTAGAAGGTGTACGCCTCCTTTTACAGGAATACCTGTAAAGTCAAGTACAGTCAAGTCCATTCAAGTGAAAGATATTAAATCATTTTCAATAATAAAGCAAAAAAAAAAAAAAAATAGCAGAGTAGACGACGGAAATTTCAGCTTACTTCCTTGCTCTTCTGGACTGAAATTAGCAATAATACCTGGACCAACACTAAAAATATGAAAGTGTGTGTGTGGCTGAAGCTTGATTTGCTACTTTTTCTTTTATATTTTCCAACATAATTTAGCAGGCAGTTTTGATCCTTACTGAGAACATCAGAGTGAAGTTTCCTGGGATCTCTGAGCTTTGAACTACAACTTCAAACCTTTACAATGGCGCCATCAAGTGACCGATACAATCAAGGCAGGTTTAATGTATTTATGCACAAAAAAAGTCAGCACACATGCATGAACACCCCCACACACAACCTGCTTGGCTCAACTTTGAGCTTCACTGCAAAGGCCTGGTTTGATGTCTTTAGATTTTACATGATGTCATGTATCTGATGAAGCGAAACAGCCCAACATCAGTTTTTCATTTCCTTACACTGAAAGCTAGAGCACAGCTGCCAGTACTGTTATTTCATCATAATTGTATGGGTGACAGACACGCAGGTCGCTAGGTTGGTACAAATAATGCCATGTAGTTTTGCTAGCCAATGCAAATGAAAATAAATTGTGGTTATTCGTGGGGGTTTTTTATCATTAAGCAAATTTTAGTCAAGCTCAGGCGGAGACTCCAAGATTGATCATTTTAAAAACGTCATCACTACCTTTCTGTCTCCCAACGGAGTTGTCTCAGACATATTGTTAGCCAGTAATGAGGTAAAAAGAAGAAAAGTGTTACAGATTAAATATTTTGCCAAGATAAGAGACATTTTGGCTGAGTGTATAACAGAAACATACCTGTCAAGTCTCCCGTTTAGGCCAGGAAACTTCTGTATTTTACCCCCCTTTCCCGCCGTGTTCCCTTATTATTATTTTCCCCTGTAAATATCCCGTATTATGGCCTCCCACTGCTTTTTGCTAGTTTCTTCTCCACGGTCTGACGTCGGAACTGCATGGCGACATTTACTGTAATCTGAAATCCGAAACTTGACAGGTCTGCACAGAAACAGTAGTTCATCTCCAGGCCAAAAGCTTGCTGGAACCTCTGGTGGCCACTAGGTGTCACTGTGCCACCAGCTTGTAAGAAGCCTCCCGTCTGTCATATGCATATATTCCCAACCTGATTTATTTTGCTCTTGTACTTAGTTAGTTTTTTTAGTATTAATATTATGTTTTGCAATTAGAGGCTTCTACTTTCTTTATTGGTTTAATTTATTTTATAAAGGAGGGAATTTAAGGTGAACAGCTTTAAAAAACAGATAACTTTTTTGTTACCAAGGAACCAAAGGGGGATTTGGAGATATCAGTTACATACAGATGGATAAAATAATAGAAAAATGTTTCATAAGAGCTTGGACTAAGTACAACTCTGACATAGTGAGAAGTGCATAAATATCTATCTATCCACTGTTTGTGTGTAGTGTGTCCAGGTGGTGTGGTGAACCTGAAGCTCTTCCTGGAGAGCAAATATTGAATCAAGGATTGTTAAACACAGACGACATGGTTGGATTAATGCTTAGGTCTTCAGTCAATAAGCTAAAGGTTTTTCCTTCCCAAAAATGCCCTTGATCCTGGTGAGGTGCCAAAAACCACAATGGCATTTTTTGAGATTGTTTGAGATCGGATCCAATTGCAAGCAGGAGCTCTGAAGAATTGTGATATGAAGATGTTTTAATGACGATGATAAACATGAAACTCTAGCTGGAATGTCAGGAACAGAGTGGACAGGCAGTGAAGCAGGAGAAGCGGAGACAAGATGGGTGAACTGAGGAGTCCCGCAGTGAGGGAAAGAGAAGAGCTTAAATACTGAGGGAGAGATGGCAGTGACAAAGAAACCTGGAGAGCTAATCAGAGGTGAGTAGAAGCAGCTGGGGAAGGCCGAGGAAATGAGGTCTCGGTTCGGCTGAAGTGAACTCTAGAGCAGTTGGAAACCGGAAACAAGCAGGAAGCGGGCAACAGTGCAGGGCCTTCTGGGTAAATGCAACCGAAACAACAGCAAATGTCTAGTAATAGAGGAAGACATAACTTGTAGTCCTTTGCCAAAGACGAAAGAGAAATCCTCCAACTGCTTTATCTCACACCATTTTTCCGTGTTAGCATTACAGCAGCTAAGAAGAAGCAGAAGAAGTCTACATCTACAAGTCTTTATCGTTCCTTATCTCTGCTGTTAGGTGCAGCCAATCAGCGGGAAAGAAAAGGGATCGGCCAAAGCATGTCAACTAGAATTGGACTAAAAGTATTTCAGCTTCCTAAACTACGCTGTAGCTATGCACTACAAGGAAAACCTGCAAATACTTAACTGTGACTAGGAGGGGTCCCCGTGGATTAAAAAGTATCAAAATAAAGCAGCATGTCCTGAATACTATTTGCTCCCACCTTTCAATTAATCACTAGTTTGTGTTGCTCTATAAGATAAAAATCAATAAAAATATGGAAAGTTTGATTGGCATGAAGTGACAAAACGTGGAAACCAAGCTTGGTTAAAGACGGAGCGTCACGATGTTGGGGTTAGCATTCAGTCTGAAGCCTGCCTTCCTTCTGTCTTCCCACCAGCAGCCATCCAACATTTCAGACAAACCAGCTGCACCGAGTTGTTCAATCTCCCAATGAACACCAAAATAATAATAATAAAAAAAAACTCACCCTAAATATAGAAGTGGGGGGAAAAAATCGACATCAATAAAACAGGCAGCAAGAAAATGTTCTGCTTATCAGACACTGAAACGGAACTGCCTGAGAGAAAATGCTGGAAAAAATACCTCAAAATTTGTGGTACCATTAGCCAAATAGATATGTACACTATAGATAATAAATGGCAGGGCGATGTATGAGCTGAACTGTTGATAAAATTCTTAAGATGCTGCTGATAAAAACTCTTTCTTTTCTTTTTATTGCTTTTCTCTGCAATCCACTTTTGTCGTTGCACTCCATTAATCAGATATCGGCTGCACGTGTGAACCGACGATGTTTCAGCCCAGATTCCCTTAAGCTGCAGTCGGTTATCACTTTACAAAATCCAGGGAACGTTTAGGTTTTTCCGCATACATACGTGGAACGTCGACTGAAAAGCAGCCAGTGAAACGACAGCAGGGATTTTGGTCTCTAAAGAGTACAAATGTGGTTGCTTTGAGTCCGCGAATACTTTTTTTTTTTTTTCAGGCTTTCTAGTATGTATTAATAAGGAACGTGACTTAATTCTCCAGTTTCCACCTGTCACCACGACCTGCTCTGCCTGCTGCTAACGCTGAGCAAGTTAGCTCTCAGAAGTTACATTGTGGTGCATTTAATGTTGTCGGAAAAAAAGAGATCCATGCGCTTAATGACTGTTTTGCCATAAGTATTTATTGAATTCATAGTCGCCAGCTGGGGTGGCAACAAGGGTGCCAAGGCTCTCATTTTGGGTGGCAACTGCCAAACATACTGCCCCTGGGGCTACCTTTTAACTTGGTTTGAACTGTTTTTTTTATTTGTTTTAATCCTTTAAAATGTCTTACCTGTTTTTAGCCACCATACTCATGACTCTCACCTTCTCAACCATCAGTGTTAGAAGTGTGAAGTCGAGAGTTAGAGCTCAAAGTGTTTGATCCTTTTTAAGTTCTGTACAGTCAGATTTGTTTTTTATTACAAGAATGTACATGTCATGAAGCGGGGTGTAGAGGTGGTGAGGCAGATGCAGCGGACCCAGGTATGATGAATATGATGAGTTTAATTATAAATAAATCCAACAACGAGCAGCAGGCACCAGGAAACACAGACGAAACAGAAGCTAACATTGACGTAACATTGACGTGGACCCGACGAGGAACAAAGAACACAGGTGGAGTTAAATACATGGGAGGGTAATCACAGAGACGAGACACACCTGGGAACAATCAAGGGGAGGACAGGACAACGAAGAGACTTAAGGACACAGAAAACTCTAAATAAACACAGAAAAACACAGATCCTGACAGTACCCCCCCCTCAAGGGCGGCTACCAGACGCCCCCAAAAAAAAAACCACAACAAGGGTGGGCGGAGGGGCGCCGGATGGGGGGCCAGAGTCCAGAAAAAACAAAAACACAACAAGGGTGGGCGGAGGGGCGCTGGACGGGGGGCCAGAGTCCAGAAAAACAAAAAACAACCCACCATCGTGGGCGGAAACACAAGAGGGGCCAAGAGTCCAAAAACAAACAAAAAACTACCCACAGGGTGGGCGGAGGCAAAGGAGGCAGGAACCACGGAGGTGGTCCGGCGGTCGTCCGCGGCGGCGGGAACCACGGAGGCGGTCCGGCGGCCCGTCCGCGGCGCTGGAGGCGGGAACCACGGAGGCGGTCCGGCGGCCCGTCCGCGGCGCTGGAGGCGGGAACCACGGAGGCGGTCCGGCGGCCCGTCCGCGGCGCTGGAGGCGGGAACCACGGAGGCGGTCCGGCGGCCGTCCGCGGCGCTGGAGGCGGGAACCACGGAGGCCGTCCGGCGGCCGTCCGCGGCGCTGGAGGTGGCGATGAGTCCCGGGGGCCGCCCACAGACGGCGACGACGAGCCCCCCGAGGCAGGGTCTCTGGTGGAGCACAGGGGGTCTCGGTCGGAACGCAGGGAGTCTCGGTCTCGGGTGGAACGCAGGGAGTCTCGGTCTCGGGTGGAACGCAGGGAGTCTCGGTCTCGGGTGGAACGCAGGGAGTCTCGGTCTCGGGTGGAACGCAGGAGGTCAGGGTCTCGGGTGGAACGCAGGAGGTCAGGGTCTCAGGAGGAACGCAGGAGGTCAGGGTCTCAGGAGGAACGCAGAGGGTCTCGGGAGTCGGGGTCTCGGAGGGAACGTAGAGGGTCTCGGGAGTCGGGGTCTCGGAAGGAACGTAGAGGGTCTGGGTCTCGGTAGGAACACAGGGAGTCTCTGGAGGAACACAGGGAGTCTGAGTCGGAGCGCTGGGGGTCTGGGTCTCGGAAGGAACACTGGGAGTCTCGGAAGGAACACTGGGAGTCTCGGAAGGAACGCCGGCTGGAACGCCGGCTGACTCGGCCTCGGGTGCGCCGGCTGGAACGCCGGCTGACTCGGCCTCGGGTGCGCCGGCTGGAACGCCGGCTGACTCGGCCTCGGGTGCGCCGGCTGGAACGCCGGCTGACTCGGCCTCGGGTGCGCCAGAGCGAAGCCTTGGAACCGGCCGCGGAGGCGAGCCGCAGCGAAGCCTTGGAACCGGCCGCGGAGGCGAGCCGCAGCGAAGCCTTGGAACCGGCCGCGGAGGCGAGCCGCAGTGAAGCCTTGGAACCGGCCGCGGAGGCGAGCCGCAGCGAAGCCTTGGAACCGGCCGCGGAGGCGAGCCGCAGCGAAGCCTTGGAACCGGCCGCGGAGGCGAGCCGCAGCGAAGCCTTGGAACCGGCCGCGGGGGCGAGCCGCAGCGAAGCCTTGGAACCGGCCGCGGGGGCGAGCCGCAGCGAAGCCTTGGAACCGGCCGCGGGGGGGAGCCGCAGCGAAGCCTTGGAACCGGCCGCGGGGGCGAGCCGCAGCGAAGCCTTGGAACCGGCCGCGGGGGTGACAGCTCCGGAAGGCGACGAGGGGCCGGGTCCACCGGCGGCTCACGTCGCTGTCTCCGGGCTGACCGTGGAGGTGGCGGCTCCGGAAAGCGACGAGGGGCCGGCTCCACCGGCGGCTCACGTCGCTGACCTTCCGGATGGAGGTATCGACGGGGGCCGAATCCGGGGGGTGCCAACACCAGCCTCGTTCCCCGGAAAAGCTCCCGCTGCAGGTCAGAGAGAGCTTCAGCCAGTGTCCTCTCCTCCCTGCCGGATCTCCGCCTCGATCCGCTCTGCCCTTTTGGAGGGAACCTCCTTAATGCTGCTGGGTCCATCATGAAGCGAGCCTCACCGTTCAGTCTGGTCGGGTCCTACTGTCATGAAGCGGGGTGTAGAGGTGGTGAGGCAGATGCAGCGGACCCAGGTATGATGAATATGATGAGTTTAATTATAAATAAATCCAACAACGAGCAGCAGGCACCAGGAAACACAGACGAAACAGAAGCTAACATTGACGTAACATTGACGTGGACCCGACGAGGAACAAAGAACACAGGTGGAGTTAAATACATGGGAGGGTAATCACAGAGACGAGACACACCTGGGAACAATCAAGGGGAGGACAGGACAACGAAGAGACTTAAGGACACAGAAAACTCTAAATAAACACAGAAAAACACAGATCCTGACAGTACATTCCCGTTTTTAAAAACCTACACCCGGTGGCAGGACTTGTGACCATGGCCGTCTACTGGAGTGGCTCGAACGAAAATAAAAACGACGGCGTGGCCATTTTAATAAGCAATCCTCACATCTTGGTGAAGGGGAGCACCGTGGTGAGAGAGGGCAGAGGTGTGACCAAGTCACTGTGTTGCAAGTCTCAAGTAAGTCTCAAGTCTTTGTCCTCAAGTCCGAGTCAAGTCTCAAGTAAAGACAGGCAAAAGTCGAGTCAAGTCTCAAGTCAGGAACCTTTAATTTCAAGTCATTTCGAGTCGTTTTTATTTGATTTTTTTTTATAATTTGCAATTATACAAAAAATTCAAATAATAGACCATTTGTTCGTTTTAAAATATGTATCTATCTCAAATGATAGAACATGTGTAGCTGAACACAAAGTATAAAAAACATTTTTAAATTGGACCACTTTATTGCCCAGTTCTGTTAAACTTGATATTCAATAAAAAAAGACGAAAATGCTGACATTTCCACAGCACAATACAAAGAACCATAACAGAAGTCAAAACAATATATTGTCAATATAATTTCCCAACGTAGATGTCTTCAAATACACCAACCATCCTTAGATGATACTAGACCCGGCTCATCATCATGATGGGACAGAGAGACTCTGTTCCCTGTGTTCAGGTCCAGAATCTGCTTTCTGTTCCGGAGCCCCGCTCACTATCCACCGGCTTCCTGAGCTAACACGGTGCACATTATTTGTGGAGGCATTTGAAGGACCGGATTTATGGTAAATCATCACCAATTTAACCCGGAGTACACATGCTAACACGAAGTTAGCTAAAGTCAACTATCTTACAGCAAAAGAAAAGTGCCACCTACCGATCTCTGTGAAGCTTCAAATGCCGGACAAAGTTGGACGTCGTGGCATCTCCATCCGATATTCTCTTCTTGCATGTTTTACAAGTTGCAGTTCGTTTTTTAGTCGAAAGTTCATAACCTACGTAGCCAAAAGAAATTACTCGCGGAAGCATATTCGAGCGGTTATTTCGTATTTCGTTCCCTGAGCTCTGTAGCTTTGCCGCGTTTTTTTAAACGTCCAAATCCTGTTAATTTGATTGGTTGTGCTGCAGCTACGTACACATACATACATAAGGAGAGAGGAAAAACATAGTGACGGTCTGCGCATATTGATACGGAGTGAGTGAAATTAATTAATGACGCCACTTTATAAATAATGTGTTTTAAATTTTAAGACTTTGAGTAAAAAATATCAAGTCTTTTCAAGTAAACAGCTTCAAGTCGAGTCAAGTCCCAAGTCAATGGCATGAAAGTCAAAGTCAAGTCCGAGTCTTTGAGCATTTTTTCAAGTCAAGTCTCAAGTCGTGATTTTAACGACTCGAGTCTGACTCGAGTCCAAGTCATGTGACTCGAGTCCCCACCTCTGAGAGAGGGACAAGCACTTTTAACAAATCGGACTTTTAACCTTACAGAATTTTAACCTCTCTATGGTTTTTGCTAATCAATAGTCATGATAGAAGTTCCATCTCTCTTTTCATAAATGAAAATTTCTTTCCAGGTGAATTTAAAATTTTATTTCTATGACCACCAAGCCACACAGGTGCACCCAAGTTGTATCTGTGTGGCTCTTGAGCGGAAACTGCCTGAACTCCGGGAAAATAGAGGATGCATAGTGCTTTATTTGAAAATAGTAGAATAAATAATAGGTGGGCAACTCATACAAAAAGACCTATAACTAAAGCTGTGGAGAGAGTTATCCTTAAACACTTTAATATAAACACATCATGGCTTTTTTGTCATATGAAAGGAGGAGTCCAAAATGGAGGGTGGAGGGATAATTGCTGATTGGGGTCAAAGAGACAAAACAGAGGTGATGTAAAAGCAACAGGGTTCCCTGCTTATTATGACAGGTAAATGGAACAGTCTGTGTGCAGGATGGGTGGAGTCCTTCATGATGTGAACACTGACGTTTGTAGCTTTGGGACAAAAACGTGCAAAAGTTACAAGAAGGAATTTTCATGGCATCTGACATCATTGTCCTTTTCTACAGGTGTTGCATGTTAAGCGGAGTTAGTGATGCTCTGAGGTTATGCAGCCAAAGTCGACCAGCAGTTGCTTGCTAGAAGCTCTTTCCCTCCAGGAAGGTGCGTTGTGCAATTGATACCTGTCATTTTTATGGTCTTTCTGCATCAAAGTCTATGAATCGCTCTTGGTCTGACCCCGCCCTGAAGCATTTATGCCATGTGAGACCCCACCAGAGATGAAACTCACAGACAGCCAAGACTTCAAGACCATAGGGGTACTCAAACCCCTCCACCACGTTAAGGTGGCGATTCTGCGAAGGGGAGGAAACCAGCAGATTGCATCAAAGCTCAGGATGCAATCTCCCATCCTGAGCAAGCACGGGGCTACAGTGGAGAGGTAACACTCCCCTTTCAAAGGAAGAGACCTCTAGCAGAACCAGGCTCAGGACGGGCGGCCGTCTGCCTCGACCGGCTGGGGTTGGAGAGGACAGGAAAGTGGACAAGACAAAACATAGACTGAAGCTCTGGCTCTGATGGAAGAAAAAAACCTAAAAATGACAAAGAACATGTTAGTGGCAGGAGAGAAAGTGAGACAGGATAGGATGAACAATGGAAATGTGACTAGCAAAAACAATATGCATTGCACAAATACATATGTAAACTACAAATTCAAGGATACTTTGTTCTTCATTTTCTTGGCTGCTCTGTATCTTTGTGTGCATGTAACTGTGATAGTGCCTGTGGTTGTGTCCTAACTGATTTACCTAATATGAAATCTGCATTTTTATTGTTAAAAAAAGTTATCAACAACATGAATGTACTGTAGGCCATTCCTATGAAACCCATGCCCCATTGAGGCATCTCACCCTGTATGGACTCTAGAGGACAGGAACAACTTATGTCATATAAATTGTTTATAACATATCAGTTATGCCAATAAACACCCATGGCCATAGATGAGGTAATGAAGTCTAAAAATCTCAGTTTAAACATAGTCCCTCCAGCGTGTCCAGAGTCTTCCCCGGGGCCTCCTCCCTGTGGGACGTGCCCGGAACACCTCACCAGGAGGCATCCGAACCAGATGCTCCAGCCACCTCATCTGTCTCCTCTCGACGTGGAGAAGCAGCGGCTCTAATCTGAGTCCCTCCCGGATGACTGAGCTTCTCACCCTATCTCTAAGGGAGAGCCCAGACACCCTATGGAGAAAACCCATTCCGGCCACTTGTATCCGCGACCTCGTTCTTTTGGTCTTGACCGAAAGCCTATGACCACAGATGAGGGTGAGAACGTAGATCAACCGGTAAATCGAGAGCTTCGCCTTTTGACTCAGCTCTCTCTTCACCATGACAGACCGGTACAGCGCCCGCTTCACTGCAGACGCTGCTCCAATCCACCTGTCGATCTCCAGCTCCCTTCTTCCCTCATTCGTGAACACGATCCTGAAATACTTAAACTCCTCCACTTGGGGCAGGACATCACCCCCGACCCAGAGAAGCCACTCTACCCTTTTCCGGCTCCAGTACCCTCTCGTTCCGGGGTAAACCCCAATGTACAGGCACTGAGATGGGGAGCAACAAGTATGCCCACTCCTGCCCGGCGCCTCTCACCGTGGTCAACTCCAGAGTGGAAGTACATCCAGCCCCTCTCAAGGAGACTGGTTCCAGAACCAGAGCCATGCGTCGAGGTGAGGCCGACTATTTCTAGCTGGAACCTCTCAACCTCACACACTAGCACTGGCTCCTTCCCCACCAGAGACGTGACATTCTACATCTCAAGAACCAGCTTCTGCAACCGAGGATCGGACCGCCAGGGCCCCCTCCCTTGGCCATCACCCATTCCACACTGCACCCGACCCCTTTGGCTCCTCTCACAGGTGGTGGGCCTATGGGAGGGTCCTGAAAACATGCTAGAGGAGGAAACCAGAGAGCCCATAAAACCCCAACTTACAAACCTGTCCTTTAACCCTAAACCTTAATCCTCATCCCAAACTAGACTAAACTAACTACCAATTATTAAATTTAATAATTTAATGTTTGTGTGATCTGTAGTTTAAGAAAACCATGGGTGATTGAGCAGCTCTTCCAGTGCGGGACGCTCCTCTGGGTGTGTCTTCAGGCACCTAGTCAGAATATCATGGCAGTCTGGAGGGTCAGGGGTCAAAGTGCAACAACAGTTAGAGCTGCGGACAGATTTATATACGCTGTGAGAAGATATAATACAATGTTTGTCTCACTTTTGGAAAGACTTTTTCTGATCTTCAGCTTCTTTTTGATAAATTTGTTGGTCTCAAAATTGACATTGTGGAGAATTTCAAACAGGACCACTCCCAGCTGCCACACTGTTGTGGGTCCAGCAGAATATTTCTTCTGCGTACGATACTCCGGTGATTCAATAGCATGGGTCCCTAGAAAATGTGTCAGAATTCAGAGTCAGAAAGAAGAACAGTAAAAAGAATCTTTGTTTTCTCAGAACTGACAGAAAGAAGCAGGATATCGTACCTTGGAAGATGGTAAATTTCCTTCCGTGGTCAAAGAGGCTTAGACCGAAGTCTATGAGATAGACTTGTAGACCTAGTGAGCTCCTCTCAATAAGGACATTTTCCAATTTAATATCTCTGTGGAAGATGTTTGCGTCCTGAATTTGAATCGTTGCTTCCACCAGCTGTTTTAATATGATCTAAAAGACAAAAATGATTTGAAGCTCATAATTCTGCACATTGATGTTGAACTTCAATGAAAAATACAGTGACTTGTAAAGATTTTTATTTTCATACGGATTTTTTTCACATTGTCACATTACACCCACATACGTACTTCAATGTTTGTAGAGACATTATGAGATGCATTAACATAAAGTTTTACAAAATTGTTTTACGGAGAGAAGATTGCACTGCATTTCATCCCTCTGATTTTATCACATTCACTATGAAACAAAATCCCCAACTGAAGCAGTAAGTGACAATATTTAAAAAACCCACTCGAATTTCCATCCAGCAGCTTACCTTGGACTCCTCCTCATTTAGACAACCTCCATTCTCATCAAGGTAGTCATTGAGGTCCTGCGAAGGCGTGGGCCTCTCCATCACTATGAGCAGCTCCTCCTCCAGTTCATACCAGTCCAGCAGGGACACGGTGGCTAACTGCCCTGATGAACTGCTAGTCAGATTCTTCAGTTTCAGCATGATGGCCACCTCCAACGCCATCTCCCTACCGTTCTCATCCTGGACCATCGAAGCAAACAGGAGAAACTCACAATGCATCTGGAACCCAATAGGACTTGAAGTCAGTCCTAGATGCTGCTGCTCACTTACCTTATGTTTGCGGTCCACCTTTTCTTTTGGAATGTGTTTGATAGCCACCTGTACAATAGAAACAAAGTGTTGCTCAATGTCCTTAAAGGGAATGTTCAGATTTCTGAAGTTGCTTGACGTTGAGTTATCAGTACTTTGAGTATTATGGTGAGTTCACACCAAACGCTTTTTGAGTGTCAGGCACTTTTGGTTTACATTCAAAGTCTATGTGTAAGCGTGTCGAGGGCTGTTGTGTTTCGACTGTCCAGCGCAACGTGATTTGAACCGTTTGGAGCATTTGACACGTCAAGAGCAACCGATGCGCCTCCACATAGATTTATAATATAAACCAGCGACCAGATTTTGGTCTTTCCAAAATCTAATTTAAAACTACAAGAACTGAAAATGTTCACAATTGTGCAATTCTAGTATGTATTAGTAAATATTACCCATCTGCACCTTTATTCTTAAAGTCTCATTGGTCAATGACATAATTTATCTAATATAGTGTTATTTGACAAACCTGAACTTTTTAAGTTTGAGACGTTATTAGCTAAAATCAGCTGAAACAGAGTCTGACTAGCTGTTAGACTTGCACATCTATGAGGATATTAACTTTTTTTTTTTATTTTTTTTACAAACTTTGATTCCTACTGACCACTGTTAGAAGAACTATTACTGATAACTTCACAGAGCCTCATTTTAAGTATTCCAAATACACCTACAGGTAATTTATCCACCTCTCGATGTCCAGCAAACACAGATCCATAGCCTCCTTTTCCCAGTAGATGCAGCTCAGTATATTTTTCCTGGAATTCAGCTAAACACATGAACGCATCTTTAAATTTCATAAAACATCAGAATAAGCCATGTTCACTAATGTTACCTTAGATCTAATTATCACCACACCTTAAGTCTCTCTAACGAATGCTTATACAATTCTATTGCGACTTAAACTCTGACCTCTTTGGGAATCCATTTCTTTTGTCTTCTTCGTCTTCTTCCTGGTATTCTTCCTCTTATTCATAAACTGTGGTTCCTCAATGTCCTTGTCCTCCTTCTTCAGATTCCTCTTCCGTAAATCGCCTATTCCTGAGCTACAAAGTACCAGGCTGGAGCTGTTGGACTCTAATAATGAGAAAAACCCATAGAAACAGCATGAGTATTTTAACAATATTTTCCGTAAGAGAAAAACATCCCGACAGAAACATAAGACTTATAGTGACTTGTAAAAACACTTGACCTCTTGCTTTTGCACATTTTGTCACATTACAAACACAAAACTTAGGGTATATAACTGGGATTTCATAACAAGGACCAATATAAGGTAAAGCATCACTTTGACGTGCTGAGCATATATTTATAAATGTAGATCTGAAAAGTTGTAGCATGGAACTGTATTCAGCCACAATCTCTATAAAGAACCACTTTTTGCTGCAACTTCAGGTGATAATCGTTTGGAGTTTGTCTCAATCAGTTTTGAATAATCAGATATATTCAAACCTTGCAACAGATTATCAATCTGATATCAGCTTGGACTATGACTAGGCAATTATAGGGTCATGTTTTGGAATGATGTGCAGTATTTTCAGTCACACACATGTACTCTTCCAATTTGCCTAAAATCACAATTTTGATTTTGACTTAGGGAAACTTTAGGTTGAGGTTCTGCTGGCTTTCTCTGACAGACCTCTGAAGTCTTTATAAAACAACAGTGGGATTTCTGAAAGAAATTTGTTCATTTTTGTTACTTAGGACCCCTTTTCCTTTGATCAATTTTCAGGTCAACACCATGTCTGCTTCTATCTATCATTTTGGTTTGTCAACATACAGAAGAGAAAATTAACAGAGGTTTCACCAAAGTAGCCAACCTGTGCTGATGACCACTGAGGATGGGGGCTCTTTGGTTGCGTCCTGCTGCAGGAGTCCCTTATTCTTCCTCTCTGCCGGTGTTGGAGATCCCTCTCCTTCTTCTGTTATTTTTCTCCTCAGTCTCCTCACAATCCTCGTCCGGTCCTGGTGGCTTTTGGATGGTCCGAAAATCTTAGCAACCCTGGTCCATTTTCGGCGGGTCTCTTTTTTAGCCCTTTTCCTTCTCTTCGGTGTGCTGTCTTCAATAGACTCAGCACACTGTGGCATCGTGCTGCTGCTGTTGATCTCTAAAGTAAAAGATATTGGGAATAAATAGTGATTATTTTTTACATGTTTGCTCTGTCAACATAAGCCAATGAACATGAGTTCCATTAAAGCAGCCAACCTATGAGAATGTCCACTGAGGAGAAAGACTGTTTGGTTGGAACCTGCTCCTTGAGTTCTTCCTTCATGGCCACTGTTGAAGATTCATTTTCTTCCATCGTCTTCCTCTTCTGTATTGTTTTGGCTCTGATCAGGTCCTGGCAGCTTTTTGAGGTTCCGGCCACCTCAGAGGTCCTAAACCTTTTTTCACGGCTCTCACAGTCCTCAGCAGACGCTTTATGTTGTAACATCATGCTGCCGCTTCTCTCTATAGTGAGAAATATTGTGGAAAATTAAGGATTGTTTAGAGTACATGTCTAGTATTTCTGAATCACCTCACATACTGATATCTGATCAGGGACTTTATTACATAAACTGTTGAACATTTAACTCATTTTCGTCCAAATCCATGCTTTTCCGAGAAGCCAACAGAGATTGACACATTTCAATGTTCTTAACCAATGGAAGTTAATAAAACAGAATTTCTGAGAGATAAAAACTCAAACTCTCTTAACTATATATTAAGAGGTTTACAAGACTGTTAAGTGTGTAAAATGACCTAAATCATTAGATCCACTACACTCTAAAACATTTGAACCACATTTAGTTTTGTCTACTATCTTCTACTCTTTAAATTACAGCATTAAGTTAAAACTCAATTCAAGATTAATGAACTTAAAAAAGTTTAAACAACTTGTTTCTTGTTGCTAAATCAACTGCATGAACTTTAATTTCTTAAGTAAAACCAATATAATTTTCTTGTTGACTTCAGTTGCATTTTCAAGGCACCAGGTAGAATTTCATTTTCAAGTTAAATGACCTTCAAATATTTTACAGTATAATTTTCCAAAAAACTGAAACATAAACCATGTCTTGATAAGTCAAACTCATTACCTTGTGTTCTCCTGTAGGCTGGCCTTTTACGTTTTTGTTCTGATTCTTTCTCCATGTCGGTGCAAATTTATTCACAAGAGAAAGCAGAAAGTTGCGTCTTACTTTATCAGAGATTTCTGACGAACTGAGCTCAAACAGAATGTTGGGTTCTGACACCAACCAGTGTGACATCAGGAAGAACATTCCAAACGTTTGGTCACAAATGTTAGCATGGAAGTGATGATGCCTAGCAACCCTCTGACTTAAACCTAAACAAAACTATTGAAGTGCTCTGTTGTTACTTTAGAGATCAACAGCAGCAGCATGATGCCACAGTGTGCTGAGTCTATTGAAGACAGCACACAAAGAGAAGGAAAAGAATTAAAAAAAGAGACCCACCGAAAATGGACCAGGGTTACTAAGATGTTTGGACCATCCAAAAGCCACCAGGACCGGACGAGGAAAAGGGGTCCTAAGTAACAAAAATGAACAAATTTCTTTCAGAAATCCCACTGTTGTTTTATAAAGACTTCAGAGGTCTGTCAGAGAAAGCCAGCAGAACCCCAACCTAAAGTTTCCCTAAGTCAAAATCAAAATTGTGATTTTAGGCAAATTGGAAGAGTACATGTGTGTGACTGAAAATACTGCACATCATTCCAAAACATGACCCTATAATTGCCTAGTCGTAGTCCAAGCTGATATCAGATGGATAATCAGTTGCAAGGTTTGAATATATCTGATTATTCAAAACTGATTGAGACATTATGAAATTTACAGATGTGTTCATGTGTTTAGTTGAATTCCAGGAAAAATATACTGAGCTGCATCTACTGGGAAAAGGAGGCTATGGATCTGTGTTTGCTGGACATTGAGAGGTGGATAAATTACCTGTAGGTGTATTTGGAATACTTAAAATGAGGCTCTGTGAAGTTATCAGTAATAGTTCTTCTAACAGTGGTCAGTAGGAGTCAAAGTTTGTAAAAAAAAAAAAAAAAGTGTTAATATCCTCATAAATGTGCAAGTCTAACAGCTAGTCAGACTCTGTTTTAGCTGATTTTAGCTAATAACGTCTCAAACTTATAAAGTTCAGGTCTGTCAAATAACACTATATTAGATAAATTATGTCATTAACCAATGAGACTTTAAGAATAAAGGTGCAGATGGGTAATATTTACTAATACATACTAGAATTGCACAATTGTGAACATTTTCAGCTCTTGTAGTTTTAAATTAGATTTTCTAAATACCAAACTATATAGCTACATTTTCTTTCTATTCTAAAGGTGCATTCACAACAAATGCGTTCGGCACATCAAATAAGCGTCTGACGCTTCAAGTTCAACGCGTGTTCCTTTTGAATACAGACACTTGACATATCCTGCGTTTTGCTGGTTTATATTATAAATCTATGTGGAGGCGCATCGGACGATCTTGACGTGTCAAATGCTCCAAACGGCTCAAATCACGTTGCGCTGGACGGTCCAAACACGACAGCCCTCGACGCGCTTACACATAGACTTTGAATGTAAACGGAAAGTGCCTGATACTCAAAAAGCGTCTGTTGTGAACTCACCATAATACTCAATATACTGATAACTCAACGTCAAGCAACTTTCAGGTCAACACCATGTCTGCTTCTATCTATCATTTTGGTTTGTCAACATACAGAAGAGAAAATTAACAGAGGTTTCACCAAAGTAGCCAACCTGTGCTGATGACCACTGAGGATGGGGGCTCCTTGGTTACGACCTGCTGCAGGAGTCCCTTATTCTTCCTCTCCGCCGGTGTTGGAGATCCCTCTCCTTCTTCGGTTATTTTTCTCCTCAGTCTCCTCACAATCCTCGTCCGGTCCTGGTGGCTTTTGGATGGTCCGAAAATCTTAGCAACCCTGGTCCATTTTCGGCGGGTCTCTTTTTTAATCCTTTTCCCTTTCTTTGTTGTGCTGTCTTCAATATACTCAGCACACTGTGGCATCGTGCTGCTGCTGTTGATCTCTAAAGTAAAAGATATTGGGAATAAATAGTGATTATTTTTTACATGTTTGCTCTGTCAACATAAGCCAATGAACATGAGTTCCATTAAAGCAGCCAACCTATGAGAATGTCCACTGAGGAGAAAGACTGTTTGGTTGGAACCTGCTCCTGGAGTTCTTCCTTCATGGCCACTGTTGAAGATTCATTTTCTTCCATCGTCTTCCTCTTCTGTATCGTTTTGGCTCTGATCAGGTCCTGGCAGCTTTTTGAGGTTCCGGCCACCTCAGAGGTCCTAAACCTTTTTCCATGGCTCTCACAGTCCTCAGCAGACGCTTTATGTTGTAACATCATGCTGCCACTTCTCTCTATAGTGAGAAATATTGTGGAAAATTAATGATTGTTTAGAGTACATGTTTAGTATTTCTGAATCACCTCACATACTGATATCTGATCAGGGACTTTATTACATAAACTGTTGAACATTTAACTCATTTTCATCCAAATCCATGCTTCAAAGTTTGTAAAAAAAAGAAGAAAAAAGAGTTAATATCCTCATAGATGTGCAAGTCTAACAGCTAGTCAGACTCTGTTTTAGCTGATTTTAGCTAATAACATCTCAAACTTAAAAAGTTCAGGTCTGTCAAATAACACTATATTAGATAAATTATTTCATTAACCAATGAGACTTTAAGAATAAAGGTGCAGATGGGTAATATTTACTAATACATACTAGAATTGCACAATTGTGAACATTTTCAGCTCTTGTAGTTTTAAATGAGATTTTCTAAAGACCAAACTATATAGCTAAATTTTCTTTCTATTCTAAAGGTGCATTCACAACAAATGCGTTCGGCACATCAAATATGCGTCCAACGCTTCAAGTTCAACGCGTGTTCCCTTTGAATACAGACGCTTGACATATCCTGCGTTTCGCTGGTTTATATTATAAATCTATGTGGAGGCGCATCAGTTGCTCTTGACGTGTCAAATGCTCCAAACGGTTCAAATCACGTTGCGCTGGACAGTCGAAACACAACAGTCCTCGACACGCTTACACATAGACTTCGAATGTAAACGGAAAGTGCCTGATACTCAAAAAGCGTTTGGTGTGAACTCACCATAATACTCAAAATACTGATAACTCAACGTCAAGCAACTTCAGAAAATCTGAACGTTCCCTTTGAGGACATTTTTATTGCTGAGCAATGCTTTGTTTCTATTGTACAGGTGGCTATCAAACACATTCCATATGAAAAGGTGGACCGCAAACATAACGTAACTGAGCAGCAGCATCTAGGACTGAAAATTATGAGCTTCAAATCAATTTGGTCCTTTAGATCATTTTAAAACAGCTGGTATAAGCAACAATTCAACTTCAGGATGCCACAGACATATTAAATTGGAAAATGTCCTTATTGAGAGGAGCTCACTAGGCCTATGAGCCTATCTCATAGACTTCGGTCTAAGCTGCTTTGACCACGGAAGGAAATTTACCATCTTCCAAGGAACGATGTCCCACTTCTTTCTGTCAGTTCTGAGAAAACAAAGATTCTTTTATACTGTTCTTCTTTACTGACTCTCTTAATTCTGACACATTTTCTAGGGACCCATGCTCTTGATCCACCAGAGTATCGCACAAAGAAGAAATATTCTAATGTTGTAGTGCTTTTGGAATTTGTAATTGTTCTTTGTTAATGTTGTAGTGCTTTTGTAGTTTGTAATTGTGCTTCGTTAATGTTTTAGTGCTTTTGTAATTTGTCATTGTGCTTCGTTAATGTTGTAGTGCTTTTGTAGTTTGTAATTGTGCTTCGTTAATGTTTTAGTGCTTTTGTAATTTGTAATTGTGCTTCGTTAATATAGTGCTTTCGTTAATGTTGTAGTGCTTTTGTAGTTTGTAATTGTGCTTTGTTAATGTTGTAGTGCTTTAGTAGTTTGTAATTGTGCTTCGTTAATGTTCTAGTGCTTTTGTAATTTGTAATTGTGCTTTCAATTTGCTGAAGTGGTTTGCACCTCAGGGACACCCTAATTAAGTGACCACTGAACAATTATTCATAAAATATATGAACTTTTCCGAATAAAACACAGAAGGTAATGTAATGTAGGAAATATTTATGTATTTACTGTTAATGTATTCATATGATTTGTTCTTTAAATGGCCACTTATTTTGGCTAAAGCTATTATTTATTAAATATCATCCAACCTCGACATCCTAAGCAAAAAATCAAAACACAATACTGTAGTCAACTAAAATCACAATAAGAAACTTAATCATTCATAACAAAATGTTCTGTACCATATCAGCATCAGGAGATGATTTACTATGAAGAAACTCTGATTCTTTAGAGTCTCTTTAGAGCCTGGTTCTGTAGGTTCTGACGAGTCTGTCTGACTGATATACAGCAGCACACAGCGCCATGACGGACACTTTTTTTTTTTGGCTTTTGATGTAGACAGTATCCATCCTCACTGAAATTGTTCAGCTTATAATGCGCGTATTTTCACTCGCGTCTGTATTTTTAAAAGCGTTTTTGCTTCTAAGGACATGGAATCGGGTCGAGGACGTTTTAAAAAGAAGCGGGTTGATAGCAGCTCACCGCGGCTGCGTAGTGTCCGTATCTAGGCAACCGTTACGGCAGGTCGGTCCGCAGCGTTCAAGGGGTCCTTTTTCCTCCCGCCACGACAATTTAGCTGACCTTAACATTTCCTGTGTTTTATTTTGGTCAATATTGTTAAACTTAGTGTTGATATGTGTATGATAGGCGTGTCTATCGAACAGTTATCGGTTCAATACGAGACGCACATTTAATAGCCAAATATGGGACGACTCCGTATTTTACGGGATAGGTGGGAACCCTATTCAGGGGATTCGCCACTGGGAAGTCAGAATTGGAAATCAGAGAAGAAAGAGCTAATTTTCATTTAGAACAAGCACATGCTGGCAGCAGGCACGACGGAGGAATTTCTTCAAACTTATACCCCCTCATCATGGAAACCATAGACATAATATATGGATAGACGCCTCATGGGCCGCTCTCGCCTATTGGAGCTGACGAGATTTAGGGCGGCCATCTTGGAGCGGTATACCACTCCACTCAGCCTTATGTATTTGGCAGGCACAATAAAGGATCAGCGCATTTAATAGATCATAACACGCTGAATAGTAATCACATTGTCACATAATTAAATTTTAGGCATACAGCTATTAAAATTGCATGTATAGGAACGTATAGTTTAGCATATTTAAATAATTTTGGTGGAATACAATGTTTTAAAGTATGACATGTTTTGCAAGATACAACCAAAGATGCAATTTATTCACACACATTATGTATATATTCCGATAATCTCATATATACACACATACGCACATGCATACTTATCTGTTGTGACAGTATTTACATATTCA
The DNA here is from genome assembly GCF_002775205.1 of Xiphophorus maculatus. Taxonomy (NCBI): domain Eukaryota; kingdom Metazoa; phylum Chordata; class Actinopteri; order Cyprinodontiformes; family Poeciliidae; genus Xiphophorus; species Xiphophorus maculatus. The sequence continues at coordinate 21,333,099 of NC_036452.1, read as the reverse complement.
TTACATTTTTACACAATCTAATAGCCTTATACATACACACACACACATATATATATATATGGCTGAGTGTGAGCATATATATATATATATATATATATATATATATATATATATATATATATATACATATGACTGTGTATGTAGATTATATTGCACATGTTTTCTGATTGCCATTGCATCCAAAATGAGTGCAACAAATCCATATTTAGCATGGTCTTCCTGGCATTTTCTCTCCAGCATGTCCAGCATCATCTTGTTCAAGCCAGGCCTGTCATCTACTGAACACAACCACCTGTAAAAAGTAGGAGGAGCATCAATATTTAACATGTTTGCAATATTAAAAGGTTAAATAAAATAAAAAAAACATTTGGGGAATATTAAGGCTACCTTTGTAATGTGTGCGGATGTGGGAGGGGAAATCTTCGCTTCTCTCTAAGGTATTTGTATGCCTTTGGGCCATGGAGATGAAGTGTGAGGGCAAACTCTCTATATTCGTTGGAGTATTCATGGCCCTTTTTCTCCATAAACTCTAGTTGTAGATCTGACAATTTAAGAGGAAAAAATATAAACTCTTCTTCTGATGTAGCTCAGGAGGAAAAATAAACATACAAGAAAATGTACATAAATTTTGAGGAATTAATTTTGAATTACCAGAGTAGAATTCAAGCCGTTCTTTGAGTTCTTCAGTAATGAGATTTTTTTCACTCAGTTCCCCCAAAAGTGACTTTGCTGTGGTCTTTGCCCTCTTCTCTCTGGCCATGGTGTTTTTCTTGTCCCGCTCCAGATATTCCACTCTTGCCAACGCTCTCTTATGTTTTGCAGTGACAGCGGTAAGAGAAGCTGGCAAAGCATAGCAATGATCCTAAAGACAGAGAGATGGACATCACCCATCACTTAGACATCACTATGGCACACTTTCTTTCAGACGACAGCAGCACTGTGTGTGTCTTCAACTATGTTGGTTTTATTTGTTTTATTTGTGAGAACATTCAACATGAGGGTTAGAAAATAATTTAGATTTTAATATGATCTTGACCATTATGATATGATATTTACAATAGAAAAAATACTCACATCATTAGACTGAGGTTGCAGGTCTGAACTACAAGTTTCTGGGTCATCTTGAGAGGCCACATACTCACTACTTTGGGCTTTTGTGGAGGTTATTGTAGTTCTGTAGTTTTCAACCTTAAATGTAAAAACCTTATGAATATGGACTTCACAGTATATACTACCTGTACATAAACACACATATATCCCTTAAGGCTAACATTATGCACATTTATGAATGCTAATGAACTTTTAATAATGCACCTACTCTTTGAAGGTGAACTGGGAAGCTGAAAATTGATGGTATCACATCAGCTCTCAGTCTGACAATCTGACCTGTTTTGTCAAAATCCTCCGTTTTGAAATGCTCACTGCATAGTACAGATGAATCACTTGCAGTGAATCCATCCCTCCTCAAAGCTATTTCCCACCTCTTCCTCCTCTCTTTATCTTTTGGAAACCTTTAAAACAAAAACGTGATATCTGGGAGTGTGTACACAAAAACATTGTCCGAATGAGGTCCATGTTATTTGCAACGGTTGAAACTAAGGAGCCTTGTTGCCTGCTTAAGCTGAGCATTCAGAAAAACGTTACACTCACTATTTTTGATCTTCATATTTTAAAGAACATAAAACTCCAAATTTGATTAAAATTTGTTGATAATGATAATTAAACAAAGCTACTGAAATTGTGAGTAGGCCTGTTTGAAACATATTCCTGTCATCAAATCTCCGGCTGACGACCGATAGCTAACATTTGCTGTCATTTCGCTGGTGGGCATAAATACAGTACAGTAATATTACATTCACAACATACTAACAATAATATGTCATTCTTACTTGTGAAAAGTTATCCCCCGGTCCCTGACATCAACAGTTCGTAGATTTAAACACGAATAAGCCGAGCAGAACTGAGGCATCTTCTGTTGTTTTGGTTCAGCAAAGTACGAGGGTATACCGCTCTAAGATGGCCGCCGTATTTCCTGCGCCGGAGCGGCCAATGCGGCGTCTACCCTTATATTATGTCTATGATGGAAACCACATGAAGAAGTTCATATGATGCAGCTTTCAAGTCCAGGACTATCGATCTAGTAGTACTGGAGGGAAATAGAGTCGCTGCATGTAAGCTCGGCGTGAACGATTGGAATCCATGGTTGAGCGTTGGAGAATTTAGTATCAAATATCAGAATCCAATAAATCCAGTAGGTTTATTAAGGATGCAGCCCCAGGGGCGGATCTTCTGAGGTGGCAGTTGCCACCCCAAATGAGAGCCTTGCCACCCTTGTTGCCACCCCAGCTGGCGACTATAAATTCAATAAATAGTTATGGCAAAAAAATCAGACATTAAGCGCATGAATATCTTTTTTCCGACAACATTGAATGCACCACAATGTAACCTGACACCTACTCGTGAGTAGCAAGGACAGAGCATGACGCAGCAGCATTTACCGCCATTGCTGTCCATCGAATAAGGAATATCGGTACGTAGTCCGAAAAATACCACAATCACTCAAAGAATCTGAGAAAAGGACGCAATGTTTTCCTGTCAATTCAACACTTTGACCGTAGTATGTCACAAGGTTAATTGGTTTAACAGGTGAGGAAAAAGTTTTAGTTTAAAAACAATATTGAGAAAGTGGGCAGTGGGTCACTTATGCTAGCCTAACTGTTGCTAGCCTGCTACCTACTTCGGCAACCTTAACATGTGCTGCGCAGTTCGGTGTGTTTTGGTTTCGTTAGCACTAAAGAGAACAACCCACACACCAAGTCATCAGTAGAGCAGGTGTTTAAATCAGCTAATGAATATCGCAATATAGACATCAAGCCTGACAACATAATGTAACAGACTGAATGTTATGTTTGGCTGTTTTTGCGTACTTTTGTTGTGGGGGAAATTTTTGTTTTTTGGTAATCCTGATAGGATTGAAGGTATTTCTGCTTTATCCGCTCATTGAACTTTTGTCTGTCGGTTTAGAAGTGGTTATAAGAAGTTATATTTAATACTTAGTGCTAGGTGAAGCTGATTTTGAAACAATGCAAGTTAAAAACAATATCTTGTAACAAGTAAATCAAGTGAATTAAGTCCAATGTTAAATCTGTGTAAGCTAAACGTGGTATCTATCTATATAGATAGATAGATGGATAGATAAATAGACAGGCCTATATATACATATATAGGCCTGTCCCGATAAACAATAATTCAATTACTCGCACGATACATTAAAACTATCGACCTCATTTTAATTATTGGCTTTATCGTCTCTTCCGGCCTTTTTCTCTTACTGTTGATGACACTGAATGAAAAAACGCTCAACTCCGGTGCTCTCCACTGACTCCCCCCTTTCTCATTTCCTTGGTGTAATGCCCAGCGCATTTCAGCTGTATGGAAACAGATTTATTTCACTAAGCTGCAATAGAAACACTTTTTTCACATCATGTGAGTCACGTGATCAAGAGCTGGATGTTGCTACTGGCGGAAACAACGACAAAGACGACAGGAAGTGGTAGGAGGATGACGATTTGTGGCTGGCTCCACCAGAACTCTCACACCATTGAGCAGTTCATAAAGATTTTGTGTGTCACTCTTAACGCGTTGACTCCATAACGCTTCTTTACATACGCAGCCGCTCCCAAGTATAAGCTCCAACGGCAGAGCGAGACGCTGACTCCTACGATAAACACTGTCTAGCTAGTTGTTTAGCTGTTTACAGCCGTCACCACCATGCGCACTTATCATGTTCAAGCTTATTCACGTGTGATTTTAATTTAACCTCTTATTTAATGTAAACAGAAAATGGTTTTATTTGTTGTTTTTTTCAAACATTAACAGCGTATAGACAAAGATTCAAACACGTTTGTAATGGAAACGCAGCTACTGACCTCTAATCGGATTCGAAAGGACCCCAGGTGTTCGTTCCAGAGGGTGTGGGTGAATTGAAACTCTTTCTTCACTTTTACAGCCCAAGAAAGTCATTTTCTATTTCATAAAGTGGTTTTCCCTTTCTGCCGCCTACACTGTACTGCTGCTTTAATAAGAACGTTTTAAAGAAGGATTAAGAGGAAGCTTTTGATTCTGCATGGTAATAGACTTCACAAATTGAGTGAGTCATCATTTGACCGGCGGCCCGCAGCTCTCCTCTGCTTCATTGGGTCATTATCCGTAATGGTAAGCTGATGGCAGACTGTTTCCCAGCCGCTGCATGTCGTAGAGCTTTGTTTTGGACGGTCGGACCTGAACGTTTGAGTCTCCTCCATGGCTGAGGTCCGACTTCCTGGAGATGAAGTGGAAACAGATTGAGCTTTCAAAAAAAATTTTTTTGAATTCATGGTAGTCATTGTTATGTATGTTATGTCTTAATTGCGAAGATGGGAAATCCACAGGACGAAAGGAGAATCGTCTTCTTTGTGGTTTGCACAACCACCTGATCCTAGAGCCAAAATTCCCATTAAGCTCATCCCCCCCAAGCTATCAAATTACATGGTCAATGGAAACGCAGCTGCTGGTCCGTTTGCTACTAAACAAAGGCAACTTTAAACAGGTGGGTTTTTTTAGTCTTAATTTAAAGGGATTCAGTGTTTTTTCAGTTTCAGAGTTTTCTGAAACTTTGTTCCAGGAAGCTTTATTGCTCAAAGAATTGAAAAATGAACATTGCTAATCAAAGAAGACAAAATCATAAAACACACATAAAAAGCACAAGAATAAATTAAGATATTAAATACAAAGGAATGAACAAAATACAGCAAAACTTAATAATGTACTGAAGAGGCAATAAAGAAAGGAACACAAACAGAAATGACTCCCTGGGATCATAACAGAGGTCTTTATTGTCACAGCATGACGTGAAATTAAATTTCAGACACATTTCCACTCAGATATACGTAATTAACTTAGAAGTGCTTCAAAGGTTCACATGGAGTGTGCAGCTCTCAATTTCAAGCAGAATGATTCACGAACCGTAGCGCCGCGCAACGGCTTGACCCCTGTATACGAGGCCAATTAGCCGAGCTTTTGTTTTAGAAATGTTAACGTTGTAGTTCAGGGCTCTCCGGCTCTTCGACAGAGAGGTCTGCCGCTTTGAAATCATGCCACACTCATTAATAGAAACGCGGAATTACACTCAACAAAAATATAAATGCAACACTTTTGTTTTTGCTCCCATTTTTCATGAGATGGACTCAAAGATCTAAAATTCATTCCAGATAAACAATATTACCATTTCTTTCAAATGTTGTCCACAAATCTGTCTAAATGTTTGATAGTGAGCACTTCTGCTTTGCTGAGATAATCCATCCCACCTCATAGGTGTGCCACATCAAGATGCTGATCTGACATGATTAGTGCACAGGTGTACCTTATACTGCCCACAATAAAAGGCCATGCTGAAATGTGCATTTTTTTAGCTTTATTGGGGGTCTGGAGACTCAGAACCAGTCAGTAGCTGGTGTGACCACCATTTGCCTCATGCAGTGCAACACATCTTCTTCGCATAGAGTTTATCAGATTGTCAATTGTGGCCTGTGGAATGTTGGTCCACTTCTCTTCAATGGCTGTGCGAATGGCTGTAGTCAGGAATATCATAAACAGCAAACCAATCGACACATAGCATAGTGCTGTCTATGTATTATGCTAGTGGGAACAATTGTTGCCATGCTTACATTCGCCCTTCATATGATCAAAAGATGAATGAAGGGATACAATTTTCTTTCAGTAGAAGACACTTGAAAGAACATATGTTCAGAAATATTTTATTTACATTTGTTTATTTAAATATTTTTACTAACTTCCTCTTGTACAGGTTTGTGACTGACATTCACCTCCAGCATTACAGGCGGGGAGTAAAGAGGTCTGGTCATGTGACCTTTCACACTATATATATGAAATTGATACTGCTTTACATTTTATTTTAAAACTTCAATTAGCTGCCAAACGTCAAAACAATTGTTCTAGAGCTTCCAGAAGTTAGAAAAACTGTCTGGCAACAGTTGCTGGTGGGATTAAATGAGTTAAACTTTTTATTTTACTCTAATGAACGATACTGTTGAACCACATTCACCATGTCTTAACTATTCTATTTTTTAGGATATTGTCCATTAAAATTACTTTTTAAATATTGAATTCCAATAAAAAATATCTTGTCTCCTTCTTCCAGTAGATCTTACCTGTGTCCTTATTACTATAAAAATTTTCTGGAGTGTTATTCCAGGTGGCTTTGCTGGTTTCTTTCATTTATTGTAAATTTCAATATCCTCTATCTGGGTTGCACAACCTTAAAGAAAACCCACCCCAGGTTGCCACATATGGTAAAGTAAGATGATGTTGAGTGACATAACATCCATCGACTGCCAACAAAATTGTGTTTATCAGTAATAAATGTTGAAACTTATGATGTAGACTTCCATTGTATACTGTGCGTTCTATGAAAGCACTTTTGAACTGTCTTGTTGCCGAAATGTGCTGCTTATATGAACAAAAACCTCAGTTCCCAGCAGTTCGGTCCAAAAAAAATTGGCAAAGCAATGTAGCAGTTTGTTAGATTCTGCTTAAGCAAAAAAAAAAAAAAAAAGCAAATGGTGTTCACTTTGTTTAAAAAAAAGTCTTGGCTCAATTTATCAGTAAATGTTTAACAAAATTGGTATTTACAGCTCACATTAATTGATGATGATTTCCAGGTTTTTTTCAGGGCTGCTGCCTAGTGCATGGCGGGTGTATGCATGCAGGTACAGCGGATAGACTGAACACAGCAGGCTGCTGCACCTGATGCTTAGCGCAACTGTAGCTTTATGGAGGAACCAGAAACATTTATTTAATATCATCAGGGTTGAAACAAATGAGTGGTGGAGCGCATCGTGGCGGTACATAACTGTCATATGTGTTTTAGTGTATTGCCAAGGTACCAAATCCCGTCGCACACATGGACGCAAAAGTTATAAATGGCTGGGCAAAGTAAGAGATCACCTATTAAATTGACTGATGATGAATACATAAACTAAAAACTAGTTGGTAGACATTTTTGTAGACATTTTCTGCTTTATTAAACTGAATTTTGTGAAAATTATAATTTTTGTATAATTTCTTTCCAGGTGAATTTAAAATTTCATTTCTATGACCACCAAGCCACACAGGTGCACCCAGGATGTATCTGTATGACTTTTGAGCGGAGACTGCCTGAACTCTGGGAAAATAGAGGATGCATAGTGTTTTATTTGAAAATAGTAGAATAAACAAAAAAATTCCAGAAGAAATTTAACCGGGGCCTGCCAAAGTGTGCCTGTCGGTTTGGACCCAGTATTCTGATGCTAAACATTAGCATCAATGCTAATCTGAGCTGAAAAATTCCAAAGTACCATGTGGAGAATCACAAGAATGTTGACTAACATGGACTTGAACCACTATGTTAAAATGAGTGTATAAGTTAAAATTAGCCAAAATGCTAATGTTAGCATGAATGCTGTCAGTAGCATGTGGGGCATCACTAGCATGTTGTCTGTACTTTACTTACTGCAATCAATCAAATGTTATTTGTATAGCACATTTCAGCAGGAAGGCATTTCAAAGTGCTTTACATCATTACAAACACAGAAACACAATGCAACATAGAATCAACAATCAAAACACGACACTAAGTCAATTTCCATCAATAAATTTGTAATTGATTACATTTCAAATACAATTTTAAACAGATGGGTTTTTAGTCTAGATTTAAAGGAAGTCAGTGTTTCAGCTGTTTTACAGTTTTCTGGAAGTTTGTTCCAAATTTGTGGTGCATAGATGCTGAAAGCTGCTTCTCCTCGTTTGGTTCATGGAAATAACACAGAACGGCTCCTCTACCTTCTTCTTTAGACTGAAGAAGTTGATCCGGAGTGAATTGAAGGCTGCAAACGTTGCTGTGCAGCTTTAACTGGCTTTAACTGGTAGCGACGAATATTTACAAGCCATCGTCTTCTTAATTTGGACCGTTTGGAAATCCATGAAAACTTAAAAGCCCTTTATATTAGGAAGACAACAAAGTGCATAGTATTGTTTTATTTGCGTCTGAAATACGACTTTGTCTTTTCTAGCCGTCATGGTAACTCAAAGCGGGAAAAAGAGAGCCGCATTTGCGCATCCAGTTGTGACATCAGCGAGGCAGGTGCAAAGAGCCCATAGCTCCCCTCCTGGCATTGAGCTGCATGTTTTGATACCATTTTTGTGGGTGGGCACGCAGCGGTACGAGCCGCATTAACGGTAGTAGGAAGCGGCAGTTATTTTGAGGTGTAGAACAATAGGTGCCTGCCATGCAATGCATAGGGATTGTATCCCTATGCATTGCTATGGGCAGGCCCCAATAATAATAATAAAGAGGCGTTCTATTAGGTGTAGAATAATAGGTGCCTGCCATGCAATGCATGCTTTGCAAGTCAGTCACTGCTCTCCTTATGCATTGTTATGGGCAGACCCCAATAATAGGTGGGCAACTCATACAAAAAGACCGATAACTAAAGCTGTGGAGAGAGTTATCCTTAAACACTTTAATATAAAGTGTCACCATGGTATTTTTGTCATATGAAAGGAGGGGTGGAGGGATAATTGCTGATTGGGGTCAAAGAGACAAAACAGAGGTGATGTAAAAGCAACAGGGTTCCCTGCTTATTATGACAGGTAAATGGATAAATAAATAAAAAAAATAAACAGTCTGTGTGCAGGATGGGTGGAGTCCTTCATGATGTGAACACAGACGTTTGTAGCTTTGGGACAAAAACGTGCAAAAGTTACAAGGAGGAATTTTCATGGCATCTGACATCATTGTCCTTTTCTACAGGTGTTGCATGTTAAGCGGAGTTAGTGATGCTCTGAGGTTATGCAGCCGAAGTCAACCAGCAGTTGCTTGCTAGAAGCTCTTTCCCTCCAGGAAGGTGCGTTGTGCAATTGATACCTGTCATTTTTATGGTCTTTCTGCATCAAAGTCTATGAATCGCTCTTGGTCTGACCCCGCCCTGAAGCCTTTATGCCATGTGAGACCCCACCAGAGATGAAACTCACAGACAGCCAAGACTTCAAGACCATAGGGGTACTCAAACCCCTCCACCACGTTAAGGTGGCGATTCTGCGAAGGGGAATAAACCAGCAGATTGCATCAAAGCTCAGGATGCAATCCCCCACCCTGAGCAAGCACGGGGCGACAGTGGAGAGGAAACACTCCCCTTTCAAAGGAAGAGACCTCTAGCAGAACCAGGCTCAGGATGGGCGGCCGTCTGCCTCGACCAGCTGGGGTTGGAGAGGACAGGAAAGTGGACAAGACAAAACATAGACTAAAGCTCTGGCTCTGATGGAAGAAAAACACCTAAAAATGACAAAGAACATGTTAGTGGGTCGATATTGTTGTCTGAGTGGAGTTACAAAAACAGCTCATAGACGTCTTCAGGATGACGTAGGAGGAAAACATAGTCAACAGAACACCTAAACAACTAAGTGACAGTGACACTTAGTCTTTTAGGCGTATACCTCCCACTGCAGGTGGGAGGCTAAAAGCCGGTGGGAGCTTTTAACCTCCCACCGGCATACGCTTTTACACAGAAATTTTTAGAACATTTTAAACTGAAAGAAGAGGAGAGCAGGATTTTAACTAACCATCATTTTACTATTTCTAATGTGCAGGACTGGAGACCAGTGACTCCAGTGCGCGGCCTTCAGTACAGAAATGCCACCGCAGTTTGGCGCAACGTGAGCTGTCTTTCCAAACAGACTCCAGGACTTGTCATGGATGATGGATCATCCATGGTGATCATGGATCACTATGGATGACAGACTCCTCCATGGGATCATCAATGGAGGAGTCTTCCACTGAGGAGGAAGACTCCTCAGTGGACTGGTCGGTAGCTGCTCCTGGAGTTCTTCCTTCCTACACTTGGCTGGTGTTGAACCTTTTGGATGATGGACTCCTCCATGGGATCATCCATGTGTAGTTAAGAAAACCATCACCCATGAGCAGCTCTGCAGTGTGGGACGCTCCTCTTTGTGTGTCTTCAGGCACCTAGTCAGAATATCATGGCAGTCTGGAGGGTCAGGGGTCAAAGTGCAACAACAGTTAGAGCTGCGGACAGATTTATATACGCTGTGAGAAGATATAATACAATGTTTGTCTCACTTTTGGAAAGACTTTTTCTGATCTTCAGCTTCTTTTTGAGAAATTTGTTGGTCTCAAAATTGATATTGTGAAGAATTTCAAACAGGATCGCTCCCAGCTGCCACACTGTTGTGGGTCCAGCAGAATATTTCTTCTGCGTACGATACTCCGGTGATTGAAGAGCATGGGTCCCTAGAAAATGTGTCAGAATTCAGAGTCAGAAAGAAGAAAAACAGTAAAAAGAATCAACCTTCTGTATGATGGACCACTCATTTCAGATAATTATGTTACATTAAATGTCAGTAATTTATGTTGTCAGTTATGTTTGCCAGTCTGTCAGTTTGTTTGTTAGTTGTTTCTATGACGACATGACATGGCCAGCTTTATTTTCTGTGAACCACCAGAGGGTGATACTAAGTAATTTAATAATTATTTAAGAATTTACTTGATTTACTTGTTACAAAATACTGTTTTTTGTAAAAAAAAATCCTGTTCCATCAAGCTAGCAGGTCCGCTATCAGAGCCAAGACGAAATATTCCACAGCAGTCAAACTTTTAAAATCGAGCACATTTCTTAAAGAACACATTACATCTAACAACTGGAAGCAGTTATAATAATACTGTAATCAAATTAAATATTGAAATAGTTTATCTTACCTTGACCGAAGCAGACTCGGAAGCAGAATGTTCCAGAAGCTTCAGCAGCTTGGGAATACGTGTCAGCCAATCAGAGATTGTAATTTTCCCGCGTGTATGACGTGCTGCTGCCTCACGCCCTGTCCTTGCTACTCAGGAGTAGGTGTCAGGTTACATTGTGGTGCATTCAATGTTGTCGGGAAAAAGATATTCATGCGCTTAACGTCTGATTTGCCATAACTATTTATTGAATTCATAGTCGCCAGCTGGGGTGGCAAGGCTCTCATTTGACCCCAGTAGATCCGCCCCTGGGGCTGCATCCTTAATAAATCTACTGGATTTATTGGATTCTGATACTGGATAATGGATTCTCCAACGCTCAACCATGGATTCGTTCACGCAGAGCTTACATGCAGCGGCTCTATTTCCCTCCTGTACTACCAGATCGATAGCCCTCAACTTAAAAGCTGCATCAAATGAACTTCTTCGTGTGGTTTCCATGATGAGGGGGTATAAGTTTGAAGAAATTTCTCCGTGGAGAAATTTGCTGCCAGCATGTGCTTGTTCTAAATGAAAATTAGCTCTTTCTTCTCTGATTTCCAATTCTGACTTCCCAGTGGCGAATCCCCTGAATAGGGTTGCCACCTATCCCGTAAAATACGGAGTCGTCCCATATTTGGCTATTAAATGTGCGTCTCGTATTGAACCGATAACTGTTCGATAGACACGCCTATCATACACATATCAACACTAAGTTTAACAATATTGACCAAAATAAAACACAGGAAATGTTAAGGTCAGCTAAATTGTCGTGGCGGGAGGAAAAAGGACCCCTTGAACGCTGCGGACCGACCTGCCGTAACGGTTGCCTAGATACGGACACTACGCAGCCGCGGTGAGCTGCTATCAACCCGCTTCTTTTTAAAACGTCCTCGACCCGATTCCATGTCCTTAGAAGCAAAAACGCTTTTAAAAATACAGACGCGAGTGAAAATACGCGCATTATAAGCTGAACAATTTCAGTGAGGATGGATACTGTCTACATCAAAAGCCAAAAAAAAAAGTGTCCGTCATGGCGCTGTGTGCTGCTGTATATCAGTCAGACAGACCCGTCAGAACCTACAGAACCAGGCTCTAAAGAGACTCTAAAGAATCAGAGTTTCTTCATAGTCAATCATCTCCTGATGCTGATATGGTACAGAACATTTTGTTATGATTGATTAAGTTTCTTATTGTGATTTTAGTTGACTACAGTATTGTGTTTTGAGTTTTTGCTTAGGATGTCAAAGTTGGATGACATTTAATAAATAATAGCATTAGCCAAAATAAGTGGCCATTTAAAGAACAAATCATATGAATAGATTAACAGTAAATACATGAATATTTCCTACATTACATTACCTTCTGTGTTTTATTCGGAAAAGTTCATATGTTTTATGAATAATTGTTCAGTGGTCACTTAATTAGGGTGGCCCTGAGGTGCAAACCACTTCAGCAAATTGAAAGCACAATTACAAATTACAACAGCACTACAACATTAACGAAGCACAATTACAAACTACTAAATCACTACAACATTAACGAAGCACAATTACAAATTCAAAAACACAACATTAACGAAGCACTACAACATTAACAAAGCACAATTACAAATTACCAAAGCACTGCAACATTAACGAAGCACAATTAAAAATTACAAAAGCACTACTACATTTAACGGATTACAAAAGCACTACAACATTAACGAAGCAAAATTACAAAAGCACTACAACATTAACGAAGCAAAATTACAAAAGCACTACAACATTAAGGAAAGTACTACAACATTATTGAAGCACAATTACAAATTACTAAACAACTACAACATTAACGAAGCACAATTACAAACTACCAAAGCACTACAACATTAACAAAGCACAATTACAAATTCCAAAAGCACTACAACATTAGAATATTTCTTCTGTGTACGATACTCAAGAGCATGGGTCCCTAGAAAATGTGTCAGAATTCAGAGTCAGAAAGAAGAACGGTGAAAAGAATCTTTGTTTTCTCAGAACTGACAGAAAGAAGCAGGATATCAAACCTTGGAAGATGGTAAATTTCCTTCTGTGGTCAAAGCAGCTTAGACCGAAGTCTATGAGATAGGCTCATAGGCCTAGTGAGCTCCTCTCAGTAAGGACATTTTATAATGTAATATCTCTGTGGAAGATGTTTGCATCCTGAAGTTGAATTGTTGCTTCCACCAGCTGTTTTTAAATGATCTAAAAGACCAAATTGATTTGAAGCTCATAATTTTCAGTCCTAGATGCTGCTGCTCAGTTACGTTATGTTTGCGGTCCACCTTTTCATTTGGAATGTGTTTGATAGCCACCTGTACAATAGAAACAAAGCATTGCTCAGCAATGGGAATGTCCTCAAAGGGAATGTTCAGATTTTCTGAAGTTGCTTGACGTTGAGTTATCAGTATGTTGAGTATTATGGTGAGTTCACACCAAACGCTTTTTGAGTATCAGGCACTTTCCGTTTACATTCAAAGTCTATGTGTAAGCGTGTCGAGGGCTGTTGTGTTTCGACTGTCCAGCGCAACGTGATTTGAACCGTTTGGAGCATTTGACACGTCAAGAGCGTCCGATGCGCCTCCAGATTTATAATATAAACCAGCGAAACGCAGGATATGTCAAGCGTCTGTATTCAAAAGGAACACGCGTTGAACTTGAAGCGTTGGACGCATATTTGATGTGCCGAACGCATTTGTTGTGAATGCACCATTAGAATTGAAAGAAAATTTAGCTATATAGTTTGGTCTTTAGAAAATCTCATTTAAAACTACAAGAACAGAAAATGTTCACAATTGTGCAATTCTAGTATGTATTAGTAAATATTACCCATCTGCACCTTTATTCTTAAAGTCTCATTGGTTAATGAAATAATTTATCTAGTATAGTGTTATTTGACAGACGTGAACTTTTTACGTTTGAGATGTTATTAGCTAAAATCAGCTAAAACAGAGTCTGACTAGCTGTTAGACTTGCACATCTATGAGGATATTAACTTTTTTTTTTTTTTTACAAACTTTGACTCCTACTGACCACTGTTAGAAGAACTATTACTGATAACTTCACACAGCCTCATTTTAAGTATTCCAAATACACCTACAGGTAATTTATGACCTCTCGATGTCCAGCAAACATAGATCCATAGCCTCGTTTTCCCAGTAGATGCAGCTCAGTATATTTTTCCTGGAATTCAGCTAAACACGTGAACCCATCTTTAAATTTCATAATGTCTCAATCAGTTTTGAATAATCAGATATATTCAAGCGTTGCAACTGATTATCCATCTGATATCAGCTTGGACTACGACTAGGCAATTATAGGGTCATGTTTTGGATTGATGTGCAGTATTTTCAGTCACACACATGTACTCTTCCAATTTGCCTAAAATCACAATTCTGATTTTGACTTGGGGAAACTTTAATTCGGGGTTCTGCTGGCTTTCTCTGACAGACTTCTGAAGTCTTTATAAAACAACAGTGGGATTTCTGAAAGAAATTTGTTCATTTTTGTGACTTAGGACCCCTTTTCCTCGTCCGGTCCTGGTGGCTTTTGGATGGTCCAAACATCTTAGTAACCCTTTTCCATTTTCGGCGGGTCTCTTTTTTAGCCCTTTTCCTTCTTTTTGTGTGCTGTCTCCAATAGACTCAGCACACTGTGGCATCATGCTGCTGCTGTTGATCTCTAAAGTAAGAGATGTTGGGAATAAATAGTGATTATTTTTTACACGTTTGGTCTGTCAACAAAAGCCAATGAACATTAGTTTCATCAAAGCAGCCAACCTATGAGGATGTCCACTGAGGAGGAAGACTTTGGTTGGAACTACAACATTAATGAAAGCACTACAACAGTGTTTTAGATCCCTCTCCTTCTTCTGTTATTTTCCTCTTTAGTCTCCTACTTTAAGGTACGTCAGTTATCTGTAAGGTGTTCCTTATAATTTCTGTAGATTAAAATAATTTGTTTGATATAACAGCGAACCTGAAGTGGACTGAAAGTACATTAATCCAGAGAGCAGCACGGAGACCCCGGGGATTTCGTCAGGAGAGGTCCATAAAGATCAGAGCTGGAGCTGCTTTTCTTCAGACTTCTGTTTCGCAGTTCATCTCCACAATGTCTGTGTTTAGATGCTAAGTCAATGCCCCCATATGGTGAAGATGTGTTTTTTTTCCTGAATGTGAACGAATCAGGGATGTATTTTCTATTACACTGTTAGATCAATCTCTGGTAGAGTAAGACGTAACTTTCTGCTTTCTCTTGTGAATAAATTTACACCGATATGGATGAAGAATCTGAACAGAAACGCAAAAGGCCAGCCTTCAGGAGAACAAAAGGTAATTAGTTTGACTTATCAAGACATGGTTTATGTTTCAGTTTTTTGGAAAATTATACTGTAAAATATTTGAAGGTCATTTAACTTGAAAATGAAATTCTACCTGGTGCCTTGAAAATGCAACTGAAGTCAACAAAAAAATTATATTGGTTTTAATTAAGAAGTTAAAGTTCATGCAGTTGATTTAGCAACAAGAAACAAGTTGTTTAAACTTTTTTTAAGTTCATTAATCTTGAATTGAGTTTTAACTTAATGCTGTAATTTAAAGAGTAGAAGATAGTAGACAAAACTAACAGTCCACCTTTTCATTTGGAATGTGTTTGATAGCCACCTGTACAATAGAAACAAAGCATTGCTCAGCAATGGGAATGTCCTCAAAGGGAACGTTCAGATTTTCTGAAGTTGCTTGACGTTGAGTTATCAGTATTTTGAGTATTATGGTGAGTTCACACCAAACGCTTTTTGAGTATCAAGACAAGGTTTATGTTTCAGTTTTTTCGAAAATTATACTGTAAACTATTTGACGGTGGGTGTGGCCTAGGTCTCAACATGGAGTAGACGTGCTTTGAGGGAGCTCCGACTCAACGCCACCATTATTTCACCCTAAATAACGTTTAAACTTCTGCCTAGCATATTCTGCCTAGCATAAGAGGAAAATGATGGAAGAAAATGAAGCTTCAACACCGGCCAAGTGCAGGAAAGAAGATCTCCAGGAGCAGCTTCCAACCAGAGCCTTCCTCCTCAGTGGACATCCTCATAGGTTGGCTGCTTTGATGAAACTAATGTTCATTAGCTTATGTTGACAGACCAAACGTGTAAAAAATGATCAGTACTTATTCCCAACATCTCTTACTTTAGAGATCAACAGCAGCAGCATGATGCCAAAGTGTGCTGAGTCTATTGGAGACAGCACACCAAAGGGAAGGACTGTCGGAGGTGCTGTGCAAGTGCAAGATGACAACTTTGGGACACCTGGTGGAGACAGCTGGACCGGACTTTGCCAACACCCAAGCCATTGCTTCTCCGCTTGGGGTCCGGTCTGCTAGACTGGTGCAGCGCTTCCTGGGCCTGGTGAAAGAAAGACTGACGGCCGAGGAGAGGCATCTCCTGCAGCTGCTTCAGGAAAGAGATGTTTCACTGGACCCGACAGACCCGATCCCTGATTTGACCTTGAATGCCAGCTTCACAAAAGACAGTGGTCCTCTGCTATTCAGTAAAAACTCACAGATGTGTCTACAGAACACGAGCCCAAAGGTACTCTACAGAAACTGCGTTAAAATCCTGAATTAAAGAACTCTGCGGAATCGAGCCGTGAGCGTGTGGGCGGACCGATTGGAAGGACAAACCCCTCTGTGGAGGACCCTCTACAAACCTCCTATAAAAAAACAGACTGGCGATCTGTCACTGGGAACATTCAGTTCGTCAGAAATCTCTGATAGAGTGAGACATAACTTTCAGAGTTAAACCTGCTTTCTCTTGTAGTGAATAAATTTACACTGAAATCTCCAAAAACACCGAAATGGATAAAGAATCTGAACAGAAACGCAAAAGGCCAGCCTTCAGGAGAACAAAAGGCAATGAGTTTGAGTTTCACTCTTACTTATCAAGACGAGGTTTATGTTTCAGTTTTTTGAAAAATTGTACTGTAAACTATTTGACGGTGGGTGTGGCCTAGGTCTCAACATGGAGTAGACGTGCTTTGAGGGAGCTCCGACTCAACGCCACCATTATTTCACCCTAAATAACGTTTAAACTTCTGCCTAGCATATTCTGCCTAGCATAAGAGGAAAATGATGGAAGAAAATGAAGCTTCAACACCGGCCAAGTGCAGGAAAGAAGATCTCCAGGAGCAGCTTCCAACCAGAGCCTTCCTCCTCAGTGGACATCCTCATAGGTTGGCTGCTTTGATGAAACTAATGTTCATTAGCTTATGTTGACAGACCAAACGTGTAAAAAATGATCAGTACTTATTCCCAACATCTCTTACTTTAGAGATCAACAGCAGCAGCATGATGCCAAAGTGTGCTGAGTCTATTGGAGACAGCACACCAAAGGGAAGGACTGTCGGAGGTGCTGTGCAAGTGCAAGATGACAACTTTGGGACACCTGGTGGAGACAGCTGGACCGGACTTTGCCAACACCCAAGCCATTGCTTCTCCGCTTGGGGTCCGGTCTGCTAGACTGGTGCAGCGCTTCCTGGGCCTGGTGAAAGAAAGACTGACGGCCGAGGAGAGGCATCTCCTGCAGCTGCTTCAGGAAAGAGATGTTTCACTGGACCCGACAGACCCGATCCCTGATTTGACCTTGAATGCCAGCTTCACAAAAGACAGTGGTCCTCTGCTATTCAGTAAAAACTCACAGATGTGTCTACAGAACACGAGCCCAAAGGTACTCTACAGAAACTGCGTTAAAATCCTGAATTAAAGAACTCTGCGGAATCGAGCCGTGAGCGTGTGGGCGGACCGATTGGAAGGACAAACCCCTCTGTGGAGGACCCTCTACAAACCTCCTATAAAAAAACAGACTGGCGATCTGTCACTGGGAACATTCAGTTCGTCAGAAATCTCTGATAGAGTGAGACATAACTTTCAGAGTTAAACCTGCTTTCTCTTGTAGTGAATAAATTTACACTGAAATCTCCAAAAACACCGAAATGGATAAAGAATCTGAACAGAAACGCAAAAGGCCAGCCTTCAGGAGAACAAAAGGCAATGAGTTTGAGTTTCACTCTTACTTATCAAGACGAGGTTTATGTTTCAGTTTTTTGAAAAATTGTACTGTAAACTATTTGACGGTGGGTGTGGCCTAGGTCTCAACATGGAGTAGACGTGCTTTGAGGGAGCTCCGACTCAACGCCACCATTATTTCACCCTAAATAACGTTTAAACTTCTGCCTAGCATATTCTGCCTAGCATAAGAGGAAAATGATGGAAGAAAATGAAGCTTCAACACCGGCCAAGTGCAGGAAAGAAGATCTCCAGGAGCAGCTTCCAACCAGAGCCTTCCTCCTCAGTGGACATCCTCATAGGTTGGCTGCTTTGATGAAACTAATGTTCATTAGCTTATGTTGACAGACCAAACGTGTAAAAAATGATCAGTACTTATTCCCAACATCTCTTACTTTAGAGATCAACAGCAGCAGCATGATGCCAAAGTGTGCTGAGTCTATTGGAGACAGCACACCAAAGGGAAGGACTGTCGGAGGTGCTGTGCAAGTGCAAGATGACAACTTTGGGACACCTGGTGGAGACAGCTGGACCGGACTTTGCCAACACCCAAGCCATTGCTTCTCCGCTTGGGGTCCGGTCTGCTAGACTGGTGCAGCGCTTCCTGGGCCTGGTGAAAGAAAGACTGACGGCCGAGGAGAGGCATCTCCTGCAGCTGCTTCAGGAAAGAGATGTTTCACTGGACCCGACAGACCCGATCCCTGATTTGACCTTGAATGCCAGCTTCACAAAAGACAGTGGTCCTCTGCTATTCAGTAAAAACTCACAGATGTGTCTACAGAACACGAGCCCAAAGGTACTCTACAGAAACTGCGTTAAAATCCTGAATTAAAGAACTCTGCGGAATCGAGCCGTGAGCGTGTGGGCGGACCGATTGGAAGGACAAACCCCTCTGTGGAGGACCCTCTACAAACCTCCTATAAAAAAACAGACTGGCGATCTGTCACTGGGAACATTCAGTTCGTCAGAAATCTCTGATAGAGTGAGACATAACTTTCAGAGTTAAACCTGCTTTCTCTTGTAGTGAATAAATTTACACTGAAATCTCCAAAAACACCGAAATGGATAAAGAATCTGAACAGAAACGCAAAAGGCCAGCCTTCAGGAGAACAAAAGGCAATGAGTTTGAGTTTCACTCTTACTTATCAAGACGAGGTTTATGTTTCAGTTTTTTGAAAAATTGTACTGTAAACTATTTGACGGTGGGTGTGGCCTAGGTCTCAACATGGAGTAGACGTGCTTTGAGGGAGCTCCGACTCAACGCCACCATTATTTCACCCTAAATAACGTTTAAACTTCTGCCTAGCATATTCTGCCTAGCATAAGAGGAAAATGATGGAAGAAAATGAAGCTTCAACACCGGCCAAGTGCAGGAAAGAAGATCTCCAGGAGCAGCTTCCAACCAGAGCCTTCCTCCTCAGTGGACATCCTCATAGGTTGGCTGCTTTGATGAAACTAATGTTCATTAGCTTATGTTGACAGACCAAACGTGTAAAAAATGATCAGTACTTATTCCCAACATCTCTTACTTTAGAGATCAACAGCAGCAGCATGATGCCAAAGTGTGCTGAGTCTATTGGAGACAGCACACCAAAGGGAAGGACTGTCGGAGGTGCTGTGCAAGTGCAAGATGACAACTTTGGGACACCTGGTGGAGACAGCTGGACCGGACTTTGCCAACACCCAAGCCATTGCTTCTCCGCTTGGGGTCCGGTCTGCTAGACTGGTGCAGCGCTTCCTGGGCCTGGTGAAAGAAAGACTGACGGCCGAGGAGAGGCATCTCCTGCAGCTGCTTCAGGAAAGAGATGTTTCACTGGACCCGACAGACCCGATCCCTGATTTGACCTTGAATGCCAGCTTCACAAAAGACAGTGGTCCTCTGCTATTCAGTAAAAACTCACAGATGTGTCTACAGAACACGAGCCCAAAGGTACTCTACAGAAACTGCGTTAAAATCCTGAATTAAAGAACTCTGCGGAATCGAGCCGTGAGCGTGTGGGCGGACCGATTGGAAGGACAAACCCCTCTGTGGAGGACCCTCTACAAACCTCCTATAAAAAAACAGACTGGCGATCTGTCACTGGGAACATTCAGTTCGTCAGAAATCTCTGATAGAGTGAGACATAACTTTCAGAGTTAAACCTGCTTTCTCTTGTAGTGAATAAATTTACACTGAAATCTCCAAAAACACCGAAATGGATAAAGAATCTGAACAGAAACGCAAAAGGCCAGCCTTCAGGAGAACAAAAGGCAATGAGTTTGAGTTTCACTCTTACTTATCAAGACGAGGTTTATGTTTCAGTTTTTTGAAAAATTGTACTGTAAACTATTTGACGGTGGGTGTGGCCTAGGTCTCAACATGGAGTAGACGTGCTTTGAGGGAGCTCCGACTCAACGCCACCATTATTTCACCCTAAATAACGTTTAAACTTCTGCCTAGCATATTCTGCCTAGCATAAGAGGAAAATGATGGAAGAAAATGAAGCTTCAACACCGGCCAAGTGCAGGAAAGAAGATCTCCAGGAGCAGCTTCCAACCAGAGCCTTCCTCCTCAGTGGACATCCTCATAGGTTGGCTGCTTTGATGAAACTAATGTTCATTAGCTTATGTTGACAGACCAAACGTGTAAAAAATGATCAGTACTTATTCCCAACATCTCTTACTTTAGAGATCAACAGCAGCAGCATGATGCCAAAGTGTGCTGAGTCTATTGGAGACAGCACACCAAAGGGAAGGACTGTCGGAGGTGCTGTGCAAGTGCAAGATGACAACTTTGGGACACCTGGTGGAGACAGCTGGACCGGACTTTGCCAACACCCAAGCCATTGCTTCTCCGCTTGGGGTCCGGTCTGCTAGACTGGTGCAGCGCTTCCTGGGCCTGGTGAAAGAAAGACTGACGGCCGAGGAGAGGCATCTCCTGCAGCTGCTTCAGGAAAGAGATGTTTCACTGGACCCGACAGACCCGATCCCTGATTTGACCTTGAATGCCAGCTTCACAAAAGACAGTGGTCCTCTGCTATTCAGTAAAAACTCACAGATGTGTCTACAGAACACGAGCCCAAAGGTACTCTACAGAAACTGCGTTAAAATCCTGAATTAAAGAACTCTGCGGAATCGAGCCGTGAGCGTGTGGGCGGACCGATTGGAAGGACAAACCCCTCTGTGGAGGACCCTCTACAAACCTCCTATAAAAAAACAGACTGGCGATCTGTCACTGGGAACATTCAGTTCGTCAGAAATCTCTGATAGAGTGAGACATAACTTTCAGAGTTAAACCTGCTTTCTCTTGTAGTGAATAAATTTACACTGAAATCTCCAAAAACACCGAAATGGATAAAGAATCTGAACAGAAACGCAAAAGGCCAGCCTTCAGGAGAACAAAAGGCAATGAGTTTGAGTTTCACTCTTACTTATCAAGACGAGGTTTATGTTTCAGTTTTTTGAAAAATTGTACTGTAAACTATTTGACGGTGGGTGTGGCCTAGGTCTCAACATGGAGTAGACGTGCTTTGAGGGAGCTCCGACTCAACGCCACCATTATTTCACCCTAAATAACGTTTAAACTTCTGCCTAGCATATTCTGCCTAGCATAAGAGGAAAATGATGGAAGAAAATGAAGCTTCAACACCGGCCAAGTGCAGGAAAGAAGATCTCCAGGAGCAGCTTCCAACCAGAGCCTTCCTCCTCAGTGGACATCCTCATAGGTTGGCTGCTTTGATGAAACTAATGTTCATTAGCTTATGTTGACAGACCAAACGTGTAAAAAATGATCAGTACTTATTCCCAACATCTCTTACTTTAGAGATCAACAGCAGCAGCATGATGCCAAAGTGTGCTGAGTCTATTGGAGACAGCACACCAAAGGGAAGGACTGTCGGAGGTGCTGTGCAAGTGCAAGATGACAACTTTGGGACACCTGGTGGAGACAGCTGGACCGGACTTTGCCAACACCCAAGCCATTGCTTCTCCGCTTGGGGTCCGGTCTGCTAGACTGGTGCAGCGCTTCCTGGGCCTGGTGAAAGAAAGACTGACGGCCGAGGAGAGGCATCTCCTGCAGCTGCTTCAGGAAAGAGATGTTTCACTGGACCCGACAGACCCGATCCCTGATTTGACCTTGAATGCCAGCTTCACAAAAGACAGTGGTCCTCTGCTATTCAGTAAAAACTCACAGATGTGTCTACAGAACACGAGCCCAAAGGTACTCTACAGAAACTGCGTTAAAATCCTGAATTAAAGAACTCTGCGGAATCGAGCCGTGAGCGTGTGGGCGGACCGATTGGAAGGACAAACCCCTCTGTGGAGGACCCTCTACAAACCTCCTATAAAAAAACAGACTGGCGATCTGTCACTGGGAACATTCAGTTCGTCAGAAATCTCTGATAGAGTGAGACATAACTTTCAGAGTTAAACCTGCTTTCTCTTGTAGTGAATAAATTTACACTGAAATCTCCAAAAACACCGAAATGGATAAAGAATCTGAACAGAAACGCAAAAGGCCAGCCTTCAGGAGAACAAAAGGCAATGAGTTTGAGTTTCACTCTTACTTATCAAGACGAGGTTTATGTTTCAGTTTTTTGAAAAATTGTACTGTAAACTATTTGACGGTGGGTGTGGCCTAGGTCTCAACATGGAGTAGACGTGCTTTGAGGGAGCTCCGACTCAACGCCACCATTATTTCACCCTAAATAACGTTTAAACTTCTGCCTAGCATATTCTGCCTAGCATAAGAGGAAAATGATGGAAGAAAATGAAGCTTCAACACCGGCCAAGTGCAGGAAAGAAGATCTCCAGGAGCAGCTTCCAACCAGAGCCTTCCTCCTCAGTGGACATCCTCATAGGTTGGCTGCTTTGATGAAACTAATGTTCATTAGCTTATGTTGACAGACCAAACGTGTAAAAAATGATCAGTACTTATTCCCAACATCTCTTACTTTAGAGATCAACAGCAGCAGCATGATGCCAAAGTGTGCTGAGTCTATTGGAGACAGCACACCAAAGGGAAGGACTGTCGGAGGTGCTGTGCAAGTGCAAGATGACAACTTTGGGACACCTGGTGGAGACAGCTGGACCGGACTTTGCCAACACCCAAGCCATTGCTTCTCCGCTTGGGGTCCGGTCTGCTAGACTGGTGCAGCGCTTCCTGGGCCTGGTGAAAGAAAGACTGACGGCCGAGGAGAGGCATCTCCTGCAGCTGCTTCAGGAAAGAGATGTTTCACTGGACCCGACAGACCCGATCCCTGATTTGACCTTGAATGCCAGCTTCACAAAAGACAGTGGTCCTCTGCTATTCAGTAAAAACTCACAGATGTGTCTACAGAACACGAGCCCAAAGGTACTCTACAGAAACTGCGTTAAAATCCTGAATTAAAGAACTCTGCGGAATCGAGCCGTGAGCGTGTGGGCGGACCGATTGGAAGGACAAACCCCTCTGTGGAGGACCCTCTACAAACCTCCTATAAAAAAACAGACTGGCGATCTGTCACTGGGAACATTCAGTTCGTCAGAAATCTCTGATAGAGTGAGACATAACTTTCAGAGTTAAACCTGCTTTCTCTTGTAGTGAATAAATTTACACTGAAATCTCCAAAAACACCGAAATGGATAAAGAATCTGAACAGAAACGCAAAAGGCCAGCCTTCAGGAGAACAAAAGGCAATGAGTTTGAGTTTCACTCTTACTTATCAAGACGAGGTTTATGTTTCAGTTTTTTGAAAAATTGTACTGTAAACTATTTGACGGTGGGTGTGGCCTAGGTCTCAACATGGAGTAGACGTGCTTTGAGGGAGCTCCGACTCAACGCCACCATTATTTCACCCTAAATAACGTTTAAACTTCTGCCTAGCATATTCTGCCTAGCATAAGAGGAAAATGATGGAAGAAAATGAAGCTTCAACACCGGCCAAGTGCAGGAAAGAAGATCTCCAGGAGCAGCTTCCAACCAGAGCCTTCCTCCTCAGTGGACATCCTCATAGGTTGGCTGCTTTGATGAAACTAATGTTCATTAGCTTATGTTGACAGACCAAACGTGTAAAAAATGATCAGTACTTATTCCCAACATCTCTTACTTTAGAGATCAACAGCAGCAGCATGATGCCAAAGTGTGCTGAGTCTATTGGAGACAGCACACCAAAGGGAAGGACTGTCGGAGGTGCTGTGCAAGTGCAAGATGACAACTTTGGGACACCTGGTGGAGACAGCTGGACCGGACTTTGCCAACACCCAAGCCATTGCTTCTCCGCTTGGGGTCCGGTCTGCTAGACTGGTGCAGCGCTTCCTGGGCCTGGTGAAAGAAAGACTGACGGCCGAGGAGAGGCATCTCCTGCAGCTGCTTCAGGAAAGAGATGTTTCACTGGACCCGACAGACCCGATCCCTGATTTGACCTTGAATGCCAGCTTCACAAAAGACAGTGGTCCTCTGCTATTCAGTAAAAACTCACAGATGTGTCTACAGAACACGAGCCCAAAGGTACTCTACAGAAACTGCGTTAAAATCCTGAATTAAAGAACTCTGCGGAATCGAGCCGTGAGCGTGTGGGCGGACCGATTGGAAGGACAAACCCCTCTGTGGAGGACCCTCTACAAACCTCCTATAAAAAAACAGACTGGCGATCTGTCACTGGGAACATTCAGTTCGTCAGAAATCTCTGATAGAGTGAGACATAACTTTCAGAGTTAAACCTGCTTTCTCTTGTAGTGAATAAATTTACACTGAAATCTCCAAAAACACCGAAATGGATAAAGAATCTGAACAGAAACGCAAAAGGCCAGCCTTCAGGAGAACAAAAGGCAATGAGTTTGAGTTTCACTCTTACTTATCAAGACGAGGTTTATGTTTCAGTTTTTTGAAAAATTGTACTGTAAACTATTTGACGGTGGGTGTGGCCTAGGTCTCAACATGGAGTAGACGTGCTTTGAGGGAGCTCCGACTCAACGCCACCATTATTTCACCCTAAATAACGTTTAAACTTCTGCCTAGCATATTCTGCCTAGCATAAGAGGAAAATGATGGAAGAAAATGAAGCTTCAACACCGGCCAAGTGCAGGAAAGAAGATCTCCAGGAGCAGCTTCCAACCAGAGCCTTCCTCCTCAGTGGACATCCTCATAGGTTGGCTGCTTTGATGAAACTAATGTTCATTAGCTTATGTTGACAGACCAAACGTGTAAAAAATGATCAGTACTTATTCCCAACATCTCTTACTTTAGAGATCAACAGCAGCAGCATGATGCCAAAGTGTGCTGAGTCTATTGGAGACAGCACACCAAAGGGAAGGACTGTCGGAGGTGCTGTGCAAGTGCAAGATGACAACTTTGGGACACCTGGTGGAGACAGCTGGACCGGACTTTGCCAACACCCAAGCCATTGCTTCTCCGCTTGGGGTCCGGTCTGCTAGACTGGTGCAGCGCTTCCTGGGCCTGGTGAAAGAAAGACTGACGGCCGAGGAGAGGCATCTCCTGCAGCTGCTTCAGGAAAGAGATGTTTCACTGGACCCGACAGACCCGATCCCTGATTTGACCTTGAATGCCAGCTTCACAAAAGACAGTGGTCCTCTGCTATTCAGTAAAAACTCACAGATGTGTCTACAGAACACGAGCCCAAAGGTACTCTACAGAAACTGCGTTAAAATCCTGAATTAAAGAACTCTGCGGAATCGAGCCGTGAGCGTGTGGGCGGACCGATTGGAAGGACAAACCCCTCTGTGGAGGACCCTCTACAAACCTCCTATAAAAAAACAGACTGGCGATCTGTCACTGGGAACATTCAGTTCGTCAGAAATCTCTGATAGAGTGAGACATAACTTTCAGAGTTAAACCTGCTTTCTCTTGTAGTGAATAAATTTACACTGAAATCTCCAAAAACACCGAAATGGATAAAGAATCTGAACAGAAACGCAAAAGGCCAGCCTTCAGGAGAACAAAAGGCAATGAGTTTGAGTTTCACTCTTACTTATCAAGACGAGGTTTATGTTTCAGTTTTTTGAAAAATTGTACTGTAAACTATTTGACGGTGGGTGTGGCCTAGGTCTCAACATGGAGTAGACGTGCTTTGAGGGAGCTCCGACTCAACGCCACCATTATTTCACCCTAAATAACGTTTAAACTTCTGCCTAGCATATTCTGCCTAGCATAAGAGGAAAATGATGGAAGAAAATGAAGCTTCAACACCGGCCAAGTGCAGGAAAGAAGATCTCCAGGAGCAGCTTCCAACCAGAGCCTTCCTCCTCAGTGGACATCCTCATAGGTTGGCTGCTTTGATGAAACTAATGTTCATTAGCTTATGTTGACAGACCAAACGTGTAAAAAATGATCAGTACTTATTCCCAACATCTCTTACTTTAGAGATCAACAGCAGCAGCATGATGCCAAAGTGTGCTGAGTCTATTGGAGACAGCACACCAAAGGGAAGGACTGTCGGAGGTGCTGTGCAAGTGCAAGATGACAACTTTGGGACACCTGGTGGAGACAGCTGGACCGGACTTTGCCAACACCCAAGCCATTGCTTCTCCGCTTGGGGTCCGGTCTGCTAGACTGGTGCAGCGCTTCCTGGGCCTGGTGAAAGAAAGACTGACGGCCGAGGAGAGGCATCTCCTGCAGCTGCTTCAGGAAAGAGATGTTTCACTGGACCCGACAGACCCGATCCCTGATTTGACCTTGAATGCCAGCTTCACAAAAGACAGTGGTCCTCTGCTATTCAGTAAAAACTCACAGATGTGTCTACAGAACACGAGCCCAAAGGTACTCTACAGAAACTGCGTTAAAATCCTGAATTAAAGAACTCTGCGGAATCGAGCCGTGAGCGTGTGGGCGGACCGATTGGAAGGACAAACCCCTCTGTGGAGGACCCTCTACAAACCTCCTATAAAAAAACAGACTGGCGATCTGTCACTGGGAACATTCAGTTCGTCAGAAATCTCTGATAGAGTGAGACATAACTTTCAGAGTTAAACCTGCTTTCTCTTGTAGTGAATAAATTTACACTGAAATCTCCAAAAACACCGAAATGGATAAAGAATCTGAACAGAAACGCAAAAGGCCAGCCTTCAGGAGAACAAAAGGCAATGAGTTTGAGTTTCACTCTTACTTATCAAGACGAGGTTTATGTTTCAGTTTTTTGAAAAATTGTACTGTAAACTATTTGACGGTGGGTGTGGCCTAGGTCTCAACATGGAGTAGACGTGCTTTGAGGGAGCTCCGACTCAACGCCACCATTATTTCACCCTAAATAACGTTTAAACTTCTGCCTAGCATATTCTGCCTAGCATAAGAGGAAAATGATGGAAGAAAATGAAGCTTCAACACCGGCCAAGTGCAGGAAAGAAGATCTCCAGGAGCAGCTTCCAACCAGAGCCTTCCTCCTCAGTGGACATCCTCATAGGTTGGCTGCTTGATGAAACTAATGTTCATTAGCTTATGTTGACAGACCAAACGTGTAAAAAATGATCAGTACTTATTCCCAACATCTCTTACTTTAGAGATCAACAGCAGCAGCATGATGCCAAAGTGTGCTGAGTCTATTGGAGACAGCACACCAAAGGGAAGGACTGTCGGAGGTGCTGTGCAAGTGCAAGATGACAACTTTGGGACACCTGGTGGAGACAGCTGGACCGGACTTTGCCAACACCCAAGCCATTGCTTCTCCGCTTGGGGTCCGGTCTGCTAGACTGGTGCAGCGCTTCCTGGGCCTGGTGAAAGAAAGACTGACGGCCGAGGAGAGGCATCTCCTGCAGCTGCTTCAGGAAAGAGATGTTTCACTGGACCCGACAGACCCGATCCCTGATTTGACCTTGAATGCCAGCTTCACAAAAGACAGTGGTCCTCTGCTATTCAGTAAAAACTCACAGATGTGTCTACAGAACACGAGCCCAAAGGTACTCTACAGAAACTGCGTTAAAATCCTGAATTAAAGAACTCTGCGGAATCGAGCCGTGAGCGTGTGGGCGGACCGATTGGAAGGACAAACCCCTCTGTGGAGGACCCTCTACAAACCTCCTATAAAAAAACAGACTGGCGATCTGTCACTGGGAACATTCAGTTCGTCAGAAATCTCTGATAGAGTGAGACATAACTTTCAGAGTTAAACCTGCTTTCTCTTGTAGTGAATAAATTTACACTGAAATCTCCAAAAACACCGAAATGGATAAAGAATCTGAACAGAAACGCAAAAGGCCAGCCTTCAGGAGAACAAAAGGCAATGAGTTTGAGTTTCACTCTTACTTATCAAGACGAGGTTTATGTTTCAGTTTTTTGAAAAATTGTACTGTAAACTATTTGACGGTGGGTGTGGCCTAGGTCTCAACATGGAGTAGACGTGCTTTGAGGGAGCTCCGACTCAACGCCACCATTATTTCACCCTAAATAACGTTTAAACTTCTGCCTAGCATATTCTGCCTAGCATAAGAGGAAAATGATGGAAGAAAATGAAGCTTCAACACCGGCCAAGTGCAGGAAAGAAGATCTCCAGGAGCAGCTTCCAACCAGAGCCTTCCTCCTCAGTGGACATCCTCATAGGTTGGCTGCTTTGATGAAACTAATGTTCATTAGCTTATGTTGACAGACCAAACGTGTAAAAAATGATCAGTACTTATTCCCAACATCTCTTACTTTAGAGATCAACAGCAGCAGCATGATGCCAAAGTGTGCTGAGTCTATTGGAGACAGCACACCAAAGGGAAGGACTGTCGGAGGTGCTGTGCAAGTGCAAGATGACAACTTTGGGACACCTGGTGGAGACAGCTGGACCGGACTTTGCCAACACCCAAGCCATTGCTTCTCCGCTTGGGGTCCGGTCTGCTAGACTGGTGCAGCGCTTCCTGGGCCTGGTGAAAGAAAGACTGACGGCCGAGGAGAGGCATCTCCTGCAGCTGCTTCAGGAAAGAGATGTTTCACTGGACCCGACAGACCCGATCCCTGATTTGACCTTGAATGCCAGCTTCACAAAAGACAGTGGTCCTCTGCTATTCAGTAAAAACTCACAGATGTGTCTACAGAACACGAGCCCAAAGGTACTCTACAGAAACTGCGTTAAAATCCTGAATTAAAGAACTCTGCGGAATCGAGCCGTGAGCGTGTGGGCGGACCGATTGGAAGGACAAACCCCTCTGTGGAGGACCCTCTACAAACCTCCTATAAAAAAACAGACTGGCGATCTGTCACTGGGAACATTCAGTTCGTCAGAAATCTCTGATAGAGTGAGACATAACTTTCAGAGTTAAACCTGCTTTCTCTTGTAGTGAATAAATTTACACTGAAATCTCCAAAAACACCGAAATGGATAAAGAATCTGAACAGAAACGCAAAAGGCCAGCCTTCAGGAGAACAAAAGGCAATGAGTTTGAGTTTCACTCTTACTTATCAAGACGAGGTTTATGTTTCAGTTTTTTGAAAAATTGTACTGTAAACTATTTGACGGTGGGTGTGGCCTAGGTCTCAACATGGAGTAGACGTGCTTTGAGGGAGCTCCGACTCAACGCCACCATTATTTCACCCTAAATAACGTTTAAACTTCTGCCTAGCATATTCTGCCTAGCATAAGAGGAAAATGATGGAAGAAAATGAAGCTTCAACACCGGCCAAGTGCAGGAAAGAAGATCTCCAGGAGCAGCTTCCAACCAGAGCCTTCCTCCTCAGTGGACATCCTCATAGGTTGGCTGCTTTGATGAAACTAATGTTCATTAGCTTATGTTGACAGACCAAACGTGTAAAAAATGATCAGTACTTATTCCCAACATCTCTTACTTTAGAGATCAACAGCAGCAGCATGATGCCAAAGTGTGCTGAGTCTATTGGAGACAGCACACCAAAGGGAAGGACTGTCGGAGGTGCTGTGCAAGTGCAAGATGACAACTTTGGGACACCTGGTGGAGACAGCTGGACCGGACTTTGCCAACACCCAAGCCATTGCTTCTCCGCTTGGGGTCCGGTCTGCTAGACTGGTGCAGCGCTTCCTGGGCCTGGTGAAAGAAAGACTGACGGCCGAGGAGAGGCATCTCCTGCAGCTGCTTCAGGAAAGAGATGTTTCACTGGACCCGACAGACCCGATCCCTGATTTGACCTTGAATGCCAGCTTCACAAAAGACAGTGGTCCTCTGCTATTCAGTAAAAACTCACAGATGTGTCTACAGAACACGAGCCCAAAGGTACTCTACAGAAACTGCGTTAAAATCCTGAATTAAAGAACTCTGCGGAATCGAGCCGTGAGCGTGTGGGCGGACCGATTGGAAGGACAAACCCCTCTGTGGAGGACCCTCTACAAACCTCCTATAAAAAAACAGACTGGCGATCTGTCACTGGGAACATTCAGTTCGTCAGAAATCTCTGATAGAGTGAGACATAACTTTCAGAGTTAAACCTGCTTTCTCTTGTAGTGAATAAATTTACACTGAAATCTCCAAAAACACCGAAATGGATAAAGAATCTGAACAGAAACGCAAAAGGCCAGCCTTCAGGAGAACAAAAGGCAATGAGTTTGAGTTTCACTCTTACTTATCAAGACGAGGTTTATGTTTCAGTTTTTTGAAAAATTGTACTGTAAACTATTTGACGGTGGGTGTGGCCTAGGTCTCAACATGGAGTAGACGTGCTTTGAGGGAGCTCCGACTCAACGCCACCATTATTTCACCCTAAATAACGTTTAAACTTCTGCCTAGCATATTCTGCCTAGCATAAGAGGAAAATGATGGAAGAAAATGAAGCTTCAACACCGGCCAAGTGCAGGAAAGAAGATCTCCAGGAGCAGCTTCCAACCAGAGCCTTCCTCCTCAGTGGACATCCTCATAGGTTGGCTGCTTTGATGAAACTAATGTTCATTAGCTTATGTTGACAGACCAAACGTGTAAAAAATGATCAGTACTTATTCCCAACATCTCTTACTTTAGAGATCAACAGCAGCAGCATGATGCCAAAGTGTGCTGAGTCTATTGGAGACAGCACACCAAAGGGAAGGACTGTCGGAGGTGCTGTGCAAGTGCAAGATGACAACTTTGGGACACCTGGTGGAGACAGCTGGACCGGACTTTGCCAACACCCAAGCCATTGCTTCTTCTCCGCTTGGGGTCCGGTCTGCTAGACTGGTGCAGCGCTTCCTGGGCCTGGTGAAAGAAAGACTGACGGCCGAGGAGAGGCATCTCCTGCAGCTGCTTCAGGAAAGAGATGTTTCACTGGACCCGACAGACCCGATCCCTGATTTGACCTTGAATGCCAGCTTCACAAAAGACAGTGGTCCTCTGCTATTCAGTAAAAACTCACAGATGTGTCTACAGAACACGAGCCCAAAGGTACTCTACAGAAACTGCGTTAAAATCCTGAATTAAAGAACTCTGCGGAATCGAGCCGTGAGCGTGTGGGCGGACCGATTGGAAGGACAAACCCCTCTGTGGAGGACCCTCTACAAACCTCCTATAAAAAAACAGACTGGCGATCTGTCACTGGGAACATTCAGTTCGTCAGAAATCTCTGATAGAGTGAGACATAACTTTCAGAGTTAAACCTGCTTTCTCTTGTAGTGAATAAATTTACACTGAAATCTCCAAAAACACCGAAATGGATAAAGAATCTGAACAGAAACGCAAAAGGCCAGCCTTCAGGAGAACAAAAGGCAATGAGTTTGAGTTTCACTCTTACTTATCAAGACGAGGTTTATGTTTCAGTTTTTTGAAAAATTGTACTGTAAACTATTTGACGGTGGGTGTGGCCTAGGTCTCAACATGGAGTAGACGTGCTTTGAGGGAGCTCCGACTCAACGCCACCATTATTTCACCCTAAATAACGTTTAAAACTTCTGCCTAGCATATTCTGCCTAGCATAAGAGGAAAATGATGGAAGAAAATGAAGCTTCAACACCGGCCAAGTGCAGGAAAGAAGATCTCCAGGAGCAGCTTCCAACCAGAGCCTTCCTCCTCAGTGGACATCCTCATAGGTTGGCTGCTTTGATGAAACTAATGTTCATTAGCTTATGTTGACAGACCAAACGTGTAAAAAATGATCAGTACTTATTCCCAACATCTCTTACTTTAGAGATCAACAGCAGCAGCATGATGCCAAAGTGTGCTGAGTCTATTGGAGACAGCACACCAAAGGGAAGGACTGTCGGAGGTGCTGTGCAAGTGCAAGATGACAACTTTGGGACACCTGGTGGAGACAGCTGGACCGGACTTTGCCAACACCCAAGCCATTGCTTCTCCGCTTGGGGTCCGGTCTGCTAGACTGGTGCAGCGCTTCCTGGGCCTGGTGAAAGAAAGACTGACGGCCGAGGAGAGGCATCTCCTGCAGCTGCTTCAGGAAAGAGATGTTTCACTGGACCCGACAGACCCGATCCCTGATTTGACCTTGAATGCCAGCTTCACAAAAGACAGTGGTCCTCTGCTATTCAGTAAAAACTCACAGATGTGTCTACAGAACACGAGCCCAAAGGTACTCTACAGAAACTGCGTTAAAATCCTGAATTAAAGAACTCTGCGGAATCGAGCCGTGAGCGTGTGGGCGGACCGATTGGAAGGACAAACCCCTCTGTGGAGGACCCTCTACAAACCTCCTATAAAAAAAACAGACTGGCGATCTGTCACTGGGAACATTCAGTTCGTCAGAAATCTCTGATAGAGTGAGACATAACTTTCAGAGTTAAACCTGCTTTCTCTTGTAGTGAATAAATTTACACTGAAATCTCCAAAAACACCGAAATGGATAAAGAATCTGAACAGAAACGCAAAAGGCCAGCCTTCAGGAGAACAAAAGGCAATGAGTTTGAGTTTCACTCTTACTTATCAAGACGAGGTTTATGTTTCAGTTTTTTGAAAAATTGTACTGTAAACTATTTGACGGTGGGTGTGGCCTAGGTCTCAACATGGAGTAGACGTGCTTTGAGGGAGCTCCGACTCAACGCCACCATTATTTCACCCTAAATAACGTTTAAACTTCTGCCTAGCATATTCTGCCTAGCATAAGAGGAAAATGATGGAAGAAAATGAAGCTTCAACACCGGCCAAGTGCAGGAAAGAAGATCTCCAGGAGCAGCTTCCAACCAGAGCCTTCCTCCTCAGTGGACATCCTCATAGGTTGGCTGCTTTGATGAAACTAATGTTCATTAGCTTATGTTGACAGACCAAACGTGTAAAAAATGATCAGTACTTATTCCCAACATCTCTTACTTTAGAGATCAACAGCAGCAGCATGATGCCAAAGTGTGCTGAGTCTATTGGAGACAGCACACCAAAGGGAAGGACTGTCGGAGGTGCTGTGCAAGTGCAAGATGACAACTTTGGGACACCTGGTGGAGACAGCTGGACCGGACTTTGCCAACACCCAAGCCATTGCTTCTCCGCTTGGGGTCCGGTCTGCTAGACTGGTGCAGCGCTTCCTGGGCCTGGTGAAAGAAAGACTGACGGCCGAGGAGAGGCATCTCCTGCAGCTGCTTCAGGAAAGAGATGTTTCACTGGACCCGACAGACCCGATCCCTGATTTGACCTTGAATGCCAGCTTCACAAAAGACAGTGGTCCTCTGCTATTCAGTAAAAACTCACAGATGTGTCTACAGAACACGAGCCCAAAGGTACTCTACAGAAACTGCGTTAAAATCCTGAATTAAAGAACTCTGCGGAATCGAGCCGTGAGCGTGTGGGCGGACCGATTGGAAGGACAAACCCCTCTGTGGAGGACCCTCTACAAACCTCCTATAAAAAAACAGACTGGCGATCTGTCACTGGGAACATTCAGTTCGTCAGAAATCTCTGATAGAGTGAGACATAACTTTCAGAGTTAAACCTGCTTTCTCTTGTAGTGAATAAATTTACACTGAAATCTCCAAAAACACCGAAATGGATAAAGAATCTGAACAGAAACGCAAAAGGCCAGCCTTCAGGAGAACAAAAGGCAATGAGTTTGAGTTTCACTCTTACTTATCAAGACGAGGTTTATGTTTCAGTTTTTTGAAAAATTGTACTGTAAACTATTTGACGGTGGGTGTGGCCTAGGTCTCAACATGGAGTAGACGTGCTTTGAGGGAGCTCCGACTCAACGCCACCATTATTTCACCCTAAATAACGTTTAAACTTCTGCCTAGCATATTCTGCCTAGCATAAGAGGAAAATGATGGAAGAAAATGAAGCTTCAACACCGGCCAAGTGCAGGAAAGAAGATCTCCAGGAGCAGCTTCCAACCAGAGCCTTCCTCCTCAGTGGACATCCTCATAGGTTGGCTGCTTTGATGAAACTAATGTTCATTAGCTTATGTTGACAGACCAAACGTGTAAAAAATGATCAGTACTTATTCCCAACATCTCTTACTTTAGAGATCAACAGCAGCAGCATGATGCCAAAGTGTGCTGAGTCTATTGGAGACAGCACACCAAAGGGAAGGACTGTCGGAGGTGCTGTGCAAGTGCAAGATGACAACTTTGGGACACCTGGTGGAGACAGCTGGACCGGACTTTGCCAACACCCAAGCCATTGCTTCTCCGCTTGGGGTCCGGTCTGCTAGACTGGTGCAGCGCTTCCTGGGCCTGGTGAAAGAAAGACTGACGGCCGAGGAGAGGCATCTCCTGCAGCTGCTTCAGGAAAGAGATGTTTCACTGGACCCGACAGACCCGATCCCTGATTTGACCTTGAATGCCAGCTTCACAAAAGACAGTGGTCCTCTGCTATTCAGTAAAAACTCACAGATGTGTCTACAGAACACGAGCCCAAAGGTACTCTACAGAAACTGCGTTAAAATCCTGAATTAAAGAACTCTGCGGAATCGAGCCGTGAGCGTGTGGGCGGACCGATTGGAAGGACAAACCCCTCTGTGGAGGACCCTCTACAAACCTCCTATAAAAAAACAGACTGGCGATCTGTCACTGGGAACATTCAGTTCGTCAGAAATCTCTGATAGAGTGAGACATAACTTTCAGAGTTAAACCTGCTTTCTCTTGTAGTGAATAAATTTACACTGAAATCTCCAAAAACACCGAAATGGATAAAGAATCTGAACAGAAACGCAAAAGGCCAGCCTTCAGGAGAACAAAAGGCAATGAGTTTGAGTTTCACTCTTACTTATCAAGACGAGGTTTATGTTTCAGTTTTTTGAAAAATTGTACTGTAAACTATTTGACGGTGGGTGTGGCCTAGGTCTCAACATGGAGTAGACGTGCTTTGAGGGAGCTCCGACTCAACGCCACCATTATTTCACCCTAAATAACGTTTAAACTTCTGCCTAGCATATTCTGC
Organism: Xiphophorus maculatus; assembly: GCF_002775205.1. Classification (NCBI taxonomy): domain Eukaryota; kingdom Metazoa; phylum Chordata; class Actinopteri; order Cyprinodontiformes; family Poeciliidae; genus Xiphophorus; species Xiphophorus maculatus. The sequence goes on along the minus strand of NC_036452.1, from coordinate 21,298,002 downwards.
CTAGCATAAGAGGAAAATGATGGAAGAAAATGAAGCTTCAACACCGGCCAAGTGCAGGAAAGAAGATCTCCAGGAGCAGCTTCCAACCAGAGCCTTCCTCCTCAGTGGACATCCTCATAGGTTGGCTGCTTTGATGAAACTAATGTTCATTAGCTTATGTTGACAGACCAAACGTGTAAAAATGATCAGTACTTATTCCCAACATCTCTTACTTTAGAGATCAACAGCAGCAGCATGATGCCAAAGTGTGCTGAGTCTATTGGAGACAGCACACCAAAGGGAAGGACTGTCGGAGGTGCTGTGCAAGTGCAAGATGACAACTTTGGGACACCTGGTGGAGACAGCTGGACCGGACTTTGCCAACACCCAAGCCATTGCTTCTCCGCTTGGGGTCCGGTCTGCTAGACTGGTGCAGCGCTTCCTGGGCCTGGTGAAAGAAAGACTGACGGCCGAGGAGAGGCATCTCCTGCAGCTGCTTCAGGAAAGAGATGTTTCACTGGACCCGACAGACCCGATCCCTGATTTGACCTTGAATGCCAGCTTCACAAAAGACAGTGGTCCTCTGCTATTCAGTAAAAACTCACAGATGTGTCTACAGAACACGAGCCCAAAGGTACTCTACAGAAACTGCGTTAAAATCCTGAATTAAAGAACTCTGCGGAATCGAGCCGTGAGCGTGTGGGCGGACCGATTGGAAGGACAAACCCCTCTGTGGAGGACCCTCTACAAACCTCCTATAAAAAAACAGACTGGCGATCTGTCACTGGGAACATTCAGTTCGTCAGAAATCTCTGATAGAGTGAGACATAACTTTCAGAGTTAAACCTGCTTTCTCTTGTAGTGAATAAATTTACACTGAAATCTCCAAAAACACCGAAATGGATAAAGAATCTGAACAGAAACGCAAAAGGCCAGCCTTCAGGAGAACAAAAGGCAATGAGTTTGAGTTTCACTCTTACTTATCAAGACGAGGTTTATGTTTCAGTTTTTTGAAAAATTGTACTGTAAACTATTTGACGGTGGGTGTGGCCTAGGTCTCAACATGGAGTAGACGTGCTTTGAGGGAGCTCCGACTCAACGCCACCATTATTTCACCCTAAATAACGTTTAAACTTCTGCCTAGCATATTCTGCCTAGCATAAGAGGAAAATGATGGAAGAAAATGAAGCTTCAACACCGGCCAAGTGCAGGAAAGAAGATCTCCAGGAGCAGCTTCCAACCAGAGCCTTCCTCCTCAGTGGACATCCTCATAGGTTGGCTGCTTTGATGAAACTAATGTTCATTAGCTTATGTTGACAGACCAAACGTGTAAAAAATGATCAGTACTTATTCCCAACATCTCTTACTTTAGAGATCAACAGCAGCAGCATGATGCCAAAGTGTGCTGAGTCTATTGGAGACAGCACACCAAAGGGAAGGACTGTCGGAGGTGCTGTGCAAGTGCAAGATGACAACTTTGGGACACCTGGTGGAGACAGCTGGACCGGACTTTGCCAACACCCAAGCCATTGCTTCTCCGCTTGGGGTCCGGTCTGCTAGACTGGTGCAGCGCTTCCTGGGCCTGGTGAAAGAAAGACTGACGGCCGAGGAGAGGCATCTCCTGCAGCTGCTTCAGGAAAGAGATGTTTCACTGGACCCGACAGACCCGATCCCTGATTTGACCTTGAATGCCAGCTTCACAAAAGACAGTGGTCCTCTGCTATTCAGTAAAAACTCACAGATGTGTCTACAGAACACGAGCCCAAAGGTACTCTACAGAAACTGCGTTAAAATCCTGAATTAAAGAACTCTGCGGAATCGAGCCGTGAGCGTGTGGGCGGACCGATTGGAAGGACAAACCCCTCTGTGGAGGACCCTCTACAAACCTCCTATAAAAAAACAGACTGGCGATCTGTCACTGGGAACATTCAGTTCGTCAGAAATCTCTGATAGAGTGAGACATAACTTTCAGAGTTAAACCTGCTTTCTCTTGTAGTGAATAAATTTACACTGAAATCTCCAAAAACACCGAAATGGATAAAGAATCTGAACAGAAACGCAAAAGGCCAGCCTTCAGGAGAACAAAAGGCAATGAGTTTGAGTTTCACTCTTACTTATCAAGACGAGGTTTATGTTTCAGTTTTTTGAAAAATTGTACTGTAAACTATTTGACGGTGGGTGTGGCCTAGGTCTCAACATGGAGTAGACGTGCTTTGAGGGAGCTCCGACTCAACGCCACCATTATTTCACCCTAAATAACGTTTAAACTTCTGCCTAGCATATTCTGCCTAGCATAAGAGGAAAATGATGGAAGAAAATGAAGCTTCAACACCGGCCAAGTGCAGGAAAGAAGATCTCCAGGAGCAGCTTCCAACCAGAGCCTTCCTCCTCAGTGGACATCCTCATAGGTTGGCTGCTTTGATGAAACTAATGTTCATTAGCTTATGTTGACAGACCAAACGTGTAAAAAATGATCAGTACTTATTCCCAACATCTCTTACTTTAGAGATCAACAGCAGCAGCATGATGCCAAAGTGTGCTGAGTCTATTGGAGACAGCACACCAAAGGGAAGGACTGTCGGAGGTGCTGTGCAAGTGCAAGATGACAACTTTGGGACACCTGGTGGAGACAGCTGGACCGGACTTTGCCAACACCCAAGCCATTGCTTCTCCGCTTGGGGTCCGGTCTGCTAGACTGGTGCAGCGCTTCCTGGGCCTGGTGAAAGAAAGACTGACGGCCGAGGAGAGGCATCTCCTGCAGCTGCTTCAGGAAAGAGATGTTTCACTGGACCCGACAGACCCGATCCCTGATTTGACCTTGAATGCCAGCTTCACAAAAGACAGTGGTCCTCTGCTATTCAGTAAAAACTCACAGATGTGTCTACAGAACACGAGCCCAAAGGTACTCTACAGAAACTGCGTTAAAATCCTGAATTAAAGAACTCTGCGGAATCGAGCCGTGAGCGTGTGGGCGGACCGATTGGAAGGACAAACCCCTCTGTGGAGGACCCTCTACAAACCTCCTATAAAAAAACAGACTGGCGATCTGTCACTGGGAACATTCAGTTCGTCAGAAATCTCTGATAGAGTGAGACATAACTTTCAGAGTTAAACCTGCTTTCTCTTGTAGTGAATAAATTTACACTGAAATCTCCAAAAACACCGAAATGGATAAAGAATCTGAACAGAAACGCAAAAGGCCAGCCTTCAGGAGAACAAAAGGCAATGAGTTTGAGTTTCACTCTTACTTATCAAGACGAGGTTTATGTTTCAGTTTTTGAAAAATTGTACTGTAAACTATTTGACGGTGGGTGTGGCCTAGGTCTCAACATGGAGTAGACGTGCTTTGAGGGAGCTCCGACTCAACGCCACCATTATTTCACCCTAAATAACGTTTAAACTTCTGCCTAGCATATTCTGCCTAGCATAAGAGGAAAATGATGGAAGAAAATGAAGCTTCAACACCGGCCAAGTGCAGGAAAGAAGATCTCCAGGAGCAGCTTCCAACCAGAGCCTTCCTCCTCAGTGGACATCCTCATAGGTTGGCTGCTTTGATGAAACTAATGTTCATTAGCTTATGTTGACAGACCAAACGTGTAAAAAATGATCAGTACTTATTCCCAACATCTCTTACTTTAGAGATCAACAGCAGCAGCATGATGCCAAAGTGTGCTGAGTCTATTGGAGACAGCACACCAAAGGGAAGGACTGTCGGAGGTGCTGTGCAAGTGCAAGATGACAACTTTGGGACACCTGGTGGAGACAGCTGGACCGGACTTTGCCAACACCCAAGCCATTGCTTCTCCGCTTGGGGTCCGGTCTGCTAGACTGGTGCAGCGCTTCCTGGGCCTGGTGAAAGAAAGACTGACGGCCGAGGAGAGGCATCTCCTGCAGCTGCTTCAGGAAAGAGATGTTTCACTGGACCCGACAGACCCGATCCCTGATTTGACCTTGAATGCCAGCTTCACAAAAGACAGTGGTCCTCTGCTATTCAGTAAAAACTCACAGATGTGTCTACAGAACACGAGCCCAAAGGTACTCTACAGAAACTGCGTTAAAATCCTGAATTAAAGAACTCTGCGGAATCGAGCCGTGAGCGTGTGGGCGGACCGATTGGAAGGACAAACCCCTCTGTGGAGGACCCTCTACAAACCTCCTATAAAAAAACAGACTGGCGATCTGTCACTGGGAACATTCAGTTCGTCAGAAATCTCTGATAGAGTGAGACATAACTTTCAGAGTTAAACCTGCTTTCTCTTGTAGTGAATAAATTTACACTGAAATCTCCAAAAACACCGAAATGGATAAAGAATCTGAACAGAAACGCAAAAGGCCAGCCTTCAGGAGAACAAAAGGCAATGAGTTTGAGTTTCACTCTTACTTATCAAGACGAGGTTTATGTTTCAGTTTTTTGAAAAATTGTACTGTAAACTATTTGACGGTGGGTGTGGCCTAGGTCTCAACATGGAGTAGACGTGCTTTGAGGGAGCTCCGACTCAACGCCACCATTATTTCACCCTAAATAACGTTTAAACTTCTGCCTAGCATATTCTGCCTAGCATAAGAGGAAAATGATGGAAGAAAATGAAGCTTCAACACCGGCCAAGTGCAGGAAAGAAGATCTCCAGGAGCAGCTTCCAACCAGAGCCTTCCTCCTCAGTGGACATCCTCATAGGTTGGCTGCTTTGATGAAACTAATGTTCATTAGCTTATGTTGACAGACCAAACGTGTAAAAAATGATCAGTACTTATTCCCAACATCTCTTACTTTAGAGATCAACAGCAGCAGCATGATGCCAAAGTGTGCTGAGTCTATTGGAGACAGCACACCAAAGGGAAGGACTGTCGGAGGTGCTGTGCAAGTGCAAGATGACAACTTTGGGACACCTGGTGGAGACAGCTGGACCGGACTTTGCCAACACCCAAGCCATTGCTTCTCCGCTTGGGGTCCGGTCTGCTAGACTGGTGCAGCGCTTCCTGGGCCTGGTGAAAGAAAGACTGACGGCCGAGGAGAGGCATCTCCTGCAGCTGCTTCAGGAAAGAGATGTTTCACTGGACCCGACAGACCCGATCCCTGATTTGACCTTGAATGCCAGCTTCACAAAAGACAGTGGTCCTCTGCTATTCAGTAAAAACTCACAGATGTGTCTACAGAACACGAGCCCAAAGGTACTCTACAGAAACTGCGTTAAAATCCTGAATTAAAGAACTCTGCGGAATCGAGCCGTGAGCGTGTGGGCGGACCGATTGGAAGGACAAACCCCTCTGTGGAGGACCCTCTACAAACCTCCTATAAAAAAACAGACTGGCGATCTGTCACTGGGAACATTCAGTTCGTCAGAAATCTCTGATAGAGTGAGACATAACTTTCAGAGTTAAACCTGCTTTCTCTTGTAGTGAATAAATTTACACTGAAATCTCCAAAAACACCGAAATGGATAAAGAATCTGAACAGAAACGCAAAAGGCCAGCCTTCAGGAGAACAAAAGGCAATGAGTTTGAGTTTCACTCTTACTTATCAAGACGAGGTTTATGTTTCAGTTTTTTGAAAAATTGTACTGTAAACTATTTGACGGTGGGTGTGGCCTAGGTCTCAACATGGAGTAGACGTGCTTTGAGGGAGCTCCGACTCAACGCCACCATTATTTCACCCTAAATAACGTTTAAACTTCTGCCTAGCATATTCTGCCTAGCATAAGAGGAAAATGATGGAAGAAAATGAAGCTTCAACACCGGCCAAGTGCAGGAAAGAAGATCTCCAGGAGCAGCTTCCAACCAGAGCCTTCCTCCTCAGTGGACATCCTCATAGGTTGGCTGCTTTGATGAAACTAATGTTCATTAGCTTATGTTGACAGACCAAACGTGTAAAAAATGATCAGTACTTATTCCCAACATCTCTTACTTTAGAGATCAACAGCAGCAGCATGATGCCAAAGTGTGCTGAGTCTATTGGAGACAGCACACCAAAGGGAAGGACTGTCGGAGGTGCTGTGCAAGTGCAAGATGACAACTTTGGGACACCTGGTGGAGACAGCTGGACCGGACTTTGCCAACACCCAAGCCATTGCTTCTCCGCTTGGGGTCCGGTCTGCTAGACTGGTGCAGCGCTTCCTGGGCCTGGTGAAAGAAAGACTGACGGCCGAGGAGAGGCATCTCCTGCAGCTGCTTCAGGAAAGAGATGTTTCACTGGACCCGACAGACCCGATCCCTGATTTGACCTTGAATGCCAGCTTCACAAAAGACAGTGGTCCTCTGCTATTCAGTAAAAACTCACAGATGTGTCTACAGAACACGAGCCCAAAGGTACTCTACAGAAACTGCGTTAAAATCCTGAATTAAAGAACTCTGCGGAATCGAGCCGTGAGCGTGTGGGCGGACCGATTGGAAGGACAAACCCCTCTGTGGAGGACCCTCTACAAACCTCCTATAAAAAAACAGACTGGCGATCTGTCACTGGGAACATTCAGTTCGTCAGAAATCTCTGATAGAGTGAGACATAACTTTCAGAGTTAAACCTGCTTTCTCTTGTAGTGAATAAATTTACACTGAAATCTCCAAAAACACCGAAATGGATAAAGAATCTGAACAGAAACGCAAAAGGCCAGCCTTCAGGAGAACAAAAGGCAATGAGTTTGAGTTTCACTCTTACTTATCAAGACGAGGTTTATGTTTCAGTTTTTTGAAAAATTGTACTGTAAACTATTTGACGGTGGGTGTGGCCTAGGTCTCAACATGGAGTAGACGTGCTTTGAGGGAGCTCCGACTCAACGCCACCATTATTTCACCCTAAATAACGTTTAAACTTCTGCCTAGCATATTCTGCCTAGCATAAGAGGAAAATGATGGAAGAAAATGAAGCTTCAACACCGGCCAAGTGCAGGAAAGAAGATCTCCAGGAGCAGCTTCCAACCAGAGCCTTCCTCCTCAGTGGACATCCTCATAGGTTGGCTGCTTTGATGAAACTAATGTTCATTAGCTTATGTTGACAGACCAAACGTGTAAAAAATGATCAGTACTTATTCCCAACATCTCTTACTTTAGAGATCAACAGCAGCAGCATGATGCCAAAGTGTGCTGAGTCTATTGGAGACAGCACACCAAAGGGAAGGACTGTCGGAGGTGCTGTGCAAGTGCAAGATGACAACTTTGGGACACCTGGTGGAGACAGCTGGACCGGACTTTGCCAACACCCAAGCCATTGCTTCTCCGCTTGGGGTCCGGTCTGCTAGACTGGTGCAGCGCTTCCTGGGCCTGGTGAAAGAAAGACTGACGGCCGAGGAGAGGCATCTCCTGCAGCTGCTTCAGGAAAGAGATGTTTCACTGGACCCGACAGACCCGATCCCTGATTTGACCTTGAATGCCAGCTTCACAAAAGACAGTGGTCCTCTGCTATTCAGTAAAAACTCACAGATGTGTCTACAGAACACGAGCCCAAAGGTACTCTACAGAAACTGCGTTAAAATCCTGAATTAAAGAACTCTGCGGAATCGAGCCGTGAGCGTGTGGGCGGACCGATTGGAAGGACAAACCCCTCTGTGGAGGACCCTCTACAAACCTCCTATAAAAAAACAGACTGGCGATCTGTCACTGGGAACATTCAGTTCGTCAGAAATCTCTGATAGAGTGAGACATAACTTTCAGAGTTAAACCTGCTTTCTCTTGTAGTGAATAAATTTACACTGAAATCTCCAAAAACACCGAAATGGATAAAGAATCTGAACAGAAACGCAAAAGGCCAGCCTTCAGGAGAACAAAAGGCAATGAGTTTGAGTTTCACTCTTACTTATCAAGACGAGGTTTATGTTTCAGTTTTTTGAAAAATTGTACTGTAAACTATTTGACGGTGGGTGTGGCCTAGGTCTCAACATGGAGTAGACGTGCTTTGAGGGAGCTCCGACTCAACGCCACCATTATTTCACCCTAAATAACGTTTAAACTTCTGCCTAGCATATTCTGCCTAGCATAAGAGGAAAATGATGGAAGAAAATGAAGCTTCAACACCGGCCAAGTGCAGGAAAGAAGATCTCCAGGAGCAGCTTCCAACCAGAGCCTTCCTCCTCAGTGGACATCCTCATAGGTTGGCTGCTTTGATGAAACTAATGTTCATTAGCTTATGTTGACAGACCAAACGTGTAAAAAATGATCAGTACTTATTCCCAACATCTCTTACTTTAGAGATCAACAGCAGCAGCATGATGCCAAAGTGTGCTGAGTCTATTGGAGACAGCACACCAAAGGGAAGGACTGTCGGAGGTGCTGTGCAAGTGCAAGATGACAACTTTGGGACACCTGGTGGAGACAGCTGGACCGGACTTTGCCAACACCCAAGCCATTGCTTCTCCGCTTGGGGTCCGGTCTGCTAGACTGGTGCAGCGCTTCCTGGGCCTGGTGAAAGAAAGACTGACGGCCGAGGAGAGGCATCTCCTGCAGCTGCTTCAGGAAAGAGATGTTTCACTGGACCCGACAGACCCGATCCCTGATTTGACCTTGAATGCCAGCTTCACAAAAGACAGTGGTCCTCTGCTATTCAGTAAAAACTCACAGATGTGTCTACAGAACACGAGCCCAAAGGTACTCTACAGAAACTGCGTTAAAATCCTGAATTAAAGAACTCTGCGGAATCGAGCCGTGAGCGTGTGGGCGGACCGATTGGAAGGACAAACCCCTCTGTGGAGGACCCTCTACAAACCTCCTATAAAAAAACAGACTGGCGATCTGTCACTGGGAACATTCAGTTCGTCAGAAATCTCTGATAGAGTGAGACATAACTTTCAGAGTTAAACCTGCTTTCTCTTGTAGTGAATAAATTTACACTGAAATCTCCAAAAACACCGAAATGGATAAAGAATCTGAACAGAAACGCAAAAGGCCAGCCTTCAGGAGAACAAAAGGCAATGAGTTTGAGTTTCACTCTTACTTATCAAGACGAGGTTTATGTTTCAGTTTTTTGAAAAATTGTACTGTAAACTATTTGACGGTGGGTGTGGCCTAGGTCTCAACATGGAGTAGACGTGCTTTGAGGGAGCTCCGACTCAACGCCACCATTATTTCACCCTAAATAACGTTTAAACTTCTGCCTAGCATATTCTGCCTAGCATAAGAGGAAAATGATGGAAGAAAATGAAGCTTCAACACCGGCCAAGTGCAGGAAAGAAGATCTCCAGGAGCAGCTTCCAACCAGAGCCTTCCTCCTCAGTGGACATCCTCATAGGTTGGCTGCTTTGATGAAACTAATGTTCATTAGCTTATGTTGACAGACCAAACGTGTAAAAAATGATCAGTACTTATTCCCAACATCTCTTACTTTAGAGATCAACAGCAGCAGCATGATGCCAAAGTGTGCTGAGTCTATTGGAGACAGCACACCAAAGGGAAGGACTGTCGGAGGTGCTGTGCAAGTGCAAGATGACAACTTTGGGACACCTGGTGGAGACAGCTGGACCGGACTTTGCCAACACCCAAGCCATTGCTTCTCCGCTTGGGGTCCGGTCTGCTAGACTGGTGCAGCGCTTCCTGGGCCTGGTGAAAGAAAGACTGACGGCCGAGGAGAGGCATCTCCTGCAGCTGCTTCAGGAAAGAGATGTTTCACTGGACCCGACAGACCCGATCCCTGATTTGACCTTGAATGCCAGCTTCACAAAAGACAGTGGTCCTCTGCTATTCAGTAAAAACTCACAGATGTGTCTACAGAACACGAGCCCAAAGGTACTCTACAGAAACTGCGTTAAAATCCTGAATTAAAGAACTCTGCGGAATCGAGCCGTGAGCGTGTGGGCGGACCGATTGGAAGGACAAACCCCTCTGTGGAGGACCCTCTACAAACCTCCTATAAAAAAACAGACTGGCGATCTGTCACTGGGAACATTCAGTTCGTCAGAAATCTCTGATAGAGTGAGACATAACTTTCAGAGTTAAACCTGCTTTCTCTTGTAGTGAATAAATTTACACTGAAATCTCCAAAAACACCGAAATGGATAAAGAATCTGAACAGAAACGCAAAAGGCCAGCCTTCAGGAGAACAAAAGGCAATGAGTTTGAGTTTCACTCTTACTTATCAAGACGAGGTTTATGTTTCAGTTTTTTGAAAAATTGTACTGTAAACTATTTGACGGTGGGTGTGGCCTAGGTCTCAACATGGAGTAGACGTGCTTTGAGGGAGCTCCGACTCAACGCCACCATTATTTCACCCTAAATAACGTTTAAACTTCTGCCTAGCATATTCTGCCTAGCATAAGAGGAAAATGATGGAAGAAAATGAAGCTTCAACACCGGCCAAGTGCAGGAAAGAAGATCTCCAGGAGCAGCTTCCAACCAGAGCCTTCCTCCTCAGTGGACATCCTCATAGGTTGGCTGCTTTGATGAAACTAATGTTCATTAGCTTATGTTGACAGACCAAACGTGTAAAAAATGATCAGTACTTATTCCCAACATCTCTTACTTTAGAGATCAACAGCAGCAGCATGATGCCAAAGTGTGCTGAGTCTATTGGAGACAGCACACCAAAGGGAAGGACTGTCGGAGGTGCTGTGCAAGTGCAAGATGACAACTTTGGGACACCTGGTGGAGACAGCTGGACCGGACTTTGCCAACACCCAAGCCATTGCTTCTCCGCTTGGGGTCCGGTCTGCTAGACTGGTGCAGCGCTTCCTGGGCCTGGTGAAAGAAAGACTGACGGCCGAGGAGAGGCATCTCCTGCAGCTGCTTCAGGAAAGAGATGTTTCACTGGACCCGACAGACCCGATCCCTGATTTGACCTTGAATGCCAGCTTCACAAAAGACAGTGGTCCTCTGCTATTCAGTAAAAACTCACAGATGTGTCTACAGAACACGAGCCCAAAGGTACTCTACAGAAACTGCGTTAAAATCCTGAATTAAAGAACTCTGCGGAATCGAGCCGTGAGCGTGTGGGCGGACCGATTGGAAGGACAAACCCCTCTGTGGAGGACCCTCTACAAACCTCCTATAAAAAAACAGACTGGCGATCTGTCACTGGGAACATTCAGTTCGTCAGAAATCTCTGATAGAGTGAGACATAACTTTCAGAGTTAAACCTGCTTTCTCTTGTAGTGAATAAATTTACACTGAAATCTCCAAAAACACCGAAATGGATAAAGAATCTGAACAGAAACGCAAAAGGCCAGCCTTCAGGAGAACAAAAGGCAATGAGTTTGAGTTTCACTCTTACTTATCAAGACGAGGTTTATGTTTCAGTTTTTTGAAAAATTGTACTGTAAACTATTTGACGGTGGGTGTGGCCTAGGTCTCAACATGGAGTAGACGTGCTTTGAGGGAGCTCCGACTCAACGCCACCATTATTTCACCCTAAATAACGTTTAAACTTCTGCCTAGCATATTCTGCCTAGCATAAGAGGAAAATGATGGAAGAAAATGAAGCTTCAACACCGGCCAAGTGCAGGAAAGAAGATCTCCAGGAGCAGCTTCCAACCAGAGCCTTCCTCCTCAGTGGACATCCTCATAGGTTGGCTGCTTTGATGAAACTAATGTTCATTAGCTTATGTTGACAGACCAAACGTGTAAAAAATGATCAGTACTTATTCCCAACATCTCTTACTTTAGAGATCAACAGCAGCAGCATGATGCCAAAGTGTGCTGAGTCTATTGGAGACAGCACACCAAAGGGAAGGACTGTCGGAGGTGCTGTGCAAGTGCAAGATGACAACTTTGGGACACCTGGTGGAGACAGCTGGACCGGACTTTGCCAACACCCAAGCCATTGCTTCTCCGCTTGGGGTCCGGTCTGCTAGACTGGTGCAGCGCTTCCTGGGCCTGGTGAAAGAAAGACTGACGGCCGAGGAGAGGCATCTCCTGCAGCTGCTTCAGGAAAGAGATGTTTCACTGGACCCGACAGACCCGATCCCTGATTTGACCTTGAATGCCAGCTTCACAAAAGACAGTGGTCCTCTGCTATTCAGTAAAAACTCACAGATGTGTCTACAGAACACGAGCCCAAAGGTACTCTACAGAAACTGCGTTAAAATCCTGAATTAAAGAACTCTGCGGAATCGAGCCGTGAGCGTGTGGGCGGACCGATTGGAAGGACAAACCCCTCTGTGGAGGACCCTCTACAAACCTCCTATAAAAAAACAGACTGGCGATCTGTCACTGGGAACATTCAGTTCGTCAGAAATCTCTGATAGAGTGAGACATAACTTTCAGAGTTAAACCTGCTTTCTCTTGTAGTGAATAAATTTACACTGAAATCTCCAAAAACACCGAAATGGATAAAGAATCTGAACAGAAACGCAAAAGGCCAGCCTTCAGGAGAACAAAAGGCAATGAGTTTGAGTTTCACTCTTACTTATCAAGACGAGGTTTATGTTTCAGTTTTTTGAAAAATTGTACTGTAAACTATTTGACGGTGGGTGTGGCCTAGGTCTCAACATGGAGTAGACGTGCTTTGAGGGAGCTCCGACTCAACGCCACCATTATTTCACCCTAAATAACGTTTAAACTTCTGCCTAGCATATTCTGCCTAGCATAAGAGGAAAATGATGGAAGAAAATGAAGCTTCAACACCGGCCAAGTGCAGGAAAGAAGATCTCCAGGAGCAGCTTCCAACCAGAGCCTTCCTCCTCAGTGGACATCCTCATAGGTTGGCTGCTTTGATGAAACTAATGTTCATTAGCTTATGTTGACAGACCAAACGTGTAAAAAATGATCAGTACTTATTCCCAACATCTCTTACTTTAGAGATCAACAGCAGCAGCATGATGCCAAAGTGTGCTGAGTCTATTGGAGACAGCACACCAAAGGGAAGGACTGTCGGAGGTGCTGTGCAAGTGCAAGATGACAACTTTGGGACACCTGGTGGAGACAGCTGGACCGGACTTTGCCAACACCCAAGCCATTGCTTCTCCGCTTGGGGTCCGGTCTGCTAGACTGGTGCAGCGCTTCCTGGGCCTGGTGAAAGAAAGACTGACGGCCGAGGAGAGGCATCTCCTGCAGCTGCTTCAGGAAAGAGATGTTTCACTGGACCCGACAGACCCGATCCCTGATTTGACCTTGAATGCCAGCTTCACAAAAGACAGTGGTCCTCTGCTATTCAGTAAAAACTCACAGATGTGTCTACAGAACACGAGCCCAAAGGTACTCTACAGAAACTGCGTTAAAATCCTGAATTAAAGAACTCTGCGGAATCGAGCCGTGAGCGTGTGGGCGGACCGATTGGAAGGACAAACCCCTCTGTGGAGGACCCTCTACAAACCTCCTATAAAAAAACAGACTGGCGATCTGTCACTGGGAACATTCAGTTCGTCAGAAATCTCTGATAGAGTGAGACATAACTTTCAGAGTTAAACCTGCTTTCTCTTGTAGTGAATAAATTTACACTGAAATCTCCAAAAACACCGAAATGGATAAAGAATCTGAACAGAAACGCAAAAGGCCAGCCTTCAGGAGAACAAAAGGCAATGAGTTTGAGTTTCACTCTTACTTATCAAGACGAGGTTTATGTTTCAGTTTTTTGAAAAATTGTACTGTAAACTATTTGACGGTGGGTGTGGCCTAGGTCTCAACATGGAGTAGACGTGCTTTGAGGGAGCTCCGACTCAACGCCACCATTATTTCACCCTAAATAACGTTTAAACTTCTGCCTAGCATATTCTGCCTAGCATAAGAGGAAAATGATGGAAGAAAATGAAGCTTCAACACCGGCCAAGTGCAGGAAAGAAGATCTCCAGGAGCAGCTTCCAACCAGAGCCTTCCTCCTCAGTGGACATCCTCATAGGTTGGCTGCTTTGATGAAACTAATGTTCATTAGCTTATGTTGACAGACCAAACGTGTAAAAAATGATCAGTACTTATTCCCAACATCTCTTACTTTAGAGATCAACAGCAGCAGCATGATGCCAAAGTGTGCTGAGTCTATTGGAGACAGCACACCAAAGGGAAGGACTGTCGGAGGTGCTGTGCAAGTGCAAGATGACAACTTTGGGACACCTGGTGGAGACAGCTGGACCGGACTTTGCCAACACCCAAGCCATTGCTTCTCCGCTTGGGGTCCGGTCTGCTAGACTGGTGCAGCGCTTCCTGGGCCTGGTGAAAGAAAGACTGACGGCCGAGGAGAGGCATCTCCTGCAGCTGCTTCAGGAAAGAGATGTTTCACTGGACCCGACAGACCCGATCCCTGATTTGACCTTGAATGCCAGCTTCACAAAAGACAGTGGTCCTCTGCTATTCAGTAAAAACTCACAGATGTGTCTACAGAACACGAGCCCAAAGGTACTCTACAGAAACTGCGTTAAAATCCTGAATTAAAGAACTCTGCGGAATCGAGCCGTGAGCGTGTGGGCGGACCGATTGGAAGGACAAACCCCTCTGTGGAGGACCCTCTACAAACCTCCTATAAAAAAACAGACTGGCGATCTGTCACTGGGAACATTCAGTTCGTCAGAAATCTCTGATAGAGTGAGACATAACTTTCAGAGTTAAACCTGCTTTCTCTTGTAGTGAATAAATTTACACTGAAATCTCCAAAAACACCGAAATGGATAAAGAATCTGAACAGAAACGCAAAAGGCCAGCCTTCAGGAGAACAAAAGGCAATGAGTTTGAGTTTCACTCTTACTTATCAAGACGAGGTTTATGTTTCAGTTTTTTGAAAAATTGTACTGTAAACTATTTGACGGTGGGTGTGGCCTAGGTCTCAACATGGAGTAGACGTGCTTTGAGGGAGCTCCGACTCAACGCCACCATTATTTCACCCTAAATAACGTTTAAACTTCTGCCTAGCATATTCTGCCTAGCATAAGAGGAAAATGATGGAAGAAAATGAAGCTTCAACACCGGCCAAGTGCAGGAAAGAAGATCTCCAGGAGCAGCTTCCAACCAGAGCCTTCCTCCTCAGTGGACATCCTCATAGGTTGGCTGCTTTGATGAAACTAATGTTCATTAGCTTATGTTGACAGACCAAACGTGTAAAAAATGATCAGTACTTATTCCCAACATCTCTTACTTTAGAGATCAACAGCAGCAGCATGATGCCAAAGTGTGCTGAGTCTATTGGAGACAGCACACCAAAGGGAAGGACTGTCGGAGGTGCTGTGCAAGTGCAAGATGACAACTTTGGGACACCTGGTGGAGACAGCTGGACCGGACTTTGCCAACACCCAAGCCATTGCTTCTCCGCTTGGGGTCCGGTCTGCTAGACTGGTGCAGCGCTTCCTGGGCCTGGTGAAAGAAAGACTGACGGCCGAGGAGAGGCATCTCCTGCAGCTGCTTCAGGAAAGAGATGTTTCACTGGACCCGACAGACCCGATCCCTGATTTGACCTTGAATGCCAGCTTCACAAAAGACAGTGGTCCTCTGCTATTCAGTAAAAACTCACAGATGTGTCTACAGAACACGAGCCCAAAGGTACTCTACAGAAACTGCGTTAAAATCCTGAATTAAAGAACTCTGCGGAATCGAGCCGTGAGCGTGTGGGCGGACCGATTGGAAGGACAAACCCCTCTGTGGAGGACCCTCTACAAACCTCCTATAAAAAAACAGACTGGCGATCTGTCACTGGGAACATTCAGTTCGTCAGAAATCTCTGATAGAGTGAGACATAACTTTCAGAGTTAAACCTGCTTTCTCTTGTAGTGAATAAATTTACACTGAAATCTCCAAAAACACCGAAATGGATAAAGAATCTGAACAGAAACGCAAAAGGCCAGCCTTCAGGAGAACAAAAGGCAATGAGTTTGAGTTTCACTCTTACTTATCAAGACGAGGTTTATGTTTCAGTTTTTTGAAAAATTGTACTGTAAACTATTTGACGGTGGGTGTGGCCTAGGTCTCAACATGGAGTAGACGTGCTTTGAGGGAGCTCCGACTCAACGCCACCATTATTTCACCCTAAATAACGTTTAAACTTCTGCCTAGCATATTCTGCCTAGCATAAGAGGAAAATGATGGAAGAAAATGAAGCTTCAACACCGGCCAAGTGCAGGAAAGAAGATCTCCAGGAGCAGCTTCCAACCAGAGCCTTCCTCCTCAGTGGACATCCTCATAGGTTGGCTGCTTTGATGAAACTAATGTTCATTAGCTTATGTTGACAGACCAAACGTGTAAAAAATGATCAGTACTTATTCCCAACATCTCTTACTTTAGAGATCAACAGCAGCAGCATGATGCCAAAGTGTGCTGAGTCTATTGGAGACAGCACACCAAAGGGAAGGACTGTCGGAGGTGCTGTGCAAGTGCAAGATGACAACTTTGGGACACCTGGTGGAGACAGCTGGACCGGACTTTGCCAACACCCAAGCCATTGCTTCTCCGCTTGGGGTCCGGTCTGCTAGACTGGTGCAGCGCTTCCTGGGCCTGGTGAAAGAAAGACTGACGGCCGAGGAGAGGCATCTCCTGCAGCTGCTTCAGGAAAGAGATGTTTCACTGGACCCGACAGACCCGATCCCTGATTTGACCTTGAATGCCAGCTTCACAAAAGACAGTGGTCCTCTGCTATTCAGTAAAAACTCACAGATGTGTCTACAGAACACGAGCCCAAAGGTACTCTACAGAAACTGCGTTAAAATCCTGAATTAAAGAACTCTGCGGAATCGAGCCGTGAGCGTGTGGGCGGACCGATTGGAAGGACAAACCCCTCTGTGGAGGACCCTCTACAAACCTCCTATAAAAAAACAGACTGGCGATCTGTCACTGGGAACATTCAGTTCGTCAGAAATCTCTGATAGAGTGAGACATAACTTTCAGAGTTAAACCTGCTTTCTCTTGTAGTGAATAAATTTACACTGAAATCTCCAAAAACACCGAAATGGATAAAGAATCTGAACAGAAACGCAAAAGGCCAGCCTTCAGGAGAACAAAAGGCAATGAGTTTGAGTTTCACTCTTACTTATCAAGACGAGGTTTATGTTTCAGTTTTTTGAAAAATTGTACTGTAAACTATTTGACGGTGGGTGTGGCCTAGGTCTCAACATGGAGTAGACGTGCTTTGAGGGAGCTCCGACTCAACGCCACCATTATTTCACCCTAAATAACGTTTAAACTTCTGCCTAGCATATTCTGCCTAGCATAAGAGGAAAATGATGGAAGAAAATGAAGCTTCAACACCGGCCAAGTGCAGGAAAGAAGATCTCCAGGAGCAGCTTCCAACCAGAGCCTTCCTCCTCAGTGGACATCCTCATAGGTTGGCTGCTTTGATGAAACTAATGTTCATTAGCTTATGTTGACAGACCAAACGTGTAAAAAATGATCAGTACTTATTCCCAACATCTCTTACTTTAGAGATCAACAGCAGCAGCATGATGCCAAAGTGTGCTGAGTCTATTGGAGACAGCACACCAAAGGGAAGGACTGTCGGAGGTGCTGTGCAAGTGCAAGATGACAACTTTGGGACACCTGGTGGAGACAGCTGGACCGGACTTTGCCAACACCCAAGCCATTGCTTCTCCGCTTGGGGTCCGGTCTGCTAGACTGGTGCAGCGCTTCCTGGGCCTGGTGAAAGAAAGACTGACGGCCGAGGAGAGGCATCTCCTGCAGCTGCTTCAGGAAAGAGATGTTTCACTGGACCCGACAGACCCGATCCCTGATTTGACCTTGAATGCCAGCTTCACAAAAGACAGTGGTCCTCTGCTATTCAGTAAAAACTCACAGATGTGTCTACAGAACACGAGCCCAAAGGTACTCTACAGAAACTGCGTTAAAATCCTGAATTAAAGAACTCTGCGGAATCGAGCCGTGAGCGTGTGGGCGGACCGATTGGAAGGACAAACCCCTCTGTGGAGGACCCTCTACAAACCTCCTATAAAAAAACAGACTGGCGATCTGTCACTGGGAACATTCAGTTCGTCAGAAATCTCTGATAGAGTGAGACATAACTTTCAGAGTTAAACCTGCTTTCTCTTGTAGTGAATAAATTTACACTGAAATCTCCAAAAACACCGAAATGGATAAAGAATCTGAACAGAAACGCAAAAGGCCAGCCTTCAGGAGAACAAAAGGCAATGAGTTTGAGTTTCACTCTTACTTATCAAGACGAGGTTTATGTTTCAGTTTTTTGAAAAATTGTACTGTAAACTATTTGACGGTGGGTGTGGCCTAGGTCTCAACATGGAGTAGACGTGCTTTGAGGGAGCTCCGACTCAACGCCACCATTATTTCACCCTAAATAACGTTTAAACTTCTGCCTAGCATATTCTGCCTAGCATAAGAGGAAAATGAAGGAAGAAAATGAAGCTTCAACACCGGCCAAGTGCAGGAAAGAAGATCTCCAGGAGCAGCTTCCAACCAGAGCCTTCCTCCTCAGTGGGCATCCTCATAGGTTGGCTGCTTTGATGAAACTAATGTTCATTAGCTTATGTTGACAGACCAAACGTGTAAAAAATGATCAGTACTTATTCCCAACATCTCTTACTTTAGAGATCAACAGCAGCAGCATGATGCCACAGTGTGCTGAGTCTATTGGAGACAGCACACCAAAGAGAAGGACTGTCGGAGGTGCTGTGCAAGTGCAAGATGACAACTTTGGGACACCTGGTGGAGACAGCTGGACCGGACTTTGCCAACACCCAAGCCAAGCCGGTCTGCTAGACTGGTGCAGCGCTTCCTGGGCCTGGTGAAAAGAAAGACTGACGGCCGAGGAGAGGCATCTCCTGCAGCTGCTTCAGGAAAGAGAGGTTTCACTGGGCCCGACAGACCCGATCCCTGATTTGACCCTGAATGCCAGCTTCACAAAAGACAGTGGTCCTCTGCTATTCAGTAAAAACTCACAGATGTGTCTACAGAACACGAGCCCAAAGGTACTCTACAGAAACTGCGTTAAAATCCTCAATTAAAGAACTCTGCGAAATCGAGCCGTGAGCGTGTGGGCGGACCGATTGGAAGGACAAACCCCTCCGTGGAGGACCCTCTACAAACCTCCTATAAAAAAACGGACTGGCGATCTCCAATGGAGGATCCTACATGGCGCCATAGCGACAAACTCGTTTTTATCGGTTATTAGTCCAGGGGTTTTAAATGAATGTCCTTTCTGTGGTTTGTCTGAGAGTGTTTTTCATGTTTTTATTGATTGTAGGAGACTGATGACATTTTTTAGTTTATTGATGAGTGTTTTTAGCTGTTTTGGCATTGTTTTTACCAGTTCTATTTTTATTAATGGACTGCGTTTTAACAAAGCCAACAAATCAAAGGGTCAGATTTTACATTTTTTAATTGCAGAAGCAAAAAATGGCTATTTATTTATCTCGTAGAGACAGACTCCAGACTGGACCTAAACTCGATGCAGTGGCTCTGTGGAAGTGAAACGTCAAGGCCAGGCTGAAGCTGGAGTTTTGCTTCCACAGAGTCACTGGGAACATGAAAAATTTTCTGCAGCTATGGGATTTTAATGGGATATTGTTCAATAAAACAATGCAAGGAAAACTGAAATTTAACAAGCACCTTAATTATTTTTAAGCTTGTCATGATGTGATACCTTGTGTTTTATTTCATTGTATTTTGTACATTTCATAAATTGTAAATAAATGTTTTGTTAAAAATCAAATCAAAATCTTTCTGACTCTTAATTTTCTCTTAACACATTTTCTAGGGACCCATGCTCTTGAATCACCAGAATATCGTACACAGAATAAATATTTTGCTGGGTGCGATCCTGTCTGAAATTCTGCACAAGAATTTTGAGACCAACAAATTTCTCAAAAAGAAGCTGAAGATCAGCAAGGGGCTTTCCAAAAGTGAGACAAACATTGTATTATATCTTGTTACAGTTAGAGCTCTGTTCTCTGCCGCAACTCTAACTGTTGTTGCACTTTGACCCCTGACCCTCCAGACTGCCATGATATTCTGACTAGGTGCCTGAAGACACACCCAGAGGAGCGTCCCACACTGGAAGAGCTGCTCAATCACCCATGGTTTTCTTAACTACACATCACACAAACATTAAATGATTAAATTTAACTTTTTTGTTGGTAGTGTAGTCTAATTTGGGATGAGGATTAAGGTTTAGGGTTCAAGGACAGGTTTGTAAGTTGGGGTTTTTATGGGGTCTCTGGTTTCCTCCTCGGGTTGAACATTTGTTTTTCTAGCATGTTTTCAGGACCCTCCCATAGGCCCACCACCTGTGAGAGGAGCCAAAGGGGTCGGGTGCAGTGTGGAATGGGTGATGGCCAAGGGAGGGGGCCCTGGCGATCCAATCCTCGGTTGCAGAAGCTGGTTCTTGGGATGTGGAATGTCACCTCTCTGGTGGGGAAGGAGCCAGAGCTAGTGTGTGAGGTTGAGAGGTTCTGGCTAGAAATAGTCGATCTCACCTCGACACATGGCTCTGGTTCTGGAACCAGTCTCCTTGAGAGGGACTGGATGTACTTCCACTCTGGAGTTGACCACGGTGAGAGGCGCCGGGCAGGAGTGGGCATACTTGTTGCCCCCCATCTCGGTGCCTGTACATTGGGGTTTACCCCGGAACAAGAGGGTACTGGAGCCGGAAAAGGGTAGAGTGCCTTCTACGGGTCGGGGGGGATGTCCTGCCCCAAGTGGAGGAGTTTAAGTATATCAGGATCTTGTTCACGAATGAGGGAAGAAGGAAGCTGGAGATCGACAGGCTGATTGGAGCAGCGTCTGCAGTGAAGCGGGCGCTGGAGATTCTGCATCATCCTTAGATGATATAGAGCTTTGTCTCTCAGCTGAAGTTTCAAGTCAGCTGACAAGTCCTCGATTCTCCTCACCACTGTATTTCTGGGTAAGCTCACTGTAATGAAGAGATCTTCATTACTGGGACTATTTTTACTGAAATCACTGTATAGCATTTTTAAAAGTACTTCTTGCACTTTATTAACAAGCACTTTATTTAGCACTGCACTTTAAGCATAGATTTGCACATCAATAACAATTTGCACACAAGAAGTTTTAATTGTATTTATTGAGTATTTTAGAGATTAGCATGTAGCCTTCTGTTCTGGGCTCTGCACAGCTGCTCCTCATTGACGAGTGAGGTGGTTGCCTGTGGAGGGAGGATAATTGTTACTCAGAGCAATGAGCTACTGGTGGGTAAAGCTGAGCAAATGTGTTGTGCATAATCTGTTGGGTGTGGAGTGCTAATGTAGAGTGACTCACCTGTCTTTTCTGTGTCCTCTCCAGGGTGTTTGGACAAATACTGCCCGGGGGTCCAGACACCATATATAGTCTCCGGGAGAGGCCATTGAAAAGTGTGGGGGAGAATTGTTTATGGGTTTTGTGGTGTTTCATATGGTGTAATGATAAAACATAAAATGTTTATAAAAAATAAATTTAAATGTTTGTATTTAGTAAAAGGTATTTTAATTAAATAAGTGGATATTGATGAATTGAGATTCCCCTGTGAATTAAAGGTAGTTTGGTCTGTCACAGCTGGGACTGTTTAAGACGGCAGTTTCATTTGTGAAGTGTTGTTGATTCTGTGTGAAGAATAAACCACTGCTGTTTTCCACCTGACTGCCTCAAAGCTTCATCCTCACTGTAAAATCCAACCACAAAAGGCTACCTTGTTACACTCACATTGTTGAAATCAGGCACTTTTTCTGGGCACATTATTTCTGTGACTTTTTATGAGGCACTGCTTTATGAAATTTGCCATGCTGGGCAATAAGTTTAGCAACTTCATAACTTGCTGTTGTGGCTAGCTGCCATTTGGTTAACTTTCTGTGTTTGTTCAGCACCAGTGTACGATATGTAGCTCTGATGTCTGGTCTCATAGTGCCGACGGACATTATACTCTTTCATCACAGAAACATTTTCATTGCAAATCAAACAGACACACTTTCCTTTGATTTCTTTGAAAAAAATACTCATTTTCCCACCATCTCCTATCACTCACTTGCTATTTTGGGTTTCTTCGGTGCTGCCATTTCTGGTGACTCCCGGTAAAAGTTTTTCTTCACTTAATTTCGTTTCTGTGGCTGGCTCCATCTAGTGTTGAAACTGAGAAGTGCAACAAAGTTGAGCTCAAGCTTCGTGTGCGGGCCATATTCAATTGTATTTTCAGAATATGATGCGGGCCAATAAAAACTGGACCGCGGGCCGCATTTGGCCCGCAGACCATAGTTTGGACACCTCTGGCATAAAGGCTTCAGGGCGGGGTCAGACCAAGAGCGATTCATAAACTTTGATGCAGAAAGACCATAAAAATGACAGGTATCAATTGCACAACGCACCTTCCTGGAGGGAAAGAGCTTCTAGCAAGCAACTGCTGGTCGACTTTGGCTGCATAACCTCAGAGCGTCACTAACTCCGCTTAACATGCAACACCTGTAGAAAAGGACAATGAGGTCAGATGCCATGAAAATTCCTTCTTGTAACTTTTGCACGTTTTTGTCCCAAAGCTACAAACGTCAGTGTTCACATCATGAAGGACTCCACCCATCCTGCACACAGACATTTACCTGTCATAATAAGCAGGGAACCCTGTTGCTTTTACATCACCTCTGTTTTGTCTCTTTGACCCCAATCAGCAATTATCCCTCCACTCCTCCTTTCATATGACAAATAAACCATGATGACACTTTATATTTTATCTTGTAACCAGGTTGCTATGTATTGCAAATTTTTTGCTCAGGTCCCTCTTGAAAATGAGATCTAGATCTCAACGGGGTTTACCTGATTAAATAAAGGAATATGAAATATTAAATTGTTTAAGGATAACACTCTCCACAGCTTTAGTTATCGGTCTTTTTGTATGAGTTGCCCACTTATTATTTATTCTACTATTTTCAAATAAAACACTATGCATCCTCTATTTTCCCAGAGTTCAGGCAGTCTCCGCTCAAAAGTCATACAGATACATCCTGGGTGCACCTGTGTGGCTTGGTGGTCATAGAAATGAAATTTTAAATTCACCTGGAAAGAAATTATACAAAAATTATAATTTTCACAAAATTATATTCAGTTTAATAAAGCAGAAAATGTCTACAAAAATGTCTACCAACTAGTTTTTAGTTTATGTATTCATCATCAGTCAATTTAATAGGTGATCTCTTACTTTGCCCAGCCATTTATAACTTTTGCGTCCATGTGTGCGACGGGATTTGGTACCTTGGCAATACACTAAAACACATATGACAGTTATGTACCGCCACGATGCGCTCCACCACTCATTTGTTTCATCCGGGATGATATTAAATAAATGTTTCTGGTTCCTCCATAAAGATACAGTTGCGCTAAGCATCAGGTGCAGCAGCCTGCTGTGTTCAGTCTATCCGCTGTACCTGCATGCATACACCCGCCATGCACTAGGCAGCAGCCCTGAAAAAAACCTGGAAATCATCATCAATTAATGTGAGCTGTAAATACCAATTTTGTTAAACATTTACTGATAAATTGAGCCAAGACTTTTTTTAAACAAAGTGAACACTATTTACTTTTTTTTTTTTTTTTTGCTTAAGCAGATGTAACCCAGGTGGCCGCCATGACCCAATCACCTTCCCTTTAAGCTGTCCCTTTAAGTTGAATGTCATGTGTGCTTCCGGGTTGGTTTTTTTCCCCCCACTTTGCTGCTGCTCACTGTTGGTTGTCGTGTTGGTTGTTTATAAAACAACCTGAAGTTTCTAAATCGACTCATCACTCATTTAATCTCTAAAACTTGAAGATTGCGGTTGTGATCCATTGACAGCTGGTAAACCTTCCTGATTTGAGCAAGTTATCATTGCATCCACCTCCTCAGATAATCCGTTATTCGACGGTCAGGTTTTTTCCCTTTCCCCTTGCATTGACTCACTTGATGACGGAAGATGGCGAGCTACCCACCCACCATCTGGTGGTAGGAAAACGGAACTACACTTTCCCTACAGGAAACGAACTAAACTCTAAGGAGTATTGAAAAGGGAAAATAATTATTCTCTCTTTGTTCTTGGATCTTTTGTGGACTCTATTACGTTTGAAGTATCACTGATTATTATTATAATTGTTTTTGTTGGTTTGTTTTTTCCCCTTCTGTTTTTTGGAAATTTATTGTTTTGGTATTATTATTATTATTATTATTATTATTATTATTATTATTATTATTATTGCCACTGCAATAAATAGCAATATTAACAAACTTTATTTTTTTGTATCAGTTGTATTAATTATTCACCCCACTCATGACTCCGTGCCGTACCTACTTCTGATTATACAAACTAGTTAACACTACACCTCGCAGTCAGATCTGCTCAGTTGAGAAAAGCGCTACACAGAACAAACTGCTACATTGCTTTGCCAATTTTCTTTGGACCGAACTGCTGGGAACTGAGGTTTTTGTTCCCTTTTGTGGGTTTTTTCTGTTCTCCCTGGTCTGTGACTTCTCCCTTCATCCACCAGATGGCACCAGAGGCTGTTTTCCTGGAAGGGCGTGCCTATGTTTCATTATCCAATCATCCTGAGGCTTAAGAGGAGCAGGACAGTCTGCACTTCTTCGCCCGAGTGTTAGCCAGTAATGGTACTCTGAGCCCTCCTGAGTGTACTCTCTGAGCTTTATCCGAGAAGAACTCTTTGTAATCACTCTTGTTGCTTCTCTGTTCTCAGGTTTTTCCTCGTGACGCCATGGACTCGGGCAACTCACTGGTTGCCCGAGTCCCACCTTCACCTCCTCCGTTTGATCACAAACCACTCCTGGACTCTCCAGCTGGTAGTCAGACTCTGTCTTCCTCCACGCCTGAACTTACCTGTCCGCCCTCCACCGCAGCCTCCACATTTCCACACGGAACCTCCCTGATCGAGCCACCCTCTGGAACCCGGATTACCTTCTAGACCCAACACAAAGGATTCATACCCCAGGGCCCTCAGTCAACTCTCTCCCCAAAGGAATATTCCATCATTACAAGTAAGATCAGTCTTCAACATTTTTGGTTGCTCTCATCTCCAACAGTCACAAACTCACCATCTCCTTTTACTTTCCTTCAGTGTACCTACGACTCCTTGAACCTGCCCCAGGGATTATTCTCACCCGACCTCTCTTGCCTTATTGTATAAATAAACATCCTCTAACTGATTCCAGTTCTCCTGTGGTGTTCTGCATGTGGGTTAGAAAACTGGAACTAAACATGACACGAACTTAAAAATTGGACATTATGCTACTAGCATTTAAGAATTTACTCAGTCAGAATCGTTACAGTTCAAGTTCATATGAGCAGCACATTTCGGCAACAAGACAGTTCAAAAGTGCTTTCATAGAACGCACAGTATACAATGGAAGTCTACATCATAAGTTTCAACATTTATTACTGATAAACACAATTTTGTTGGCAGTCGATGGATGTTATGTCACTCAACATCATCTTACTTTACCATATGTGGCAACCTGGGGTGGGTTTTCTCTATAAGGTTGTGCAACCCAGATAGAGGATATTGAAATTTACAATAAATGAAAGAAACCAGCAAAGCCACCTGGAATAACACTCCAGAAAAATTTTATAGTAATAAGGACACAGGTAAGATCTACTGGAAGAAGGAGACAAGATTTTTTTTTATTGGAATTCAATATTTAAAAAGTAATTTTAATGGACAATATCCTAAAAAATAGAATAGTTAAGACATGGTGAATGTGGTTCAACAGTATCGTTCATTAGAGTAAAATAAAAAGTTTGACTCATTTAATCCCACCAGCAACTGTTGCCAGACAGTTTTTCTAACTTCTGGAAGCTCTAGAACAATTGTTTTGACGTTTGGCAGCTAATTGAAGTTTTAAAATAAAATGTAAAGCAGTATCAATTTCATATATATAGTGTGAAAGGTCACATGACCAGACCTCTTTACTCCCCGCCTGTAACGCTGGAGGTAAATGTCAGTCACAAACCTGTACAAGAGGAAGTTAGTAAAATATTTAAATAAACAAATGTAAATAAAATATTTCTGAACATATGTTCTTTCAAGTGTCTCCTACTGAAAGAAAATTGTATCCCTTCATTCATCTTTTGATCATATGAAGGGTGAATGTAAGCATGGCAACAATTGTTCCCACTAGCATAATACATAGACAGCACTATGCTATGTGTCGATTGGTTTGCTGTTTATGATATTCCTGACTACCAGTAGTTCAAATTTGTCCTCTGTAGAGGACATTTGTAAACTCAAATATCTCCCACCCCACTGCATACTACTGAATTAATTCCCTTTGCTATCTACAGAGGACATTTAGGGCTTTTCAATAATACCACATGTGAAGGGGTGGGGCTTTTGAACCGGGATGTAGATCAGTGCCTCCAAATCCGAGGCCATGGTCTTGAGCCGGGAAAGGGTAGAGTGCCTTCTCCGGGTCGGGAGGGTGGAGGAGTGTCCTTCCCCACGTGGAGGAGTTTAAGTATCTTGGTATCTTGTTCACGAATGAGGAAAGTAGAGAGCGGGAGATCTACAGGCGGCTTGGTGCAGCGTGCCAGCGGGCGCTATACCGGTCATAAACTTTGAATGTAAACCAGAGGCCCCTGATGCTCAAATTGCATTTGGTCTCTGGACGTAACATTGCACATCCACGGTCTTCAGAAATCTGACTAATTTGTTTATTGAAATAAAATTGTTGGGGTTTTTTTCAGGTAAAAAGTTAAATAAAATATAATTTTTTTTTTTTTTTTTTTGGCCTCCTTGAGTTCTTTTATGATGACATGTTTGGCCCACATGGCAAATAGTTTGGACACCGGTGGTGTAAGTCTGCCTGTCTTACTTATTGTGAATAAGTAATAGTAACAGAAATCTAGAAAAACACAAAGATGGATGAAGAATCTGAACATAGGCGTAAAAGGCCAGCCTTAAGGAGAACAAAAGGTAATTGAGTTTGACTTTCACGCCTATCAAAGGTTCATGTTTCAGTTTTTGGAGAATGTCAGTTTATTTAACCATTTAGGTCATTTTACACAGTTAACACACAGCAAAATTGAGTTAAAAATTCAGTGTTAGCACACAATGGAGTACAGTGTTGAGACTTTAGTGTTGTTTTCACTTTCACAGTAATTAACTCAATGCAAGTGTGAAATCATTAAGGGTGATAAATGTCAGAGTTGACGCTTTTCAACCCCAATAGCAAAATCTTGAACATCCGGGTACTAGACTTGCTTCTAGTAGAATCTCACCTACCCCATTTTCCTTTTACTCATTTGTATGAGGAAGGTGGAAGTAAGTAGTAGCAAGCCTTTTGATATTGATTTTCCGGTCATCTATAATTACTGTTGCTGAAATGCATCAATATTGGGGTTTTCTTTAAGCTTTTGGTGGTTAGACTGAAACCCTAATGAATTTTTAAATGTATTTTTTTCTAATTTCGTTCTACGATTGTTTAATCAAAAATAATTTATGTGCACTTGAGTCCAGCAGAAAGGAGTACAGAGTCATTATATTAATCATCATACTTGAATGTATGTTGTATGAATGACATTTTGGTCTGCTTCGTCAATGTGGAGAGAGAGAGATAATTCTGCTCATAAGCATTGGTTTATTTGAAGCCAATGCTGCTTGGTTGTCCACCATTTAGTTAGCCTAATGTTAGCAGCTAATGGTAGCTCATATTGTGACAATACTGAGATACTAGCAGGCTACAAATGCTTCCCCTGAGTTTGATGCGTTTGTGGTGTCACCTAGTTATGTTGGACCAAGTTAGCTAGGGATTTCCAAGAGATTGTAAAGCGCTTTTATAATGTATCGACTATACCACAGCAAACTAGCTAATATTAGTGTTTTGTTTTATTGTGGGTAGTCGGGAGATAATCTTTTTCTTTGGAAAGAAAGTCAAGCCCAAATATGCAACTTCACATTCAAAACAAGCCCAAAAAACGCGACTTTAGAAAAAACCAAGCCCAAAGTTGCTTGTGATAAGCGGGCTTATTACAAGCTTTTAATATTGCTGCATAACACTGCTTGGAACCAAGAACAAAGTAGATTCTAAAATATAGAGTCTGGTACCACATAGCTATTACTAGTCGAAAACGCTTTTAACCAGTTAAAGTCACTCTGCAGGTACTAGCAGAAAAGAGGCATTTATGCCAAAATCTTAAAAAGAGAAATTGCCAGTGAGGTTAAATGCTTTATTTTTTGGGAAATGTTCATTTCAGTCAATAAGAAAACACTACAGCTCCCACGATTTACTGCAATAGATCCCAAAATGCCTGACCAAAGTCATTTGAGGCTACCATACTCAAATGTCTGTTTAGCCTTTTTTTCAAACAACACAGCAAAGAACAACGGCTTCGGAGAGACAACATGATCTGTCTGTCAAAGTGAGAACAAAAGCAGCTCAATTATCCTGTTAACTATACTGTTGCTAAGCATTGCAAATGTGCGCATAATAGGCACGGATCTCAAGCAGGCATGTTGATGCCACACTGTACACGAGGATTTGTGGAAAGGCGGATTTTACACCTTGTATCTGAGAACAACCTTGTCAAGCACCGTCTCAAACCACTCAGCCGGTGGAAGAAAATACTATAAAAAGCTGAATTTAGCAGGCTGTTTCTAGACCATGTAAAACAACAGAAGACAGGGTCCTGCAGGCGTTAAGAAAGGGGGTGAACTACCACTTCAACTGCTACCTAAGTCTCAGTGAATCATAACTTTAAGTGGCAGTCTCTGTTCTTTCCACACATTTTGGATCTCATAATAAAGATTCTTATAAGTCAATTTTTGATGGCTAAACACCAAAACCGATGTTATGACTGATCCTTAGCTCTTGTTGTGGAGCAAAATACACAAAATGTTCAGCCTCTAAGTACGCAAGACTTGTACGGACATACCCAATAATAGTAGAAACAGCAATTTTTAGGAAGGGCTTTTTATTTATAAAAAAGTGTTGAAAATCATTTGGCATTTTGCTTCAACTTCACAATTATTCACCACTTTTCATTTGTCTATCACGATACGTTGAATAAAACCCAACAAAATACTTTATAAATTAGGGGCTACAACACATTGAAGACTGTAATTGTAACCTAAAATAGCAAAAAGGTTATAGTTCAGTGCAAATTACTGCATATTTTTACATCTTTATGTAGGACAGATACAAATAAACATGCAGAGGCAGGATTACGTTTTGTTCTATAATGATCCGTTATTTCCAGCTCTGTAAATGCCCGCCAAGGAGCGGCATGAAGAGATGAGATGCAGAACGAGCCTGAATAAATAATAAGTGGAACCGGGGTAGATAATTTTGTGCTATTTCCAGACACAAAAGGAGGCGTAGAAAACACACGTAGTGGTGGCCGATAAGGAGAGGTCAACCCAGAGAAACGGTTCATCCTGTAAATGACAGAGGGCTGATGAATCATGGCAGTGGGTCCTTTTAACAAAATGAGCTGCTTCATACCAGAGTGAGGACAGTGATTATGGGAAAACCTGAGAAAGGGAGACCTGGAGGTAAGAAGCACTATTCACCATAAAATTGCGCAAATTGGAAATACTGAAGTACATTTTTTTTTTATGGAAAAGCAACAATTTCAAAAAAAATTTCGATAAAACGTGCTTGCATTAGGTGATTTTTCAGCTGTATGGAAACAGATTTATTTCACTAAGCTGCAATAGAAACACTTTTTTCACATCATGTGAGTCACGTGATCAAGAGCGGGATGTTGCTACTGGCGGAAACAACGACAAAGACGACAGGAAGTGGTAGGAGGATGACGATTTGTGGCTGGCTCCACCAGAACTCTCACACCATTGAGCAGTTCATAAAGATTTTGTGTGTCACTCTAACGCGTTGACTCCATAACGCTTCTTTACATACGCAGCCGCTCCCAAGTATAAGCTCCAACGGCAGAGCGAGACGCTGACTCCTACGATAAACACTGTCTAGCTAGTTGTTTAGCTGTTTACAGCCGTCACCACCATGCGCACTTATCATGTTCAAGCTTATTCACGTGTGATTTTAATTTAACCTCTTATTTAATGTAAACAGAAAATGGTTTTATTTGTTGTTTTTTTCAAACATTAACAGCGTATAGACAAAGATTCAAATACGTTTGTAATGGAAACGCAGCTACTGACCTCTAATCGGATTCGAAAGGACCCCAGGTGTTCGTTCCAGAGGGTGTGGGTGAATTGAAACTCTTTCTTCACTTTTACAGCCCAAGAAAGTCATTTTCTATTTCATAAAGTGGTTTTCCCTTTCTGCCGCCTACACTGTACTGCTGCTTTAATAAGAACGTTTTAAAGAAGGATTAAGAGGAAGCTTTTGATTCTGCATGGTAATAGACTTCACAAATTGAGTGAGTCATCATTTGACCGGCGGCCAGCAGCTCTCCTCTGCTTCATTGGGTCATTATCCGTAATGGTAAGCTGATGGCAGACTGTTTCCCAGCCGCTGCATGTCGTAGAGCTTTGTTTTGGACGGTCGGACCTGAACGTTTGAGTCTCCTCCATGGCTGAGGTCCGACTTCCTGGAGATGAAGTGGAAACAGATTGAGCTTTCAAAAAAAATTTTTTTGAATTCATGGTAGTCATTGTTATGTATGTTATGTCTTAATTGCGAAGATGGGAAATCCACAGGACGAAAGGAGAATCGTCTTCTTTGTGGTTTGCACAACCACCTGATCCTAGAGCCAAAATTCTCGAGTGAAATTAGTGTTTTTTCAAAATTGTAGCGTTTCCATTAAGCTCATCCCCCCCAAGCTATCAAATTACATGGTCAATGGAAATGCAGCTGCTGGTCCATTTGCTACTAAACAAAGGCAACTTTAAACAGGTGGGTTTTTTAGTCTTAATTTAAAGGGATTCAGTGTTTATTCAGTTTCAGAGTTTTCTGAAACTTTGTTCCAGGAAGCTTTATTGCTCAAAGAATTGAAAAATGAACATTGCTAATCAAAGAAGACAAAATCATAAAACACACATAAAAAGCACAAGAATAAATTAAGATATTAAATACAAAGGAGTAAACAAAATACAGCAAAACTTAATAATGTACTGAAGAGGCAATAAAGAAAGGAACACAAACAGAAATGACTCCCTGGGATCATAACAGAGGTCTTTATTGTCACAGCCTGACGTGAAATTAAATTTCAGACACATTTCCACTCAGATATACGTAATTAACTTAGAAGTGCTTCAAAGGTTCACATGGAGTGTGCAGCTCTCGATTTCAAGCAGAATGATTCACAAAGCGTAGCGCCGCCCAACGGCTTGACCCCTGTATACGAGGCCAATTAGCCGAGCTTTTGTTTTAGAAATGTTAACCGTTGTAGTTCAGGGCTCTCCGGCTCTTCGACAGAGAGGTCTGCCGCTTTGAAATCATGCCGCACTCATTAATAGAAACGCGGAATTACACTCAACAAAAATATAAATGCAACACTTTTGTTTTTGCTCCCATTTTTCATGAGATGGACTCAAAGATCTAAAATTCATTCCAGATAAACAATATTACCATTTCTTTCAAATGTTGTCCACAAATCTGTCTAAATGTTTGATAGTGAGCACTTCTGCTTTGCTGAGATAATCCATCCCACCTCATAGGTGTGCCACATCAAGATGCTGATCTGACATCATGATTAGTGCACAGGTGTACCTTATACTGCCCACAATAAAAGGCCACTCTGAAATGTGCATTTATTTAGCTTTATTGGGGATCTGGAGACTCAGAACCAGTCAGTAGCTGGTGTGACCACCATTTGCCTCATGCAGTGCAACACATCTTCTTCGCATAGAGTTTATCAGATTGTCAATTGTGGCCTGTGGAATGTTGGTCCACTCCTCTTCAATGGCTGTGCGAAGTTGCTGGATATTAGTGGGAACTGGTACACGCTTTCGTAGACGCCGGTCAAGCACATCCCAAACATGCTCAATGGGTGACGTGTCCGGTGAGTATGCTGGCCATGCAAGAACTGGGACATTTTCAGCTTCCAAGAATTGTGTACAGATCCTTGCAACATGGGGCCGTGCATTATCTTGCTGAAACATGAGGTGATGTTCATGGATGTATGGCACAACAATGGGCCTAAGGATCTCATCACGGTATCTCTGTGCATTCAAAATGCCATCAATAAAATGCACCTGTGTTCTTCGTCCATAACAGATGCCTGCCCATACCATAACCCCACCACCACCATGGGCCACTCGATCCACAACATTGGCATCAGCAAAGCACTCACCCACACGAAGCCACACACGCTGTCTGCCATGAACAATGTAAACCGAGATTCATCTGTGAAGAGAACACCTCTCCAACGTGCCAGACGCCATCGAATGTGAGCATTTGCCCACTCAAGTCTGTTACGGCGACGATCTGGAGTCAGGTTAAGACCCCGATGAGGACGACGAGGATGCAGTTGAGCTTCCCTGAGACGGTTTCTGACAGTTTGTGCAGAAATTCTTTGGTTATGCAAACCAGTTGTTTCAGCAGCTGTCTGAGTGGCTGGTCTCAAACGATCTTGGAGGTGAACCTGCAGGATGTGGAGGTCCTGGGCTGGTGTGGTTACACGTGGTCTGCGGTTGTGAGGCCGGTTGGATGTACTGCCATATTCTCTGAAACGCCTTTGGAGACGGCTTATGGTGGAGAAATGAACATTCAATGCACGAGCAACAGATCTGGTTGACGTCCCTGCTGTCAGCATGCCTATTCCAGGCTCCCTCAATGCTTGCGACACCTGTGGCATTTTGCTGTGAGACAAAACTGCGCATTTCAGAGTGGCCTTTTATTGTGGGCAGAAATGGTAATATTGTTTATCTGGAATGAATTTTAGATCTTTGAGTCCATCTCATGAAAAATGGGAGCAAAAACAAAAGTGTTGCATTTATATTTTTGTTGAGTGTACAATTAGCATACCGGCCTCTCTGACCTCTTTGTCTCTAACCAGAGTACGTGACCAGCGTTTTTTATCAGCAGACTGTACACTTAGACGCCCACAACTTGTTGTAAATCCAAGTCGTGATGTTTTTGTTTGTGTGGAACTTGGAGTATTGCATGAGTCACCGGGAGTAGCTGTGGACAACAAAGAGACGGAGACTGGTTTTGGTTGCAGGAGCGGTGATATGCGCAGTGACATCCGCGCCCGGCGTTTATTCGGCTCCGGCTCCATTTGAATCCAACAGGTCTCGTCTCTCCACGTCGACGGGAAAGGATGCAGCTGAACATTGAGCGAGTTTTTAATTGAATGAAGGCAGCAGAGGCAATCCGTATGTGCCTCGTGGCTTCGACGCTGAATAGGGATAATAATGTAGACAGAAACAAAGCACGCACTGACCTTTTTAGGAAGAGATGAAATGCATGACAACAGTTCCAGGAAAGATAACGTGGCATTAGTCGAGTTTCTTATAAACCCCATTTCTGTTTTTCCAAACTGTTCCCGCTTGTTTTGTATATTTAATGTCTTAAGATTAAAACTAGAGCATATGTCCTTTTGAGACTCATAGTGCTTTCCTTTAATATTATAAACGGCTACAATCTAGTTTATTTCATTGAGTTCCTGCACTGTGTGAGATAATTAATGCTCAGAGCAGCAGATAGCATGGCCTACAGCTACACACTTTGAAAGTTTTCATCTGTTAATTTGACTTCTACAGACTTGTGAGAAACATAAAACTGGTCCATCTGACCTATAACATTAATCAGATTCTGCTAAAAAAAATTATTCTTGTCACCTTGCTTCAAATATAAAGGTTAGTGATGGGGATGGAAATTTATCGTATCATTTATTACATTTTGTGATCTATTTCTTGTCATAAGATTTTTAATTTATCGTTGTCACAATAAATTCCAGTGATGTTTAAAAAAAATGTATACCTTTTTTCCATGAGAGCAAAAATGAATATCAGTGATTTCAAAAATATGATTAAATGGAATCTCTTTATGCATTTTAGTGACATAAATCACACTTGTTTAAGTACGTGGCGTCCTGAAGAAGCTTATTTTAAATAGAAATGTCAGTATTTATGTTTTCTGTCATGCATTTACCTTTAAAAAAAAGTACTACATAAACTTACACCATTATTTTTATTGTCACCACAATAGTACTTACAAAAAATGATGATGAAATTGTAAGCCCATATTGCCCACCTTTAGCCAGGACTTTAACACGTTAATTTCGATTAAACACTTCAATGCAATTAATCCCTTTTTTATACAAAAGTCCCAACCTTGGGACCGTTATATTTCTGCATTTCTGGTACGCCCGTAAATCTGACACACAAGAGACATCGAAGGTCGACAAAATCGCTTCTCTTGGCCCACAGGGGTTTAACTTGTGCTTCAGATCTGCTGGGCCTGGAAACGACTAATGTTGCAAGTTGTGCTAAAAGGAGTTAGCCTGTTAGCGAAGCTATTCAAGCCCACAATAGCATCTCAACTCAGTTCTAATTCAATTCAAAAATACTTTATTGATCCCAACCCAAAGGGAAATTAAATGTTGTTGGAATTCATATTCATTTTAATTCTGCAAAGAGTTAGTGTAGATAGTGATGGCTAAACGACCATGCTAAATATGTAGCAGCAGCACAGACGTCTCCGATGCTAATGTCAGCGTCCACAGAATACGTTTCTAAACGGGTGTGATAGCTTTGCGCACCAATCTGATGGCTGAATAAAATAAATAACACATCAAAAACAATAAATATCTTTGTTGTTGAGCTCATATGTTTACCTTTTCTGGAATTTAGCAGAAAAAAGGATTTTTCTAATTGAAACAGACAGAATTTAGCTTATATTGTCGATAGATGGTTTTTGATTAATTGCAGGGAATTCATTAGAGTTCAACCACCAGATGAAAAAATTTATTTTTTAATTTGTATTTTAATAAAAACCTTTTTTTTTTCTTTCTTTTTACTAACCGGTAACATCACCCCTCATGGTGGTATTTTTCTTCTTCGCTTTTTGACCACCTAAAACTGAACCTAAACGTAAACCCACCTTAACCAACAATAGTTTCCTAATCTTTATGACTGATTTATTTTTAGACGCCTCAGTTTAGAGTTTGCCTACTCAAATTAATTTGCTTTGTGCAGCTGTCTTCAGCTCATTTCTCTCTGCGCCGAACTTATTTATGCCTAATTATTTCGACTTTGTTCCGTTTTTTCTTGTGCCATTCTCAAGGGTTTCTTTGTCCTCCCCTGTTATCTCCCAGCAGCAAAAGACTCCTGTTGGAGGTATTGATGTGCGACGTGGAGGTGGAGAGATCCTCAACCTTATTAAGGCGAGGAGACGTTCTGCAGGCAGCCATTGTTCCCCTGGGTGTGCAGGTGGGCGACAGAAAAAGGTGCGTTAACACAAATGTACAACAGGCTTACGTGACTAATTCAATTCCCATAAGCTTTTGTATTTTCTTTTACCTTCTGTCCACAGAGATAAAACTTTGTTTTTGTGGGATTTCCACTTGGACAACAGCATAAACAAACCTTGTGTTGATGAAATTTGTACGATAATTTAATGCTCTTTACTTTGCTCACAAAATCTGTATCTTAGCGACTGACTTAGACACCATTATGGTTTCTAAATTTTGTTTCTAAGTTCCCAGTTTAAAATTAAGATTTTAAATATATTGGTATTTTGAGAGGAATATTCACATATCCATATAAAATGTTAAATGTTGCTTATAATAGTGTGCCTTTATCAAATCAGACTGTGATAATGTCACTAAAAACAGTAACAAGCAAAACTGATGCAGTAGTTCATGCAAATGGAGCAATAAGCAAGTATTGAATGCGTAGAAGTTGTACCTTTATACTTAAAATATAGTTTTTTATTGATTTAATGTGATATTCTAATTTTCTGAGACACATATTTTTTGGTTTTCATTACCTTTAAGTTGTAATTCTCATAATCATTGTAAATTACAGTTTGAAATATATTCACTCAGTGTTGTTATAGTCATATTTGATACATACAGCATTTTTATTACAACTGAAAGTAACAATTACTTGATTATGGTATAAAATGTCACTATGTGGCTGGAAAATACATACTACTGCCCCTTGAAGAGGAACATGGGAACCTCATGTTTCATGTTTGTCTTTCTGTTGATGCATTCAATACATTGAAAGCATCAACATATTGGGACGTGTTCATTGAAAAGTTAAGCTCACATTGACAAGAAGTACTTGTATTAGTACACAACTTTTCATCTCTTAACAGGACTACAATAAAATCAACAGCACCAGTAATTCCAGTATAAATCAATATTCACCAAATACAAATTTTAACACGTACTTATTATGGCAATTAATATCATTCAAGCCAGTAAAAACATGCCATTTGTGCCGTTCAGAGTTGAAATCGAACCCGCCCCAAGTGAACAGTAGGATGTATGTGGGTGGCGGAATAAGCAAAGGCTCACGAGGCATTACTTTGGTGCCGGTAGTTGCCAGATGGGCTTGACAGCAGGGCAACGGTCAACCTGCCAAGGCGAATCACGGCACCAGACCAAATGTCGTGTTCCTGTCCCTCCAGCAGCCGTCGTGATAGTGGGCCCACAAGAAACGTGACTCTGGTGTGAGCTTTATGTTGGTTTTTCTGAAAAACTTAATGCTGATTTTGTGCCAAACAGAGAAATTAACATGTTGCAATGGATGTACAGTTTGTTTGTTTGGATTTCAATTAGCCATTGCCGTAACCGTGGCTACTCTTCCTAGGGTCCACATCATTATAAAAAGACATTCATTACAAAGACACTTAATATGACATTGGCAACAAAGCACACTAAAATGTACAATTGCAACATTTCATATAATAAAATAATTAAGCAGGGCTCTTTTTGAAAGCTTTAGATTTTGCTATGTTTAAAACAGATGATGGGAGTGAGTGTCATTTTTTCATTTCTCTAAATATAACTGGTCATTTAAATAAAAGAAAAGGAAAAGAAGCTTTTAAAGAACACCTTGTATTAAAACTATGTAAAGACTGGCTAAATAAAAGTTTAATCTATGAAACATTTGGTATCATAGAAACAGCAACTACAACAAAAAAGCATGAAAGAACCATTTCAAAGTTCTGTTTAACCAAGGGCCAACTGATAATATTTGTGAATATGGAACAATTCAGCTGCCCTATTCTGGAATATGGAAGACGTTTGTGTAATATAGAACTCCCTCTCCCTTTTTTAGTTATTGTGTTTCCAAAATGTGAAGTAGAAACTCGGCGGCAGCTCTCTTACAACTCTGAGAATACGCAGTCCAAACATAATGAAAATTTAGATCATAGTTTTGACCGTTTTTGTCTGCAGTGTTGTAATTTTCAGTCACATTTTGCTGCAACTAACGATCCCCCAAAAGCGCATACACATACCTGAATCAGCTCCGACTTCCTGTCGAGGTGTTTCCCCTCACTTCCTGATAGACAACCACCAGCTGCACTGACCCACGTCGGAGTGTGTAGCGGGTGGAACAATGTGTGTGTCTTGTGTGTGGGTATATTCGGCTATCTTCGGCACAAAGCTGGTCTTTGTTAGAGTGTGAACGCCAGCATGGCGGACGGCAGCGCGTAAGATCTTTGTGTCGCTCTCATCTGTTCAGCCGCCATTTTTTTATTATTTTTTTTCCAGAATATATGTTGGAACAAAAATATTATTGCAAATTATCACAGTTATATAAAAAATGTTTTAAATGTACCTATTTGATTTTTTTTTTCATAGCACACATCTAAAATATGAACAATAACCCAGCTTGGAAAACTGAAATACATACATTATACACAATGCTGCTGACAGGCTATTGGATAGCATTTGCAAAGGTTTGTGGTCCTTGGCTCTGATTGACTGAACCCCCAAGAGTGACAATGAGGAAGACTGGAGATTGTCGCTTCTAGAGTAGTTTTCCACTGAGTCTACTAATGCATGTTAAGTTATATTTGGTGTGTATTTTATTAAAATATGGAGTTGTAAGTGTTTTTATTTGAGTGGGTCTCAAGTATTTGTGTATTTCAACTGTTCCAGGGGGTCAACTGTACTGCACTTAAGAATTGCGTGCCTCCAGGTTGCGAAGGTGGAAAGGTTCTCCTCAGTAAAACAGTAAAGGGTCAACAAACTGTGGCTGGTGATCTATAAATTCAAGTGACCTCATTCTACAGACCAGGTCAGCTTCAGGAGATACTCAGCTCTTAGTCGACTCTGACATAACTTCAGTCTTCTATGCATTGCACCCTTGGGGGTTCCTGCGTCAATAGCGGCTCGTCTTTGTCTTTTCCATTTAACTAGAGTGTGGCAATAGAGATCTCTGACTCTACGGCCGTTCCATTTATAGGTTCACGCAAACAACAAGAGCACAGCAGTGCCTGCGAGGGATGAGATTGAATCAGATATTGGACAATTATGGCAGACTCCGCAGATAGGAAGACTTTTAATGCCTCGAGAAACAAGAAAATTACGGAGGGCCTACATCAATATCCGTGCCCACACACACTCACACACTCACCCACTGACGCTGTTATCGGTGATATGATCTGTCCCCAGGGGATCACTGCCATTGGCTCATGTGTCCTGCTGACATTGTCTGAACATGGCTAGGTAGTCTGAACAACACATACGCTGTAGGAATGTGACAAAGACGGTGACTGTGGGGGAGCTAGCCGCTGTGTCTTTGTGCAGGGGAGCAAGGATGACGAGCACAATGAGGAAGGTACAACTGGAGGACACACACACACACACAGAGAGAGAGAGAAAGGAGAGAGGAGTTCGAAGGATTTTTAATTAATGTCTTGTGGATGGCTTGATGTAAATTCTGAACACACATGATACACATCTGTTGCTACAAGAAAATCTCTTAAAACCAATTTCACTGTTTTTTTTATTCCTCACTAATTACATTTCTTGCTTTTCCACCCCTCTCGCAGATCAAACAAAAATAAAAAAAAAAACATGATAAATTAAGCCATCATTCCAGAAACAACCATGGTTTTCATATTGCGATTACTGATATTCTAACACGGGTCCCAAGACAGGATTCTTTCCCATGGGAAATCTGCTACAGGTTATGGAAGCAGTTCGTGTTAGAAAGAAAAATTGAAGTAGGAGAATTTTCTGTCTACAATGGAGGGATGAATTACTTTCTCCCTAATGCCTAGGTCACACTTCAAAATTTTTATACCATTATCGTTGCCCTGATTTTGCCCTTCAGGCAATGTTGAGGATGCTCTAATTATGGGAATGGCTCTTAAAATAATCTTTAGAGACATTCCTGCTGAGTGTGGTGTGTTCAGAGTGACCTGCCAAAACACTGCATGGTGTCAAAAGGAAAAAAAAAATGTGATTGATAAAGCCATGTCCACCCCACACTGCGGTTCTGACTTCACCATTTATACGTCCAAATGGAAGCAAAGACATAATTGAAACACCTTAACATACACACAAAAATCCAAACCTCTAATCAATCTTTGACCTTTTTGGCCCAGATGTCGCTGATGAGAAGAGCCTCTTGGTGGGTGTGGTGGAAACCCGTTTTAGCCTCAAACAAACCCAAGACCCCAAACCTTCATGTGATCATTGGATATCTGCCTTTCCGGTACATTAATAGAAGAGCCAGCAGTTACCAGGCCACACTGCGCCAGCAGGGGGCACAATCTTAAAAAAAAAAAAGAAAAAACGTACCCAAGCCACTTGTCATGCAAAACAGTCATTGATCTTGAAACTTACAAATGGTTATGCCACTCCTGGCCTCAGCAGCTGCTATTTGGGGTTTCTTTTCTTTTCAGAATCATTTTAATTCAGCCACATTTATTAAATGTTGACTGATAATCTGAAATAGCAATTGTTTAACAGAGAAAATGGAAAGGACATCTCAACAAGTAAACTAGTGACAGTAATAAAAGCGAGTTTTCATGAAAACATTGCTGTCATTCTCATTATACGAAGCACTATTACATTTAATCTTTTTTAATGCAATCATCCCCTTCCTTATACCTGTTCCCTCTGACCATGCATGATCTACTATCAAAGGAGCATCTCAAATTACTCTAAATAATGAATTAAATTCGATGAATGGAGGCGCAGAGCGGTCAGCCTCTCTACCACCCCGCCTCTCCGAATCAGTCTGTCGAGCGAGCCAATCCGACCCTCCAGTCGTGTCTGACACTTCCCACAGTCTCCTCCTTCTCCTCCCCCCGCGCTTATATAGTCTGTGAGCATCGACATCACAACACACAAACCATGCAGGCTGCTGAGGAGGCGAGCCTGTGCTGGCAGCAATCTCCCATTGATGGACAGAGA
Source organism: Xiphophorus maculatus (assembly GCF_002775205.1). NCBI lineage: Eukaryota > Metazoa > Chordata > Actinopteri > Cyprinodontiformes > Poeciliidae > Xiphophorus > Xiphophorus maculatus. Next base: position 21,257,965 of record NC_036452.1, on the reverse strand, counting down.
AATAACAGGGTGAGTGCTTCCTCTGTCTTATCACCTTTCATGTTTCACCTCATCCATTCAGCCTCTTTTTTTTGTAAAAGTTGCAGGTACAACTTGATTTGTTAGGTTATTTTTTATGCATCTTGTCCTAGTCACTCCCCCCCACCCTCCCCTCTCATCTCCTGGTCTATTTTCAGCTCTTTTCATTCCTCTCTTTCCTGCTGCAGATAAATGCTGACAGCAAACCTTGCGAGTAAAAACACTAGAAGCAGCGTCAGCTTCAGAGAATCCTACTGCTACGTCAGAGGCAGCGGTATAGTGGCATTCAATACAAGGCGCGCTGACAGGACCAGCGTCAGGCAGCCGTTCTCACTCTGCTCCCCAAGGACGGCAGCTCTGGGATGGGCTGCTCCTCTGGACGCCAGCCCCCGGCTTCGGTCCTTCACCCAGACCTGGACTTTGGCAACACCAGTGAGGCCAACACCTCACCCCAAGACTCCGACAACCGAAACCAGAGCCTGAATGGCTGCGGAGAGGGAGCCGACGGGGAGGACAGCCTCGGGCGGGGGCAAGCCAGACCCCCGGAGTCCCTCCACACCCTGGAGAGGCTCGCCCAGGCAACGGGCGGCACTGAAAAGTCCTGGTACCGCTGCGTCTTCCCGTTCGGCGTGATATCACTCGTGATAGGCATGGCGGGCACCGGGGTGACATTCACCTTCAACACCCTGCCCCAGACTAAAGTGGTGTCGGTCGCACTGCTGTGCAGCGGCGTGGTGATGCTGCTTGTGGCGGCCGTTTGTTGGAGGGCCCACAGACTGAGAAGACGGAAAAAGAAGGAAAGTGGATTCTTCACTGCTGATCAGGGCACTTTGTGACGGAGCGGGGACTTCTGCTGGACTGTCACAGAGCTGTAGATGGGTTTCCACTCAGCACTCACTGATGAAGACTTGAACGACGCTGGTATTATTTAGACGGGGGTGCTTTGACAGATAGTATCAAGTATGAAGTCACTTCTCTTATTGTTATTGAGGAGTAACAACTCAAAGATTTCCTGATGTGATACCCCAGCAAAATAACAGTATAAACACAGATTTAGTTGTAGTTTGTGTATTCTTAAGCAGTCAGCTGCTGTACAGACATTCCACCCCAGTAAGAGTGATTAAGAGTGATGGGTGGTGCCTCTGTGCAACTATCATTTTTCTTGACCGGAACCATCTCCAAGTCAACAAATCTGTCTTTCTAGACAGTGATTGCAAGAGCATGCAGCAGCAACAGGTGTGGGAGGCGCTGTGCTGCCGTATTTGATTTTGGCTTCTCCTTAAAAAGACTTAAAAAATTGTAACTGTATGCATTGACATTTTTGCGTTTTTGAAAACTCTTAGCTTCTTAAAACCTTGACCCCGGTAACTGCCCCATGACGAGTTAAGAACAGAGACAGGAGCGCGTTTCTGGGTACTCCTCTCCCGCTGCCCACTTTGGGTTTGAGGAATGCTTTCAACAAAGGCGCCTCAGGAGTAGCAGTTTATTATGTCATTATTTTCTCCCTGAAGCTTCACGTGAGACAGAACAATAACCTTTGAACATGTACTGCCAAGAGTAGAAAACCCCACCGGTCAAATCTAGTCTTTGTGCTCCGGTTTGACAGTTTGAATGTGCAGCTGGTTAAGGAAGGAAAAGCAGCATCTTTTTTTTTTCTTTCACTACTAATGGAGCTGAATTGTAACAAGAGCTCATAATGGCAACATTACTTCACTGCTAAATGAGTTTCCTTTCACTGCAGGGCAGTGAGTTTTCCTCCATGGTCTACTTAGAGTGCAGTGGTTCATTAGAAGAAAGCAAACACTTTTGGTCAGGTTTTTTTATTTAATTTATATTTTACATTTACAGATGTCATAAAATTTGGCAAAACAATATGCAATACTCAGCGAGTTAACTTTCTCTGCAAAATTATTCACGTACAACTTTCTGTCTGCAGTGTAGTTTCCTCCGTCCATCGTCTCTAGCCACTTGTTCTAACCGGGTCGCTGGGGGAGCTGGTGCCTACCTCCAGTGGTCAGTGGATAAGAGGCCTGGTACACCCTGGACAGGTCACCAGTCCATCACAGATCAGTCAAATAAGCATTGCCTTTATCTCTCGTCATCCATCTTAACTCTCAAGTAACAGGCTTTTAGCATTACTGGAACTTTTAATCTAGTCGCTAATGATTTATACAGTGTATACGGCAAATCCCACTACAGATGTGTCTTAATAAATTCAAACTGATAGAGAATGTGGATTTCTCCCCCAATGTTTTTACCTAATGAGGGAACTTAATGAATTTTTCTCTTCAAGTCTCACTTTTTTAAAAAAAAGTTCTCATTCTGGTTGCTGTTCATTTTCTTTCTATATTTTTAGCTAGGCTAAACTCGTCATTGGTCGTTATCGTAAGTTTGTTTATCAAATAGGAGCTTGCTACTAAAATGGTCTACTCTTTTTTTAACTTAAGTCTCATTTCACAAAACAACTTTGTCTTTTAGATGCAACAAACTTCCCTTTGGTAGTTTGCAATTCACAAAAACAAGGAGCACACTCAAGAAGCTGTACTCAGTGCAGTTAAAGTAAGTGAAATCTATTATGAACTAAATAATAACTAATAAATAAATGAACCATCAGTACAGTGGAAGACACTACTCATAGTTAAAGTCCCTCAAATGACGCTCCGCATTGAGGCATTCCTGGTGTGTTTTCGCCTTAAATCCTTCAGTCGGTGTGTCACATCCTGGAGAAAAACCGACAAACCTTTTCATAAGTCAACCTGTACATCATGAGCTAATGCTTACAATGTGCTTAGTATCTCTCCAAAGTTAAAAATGAATATAAGTCCTACCAGTTAGCATTTATAGTAAATGTGGGCCACATTCTGTATAAATAACAATAGTAAAGCCAATGAGCATCTAGCTAATGAGCATCTAGCTGATTTAGCTAACGTGAAACAATTTACTAAATTGTTCCACGATGCTAAACGTGAAACATAAGTACCTTCCTTACTTACCTATTATAATAATACACATAAGTATTTTGTACAAGAACCTGACTGATCTGTGAAGAAAGAGTGAAATCCTGCTCTGTTCTTGTCGGGCTAATATGTAGCATTCAAGCTAGCCGAAACAGCTATGGTAGCATACGGTCACTGCCAGCAGTAACGGGGATTTGAGATAGACCCAGCAGTATCACATGAGCTCCAGAGTTTTATTTTATGGATGTTGTTGGATAAATATTTTCTCTCTGATCTCATCTTTTGCATGAAATGTTAGCATTTGTGGGGAAGCAGCTAGTTCTGTGTGTTATTTGCAGTTTCTTTGAATTTATTTATGGTTTGTTACAAATCTGTGTGGTATAAATGGAATTTATTTGATGACAGTAGTTTTTTTTTTTTGAGACTAGGTGTTCCTACAAATTACATATCATGGATCTATTGTACTACTTATTATCCATAAGAGTGTAGCCACGTTTATGAATGTTTCCTTAACAGTGTCTTATTATCATTCTTGTATAAAGAGTAAAAACCCTGTGTATTTTTAAGTGGAAATATATTTTGTAATGTAGAGAATATATTTGAGGCCTTTCACTGCTATCCTTATATTTCTATTTAGGATGTCTGGTTGTAATGACTGTAAATTTGTTCATCTGAATGTTAAATACACGTTTCATTCCAAAAATGTGAATCTGCCATTCCACTCAACTGCTGCATATAAATATGAAGACTTTCATTTGCATGGAGGCCATAATAACCCGTCTTTGTTTACTTCAGAGACGAGGAACTTTTGAACATTTTAGTTTTAGAATGAAACACATCAATGGGTTGTTGTTAGCTTGCTTTGAGTCTAGCAGCATGGTCAAGCTTATCTCTCAGTGCCTTTTTTCTTGCTATGTAAAAAGTTCTACGTGAAGTGCAGTTGTTTGTGAAGGCCTACCGGTGCCGGTGTTAGAGTAGCCCAACAGAGAGGCAGAAATACTGCGGTGTGTCCAGTAAAAGTCGGGTTCAAGTCGGTGGAAGTGAACTGGTGTGCATGAAGTTACTGTTGGATGTGATTTCTTTGGTCCAACTGCCTGAAATCCCAAAAATATTAATCAAGAAGTTTATTTTTGCGTCTCTCAAATGTCTGTAAAATTGTAAATTTTTTCTTGTTCACTGTTGTTCAAAGCACATAATTAAAACCAAGGTTAGTTTTTGGAAGCAGGCGGTGACAGTGTTTTTATTTGTTAATTTAATCTTTTTTGGGGGTTAGTCCAGGACTCTTCTTCAAATTACATTAAATTACTTCAATAAGAAGAAGTCATTATGCAGTCATGTTTTGAGTTAAATAAACGATTCTTCTTGGTATTTAGGAAAAACATTTTTATAAAATCCTAAACTAAATTTTGGTTTGGAAATTTTATTCAAAAGCTGCAGAAACAGTCATCTTCAATACTGTCCAAAAGTTTTAATCTTTTATTTATGTATCTTTGGCTGTCTTTCTTTGGTGTCATCATGGTTCCTATAGTTTTCTCTGACTGCCCTCTCACACTGCAAATACACAAAATCTTACCAAGTATTTTTGGTTTGGTTTCTAGTAAAAACTTCTTAGTACACTTGACTTTAGACAAAACTATCTTGCAAGTAACTTTTCAGCAATATATGGGAGCTTGTTGTAAGCACATAATCACTTAATATTGATTTAAAAAAGTATTTGTTATATTGGCAGATTATTTCACTTATAACATGGAAAAATCCTGTCATATGTAAAATAATCTGCCAGTTGAACTGGTTAAAAAAGCTCCTATATCTTGCTGAAAGTTGCTTCTAAGATAATTTTGTTTCATGTTAAGTGTTCTATGACAGTGTTTCCCAACCCTGGTCCTCAAGGCACACTGCCCTGCATGTTTTAGGTATTTCCCTTCTTTAATCCAGCTGATTTCAATTGATGACTGATTAACAGGCATTTGTTGAACTGCAATCAGTTGAATCAGGCATATAAAAGCAGGGAAACCTCTAAAGCATGTAGGACAGTGTGCCTTGAGGACCAGGATTGGGAAACACTGTTCTATGATATCCTTACTAGAAACTAGACAAACGGGCACAAAGATTTTATGTGTTTTGCAGTGCACCGCTGCTGCAGCAGGCCAGAAGATTGATTTGGAGCAACCTCTAAAGATGCAACTGTTCTTTCATGTTGGCCAACTTTTTGTCTGGGAAAATCCAGAAGCACAGTGTGTAACTCAGACAAACTGTGTGTAACTCAGACAAACTGTGTGTAACTCAGACAAACTGTGTGTAACTCAGACAAACTGTGTGTATTCCAAATGTGGTCGGATCCAGGAATCTGAGGTACGGCTGTTAAATATCACCCAGCCCCAAAACATCTATATTCCTATCATTACTCAGGTACTCAAATCATCTCTGACTGTGGAAGTCAATGTTCACTAACATCCGTGTATCTTGTAATTTATTGTGCTCCAGTTATTCGTCATGCCAGTCATTCCAGAGTGTGAAAAGGAGCGTGCTCCACAGATTTCCGCTCATAACTCCACACTCATCGCTCCCCCTCCCACCCTCACTACTCTAGCGAGCGCAGCTGTTTGATATAAATATTCAAATTAGCACACGTCTTGAATCTGCCCACGCTTTTTTCCCCCCCAGTTCCTCCTCCCCTGTTTTCCTCCGCCGAATCTACAAGGGACCGTGTCGTCCTCTCTCCGTCTCCTCCTGCACGGCGGCTAAAAATAGCTCGGCGTGATGTCAAAAGCAAGAGAGCCGGGCAGCCAGAGAGGCTGGCCGCCGGCTGAGCGACGAATGTGTGAGAAGGGGAAAGCAGGAAGGCTGTTTAATTGAACCGCACACTTTTCCCGACAGTTAATGGCCTCTAGATGGGCAGAGAACAGCTTCAGAAGAAGAAGAAGAAGAAGTGGCTGATTCCTGTGAGTCATGCCCAGCAAATTTCAGATTAAATAGAGTAGAATAGTCCTTTATTGTCCCTGACAGGGGAAGTAAAGGTGAGAAAGTGACAATCAAATTGAAACATGCAGATACACATAAAAGTGAGATGTAGCAATAGAAAATAACAATAACCTGAGGAAAAACTATAGTTCAATCTGGAGAGACTCAGACGGAGATGAGAAGACAATTAGAAGAGTTTATTGACAAACAGAATTTAAAGTCTTTGGCGCTCGGGCCCCCGCTGGGGATAACAGTTATCGCAGCGTTAGCGATAGGCTTCAGATGAGCATCCCCGATGCTGTTAGGAACGTCATCCCCCAGGGCCCGGCACTGGTGGTGGAGGTTGAAGAAGGGTGCGGGCCTCAGGACCGGGCGAATGGAGGAGAAGGGGTGGTGGTGGGTTGAGCTCGGCTGGAGAGCGAAGGACGCCATGAATGAAGGTCCTTATCAGCTGGGACTTGGTCGGTGATTGGACGTGACGTGGCTTGGTCCAGCGTTGATAGGTCAACGATTGTGGGCAGGTCGCTTCAATTAACAGGTCCCGGTGGGGATAAAAGAGTCTTCCAGTTTGAATTTGCGCCTAGGCTTCATTTGTGAAAAATAACAGATGCAAACTCTTTAACTTTTGCTCCAGTCACTGACTTTGTTTCTTCCAATATGATTACAACATCAGGTCTTTAAAAGTTTTTACTCGTTAGCGTTAGCCTGAAGCTTTGCAGTTCAGGCTTTATTTAATCGCTCATTGGTCTATAGTTTCTATTCCATGTGTAGAGTCGAGTACAAAAATCATATCGTTTTCCTTAATGTAGCTTCCAACATTTACAGAACCGTGGCGTCTGTGTGTTATAACATAACAAATGCATGTATTCATAGATGGATGGAGACGTGTTTACAAAACGTCGCCAGGCAACAACGCAACCCTCTACTTTTACGTTACTTCATGTCTGTTTGAAATAAATAAAATGCAGTGAAATAAATAAATAACGTCGAATGATGTTCCTTTATCCAAATTTCTCTCTGGAAGACAACAGTTATACATTAATTGTAATAATGACAGCACCAAAAGTTTATAAACAAGTTTTTCTGATGTTAGTTGGCTTTTTATTTTTTGATGGGTCACACGGTCCTCGAAAACGTGCGGGCCCAAAATAACGGGGTCCAACAAAGGGCAGTGCAGTGAAAGCTCTGATCTGTCAGACGGGTATTGTGTTGAAACAGAGGGTCGCTGTTTCACGGGCAGAACTCGGCGCCGGGGTTTCATAGGTTGCCTCTTTCCAGGCTTGTGCTTTTGGTAAAAAAAAAACAAACTAATGTTGTTTCTCTGCATCTGGGTCAGGATGGAGCACTGATTTTAAAAAAAATAACATGTTGGCCTACATATATTCATTCCCCGATATCAAGCAGCACTACTCAACACAGCCTTGAAATAAAAGCAATGCAGATGCAGCTTTAATATGAAACGTCCGTCTGATTCACGTACATTTTTGGCCAATTTATTCAAAACTGGTGTTGCTACATGTGGAAAAATGCCATTAAAATATAAACACTTGCTCACAAATTAACTGCAGTGACATTAATGAAGTGCTACTTGACATAATTGTGGTGATTAACAAAGGGCAGCAATGCAGTTGTATTCAGAAAGATTGAATATTATTGAAAAGTAAATTTTTTTCGGTGAAACATTATATACATTAATTCCACACAGACTGTTGTTTTCAAGCTTTCGTTCCCGTTTATTATTAGGATTTACTGCTGACAGCCAAAGAAAACACATTTAATTTTCTTGAAATTGAGAATATTACAGCAACAAAAAACTGTTTCATCGTGGAAATGTTTGACTGCCACAGCGAGAAAAATAAATACTGGAGCTCAATCTCTTTAAAGCAATAAAGTTTCTCATTATAACAAGATATAAAAGTCCTCATAATGAGATACCGCTCCTGTATTTATTTCCTAGCTGTGGCAGGTAAACACTTTCGTAATTAATACCTGCTCGAAGGACTTCAAATAGTACTTTTAATCTGTCAAATGAGCCTCATCAGAATGCATGGCATGTAATGAGTTTTTAATTGTCTGTTATGATCAAAATAAATAAATAAAAAAAACAAGATAAATCCCTAAAGAAGAATCAAACTTAAAGGAGTCGGATAACTGCTGATCAATTACCTCCTTTGCCAAGTCATATTCACATTTTGTCCTTTTCTCTCTTTTTTGCTTCAAACCCAAAGTAAAAAATGCCTTATTAGAGATTAAATTATATATTTTCTTGATACTCTATTTCTGTTTTGTCGTATCTGGGTTGATACGATCTCTTCATTTTTACTTTCCTTATCTGTGGTTCTCTTTGCTCCTCCATGCCATCTCTCTCTCGCTCTCCCTCAGCCTGCCCTCTGCTCTCTCCTCTCAGCTGCACCCTGTTTGTAATTAGACTCGCTCCATCGTTCCAGTAATCAAGCTTCCAGTATTTAATCTGCTGTCTCCTTCATGCTATCTGGTTCTTGTCTGTTTCTGCCGATCTGGTGTACTGTCGCCCTTGTTTTTGTAAATTCTTGTTTAATTATGTGTTCCAAAACTATTTCATCATCTATTCGTTGCCTCGGATCCACACCTTGGGCCCAACAACCACAGAAAATCATAAGTTTATTTACGTTTTGATCCCCTTTTGAGCCATGAATATTAAAAAAATCCTTTGAGTGACCAACCTCCTGCTGTTTAATCATATGAATGAATAACCACATCATCTTACAATAAAATATACATAGATTTCAGAAAGCAAATTTAAATTCTGATAAGTACAAAATGTGTCTCTAGAACACAGGCGTCAAACTCCAGTCCTGGAGGGTCACTGCCCTGTAACTTTTAGATGTGCCTCTGCTGCACCACACCTGAGTAGAATAATTAGGTCATTAAGGCTCTGGAGAACTGATCTACACAAGGAGGAAATGATTAAGTCATTTCATTCCAGTGTTTTGCACATCTAAAAACTGCAAGACAGCGGCCCTAGAGGACTGGAGTTTGGGTCTGTGCCTTACCAGAGGCGCATTTATTTAAATCTAATTATTTAAATCTAAATAATTTAAAATTCCAGAATGAATGAGGGAACTGTAGTGTGGTGTGGCTGGTTTGCAACATCGACATTTAGTTTATTACAGCTGTGTGTAGCGTAAACGTCTGATGAAGTTGCACTTAGCATAGCCTGGTTGATTCTCTCCAAATCAGCAGATGGAAACGCGACTAATTGGCATTTTTATTTTTTTTGCAACATTTAAGAGATGGGGTCATTTGGCCCTCACAAGACTTTTCCTTTGTGCGTGGTCCAGCGGGATCACACTGACCCCGCGTTTGTTTCTATGAGTTTTCTTTTTTGTGTAAATGGTTTTGGGAACTGACGGTCTGACGGAACAACCTCTCCGCTTCCCCACTGTCTGACTGTGACATTTTCTGAGCGTAGCACTAAAACCGTGATATGGTTAAGATTCCCATGACAATATAGTGGTAACAGAGCTAATAACTAGTTTGAAACGTTATGTCCAAATCAACGTTTCCTTCTTTAAAAAACGGCAGCAGCTTGTTCCAATATTTAGATTAGGTTACTGAAGTTACTACTAAAAACGCCATTTTTAATTAAAATTCTTCAAGATGACATGTGATTATACAAAGTTTCAACCAGCTGTAAATGCAAACCCTTTCATTTGTATTTTAAGCAATCAACACCATTAGAAAAGCTGGTGTCTTTGTGGCAGTCATTTTAACATACGTACAAGGAAAGTTTGACAACACAACAGAAATTTGATAATAATGAAGACAGGCAAAGAGTACAACACATATCTTGGTAATCCTGACCATTTCTTTGTTGTACCAGTCATATAACAAATAATGAGGGAGAGAAAAGTCTTCCTGGTAATTTCTTTTCAATAATTCTGGGCCATTCACGAGCCTGTGTTTACCTGTCGAGCTTCTCCAGATTAGCTCTAATCGTCTTCAAACATCACTCTTCATGCTTCCATCTGATTGCCCCTCAGCACATCCTCCCACATCTTTCTTGCTTCCCTCTTGTAATTTCCTCTTCAGTGGTTAGAACCAGCAGCTCATTAGCTTGCTACGCTAACGAGCCACGGATTCCTTCTTTGTGTTGTGTCCAGTGTCAAAGGTTGCCAATCACTACCATTCAAAATCTCAAACATTCGGGGGTTTCCAGGTCTTTGCCATCCTCCATATTTCGATACTCTTGCTGGATGCTAATTATGATTATTTTTTATTTTTTCAGAAAACATGAAAGCAGAAGGTGCTATCATCATAAAAGCTGAGCTCTGCCTCTTATTTTCTAAAGCTGGCACCTGGCAAAGGATCATTACTGCACACACGAGCGTAATGGTGCTACTCAGCCTCCAGCTCGACATTAAAAGCCCAAGACGAGTCAAAGGTTGTGAAAATCCTCAGTGCGCTGCTACATGGTTGCACACATTTGTTTTTGGGTCGATGCCTTTCAAGAATGGAAACCAAATTAGAAGCAAAGCCTAATTTTCAAGGTACATCTTGTCCATGAAACAAAAACCAAACAACTTGCATAAAAGAGGAACTTCCTGGGGTTGGAGTGATAGCTTAATTTTGTGTCGTTCAACCCAGACTGAAAACCAGGGACTTTTTTTAACCAAGGAAATCTTTTGGGAACAATTTGGCAAAAATGTTCATTATTTTGAGGATGGTGACAATATGACAGATCTAAAATCAGTTTCTGAAATGTTCCAGTGGCTACCACCAATGCTGAGCGCTACTAACCAGAACGTTAGTTGGCGCGAACCCCAACAATACTAACCCATGATCATTAGTTCTGCTAGCAGGCTGTATCAACGTGATATTTGGCAGAATCTAATGCTAAATCACTAAATTCAACTGTCTTACCCATCATGTGCCAATACCACAACATATTATGTAATCTTTAACAGAGTCAAATTTGTTATTGCACACCCAGTTGTGCAACTTGTGCTTCTGGAAGTGATTTTATTTTTGAACAGACTTTGTTGAGTATTGCTAACTCTGTTGCTAATTGATGACAGCAGGGTCAATTAGACAACAGAAGTAAGAATTCTGGACAGTCCATAACCAAAACCTCAACAAAGAGGTTGAACTTTATTCAACTGAAAGTTTACAAAACAGGCAAATAAATTAGCACCTTAGAAATATTAATTTATTGGAATCTAACGTTTGAGCTGAGCGCTAAGGCGCTAAATAAAAAATTAGCTTCGCTATTAGCATAGCAGCAGAAATGTGGTCGTTTTGTGAGCTGATATAAAAGCACACAGTGTGTGTCGGAACTGCTCCTGGAGCTCCAACCTGCAATATCATCAGCTCTGTCACCAGGGGAGTTCAAGCTCTCTCCGCTCCCCAGCAGACACTGACATAACGGCCGCAGGAAAGGCGGTGAAAGCTCTGAAGCTACTGACTGGCACCACTGTGATGGCGTCTGAAGAGAAGTTCACAAATATGTCCATTAACACAACCGACAGTAAAGCAACGCACACAAAAAAAGCTTAGATTTATGTATATGTTGAGTATAACAGAAAGAAAAACAAAATGGACACATGCTAATCATGGGCATAATTATGATCAGTTTGAGGCTTTCAAGTCTTCAGTTTACCCTGCGAGGACAATCAGACATAGACGATGAATATCTGACCTGCTCTGTAAAGTAGCATTTTGGCTAATTCTGCTATATTAGCATTGAGCTGATCATTAACATGCCCCCTTCTATACGTTCTGATTTAATATTTCTAAGTGTAATGGCCTGCCCTTTTTTAGACTTTGCTTCAGTTTGAACACTAAGGCTTTCATAAGATGCACAGCTTGTCACCAAATCCACTCAGGTTTAAAGAGTGTGATCATTTTAACTTTAAAAGTTCTCCATAAACTATGGACTCTTTCAGATTAGTAAGTCTCAGATCAGTGTGTGCTGCTCATCGAGCAAGCCGCTTTCCTCGCCATAATCCGGTCCCTCATTACGGTGCGTCATGACAACGGCGTTTGTTTGTTTGATTGTTTTTGTTTTTCTGTTTTCCTCGAGCCGGATACGATGATCGCCGTCTTCAGGGGTTTCTCTAACATTTTTTGATGCATGTTCGTCCTTCTTTAATCTCCAACGAAAATCATGTTTTACAAGCGAGACAAGCGCATTAAATTAGTCTCAGCCTGTGATGAATCAGCAGTGAGTGACAGCAGCGTAAATAGGATCTCCTGTCTTTGTTCTGTCGGTGTGGATGCATTCCACCGCCAGGGAGACAATGGAGGCCCTCTCTGTTTACGTTTTATTCACTTATCAGTGAGCGTCCATCAGCTGTAGAAGCATCAATTATTTTGTCTCGCACAGATGTACACACCAGCACATCGGGAGCAGTCAGAGAAGTACTTATAAACACACTGGACATTTCTATTGCAGGGTGGCTTTGCTTTGTAGAGACCCGCAATATCAAGAAGGTTATAGAGACACAAAAACTCCATGGACACTTTATTAGACACACCTGTGTCTGTTGATGCTATGGATTCCTTCTGAAAACTCCTTCTGGATGAACTCGCACCGACACGCCCTGATGGCGTCCTTTGTTGTGAAAGAATGGAGCTGGGCGGCCATTTCTGATACCCTGTCGCAGTTCGATTTACCAGAGGGAAAGTTCCTGCATTTCAGGAAGAACAGAAGACGACATTTGGCACAACTCTATTAGCGACTGGATTTTATCCAACATTATCTTTGTCAACCACCAAATTGCCAGCAAATCATTGCTTCTGCTGTAAGCTGACGCCAAAGTAGATAAAAAAAGGACTCATGAAAAATAAAGTATTTTAGTTCAGAATATTACTGTAAAAATCTTTAAAGTGTGGATGGAAGCATAAACATTGGCATGCAGAGCCCTCAAATCAAATGTTTTCCATTAGGGATGCACAATATTGAATTTTTGTTAGATATCCGATATATCGGATAGCTAATATCCAGTATATCCAATATTTAGGATATCGGATATACTTGATATCCGATATCGGCTAGCCAGTTTGGCAGATATCAATTATCGGCCAAATGAGTAGAATGGACCGGTGGTGAGGGGGTTTTTTCTTCTCCCCGGTTAACCGCTCTCTCACTTTCCCTTTTGGCCACCATGAACTCATCGTAATGGTCAGAATAGTGGTTGTTCAGATGGTTAATTAGGTTTTAAGTGTTGCAGGACTTTGTTGTTGCTCCTCCTCACATCATTGCAAATAGAAGTTCTGCTATCAGTTTCCAACACTTTAAAAAGTTTCCTCACCTCTGACATTTCCACTTGGCCTTGCTCACCCTCTGTGATCAGATTAGGTTAGCGCGCGTGACGTCATTAAGTTGTGCTGTAGGCGTCATTGTCACTGGTTTGTCATTAAAACCAACGTCTTATATATACATATTTTGACAGGATGTCCGATAATAAATTCTACAGCCAATATCGGCTGTAAAATATCTCCATGATACCAATACCATGCAGATAATATTGTGCATCCCTATTTTTTATATTTGCCGAATTTCAGCACAATTTCAGCACGATGGCTATTTTTCAAGATGGCCGCCAATCAATCATTGGCGTAAAATGTGGCACATTCTCATGACTTGAGTGAACTTTATGTCATGTCATGTTTTCAGCGTTGGTTATCCTCTTCATACAACTTCAAAATAATAATATGGAGCTAAATCAGAAACTGAAGGTAACTGGAAGGAGGTAACTTGTATGAAAGGTTCGTAAGCAGGTCAAACATTTTGAACGGCGCTGTGTTCAGCAAAGAATGTTTCCTAGTTTACACAGAGTAAATCCAATATGTGTTTAATCACACAGAAATATATTTTCTTTGTTTAGTTGTCTATTTAATTCTCTCCAGTGTCGGATAATGCAAAAAATCTAATTACAGAGAGAAGTGGCGCATTGGACGACAGGCCAGGCGGGGTGTGTGTGTGTGTGTGTGTGTGTGTGTTCTCTCTCACACACAGCAGATAAACTCATCAATCCAGGATACGCTTCCTGTCGGTGAAGGTGATGATTGTGGTTTGCGGTAACGGCAGAGAGATTGTACTTTCAGGTCTTCAGTTTTGTTTATCAAACTGTCACCTTAAGCCAGCCTATCCCAGGAGATTACATAGTTGAGCTGTGTGTTGGTGGCTCCTCCCTTACAGCTGAACACACAAGAATCCTGCCAAGCAAACGGTGTCGCTTGCAGTTTGTGCACGTTTAAATGAAGTACCCAGTAGACGTTTAGACGGAAATCCTGGTTACAAACGAAGCAGAAAACGACGCATTCTCAAAAACCAGAGATGGAAAAAAAATACCGTCTACTGAAAGCTGAGTTAGTTTGTTGTTGTCGCCTGTTATTGTTTGACTGGGCGTTCCAGCTTCCTCCAAAAGTACAAAACTCTTGTTTTAGAAAGATGAGTTTTCTATCTCGACATATCGAGAAATAAAAATACGCTTTAATATCTGAGAAAAAGGCATAAAGAGGCTCACTACGACTCTTTCTCACATCATCTGTTTCCTCTACACATCTAAACATGCTGAGCGGTGTTTGCTGTTTTACTGCTGTGATCTTTATTTTAAAAAGAACATATTTTGGTTTTAATTAGATACAAATCTCGTTTTAACAAGCTTTTTTAATCTCGTGAAAACTAGGAACATTTTGTAATTTTAACGAGACTCTGCTCCCGAATTTATTTCTGAGCTCTGGCAGTTCTACTCTTCCGTACTGTAGTCTGCAGTCAGAGTAATTAATCCTTTAAATGTATTGACAGGTGCAACTGGTTCTTTTAATTCAGATAAGGGATCATGTAGGCGTGAAAAAAAGAGAGGATTAAAACAAGACAAAAAAAGTGCATCTAATATGACGACACATGTGAGTGTGAAGGTCCAACTCCCATCACTCCGTCTGCAGCAGAAACGCACTTCGCCTGCGTACTGAGTCATTCATGAAAAATCATCAGCAGGGAGCCACAGATGGACAGAGCGTGGTGTGTCGGCTGCTTTCTCGAACAGAACGCCGAAGCCTAAAGCGGCGCTGCGCCTTGTGCCAGAGAAACTCACGTTGGCCTCTTGCAGTCCTATAATAAGACTTACTAACAGCACGACTGAAATATTACACGTCACAAATACTTTTTTGTCTGAATTCTTTCCTTCACCTCTTCTTTTGTGAAAATACTTTCCATTTTCTTTAAAATTCTATCGTCTACATAAACAGAATTCACAAATCGACAGTATATTTTACTTTTATTTCCTATTTTTAGCTACAACAATACTGCCTCTACATTAACTCCACTTAAAATGTTTTTCTTTTATTACACTGTATGTAAACTTATGGTTTGAGCCGTATTCTGTGAATCCAGCCAATAAGAGAGCCACATTACCCGTCATCACTAGTGGCAAACACTGTTCTTCATCCTTAGAGACATCCCACAGCAGGTCACACTCAATAAATACGAGGTAGCAATGACGACTAATAAAAGATACAACCTTTCAGAGAGGATCAAGAAAGCACATAAAAGAGGTTTCTGTGTCCATTTCACTCCCACGCATCACAACGGGATGGAGAAGCGATCCAGCCGTGAACCGTTTAGGGGAGATACTCGACATGTTACAAAGAACAGAGAGTAGGTGTGGATCAGGCTGATCCACGAGAGAAACGGCAGCCAGGAGCCGCTTGTGAGGAGTAAAAAAAAGCAAAAAAGGCCAAAAGCATCAAAATCAAAAAATGAGCGCGTGGACTCGGAATATGAGGGAAAATGTCACTTAAGTTTTTGACCATAAACTGAGCTCTGCTACTGAAGGATTGAGCGGTTTGCTCAATCTTGTTACCAAGAGAACCGGAGATATTTATGTCCACAACGCATGGTTAAGATCCCTAAGTTTTTATGTACATCTATCATGAGATGTATGTCATTTTGTAACCAGATGCATGTCGTTATGTAACAACTGGGAAGATGGGTGCCGTTTGCATATTCAAAACGAATAACACAACATTTCAGAAGGTGCACATTCACACAAGAAATTCTTGGATACAAAAGAATCTCAGATGCAACACACTCAGAGATCCAAGCAGTGATTATTCAGACTGCACATACTTAACTTTATCTATCTAGCACATCTGACACTAATTTTGCTGTAATATATTCAACAAGTGCTTTAACCTGAAACAACAAAAAAAAACAAAATTTTCTGAATAGGTCTTGGATGAGTGGAAGAGAATGTTGAATGTTGGTTGATGTTTTAGGCGGCGAAGGCTTGTGCTGTCAGCTTCGGTAGGAAAAGAGAAAAGTGAGGCAAAGCAGGGCGAGCAAATCTGTCTAGCGTCATGACAGATGAAAGACCTGCAAACATTGTAATTCCTCTTGTTTTTTTTGTTTTTTTTAAATTACAATTCATTTGGATTTCATTTTATTTCCCAACAAAATAAAATTGATTCTAAAACTTAAATAAACCTACAGTTTTGCGTTCCCACCCTTCTGTCATTGCAATCTGGCAACCCACAACCTTCTTCTACAGACGTGTGCGCAGCTCCTCACTGCACAGGTTGCCTATTTCACATCATTTCTTGACTTGCAGCATATGTCTCCAAACGGCATGCTGAGAAACACTCCATCTTCCTCCTACTCTGTCTCAAACAACAGGTTTTTCTTTTAACGATGTCCCGGCAGGTATGAGACAGACGTGTAGACTTGTGGAAACTGGAAGCCAAGACCACAAGACCACAGACACATACATAATAATAATAATAATAATACATTTTATTTCAAAGGCGCCTTTCTGGCACTCAAGGACACCGTACAAAGAGCGAAAAGTAAAAAACAATAAAATGTAGCAATTAAAAAATAGATAGAATAAATACACAACAATGTATCTATATGAAATCTATATAAAAATCTATGTAAAAAAAAGAAAAAAATCTATATAAAAAATCAAGCAAACCAATTGTGTCATATTGAAAAGGCAGATCTAAAAAGGTGTGTTTTAAGTTTGGTTTTAAATTTAGGGAATGACTTTATGTTTCTAAGGTGAGGTGGTAATGAGTTCCAGAGTTGGGGAGCAGAGCGACTGAAAGCTCTGCTCCCCATGGTAGTAAGACGGACAGAGGGGACAGACAAATGGATGGAGGAGGATGATCTGAGAGAACGAGAGGGAGTGGCAATATGACTAAGATTGGAAAGATATAGTGGGGAGAGATTGTAAAGAGCCTTAAAAGTATACAGAAGAATTTTGTATTCTATGCGGAACTTGGTAGGCAGCCAATGAAGTCTTTGCAAGATAGGAGTGATGTGGTGCATGGATGGGGTTTTAGTAATGATACGGGCAGCTGAGTTCTGGACCAGTTGAAGCTTATGAAGAGATTTCTGGGTGAGACCAAACAGAAGGGAGTTGCAATAGTCCAGGCGTGATGTCACAAGACAGTGAACAAGAATGGCAGCGGAATGGGAAGTAAGGGAGGGGCGAAGACGATTGATGTTGCGTAGATGAAAATAAGCTGAGCGGGTAATATTGTTAATATGAGACTGGAAAGAAAGGGTGCTGTCAAGAATAACACCCAGACTCTTTACCTGAGGGGAGGGGAAAACGGAACAGTTATCAATTTCAAGACTAAAGTTTTTGATTTTGGCCAGATTAGATTTAGTACCAATGAGAAGGATCTCCGTTTTATCACTATTTAGCTTAAGTAGATTAGAGGAGAACCAGGATTTAATTTCAGTCAAACAGTCAGTAAGCAAGGATGGTGGAAGGTTGGAGGCGGGCTTACTGGAAACATAAAGCTGGGTGTCATCCGCATAACAGTGAAAATCAATGTTATATTTACGAAAAATATTACCCAGGGGAAGGAGATAAATAATAAAAAGAAGGGGCCCTAAGACAGAGCCCTGGGGAACTCCTGATGTAACAGAGGAAGGCTGGGAAGAAAAGGTTTTGATCCGAACGAACTGAGTGCGGCAGGAAAGATATGATTTAAACCAGTTTAGAGGAGTCTGAGTGATACCAATGGAAGACAGTCTATTAAGTAAGGTGACATGACAAATAGTGTCAAACGCTGCACTCAAATCAAGTAGGATAAGAATGGACAGCAAGCCAGAGTCAGCTGCCATAAGGAGGTCATTAGTGATTTTTATGAGAGCTGTTTCTGTACTATGGAGGGGAAGAAAACCAGACTGAAACAGTTCATACAGGTTATTGTTGGATAAATAAGTGTGAAGTTGCGATGCTACTATCATGAACAAATATAGATACAGGCAGAGGAAAGGGATGACTAGAACATTTCAAAATCCAGAGGAACAACCAAGTCTGTGGCACCCAGAGTCAAAACCGGTTGCACCTCTTTCTGATACGCTGCCTTCGTACTGAAACATTTCAGAAGTTTCTCAGAGTTTTGAACAATTCATAAATCTCTCGTCTATCACTCTCTTGTCACGACCGCAAAGCTTCACCTCTAAAGGTTTCCTTACATTCAGAAAATGAAAGCAGCATCTCGTTCAGCAAAGGGAGGCCAGTCTGGTAATGACTCGATGTTAATTCACACCTTGTTCTCAGCGGATGTGGGCGGACTACCGCTGAAGCTGAGCGCACACTGTGTGAAGGAAGCCACTGTTTGCCCTACAGGGGACGGCACAGAGAGGATGAAGGTGCAAAAACAGGAAGGGTATTTCAAGGCATGTTAAGAAAAGATGAGGGAATGTGTTCGTCGGTGCTCCTACTTTTAGCTTTCACTATCGCATACGCAACTTTTGTAGCACCTTCCTCCGCAATTGTGCAAATAATAGAAAGTCTACAAAGGCTGTTATTTTAATAACCACAGTGGTGATCTTAGCCATTTACTTTTTGTTCTTTGTTTTTCTTGTGAACCTCGCGCCTCTTTCACAAGACACTTTAAACTCTGGTTTGAGACGACGTCTTGGCATTGGGGTTTAATCCACGTAAGGACCAAGGCAGCATGGCGGTTTGAAGATGTTACACCCTCGGGCTGAGCAATACATCAAGTTCAATCGCAAGATCAGAACAATATCTCATTTTACAAATAATTTCTTGAAATGTGATGCTTGGTTAATGACTTGCTGTTGCGCAAGCCCAAACACAGAGAGATGACCGACAGAAGGCAGGACATTTTAGTTCATAAAATTCCTAAATATACATGGGAGAAAGCAAATTAACACCCTTTAACAAACCGCCAGAGAGCAAATAGACTTTAATCTGGGGTAGAGGAGAAGGATCTGACAAGGTGTGACTGAAAAAGCGAGGCATCAGTGCTGAGGAGGGGCATTATGAGAATGAACACAGATGAGTTTCTTCACAAAAACAAGAACACCATAAAAAAAAAACTTAATCACAATCCAAATAATGAAAAAAAAAGTGTAACAGGAAAACAGGATGTCAATGATAGAACACAAAGAAACTAGACCACCAAAAAAGTCCCCTAGAAAACCCAGAATGAATGTTTACAGAGGAATAAAGTCATCACAACATTTAAATACTAGGTACACCAAACCACAAGATGATCAAAAAATACAAAATGAAAGTTCAAAGGGTCAACACACCAACAGCCTATTGAAGTGCTCAAAATGATTTCAGTGACTGAGTGCCAATAGTGGTTTTGATGTTGAGAAAAGAAAGAAAAAGGTGAGGAAAATTGGGGTCACTTGAAGCCCCCATTGCTGTAATTTGCATAACGAATCTCAACATGTAGGCATTGTTTTATAGCTTCGTCCATTTGTGCTCCCTCTCTTTATATTCTGATCCGTTGTTTTGCTTCACAACCTGCTGGTCTAGCCAGGCTTCCCTTCGGACAGTTTTACCGTTTTGGATTCTTGCTTTCTAAGACTCCATCACCTTGGCGTTTCCTGCACTGCCTCAGCCTTTGTCCTGTCACATCAGTGGCAAAAAATTATCTTTTTCTGTCGGATTTGGTTTCTCACACTTCAGCACACTTGTTAAAACAGATTAAAAACATGAAGTAAGATTTCACTTTTTTTTTTACAAAAGAGGGTCAAATCCTCAGACGTTGACATAATGGGTACATAAACGAAGATTTCCAAGATCAAAGATCTGCGGATACACGTCTATGTAAAAATGCACAACCTGCTGCAAATCGATGAGTCATCCAGCATGCGTCGGCTTCAAATGGAGATCAATATCAGCTTCACTTGTGTCTCCCTTTGTGTCTGAAACATGTAAAGTAGTGAAAAGTCTGGCTACAAACATTCACACCAGAAAAGCAGCTGAACTGTCAACATCATTTTTCAACATTATCCATCAAACAAAATTTTGCCTAAATTTACATGGACTTCCTGCTCTGAGCGTAAAAATGGAACACTGCCAAAAACTCAGACAAAGCAGTGAACATCTGTTTGAGGTGGAGAGCATGCCATCTCTGTTTCTATTCACCAGAGTTGACCTCATACAGACCAGAGAGAGGTTTGTGTGTGTTACGTCCAAAAAAGGACACAACATATTTGAGGACACAGGCAAAACTGAGGGTTCAAAAACATTATTTTATTTTTAAACTCTCGAACTTTTCTTTTGGTTCAGCTGCTTTGATTTTCTGTGGAGGAAAAAAAGAGAGAGAGTTAAATACTTTTAATTACCCGTGTCCCAAAAAAAGAGAGGAAAAAACAAAAATCCCAAAGGTATTAACGAAAAGTCGGACCTGGTGAGCCGATCAAAAAGAACAAAACGCAGGGGATGGCAGGGGGCCAAACCTATACACAGGGCCGTCGAAGCCCCTACTAGTACCGGACTAAAGCAAGAAAAGAATCTACTGGAAAAAAAGAATCGAAAACAGGACAACCGGTCCCACCGGGCCAAAATCACAACGAAAACAGCAAACAAACAAAGGCTAACAAAAGTACCGCATGGCAGGCTGGAGACGTCAGCTGCGGCCTACAGCGACTGGAGACGAGCGCGCACCGCGTCAGGACGCATCCTCGGTGGTGGTGGAGCGAGTGGACGGGCGGATCTCCACACATGTCGAAACCCAGCCTGTTTATAGGCGGGCCGCCACAAATTAACAAAATCAAATTAATTACAAAAAAGAAATGATCCAAACTCCAAAATATACTAAACAAAAAGTCATTCAACTAAAGTCAATATACAAAGCAGTCTTTGTGTATTGACACAAGCACATAACAGTGTATGATTATGTTGAAATGATGGGTTTCTATAATGTTACGCAGTCAAACAAGAAAGCATACGATCTTAGTTCTACAAAATGTTTTAGTCGCGAAGGTGTAAAGAAAAGGTTCATTAATTTGACTTTTCCCTTCAACTCCAGCGACGCCCTGACATCCAGAAGGTTGCTGGCTCAACTCTGGCAGTGCGTGGGCTTCCTCCGGTTCCTCCCGCTTCCACCCACAGTTCAAATACACGTTTTGGTTTGAGTGAAATCTCACTTTCAAAAGCTGAGAGTGAAATCTGCGTTGTCTATCACCTCCCATGTCAAGATATGTGGAGTAAAATGGCAGCGCGATTGGGGACGAATATCGTTGGCAAACCGCTTTGGTGTCAACAGTTCTGCCAGACTGCCATAGAGCAGCAAAAGATAATGAAAAGAGGGCTACAAAAACAAGAAGGAACTGATGTGCAGGGCATGAGGAGTTTAAAAAATAATATTAATAATAATAATAACTTCATCAGCAACAGCAGCAGTTTTTCTTATGGCTCACCACATGGGGCATCACGACTTGAGGGGCGTCACGTGGATTCAATAAAAATTTTTTTTGCTCAGTTCAAAAATATGGCGTATGGCAGGTGGCTGTTGATGACAAGCTGGACTCTGATTCATAGTTTCTGAGGCCTTGTACACACATTGCTGGGTTTTTTATAAAAAATCTATAAATATCTCTGCCACATTGTTTAAAAAAAAGGATTGATTTCTGTAAAGTTTTAATCCACACGAATCTGCATGAATCTCTCCCTAAATGCTGTTTTAAACATTCCAAACCCATAGGGGGCAGTGCAGCGCAAAGCTAAAACCTATGTCAGCCAATCAGATTTCTTCAAAACAACCACAACTTCCTGTTATGAGTTAAGCACGAAGGCCATTCATTTCTGTGGACAATTTTATAGGCTGAACTACTTTTTAAGTAGCGTTTTAAGATATAAAGTTAACAAAATACACAATGTCGACTGGGAATTTATTTCCCAGTCGACATCTACATACTTGTCAAACAAGTATGTAGATATAGTGGCGACTTATTTGTCGCAGACTCTAATGCGTAGGACCTCAAATCTCCGTTTTCAGACATACACAGGCAAACACAAATACCGAGTTTTATGAATAATCATTTTTGGTGACACTTAAAGTTTTTGTATGGATGGAAGCAGGAAATGCATAATTATGTGTTTGTTTTCCCAGATATCCGGCTACATGTGGGCTAGGCCTGAGTGGCTGCTGCATTAAAAGGCTGCTTATGTAATTCTTAGGGAGGCTGGAATTGATTAAAATCTCTTTATATGAATTTTCATCTGTCAAGGTTGTAAAGGTACGATTTTTACTCAAACATCGTATTACTAGAGTTACAGAAACTCGACATCAGCCCCATTGGAAAAGCTGTTATAAATAATCTATTTTCTAACCGCATTAGCAGCTGTGGTATCTTCCCCCTAGGAAAACCTCGCTAATTTACCCACATCACTTCATTAATAGATTTGTTTTTCCCCTTTAGGACAGTGTGGGCTTAATGCATCAACAAAAACATGCATGTAAACACCTTTTTGACTCAAAAACGACTTGCGTCAATACTTCACCTTTTGTTTTTGCTCAGTAAGGGGGTCTCAGGTGAAACTACTCGCATTAGGTGGAGGACATTCTCCACTCGGCCACACAAACTGACGGTGCACTCAGGTTTCAGGTTTGGTTGTGTTGCTCAGATACGGATAAAAGTGCTTCTTAAAAATAGCAAAGTGGAGGCAAGAAGAGGTTCAAAAGAAAAAGAGGGAGGAAAGGGGGAAGCACAGACTAGACGCCCCGTTGTGATTGCGTTCTGTCTGTTTTAATGTTGGAAAAACATTATTTCTCAATCGCCGTGTTAACCATTAAATGAAAAATGCAATTAAAATCATATGTGAAGAAATTTGTTTACATGATAAGTTATAAGAAAACAAAACGTACCGCGCCATCGTTCTCCAGCTACTTCCTGTTGTCTTCTTCTTCGTGGTTTGCACCAGCGGCAACTTCCTGTTGTTGGTTGTGTGACTCGTGATGTGAAAAAAGCTGCAGTCTTGTAAAATAAACCAATTTCCACATGGCTCAAGAAAAAACACATCATGCTGTCGCTAAAACTTTGTCGAAAAACTTCTTTTTTTTTCAATTTCCCATGAAGCAAATTTGTTTTTGAAATGTCAAATCGCGCAATTATGTAGTCAATGGAAACGCAGCTAATGTTAGCCTTCCTGCTAACACAATCTTTTCGATATAGGCCAAAACTGTAAAAGCATGTTGCCATTTCCCTTTCATGAATTATGGCAACCTGCAAACAGGACATTTTAAGCCTGTATCTCAACAACAGCTTCGGTAAACTCCAGTAGAGGTTGTATCTATTAAGATTAAGACTTTTTCTACCGTCAGTTTTTATCAAAAGTACTTTAGTAATTTCAAATGCATATGCTGTGTCATTTGTGCAGACTGGCTGCCAGCTTATTAGGCCATACGCTGTCAAAAATAAACAGTGTTCATGTCTGTTGCACGTGCGAGTTTCCGTGACATGTGGCGCAGACGGCAGATATCAGACGGTAACCCCGTCGCCCCCTGGGTTTGTCGTCTCCGGGGGCAGGAAGGTGGAACTGAATGTCAAGAAGAGAGCAGAGTACCAGAGGATGAGGGCAGACAAAGCAACCCGAAACGGAGAATCTGGGCCTTGCAGACAGCCCAGAAAAGATTCTTCTTTATTATTTTATTTTTGTGAATCGGAGGAGGATAAAAGGCGTCAAGTGGGAGAGAGAAGTCTAGAAACTATCTTTGTTGAGGAATCCATGGCAACGTTCCCACTTGAAGCATTTTTTTTTATAGCACTCTGCAGAGAAAAGAATCGGATGGTTCACGTAGTATGACTTTAACACACACAGAGTGGTTTTATTTTTGAAATTCTTTTCTCAGCCGCTCAATAATCACATCACCGCCTTCACCACGAGATGGACCAGCGGCCGTGGATCGATTCGGATTCCTTCCTCACCTGCTGCAGGTTCGCAGGTTTAGAACAGGAAATGGGCTTCTGCTATTGTTGGTGTTGTATTTCTCTTTTATTAATCGGCTAGCGTGTTGTTCAGCGCGAGGCAATGGGTTATTTTACACAGTGCAACACTCTTAGCCGGGTTTTCATCACATCCTCAGTGTGAGGGGGTGCTTTCTGTGAGGGGCAGAAAACTGAATCATCCTGATATTTGGGTTATAAATTCACTAGAAACAGGAGGGAAGTTGGTATTTTTATGACACATTCAGACATGAGGGTATTTTCAATAGCAGGTTTTATGAAAAATTAGATTTTTAAGGCTGCACAGTGGTTAGCACAGTTGTCACACAGCAACAATTGCCCATGTGTTTCATAAACTGGATTGACGTGGCGATATGTTTACACATGGCTTTTATTTTATGATAACATGTGAAACACTGGATGAGCTTCAACACATTAAATGTTCTCCCCACAATTTATATGGTGTAGTAACATGTGAACACTTCGCTGACCCATATGGAATTACATTGTGAAACACCTGGAAAATCCCTACACATGTGGAATATATTCTCACGTTTCACATGTAGAATTTATAACGTTTATTAACTTGTGAAATACACTGGAAAAATGTGACATATTTTTCCATCGCCATTTCACATGCTGAATTTATTTGCTGCAACATGTGAACACTTGGTTGACATGTGAAATTACGTTGTCTTGTAATATGTGAAACACATGGAAAATTTCTACATGTGAAATGGCTCATCTTTCACACATTGAAATGATGTTCTTGTAACATGTGAAAAACATCAGACAAACCTAAATGTGTGAAATGTTTTTCCACATGTACATGGGTTTTTATAACATGTGAACACTTGGTTGACATGTGGAATTGCATTTTAGAGTAACATGTGAAACATATGGCAAATCCCCACTCATAAAACATTTTCTCACATGTTTCACATGTTCTCCATGTGTCATGACATGTTTAACTGTAGGAAAATTTTACTCATGTGAACTGTTTTCCCAAATGTGTAGAACGCAATGTCCACAATACATGTGAAACTGCACAATACAAACTGGTGAAAAAACTTGTCTTCAGTGTCATATGTGGAAACTGTATTAACATGTGAAAAAAAAAGTCCAACCATGAAATATTTACAATCTGAAAATGTTCCCATATGTAAAACATGTTTTTCACATGTTACAAATACAAACCTGCAGTTATTCTCTCCTGACTTTCTGGTATAATCACATGTGCAACATGTAATCACCTAGAAAAGCAATGTGACGTTCCGGGGTTTTATTCTGTAAGACATTCAAATAGCTTTTAGTTTGAAGTTTTAATTATTTTAGTAAAAAGGAACAGGAAGAAAACGATCGTCCTCGACAACCATTAAGGACAGCAGTCCGAATCAGAAAGACAAATGAAGCATCAACGTTTTGTCAGCCTCCTTTGTCAAAGACGACAGACGTCTAATGACGCCAGGCAGGCGCTGCTGGATTTTTCTTTCCAATCATGTTCCTGCAAAATAATAAACTGGGTATTTCCTCACATTATGAGAGGCGCACAAAACAATTTATGTGACAAGAAAAGTGGTCGGTTTTCTTTCACACACAAAATGGAGTGTTTTTTTTTTGTTTTTTTAAATGGAAAAGAAAAAGCTTCGTGATGACTCAAGTCTAAGACAGCTAACAATCATGAAGCCCAATTATGGCGGAGAGGAGACAGGCGTTGGAGAAATGCTTTTGTTTAACGGCATGGCAGACATGGAACAGAGTGTGAGTCTTTTTTTTTCTGAGCTATGAAAATCTTAAAACCCAATAAAGTCCAAACCGATATAGGGTTTTTATAAGTACTATTCACATACCTTTAACATAAATCAATGTTTTAGAACCAATTATAAGCAGCTGGAGAGTGTTACATACCATCTGATTTTAAATAAAAAATGTGTTTTTGCACTGTTAACCATCTTAAAGGAGACAGAAATTGATCATTTTATGAGTTTGTACATGAAACAAAATCGTAAAAGGACAATTTTGTTCAATGTATAAACAAGTTTTTACAAAAAAAAAATTACTCTGTTAAATAGCAACAGAGTGACTTGTTACACAGACTGCTACAGGAGATCCTTCCTGTTGTAGATCAGGAAGGATCTCAAGAAAACTCAAGAAAAGTGGACAAAACATGTATTTCCCCTGTGGGATCAATAAGGAATGTTTTGAATTTAATTTAATCAGGTATCATTAGATCTGTTTTAAAAAAATGTGAATTTTGTGTTGGATTGTATTTTGCTCGTTGACAGCTGGCAGGCCCGTTTCCAGCCCAAGAGCCGGCTAATGAAATCCAAATGAGAAGCTGTGTGACACAATGGCCTTAAAGGTGAAAGATGCTCACAGTCTGATCATCTCTCACAAGATGCAAGATCGTGACTGATGAGTTTAATTACGCAGCAAATGTATGCAACGGCAAAAGGTCAAATTCTGTAGGAAGTCCCCGAATCGCCTACGATATGGATCCATTTTTTTAAGACATTGTTTTTCCGCTCATAACTTTTAGCTTGAAATAATGTGATATTAAAAAAATGCCATGTCTTTCCACAAGCCCCTAAACAGAAGTTCCCTCCACAGAACATAAAACAAGTTTAAGCTCTAAAACAACAGAAAAATAACGAAACTAGAAAAACTTATGCTAATGACCATAGTAGGTTTAGTGCGAGTTTCTATGAATAGATATGAAATGTTAATGTATGTATGAGTCAGACCACAGTCTAATATTTATTCACTCGCTCGGCATCAGAGGCGATGGAAAACTAAAGGCCACGAGAGAGAAAATGTGTGCAGCGAGGGGAGCCGCTGTGTTGCTGGGCTGTTGACATTTGCTAACAGTTGTTAATGTTTTTACACTGTAAACTTTTCCATCAGATCGATATAGGAGGATAACAAACGTAACTGTGTCCTTTTGATGCTGTGAGCGTCAGTCATGGAGCATCTCCAATCATATACAACAACTTATATTTAAGCTTTGTAAAGATTTTGTCAGCTTCATTCACAATTTACTTTAGCAATGTGTTATGTGTGTGGCGGCCATATTGGAAGGAACTCGAGATATCTCAGCAAACTCTGACTTTTTCCAGCTGGAATTCAGACTTCATAGAGCATTAATGTACTTTTTTATTTGACTAAGATTTGACTTCAAAGTACAGTAGGAATGCGCTGAAGTCCCAAAGGAAAAATAACAATGTATGTTTATGGTACTTAAAAACCACACCTTACCACACACTTGTATTACTTGTTTCCCGACCGTTAGCTTCATCTCCATTTCCTTCGGGACAAAATACATTAAAAAAAACTGCCTTCAAAATAAAAGACTACAGATTTCAAAAAGTAAAGCCCACAAATAAACAAGGCTGTATTAAAAAAAGGTAGACACGTTGAAAAATATTTTTGAGAGGTTATTGTATTTGGCAAAACTGCAACGGAAACTCTACTTTCGCATCACACAAGTCACGTGACCAACAACCGGATGTTAACAAAGGCAGAAAAGATGAAGAAGACGATATTATGAAAAGATGCACTACAGCCAATATTTTGAGAGAGAGAAAAGCTTATTAAAGTTCCTTCCCATTGACATTAAGTGCTGGACTCACAAAATGATTCTGAACCCTGACTTGGCCTAATGAGCTATAAAGTTGAAATCTAAAGACAACCAATGAGACGTTTGAGTTTCACAACTGGTGATTTTTTCCCCCTCTTCCCATGTAACGGTTTGATTGTTGAAGGTGTAAAGCTTGTAAACCACAATTTAGTGTAACACTGTCCAAGTAGAATCTCCAGCTAGCAGCAGACGCCAAAGGCCTGGTTTTACTACTCCTGTGTTAGTAATTGTTTCAATCAATATCCATGCAAAAACACCAGCAATACCTCGTGGCACATTCTAAATGAGGGACTATAACCTTTAAGTTTTGTTAATAATGTGTGTTTTGTTGAGGTTTGGACAAAGCCTACTCAGAGATGTCATAAATCGGTGTTTGGTATCGTTCTCTCACATTGGTCTACCGGATTATTAGCTCTCCCTGAAGGGTCCATTCTTGGCCTGTTAATGAGTAGTGATTTTTCAGGCCAGTTTCTCGGTCTACTGTTGCCACACCACTTTAACAGTGCTTGCATTCCGTAATGAAGTTACTCTGAAGGGAGACCCGTTGCTAGTGGTGATTAAATTTTCCTTTCGGCCTTTTGGCTCTCTTCTGGTTGTTGGCTTTGGAACAGAATTCAGCAAAAACAATGTTCTGCAGATGTACGTACAAACCGGGAGCCGTTTCGTCATCTAAATAATCTATATTAAATGGCCAGGACCCCCTGAGTGTGTGTTTTGCCCCTCAACAGCAGCAGATTCTCTCCCGTTTCTACATGGATGCATAACAGAGGCAGGCTCATTCCTCATTTCCCCGGTTCTGTCTAAGCAGGATAGATGGTGTCATAGGGTGAAAAATGGCTCGGCAACATGTTTCTCCTGGAGGTGCCGCCTAATGTATGCCCAGGCAGGCGCTGCCAGATGGCTAGGTTTTAGGTCCAAGGATGGCAGAAGGTCACGCTGCTTCTTCTTCTGTCAGTGGGTGAAGCAAGGCGAGGGTGTGAAGGCCAATACAATCTGCAATTTTTTCAGCACTGAATAAACACATAAACCCATCAATTCGGGGTACCACCTTACAATTTTACCAACCTGCAGTAAGTTTTGGCTTCTCTTTGCATCATCCACGGTGTAGCTTTTAAACGACAACCTCAGTGTAAAGCCTTGTCCTTGAAATTACAGAACCTTCTGCCTTTAGGCTCCATCTTTTGTTCGTCTTGTCCACTCACTGAACTGAAGAAAACTTCTTCCACTCTTGCATCCAACAAGGCAGCAATTAAGAATAGCTCCTTTAGGGTAGAGTAAAACAATTTAACCTCTACTGTTGTAGGTGAATAAACTTTCAACCTGGTGTCTAAATGTGTTCTGAATGCCCGAGTGTGTGCTGTGTAAGGACTAGTACACCATCAGTTATGACCAATGATCGATGTGTGATCACTTTCTTGGGGCAGGTAACAAGATCTTGCTGTACAATATCTTGCAATATTAAAACATTACAATATTTCTCATCAAGGGGACAGCTGTCTCACGAGCACTACGCAACTGCAGTCAGAAGATGCTCCAACAGCTCTTAAATCATTAGTTTGGCAGTATTTTTGAGTTTCCAGTTGGAACGACAGAGTGTGACAGAGTTACAAAACAA
Organism: Xiphophorus maculatus; assembly: GCF_002775205.1. NCBI lineage: Eukaryota > Metazoa > Chordata > Actinopteri > Cyprinodontiformes > Poeciliidae > Xiphophorus > Xiphophorus maculatus. The sequence goes on along the minus strand of NC_036452.1, from coordinate 21,228,563 downwards.
GAAACAAGCAGTAGCTTAGAACAGGAAGTTGTTCAGATGCTGAAGAAGGCAGAAAGCATAGCTATAGCTTCCAATGATTGGACGTCTAAGGGCATGTTGAGCTTCATCACAATAACAGCTCACCCTGTCAAATAGCAAACTGAAGATCTGAAGAGATTGTGGAGGGACCTTAGTCTTCTTCATTATCCCACACCCCAAAACCCTATTGGGGAGTGTTGCTCAGTAGGCAAGAGGGGATGTGTGCTAAGGAATGAACCCCCTTTCCCAGCTGGCCGTGTTCCGCCCCTGCCCACACCACCACAGTGGACGTCACAGAAATATAAGGAAGAGAAGGCAGCAGTTAGATGGGTTTTCTCTCTACAAACGTTTGGCTAACAGCAAAACGAAGAGTGACGGAAAAAGGGAATTGAGGAAAGCAACGATGAATGTTGTGTGAAAAGCAATCTGATTAAAAGCCATCTCCCCTTGAGACAAGATGCTTCAATGATGCAGAAATTGAAGAGGCTCCCAATTGAGGAAAGCCGGTCGATATCAGCTCTGTTCACTGTGGACACGTTTTGTTTCTGATTGAAGGTGTCAAATGGAAAAAATCTGATGTTTCCAACCAGAACTAATGTTACTCAGTCACAGCACCTCTGAATCAGATATGTCAGCAGAAAGGCCAAGCTGTATGATTACATGTAGGGGCCTTTAGCTATATTGTAGTCCTGCCACATACAATAGTTAGTGTGGCGGCTTAGTTAATCATTTGTGGAATTGAGCTGTTTTATGAAATTGACAGTTTGGAAATATTTGTGATGCATGATGATAGATCTGTCACATCAGTTTTGCTCATTCCAACAGGCAACCTGATGAATTTAGACGTATTCTGAAAGATTTTATGACCCTGAATGACTCTTCTAAAGAGGAGTGGGGCTCCTGAAGGAGAGATAAAACTATTTTTATTTGATTCATAGCTGCAAACCTGAGCTGCTCAACCACGATACGTTTAGAGAGAAAAAGCTTTTTCCCGCATTGAATCGCACCGTCATGAACTTTACTAGTCAAAATGCCTTTAGAGTCTTAGCTACGGCGCTGAGGTTTTTAGTTTAGTTTTTTAAAGTATGACAGTATAATGTAACTTTCATTTCAGAAATGTCTGGCAGATGTCTTTAATCTTGTGAATATTCTTTCTCATCGTAAAATCATTAGCCTTCAAATTGTTTATTACAGTTAAACACTGCCGAGGGGCAAATTTCTGAAACATCTGCTCTAAAAGCAGCAAAAATAAATCGGGTACATTTGATTGGCAGGATTTTATTAAAACCTTTACAAATGTAGATTTCAAAATTTCTGTATTTTGCGTAATTAGTTTGGAATACACCTTTTGGCTTACACGATGCTTAAAGCTGTGCCTGACTTACATCAGGCCTTTGGTTAACCTAGTCCATCTGGATCTATATGCTGTTGTATGACCCAAGTATGCTAATGCTTACGGTCACCTGATAGTGTACTGGACTTTCAGGTGTGAAAACACTCTTAATCTCAAATTTTACCCATAGACATTTGGAATATAACATAAAAAAACACAAATGCAAAGTGGAGATCAACATTTTTTCCAGACTTCCTAAATTGACACATCTCACATTGACGGCAGAGCCAAACGTACTTCAGTTTACTTCACTGAAACATCTTCTTAGCAGCAGTGAGTCTATTAAGCTGATGTCACACACACAGGCATACACCCCCACACCCCCGCCACACACACACAGACAGACAAATTAAATGAAGGCTCCTGCTGGTCTAACTTTGGTTCGAGTTTATTTGTTGTGATTCTTACTGAAATTGATTGCAGAATCATGAATGGAATCTTTATCGCTTCACATGACTCCTGTTCATTGAGTATTTTAAGAACAGCGTTGTGAAATGTGTTGATTTGACGTGTCAGAAGGTGGGCCTCTTGTTGCTACTTATTCTAAATAACAGTTTGGTGTGTAAACGCCTTTAAAGTGGATGGGAATGTGCCGCTGGGAGTGCTTGCTCGGTCCTTGTTACGCTCACTGGGGGTTCTCCCCTCCCTGAAAGAAGGTTTCTTCTCCCAGTGATGGATGATGGACAGAAATGAGATTTTCCTCCTTCGTCCTGCTGTCGGACCCGGAGGAATCCGCAGGGAGGCAGTTCTCCAAGCTCCACGTCTGCCGTAAATGTCTTCTCTCTGGCTGCATCTCATCACTTACAACCCTTAAAATGCCCTTGGGCCTCCCTCTGGGTGTCAAAGCAACCGGAGTATTTCTCTCTTAGTCGTTACAAATGTGCCTAATTTGTTTTCTCTCTCATGTTGCTTATTACTTTATTGAAATGTCACTTTTTTTTCCAACTAGAGATCAATACATTGATCTGAATATGGCTCCAAGAAAGGTAGCAATGCTAGACACAAAGATCAAGGTACAGGAAAAAGAGCGTAAATCTAAATAGAATTGTATTTTACCTTCTGAAAGTATTAACACCCCTTACTAAAATCGCTAACTTTTACTGGGGGATTTTATGTGATCGACCAAAAGATTAATGTCGGTCAACAAAAGTGATCTTTCTTGAATTGTTCCGAATAAAATCTGAAAATTGTGGGCTGCATTTAGAATTATCCCAATTTTGTGCCGATAATTTACATCCATCATAAATGTGAGAATTTAAAACAGAATTAGCTTTAAACATCTCACAACATCTCTTAGTTATTTATCTGAAAATTAGTGAGACACAACTACGAACCTCAATAAATATGCAAGTGTAGCATTATAAATTATTATGCTAAATATTTTTTGTCACACTTCAGTCATATGTAGATTCATTGTACGTACCATGGGATGCTAATGCTAAAAATGCGCTAAATGAGCTTCAAAACACCACTAGCTCTAAAACAAACTCCTTGGTGCCTTCTTCAACGAAACAACGCAAATCTGACAGATACGCTGTTGAGTTTTCATCAACATATCAATATGCCAGCAAGAGGAAATAAAACACAGGGCTATGGAGTCTGACAACATATCTGTCATGTTGCTCCATGCCTACTAGTCTCTGCTAAAACAAAGCAGACCTGTCCAAAAGACGGTCACTGGACTATTTTCGATGAATGGTTTTCAGAGGGGCACCCACATGGGAAAGATGTATCATGTATCATCCTACGGTACAGATCTCAAATGAGGGCAATGGGTAAGGTGTTAAGGTCAGAGTGGCCAGAATTGAGCTGATGAGAGCCAAAGTATCACATGCTGAGAAGATCCGAGGTCACGTCTCCTCCGTAGACTAGCATAATGTATCACTATGACTGTGCCCAAGGAACCTTTCTATGCCAGGCACCATGAACATCTTCAATGTCTGCTTTGAGGAACCCAGCACTCTCAACAAACACCAGATTGTTCACAGTTCCTGATGGTATCCCCCATCCCCCAAGCGTGATCACAGCAGCAGGAAGAAGGACCCGCCAGAGGATTCAGCCCAGCAAAGTGGGAGTCTCTCAACAGCTCTCCTGTTGGACAGAAGTTGGGGAGTCATGGATGGAGTTGTTTACGCCGAGTGCTGGACTTCTATAGTTATGAGTCTTCTCAAAAGAGACATTTTCCTTTTGGAAAGGCTCTATGTCTTTGGATATGTTTCCTATCCATGCTGCCCCATCCATAATTCAGTTCTACAGAACCATTAAACCAAACTGCACAAGTTACAATTTCGTAATATCGTACTCATAGTAACTATTCATATTAAACCGAATGAATTGAAGGTTATTCAGAATGCGACGAACAGGTCCGACATCGTTCTAATGTGCTTTCAGCCATTTCTAACTAGATTTCTCTGCAATCCCTTCTCTGAGAGAAAAGGTCAAATTGTAATAATGTCACAATTTTCTCCATGCCGTGGGCTCATGTCGGTGGTCCAACCTAGTCTGATGATGATGATGAGCCTCTCTCGAAGGGCCGTTGTGACCTTCTGTCTGGTCTATAATAGCATCATCAAGTTGATTTGCTACCGGGCTCCACGCAGAGGTCTCAAAATCTCTCAAGGAACTTTTCTTATTAAAACTATCCTGGCGATGTTTGTTGGAGCAAACAAAGCCTTTCTCCGGCATAAAAGATGGTCGCCTTTTATTGCTCTTTCTGTCGACATCAAGGTTCATTTTCCTTGTCGCTTTGGTGCCTGGCAACGTCCTCATATGTTTTCATAGTAACAGAAGGTCCTGTTAAAGATGAAACCCTCGGCTGCCTTGGTACTTGTCCATTCTTCATCGGGCGGCGAGAAGGAGAGGCTCTCGAAGCAACGATGAAAGAGAAATAAACAGGTGCTTCTTGTTGAACTGATTTGTATTAACATTTAAACAGGGCCGCTTTCATGTCCGTCAACACAACAATACGCTGCCTGCCAACTGAGATTATAATACGGAAGCTTTATCCGTCTGACATCGAGCTCATGTGGAGTACAAATTTAGTTAATCAGCTTTAAATCAGTACGTTTTAGGTTATGTTCACACAGCAGGCAAATCTAAACATGTTTGACTTTTTCACGACCCCAACTGTGATGCGTAGTGCTATGTAGATCAGATAAGTATCCAATAGCTTTCAAGTAATAATAATTTTGCAACAGAAGAAGCCAGAATCGGAAACTCCAGATGTAAACAATGGCTGAAAATAATAATTATGTAATTACACCGTGCCAGTGGAGCGCATCACGTCAGAACTCCACCACTCTTGGCTCCGACTATTAATCCAAACAGACTTCTCTCCACAAGTTTCAGTCAGTGCGAAACCGAAGGCCATCGCCATTAGATGCGTTTTGTTCTTATTTCCTTCCTTCGTGTTGTTATGATCTTGTGACGTTGCTGTCGGCTCCCATTGTTGAAAAGCTATAAAATGACTACTTCCGTATTACTGGCCGCTGCTGAAGGACGTCCACATTTGACTTCTGCGTACGCTTTGGGGTCGTAAACGGTTCACACAGAGGTCTGATCGCGGTTGCATCTAATTAGTAGCATGAACAACCACTAAAAGAAAATCAGATTTCAACAAAAATAATTGGAATTGAACAACAAGACTGTGAACGTAGCCTTAGCTAAGGGTGTACTCACGTTTGTTGCCAGTAGCTGAGACATAATTAGCTCTGTGTTGAGCTACTCTGAGGGTACAACAAATCTATACTGCAATTCAAGCTTTACACTTCTTACTACCTTTACATTATATTGAAGTGTTATAAATGAAATGTTATATTTTTAGTGTTGTCATAGGGAAATATGTCATAAAATATTTTCAAAAATGTGAAGGGTGTACTCACTTTTATGATACTGCTGTATGTTCACTACCAGGTTCTTAAATGATTTATATCTAGCAAAAACACTTTGATTATCTGAAACTATTGATAAACATTAATAGTCTCCCCCTCTTTACTTTGATTAACCCCTCATTAAAATCCAGTGAAACTAATGTAGACGTTATTTAGAAAGTAACTGGAGTGAACTAAGTATTGGAAGAAACCAAAGATTTTAGTCCACATAAAAGACAAAAAGACACTCATGACTCAGGGGACCTGAAAACAAATGCATGCCACACTTTTCAGATTTTTGTTTGCAAAAATGTTTAAAACCTTTTCATTGTCCTACCTCTTAACATTTTATCTTTCACCCCAAAAAAAAGCTAAATTATTATTTTTTTTTACCTTCCATTCGAGTGATTTACACAAAGATCTGGAAAAATCTACATAAAATCAATTAAATATGGGAACACAAGAGAGTGGCGTTCCCTTTAAACGGCTTTTTGTTCATTTTTGTGTGTTGCCTATTATATGAAGTGATGCAGCTGGCACCTCAATAATCTTTGTCGGAAAATATTCTTAATACTAATGGGGCTTAAGTGTAAGAAAAATATTTAAAAAAATAGATAAGGTGTTTATAGTTAATCTGATGAGATTAGCTATGAATCTCATCAGATTGAAGTTGAAGTCGATATTACAGCAAGCAACTTGCATCTGACTGGTTCATCGTTTTTGGGGCGTTATATTAAAAGGAAAGCCTGAGCTATACTTAAAAGTACATCTATTTTCTCTGTAACATATTCTGCTTATTTATGCTAAATCTACTGAAAAAGCTCACCTGAAGTCTTGCGACCTTCCTGGCGAGCTTCCATTAATAAACCGAGCCACAGTGACAATTTAACACAAGTGGGCAGGAGAAATTGAGCTAAAATGCTGGGGACTGAATGGAGCTTGAGTGGTGTGCTTAAACGCAATTTTAAATAAGCAGCCGCCTCAGACAGCTGGAATCAGTCAAACCGCATCAGACAGGAGACAAGCATGAGTCATCACATCTTATTTATTCATTGAACATGCAGGACAGCCATCTCTATGATAAATATTGTCTAATAAATATTGGCCTGCAGAAACGACAGCCTATAAATAGAGCCTGAGAATGCTACAGATATATATATATATATATATATATATATATATATGTGTGTGTGTATATATATACAAGCACTGACGATTGTCAGAGAACTCTTTGGAATAACAGTGCCATACAGTGTTTGTACATTCAATCATTCATTCAAGGCAAACAGTCGGCAGCATGCAAAACATTAGATTTACACATAAATAGATGAATATGTCACATGTTTGATTCAGTTTGGCGTCTGGATGTAATTAAGGAACACAGAGAATCTGGGACCGACGGTTCGCCGGAGGCTTACAGGAGTGAGGAAGTGCTGTTGGCTGGAAAACGAGTCTTTCATGCCTGGAAGTTAATATCCCATTCATTCTCCTGACTTTCACATCATATTCCAGCATACAGATAGTTTGAGGACAATGCTGACATCTGCTGGCCTTTTTTTTTTTTAAAGTAGTGCAGCTAAAATTCTAAACTTCTTCTTCTTCATTTACGAAATGCAAATATATGTCCTTATGGGCATAACGTATATTAGAATTTAACTACTATAGTTAAATTGATGGTGCAATCCAGCCGGTGCATAAATAAATGTAAATAAAAAATTGTCGCACATGGTTTGGTAGATGGGGAAATGTGCGCAGGGCATTGCTCGGGGTGGGCTGGAGAGCCAGGAAAGATTATCCCACTAAACAAGCACGGCTCTCTGGGAGTACAGATGTGTCCATGCACCGTAGATAATCCTTTATCACATGCAGTTCAAATGATTACTCTCTCCTCTGCCAACATATCTACTTGCTACAACCTTCAAAGGGATTTTGGTGGTGAATTAGAGTAAGCTCGTTAAGTTGTAGGTATGCTGTGTTTTAGACTGGCTCTGTGATGTTGGATCCTGAAGGGAGTTAAGCATCAGTAAAAGGCACTTTCTCAATGTTGCTTTAGAGCATTCGGTCGTGTTAAGAGCAGGTCAATGGGTTTACACTGGTTTATGTCACGCTACAGTACGCCAGTAATAAAAGATTTAGTTAGTTTCCAGCATTATAAGGAGTAAATCCCAACATTTTCTAACAGGATCATCATTTGATATCCATATATCTATCCATCATACAGGCAATTTGCCAGCACCCTTGGTAAAGGTATTTAGTTTACAAGGGGTACCAAGAAATGCATAACATCTGTATGACATGTTAACCAAATGATATTTAAAGTGCATAAAATTATTTCAATACCGCTGCTCCGTTTACACTTTTCCTAGAAGTTCGTCAGTTTTATGATCAGATTCAGAATTAGCTTCCATTGTTGCTAAGGAGCTTGCTTTGCCCGGCTGGTACTGCTCAGGCTCTTCAACTTGTAAGGCCCTTCCATTTTTTCTGTCAAACTCAGCTGTAATCTCTGCCAGAGTTTTCCCCTTAGTCTCTGGCATGGTTCGACCGAGCACAACAGCCGAGACCAGACAGACGACCAGGAAAGGCAGGAAGCAGTAGTTTCCTAACCCGTTCACAATGAAAGGGAACAGCATTCCGACCAGGAAGAGGCTGATCCACATAAACGAGCCGGCGACCATGTACGCCGCTGGCCGAGCTGTCTGGTCAAAGATCTCGGCCGGTAATATGCCCGTGACCCCCGCAGGGCCCAAGCCGAAGCTGAGGATGTAGGCGAACACACATGCCATGCTGAGGTATGGCATTCCTGTGACACCGTGGCTCTGAAGGGTGAGAGCAACAGTGAAGACGATGGTCCAACAAACCATGAGGCTGTACCCACCGATGAGAAGGTACCTGCGGCCCACCCGTTCAATCAGGACGTTACTCAGCAGGGAAGCAGTAAACTCAGATGCCCCTGTTCCAATGGTGATATACTGAATTTTCTCTGGTGGAATCCCTGCTTCCAGAAATATGTAGTATGCATAAAAGTAGATGGAGTCGTTGCCACAGAGCATCATAGCACTGCTTGCAGTCATGACTGTCCTGAGCTGAAGTCGTAGGTCCGGATCTTTGAACAGAGACCACGGCGTCTTGGCAGGAGCAGAAGAACCAGAATTTAAGGCCGCAGACATTTGCTGCTCTTGAAGCATCTCCTTCATCTCCAGAGGAGGAACCCTTCCTCCACGCAATCTTCCAAGAGCCTGGACACAAGCTTCCCTGTCTCCACGGTCAATGAGGAGGTATCTGGGGCTTTCAGGAAACCAGGGCAGGGTCACTAGCTGGATCAATGCCGGCAAAGCATTGCTAGCTAGTAAGTAGGGCCACAGAGGCTCTGAACCCAGCAGCTCAGTGAGTCCGACAACCTGTCCAAAGAAGATTCCAAACGCAGTGAAAACGGCCGAGGAAAACGCCACGGCGCCTCTGAGGTGTTTCGGAGCACTTTCTCCAAAGTACATGGGCTGGATGTTCATACTGACTCCGGAGTTAATCCCAACCAGGAAACGAGCGAGGACGATCATCTCAAATGATTTTGCCACCTTACATGTCAGCACAAGCACAGCACCAACCAGCAGGAAGGAGTTGTTCAAAAGCAGCGACACTTTCCTCCCAAAACGAACCGCCATAGGCCCTGCCAACAGGGCCCCCAGCAACCCGCCCAGGGAGAACGCCGAGACAATAAAGGTCCACAGTAGGGTTACTTGAGGAGTATCCAAGCCTGTTCCCCAGCGTTCCATGTATGTGTCATTGATGAAGTTCTGGATATAGCTGGTCGGGGCATTAATGATTGAGATGTTGTAGCCATACTGGAAAGTTCCTCCAATGGCAGCAAAGAACACAGTTAGTGCAAGAGTCCTGGCACCCCCTGCAGAGTTGCCTCTTTCTTCTGTCTCATTTGTACCTGTAGAACTCATCTGGATGCCAATCGTCTAACAATGTCCTACAGATTTATATTCATGGCAGTTCTCTTATAGCTCTAAAAGAAAGCATTTAAACCGTCTTGGGTCTCTTTTGCCCAGCTTACCTTAACCTTGTCTGGCTGATACAAAAATACGGGAAACAATTTTTCATTGAAGCCGGTTGAGAAGGAGCTGATTCACCCAGAGTTTAGACTATCAGGTAGCTTCCCTCCAGGTAGTCTAAAATGGTCACTGCTGTCGTGACACCAGAACAGTTTTCATGAAGATATTCATATCTTGATACTTCAGTTAGGCATATTGAGGGTGAAAATAATAAAACTGGCTGAAGATATTAAAAGTATCTACATGAAATCGTTTGGAAATGCTGCCTGACAGTCTAAATTCAGGGGTAAATATTTCACAGCTGAAACGCCTTCCCATGCTTCTTCCTGACTGCGTAACAGGCGTCCAGGCTGTTGATTGGTTAACGTCAGAGCAGTTTTATGGCGCTTTACGTCACACTTTGATCTAGCCTAGAGACGGTCACGTGGTTTATTGGCACGCTTGTGAACGAGCGATAACGGAGACTTTTTTCAGTCCTTTTTTATTATTGAATTTAATCACATTATATTGGTAAATAAAACCACGAGTATTACATTAAAAGCATACACGGCTATCTTTTCATAAACAATGAATTTAAAAAAGATACAATAAAACAAAACAAAACACCGTTATCTTTATGAAACACCCATTTTTCCCCACTCAACCTCACCTTGACACAGTATTCTTCAATAAACTTTCTTGTTCTAGGATTTATATCTCATTCCTCATTCCTTCTTGCATACTTTTGCCTATGCATCATTGTTTTCTTTCTCCATCCAGCCGCTGCTGATCTGATGAAGACAAATGTGATTGTAGTTTATGCCCACCAGGGGGCAGTAGACCGCAAAGAATACAGTTATAAAACCTGAGTCTCGGAGCTGTCCGGTCTCAGGTCTGTCTCTCATGACAGTCTGTCTGCTTTAGTCCCAAAACGCCTTCCAGGTTCAATCTGGAACTGTCTCCATGATCTCGGCCAGACAAACCCTGGTACGGGTGATTACTCCCATCCACACAGAGGAGGAGCTGAAATTTCAAGATACAGGAATCTAAAGACATGTGATAACTCATCTTTGAATTAGGAACTGAAAGTGAAAGAAAAAAACCTACGACAGTCCCCAAGTTCAGTTCTGAAACCAACTGCCGGATTCTGGATCTGATTGTGGAGTTCGAGTGCCTTTTAGAAGGTTGCAGGTCTTTCAGCAGTAGAAGGTCTGAGATGCTTCTACAGCAGCTGCTGGTCCTGCTTGGTAAGTGATCTCTGAGCACAGTATGAATCCAATATATCTGGAGCGGACAGTAGACTCTAGAGGCTGGACTATTACGGTTGCGGTAAAACCAGTCTCCACTTTGAAAACAGCACATATTACACCACTCCCACTTGAAAACCTCAAAGGGTAATTTATGGTGGCTTGATAAAGCCACCATAGTCATTCCTGGTTTTCTAAATTACATTCATACAGGTTTAAATTAAGGATGTGTCTATAGTTCATTTATTCAAAGTTATTTGATAATCTAGTGTACAATTTAAGCAGAAGTACAGCTGGTGAACAAATATTTCTTGATAGGGAGACAGACTCGATCTTGAGGATGTGCTGAAACCAGTCTGTAAAAACCCATTTATTGGCCACATCACCAATAAATGGGTATAATAGTCCGGAAATTATACCAAGTCGTTTGCCACTTGGTCTGTAGTTCTTTTATGCCTCGTTCTGTCCCTGCCATTCCAACATGTAACTCACTGAATCGTCTTTGCTTGATCCAACACTGAAAAAATGCCGTATTTCTCTGTGACTTCTCTGGGAATTGGTTTGGGGTGGGGTACTGTCACGATCCTTGGATATTTGGCTTTTGGTTTACATTTCATGAATCAGTCCTAAGAAGACCACAGACTTCTGCTTTCAGAAGCCTGGGTAATTTTTCTTCTTCTGCACTGAATCAGAATCAGGTCACCTTTCTGCCAATCTATTGCACCATGATGACTCAGTGCTGGGAGGGGCACAGCTGCAAGGTTTGTGCTCATTCAGAAGCGCTTCATAAAACAGGATGAAAATGTTTGTTGTAGCTGGGATTCTCCTTTACGGTAAAATCTCTGAATGTTCTTCTAAAGGGTGCGGTGTTCTCGGTGCTGTCTTGTTTAATGTTCCATGATCTCTTTTAGAGAGGTGAATGTTCCTGGTGTCTCAGACGTTTTACCAGGACTGGACTTAGACGTTATCCAGCTATGTTCTCCACAAATCCTGAAACAAAGACAAAAACTTGAATTTACCTCCATAACCAGGAGAAGTGGAACAAACCAGCTTTTCTTTGTTGGTCTGACCTGTTTCAGCTTGTTACCTATTCCAGTGTATCTAATAACTCTGTGTTGCTGGTTCACCGTGTAGTGAGGACCGGAGCACCAAATAAAGCTTAAATTTATAGTAGGAACATTACAGCAAACTTAGTCATACAGAAAGATTTAAGAATATTGACATTCTGTTTATATTGACTCGATATAATGTGAACAAAGCTAACTCAGCTGAACCTGCCCTTGTCGTTAGACACAGACCTGTTCCTTTTCTAGGGATTTCCCTAAAAGTTAACCACTTGATGACGCTACATGGTGGCATAACAGGTCTACCATGATGTCCAACTTCTCTTCGCTCGCTTCCAGCCACAGGCTGTAACCTGTTACGCTGTGACAGTGTAAATGATTTTAAGCCAGCAATACGAGCCAATGTTAGTTCACACTCATCCAATTCACAGTGTGTTTCAAGAGTTCAAAATCCTGCCAGAACCTTGCAGGTTTCAAATAGTGCCTGGTTATATTTTATTCACAGTTATGGTTCTTTTATGACTGGAGGTCTACCTAACACAAGCATGAAACGGGTAACAACTGATGAATCTTTGCATGAATAGACACCCATTCAACTTTCTGATCCAGCAGATCAGAAAGTTGGACTCTTGTGCTCTGTCAGTTCCATTTCACCTCGGTCTTATACTCTACTTTGTTCGTTTGTTGTATGCTTGCCACTTGCAAGTATACAACAAATGTAGAAAATGCGATGTAAAGAGAGGAAACAGAACTCCTGCATAAAGACTTCAAAATAAGAGCAGGAAAATAAACTTCTAGGTGAAGAAGTATTAATAGTTTTCAACTTATTACATACATATTAATAAGCATTAAAGTTATTAAAATCTATTATCAAGTTGAAGTCGAAACTTCAACATGAGCAAATTTGGTTATCAAGCTGACGTTGAACGTTGAACCTAATTCTGAAAATTTGGAAAGCAGACAAGTGAATTAGCGTTTTAGAATTTATCCAGAACAGTCGATCAAGGGGAAGCTAAGTGTGCTAAATGTCAGCAAAAAATTAGCAAAAACACTAAACCACTGAATGAAAAATTAGTTATTAGCGGCAATTAGCAGCTATTAGCGGAAGAATGCTCACTACTGCCCTGCGACAGACTGGCGACCTGTCCAGGGTGACCCCGCCTCTCGCCCGAAACGTTCGCTGGAGATAGACACCAGCACCTCTCCTGACCCCACAAAGGACAAGGGTGTTAGAAAATGGATGGATGGATGCTCATTACTGTAAATAAACTTTACTTCTTTATTTACTTAATTACTTACGTTATGCTAACATCCAGTCTTGGCTGTTTGAAAATGTAGAAAAAACAATTGAGTCTGTGTTTCCCTCAGTTTCCCAGCATGCTTTGGGTGTGGAGGTGTTCAACGGCATGGAGTCGGTCCAGCTGCCCTGCCAGGTCAACGTCTCTGTTTCCATGGAGTCCACGGTTGTGTGGAGCCGCGAGGACCTTAGGTTTTCTACTGTTCACATCCATCAGCAGAGCGGCGATGATCTGTCTGAGCAGAACCCGCGTTACAGCAATAGAACGATGATGAGCAAGGATGCTCTGCAGACCGGAGACCTCAGTCTGACTCTGAAGAACCCTACTGTCTCTGACAGTGAGACATACACCTGCACTGTCCGCAGGTTCGGACAGGAATTGAGCTGTATCCACGTACATCTCCAAGTAAAGGGTTGGTGCGGATCCAAGTCATTGTGGGATTCTGTAGTGTTGCTAAATAGTCACATAGAAGTCACTCAGTTCCTGATTGAACCTTGGATGTTTTCTTTGTGGTTCCTGCAGAACGTCCTCATCCGACATGGTTGATACCTATGTCAGTGGTGCTGATTCTATTTTTCGTCCTGGCTGCTGTCTTTGGTTTGGTCGTCTATAGGAGGTACAAGAGGATAAAACGTAATCCAGGTATGTAACCTTGAGATTGTACCTGCTTCATGTTCAGGCTGAAACCTTTAGACAAACTCTGACTAAATATAGCAGGATGAGATGTTCTCCACCATCACTGTAGATCATGACCTTCAGCTGTCGATTGACCATGCTCTCTTGCTCACTCCTCAGTCTACAAGCTGCAAGTGGTGAAGACTGCAGAGGGTGAGGAAGCTGTTGTCCTGCCCTTTAAAACCAAAGTTCATCTTCCTCCCACGGCAACAGTAGAGTGGAGACGTATAGACACGGACCAGGTGGTCCACCTGTATCCAAGCACCCTGCATTGGCCTGAGATGGTTCGAGGTCTTACACAGATGGAAGACGACCCATTTAGAACCGGAGATCTCAGTCTGACTTTGTACAGCCCCAACCATTGTGACAATGGTCTCTATGTCTGCACCGTCCAAAAGGGTGGACACAACCTGAAGCAGAAGGTTGTGTCTCTCTTTGTTGAAGGTTAGCTTTGTGAATACTTCCATGTCCTGTTCTCTAAGCTGGTTTAGAAACACCTCCTGACACCATATGGAGCAGATCATAAATTATCTGATGATACAGAGGTCAGAGTCTACCCATTCAATAGTCTAAAAGATATGGAGGCAATCCAACCCTCTGCTTGACCAAGTAGAACCCCAAGACTATTTCTGATCAGGCACTAATTCCTTAACACATCTGTTGTTAACTGGTGCTGTATAAATTGCAGAGAAAGTACTGCAAGTGTATTTTGCAAAACTGCAACGGAAACACTTTTTTCGCATCGCATGATCAACAACCAGATGCTGCCACTGGGGCAAACCACAAAGAAGACACTACAAGGAACTAGTAGGGTGATGGGGGCAGCACATTTTTTATTGACACTTAATTGTGTTTCTTATTTAATGAAAACACAGCAATTGCGAAATTGTGTTTGTTCAGCTTCAGCAGCATACTGACAAAGTTTTGCACACATTTGTGACAGCAACTGACAGACCTTAAATATTGGTAGGTGCTTAAATACTTGCTTTCATGGTTCTGAATTGTTTTTAATAGTTGTGTGTGGTCCACAGAACATCTGGTCTGGTCTGACAAGAACTCCGACCAAACCGACCACATGCCTGAGAGGAACAGCCTTAGACAGAGTCTGAAGAGCAGCCTTGGAGGACGATTTTACTACAATCAATCTGCTTCCTCTTTGTCCGTACACCATTATCTGTTCTTCTTAGATCAAGCTTTGTGTAACAAAGTTGTCCCACGTCCACAGGACCTGTCTCTGCTGTTAATTTGTGTTGATTAACTGTCTCGTGTCTTCTGCAGGACTTACAACAGAGATGGATCTCAGCTTAATAGATCACAGATGGATCTGGAGATGACTCCAGACGTCTCCAGAAGGCTGCCAATTTTCCAGGAACTGTCTAGATCAGTGGGGTCAGCCAGCGAACTGTCTTTCTCTAGTTTTCCGCGTATGTAATGTTTCTGCAGAGAAGAGGATCAAATGGTTGGACAGACCTCCACATGTGGACATGTCCGTGGGGCTGGACATCTCCACTTGTCCCGGTATTCAAGTTCTGCAGAACCCAGTCGGCTTTTTAGAACACCTTCAAGTCAAGTATATGTGCAGCCTTCACTAATCATGACTCTTCCTCCTCCATGCTTCCTTTTGGTTGTATGTTAGCTCTTTTTTTTATGAAAATGTTTTGTTGTTGCTGGTGTTTTTTATATAAAGTATTTTCTCCCAGTAAAGTTTCTGATAAATTTCAATTGATGCCATTAAAAAGGTCGAAGCTCTTCAGTGTCGTTTCATATTTCACCACACATTGTTTCGTTTGGACTGGGGGGGCGAAAGCAGACAAAAACTGACTAGTTTGTATTAAGAACCCAATTCTAAAGAGTCATCTTCATCAGGTCGGCTCAGAATCACACACCAGCACTGCTGCAGTAACAGGATGCATAAATGTTACTTCAGACAGGATGCGAAACCGATGATTCTCCTATAAATGTGACAGAAGCTGTTTGTTCGGAGAAGGTGTGTTGTTCTGATGACAGGAAGTGGTGTGGGACATCCTTCTGTCAGTCACTGGTCTTTCAGTCTCCATCCAGACATCATGAAGCTTCCATCAGCGTGTCTGCTGCTCGGTGAGTCCGTAACCAGAACTTCTACATCCACCTCTCCGTCCGTCTGTCCTTCCAGGGTCTTACACTTCCTGTAAGTTAGCGCATACAGATGAAATAACACCGTGAAGGATTGATCAGACGGGTTCTGAATGGTGATGAAGATGGAAGTGAAATAACAGAAATTTTGCCCCAGCTTTTTTACTTATTTATCTATCTAGTAGTTCTTTTATTATCATTCTAGAATTTGTTTGTGTGACGTTGAGAATTTGTTTTTTTTTGTCAGTTTATGTTTTTCTGCCAATGTTCAGGTGCATGAATTTACTTAATTTAAATCCTTATTAAGCGTTAAAAAAAAAACTTCCTCTAGATGTAACCAATCACCACTTCCTTTTTTTGCTGACTGTGGCTCTTCAAACCTTTATGTTCCAGGAGTCTCCGCTGTTCTGCTGGCAGGAGGAACTGTCTCTGAAGGTTGGATCATTTGTCTACTTATACATTGTAATATCAATGAGGAGGTAGTGAGGTAAACGTTCACTATGTCAAAATTTGACGTAGCAAACATTTACCTTGCTATATACGAAAGTATATAACAAGGTACAGAAACGTACCTCACGGTAGAAACGTATTAGCAGAATAGGCTTTGACCATCAAAGCCTACTTAGCAAAGACTTTCTATCTCCCCTTTAGAGCATTAACTCTTTTCAGAAATGCCAAAAACCACTTCAGTTGAGCACAAAACTTCTCTTTCCAAAATTGAGGAAGTTACTTAGCATTTTTCGGTTCCATCAACCTTTTCTAACTCAATTCCTCAAAATGTGCATATAAAATGTTGATCGTAACACGGCTACTGACAGTGGTGACATACAGATGATCGAGATAGACTACTGTTAATGAGCTAGTCAAAATGTCTGAGTACCATCAGTAAAAACAATGGAAATGTTTACGATACAGGACCCTGTGGTACTCCACAAGTAACAAACTGTAATCTGCCAGACAAATATGACCCGTTCCCACAGGATGTTGGATCCTCTCACTGGTTTATGTGACAAACGTGGCTTGAGCTTCTTGAAATTCCTCAAGCTAACTGAGGAAATAAATGCTCAAAGGATTTCTTTTATCTTCCCATTTGTCCTCCAGTGTCTCTGATCGTCAGACCAGACCTTCAGCAGTTCTTCAGTGGACAGTCAGTGTCTCTGAGTTGTGAGGATGGACAGACAGCTGATGGATGGACAGTTAAAAGGACCAAAGGAACACTCACTGAAACCTGTGGAGCATCTGGATCAGACTTTGGAGTGTTTAAGGACTCCTCCTGTGTCCTTGACCTTTTGTCTTCTTACACTGGAGTTTACTGGTGTGAAACCAGTGCAGGACAGAGGAGTGACCACATCAATATCACTGTTAACCAGAAAGAAGGTATGGCATTTTGCTTGGTCTGAGGTCTTCAGCTTACTGGACTCTGTGCTTGTATTGTTGGGACCAAAAACATTGACTTCAGTCATTCTTTTGAACACTTAACTCAAAGATTTTAGTGAAGTATAGTCAAGTGGTCATATTCTTGGCATAAATATGTTGTAGAAAATGTAGTAATCTGAGCGAGGGGGATTGCTCAGGAATCAAATAAAAGTGTCAGAGAGTGGAGCTTTGGGGTCCCTCACAAATGATCTTTGTTAGTTCATCATTATAATTAAGAGGGGATAGAATAATCCTTGTCTGTCAAAGAATATCAGAGCCAGTTTAGGATATTATGAGATAATTCTTACACCTTTCCCATTTAAGATCAACTAACATAGTCCAGCAAGCAATTGTGTCTCAATAGCCAAGGGTCTAGACATAGAATTTTTTTTTTTTACCAGACTAAGGGGAACGCAGCTTAGGAGAGTTATCAAAACTTGTTGGAACCACATCAAACTTTTCTGAACCTGACATTGTATCATCATGATGTTTGTGATGTGTCTCTCTGTTCAGACAGGGCTTTTATTCTGGAGGTCCCTGCTCTTCCTGTGGAGAAAGGAAGTAACGTCACTCTGCATTGCCGTCACAAAGATGGCTCCACCCGTGCAGCGTATTTCTACAGGAACAGTCATATTATTGGAGATGGAGTCAAATCTCAGAAGGCCATTATCCACAGAGTCCAACAGTCCGATGAAGGTTCCTACTGGTGTTCTACTGACACTTCTGGATCATCACCTCATAGCTATCTGAGAGTCAGAGGTGAGGATAGTGACATCACTTCCTGTGTCCAGATATGGGCTGATGATTGATTTCACTTCATTTATGTACCCTCAATTCACAATAAATATCGTCTCACTGTATAGAACATGCAGATAATAGTCTATTTACAGAAATATGTAATAAGATCAATCCAGTACTACACACAGACGCAGATGGGGAAGCATTTATAATAATACTACCTTATTTATGAAAAAGCTGAGTTTATTACCTCAACTGGCACAATTTCTAAGCAAACACAGCCGATTCCATCGCTAACTTTGCAGCAATTCCTCCTTCTGACCAGCAGGTGGTGACGGCTTTAGTGACCAAACGTGTCTTTTATCTCTATCCAGATCCTCCTCTCCCTCAACCATCTTCCCACCCCATGACAGCTTCCACTTCTTCAGCTGATGGTGCTAATCATACAGCAAGTTCTCCTTCTCCTTCTGTGTCATTGGTGCACCTCCTGTGCCACCTGCTGGTCCTCTGCCCTTACTGCGTGTGCAGCGTCCTACTGGCTTCAATCTGCTGCAGCAGGGCCTCGGGTAAATAACTTTAACTTGTGACAAAATCTCTGGAATAACTTTGCATAAATGATGTTTTTCATGATATTCACACTATTTGAGACGCACCTGTACGTGACGTGCACAACGCAGCCACTTTGACACTAAAAGGTGACGAAGTGAAAATGACACATCAGCAGTGAAACTGACTGGATTACGCATTCTGATCACTTCCTGTTAAAATTCTATCCTTTCACCCCTGCAGGAAACCAGGCTGTGGTCTCCATAGAAACCACCCAGCTTGGTGAACTGGGTGATGTTGCTGCTGATGTCACTACAGAGCATGAGTTCTGATGGAGCGTTTGGGTCTCATGTCCGGCTGCTTCGCCACAAACAGGAAACCTGGACCCGGAACCCAACCAATCAGAGCAGCTTTTGAAAGGAAGTCTCACTTCCTGCTCAGCTTCTTCTGAGTGAAATAAGATCTACTGACACTCGGACCACCAGCAGCACCAAGCTGCTCAGTGTGCTCACAGCACTGAAAATACTGATCCAGCTTTAACCCGAGCCGGATCAGGTCAGAACACAGAGCAAGTACAGACGTTTTTCAACACTGTGAGGAAACAAATAATAAAAGAAGACATTTCTATTCACCTGAAAATATATTTACTAATTATACAAAGATTAATTTGATCAAACTGATCTTTTATTTTTATTTTTTATTTCAATGTTTGAATTTTTGAGCGTGTCCTGTGAGATTTAATTACCTTACTGTTATGGATCTCTATGTTTGTTATTATTACTTCCCGCAATAATAAAAAATGATGATAATCAGCAGATAATTAAATGGAATCACTTAACCTGCATCAAGGACACAAGAGATAAAAATAAATAAAAGATAAAAAAAAAAAACTCTCTCGGGATGCGAGACCAATTCACTCAGATCGATCTGAAACTGCTGCAGTAATCTAGTGAGATATGAAACCACAGTGACAGTAACCGAAGGAACCAAGAATCGTAGCAGCTCAGGAGTTGGCCGGTCAAACAAGGTCAACTGTTGAGGAATCGTTGCGCTTGGACAAGAAATGTGTTACTGGAACAAGACGGCAAAGGAAGAGAAGCTTTTCTCTGTTCCAAAGCTACCATCCAGTAACTATAGGCAGCGACATTACATGAAGGACAACATTGATGCTTTGATGCATATGGTCTAAGCTAACAGATTATCCACAAGTGGTAGTTACTTCTACATTTAGAAATTCAGGAGATACAGTGATGTTCCCCACTCACCAAATTATGGTTCAGTATTTGCACATTTTTATGAGGTAAGTAACTCTAAAGTATCTGTGGAAAATTTGCCTATTTGTGGATTTTGTTTATTATTATTTTTTGCAACATGCCAAAAATATTACAAGGAAAATTCAGCATATTCAGGAGGCTGTACTGCTACGTGATACGCAATTGGCTGATGTCGGCAAAGCAGCCAATCCGTGAGTGTCATTAATTTTCCAGGGAGCTAATTGGCTGAACCCCTAAGAGCGGGGAAAAGGAAAACTGTTGATTGGGAAATAAACAAAAGACATTTTTTTTAATTGAAGCAAATTGTATACATGAGGGCCCCTGCGATTTCAACTTGGTAATTCTGGGCCACATTGCAAAAAAAAAAAAAAGAAAGAAAACGTGGAAACGTATACATGTGAATCATCCTCATATCTCACCTTCTGATACGCTTCCATTCTGCTCATTTTGAAAACAATGATTCGTACCAGTGATTTGAGTTATTCGCTGTTTTTTCAATTAAACCGCAACTAAAACCAGTGGGACGATTAAGACAGACAAATATTTAGAACCTTTGTTGTCATTCTCCAGTAATACACATTTCACATGCACCCAGTCATTCTGTGGCATTGAGATATCATGTATGGGAGTCTGCAGCCTTACCACTGACGGAGTCACAAAAAAGGAAACGACACCAAACTGACTTTCTCTAGGCTTTAAAATTCCTACGCCGTGACCTCCACGCCGCTGTATTTGTCATCAGCAATTTTTCCAGCTTAGCTCAGCAAGGCTCTCTTCTCCATAATTTAAGGAATAAGTCTGTCATTTCAGATCAAAACAAACGTTTTAACTGACCCCCAAAAAACTTTACCAGCAGTATGAATAATTTTGAGTCCAAGCTTAACATTTATTTTAAACTTTATAAAGTAAAATGAATAATAACCTTTTAACATAACGTGTGATTTGTTGCTTAAGCAACTAGCTTCCTTCATCATTGCTTCTAATATTCCCCCCACACCTCCATTTTATATTGTAAATTTACTGGAAAAGACATTAAGGAATCATAAGAAGTCGAGGATGATGTCAGAGCATCAGACAAGGCTGACTGAAGCTGTAAAACTGAGAAATTGTCCAACACAGACGGCAACGTCAATGGAACCCTGACGTCACTTTCGCAGTCAAGATGCTCACTGAGCCGAGCCAAAATGTACAACCCTAACATCAAATTGTGAATGATGTTGGGTGAGAAGTCACCTAATTCTTACCTAAACTCCACGTGTGTGATATTTAAACTTGCTATAAATCCAGCTGTTCTGTAAAGATGTTTGTTAGAGGACATTAGGGAACAAACAGCATCAAGATCAAGGAGTCATAGCAAACATCAGATAGCAGACAGGTCAGGCTTAATGTTGTTTGGAAGTTTACAGCAGGGTGTACAAATACAGGGACCTCGTCCAAAAGTGTAAAGAATGTGTCCGAGTGGCAAATTCATCAAGACACGGCATGGGAAAAGAAAAAAATTGAGCATAAAAGAGAAGAAATCCCTTCGCCCCTCTGACGTGGTTTGGGTTGAGTTCTGTCTGTATGTCATCCGGTGTGTTCTTTGTAATCGTCCAGTGTGTCACATTCCTATTTAAAGGATTTTATTAAATGGAATATTGAGCAACTGGTCACAAGGTTATGTCGTTTCATCCTGAGAAATGAGGAGTAGAGGGAGTGTCCGTTTTTCTGACTTGAATTTATAAGCAGGGTTTGTCTTTGGATAAGTCAGAGCTTCACTGCTGCTCAGTGGTAACTCTGAAAAACAAGAACTAAAAGACTACTACTAAACGACTCTACATCTCCCTGATTTATTTATATTTTTCTCTACTTCCAAGATGTCCTTCTCAGCAAACTGGAAAGTAGCTATAATCTGTGCTACCGTGCTGCTCTTCCTTCGTGCACAAGGTGAGTTCAGTTTCCGTTTTCCTCTTTTATCGGCTTCCGACTTTAGGCTTCATCACGCATTGATAACTCTGTGACAAAACCCGGATTCATGGACCCCCCCAGCCCCCCATTTTTGAAACGCTCTGTGTGCTTTGCATTGCAGGACAGAAAAACGGGACAGTGGATACATTTGTTTTTCATGCTGGAATTGATCTCTCGTGTTGTGTGGAAACCTCGGTTGCCCCCATCAGCAAAGCGGTCCGGGCCTGCTACGAACAGAGGGAGTACTCATTTAACATTTGCAAAGTGCATGCCTTCATGTAAGTAATCGCTCTGTACAAGCTGCTTCCCCCCCCAATTTTGGATTCTAAAAAAAAAACAATTTAACAAAAAAACAATCTAGATTTGGAATTCAGTCAAGATTCCGTTCACATTGCACTGTTATTCCATCTATATGTGTTCATATTTCTTGTTTTTCTTTCCTTTGCACAGTTTCATGACTGTTTCAAACAATTCATACTGCGTGGATCCAAAAGCAAGCTGGCTGCCAACGAGACTTGAAAAACTATCCGCTGTAAGTGTTAACATTGATGTTAGACAATAAACCCAAATTCAGAGCAGAAACCAATACCATGTGGAAGTTGCTCAAATATTCATGGACTTTTGTTTTCTCCACAGAAAGGAATAAACTGCACTGTGCTGTGAATTGGGCTGTAGCGGCCTACAGAACCCATAATGCATCTGGAGGTACTGGATATCCAATGGTATCAGTTTCAACTTTGTCGTCTCCCGCAGTTGGGATGAATTTTTAAAAAATTAATTTCTTTAAAAAAAAAAAAAAATCATCTGTCCAGAGTTGTCCTGTATTGGTGTATTTTCAGCCTTTGCTCTTATAAGTGTCAATTCTGTAAAAGTTTAAAATCAGGAGAACTAGAATAAACATCTGCAATGTTAATCAGAGTTGAATTATCTTTCTTGCTGAAATGTCTGAGAGCTTACTTTTAAGCTAATTAGCTAATATTTCTAGAGTCTTACAGACAAATTAATAAAATAAGTACACCCTTTGCTTCTTTTTGATTTACTTTTTTTTTTTTAACAAGTCTAATGTTTTCCTCATTGTCCTGAGGATCATGTGGGATTAATTATGTATTAAGTGCCACTTTCTTTAGGGAAAAAAAAAAGTTAATTCCAGAAGCTAAACCCTTAAATAATATTCAAAACAGCTGAATTGTGTCCTGTTGAAATTAGTGTAGGAGCAAAACTGTCGTCCAGAAACAATAACAGCATAATTTCTTCATCTAAATTCTCGCTGCCGCTCCAAGTGGAAAGAATTCAAACAAACATATTTTCGGTTTTGAATTTTTACCAGCTTTACGCTCACAATGTGGAAAATTGCAAAGTTTGGAATCATTTTGTCTGAGATGAAAATGCATCTGCCTGCAGTGGATGTCTTTGCGAGTTAGAAGCGAGGAAACCCGGCTGCATTGAAAGGAAATATATTGAGCCTGAATCAGAAACTGTTCCTGCTTCCTTAAAATGGGATGTACAGTATATTGGTGGCTTACAAAAAGCCTGAAAACGTTGAAAAGTGTAAATCAGTTTACAAATACACCAATGCAGTGCTGTGTTACATTTATGCTTTTTCATGTTACGACCACAAACCATGATGTATTAAATAATATTAGTTGGGATTTTGTGTGACAGGCCAACATGAAGGAAAATGCTTCATTTGGTAGCTTTTCCTCTAAAAACACCCGGAACTGGATTTTTGTAATAATTCAGTCAACAAATATACCTTAATGTGAGTTAAAACTTATGTTAATAAATGAATATTACATCTCAAGTCCTATAATAAAAACACATCCGTTCAATTAGAATTTGTGTTGAATGAGGCTCAGTATGTCGCAATAAAAGTACTTTTTGAAAAACAACAACCACCTTTAAGCAGGTATTAAACATTACATTTTCAAACACGCAAACATTTTCAACGTTTTCAGGCTCTTTGATTTCATTAAATCCAAATTTACGTATTAAATATATATTCTTTATTTGGTCTTCTGTAATGCTCTAATCTTAAACGTCATGTTTTCAGCAACTGTAATTAGAATCAACAGAAATAAAAGCTTGAAAACAAAGATTTTTGGTAGAAATTTACTCCTCCCTTCTTTTTTTCTCCCATCTGCCCCTAAGAGGCCGTTGTGCCGACGGATCAACAGAGCAGACGTTGAGAAACGTTTCTATAAACAAGTTGAGCTGATTTAAAATCAGATGCATGTAGTTGGATTAGTTAGCCTAAAGGACTGAATTCAAATCCACCATTTTCTCTTTCTCAAACAGCAACAAAAAAAGGAACAACTTTATTTTGACGAAAACAAAACATCAGCTCTTTATATTAAGCACTTTCTGTTCATGCAGCACATTATTTTACAATCCGCAGTCGCTTATCTCAACCCAGTGTTCGCTTCCACGGCCTCCATTCCCAGTCCTTAAGCCCTCCTTCGCTTCACACTGCGGTCTCTCTACCATACGTGTGATTCCGGAGGGCGTCCAACAGGAAGTCGGATACTTTGAGTTCACAGGGACTCCAGGTGGAAGCGACACCGGGTCAGGGTTTGGATCCCTCTTGGCTGGGAGGAGGATCCATCAAGTCCTTGAATCCCAGTTTCTGCAGAGGCTCCCTGGCCATGAGCTGACTGGAAAACACAGGAAAACACGGAGCTCAGTTTGTCTTAACCGTTCAGAGTCAGAAGGGCAACGAGTGGAGCGGCTTCCTTACTGATCCATCCTGCACTCCAGATAGTCTTTGGACTGCAGCCGGCACTTTGAGTTGTCAAAGGCGTTTTCCCTCAGACACTGCATGAACGTCTCCTTGAAGGCCTTACACTCTCCTGAGAAGAGTTCGCCGTTCACCACAGATGTTTTAGGATGCAACAGAAACGCTCAATTCTAAATAAGACCTAATATTCATGTTGTTATTCATCCTTCCACTTGCAGTTTGTCTTTTGTGTCTCATTTTCTGCCGTTTAAGACCAGGAATCAAAGAACTCGGATTATGGATTTAATTAAATAAGTTAGTTTCCCTAACTTTGCTTAGTTTGCCCTCCCTTAGTGTAGTTGTTTATCATTTGTTGAATTATAATGAAGTTCTGCTTTTGAGAAATCTGGGCTACTTGTGATTAGCTCAGAATCTAATACGTATCTCTAGTTACTAAACTATTCTAATTTAATGAAGCATTTTTTTAAAAAATATACCTTTTTTGTAGCATTTATCTTATATAAAAAAATATGTGTGTATGTATATATAATTTAGTTATATTTTACATTTTTCAAACATTTTATTTTTATCTTTTTATTGTATGTACAGACATACAGACATATAAAAAGTTTATTTTTGTAAAAAATAAATTATATTGTGTATATATACAGTATATATATATAGAAATGTATACATAAAAAACACTACTTTCTTTTTTTTTTTAAAAGATCTAAAAAAAACCCCACTATTTTTATGTTATTTTTTTTGTATTTTTGCTGTGCTGGTTTCTCTGTCTTCTACTTTGATGGTGGCAAATAATTCACCATCATAGTTTCGAGCTGTTTTCTATTGCACATTTTTGAGAATTATGTCGCTAAAAACAGTCCTAATTGTTAAATAATAGCTGTGAGCTTTGCTCTGTATTTTATAGATACAACATTTAATGGACCGAATAACTTGAAAATGATTAAACTACCTGTTGAAAACATAAATTACAGGTAAGGGTCAATGGTGGGTCACAGATGTTATTTAACCAGAAGAACGACGCGACAGTCGCTCACCGAAATGATCCAGAGGGAAGGAGCCTTTATCCGGAGCCCGAGGTTTAAAACTCTTCGAGCCGAAATTCATAGCAGTCGACATGTTTGCGTTTATATTAAAGGAAAAGAAGAATATCTGAACCGGAGAAGCTGCGGCTTCAGAGCTAAACAAGGCTGCGACCCTGCCGTCGCGGAATGTGACGTTTTGTTTTGGTGTCAGCAACCAGACATGAATAATCGAGTCCATTGTCGATAACAGATTACATCGATGTTTGTTTCTTTTTTTTTTTTTTTCTTTTGCATTGAAGGCTACTACTGTATCTGGCTTAAATACGCACCAATAAATGCGTAA
Source organism: Xiphophorus maculatus (assembly GCF_002775205.1). Lineage (NCBI taxonomy): Eukaryota > Metazoa > Chordata > Actinopteri > Cyprinodontiformes > Poeciliidae > Xiphophorus > Xiphophorus maculatus. The sequence goes on along the minus strand of NC_036452.1, from coordinate 21,202,827 downwards.
AGCCACACAGAATAGCTAAATATAAATATATTGAACTTGAATGGTGAAAGAAACTCAATACGAGTTAATTATTGATTGTTATTTTTATGGGGAACTTCAAAGGCATATAGCAGTTGGTTTTATTTCAGATGAGTAAAAACTGTAACCTAAGGATATAAGTGAAATGGACAAAACAAACATGTCAAACTTGTGAAGACACACACACACACACACACACACACACACACACACACACACACACACACACACACACACACACACACACACACATATATATATATATATATATATATATATATATATATATATATATATATATATATATATATACAGTATATATAAGTTAACTGAACATCGGGGAGCTCAGTTCAGTTAACTTACTTAATTGTTTAGTAAGACCTTTATGTATAACACTCATAGAGTACAATGTTTCAGTGTTTTTTTTCTCGTCTTAAATGCCAGAATATTAAAATTAAGAAAAGATACTTTTTATATGTATTCTTAAACTTTCTTGACTTGTGTGAAACATTTTATATCTGCGGATATTCCTTTATTGTCCCACTGGGAGACAAGAAAGGTGATTTAACATGTAATAGGCATGCAAAATTATGATCTTATAAATGTGGGCTTTCCCAAACATTTGAAAGATTTTCATAAATTAACAAAGTATCTTTCATTATTTAGACATTAATCTATTAGAATGTTTTCATTTAACAGACCTCTGAGTGACTCAGTGTGAACTTCAAATAAAATAAAAGCTCAGGAAAGTTTTATTACAGCTACTTTTTTCTTCTTCACAACATCAACAGTGAGCTGAGAAGATAATCTCTGATTAAATTGGCCCACAAGTTTCCTTTGTGACTTCATTTGCAACAGGTGGTTAAGCTGTGAGGCTGAGAACCACCAGCCTCAACTACATTGAAAACATTTGCCATGGCTGCAGAAAAAAAAAACTACTACAGTGGAGCCACCAAATAATGTTCACAAGTGTAACCAGACCAGACTAGCAAAAACAATTTAATGTGACACCAAAATAATTTCCTATTTATATATTTATTTATGCATTTAGTAAATAAATGTATTTTTTTTTCACATTTATTTATTTAGTTTTACATTTATGTCTGGACTGAAGAAGATGACTGTATGCCTTTGTATGAACTAATCACGAAATAATGGCCGGCATTTTTCCAGCTGTGGACATGGCCCCCCTTGCCCCTCTCTTGGGATCGTCACTGCAAGTATATTCACACATTTCTCAATTTGTATCTCATCAAATCCACACACTGAGCATTTTCAACTGCACACGATGTACGTTTAAATATTATTAGCTTGTATTGCTAGTAGCAGTTAGCCTATAGTTACGAAGCAGAACAATTAACAAATCATGTCTGTTTCTACTCGTTTATACTTATTTTGAGGTGATGAAGGTACCACGGACGACACCTTTAAAATAGCAATTCAACGCCACCTCACGTCTTTATCCAATAATTGTATTAAATTTCATTTAACTGAGTGCAATTTGCGTATTGTGCCGCTAGATGTCTCACTTCTAAACGTCTTTTATTGAAGAAGGGAGAAGGTGGAGCAGGTGGAGGAGGCTCTGGTGGTTGTTCTTCAAGCTTCATTATTATGCAGTCAGAGAGACAAGGTGCCAGAGTAATCAGAGACAGCGGCTCGTCGGCACGGATAGCTCGGTCTCCGCCGCTCCAGCTCAGACCGGAGGTGACAGGTGATCTCCCGCTCTGACCGTCCGTCCGTCCGTCTGTCTGTCTGTCGGGCTCCGGCGGCGGATGTTCTCGGACAGGCTTCACCCCACCGCGGTGAGGCTGGACCGACAAGACGCACGCCATGGCGCTGGAAGCGGACGGGAACAAGTTGCGGCTGCAGGACGTGCTGGAGAAACCTGGCAACGAAATGTGCGCTGATTGCGGCAACCCAGGTAGGACGCTCCCCGCTCCCCCATCTCCCTGAAGCCGGCGGTGGCTGAGCATGCGGCGGCTGCACCGTGGGGACTTAATGTGGGAGAGGAGGAGGGAAGATGAGACAGCTAATAAGTCTCACGTTTCCTATCTGGTCCATTTAGGTAAAGAAGCAGAAATCTAAAATGGTTTTCTTTATTATAGTTAGAAGAGGATGGACTCTGGACTTAAGTCTGAATCATAAATCCATAAAGGTGTTATCTTTGTGTGTGTGTGTCATTGTTTTGCCTAACTGTGTGTAGTCAATGTGTGGTCTGTTATTATCCACTGTCAGCACCTCAGCTTGTACCCTTATTACTTACTGTGTGGATTGCACTACAGTTGCTATTTGTTATAGCTGGAAATCTTTTCTATATGCTCCAGTTCCTGACAGATAATTTTTTTTTCAGTCCATATTCTCTCTTTTGTGATTTCCTCCTTCCATCCCATGCCTATTTGTCCTCTCTGTTGTGGCAGTTAACCAGTAAGGCTCCAGTACGGGCTGAACGCCCAGTGCTGGGAGCCCAGCCCTCCCAGGATGCTTTGGCTTTGCTCACAGCCTCTCTGAGGCATGGCTCTCGTTGAGTGTGTGTGTGTGTGTGTGTGTGTGCGCGTCTCTGAAGCCAGTGGTACTCCGGCAGAATCAGATAGATAGCTCTGTCAGGGAGGGGGTCCCTGAACAGGTGGAGGGGAAACAGCCTGAGATCAGACATGAGGAGAAGATCTTCTCACTGGGTCTGTGGGTGCTAGTGGTCGCCATGGAGAACAAAACCTGACCAGATATCTGCACCGCATCTATCTATTCATCCATCTACTCCTCCATCATCTGTAAGTTTCCACATCCATCCCTTCATACATCTATTCATCCGTCTATCCATTCATCTATAGGTTTCCATATCCATCCGTCTGTAGTTTTATCCATCCATCCATCCATCCATCCATTTTATTGGCAGGTTTTATCTTCAAGCCTAACCACATTTGGTATTATTGCCATAAATAAATTTTATCAGTATTCTTATTTATTTTGGCCGATATGTTTTTACCATCTGTGAAGGGTTAGGATCTTGACATGGGACCTGATTTTTGCAGCTATTTTGGCCATGAAGCATCTATTATCAAAAGGTTTCAATAATTGTAAGAAATAAATCATTTTTCCACCGAAGACATTCAGGTGATTCCAGAGTACTGATGTTAAAGTCATAGTTAATGACTTGTGAATTTTCTGCCCCTTTGTACTCTTTGCTGAATGAGTTTTAGCTATAAGGCTAATTTTTAATGAGCGCACAGACATGTGGCCCACTGAACACTTAAATATGCTAGTATGTTGGGTTAGCCTGGTAAAACCAGCTTCTTTTTCTTTGCTTCGTACAGAGGTTCTGGACCCTGGGCTATTGAGGAATGATTACTTCCTGGAGTTGTGGACACTGTTGAGATTTAAAATTTTACATAATCGCTAACGTTTGGTCACGACAACATACGTAATGTGCCAGTTTGAGTCTGTGAAACTTACAGGAAATTGGCTGTGCTGCGAAAAATCATTCTCTCCTTCGAAGAGAGAAGTGCCGAGCCAAATGTCGAGACGTCTGTTAATGCTAATTCAATATTTGGAAGAGTGGCCAACACGAGTAATGGTTGGTGGTGTAAAATATTAGCTTGAACTGCTAATATTTTTGCTTTTTAAAACATGGAAATAATTTGTGGGTCAGAAAATTGTGCGTCAGAAGGCAGAAGTCTGCTCTGTAACCAGTTCCAGTATGGCTAGCTAACTAGCCAGTATGGCTAGCTAGCTAGCTTGATTCTCCTGTCCGGTCCTTCCAGTATCTCCAAACTCATTTAGTGCTAAATACCCTGTAAGGTTCTGTCTAAACATAACACCACAACTATCAAAACATTCTACTGCTGATTTCATTTAAATAAAGCTAGCTGAATAGTAATTTATATGGCTAATTAACCATTTTTCCATGTTTACCTTCATGAGGCATTTAAGGAAACAAGTGGCAGTACAAATAAAAACCGTAAGGAAACTCAGTGATCAATCAAAACTACAGCAAACCCTCTTCTCTGTTACCAGGAACTCCCAGGCTTATAATTCATAACTCCTAATGGTCAGGACATGAATTATTGATGCTAGTTTGGTGGCTCAGTCCCAGCATGGGGACAGAGTGCTGTCTGGTTCACTACTATTTATCTGCCTCTTTTAGGGAAGAAAAATGCTTTTGCAGTACTATCTCACCTCATAAAAGGAAGCCAATAGGAATGCTATAAAAGTAGTTTTAAACTACATTTCAGAAGGATGTTGCTCGTATGGTTATAGAAAAATAATGTGTATTGTAAGAAACTTTACCTACTTTTCTTTGGAAATTATGTGAACAAGCATCATTTGATCCTCTTTTTCAGTCCAGCTGAATAGTACATTTAAAAGGTGAGAAACAAGAAGTGCATGTTTCACAAAAATAAACAAAATCAAATTGAGATCAGTTTGTTTTAATTCATGTAAAGTTGGAGTTTTATTTTGTATGAACATTTGGTATCTTCATTGCTGTGTGTGATACATTCTGTTTTTATAAAGCTGTTTAAACATGAAAAACTTCTGAAGACGTAAATCTTACTGCGTGGACATGATTTAAGACTCATTGATGGCAGTCATTGGCGCCAACAGATGGCTCAGTGACATGTTGGGTTTTTATGACTCAATTCCTTTTTTCCCCTGTTTTTCTAAACAGGAACAGTATGGTTTGGATAGCATTTTGTGCCTTAACAAATGAAATCATCGTTTAAAAGCACACTATGCTTACTCAGATGGTCTTTGATACTAGAGTTGGTTTGATGATTCTGAACTTTTAAGTGTGAACAGAAATGGAAAACAGAAGAAATCTGTAAGGAGGAAACAACATTTTCACAGAACGGTATACGGAATGCTAACGCCGTAGAATGTTTTGACCCGTCCAATCCATGCCAACCCGTCTTAGCTGGGGAATAAATTGCATAGCAACAAAAAGGCAAAGTGTCCTTATTGACCTCTGCCACTGAAACGCATCGGAGATTAATTTTTAGCCCTGGAATGGTTCAAAAACTTTATTTTTACTTTTACTACTGGGAACATTAAGAAACCTGGTTCCTGACAGACTGAAGGCTCAACATATTTCACATTTGACAAAAACTCTGAAACGTATTTCGACCCAAGACCATTGAAGTAATCTGTTTGAATCTAATCCCTCTGATTTCTGGGTCCAAAAGCAATGACTTCTATCTTTTCTGTGAAAGGCTATGGGATTTTCTAACCCATTTGGTCACTGAGATTATCAACGCCATGACTCAGTGAGTGTAGGGACTGTGGTTATGTGGTGACACAGTGATATAATTCGTGCGTCATCATCAGCATAAACATTGTGAGAGAACTTGTGGTTCTCTATAATCTGAGCTGTGGGATCCTATAGATGTTAACTAAAAGTAGGCCGAGAATACAGACTTGAGGAACCCCACAGCTGTTTTTTGGTTTTTCCAAACGTACAATTACCAACTAGCTCCTGTCTACCAATAGATATAATGTAAATAATATTGTGCATCAGCCATAACAGCAATATTCATATTGGATATCGATATAGACAGACATTTTTTACACCAGTATACCCCTAATACCAGACAGTCCCACCCATTTTTACAGTCTAGAAATCTGTATGTTGTGATAAATTTTCAGATACTGAGTTTGAATAATACCATGACAGACATTCTAAATCTATGTTAAAGTTCCTACTGTAAATAGCTTTTGTTTATTTTAAAAAGTGTAGTTATTCTTATTTATCTGTAAGGTCTTAAAAAAAAAGTTACCCTTGTTTAAATTCTGTCTATAAAAGAAATCAGAAAAAAAATAGTTGATGGGATAATATTTTGTTATTGAATGGGAATGGGCATCATAAACAGGAGGCTTCTGGGCCGCACTTGTCTTCGTAAAATCCCAATAAACTCATTATTATGTCATCATTGACATAAAGTCAGTGATGACTTTATGTCAACTTCCTGCCACAAATGTGCATCACCGAGGCCAGAATGCAACATAAACCGACTGCCATGTGGCTATAGGGGATTTTGACGATGATGCAAGCAACCGTTTTTAGTGCTCAGTTTACTGCAGGTTGAACACACATCTCACTGTCCTGTCCATAAGTGAGGGGGTATTGTAAATGCTCTCCAATGGCCAGGAGAGATGAAGCGTTTTAAACCACATTTTCATTACGGACCGGTCAAAAGTACAGAACTGGAAAACGTTTGGTTCCATATCAGTAAGTGGAAAACGTCGGGCTGTGCTGCTGCTTGTAGGCGCTCACAGAAAACTAGCTTAGATTATAAGCATGAGAAGAGTGTTGGTGTGTGTGTGTTACTTTTAGTGCCACAGTGATTAATCGGATTCTTGAAATAGTCATCCACTAATTTTGCAATCGATTAATCTTAAACTGGAATACACAAAGAAAATCAATTTGCTGAAAGAACAACATACTCTAAGCAGTTTGCGATTAAGATTAAAAAAAAACAACAACAACCTTTGTCTGTACATACGTTCCACCTAGAACTTGAGCGTAGACTAAAGGAATGCTATGTTGTTGCATTTTAGGCAATGAAATGTCTATTTTCTTGTTTGAAAAATTGAATTAGTTGCTTATTTGCATCAGTTGCAAATAACTGATGCAACGGTTATTTGCAACTGATAAAAATAAGATAAAAAACATTTATCTTTTTTTTTGGATAAAATATTAGAAGTATATTTTATTAGAAGTGTTAGTACTTCTAATATTTTATCTAAAAAAAGGCTTGCGTGGTTAAATGAAAAATCTGCAGAATGTGGCAAAAAAAATTATTTTTTTACCCGATTAATCGTTGATTGCTACAATAATCGTTAATTGCAGCCCTAGCTACTTTGATAACAAACATATCTGATTGCGCTGGGCGGTGGCCTAATTAAACCCTGGGACTAAGACAAATTCAAATACACCAGCTGAGTTCATCTCGACTCTGGCAGCAGTTTAATCAAATTTGCGAGAAGTCAGGGTGCTGTATGACGTCACATACTGCGCATTTACAGCCTCCTTTGTAAAACCAGGGCATTTCATCATCAGCGGTGACCTGGCTGACCTCTGTGCCAGTCTTCCTGTATCCCCTCCATCCATTTACTGAACAGAAACACTTTTAGATGGATTGGAAAAACACATAAACGTAAACTGCTCGTTGATTTTTTTATGCTTAGTCACTCTTCCTCCTTACCTATGCGTTTTTTTGTTTTTGTCCCCCCCCAACCTCTAACTTTGCTGGTGAGCTTTGATGAGAGGCTGAGCTGGGAGCTACGGCGGGGTTTCTCTATAGCTCAGCAGCCTCGCAGTGCTGACCTCTGCGAAGGACGCACAGATGAGTTATTCCCACCTCAGAGGGCTCAGCAGTCCTCTGAGGCGGTGGGGAAGATGTTTGTCGAAACGCAAAAAAAAAAAAAAGGGGGAAAAAACCCCAGCAGCAGCTTGGATGGGGATGTGAGGCCTAAGCCTCTAGGATATCGCTCTGTGAGTTACTGGTTTGATATTTATTGTTTACTCTGGAAAAAGCAGGATTCCAAAATTTCTGCATGTTCTGTAGCTTCTGGTAAATCTGTGAGAAACGATTCCAGCTCATTACAGTTGGGAGTTGCTGTGTTTGGGTTGATGTTAACACAGTGAGATATTTATAATTATGGTCAAGTAGTAACTGTATTGATACATTACTCATAAATATTCTTGTTCATCTTACAAGCTTAAGCATATCTAGCTGTTTTAACCTCATCGCACTTTAGGCAATGAAATGTTTATTTTTGAGGTGAAGACAGCAAAAGTACACTCTGTCGGACTAAATCATAAGTACAGTACGTTCCTTCGTTGGTTTCTTTGTTAGTTCCTTCATTTCTTCCTTTGCTTGTTGCTTTGTTCATTCATTCCTTTGTTCAACCCTTCATTCGATCTTTCGTTCGATCCTACGTTTGTTCCTTCGTTCTTCAATCGTTCCATTGTTCATTCTTTGTTCGTTCCTTCATTCAACGAACAAAGAACATTGAATGAAGGAGCGTTCATTCAATATTGCTTCATTCAACGTTAAATGAACGTTGGCTCCTTTGTTCGTTCCTTCATTTTGTTCCCTTCTTCGTTCGTTCGTTTGTTCCTTTCTTCATTCCTTCGTTACTGTGTTCCTTCGTTCGTTCCTTCATTCGCTCCTTTGCTTGTTCCTTCATTCGTTAGTTAGTTCATTCCAATGTTTGATACTTTACTTTGTTCATACCTTCGTTCGTTCCTTTGCTCATTCCTTCGCTCCGTACTTTCTTTGTTCCCCGGTTTTTTCTTCCTGTTCTGGTTTGGGAGTTCTTGCAGCTTGTTTTTGACACACATTCTGGGCTACACTTTTTCTCCTACCCATGGCTTTTGAGAAATATTGATGTTCACATGGTGCATTCCAAGAAGCCTGCCTGCTAGAAGATCTGCGCCTTAGTTTTTTTAGAGGTATGAAACTTCCTGGCCAGCAAGAGTTCTTCTCTTGTTCTCGAGTTAAGAGCAAATTTTTCTGTTCTTGTAGAGGATGTACAGAGCTTAAGTCCAGACGGCATTTTATCATCGGCGCACAGCCTTGGATGGTACAAGTGGATTTTCGCTCTTGTACAGTTGTTTATTCTAAGCAGCATGTAGCTTAAAATAAACTATGTGTTGTTTCCATCTGCCTCTACAACACAAATATGTTAATATTTCTCTATTTAAAACTATTGTCTTCCCTTTAGCTCTTAATGAGCGATAAATATATATGTAGACACTTTTATTCCTATGTCGATAACCATCACTCCAAATTTGAAAGCGAAAAGATGGTGAAAAAAGTTTAATGTTTTTTATTTACAGACCCCCTGTAGTTCATGCTAATGTTAAAGTGTTTGTACTGGATTCATAAAGGAGAGGTTGAAATTCTACAGCTCTTATTTACCTTTACCTACACTTACCTTTAACTTCTGAGCTGCTACACGACTCTGTGTTTCCTATGACGTATGTCACTAGCAAGAAAAGAAAAAAAAACTTCTTATCCAAGTTGGAGCAACAAAGTCAATACAGTCTGTACATTTATAGAATAATCAAAGACAATGTGTAATTATTAAGTTTCGTCTTCTCAAGGCAAGTAAAGTGTGAAAAGAAAACATTTTATTTGATCAAATCCCCCACAGCCACCTAGAACCGAAGGTAACACACGTTAAGTAAAATCAAAGAAGCTTATGGAACGACAGCATCTTCCTGTGCGCTGGTGTTTTGTTTAGTGTAAGGGTCGCGACCTCAGCGGACAGGACCAGCTGGTTCATTCCCGCCAGGTTGCAAATGGCCGTCTGCATTTGCATCCAGACATTCAAATGATGTGTGTAAAATACAAACAGGCATTTTTTATTAAGTATTATTGTTATAGTCTGCAATAGAAGCCAAGGTGTAACAGGACCATAAAAAAAAATTTCAGACTTAGTTCAGTGTATTCTATTTTATTTACTTATTTATTTTTTAAATAAAAAAAAATAATTACCATCCCTCTTTGAGCAGAATTTCCCCATGGGAAACATGGTGGTGGCAGCATCACGCGTAACAGCCAGGCAGACGTTACTTCCTGCGACGTCTTAAAACGATACGTTGACATTTCCGTTTTTATTTGACAAAAATCAATAAAATACAAATAAGTTACAGCAGCGATGTCCAAACGTTTTTACCCCGGGAGCCGAAAACTGTCACATTTAAACTACTGCTGGGCCACAAAATGTATTAAATAAAACGATGCAAAACTTAGTTCACTGTGATTTTGTTTTTAGTTTTACCTGCTGAACTATAAACACATATTTTAAATGAAATATCTATATAATTAAGTATCCATCCATCCATTTTCTAACACCCTTGTCCCTTAGAGGGGTCGGGAGGAGATGGTGCCTATCTCCAGCTAACGTTCCGGGCGAGAGGCAGGGTTCACCCTGGACAGGTTGCCAGTCTGTCGCAGGGCAACACAGAAACAGGACAGGACAAACAACCATGCACACACACACTCACACCTAGGGAGAATTTAGAGAGACCAATTAACCTGACAGTCATGTTTTTGGACTTGGGAGGAAGCCGGAGAACCCGGAGAGAACCTAATTAAGTATCCAAAAGGTCAAACTTTTTTGTGTCATCAGTTCTTCCTCTTCTGTTGACCAGATTTCGACCATTCTTGACTTGTCATCAGGGGCCGAACAAAATCATTTCAAGGACCACAAATGCCCCCCAGGCCACACTTTGACCCTTAAGGTGTTTGACTGTTACTGTAAGTCACTGTGTGCGGAACTAACACGCTTTCAGCTTGCTGTTTTGAATCACACATCTGTTAAGATCGCTCTCTATTTATATATATATATATGTGCGTGTGTGTGTGTGTGTGTGTGTGTGTGTGGGCGTGCGAGTGTGTGTGTGTGTGGTAAGTCAGTCATCCTGCTGTGGTAATCTTCCTGAGTGCTGCCTGCTCATCTACAAGCTCTGACTCAGACAGAGATGACCTCACGGCTAAATGGCAGGCGGCGTGTTTTGGTGTGTGGTGGAGCCGGCGTGTGTGTGGGTGTGTGTTTGTCTGCGTGTGTGTGAGGCTGGTAAGCAGGAGGCCTAGCAGGTCTTTAAAGAAAGACGTTTGATTTATTCACACTGAGGCCTGGGTGCAGTTGTGCTTAATCACAATCCAGAATGATTAAAGGATAAAGTGACATCGATCAAAGCTTTGCTCGCTAATCCCGGGGCGACGGGGAGAAATCCGAGGTGGGTTTTTGTGACAACGCTGGCGAAAACCTCAAGAGATTTAAATCTTCAATCCCGTTCCCAACATTGTCTCTAAACTTTTTCATCTCCGAGTTATTTTAAAGTCCACTTCGACGAGAGACATTAAAACTTTTGCAGCGTTGTTTTATGGGTTTCTATCAAACAAATGTTTTTGTTATTATTGAGAGACTTTCAAAGTGCGGGATTTTCTGAGTTACAAACAACTCCGAAAAAAATCTTTTAAAAAATGCATTTAAAATGTAGCATTTTAAATGCTACATTTAAGCATTTAAGATGCTTAAATGTAGACCCTTCATCAGTTTTTCACTCTTCTTGAATGTTGACTTGGGCTGCAACTTACAATTATTTTAGTAATCGATTATTCAGACGATTAATCGAATACAAAAATCACAATATTCTAATATTCACAGATTTTTCATTTATCTTCTGTCCTGCACAGTATTAGAAATACTTCGAAATATACAAATAAACAATTCAATTCCTTTTTTAAATAATAAAATGCAATGACAGCATTCCTCTAGTGTACGATTTGTGATCATTTGTAACAAAGGGTTCATCAATACAGTGAAGGATTGACCAGTTGAATATTTTTTTTACCTTAACCAATTAATAATTAGATACGAAAAGGTGAAAAGGAAGATTTTTTTTTTTCTTACAGAATTTGAACCAGGTGAAGCTGAAACTATGCGACTTAGAAAGTTCTCGGTAGAACATATTTACAGACAAAGTTTTTCTTATCTTAAATGCTAAATATGTAAATATACATAAATATTTGCACACTTTAGACTTTATGTCTGTTGACTAGACTTTTCACCAAAAGGCCATTAAAAAAAAAAAAAAAACTCTGAATGCTCCAGCTAACGATTAATCGATTACTAAATTAGTTGACAATTATTTCAATCATTAATTCATCGTTTCAGACCTATCATTGACTCTATTCTTCTACCTGTAGTTGTTGTGAACACTTCATTTGTTCTCTCTCTTTATGTGTGTGCATGGGTGGGTAGGTGTGTGTGTGTGTGTGTGGGACTGAGTGACTCAACCGTTCCACTGCTGACCACCCACGGATGCTGCTACTGCCGTGTTGTGGTGTAGTCCCTCACGTTCTCTAGCTGCTGATCAGTCTGTGTTCGGCCGCAGATCCAGGTCACACTCGGCGCCCGTACATCAGCGTGTTGGCGTGGGTGTGTGTGTGTGTGTGTGTGTGTGTGTGTGTGAGAATTCTCTGCTTTCGTGTTGGAGCCTGTGCGTGTACCGCTGCGCGGTAATGCAGCTAACCTGATCACTGCCTCAGCTGACTTCTGATCAGATCCCAGGCGGTCTGCTTCCTGTTAGAGAGCCGCAGCGAATAGGATTTCCATCTTGCTTTATGAGCAGCGACCTTCTAAATGTGCGTCTGTGCCCCCCTCCATTACCCCGACCAGCACCGGCACCAGTATTTATTACTCAGACTCCGTCAGCCTGTTGTCTTGGTTGCCTCTCCGTCTGAACTCACATCCTTCCCTTCCGCCTCCATGTTTGCTCACACCATATTGCCTCTTTAATTCTCCCTCATCTTTCTCTCTCTCGCAGAGCCGGACTGGGCGTCGCTGACTCTGGGCGTGTTCGTTTGCCAGGCCTGCTCGCTCCTTCACCGGAGCATCCCCCACATCAGCCAGGTCAAGTCGGTGCAGGACACGTGGGAGGACAGCGAGGTGGAGGTGGGCTGAAGGAGAGGATAAATGTTTTTTGTTTTTTTTTTAACAAAAGAAAATATAAATACTGTGGCCAGCTGGACTATACGGCTGATGACATAAGCGTTTCACATCAGTTGATAATTATTGATTAGTTGTTTTTGTTTTAGATGTCTGAAATAATACCAAACTGATGACGTGACCTTTCAAGTTTTATCCTTTATCATAAGTAGTTATCAGGTACGGTGGCGAAACCTGCGCAACTTGCTCTAGTTTGCTAGGTAACCACAAGTTACTCAAGTTGTTGCTAGGTAACCAAAGAGTGAGTGAGTTAGTTAATGCCTCAAACCTTTCTTAGCTACCCTTGAAAGGTTGAGCGGCTAAAGCTAAAGCCTTCCCTCTGCCTACATCTCCCAGAATGCTCTGAGGTTCTTCATGGGAGTTCAGTGAAATTACTGCATATTCTGTCCTGTCCTGCCGTTATGGTTCACGGCTGGGATGGTGTTGTGGGGATTGTTCTCATACTTCTTCCTCCAAACACTGGTGAGTGGAGTTGATACCAGAAAGTTTTACATTGGACCTGAACATGCGCTGGCCCGAGCAGGGGAACCTCGCATGCGTGGCCGGAACTTAAGGCATGATGGCATAGTGTGTTACTAGTGGTAACCTTGGTAACTGTGGTCCCAGCCCTCTTCAGGGTCTTGCCCTGGGCCTTCCATGTAGTCGTGGCCTGATCCTTCACCTTCCTCTTAATCCAGGGTGTCCTTGAAATGTCTTAGAAGTTCTTAAATTCATGAGGCCTTGGAATGTCTTAAATTATTTCAATAATAAATAAGATCACAGGTCTTACATTTTGTTGTGGCAGAACAATGTAATCTCTTATGTTCTACATAGTTTATTTTTTTGCAGTACATTTCTGTCTGCCACATGCTTGAGTCGCATGCAGGTATCTTCATCCTGTTTGTTGATTTGAGGCGGTTGAGGCGACTGCTAACTAGATGCTACTATACCCTTCTTAGCTAGCTAGCTTTTTTGTGTCTGTCATGGGGAAGTTGATTCACTTCTGTTGCCAACCCATAAGATGTTCTGTGCATTTTGTGCATATTTTACACCACAGTATAAAATATGTAGTTTTCTTTCGTACATTTCTGTCGTAGTGCAGTTCCTAAATTTCATTCATTGTGGTCTTAAAAGTCCTTTAAAAACTTCCTAAAGACAGACTAACGGGTCTGTGAGAGACAGAATTTGTGCTGGATGCTAACTAATTATTTAAAAATCATACAATGTGTCACAGTTGAAGAGAATCTGTGAAAAAAAAGACATCCTTGAAACTGATAAAACTTGAAGTCACAAATGAAATACCTTCTTCACTGTGTATTTAGTATGCTTTATTTAACCACGGGAAAGTATGAAATATGTAAAACTGTTAATCAGGATGAGTAATAAACAACCAAACCGTGTGCCAAAGCAGACCACCAGAGAGAGGCATCCAAACACTGACACTGACCAACACAGTGTGAGCCGTGGTCAGTGTGAGTAGGTCTAAACATCTCCATGGTAACCAGTTCTCACAGTTTGAGCTCCTTTTGTAATTTAATCTTGGATACACTGTTCATGTCTAGCAGACTATTTTTATGATTGTGTTATGACTCTGGGAATAAACACTCGTACGTTACCATGGGAGATCAGGCCATACTGGGTGTGGCATTTACACTAATACGTAGTAAGCAAACAGTCCAAGCAGAGAAGTAGGCAGACTTTAAAATAAGATTTTATTTTAAATTTTGCATTTTGGCTTTTTAAGTTGATCAAGGAGTTGTGGGAAAAAACTAAATTGTTAAATTAACCCATTGTTTCCATGGGAACAATGGGGAACAATGGGCTGTCCAGTGGCCATGTAATCTATAGCCACTGGACATTAGGCTGGACTTGGAGCCATATTTATCTTCACATTATTAATTATAAACTAGAGGGCACAGAAATGTCAACAGTCTGTTGAGTTCACTGTTGGAGAACTGCAACAAGGAGGGGTGTCTTTTCATCAGCAAGTCTCCATGACAACCAGAAGACACTTTGTAAATGCAGACTGGTGGTTTGGGAGTGATGCCAGAAAAAAAAACAACCCATAACAATAATAAAAAAACAACAAACAAACAAAAAAAAAAACACCTGTATTCTGGAAACTGAAATGCGTCGACATGGTGTCGTTTACAGGATGATGCAGGATAGCAGACCGCTTTGCTCCAGTAAAGGTGCAACAAAAGCTGCAGATATGAACGGTTTCCTCACTTAGAGCCAGTTTGAAGTTGAAGACGAGTCGTTCTGATCTAACCTGCCAATTACTGAATCTTATTTTTTAAGCAATTACCAGGCATGAATGTCAGTTTCATGAAAATTTACCCTGCTGGCGGGAGTACTGCAGTTTTTTTCTGTTTTTGTCTTTGTTTCTGTTTTTTCAGTAAGAGAAAAAAGTTCAAATACAAAAATTAGTTTATTTTTAAATTAAATCATTAGCCCTTTATTATTATTATTGCCACCAAGGCCTGAAAAATAAACCTTTTGAAAAAACTTCGGTAATATGAGTCAAGTATATTTTATTTCCTTGTGAAGTTCATAAAGTCTTTTTGCATCAAATTCAACTAAAAAAAAAAAAGGTTTATATTGGTTATTGTCTCTACTGGCCCAAATGTTCATGTTGATGCCATCCCCAGTTTGCAAGCGAGACTCCACAAAAGTTTTCCACTGGGGGTTTACGCACCTGACTATTCCTTGGGAAGATGTAGTTGCTAAGCAACAAGCTGAGATTCCAGGAAGCTACTGGTATCTTTATTTGAGCTTCAGCAAATAATCCACTAAGCTTATTTCCCAAAGTGCTGAACCCAGCGCCTCATTAACACGACTGTACCAGCTCCCAGTTTGATCAAATCAACCGTGTCAACTTTATCTTTCAACTCCAGATTCCTATCATGAGCAATTCCCAACGTGTGTGAGATAAAGCTACATATTTCCATGTGACCGAGCTGAATAACACACAAAATACATCACCCAAAGGTGGCCACTGGAACTCAATTAACCTGAAACGTCTCTGATGTTTGATTAGGAAGGAGGCAGTGATGGATCATGTTCTTTATAATAAGATGGGATATGAAGTGAAGAGGATGTTTTATGTATTTTCCAGGCACATTGAGCCATTTTATAGCACAACAAAGTAACTGTTACCTTTAGTTGTTACAAAAAAAGCTGCACATGTCAAATATGACTTAAAATTAATTTGATTTTGTAATTTAGCGCCTTGAAATTGGGGCCTCTGCCTCTTTAAGAAGCTCCTGCTCTTTATGAAACTCCGCCTTCAAGAAGTCATCACACCATGGCTCCTCTGTTAACAATTTAACAACATAACTAGCTCATGTCTTTTGTCTCGGTTGCAGTTAATGGCTGCTATGGGAAACGGCGCCGCTAAGGCCAAGTATGAGCAGAAGGTTCCTGCTTTCTACTACAGACCAACACACACTGACTGCAAGTAAGTACACCTCTTTTCAGAAGTGATGCCAAACCTAAATTATGAGCTGGTTTTGTTAAAAGTTGTGTCCAAGAGCTTTACAATTTAAAATAAAGTTATATCTGAGGAGCTGGACAGACTGAAATTTGTTCAGTCTGGATCGATTAAACTGCGTTCTGTTAAAGAACGAGTCCCTGCGGAGCGACACAAAAAAAATTTATAAATTGATTCAGCCGTGCTTCTTCTCAGAAATGTGGTGAGATAACGTTGAGCCAGCTGCACGGTCAACATGTTACTCTGTGTTCACACCAGTCTTCAGTCTGTCACTTCATTTTGTCGCCTTTACCAGGCGTACATGTGACGATAGCAAGAATAACGGCTTCTATGCAAGTGGAGGTTTAGTCAAATGAGTCGGTGCTAAAAACAAAGTAAATTCAGAGTTTTATGATGTAACGACGCAGTCTTTCAGCGTCATTAACAATTAAAAATTGTTTCCGATTTTAGCCATTATTTTGCTCTCTGAAAAGAAATTTTAAATATTTGTGAAATAGACAATTGGGCTGCATTGAAACACAGAGGAACATGTGCACAGGAAGTAGGAGAAAAGCAGAAAAGTTGTACTTGATGTTAAAAGTGGGAGTACCATTAGCATAAAATTCTACGGAAGCATTTAACTGCCAGAACTAGAAAATAAATCCAGGAGCAGAATTTCATTAAAATAAGACACTTTCTTGTTATAATGAGACTAGTTGTATATCTTAAAAAGAGAACATTTGTTGTTTTTAACAAGATGTAAAGATATGTGCCACTGACAGATTACGACTTCTTAAAAATTCATAAAGGGGCTCGCTCTCGTTCTCCATCTTCTCATTGTGTTTCTACTAGGAAAAACAAAAATCTTGTTATGGTGGGAATTTATTTCCTAGTTTCATATGGTAAATAAATGCTACCATATAGTACAAATAGAAAAAGTTCTTAGGTATTCATAAGTATTATATTCTGTTATGTACTGTTTTTACTTTTATTTGATGTTAGACCAAACATTGTTTGGCATTTCAACTGTTCCAGCATCATGAAGAATGTCCCTTTCTCAAATGGTGCCATAAAAAAATACTATATTTATGGCCAATAATCTGGATAAAGGGTTCACTTTTATAGTTGTGCATGTAGTCTTCTTGTCCTCCTTACTATATTATCTACCATCTATTTACACCACTGTGTAAATGTCAAGATTGTGTGAACACACATGTTGGTAATGTGCACTCTTCACACCTCTCACTGTGCGGGTCTCCTTGCTTCCTCTTCCTCTTTTTGTCTATAAAAAGGGCAATAATAAGTATTTTCACAGCTCCTCCTCAGACCACTTCCTGTTTTAAATTTAAAACTTTCAACCATACTGGATCTAAGAAGAAATTACATTGTCTGGCGGCTGAAATATGGTGCAGCGCATAGAAACGTTCAGTGTCGGGCAAAACCTTTTTTCTTGTACTTTTTACATTGTAACCACAAGCTAAAGAGTTTTAACATATTTTATGATAAACCAACACAAACTAGCACATATGTGAAGTGGAAGGAAAAGGATAAAAAATATCTCCACCCCGCTGGTCACCTCAGAAAATGATGTTCATTTGATCCACTTCAATCAAGACATAATGTGAGACCCAATAAATGAATTAGTATTCACAGTACAGTGTGAATGCTCTAGGCTGAATGTCGTCAACATTCACGATTTGAAGTCAACTGCAGAACACTTGCTGAAATGCAATAGAATAAAAAGACGCAGCAAAGAAAAGTAAAACAGTACAAACACACATCTGAAAATCTGCCTACAGCAAAACTGCCTGCTTAAAACAGATAACTTTATCTGTTTGTTATTAAAAATCCTGCATAATCCTGCTTAGTGAGCTTAAGTATAAACTAATATGTTGAGTAATCTGAAGAGTGAAGAGACGAGTAAAATTATCTAAAAAGCTAATGTTAGCTTAAATTCTCTCATTCTCATGTTGGCTTACAATAGCATGTTCTGTAATATTATCTTAATCCATGCAGTAAGTTGACTTTTGTTTTTATATCCAAATTAGTTTCAAGGCTAATGTTAGCTTAAATAGCATCATTGTCATGTTGACTATCAACATGCTGGGTAATATAGCGCTTTGGAACCGACATCACTGCATATGACGTTTACGTCTCGCGCAGTCGCTCGGCGCCATATTTAAAGGCCACAGACCAAAACAAACTTTATTCCGGCGTTTTCGTTGTGTTACCGACCGCAGTCAAGTTGTTTTCAAGTTGGATATTGGATTTTCGCGCTCCGCGGAGTAAGGAGCGTTTAGCTCAAGGTTGATCCGATTTATGAACGCTCATTCCGGCCAGCTGTTCTCTACCGCTCCCTCCTCACGCGCTCAGAGGTTCACTTGGGGACGGTCAATTTCCAAACCAAACACTCCTGTAAATAAATGCCTTGCCTTGTGACCAACTGATACAAAATTACACGAGGCACACTCTCTCTATTAAGATTTTAAGTCATATTCAATATTTTACATAATTTTAATATTAAATAATATGTTTTCTTCAGTTGCTTCCAAATCGTGTGCCCCATTAGCTCAAAATCAGTCTGAAATTGTTCTACTAGAGTCGGACTGAGAAGTCCGACTCTTTGGAATATGAGACTCGTCCACCTTGCAGCATGTGTGCCTTCCTTCCAAAAGGCCTAAAGCAAAGAGACAAAACCAGGAGCTAAGAATGTTCCTTTCTTATTTCTGACGGCTCAGACGAAAGGAGAAATGCTTTGTCACCTCCCCGTAAGCACCACGAGGGATTAGTGTTCAGGTTCCAGTGTCACTGGAGGATCTCATTCAAAGGATTCCAGTCAAAAGGTTCTTATCTCATTGTGCTGACAGAATGGTTGATTTTATTCTCAACACAAAGGAGACTAAAATAAACGCAGAAATGCTTTTAAAAAAAGCATTTCTTAGCGGGATAAAACAGATTTTGAGTCTATAGGAGAGAATGAAATGAAGAGAGAAAACCAGATGAGAGGGCTTGTTGGCATGGTGATGAACTTGCTGCGTTTGTATTTTTTTAATTATTTGTCTGCAAGAGAGAGGGGGAAAATCCTCCTTACTGCTTTTGCATGTAGAGTCATTTACTGCTGACTGAGAACTCCCAAGAACTTCATTATGAACACAAACCAGCTGAAAACCAGTGATCAGCAGCAGCGGGTCCTGGAGCAGATCACTTTAGATGTGTGTGCAGTTCCCCTAAAAGCTAACTGTGGCTTTTCGTTGGGTCTCCAGGCTGCTGAGGGAGCAGTGGATCCGAGCCAAGTACGAACGAAACGAGTTTGAGTTCATCGAGAAGCAGGAGCCTTACTCTGCAGGTATGCGAAGTAGGAAAAGCTTCTTTTTTTGAGTGTGTGTGTGTCATCATGAAGGCAGAGATTAGTGGATGTGAACCTTTTTTTATCTAGTTTCAGCAGTGGAGTCCATTTCCACTTCTCAAAGTCCTGGATCCTACATTTTCCAGGTCTGTCTGCTTCGAAACATGTGACTCAGCCTGTTAGGCGCTACGCTAATTAGCTTCATACCTCCTTTCACTGAGGATACAGTCAAAGGGAAGTACGCATTCTACAAATTTTGGTTGATATATGTGCCTCTCATATTAAGGTCGCTAATGGTCAAATGTGAACTACACGTGGTTCATGGAAGTGACCACTATATTTGTATCAAAGCACTATTAAGAGCAACCTTAGTATGAGACTAGCAACCAGCATTTGTAGTATTCATGCTTCCTTTTCTCTCTATTCTCAGTGAAAGAGATATGAAGCTAATTAGCTTAGGAAAGTACCATAAACATATGGTAACGTGAACAAGGTTTCCCCCAGAAAACTTGCTAAGCCTGGTGGTTGTGCGCTCGGCAGTCATTTATCCAGCGGCCCGTCATGTTTTTCAGTAAAAAAAAATGTTTGAAGTTGACAGGAAATTTGAAAATTTCACTTGATAATTATGTGTTATCGAAAGACTGGAAAATTAATACCTGAACTCCAACTATGAAGTCTTAAAAAATGCAAACATTTTAAAAAGCCTTGAATAAATAACAAATGCTTAGCCTGGTGGGGGCACAAATAAAGCCTGGTGGCCCGCCAGGCTTATAAAACACTGGGGGAAATCCTGGTGAAATTTAGGTTGAAAATGTAATGCCAGTCTTTAAAGATCTGGGAATAACTCTGATTTTCCTGGCCGTGTGTAGCTGTTTTCCTTCGTTTTGTCTTTGTTAAATCAAATGCATACTATGACTTCACATCTGACTGGACTCGCATGCCCACCCTCCATCCAGAAAGGGACTCGCCGTGTCAGGCTCTCGTCGTTCACCCCCCAATAAGCAAAACCTTGAAAACTCCTTGCACCAACGTCTCCTGGTGGCGACCGGCTTTCAGAGATTCAATTACCCTGAAACGTCCGTTGACGTCTTTCAAACTTTCTGTGTTCGGCTAAGTGGACGTTGTGTATACGTTTGCCGGTTGAACGCCCATTGAAGCAATGACATTGTAACTGTCACTGGTGGAGAGAGAACTGCTGTTAAAACAGAGAGTGCATTTCTGCTGGTTGTGTGTGTGTGGGGGTGTGTGTGTGTGTGCGTGTGTGTGTGTGTGTGTGTGTGTGTGTGTGTGTGTGTGTGTGTGTGTGTGTTGGGACCAAAAGTACTCTAGGTGTGCTAATCTGTGATCAAGTGTCTGTATTGGTATACATTTCACATCATAGTGAAGGGATAGTCCACTCTGATTGGTTTTTAGTGACCTCACTCTTTTATTGAAACAGTGTAGAACACACACACACGCCACACACACACACACACACACACACACTCACACAAGAAAAGCAAGTAGAGTTGAATGAATCATTTTGTCATTTCTTATTTGTTCATTTCTCCGTCCTTCTTCCCTTTTTTGAGCCTTGTGGCGTGAGAACCCAGCCTTTGTTTGACTGCGTGTGTGTGAGTGTGTGTTAGTGGGTGGCTGAAATCGACTATATACAGTAATATGACCCAGACCGCCAACAGCGATGGTATGCAAAGGACAGGAGGAGGAAAGCGGTGAGGAAAGAGTTGATGGTGGGGATGGGCTATTGATCTATGAGGTAATGCCCGTGTAGGTCAATGTTTTGAGTCAGGAAGTCGCGAAGCAGAGACAGCAGACCGCAGAGCAGGAGAGTGAAAAACAGCTCATCAACGGTGGTGAAGAAGGAAGCAGAGAAAAACAACATGAGGGGGACAAAAATGAGTAGACATGAATATAGCGTCTAGGATGTGAGTTGTTACACAAACAAAAAAAATTAAGTTGACGAGTTTTGACGTTTTAGATGGCGAACCGCATATACAGTATCACTATGTTCTATCATATGGCGATACAATGATTATAGTGATATGGTGATATCTTAACTTTAAGTAATTCAGGAAATTGTTCTGAAATTCCCCCTCAACCAAAAAAGTCAGAAATGAATCCAAAATATAAAGAACGCAACATTTCTTTACGTTTCTTTTAAACATAGACGCTTTAGAAATCAAGTAGATTTCTGTAAAGCGTTTGTTGCAGTACTGCACCGTGACACTACGAACTGCTTCACGTTCCCCCTTCTGCTGTTTTACAAACATCAGGAGACCAAAATGGAAACATTCAAACTTTCCATCTATTTAAAATTGGTCTAAAACAATGAAACAGTAAATAAAAAAAATGCCCTGGCAAGTTTCAGTTCCCTCTCTAAAACAGATTTAGAGCCATAGATTCTAAAAATCACCGATTCATGCAATGTTCCAGCAAACGTTTACAACACATTCTCTGCCGTTTCTAGAAATAGATTTATTGTCCGTAATTTGCATAGTCGGTCTCACCGCTTTAGATTCACATACACATTTCTGAGGGCGCTGTTGTTGTTGTGGGAATCAGGGAAAAAAACGTTCAGCGTCGGGAAACGTGGGCGGAATATAAACCAGCCCCTGATTTCCAGATTATGCTACCTGATCATCCTTACAAATCTTTATTCTGTTAAAATGGGTCAGGATTAAACACAACACTTGACAGCCTGCTAGAAATGGAAGAAAAGGATGCTGTGTGGGCAGAGCCATCTACTGAAATAGACTGAGGAGGGGTGACTTTACGGGCCGTAGATAAAACGGCACATCATGACAGCGTCACATGCAACAGGACGGTCGATAGTCAAGACAAGAGAGAACGTCTGCTGACTCATCCTCCGTGTTTACTCTCCGTTTCATGCACTCTTTCCTCTTTATATCGTCGTCTTTAAAGAAATCCCCTCCGACAGAAGCTGGTTGAAATGCCTTATCCTTTCTACTGCAGGTGACTCTTCTGTTGAATGTCTTCTAAAGACGGTTTAGTGCCGTCCTCCCTTCAAACTGTTCCCCCCCCCTCCACCTCCCTCTCTCCATTCAGGGTACAGAGAAGGGTTTCTATGGAAACGAGGAAGAGACAACGGCCAGTTCCTCAGTCGAAAGTTTGCCCTGTCGGAAAGGGACGGAGCGCTTAAGTACTTCAACAAGCAGGACGTAAGCGACGTCAAAGTTTTGACTTGGCAATAGATTTTTTTTAAAAAGCGGTGCTTGTATGAAACCTTTGCGTACTGTTCCTGCCTCCATCAAGGCCAGAGATCCTAAGGCGGTGATGAAAATCGAAACGCTCAACGCGACCTTCCAGCCGGCCAAGATAGGGAATCCCTGCGGCCTGCAGATCACCTACCTGAAAGACAACAGCACAAGAAACATCTTTGTCTACCACAGTGACGCTAAGGTACAGTCTTATAATCTTACACTGATATTCTTGTGTCCGCTGAGTGAGTAATGTACAAGTACTGCATTGATTGGCTTTTCAAATGCTCTGGAAAATCTTGAAGAGCAAAATGGGGAGAATATAAATGTTATCTGCTTCATGGAAAACACTGAGTCATCAGCGTAGCGACAAATTTTGGGTCAGTTTTTTTTTCCATCGTGGTCTAGTAGGAAAATGAACTAGTAGTGAAATGTTTTTGTCTTGAGCCAAAGGTTTTTACAATATTCTGCTGAAGTTCCAATTGTTTTATTTGCAAATGAATCACATTTATAGAGTCAATATTTAAATATTTATATTTTGAGCATTCCCATTTAGAACTTCTGTAATTTACCTTGCTAACTATCACATTCTGGTCTAAATCTTGACTGATGGTGATCCACTGTCACTGGTGTTAAGGGCAGTTTTTTTTGTTTCTTGACCACAAGGTCTCGGTCTTGAGAGTTATCTGACCATTGGTCCAAAATGCAAAAGAAATTACCAGAAGTGCATTTTCTTGTCAGCACAATTAAAATAAAAAACAAAGCTGGACAAAACGAAATGTCAATTTCACTCCAGAATTCCACAAAAATCTGAAGTTTTACCAAATTGGCCATTGCATTCCTACACAATTCCACTTGATTCTCATGTCCTTGTCTTGGATTTCTTCCATTGAGCTGGATTTCTCCATTTGCATTTCAACTGGGCCGATCAGTGACTAAAAGAACACGTGTTTATTTTCTGCGCTGTTTTAGAATTGTAGTCTGCTTGTATTTCTGCAATGGTTCAAGGCTTCCATATATTGGGAGGTTAAAGTCGGAGCAAGAGGAATGTTTAAGGTATTTTATTGCTGGCAAAGGCGCTGTTCTCTGCGGGGTTGTTTACAGAGGACGCAATTTCCGGTAAGCTTCATCGAGTTAGCGCATTACAAAAGTCACAGACAATTGTTAGCGATTGGGTAAAATTTAACAGAGTCCACACCGCCGCCTAGCAATCATTTCTCAATAGATGAAGGTCCAAGTCTCCATATGAGGCAAAGTGTAAAACAAGGAGATGGTTTTTATTAAGCTACCAAAGTGCACTAAAAATAAATGTTGCGTTCTAAACAAGAGCGACACTGGGATTTATAAGAGCCAGGAATAAACAGTGAGAATATTAGTCAACAAAAATAATAATAATCTGCGGTCAACACAACAAAGAAAGTTTCAAACTTATTTGTTAGCTTTAGCAAACACTATGCTGAATGAGAGACTTGAATCCTGAAGCTTTTTCACCCAGACTGACTTAATTTTCCTCAAAGAATACGAATCAGAGTTTGGAGAAAACAAGGAAGGCCAGACAGAGGAAACATGTCGGGTCCAAAATGTTCAAACTGATATATTTGAGCCAGAATATAACTCTAACTTGTGCGCTCTAAACATTTTTAGCGTTTATTAGCATGTGTTTTGCTCTGTTTGAAAGTGATCCCTAAATATAGCAGGATTAAAATTGATTATTGAAGGTTTTCAGGTGATTGATTTCCTTTCATGTTTGCCGCTTGTAAACGGGGCATTCTGCTGGTGTCGCCTCAGCTTGTTATATGGCATGCCAGCGCAGCTGTCGTATAAGTGACACATAAATCTAATGTAATAAAAAAAAATAAAACATTCTCCAAAGTCCATAAACAGATTAGAGGATTTTGTTTTGTGACTTGTTCAGAGCAGAATCTAAACGTGAAATATGTTTACTGCTGTTTTTATCGTCTGTCACTGCTGGTTGGGACTAAAATGATGGCGATGGTAAAGCTTGTACTACTGGTGAAGACTATTTCTGGAGCTTAACAAACTATTAGAACACTAATCCATTGGAGAAAGTAACTTTTCTAACTGAAAAATACTTTTTTTAAAAGTTTTCCTTCAATTTATAATGAGACTCAGGGATCCTTTGGACTAGCTAGCAGCAGTTAGCAAACACCTGTTGGAACTGCGTATCTGCTGAGCTCATTACGCGAGCTACTTCTCGGTGAAAAGCTGGTAAAAACGTTATTAGAGGGTCAACAGAAGAGTAACGATGTGATGACTTCCTGAAGGCGGAGTTTCAGAAAGAGCGGGAGTTTCTTAAAGAGACAGATGCCCAATTTCAAAGCGTTAAATCATGAAGTCAAATGTATTTTATTTAATATATTAACTGAAGTTAACAGAGTTAGTTGATTATGCTATAAAATGGCACTATGTGCCTGGAAAACGGATAATGCTGCCCCTTTATAAACATGACGTTTAGCCGAAGTTACAAAGAGCCATTTTGTAAGATCCGAAGAGACACTTGCGGCTCCGGATGATCACTTTTCATGAGGTGGCGGTGAAATACGGTTGGTTTTTCTGCTCAACATCAACCCTTTTGGAGCATAACTTTCAAATGCCAGGCCAACTCTTGTTATAGGAATCCCATGACGTCCATGAAACCGGTTTGAACGCGTCTTGCCAAATGTGCTCCAAATCGTGTGGAAAATAAATTACATGTCAAAGAGTCATGTAAGTCAGTGCGGTTATGAGCTTGCAGACTTTTGCAACATTTATGAAAAGGACAGACAGCTTTCCTAATGCATGAACATGTATTAGTTTCAAATTTCCTTCAGGGAATTTGTTGAATCCTGTTAAAACTCATCTACTGTACATAACAGCAAGCAATCTAATGCTGGTGTGTGCTTGATGTGGAAAAATCAGAGTAGTTCATAATGCTCTGCACAGTTATAAAGATAAATCTGAAAAGTTTCTGAGCCAATGATTAACATGTTTGGAACATCAGTTTTGTTTTGTTGAGACTTCATTGCCTGTTTTATTTTGTTTATTTCTGGAAGATATTTAAAATGTCTTCCAGCTCCAGTGTGAAATGTTCTTTGGAAATGAAACGTTACTGATCTTTGTGAGGACCAACTTGCATTTTTAGCTCATTATTGTAAATTGTCTTTGAAGAAAAATTCACCTTCACCCTGTTCTCATTGGTGAGAAAAGCCCCCAAAATAACATGCATTTCTTTAAATTAGGGTTTAAATAAGGTGCGAGTCTGAGCGAACCTGAACTGCAGATCCAACTACTTCACTTCCTCTCTTAAAATATTTCATCTTTACATAATCGTTAAGCATTTAGAACAAACAAAAAATTCCAGTAGAAGTAGTTTTCACATTTTTGTTTAATAGGAAATTTACTACTTAGTTGAGTACTTTCAACTGCACAGCTTCGGCCTGCATGGCGAAACATTTGCCCACCACTGGTCTTAATTAGATCATACATTTTAGCTCGAGGAAATGAAAACATCACTCTGACTCTATGATTATTCATCAGCAATGATATGTGCAGGGAAATCTTGAAAATTACATAAAAATTTCACTTCTGTTGCAGCTTCTGGTTTAATCTTATAAATTTATCAGCTATTAAAAGATTACTGACTAGAAAAATGAATTTCAGAGAGTGAAGGGGGAAAAAAAAAAGCACTGCCCCCTCTGCTGGTAGAATAGGAGTATTGAGGGATTGTGAAAGGAAGAGTTCATGGAGTTCAGATTGTCTCAGTCTGTGGTGGAGCTACTGACGGAGACCGGAAGTCAAAACTCATATTTCTACATCAGAAACAAAAAAAAGTCGTCGTTGGGCTGGTAGAATGTGAATGTCGCGTCGTGCAGGACGTGTTCCTAATGAGAGCGTTTGTGTGCTTGGCAGGAGATGGTGGACTGGTTCAACGCCATCAGAGCGGCTCGGTTCCACTACCTGCAGGTGGCCTTCCCCGGAGCGAGTGACGAGGAGGTGAGAAAGACTTTAATCCAACACGTTTCTGGGAGTCGGGCTTGTGGCTCCGGTCGCTGCCTCGGTGATGATGGTTCATGTTTTAAATTCAGACTGATTTCCCTGTAAAGCCTAAAATGAGATGATTTTTCCTTGACACTCATTTTCTCTACCAGTTTCATCCTCTGTTTCTAATCCTTCAGAAATGTTCCAGTTGGGCATCTTTATTTGGTTGTTGATATCTAGATTAATTTGCTTATCTTAAATAAATAAATGTGTATTAATAGAATAATTATTGATTTTAAGACCACCTACCATTCTATGATGTTAAAGTTACTCATACTGTTGTTGGTATTAGTTGGTAGGTGTAAAAAGAAACAAAAGAAACAACACACACACAAAAACGCATCCACTAGCATGATTGACAACGCTAGAACCCTCCTCCTGGCTCTGATTGGTTGTTTCTGGGAGAGGTGTATGTCTGCAGATGGCAGTATAACCACAGGAAGAAGGCAGAGGAGCTCAATTTTTCATAGATTATCTTTCTCATACTTTACTCTCAGAACATAGTGACAGCTTTAATATGTAATATGTAAAATAATATTTTTATATAAGATGGGGTAAACCTAATTCAGTTTAGGCTTTTTTATGATGATACTTCATTTGTACTTTTTAATATTTCATGCAACTCTTTAATGTTTTTTGGGTTTTTTTGTAGCTGGTGCCCAAACTAACACGGAGCTTTATGAAAGAAGGCTTCATGGAGAAAACCGGCCCAAAGGTTTGTATTGAACCCACTGAAGAATAAATAAAGTAAAACTGGAAGTAAATCAATAATTTCTATTGGACAGATCAATAACACATTTTAGAATCTTTTCTAAATCATGAGAGAACTTTCTGAATTACCTAAGCGCCTCAAAGAAAAACTGCCTAGATCATAACTCCCTTCAACTGAACTCTAGGAGAACCAAGCTTCTAATGATCAACCTGGAGAGCATGGCTCCTCTGATCAGACGGATAAAGTTGCTCATCGAGCCAAAGAATTTTACATTGTTTTCAGCCAACCAATGTCCCCTGAAGGTCCCTCAAAACAAGTAATCCAAAACTATTCTTTTTGGATCATTTGAGAAATAGTTAATGTCAAAACAGGAACTTGAGATGGTTATTCATGCTTTTTATTCTCCTTGGTCTAGACTTGTTAATTTTCATACTAATTTACTCATTTACTCACTCATTGCCTTTCCCTTATTCTCTTCTGCCAAGCATTGCTGAAACCACTATTTTCTATGTTGGGTGCAAACTGCAGTTCCAAAAATAATATTTCCCTCCGTTTCCCCTCTTTGTGATTTCTCTGTCTCGCTCTGCTGCAGCACACGGAAGGCTTTAAGAAGAGGTGGTTCACCATGGACGACCGGCGGCTCATGTACTTCAAAGACCCTCTGGTGAGAAGAGACCAGATTCTGTCCCAATCCTCTAGAGGCCTGACATGTTGGACTAACGTGACCCTCTCTGTCCCCCCCCCAGGACGCCTACGCCCGAGGCGAAGTGTTCATCGGCAGCAAGGAGAACAGCTACACCGTCCTGGCCGGCTTGCCCCCGTCCACGCAGGGCTACCACTGGAACCACGGCATCACCATCGTCACGCCCGACAGGAAGTTCCTCTTTGCCTGCGAGACGGAGGCCGAGCAGCGCGACTGGATCGCGGCTTTCCAGAGAGTCATCAATCGACCGATGAGGCCACAGGAATACGCAGGTTTTTATTTGGAATGTTGGGCAGGTGCCGATAGGAAAGCGGACTAAAACTGATTTTGATTGATTACCGCATCAAGTCCATCTACAGTGGCACATTGTTCTATTTGCTTCCATTTCCTGTGGTTGCATAATATTTTCCTTCCTATTTCTTTAGTTAATTGTAGGTTTTTGCTTGTTGTTTTTTTTTCTGATTGCAGCATTTTTTGTTTGCATCGTTTTGGTATATTTAGAAGTTTGCCTCTCGGCCGCCGTAACATTCACACACTAAGGAAGGCTAAATGTGCATCGGTTTGTGTCCAAACCTAATCTCTGTTTCCTTCATTGTTTTTTTTCAGTGGAGGCCCATTTTAAACACAAGCCTTGAAGCCTACAGCAAGTCCAAAGTCATCTGGACCGGCCCAGTCAGAGAGATCAGAGACAGCCCCCCACCCCGCACCGCACAACAAGTGGGGAGGCATTGGAGTCCCGTCTGGGTAAGGAGGAGGTTTTTGGAATGGGCCAAGATTGGAAAAGAAAAGGAGAACAGAAGGACTCCAGTCTATGTTAAAGACGATGGTTGGTATGATCTAAGGCGGAAGGGTAGAGATGATGTCTTTTAATACTGCTCTTACCAACTTTGTGCTGTACATTGCCATAGCAGACCCCACTCCCTCTCCCTGTTCTCCTGCCCCTCAGCCATGTGGACCCCTCATCTGCATCAAGCTACCCTTACACCCTTGGATCTCATCTTGTGAATGGTTCTTTCTGCCTGTGATCTAATGTAGCTATGTAACTTAGAGTCATGTCACTGGTCGCTTAACGAAGACCAACACGTTGTTAATTTATTGAATGTACAGTTTTAGACCACAGTGTCTTAATCGTGCGTGTGGAATTGTCATGTTTTCATTGAGGACTCTTGCGAGGTCCAACCTCTGGCGCTGAAACCCTGGGAAACCTGAATTCTACCAAGTGCTGTTAACAACAACCATGCCTACAAACGAAACTTGCACACAAACGCTCAGTGAACACCACCTGCTGTTAACGACGGCGGAGCATGCTGATCCTCCGCGTCCAACCAGGGTCCCTTTTAGAAAAACTCCACCCCAAACAGAAGCCGCGCCCTTATTTATTTGTACTGTCGAACATACCATGTCATCGTGGGATGCTAATTCTTTGCTGCTTTCTTGGATTGTAATGTGACGGGATTGTAATTTGTAGAACACTTCTACAAATGTTCAATTTGTTCTTTGTATCTTGATTCAAAGGCACACTGTTTTGTTGATCCTTGCATCGTCGTGGGAAATAAATTTGAAAAATTAAAATGGAGGAACCAGAGACAAGATTACAATATTTATATGTTCTGTGTCTCATTTGTTGTTTGTATGGCGGCCCAGAAGGGACAACAACGTGCAAACGTCACAACGGAAGTTATGATAAATTTGCTAGCATGATTTCTGCTTTAGTCTAAAACAGAGCTGCCTTTGTGGTTTCTGCCTTTTACTGACCCTTGTGGGCCGCCACATATTTAACAGTAGAAGTGTGTAATAATGCATATTTTGATATTGATGTAGATTTTTTTTCTTTAAAGTTTCTTGTCAAAACTACTGGAATCAACTGGAACACCCCCCGTAGTCGAATTTCCCAGATTTTAACATTCGGAAGGCGTATTTGGTGTTTCAATATGGTCACTGTAGTAAGCAATGATGATGGCAGGTTTACAAGACATATAAGCATGTCTAAAATCAATGTTACGTGTAGCGTCTGAAACTGGTGTTTGCTTGCGGAAAGTAAAGCTTAAAATGAGGTTTGTAATACAATGTTTATGGACGTCGCCTTGTTAAAATCCCGACTTCTTAACTATAACGCCGTTACCTCGGGTCTGACCTCAAACCCAGCTCCCATGACCAGTGCGGTATGGCCTCTCTCTATGCCGCTGGTTCTGACTTCCGGGGTAAATAGAAAGCAGCATCACACTCACGAAGGCTGTGGTCTTCAAAGAACCACGCCTGCCACCACCACAGAGCCCCATTTCAGCAGTTAAAAGTCACCCTTTATTCAGGTATTAGCATTTTTGAGAAACGATGCCGAGGACATTCTGGATGTTAGGTTAATGCTTAATTTGTCCAGCAGATGGCGCCATTAGACTGTATACACAGTTACTCCTCCAATGGTCCTTAAACCATCGCTTACAGTGGTGTCAGAATTACATTGCTCTAATTGTCACAAACAATTTTGCTGTATAGAAATAAGAATTTCAGTGTTTAACGTTGGAAAAATCAAGCCCATTGTCCCCTGAAGTTGGAAAGTTAGTAGGTTACAAGAAGCCAGAAATATTCATATAGCTAGGTGTTTTGAGATCATGGTTTTGCAATAGATCCACGAACCCCCAATTAAGGATCACTTGATCTGTTGACATCTTATAAGTAGATCTGCGAAGATCTAAGACCATTTTCAGGTCATGCAGCTGGTGTTGTGGAACCAAAGATGCTGCAGCTCTTACCATTCATAGGTGTAGCATGCGTTAGATTTGAGTAATGGGTCTCTAACCCATATATCTAGCTGAGCTCTGTGTTGTGATCCTTATGCAAAGTAGTCTTGAGTTAATTTGGTGTTTTAAACACAGGTAAATTTGACACTTTCTAAACATTATCACATTCTTCTGATCAGTGTGTCCAACTTCAGTCATAATTCCTCCTGGTGCTTACACTGTGTATAACATATTCCTCATTTCCACTGAGCGGTACAGCATGGGTTGGTGTGGTTTGGTATGCTATTTTGTATGTTTCGATTGTAAAAGCGACCCATAAAACCGAGCCATACCACACCATTCCTGGACCCATTTCAGTTGTAGGTCTATACAACCTGCATTGTAGAGACTTACAACTGTGTGCAGCAAGCGCAAGATACACTAGTCGTCATGTTTGTCGTCGCAGTAGTATGAAGAAATGTTAGCAGGTCGGGTTTAACCCTATGTCACCAACAAGAGTCCAACTGGCAGTGGAAATGCTTTCCTGAGTACATTGGACCATAACATAGTGTGCCACACGGCGTCGACCTGTGCCGTACCGCTCAGTGGAAATGAGCCAATAGAGGGACACCCACTCTCCACGAGTGTGATAACATAACAAAAAGCAGTAACTCAAAGCAAGTGAAATATATCTATTTTTCAGCTGAGAGCCCTTGACAGATACCTTGGGCGGTGAGGCATAATATCCTTCACTAACCCTGGCTGTTGTTTCTTATCAACAGCTATTTGGTCGAAAACTGTCGCTGGCAAATTTCTGGGTTTCAAGTTGCAAAGACCCGTCTTCTCATAGTGGGAAATCTACTAGACGGCGGTCAGTGTTCTCCTTTAAAAGTCATGATGATTTGGACGTTTTCCAGTAGAAAGAAAAGTGGGCTAAATAACTGCCAGTGTACCTGCCACCTGATGATCTCCCTCTCTGACATAACCTTCCACAGGATTCCAGCCATTGCAAACATAAATTTGTCAATGCTTCTTCTGTCTGGCTGTGCTGTTGTTGTTGGCTGCCAGGTTCTCATGGTAAACTGCTGAGACAGAGAGCCAGTGAGCAGTACGTGACAGGCAACAGGAAGAGTTTAGAACCAGGTGGGACCTTTGGGTTCCAGCATGAACCCTGGGGTTCATGCTGAAAGTAATACGTCCAGTCGGTCATTGGAACACGGAACAAACATCCGTTACCAGGCAGATGAACCTTGGTGTAAGAGTATGGAACCAAAAGGGGGACGTAGACCTTCTTTAATTTTTAAAAAATGCAAAATAAGGTACTTGACCAAAGAGACCAAAATCTGAAAACATAATCAAACATTTTTTCTATCCATATAAACGTTATTAGTCTCCACTGGGGAGATGTGCTCAATCATATCACTAAACTGCTCCATTTAAACCTTATAAGAAATTCTAAACAAATTGTTTCCTTTGGTGCTTTTATTTGTTGCCCCTAGTTGTAAACAGGTCTTCCAAGCTAAAATCTGTGTCTGCACACCATACAAAATACACTATAAAATGTCTTGTATCTGTAGAATGACTTTAACAATAATATCTGATTAAAGCCTTTTGGATCTGTAATTGTTGCCTAAGAAATGTTATTCTTATGTAAAGTGACGCTAGAATACTTTGCAATAAGCCACACCCTCTACAATCAATCAGAGCCATTTTATTCAGCTGAGATCCCACATTAGATAAATCATCTCACAAATTGCACAAGTTACAAAAAATAAACTCTGATTTTTTTGTGTGCAAACTGGAAACCTTATAAGCAAAAGACCAAGGCACAGTGGACAAGAGCAATTAAAACATGAATTCGATAAATACCATGAGATTACAGCAGGCTTGCAGGACTGTCGCCAGGCAGCTTGTGGATTCAAACCTGCTTTGAATGTTTTCACAACGGTAGGTTGAGTTCCCTCTGTATAGGTTTCTTTCCGGAGTCCAAAAACATTCCTGGTAGATTACCTGGGCACTTAATATACGTATAATAAATAAAAAATACCTGCAAAGAGGTCAATTTGTTGTGAATGTTTCACTTTTAGAGAAGTGGAAATTGTTGGGAGCCACGTCCCAACCTACAGATGGTTTTGTTGCTCAAGTATGTTTAAGAAACTGTCCTAAACTACTACCAGCTGGACTGGTGGCAGGTACCGTTAAACTCTACTTGTTCTCCCCATTTTGTACCCACACTATGCTGTTTTGTTGCTTCTTGTCTCAATTTTATAACCCATAAACAAAGTTGGTGCCCATCAGGGATAGAAGTCTCGAGACCGGTCTCAACCTGCTTTTTCCTGATCTTGAGCTCGGTCTCAGATTGTTATGTCTTAGTCTTGGTCTCAGAAGAGCTGCTCTTGCTCTTGGAGGGTGCGATCTTGGTCTAGCAAGAACCAGTCCTGACTACATCCTTGGTACCCATGTACTTAAACTATGGCATATCAAAATTTGCTGAGATATTTTCATGAATTTTTCAATGAAATAGTCTTTAAAAATCTTCAATCTTACATATAATTTCATTGTACATTGTACAGTACTTAAGACCACCTATTTGTATGTATTTTACTTTTAAACTCCATTTGAACCAGATGACTATTGTCAAAAATGATAGATTATGACTATTGATAAATTAATATACCTATGAGCTACCTTCATTTGGCAGATATTAATTATAAGAATGACATTATCAACCCGGTTGTCAAAGCTGGTATGAAACAACCCTGGTGCAAGGTGGGTGTTAGCAGATGTCTTGATTGTAAGGATTTTTTAAAGGTTCAGCTAAAACTACAAAGGTATGGAATGCCAAATGAATTTGAGTCTGGAGAATTTTATTGATTTGCCCTTTCAAGACATCCAATTTCAAACATATTTCTAAGTACTTGTCAGTCTTGAGATTTCTTCTGCATGACAACACAGGCCCGTGATGTTTTTCACAGAAACAGATGAGATTTTGTTTACGGTCTGTGAGCTGTGGTTGAGTCTGAAGGCAGACTACAGTCCCTGTCAAGGCCTGGAGAGTGACGCGTAGACGGGCTGCTCCCAGACAGAGGGAGGACTGCGTGGAGGCGGTGCTAAAGCCAGGCTGTTGATGAGCGGAGCGGCGTACGACCTGCGAGATGAGTGAAGGTACGGATATTGGTACAGGCCGGCGGGGTAACCTGAAAACGCGCCATAGAGGCTGGCGTTCTGAAGGTCAGTGTAGTCCGGCGGGTTAGGAGGAGACACGGAGGTGGAGGAGCTAAGAGAGGTGTACTGAGGTTGGTGTGAAGGTGGAGCAGGTGAAGTAGAAGAGGAAGGTGACGAGCTGCAATGGCCCGGGCTCATCTGCTCCATTTTGATCTGAGGTTTTTGACCAGTGTCCTCCTGCGGTACCTCCGCTGATGTCCCTTCAGGTGTTTTGAGGGTACAGTTGACTGTGCTGTGTGAGTGAGCTTGGGCGCTTTGGGGGACGTATGATCCATTCAGGCTGCCGGGTTCCAGCTGGGCTGGAAGAATTGTGCTGTGGCTGTTCGGGGGCAGGTACTGGTCCAGCTCGTGCACATCAAAGCCATCCATGGTACCGATGACCTCAGTGCTAAGCTCTGAAATGTCCACGTTGCTGAAGTCGATGTTTCGGTTGGAATGAATAGCGGAGCTACTGTCAGCAGGACGATGGGCATCGTGCTTGTTAACAGTGTGGAGCTCAGTTTTGGGGGAAGTCGGTGGTGTTGGAGGACCATGAGGTTGACCTAAAAACAAACAGAAAAAAAAACATTCAGTTTTTTTCACTTTACATGAAAGTTTGTAATTGCTGAGATTTTGTAATCTCGTCACCTGGTCTGTCTGGATGGTAATGCTTGGGGGCCTCTCCTATACCACCTAGCCGGGTCAACCCAGCTTCCGTCTTATAAAAGCCCTGCTGGGCCTGGTGCTGGTGTTGTGGTCTCTGGTCCCCTTGGCCCGGTTTAGCACTTTTGCGTCTTCGAGGTTGGTATTTGTAGTCTGGATAGTCTCTCTTGTGCTGCAGTCTCAGCTTTTCAGCCTCCTCTACAAATGGCCGCCTTTCTGTTTCAGAGAGAAGTCTGAAACAAAAGGCAGGAAGAAGTGACTGGACATAGGCATTCTCTCTTCAAAGTGGGCTAAGCATTATCTCGTATTTAGAAAAGGCAGAGACTGGTATTACCACTAGTGTTTGTGATTTAAAGGTTACAAAATTTTTCCATCATACTGTTCAAATGGTTTAAACCCTTTAACCGAAGTGCTAAGAATAAACTCCAAAGTGTTCTTTTTTTCTCTCTTTCATCTGTACGTAGCATTGAATAGTCCTACACAACCCCCAAATCACTTGTTGCTGTGCACTGCTAGTTAGCGGTTTGATATAAAGTTAGTACATTGTTCCCTAACTTAAAACAAACATATCGGCGCAACACAAATACATCTTATCAGGCTAACATTATAGCCTGATAATGTTAGCCTGATAAGATGGCAATGAGCGGCATGTCTGTTAAAGAGTAGACTGCAGCGTCTACCACAGTAGCATTACTAATTAACTTCGGGTTAATTCATTTGCCTTGATTTATTTATTTTTTAAAAAACACTGAAGACTGTAACTCAAAAACAGCTGAAAAGAGCAGAATATTAACATTTGCGAGTAGTTGTAAAATGTTCCACATATAATGGTTGGTGAGTGTTGTGGCTCCTTATTGGTTGGTGTGAAAATAGAGTCTTTCACTTGTAATAGTGCTTATATTTCAGCAAAACCTATGTTGCATATTTTTAAGCTTGGAAAAGCTTAAAAACAGACTGAAACATTAGACTTGGGTTATTTTTCAAGTGAAACCTTATAGTTAAATTCTGACATTAAGATATAAATTACACACAACCTTTTGATGGAATGACCTCACAGGAATCATGCGCTCATATATGAAATTGGTTTTTAATATGTGGAAAACAAACTATTGAAAGAAGTGCTTTTTTTTTACATTGCTTTAATTTTTATCTCAGACATATTGTGATATTTTTAATAGGGATAACATTACTTATGTAAATATGGATCAGCTGCTGTGTAAAATACAGCTCAATGCAAATGTCACAACAATTCAAAGGCCCATAAAACAGCATTTACATAAACAGCAAAGATGTCGTTTTAGATTTAGATTTTAGGTGGTAGAGATCCACTTATGTCTTGGATCTCCATGATTGTGTCCCTCTGTTGGCTTCAGCCTCTGGGTCTAATTAATCTAAATTAATGAAAAATGAAGGAACAAGGAAAGTAATCGATGAAATTTAAGATATCAAAGGAGTATAATCTCACTTCAAAAATTCTAATATCACTTTTCTCATTTTTCAAGTAGTATACCTCACTCATTAGACTGGGTCAACCACATATGCCAACCCTACAATGTAAAATGTCAAATGTTCTATTTTCAAATACCAAAAGTCTCCATCATATCTATGTCTATTTTCAAGAATAACTTCTGGGGACATTTGGGGCACTTATTGTCTGTTGTGTTTTACTGTACTGTGAATCTTACCCTCCTTATATTTTTGCTGCATGTCTATGAAATCAGCCACTCACCTCCACAGCTTGCCCAGCGTCTTGCTCAGCTCCGCGTTGTGGAGGTGCGGGTACTGGTCCGCCAGCTTCCTCCGCGCCGCCTGCGCCCACACCATGAAGGCGTTCATCGGCCTCTTTACGTGCGGCTTGCTCTTCAGCCCCCTCTCCCCCTGACTCGGCACGGGCACCAGCGACCAGTCGTACCCTTTCAGCACCTGCGACACCGCGTCCCGGATGCAGGCGGGGAACCGCTCGTCCTCCGGGGAGCTCTCCGCTCCAGAGAGGGGACGCGCCGCCGCCAGCGCGTCAGATCCGGCGGGAGAGTTCCCGAGCTCCCCGTCCGGTTCGTGTCGGGGCGTAGAGCCGCCGCTGCTCTGTGGACTGCACGGATCCTCAGTAAGTAAGCTGTGCGCTTCAGCCATAGTTTGTTACTGGGCTTATTTTAGCGCCTCCAAAGTTCGCGAAAAGCTCTCCAAATGCGTGAAGGCGCGCTGTTGTGACTGGATCGCCACGAAAATAAAGAAAGTGCCCTCACTGGAAAGATCTGGCACGGGGCTGCCATCCCCCTTCACATTCTCCCCAATGTATGACAACTTTGACAAGCTCATCGAAAAGTAAACTCTGCCATCTCTCCACCTCCATCCTTTATTGGCTTGCACACAAAAAAAGAAAAACATTGGGGACCTCCTTCCCCAATTAATTGGAAAATTCAACGTCAGACAGAATTCCAAGTTTAGAAAGTCTGCAATTTTGAAAACTGTTGAGTAAAAAAAAAAAATTAATAATTGCAGTCAACTTGGACCCTTATTCTCCACTAGCCTGAAGATGTAAGCCTTTCTATTGAGGCCCAAACGTGCCTCAAAATAATTTTGTACCTTCAGATTTAGAGACTCGACATGCATTAGGACTTGTATGTCACTAATCATATTTTTCTAAAGAACAAATGGACATTTTGTAAAATATGTGATAGTAATTATTATTAGAAAAACATTTCTGCCACATTTATTCTTCCACTGAACTTGACCGTACTTGATTTGTATTCAGAATCCTGCAAACAGCCTGCATCATTAAACTTATCAAAAACAATTTGGTACAAAACAACATACAGTATATTAGCACTTAAATGAATTCTAAATCAAAACAAATGGACAGTTTGTGAAATATATGGTAGTAATTATTATTATTACTATTGTTTAAAAAAAAAAGTCCTGTCACACTTTTTTCTTCCCAACCTTTGCTTATTTGCTTTGGATACAGAACTGTGCAAATAATGAGCTTCTTTAACTATAGACCTTAGTCGCTTACTCTCCTTGAGGAAGGTGTAAATGACTGTCCGCTGGAAAATGATCAAGTCGGCAGTTTTCCCCATCAAAACTCTTTGTGGTGCACTGCAGCAGCACTGCAGCAGCAAAGGAACCATATGTGTATAGCACTGACATAATTATGAAATCAGATTTAGCAATATAATTACTGAATTTCACACTTACAGTTGTACTTTATACACGACTTGTCTAAGTAACTTGTGACACTTTTAGCACTCAGTGTACTTCAAATTTTTTTTTTAAAACAACCCTTTGCAACAATCTGCTACCATCTGTGTATTTATATATCCTGCTATAAGGATATACAAACACACAACTTAAAAAAAAATAAATGTTTGTGTATTTTTGAAAATCAGTTTTCTTTTTTATTTCACAAATTTCTTATTGTTTCTTTTTCTTTATTTAAAATACTAAGGTAAGTTTTTCTTGGCTTTTTTATTACATAGGTCTGTCAGTTGTCTTATTATTGTCTTTGTTTTTATGGTTTACCTGTCCAAATAATTTATATTAAATTTACAGTTTTGAGAATAATGTTATTTATTTATTTCTACTACTACTAGTATTATTATTATTATTATTATTATTATTATTATTATGTATTATTATTATTATTATTATTATTATTATTATTATTATGTATTATTATTATACATTTTGTCTTGTTTTACTTAGATATATTTTTCAGAAAAAACGTTGTTTTGGGGGGGTTTTAAGTCATTGTTATTCACTTCCGGATATGTTTTTGTCACGTGACGGAGAGCGCCGTAAACATGGCGGCCAACGCTGCAGCTGCAGAGAGCTCGGTGAGGAAGAGGCGCGTGGACAGCAGGAGGACGGAGACGGAGAGAGTCCCTGGCGGCTCTTCAGACGGAACTGCCACCAATGGAGACTCGGAGAAGAAGAAGCAGTTCGTGTCCTTACAACCCGGAACTTACTGGCTCACTCGTATTGTGCTGCTGCGCTCAGTCTCTTTCATTTACTGTGAGTTTCTCTGACTTCTCCAGAACCGAGCCGTGTTCGCTGTTTCAGTGCTTCCTTTTCCAACCCAAAACTGCTCAATAAATTTCTTCAAAACTATTAGATCCACGAGCTCTGTAGTTTTAAAGCCTACTGTATCCTGGCCTCAGTATCACAGCTGTCAGCATCTGTATTGACCACGATGAACACAGAACCCTGATTACTCCGCAGTTAATGTGTGCGGGCTGTAACACTGTGATACACTGTTACTGTGGTCATGTTGCTAATGGTGTAGCTATGAAATACTCTTTTGGCAGCAACACTGGTGTTTTCTATTGTAGCCTACATTGCGGGGTCATTGTACTTAAGGACGATCCATATTGCTTTTATAGATCTAATGTGTATTAAAACATTTCTGCACTGGAACAAAATCGATCAGCTAACTTAATGTCAGTGCAGTCATATCATTCCCACAGGTGAAATTGTGAAACTCCAGCTTGAATAGATTGATTGCGAAAAGCATGAAACACTGGTGCTTGGGTTGGAGATGGGTCAACACCGCAAATATTGACTCTACACACAAAAGACATTAATGCTAAGGTTTTCTTTTTTATTCTAGTTGTGGCCTTCATGGTTGCCTACAACCAGAACAAGCAGCTGATTGGAGAGAATGGGCTAATGCCTTGCAAGAACTACCTGAACAGCGTCAAGCGCTACGTCGGAGGAAAGATCGGCACGTCGGCCCTGGCATACGCACCTTCCGTCCTCTGGTTCTTGGACTGGACCAGCATGGACGCCAACCTTGACTGCATTGCCTTGGTTGGGATGGTGTTGTCAGGCTTCGTCCTGGTGACAGGGATGGCCAATATGGTGATCATGGTGACTCTGTGGGTGCTTTACCACTCCTTGGTCAACGTGGGACAGCTGTGGTGAGTGTATACGCACACAGCGGAGCCTTTATTAGCTAAATAAACAAAATATTTTTCTCTGAATGTGACAAATAAAGACTTGACTGTAAATGAGACGGAGGTGTGATTAAGTCTGCTGGACTTGAACCACATTGAAGTGCTGCTGCCAAAAGTGGGTAAGCTTTGCACTGGTGGCAGCAGGATTGTGTCTACAGATAAGTGTAGGGTTGCTTTTTGTAATCTATTTAGTTATATGTCTTTGGTTTATTTTAGAAGCCTGCTTTGTTAAGGTTTATGGTTTTCTTCATCTGCCATTTAAAATGGGATATGATCTAGTGCCATCTAGTGGCAAAACTGCAGATGACATCCCACTAAGTGTGGTCCGGTTCCTCCTCCTGATGCTGCAGTTGTGGTTCATCTAATCAGGTGCAGAACATATGTGTGTGTAGGAGGAAGTAAGAACACAAACGGAATCACTCTACAAGAAACAGCAGTTTTGATGATGCAAGGTGTTTTGCATTGACCGAAACGTCAATGTAAACCTCATCAGCTAGCTGTGTATTCATCATGCCGCGGCCTCCATAGGAAAAAAAACAAAAACACATTTGGTTATTTCAGCACATGTTAAAATTTTACGCATTTTTCAAAAATGAGAGCAAATTCTGATGTCGTTGTTTGTATTTTTTCTTTCTAGGTACTCCTTTGGTAAGTGAGCGTCATACTAGTTCGACCAGGGCTTCCTTTGTTATTCCTTCGCCAAACGAAGATGTGGATTGGAAGCATGAGAAGGAAGGTCCTGATATAATTTTGACCTTCTTTTCTCAGATTTACCACCATCTAAACACCATAATGGCAAAAATGTGCATACCTAAAAAAAAAACCTTCCTTTTAAATACAGTAATATTTGTTCTGTCTTTTTTCGTGCATCTCTTAAACTGCTTCATATTTCCTCAAACTTACCAAATGTTCAGTCTCTTTTTAGAAGTTTAGCTCTTTAAATTGCAGTTCGTTTGTTTCTGTTTTAAATTATTATATTATTTATTGCAAAAATAATAATAATAATAATTGAGATTTGCTTCATTTATTGTACTGCGTTACTTTAAAGTTCTCTGCCTCGTTGTAGTCCTGTTCATTAAAGTCTTGGATTTCCCCTTGTGGAGACTTGAGACCAAAAAATGGGACTTGATGTCTGATACAATAGCAGGTTTTAAAATGTGGATATTTTTGGTGCGAAGGTGTTTAGAGGATGCGAAGCGCTTGTAAAACGTTGGATTTCAAAAAATTGTAAAAGGTGGAAAGAAAAGTTCTTAAAAGTTACCCTAAGAGCTGTTAAACAAACCAAATGATTATAGAAGCAAAAATATATGTATTTTTTTTTTAAATGAACAAAAATTGCCTGGTGGGCATAGGGGCTAAATCATTATATTTTTGTAAGCTAACTGCTATTGGAAACAGATCTTAATAATTATTTCCTTGTTTCATTAAATTTGTAGTGGCGTTCAGCCTTTTTTTTCTTTCTTTCTTTCCTTTTTTTGTACCCAATTTCTTACGAACAGCTGATTTTATGCTAACATGTTAAACTGAGAAGAATATACTTGCTAAGGCTAAGTGTGTTTCAGTTCACCGTGTCTCTCTATGGTAGAACGGGTCCGCGCTTGTATTTTGTAGCAAAACCAAATGCAACAATTCAACAGTTGTGTTCAATTCTCAATGGAAAAATACTCCTCTTTCAGCAGAGAGCTAACGATCCTGAGAACTTATCAGATCGGAGCGTAAACTGCAGACCACTGAGTCTGTGGCGCAGCTGAACCAAAGAAATAACACAAACACGAACATGTTTGCATCGGTGGCTCTGCTTTCTGTCCTAAGTATAAGAAACCCCCCCAAGACTTCAGTGTAAAAATAAATATCACTGTGGTAAATTTCTGCACTGCCTGCATAAAAAAACCAAAAGTGACATCACAACCAGGCCTGGGCAGCGTCGTCTGCTTTACTGTGTGAATGTGCTTGTCTGTGCAGGTTGGGAGAGCCAGCTGTTGGAGACGGGCTTCCTGGCTGTCTTCCTGTGTCCGGTGTGGACTCTGTCCCAGGTTCCCAGCAGCTGTCCCCCCTCCCTCGTCTG
This sequence comes from Xiphophorus maculatus, assembly GCF_002775205.1. NCBI lineage: Eukaryota > Metazoa > Chordata > Actinopteri > Cyprinodontiformes > Poeciliidae > Xiphophorus > Xiphophorus maculatus. The sequence continues at coordinate 21,161,221 of NC_036452.1, read as the reverse complement.
CATCTGGACCTTCAGGTGGCTCATCGTTCGCATCATGCTGGGAGCCGTGAGTCAAAGTTGCAACTGTTCAGTCCTTCAAATCGATGGATCGCGTGGAGCTCCGGCAAAAATCGATAGTTTGTGTTTTTAATGGGATTAAAATATGGGAAAAAGTTCACGCAAACAGTGAGCAGATGGAATCATTCTGGTGTTTGTCCTCCTAATTTTAAAGCGATACTTCGGAACCGCTGTCCTGCTCTAGCACTCTGCCGGTGTTTGGTAAAGCCAAACCAAATATGTGATCGACTCAACAACACAGCGCCTCGTCTGTCAGATTTCACGGGGGATTACAGAGCTGGGGTTTATTTGACAGGCCGTCGCCACCAGCCGAGTGGAACTCCTACCAGCAGGAGCACGGAGAAAACTCAACACACCTCCACTTCGCTGAAACACGCAATCTACTTCACATATAAACTCATCGGTATATTTATGGTTCTCTTCCAGCCTAACCCTGCTGAAGTCACGCCATATTTTAACGCCGTTCTGGTGGTGATGTACTCAATAATGTCTACGGGGTTTGCCTTGAAACTGTTCAGACTGCAAAGAAAGCGTTTGCAACAAAGTATCTGCAGCTCTGGAGTGAAACAGCTTGTTGCATCAGCAGCAGGCTGGGATGGTAGCAAAAGTATAGCGAAGTGGCTGACTGAGTAATACTGCAAATATGTTTGGTATGTTCTCAGACTGATGCTGGATTGCGACACGTCAGGCTCTACGTTTTACACATTTCCATTTTCTTCTCCATTTTTAGATTTTAAAGACCTCAGCTGAAGCCTAAGACATGCTTAGCTTTGTTTTCAATACAGCCGGCTGATCCAGATGCAGTATTCGTCCCATTTAGAGTCAGTAGTTGGTGTTTTTATAGATGGATGCAAACGTTTAATTGAACTAATCACTAATCTACTGGAAGGCTACTAGGTGATTTAAAAAAATAAAATAAAAATGCTAGTTGATTATGAAAAGCCTTGATTAAATATATACGTACCTTGAAAATGTAGTGTTGCAACCCAAGGCTTCATTGTACCTCAAAGCTGTTTTCCCTGACAGAGTTACACAAATATTTTGTGCTTGTGAATAGGAACAAAACGCAATCAAAACATTAAAATAAAACAACATTTTGAAAGGTATCGTGTGAATTTTTATCTAGTTGCCTTGCCTGTACTCTGTTAGCCATTAGGGGTTCACTGATTGATTGTCCCCAAGTTCCTTCATTTTGGTTGATCAGCCTTAAACATAGACCTTGAGCTGCACAGGAAAGGCTTAAAGGTGACCTACACCCCTAAATCCAACTGAGAATCTTTGATTACAGTGGAGCCAGGCTCATGTTAGTAGCTTTATTATAAATTAACAGCATCATGTTGGCAGAGGTTGAAGCCTTTGCCAGTTGCTCAGAGTAAATGCAGCAGTTTCCATTGCATCATGCGGTTTCTTTAAAGGCCCTTTGTTCCATTGAAGATGAGACTAAATGTTTCTTTGGAAGGTGGTACAATCCTTATTTTAGGACTTCTAAAAACTCCCGCCATGGTGCCCTATTGGTGTCACATGCTGACAGATGAGATTATTCCATTAGTGACTTCTCTAAGTCTTTTATAGCTTCTCACGGGCTTCCTGCCAACATCGCCCGGGGTTGAGCTTTATCCATCTTCCAATCAACTCAGGTGAACTTTTGTGTCTCTGTTGAAGAAAATAATGTTAGCGTGGTGCTATGCTAACCATGTGTCCCTGGTGTTTTCAGAGAGATGTCCAGTAGTATTCCACTATCAGAGGATAGTTGTGTAGGCTTAGGTCCAGCTATCTCTCTACCTGGTGCTCCATGTTTTTCAATCCAGTTGTAATTGGTGAAACGTCTTCGTCTCATGACTGAAGAGGATAAACAGCATGGTACTCGACCTTGCCACCTCCACAGCCAAGCTCCTAATCAGAGAGAGACGTTCTGCTTTTTCCTAAATTTAATCAAACAGGATAGCGGGCGCCTTACTGCGCGTTCCGTGCTCAGCCACATGACCAGCTGATGCGTCAATATCGGCGGTCTCGTGTTTTGGATAAGAGGTTATTCCCTTTGCTGTTTGGATGGAAAACAGCCACACAAGTGAATATGCCTTTATGAATCCCTAATTTGTTCATACCGCGTGAATCTCGCAAACTGGGATCGGGTGTTTTGCAGATATTAGATGAGATCTGATGAGAATCTGTCCCATTGAAGATTGTATTGTCAGAGCGATGAGATGTCCTTTGTCTTGCGGTGGTAATTATGCCTCTTCCTACTGATGTGACTACAGTCCACATTTCTGTGGTGACAACACTTTCATTTGGTGGGAACTTACCCATTACCGATTGTTCCAAAATACATGTTTGTTTTTTTTTTTTTTAAATGCCCTTTTGGGTGAGTAGTGGTGTTTGTCATGGAGCTCAACCATGAAATCCTAACTGTGGAAACTGAAACCTTAGTAGTTCCTGCCATCAAGTGATTTTGCAATCAGTCAAGGGTTTTTACCACCTGTGTCCTCAGTTGTTAATGGAGCCTTTGTTCTCTGCCCAGGTGGCGTAGCCACTGTTATCTCTTGGAAGATTTCTAGGTTTCGGTTTAGTAAAAGTGAACTCTGGCGTGGTTGGATTGCCAAGCGGACCAGGAAGCCTTCCAAAAGCAGGAAGCAAACTAGCACAGGGCATTCTGGGTAAATGCTACCAAATTCAATGCTAGAGTCTAATACTAGTGGGAGAAATAGCTCATGGTCTTTTGCTAAAAACGAAAGAGAAATCCTATAAAAGCTAAAATCTGACGCCACGCCACTATATTTCGCAAAGAAGAAAGTTGTGATCAGTGTCTTCCTCTGAGGTTTTTGTGTCATTTCCATCTGTGGTTCTGTAAGTAGCGCCACCACTGGCGAAGAGGCGAACAAGTTTTTCAAAGGGTTTGCTTTGTTCGACAGAGGCAGTGTGAAAGCAAAACACACCAACTGATCATGTAACAATTTTGGTCCACAATCAAACAGAGTCTACCACACTTATCAGGTGTGAAAACACTTTCAATGTTTAATTTGAATAAAGCCCATGTAACATTAGTTTTGATTACGTATTCAAACTCCCAACTGTGACTTTAGGATGGTGTCCAGTTGTATTTCACATTGAGTTCAGTGCTTGTTTTCTCTCTTTGTTCAGGGCCTCATTAAAATCAGAGGAGACCAGTGCTGGAGAGACCTGACCTGCATGGACTACCACTATGAGGTGACTCTTTATTTATTCCATTAAGTCATTGCACAGCAGTGTATATAATATGGTGTTGAGACTCGAATGCATGCTTTTACTTATTAAAAATAATTCAATTGATATTTTTTAAAATCATATTTTGTTTCATTTTGGGTTTTGAATATTTTCTAAAGTGAATAAAAAAGACATAAAATTGTTTCCTGGGCTTTTAGTCACACCCAGGCTGCTCACATTTCTGCTCAGTCATGATCTGGCCCACAACATTCTGTATGATAAGGTCTCAGATGGAGGATGGGAGCCTTCTGTAATGATCAAACACATAACTGGAGAAAATACACACAAGGCCGAAGTCATGATATCACTTGTATCATTATGAAAGATTGTTGCGTTATTGAACATGTTAATTAGATTAAATGTATCTCAGTTAAAACACCCGTGCTTGTTTTTCTGCAAGTCTTGATGTACTGTATTGCATGAATGTTTTTGCAATTCAACTCTCTGGGGATTGCGCATTTTTAGGCCAGAAGTCAATGGATGAGTGAAGATTTCTAAAACTTAAAATTGTATTCGAGGCACCACGGTGAGAACCCGTGATGGACAGCTTCACTGGTTCCTTCTGAGTGAAACAGAATGAATCTTTTATATCTGTCACGTAGCAGAAAAAGTTTTGATCGGCCTCGTTGCTTTGTGGATTTTATGCCTCGCTGGGTCAGTTTCCCTGGTCCAACTTCAGCTTTCGACACCCTCAGTGCTAATGTTGACTTACACACACACACACACACACACACACACACACACACACACACGCACCCACACACACACACATGCACACACACACATGCATTCTAAGACCGGAAGGCCATGGCGCCAGTTGACGCCGCGTTAACCCCTTTGACACACTGCTCCCTTTCAGACCTGCAGTGGGACTGCAGATTTCCTCCTGTCCAGATTCTCGGGGGTTACCGTGGCGATGCATTGCAGGACAGTTAGTACTTTGTTCATACAGGGTGGGTTGTCATTAACGCACCATATGGAGATTTAGGTCCCCCGCCTGTTAAATAATGCAAATTTTTCTTGTGTTTTATTAAAAAATACAATAAAAGTATTGATCTGTTTGACAGCTGCATTTTTTCCCCCTTTCCACCTATATTTGTGCTATATTTATTTTTCCTGACCCGCGTCTGTTTGCCTGTTCAGCCAAAGCACATTTTGCATGGACAAACACTGAGAAACCTCTGAGTGTTTGCCTGGGTGAAGGTGCGGCCACCTTTCATTTAAATAAGGTTCCATCTTTATTTAGTCTTGGAAAAGTTCTCCTCGAGGTGTGGTGCAGAAATGACTCCCCTGACTCACTCTCAGATGAGCGCCAAAGCAAAGCGCTGAAAACTTCCATCCTTAGCGTCAGTTCTCCTCACAAATTGAACATGTTGGCTGTAAACCTTCTATTGGTCATGCACTGATTCACCATGACCGATTTTTGTAGAGTTCTGACCTGACCTATTTAGCTAAGTAAATCTTACAGAGACATGTCTGATTCCCTCATAGATATCTCTAAATATCTTTGGACAACATAAATTAGGCTCTCTCCTTTGGTCCTTTACAAGACCAGATTGTAGCTTACCATTGTTATAATGGAGACCTAAGCAGTTTTCCTGTGAATGATCATAGTTTATTCACATTAGGACCGGAGGCGACGTCACACTGTGTGAGCAGCAAAATAGATTTTCTCTGTTCTTGAAGTTAAAATGATCAGTCTTTAGCATCTTTCAATAGCATTTAGTACATTTAGGGCTAATCTCAAACATTAGTCTGTGCGTTTATTCCTTGTAAGGTGAGTAAACCTGAAATTTCCAAAAAAATGACCAATATTTTCTCACCCAACTTGTCTTGTGACAGATAGTTGGAGGATACAATGAAGGGACTTCCTGTTGTTTGCTTGAGGCATGAGACTGTCAGACAGTAACAGTCACAACATTTAATTTCACTCTGCGATAAAGTATGATTGAGCCTAAGTTTATTGAATTGAATTGAAATGTGTCTCCAGACCCAGCCAGTGCCAAACCCAGTGTCCTACTACCTGCACCGATCCCCGTGGTGGTTCCACCGCTTCGAGACTCTGTCCAACCACTTCGTTGAGCTCATCGCTCCCTTCTTCACCTTCCTGGGCCGCCGGCTGTGCATGGTGAACGGAGCCATCCAGATTCTCTTTCAGGTAGCTCTGTGGAAGACTAGCAAACACAATCAGCGCTTTTTCCCCCCTTGTTTTTTATTTGTTTATTTTTTTAAACTGTACATTGTACCCACTCTGTTCTGTGGCTTTTGTTTCTTCTATCACTCCTTCCTGGCCTGCAGGTGGTCTTGATCATCAGCGGGAACCTGAGTTTCCTCAACTGGCTGACCATTGTTCCTAGTTTGGCCTGCTTCGACGACGCATCTCTAAGCTTTCTGTTTCGCTGCGGCTCCAGAGCTAAGGAGGCGGCGCTGGAGATCCAGAAGAAGGAGGTGACTGGGCAAGTCCCCAAACCCACAAAAGGTGTCTTTACACTTCGTTTTTTAAATTATTATTTTGTATAATATCCGGTAGATGCCAGAAAAGGCAGTGTGTTTGACCACGGTGGAAAGAGAACTACAGTAAAATACAGAACAAATTAGTAAAAGGGGTCAACACTGCAAAAAATAATTTAAACTTGAAGGATTTTCTTATAGCACAGGCTGTCATGAATGCAAGAAAACTCCACCCTTCTGTAACTAGACTTATTGTACGTAGATTTACTGCTTTTACTTTACTCAGTTTAAAATAAGCCTATTGCTGTAGGTGGGAACTTGCTTTAATAACTCAAACAGAACCAGAGTGGGATTTTATAGGAATAAAGACAGTTTCTGTGGATTATACAGAGGAGTTGAACATGCAGGAGTGGGAAAGAACCAAGAAAAATTTGACTACTGCTTTGTGTCTCTGTAACATCCTGCCAGGCTGTCAAGATTCAGACCCAGCAACGATAAATGTCCCCGTTTTCCATTGTTGGACTATCATTCCCACATATCCCACAAGACACCCTTGAGACGCTATTGATTCATCCTGTTCCTGTGTGTGTGTGTGTGTGTGTGTGTGCGTGTGTGTGTGTGTGTGTGTTAGGCATGTTGATACGGCGGGTGGTGAACATTTCTTTGGGTGTTCTCATTGGCGTCCTGAGCGTGCCAGTGGTGATGAACCTGTTGAGTCCGCGGCAGGTGATGAACACTTCCTTCGACCCGTTGCGCATCGTCAACACCTACGGGGCTTTTGGAAGGTACAGTTTGGAGGATTTCATCACATGACCTAACATGAATACTCCAACTTGAAAACAGGCCAAGTTTATTTGTACTGAACAATTTAGCAACAAGGCAGTTCAAAGTTTGTTATACCGTAGAAATATCATACAGTCACCAATCATGAAACAAGAAGTAAACATTAGTTTGTGAAATGCCATTATCAAGCAAATATACATCAAATATATTGATCAATGTTCCAGTTATGAATCAAAGGCAACTCTGAACAGGTGGGTTTTTGGCCTTGATTTAAATGAACTCAGTGTTTTGGGAGTTTTGAAGTTTTCTAGACATTTGCTCCAGATTAGTGGAGCGTAAAAACATAATGTTTGGTTCCTTATTGTGGTGATGCAGAGTGAACTAAAACCAGAAGACCTGAGTGATCTGGAAGGTTGCTACCACGACATGTCTGTAATGTAATTTGGTGCCGTTAAAGTATTCCCCGTTAAAGAAAAACTCATCTTTATCTCATTTAATCTTTTCGTTTCTCTGTCCTCTCGGAAGCATCACCAAAGAACGGACTGAGGTGATCTTCCAGGGAACTCTGAGCCCAGATCCCAAAGACCCTGAGGCGGTTTGGGAGGAGTACCAGTTCAGGTGTAAGCCAGGAGACGTGTACCGACGGCCCTGCCTCATATCGCCCTACCACTACCGGCTGGACTGGCTCATGTGGTTCGCTGCCTTCCAGGTGCATTAGCAACTTCTACCTTTCAATAGTAGTTATTTTTTGGTGCTGAGTCTGGAATAACATTGTTGCGCAGACCTACGAGCAGAGCGAGTGGGTCATCCACGTAGCAGGACGCCTGCTGGCCAACGACAGCACCGTCCTCTCACTGCTCGACCACAACCCCTTCCAAGGCAGAGACCCCCCCAGGTAAACGCACACATGAGCATCACCAACTTTGCTTTCAAAATTCACTTGTAAATCAAACTACCTCTGCTGAGCAGAGCACTTTTTGTCTTAGGGCTCCCCCTGGTGGAACAAATAACAATTATTAAAAAAAAAAAAAGTCTTTATAATAAAAACCCTGGGAATTTATGTCTTTATCCTAACAAAACGCAAATCGTTACAAGGTGTGAGAGTTAAACTGCCCTACCCAGTTTATTTCAAATGTATTAAGATTTCTTAAACTATTTTGTGTTCTGCATTTTTGAGACGTAGTTGCAGCTGTTTTCTTTGGCAAGGGAGTTAACATTATAATATAGTACAGATTATTGTTAATTGCAAAAATATCCATACCCCTTGAACTGTTTTCAAGTTATTCACGTAACATTCACACACCCTTGTGTGTTTTATTTGGATTTTATGTGATTTACCTGCAGAAAGTAGCATTGTTGTAAAGTGGAAGGAAAATGACACATGCAGTTGAATTCAATTCAGAAATACTTTATGTAGCCCAAAAGGAATTTAAATGTTGTTTGCAGTTATTGCTAATCCGCCTAATTTGCTTTTGCAGCTCCACTTAAAATCTTTATCTTTGATGTGAGGTCAAAGTTCAGCTGTTTCTTGAGCTTTTGAGATTCTAATCAGCTGGTTCCAGTTATAAAAACAAAAAAACAGCACTTGGTGACATGGTTGCACAACAGAACTATCTGAAGGTAAAAGAGTAAGAGCGAAACTCCTTCTAACTGTCCAGCATCTGAAACCAGAGGGAATAATTGTCCATACAAGCAATTCCTCAACCACAAAAATGATTAAAAGTCTACACAAAGGACAAATCAGAACTCAGGTAACAGAGAAACAGAGAAACTGCAACAGCAATGTTCTAGACATAAATAAAATACACTAAAATATGATAACTCCAGCAGGTATTATTATATTGCAAGCAAATTTTGGGAAAATGGAATGTTACCTGTTTGCTCCACAGCAGGACTCAAAAACATGACTACATCGGTGACCTTTCTATGCTTCTACTTTGTCAGATGGGTTCGAGGAGAACACTTCAGGTACAAATTCTCTCAGCCGGGCAGCGCCAGCGCAGCGCAGGGCAAATGGTGGCTGAGAAAACGCATCGGAGCCTACTTCCCTGCTGTAGACCTGGAAGGACTCAGAGGCTACTTCCAGTCCAGGAACTGGCCTCACCCACACATCCCACCAAGCAGGAGCTGAAGTCACTTCAAAGCAGTTTGGAGCCAAGGTTACACTCTATGCAGATGACATCAGGTTTCTCAAGAACTGCTTGATAAAACGTCTCTTTACTCAGAACACCAGTACAACCATTCCCAATCAATGTGAAGGTTTTGAAGCTCTCGGTTTTAAACAATTAAGCTCTAAAAACATGCTGAGGACACCTGAACGTAAACGTACTAACCGGTTGAAAATGTAAAAAATGAAAATCGCCACCATGACAGTGGTCAACTTGATTAATTTTCTCACCAAGTCTCTGTGGCTTCCTACATGTGTTTTTTTTTTTTTTAAACTAGCTTTAGCTTAGCTGGATTTTGAGAGCTGAGCCACATTAGCATGTTATCTGGGACCGGAATACAGTGTCTAAACAAGCTCACTTTCACTTTAGCACATGTCAGAATAGCAAAAAGAAAAACACTAAGGAGGTCTTCTTTGTCAAGACATTTTCAAATCTAAATATTTTTCTTTAAAAAAATCACAAATAGGGGTGCTGTGGTGGCGCAGGGGCAATGCATGACCCACGTATTGAGGCCTGCGGTGGTCGCAGGTTAGATTCCCAGCCTGGCGATATTTGCCGCATGTCTTCCCCCTTTCTCATTACCCACTTTCCAGTCAGACTACTTTCAAATAAAGGCCACTAGAGCCAGCAAAAAAAATATCAAATTCACAGGAGAAATACTTGATGGAATAAAAAACCTATTTTGAATACATTTGGACAAAATAGTGTTTCAGGAAGGCAGATGGGCAAAATTATTTTCTCTGATGAAACATCCTTTTATTAATGGGGAACAACTGAGAAATTATTCATCTTCCTCTGAGATTTACTTTTTCTTCTTCTCAAGCACTGCCATTAATAGAGTGAGATCACAACAAAATGTGAAAAGTATGTTTCCAAGAGCCTTCCCAGATCAGAACAATTCTGAAAATGTGTTGTCAACAGCAGGTTAACCGAAAATATCCAACAAACCTGATCAACTCTGAGCTCCGATGACAAGAATGGGTCATTATAAATCAATAGTTGGTCCAGAACCTGCAGCAGGGAAAACTTGAGTTTTAAAGAAGAAACATAAACACTGTAAGTGTAAATTATTTGCATAAATTTTAATAATTGACACATGAAATTCTTAAAACGTTTAAAAAGTTTGAATCATCCACCATTGATCCACAGAGACATGGAGAAGAAACTAAAAAGCCACAGAACAGACAGCGCAATACCAAAGAAAGACCAGCAGATGGTGCTGTTACTCCAAACATCCAGTCTTATCTGACCCCAGCTGAACCTCTACAGATAAAAATATGTGCTTAGAATATTTTTCAAGAACAGCTCAAGTACAACCGTGGGTGTCATAAACTGGAAGATGTTGGACAACCAATTTTGGACTTCTTAACCTGGATGAGAAAAAGAACGAGATGGATGTGAATGCAACTGTAAAGCACGGTTGGGGAGCTTCATGCTGAGGAATTGTTTCACTGGGGTTTAATTACAAAGAAATAAAAGAATTGACAGTGGACTTTGTTGAATCCTCTTCATTCCTTGTCCTCCCTCCCTTAGTTTGGTCCTTCTTAACTCTTTCTGTTGCTTTTCTTTTTACCTTCCAAAAGGAAAGGCAACAACATATCATATTTCTGTCCTTGCCTTGTATCTTTCCCTCCCTATTTGCTCGTGTCCTTCTCCTTTCCTTCATTGCGTCCTACCACTGTTCTTCCTTTCTTCCTTGTGTCTTCCTTCCTTTCTAATTATTCCTTGTGCCACCTCCTTCCCCTTGTGGCATGCCTTGTTTCTTCTATGTGCCCTCTCTCTTTGATGCCCTTATATCCTTACTTCCTTCTTTTCCTCTCCTTCATTTTTCCCCTTATTCCTTCTTTGTATCCGTTTCTTCTCCTTGCATTCCTACCCCCCTTCATTCGATCCTGCCTTTCTTCTACCCTTGCATCTTTGTTCTACCTCTGTTCCTTACATTATTTCTCCCCTCCCCTCCATTAATGGCCCTTATTTTTGTCCTTCCTTTGGATCCCCGTTCCTTCCTTGCACAAACATTTATTGTGTATTTATAGAGATTTTATTATTTTATATTTTATGGTGAATGCATAGACTGTGATTTCTGGAAAGTTGACTTCACCCTGAGCTTAACAAATCATGTCTGTCCAGATAACAGATAAATGTGTCTTTGTGGTAAAGGTGTTACAGCATGATGAATAAATTCCCCGGAGAATGAAAAGCCTTTTACTGCACAGTCTGTTTTCCACGACAACATCTAGTACAATTTATTTCTCAGTGTCAGCTGAGGATCCAAACTGTTTTAGCAAAAAGAAAGAGACCTTCAGAGTCTCGGCCACGTTAACAAGCAACCATTGTAATTCCTCATACACTGCTGTAGAGCATTATGTGCAACAGCGAGAAAAACTGTACTGCTTACTTTAAACATCTATTGACATAGGAACAGACTTTTCTTTACTGCCATGAATGCCCTGGTTTTCTGCTGTTCATTTTGGCCATTTCTCAACTTTTTTGCCAGTAGGACAGCACTTTATGTTCACCTTGAACATTTCACAAGGATAGAACGTACAGATCTTAAACTCTCTTCTCTTTGGACCTCAGGTATTTCTATAGGATGTAGACCCTGTGAACTGATATGGCTATGGAAGACAGCTGTGTTTTGTTCCTGGTGAACAAAACCCATTTTCAGTTGTCCATCAGCAGCCATCAGACATTTATATAAAATGTCCTGAAATATCAGAGTGCCATGCAGTTGAACAGGGTTCCCATGACAGTTTGAAGAGAAACAGGCCCACAACGCCTTACGTTTTCCACCATAGTTAGAAAACTATGGTGGAAAACGGATAAATTAATTTATTTGGAACTATATAAACAAAAAAGTGTCTCGTTGTCTAACAGATTCTCAATTAAGTTGGAATTATTCATCTGAATACATCCATCCATTATCTATATCCACTGGGTCACTTCAGAGCAGGTGGCTGTCCCCAACGGTCATTGAGGGGGAGATGGGGTACACCTTTGAGATGTAGACACAGTGCATCACTGGGCAATAATTTGAATATGCAAACTACCTTATTTGGGGATAACTTTGTCTTATGCGACATATTACTTCCAATAGGTTCCTTTTCATGTGCAGCAGTTGCATATTTGTGGGGGCAACCTTTGATTCACCCTAAACTCGCCTGGAATGTTCTTTGCCAAAAAGCTTGATCTTAGTTTTCCCAAAGCACACGGTCTCAGAAAAGATTATCAAGCTCCACATGTTTACGTTTGTGATGGTGGGTCATGAAAGGCTTTATTTGCATAACCAGTTAGCATGTGGATGGTGTCTAACGGTTGATGCCCAGAAGACAGCTGTGGTCCACTAGTTAGAGTCGACACATTCTGATCAACTTCAAGTATAAATAAATGCATTTTAAGGGATACAACTGTGTGTTTTTCTTTTAAATGCTATTTGAGCTACTGCTATCAATAAAATAACACATTTTTCTTACCATAAAAGAGTCAAGTGAGAAAAATTAATTTACACCAAAGCTAAACAGGCAGCGTTTGCTTGGAAGTCCGTCTTTCTTAGAGCAGCAGTCATGGATGGGCGTCTGTGCTCCACCTCGTGTTTTGAAGCTCATTGGTTTTGATACATCAGTCGCACAGCAAGGGTGTTTTTAATAGCCTCGCCTCCAAACGGATCTGCATGCTTGTTCGCTGCGATCCCCGCCTCCAGACTGCAAATCAATTTCCTTGTAGCCTTTCTGTCAGGTTTTTCCTTTATGGGGACTTTGATGGTTTTTCTTACAGATTGCACACTCTGTCATACCACTATCTATTCCAGGCCCCCACCAACTGTTTTGTGTGTCGCAGACATTTCTCACCTTCCACCAATTTAGTTTTGAGATATTTCCAGTTGGGTTGATGTAAAAGCAAACATGCCAAGATTAGGAAAGATTGCAGAAAAGCGTCCCACTAGGAAACTCTGTCCTCAAGAATAAACATCAAACTGCATCAAAAGTTTTTAAAGAAATTGATGTTCTGCAGATTTTGCTTCAAAGTAGCAATAATACACACTGAGAAGAATGAGTCTGCCATGCTGTGGACAGCACATCCTTTGTGCTCATGGTTATAAAAATGGCATGTGGAGCATGCATTAATGGGTTCCTAAAAGATGTGAGCCAGACTAAAACTTGGTGACATATGCTATATTTTCATGCAGGCTGGAAGTTGGTCCAAGGCCTTTATAGACAGACAATTTTTTTCTCATATTCTGTCATGTTGCAGCCACATATTCCACCCCCTTTCAGTCAATACTTTCTCGTAGTGGAAGTTTTTTGGGGGTATTTTTGCACATATAGAAACTAAAACCTTTACTCACTCAAAATAACTCAAGCTCAGTCAGTCCGGATGGAGAGTTAGGCCAACCCATTAGGTTCATTATCATCTTAAAAATTAATGTCTGCAATCAGAAATGTGTGCAGAATGTCAGGTATTTTTTCATATCTTCCTCAGGTGGCTTTTTATTTTTTGTTTAATTTTAGTTGCTCAAAACAAACACTGTATGGTGTATTGAAATTAATTAATTTGATTTGTTATGCACTGATAAATGCCTAATTTAGTTGAAAAGGTTGAAGTCATTTTTATATTCATTAGACAGAAATATATAAAGGGTTTTTAAAAAAAAACGATGTATAGTTTTAGCTTTTGTGTTAGTTTTGATAATTATGGCTCATTGTATTTTCTACCAATTTTTTCTTCCACTCAACTTTCCATTGCGCTTGGATACACAGTCGACTTTTTTTCGATGGCTTAATGACCTACTGTCTTTGCTTTGGCATCTGCTGGACAGCTGTCAAGTCTTTAGACTGACCTTGTAGCCCTTAGCTTAACATTTCACTTAAGAAGTCTTCTTTAAATCGATATGAAATGTTCTATTTTTCTGGAAAACTGGATTTCAGATCTTTTAAAATAAAAAACGAACGAGTTCAGACGTTAAGCTGAATTGCGAAAATAAAGGCAAGTCACTCAGGGCGCTATTAATGACAGAACTACCTGCTTTGATGATGAGTAGGATTGATTTCGGTATTCCGAACTGCATTCATCGGTTTTCTTAATAAGCCAAAACATATTCTTGGCTCTATGTAATGTTAATGCGATTTATTAACATTACGTTGTTCTATTGTTTTATTTTTATGATTATTCCAAGTCTAGTCTTTCGCGACGAGGCAACAGACTGCGAGACAGCGCGAGCGTAAACAGTCCTCAGCTTTCTCACATCCAGCTGCGCCAGCGGGACAACAGCCGCCCCTCCTCAGAGGCAGAGCGCTGACGCTTTTCTTCTTCTTCTTCTTTATTTTATTTTACGCACAGCCACGATTCTGACGCACAGGTGAACTTCTCTTCCCTCGACCGCGCAGCAGCAGCAGTAACTTAACGCGGAGTAAAGTGTTCTCCCCTCTAACCAACCCGAAACTTCACTTGAGAAGCTTAAAAGTTGAACCCGGAGCCATGTCCAGGAAGAAGGCAGCGAAGGGCAGAGGGACCTCCAAGAGCCCAAAGGCGTCTCCGAGCAGCGGGCGGACGGCGAAGGGTCTGGCCGCAGCCGGCGCGCCGTCCTCGGCTCTGGTCTACCCGAGCAAACCGTCCATCAGCAACAGCGGCGAGTTTTACGACATCGCTTTCAAGGTGAGCGGAGCTGGCATTTTGAGAGCCTCCCGAAACGCTCGCGCCGGTGAACCTGTCTGTCAGGGAAAGCACGTGCAAGTTTCCCCAGCTGCAAATCCCACTAATTCGGCTTCACGCGGGCTGCTTTAGTTCTGTGATGCTTCATATTCCTAAAAAAAAAAAAAGTTAACTAAAGTGCCTCAGTGAGATTTTATCAGCTATTGTTTGAAACCTTTACAGTGTTTTGGTAACATATGGGAGCGTATCTGTTGTACACAAAAGTAAAATATGAAGAGTTTTGAAAATGAACAAAAACAAGTTGCATTTTCGACGCATTCTATGTGGTTGCTGTCAATATTTTGAAAAAAAAAACAACCTTAAATTAGTTGTTTGTCACATCCTTTGAACGTTATTTATAGTGCTTATAAATCTAAAACGGTCAGTATTCTTTCTTTTGGAGGCGGCTTGTCTATATAGTTTAATCTTTGTGCGGTGCGCCACAGTCTAGTGCAATAACCCAGAGGAGATGATGGAGACAGGTTTCTATAATTAATGAGATCAATTAACTGCAGAGCAGGAGGAGGCTTTTGCTGGAGCAGGAGTCCAGCTGATGAAATATGTTTATTGCACCGACACACCCTGTAGTAGTAGTAGAACATAATCATATAGCTTTGAAGTTATCATCAATAAAGCGTATATACACAAATTAGGTGCAATATTTGAATGCAGTGAGTGAGGTTCGTGACTGGATTTTATATTTCAACTTTAACCTGAATTGAAACATTTAGCAATGCATTCTATATTGTTTAACAAAATAATAGCAAGAAAAATAAAATGGTAAACTTTTTTTGTTGTTGTTAAATGGTGATTTGGACCAAAGATAAGTTGACCTGGATTGTTTCTAATCCAAATGGATGTTTTCAGTTTTTAAATGCGTAAAAGAAGAGCAAACATTGTGAAAATGTATAAAAAGTCAAACGATCCCATGCTTTTTTTTTTTTTTGCGCTATTGTATATTTGTGAGATTATAGATTTAATATATTGGGTTTAAGTGACAACTATCTGCAGGTAGCAGTATTTCCTACTTCTTATTTCACAAAAACATTGTGCCAATGGAGCTCAGTGCTGCCCCCTATCAGCACTGATAGGTCACAGTACTTTCTTCCTCACCATGCACATTTTCACTATATATTTGTGGCCAATCAGAAGATCAATTCAATTTATTTATATAGTGCCAATTTACAACACGTCATCTGAGGGCACTTTACAAAAATCAATCCAATCATACACACATTCCAAAACAGACTGTCACTCACATTCATTCAGGAGTGGATTAAATGTGTAATCAAACATTCATATTGGTGATATAAAGAAAAATGGCAATGGGCCTGACACAGAGCCACAAGAGGTGAGGTAAAGCACACCATTGCCTTGCCTCGCCCTGCTTCCAAATATCTGAACGAGCAAAATCAGCAATTTTGACCAGAAAAATGTTAAAATCATTCAGGAAACAAATTTCTAGAACAGTCAAGTGGACACGTTGATTGTTCTCTTGTCATTGTTGGCATTTGACTTGTCATAGTGACTCACCTGCCTCCCCTGATTGCACGTCACTGCACTAATGGAAAGCCAAATCAGAGGCTGGTGATGAATTATGTCCAGTTCCTGAATAACTTGGATTCCTTTTAATTCTTTGGAAATGCTGGCACCATGTGTGGATAAGCGTTATTGTCACAGTGCCTTGCTAGGGAAGTTTTTTGCCTCTTAATTTTTGTTTTGTTGTCATAGTTTTGCCATGGTACAACCACAAACTCTTAAGGCATAAGGATTAATAATGGTGACTGATGTGGGTTTCTTCCAGAAAACCTTCCAAGCCCGGTGGTAGGGGCATTAGGGCAGTCCACCACTGCGTTTTTGTGTTGAAAAATATGAAGAGTTACAAAAATATGGAGGTGCATCATAATTTGGAAGAGAAAGTGTGTGAGGCCAATGGGCAAATGCAAGGACAAAACAATTCATTGCATCAACTACAAACCTAACTTAATCTGTCTTTACACATAAATAAAAAAAACCTATTTAAAAATACATAAATGACACTTAGCCTGGTGGAGGGCAAGTAAAGCCTGGTGGCCCGCCAGGCTTATATTACTCTGTGGCTCTACATAAATCATTTCATAGGCCAACACAGACTAAGAAAAGCCGAATGGAAATGCAAGTTTCAGAATTTTGTTTGCAAAGGTTTTACACCACGTACCATTTCCCTTCCACTACAAAATCCTAAACTACTTTGTGTTGAAATCCCAGTTAATCACATCAAAGTTTGTGGGCTGACATCATAAAGAAATGTGGACATTTTGAAGCATGAGGATACTTTTAGTAGACACTATGCTATAAATAATTGTAAACGGTTATTACTTGAGGGCCAGTTTTATGCTAATGCTCTACTGCACTCAGTCTGCAGTCTCCACATGCTTTAGTCCGAGCCGTGCATAAAGTGATGTAATTACTGTAAAATGCATGCTGTTACTTCAGCAGTTCACAGTAGCGTTCCAGTGAGATGCAGAGATATGTTGAACATACGAGTGCAGTTTATATTTAGGTTTTTTGAATTTATATTGAACTCTATAGGGCTTCCATTCAAACATTTATGTAAATGTTTCACGCAAAGCCACAGTTTCCTTTTTTACAGTCGGTTTCCTTTTTTGTTCCACTCAACAAAAGCTGTTGAGTGGAACAATGCTTATTAGGTCACACCCAACAGTAAACATATTTTCGTAATCCATGCCACCTTTACTGTTTTAAAAGGCAGAGTGTTTCTTTTGGTGTTTTTTTTTTTTTTTTTTAAACCAAGAGAAACATGTTTAAACTTTTTTTTGAAAATCCAAAATGTCAGTCGTATGACACGAGGAACAACTACGATGTGGACTGCATGTGAACAAAGTGAGATCTGGGAACTTTATCAACCGATGAAGTCGGCGGTGTTACTTTTCCAATATCTGAGCAGGGCTTAAGAGATTTAAATATTAAACATTTAATAGATTAAGCGATGGATAATCAGGGACGACGGACCACAGATGGAGAATGCAGAGGTAATTAGAATTGTAAAATGCAAACGGAAGACTTAATCATAACCTGCTCTGAGGAAATGTCAATCCAATCTTCCATCACTCATTCCCTGATTTGTACTCTGCCACGGACAGCCCGTCTCTGCATCAAAGCGACACATTTGAAACTCTTAACTTTTTTAAATGTTGCATCCAATCACTGAAAATGAATGATTATATTTAAATTCCATCAGGTGGATAAACATATGCTGTGTTGTTTCTGCTTTAGGTGATGCTGGTGGGGGATTCAGGAGTGGGAAAGACCTGTCTGCTGGTCCGCTTTAAAGACGGAGCCTTTTTAGCCGGCAGCTTCATCTCCACCGTCGGCATCGATTTCAGGGTATTCACTCACACACGCTCACATGAAGACATTCTGAAGGTCAATGTGTTCAGAGGTCATCATCTTTAGATGCTTCTTTTACAATGCCATGACAAACAACTAATACATTTTGAAGGTTTCTGTATTTTGTCATGTTACAACCACCAACTTTCATGGATTCTATGTGACAAACTAACATCTCTTGTGTAAAAAAACGATGTGGTTTTCTTTTTTTTTTTTTTTTTTTTTTTACAAAGACAGATCTGAAAATTAAAACAGGCTTTGTAGCTACAGTACTGTTTTGCTTTCAAGTTTTGCCACGTTGTAGTTCTCGCTGATTGTTGAGGGTCCTGCTGGACGGTTGATCTCTACCTCGGTCTCAATCGTTTTGCAGCTTCTGACAGGTTTTTTCTGGGACTGTCCTTGTTTGACTCCGACCAGCTTCCCTGTTGATGCATTCCCACAGTATGATGCTGCTACCCCCGTGTTTCCCTGTGAAGATGGCGTGATGTGCTATAGTAGTTTTCTGTCGCACATTGCAAGTTCAGTTTTTGTCTTCTAATGTTATTCCCTCATCAAAAACATCCCTGGATTGTTGCTTTGATTCTTCCATGCATGTTTTGAGAAATCCTTTTAACTTCCTGTGGCAACCATTCAGCTCTGCTAAACGCCTGGGTAGACATGGCTTTGCCTTCGAGAGCTGCAATTTCAAAGCGACTCCCCCACTCAACTCCTTCAGACTAGCTGAAACAATTTGACAAACACCTAGTGGAACTGCACATCTTTAAACATTGTTAAAGGGTTAATAGAAGAGCGATGTTGTGATGACTTTCTGAAAGCGGAGCTTCAGGAAGAGGAAGAGTTTTTAAAGAGACAGAGGCCCAATTTGAAGGCGTTAAATTAGGAATTGAAATTTCTCTTCAAACCATATTTAATATACATAGCCCTTTTATAACAAACAAAGTTAACAGTTAATTCATTATTTTACAAAGTGGCACAATGTGCCTGGAAAACACCCAATACTGCCTCTTTAAATATAAAAATAAAAGCTTGGATTCATCTGATTTTCCACTTTTGTTGTGGCAGCAGAAATAATATGGCAGTCACATGAAAAATAAGAACTTGAACAAGACAGAATATGAACATCAAAGCGTATGACTTCTGCTTCATGAATCCCTCTGTGTGTTAAATATTTCGACTGTATTATGACTGAGATTCCCTTTCCTCTAAGGTGTCGCAGATGAATATTATAATGACATCCTCAGAACTATTTTCCACAATAATTACCTTCAGGAAGGAACCGACTCTTAAATCTAGAATTCGTTAAAGTCTGAACATTTCCTGACATCATTAGTAGTTAATCGAGGGTTTTGACCTTGAACCAGATATTTTCCACACCCAACAACATGTTTGACCTGAATAAAGCAAACATGTCAACAATAGTTTAAAAAGACTGTTTTGATGGGTGAATGGATTGTTATTTGTTTTACTGCTAGTAGCAAACCAAAGTACTGGCTACAGTGCCTTGAGGGACAATTACAGAGAGGTGTCATAATGGCAATAAAAAACAATAACCCATTAATTGTGGCTGCTGAGGACTAGGAGAGATGACCGGTCTCTGTCTTTTACTGCCTTGCTGCTCCCCGAAGCAGGGTGCCCACAGAATCTGACACAGCGCTTTAGAGAAACCCACCCCAACACCAGCACCACCCAGGAGGTTTCTGAGCCCCGATTCACTGAGGCTGTCAAGCAGAGCTGCTTCTAGGGGAGCAATAGAGTAGAAAGATGCTCAAATCAGGTCAATAAACACAGAACTGAAAGGTGGGATTCAGCAGCGCAGCAGACTGCTTCAGGATATGTAATAATTGACATGTGTACGCACACTAGTTTGGTTGATCACAACTAAAGTAATGTTCTGGCATCTCTGTTAAAGTCATCTTATAGCAGTATTTTAGTAGTTCATTGTTTTGTCTCAATATGTCAGGGAGACTGATTACCCAAGTGTAGTTTTGTGTTTCTGTTCACACCATTGATTGCTTCCTATTTTAGATCCAAACTCCTCTAAATATATCCCTTTTCATCTGCAGAATTTGAAACTTCTTTGATTCTTAGTTTTTTGTTTTTTTTCCCAGCCTGGAGTTGCTACACTCCCACTCACTCGCTGTAACCGAGTCAGCCTCCGTTGCTACGGCTGCGTACCAGTTCTCTATGCCCAACGAGTTCAGCTGAACAAAAATGGAGTTTGCTATCGCACACGGTGGCCCTTGGGTAACGGAGACAAGAAATGCTTTGTCAGGGTAGAACAGTTAGTCCTGACTGAGATTTCCTGTTGACTAGCAAAAATATGGAAGATTTTAAAGCTGTGGCCTAAAGGCAGGTCACTGCATAACAACCCAATGGCAGATATTATGCAAAGAGGAAAGGTCAAAGGTTATTTTTTCCCCATCCTCCAACCTAATGAAAGGGTGTAGCAGTAGGGGATGGTGTGTCAGAAAACAAAATGTATTGAGTTAGAGGGTCATGTGCCACTGGTGACTTTGTTAAAAACTGGGCAGCTTATTTTTTTTCCAACACCAAAAAACACGCAAACATTTCCCACACAAAGATCAGAACATTCAGTCTGTTACAGTTTTATGTTTTCAGGCCTGATGTTTATCTTACAGTTTTTAATAAGTGATCGCTGTGTTACATTAGCTACCATCTAATTAAAACCTGCTGTACTGATGATCTTCCAGAGAGTTGGTGTGTGGGCTGCCTTTATTTAGTTTTATCTGAACTGAAACACCGAATTCTGCAGCACTTTACATGTTAAGGTTGTCAAAGTCAAGCTAGCATAACTGACCTACTTCCTTCTTCCTCACTAATTATTTTTTTAATTGAAATTTTTTTCTGATTTGGTTATCTAGTTGTCATAGTGCTGACAATTAGTAGCAAAGCACTGTGTCCCTTTTTCTTTTATATATCAGAAATACATTTAAGATTTAACGTGTTGGGTTGAGAACTTGGCAGCTAAAACCAATGGCTGTCATTGTCAGTGAGCAGCTTTTTTTTTGTCATCCAGCAAATAGTTAGGGGGAAAGGTGGTGGGATCTAGAGCTAGTGACATCACGCTGCAATGTGTCTATAACCACTTAAATGAGATGTTTTCATATTTCATCCACGACACTAAGGCTCATCATCAGCCATCAATTGGTGTTTTATTCACCCAAAATCTTTAAAGTTTCCATCAATTGGCGGCCGGTTTCATTCATTATCAGCAGACTGAATGTTCAGGTAAAGTACTGCCAGAGATGCTTTATTCAAAGAGCCTTCTAATTCTTCTTAAAAATTAAGCCAACCAGTGTCTGTTTCTCCCAAAGCTGATTTGTTTTTCAATTTTTTTTTTACATTCAATTAAAATCTGTGAGCTTCAAGCTGACTTCAACCTTGAGAAGCTTGAAATGCAGATTCAGGTTTTAGCCAATTCCAAATCCTCCACCTATTTTTTCAGTTTCAATTTGAGGCGATGGACAAGACTTTCAAATTATCCTGAAACACTTGAAAGCAGAATAGGTATAATAGTACTTTGCAATCTGATGGTTTAATAACCTACGCAACAGTTAAAAAAAACAATCAATATTTGTTATTGAGCTCATATGTCTATTAATTCAATAATGTGGCAACTAAAAGGATTTTTTGAGTTGAAAATGTTGCTTATTTTGTCAATATAGAGTCTTTAAATTGTGGTTAATTAATTACAAACCCTGCAATCAACTCAAACAGAATTTTTAATGGCATCTCAGCACTAATATTAATTTCAAATGAGGTGTTGCTCAACTAGGTGCGAGAGGACAGTCCAGGTTAAATGAAACGGTGTTTCCAAATCCATCAACATACTGTCGTATCAAAAAAAAAAAAAAATCTATTTAAATATCATGTAAATTCCAAAAGCACATTGTTTTATCTAGAGGGAAACAAAGAGCTACTTTTCTCATCTTTTGGAAATGTATTCTGGTCTTTGTGCCCATCAGGCACTGAAGTGTAGTAAAGTACTGCTCTTTAGTTAATATATGCGGTTAATGCAGGAGTTGGAGTTAAAAAGCAGCACTTTTCAGCACCGTCAGGGATGTGCTCTGGTGACCTTTGCAATAATGAGGTGAAGGTGTCAGAAACCTAGAAGCAGAGGGAAAGTTTTTCTGGAAAAGAGGGTGGACCTGCAAAAACCTTCTGTGCTGCTTATATGTTTCCTCACAGAAAGAGACGACGCACCAGAAATCAAACTTCAAACGCCGCCCCTCGGTCCCTATTGTTTTCTGTCTTCCCCAGCGAGGCCTCAGTTAGAATTGCTGATGAGTTTCATCTCTTTTCACACTGGAAGAAGTTTTACTTTTACCAACACCCCTTCACCTCTGAGGCTTACATATAAATATCTGCCCCTTATTTCCATAAACTTTTTTTTTTTTGTCTTTTTAGATAGAGTTGCAATTCACCGGACAGTTCAGTTTATCTAAATAGCTACATTTCTGTCATCTTGAGGCACTTTTACCACAAAAAGTAATTTGAGTTCAGTTATACATACATTCTAGCAATCCCTCATAGTGAGCATGCATGTGGCGACAGTGGAGAGGAAAATCCCTCCTTCAACAGGAAGGAAACTCCAGCAGAAACAGGACCTGGCTCAGAGTGACATTACACAAACTTGAGTGCTGCTCGCTCCTTCATACACAAATAGTTGTTACTTTACCTTTTAGCTTAGTTAAGTTATAACTGAAACAAACAGCTAACTGGTTGAATAGTTGTATCTTTGTTGCATGTACAGGTGCAAGTGTTTTTTTTTTTTTTTGTTGCTTCTTTTCAACTTAAAAAGTTGAAATGTCCTCTACTCCTTTGCTGCGTTTTTCTTTATAAGAACAATATAATGAATACAATTTTATTTAAAAGCACTTAAAACAAGCACAGCACATTGGCCAATGTGATGTACACTAAAACAAATAAAACAACAATCAAGAGTTACAACTTGTTATCTCCATAAACCATGGCGTGAACATACCAATTTCCAACAAAAATGCTCTTGTGCATAGCAGTAGAGGCATAGTTTATCATTTTTTTCCTTTGATTGGTAAGTGGTTGGATATGGAAAAACACTCTAAAGTAGAACGTTCTAAAAACTTTATCTTGAACCTTTTTAACTTGTCAGCTTACTTGGGATACAGAGAAACCAGTTTTTTGACGGTTCATCATGGATAACTGAATTATGACACTCAAGACATAAAAATTCTCAATGGAAAAGAAAGAGTTGATCATTAGAAAATGTCTTTAAAGTGACATTTCTCCTACTCATTGCATCGCCCGACTGTCTGGTTTCATCCATAACCTCTTCAAGGTCATGCTCCTCCTGGTTTAATGCAGCAGCTCCTGATCACTGAACTCAGTTTCTTTGGATTCTTCCAGGAAAATCAGCTTAATTCTTCCCACTCCAACTCCTGCATACCGATGGTCTGGACTGCTGCTAAAACTAAGAGCCACTGTTTTGCTCTTTTTCATCGTTGCTGTGTCTTTTAGTCGAACAGTGACCTGAAGCTTGCAGCCTGCTGATGCTGGTTCTGGTCCATGCTGTGTTTTTCTGTCTGATTTGGTTTTCTTAAAACCAAATCAGACGGATGAACCAAAACAGCAATTAATTATTACGATTACTTTGTCCTTAACGAACCCTGTCAGTTATCTGTGCTA
This sequence comes from Xiphophorus maculatus, assembly GCF_002775205.1. Classification (NCBI taxonomy): domain Eukaryota; kingdom Metazoa; phylum Chordata; class Actinopteri; order Cyprinodontiformes; family Poeciliidae; genus Xiphophorus; species Xiphophorus maculatus. The sequence continues at coordinate 21,137,759 of NC_036452.1, read as the reverse complement.
CATAATGCTGGAACTAATACATAATATAGCAGTTGAGTAATTTTTTGATTAATTTCTTGATTAAATAATCAAATAAATGCAGGTTTTCTTTCAAAGCCTGTATTTTCCTGAAATGTCCCCCGCCTGCCATTTACAGTCTGATTGGGAACATTGTTTCAGTTTATACAATTAGGTTTTTAGATGCATTGTAAAAAAAAAAAAAAGTAGCTTGTTGCATTGTTTCAATGGTTTTGTTAATGGGTATTTGTTGGCAATAAAATCTTTCTGTATTGATCTTGGTAAATACCATTTGTTTCTATGTGTAACAATGTACTTGATCTTATTTTTACTTTTCTTAACTAATCTGTTTTTTTTATTTATTTTTTATTCTAGAACAGTTATAGATCAGCTCCTCCTAGATATTTTAAGCTGTAAATATATAACTCCATCATTACTTTACAGGAATATTTCAGCGTGGTTTTATGTGAGTTACTCTCCTCTCTAAGGTTGTTGAACATCTTTCCATAAAGTCGCTTGTAGGCAAACCGTTCCATCGTTCCAGCTTTTCATGGACTCGGCTCTGTTCAGGATGATTGAGAATCATCCATCTGCTTGAGGCTCCAACAACTCATAGATTATGTCAGTAGCACCTTTTAGGCTCCTCCACAGTGAATGCATCACCAGCTTTGCATTTAGAGAGCTTTGCACCTAGAATTTAGAGAGACCAATTAACCTAACAGTCATGTTTTTGGACTGTGGGAGAACCCAGGCATGCACAGGGAGAATATGCAACTCCATGCAGAAAGACCCCGGGCCGGGAATTGAACCCAGGACCTTCTTGTTGCAAGGCAACTGCACCACTGTGCACTGTGCAGCCCTCGCATTAGAAGTATTTTTTGAAAATAATCTTTTTCACTAAGCCCACATTTAACACTCCAGTCTTAAATGCCATGTTTTCATCAGCTGTAAGCAGGAAATCATCATAATTAACACAAATAGACTTGACGTTCACAATGTTGTCAAAATCACTGTGTGCAAGAAGCAGAGTTTAACTTAAAGTATCCAATCATCATCCAAAAACTGGACAACAGTTTGTGTCAACATGTAATAAATTATTGTAGCTGTCATGGCACACCTTATCATTTCCATTAGAATATATTCACCCAAAAACTGTACATTTTGTACAGTTTTAGACGATAAAGGCTGTGAATTCCTTCTCTTCTCATTCTCATCATCCTCAGCTTCTGAAGCAGTTTGGCTTCTGTCTCTAGTGGTTTCTCAGCAGCTGTTTTCAGAGTGAAATGTTGCTGGGAACATTAAGCATGAGATTACAGTAAGCTGTCTTTCCTAAGAGCGTAAGGCAGCGTGTTCATGGGAAACATGTTCATTTGAGAGCAGGCAGTGGAACTGCTCAGAGAAACATGCTGGATCTCCTGACTGTGATCTCTGTAATTAAATGAGTAAAATAGATGGTTGTTTACTGGCACACTGAGGAGCACGTTGCCTTCCAAGAGTATTCAGGCACCGTAATCTTGCCTTTTGTCATGCTGACACCTTTTTATTGGGATGTTGAGCACAAGCACGAAAGAGAGCATAATTGTGAATTGGAAGAAAAAACATTTTTTTAAAGTAATCTGAAAAGTGTAGAGTGCACATGTACTCACTTCTGTCTTTAGGGATTCGCAATCTACTGCGAATATATCACCTTTGCAGTATCGTGTGTACAAAGGATAGTTTGGAGCGGAATATTTGTTGGCAAATGTATTCAATGTGTTTTGAACCTGCGTTTTTCATGCGAACAAAACATTCAGCCAGAGAGTCTTATGGCAACTGATATTCACACTGGAGATTAAAAACGATGCCCAAAATGCTGAATGCAATATGTATCGCAGGGTTAAAAAAATTGCAATGTGAATTTCTTTCAATATAACAATATCACACCTTTACTCTAATGCTCCTAAATAGAATAAGTAAATATAGTCCACTTGAGTGTAATTTTCTCAGTACAAATCCAGTTGTTGTGTGGGGAGCTGAGATGTTTGCTAAAGAACATTAGTGAAAAAGTCGACTTAAAAAAGAAAAAGAAGTTGTCAAGATTATATAATATTTTGAAAATACTTTGAAGATCACAGAAAGGTGATCTATCCAGGTGAGACAAAATGGAACATATTGATTTGTATTCCAAACAGAATGTCTGCAGCCCATCACCGTAAACATGAAAAGTATTGCAGAGATCACAGATTTTGTTTGAAATGGGTTCAAAATGTAATATTTTATTAGCGTAATTCATCTCCCGACTTTCAAGTCCAAACACCCCGCCAATAAAAACTGTACCTGTGATGTTTGAAGCGTTACCAAGAAAAACCTGAAGCTGATTTTACTCCTCTGTCTTGGGGAGAAGTGAAGACAAATGATCTGGATTTGTTGTAGTCTCTGTTTTGGACCTGATTAATTTTTTCCTGGTGTGTGACGGGGCTGAAGTCGGTCTACTCCTGCAGACCTGTCATAAACACACACGCTCTCACAGTCCAGCCTGCTTGTCTGCTCCGTTTTACCTTTTTCCTTTTTGCATCACATGACTCCTCAAGTACTTGTTGTACTCCCAGGAGACCGTTGTTACGGGCGCGTAACCATGACAACATAGCAACTGTGTGGCGACTGCTTCTATCAAATTCTGCCCGTTTAGCGAGGCAGATGGCTCTCGGGCTTGTTTTGCCTCAGGTTTGCCTGAGGTGGAGATGTCGACTGTTTGGATGTTGCTGTACCCGCTGAGTAACCGTGACCACATCTGGACATGGTGGCAGATTTTCAGATGGGTCTGTCACGCACCGTTTTGATTCTTGCCACGCTGGATGATGAAAAGCTTTACCTCACACTCACAGCTGACTTGTGTTCTCTGAGAGCTGGAAGCCTTCCAAGTCAATCAGAGTGGTTCAGTGAAGGCTGCTGAACAGCTCCACTGGAGCGAGACGAGGTTAAAGTGTTGATCTGCTCCCCACGCAAGGCTTCACATGGAGAATTGATTTCTTCCAGTGAGAAAATAATTATTTTCTGCTCGCAGCATAACGGAATGGTTGATTGTATCCGAATTGCTCATGAAAACACAACGCACGTTTTTGACGTCGTCCGTGAGATTTTGTTGGAAATGTTTACATTTCACATCTGGTCTCAACTTTTTGATAAAATAAAAAAAAATTGAAACCAGTTTAGGTTTAGCCCACATCATGCGTCAAAGGACAGTTATCCCTGATACTGGCAAATGCATGAAAACATATGAATTCGAAGAAAGTTACAAAAAATCGTAAAAATTGTTCTCTCTATGTTTTCTGGCATTTATCAAGTACAAATAATTTTGATAATTCTGACCTAAAACAAGATAATTTTGGTCTAATCTTTTCCTTGGACAGAGGCATGCATGTCTTTTTATTCAGTGCATGTAAACATCTTTAAAAAAAAAAAAGGGTCCAGCTCCAGATGATGTCTGAAGCTTCAAAACCCACACCCTTTTTACAACAGATGTCTTGCAGAACAGGAATTTTTCTTTGTACTTTATCCGTCTGTATGTAAAGATTTTTACACCTATCGACCACTTGCAAAAATATATAAATGTCCTCAAAGGTTTACACATACAGTACTCTGTTAGCTGGAATTAATCAAGCCACTTCTACTTTTGTTTGAAGGACTGAACCTTTCTACCGACAAATCTGCACATAGTCTGAGGGACGGCATTTCACATTTGATCCTAGTCGCTCCATCATTTATAACTAGAAATGTTGTAGGAAGGAGGTCAAGTTGTTACATAAATCAAAGGAACAGGTCTCCCTTAAAACACAATACTGAATCATTCAGTTTGCTGCCGCTCACAGGATGCAAAAATGTGCTTATCTGATGAATTATTTTACGTGGGTGAATGAATTTTTAGTTGGCTGGAAAGAGCAGTTTGTTAGCAAACTGCCTCATCACGCGCGGCGCGAGGAAAAGATTTGTCTCTGATTTATCGCAGTTGTGAGAAATCACAACACAGCTGCTAAAACTTCTGTTCCCTCCATATGGAGCGCCGTCTCTTCTTTGTCGTTATTTTTCACAAGACTGCAACTTCACACAGGGTGCGCGTTTGCTTTGAGCAGTTTGTTCCAAGGAAATAATTTTAGCAAAATATTATCACAGAAAAATTCAGGGATATTTAGATTTCTTTTATTTATTATTATTTCTATTTTGGTCTGGCCTGATATATATATTTTTATCTATTGTAGAAATTAAAAATAACTTTTTATTTATAACCCTACAGTTTAAGTTAATTTAAAAGGACCAGCCAGTTGTAGTGCAAAAGCAAAGAAATCCCAGGCTGCTTAAGACGCGCGTACTTTCACCATATTTTAACTCCAAGCACACATTTCATACTAATTCAATAGCATCTACAGTCTAGATTCAAATCCATGTTAAATTCCAATTTCTTATTTTTCACCACACAAATTTGACAATTTGCTTTTCTCTGTTCAGCTTTGCTGTTATCTGGTAAAAATCTAAAGAAACGGCAAAGTACATAGAAAGTACAGTTTCTTTTTAAAAAGGTTCACAGACCGTCTGACTTCCTTTTAACCATGAGATGAAATGAGAAGTCAGTTCTGCCGCCTCAGCCAGGAAATCTTCTTATAGTCTTATATTTAAGACGTGCAGGACAGGATTCTGGCAACCAAACATCACATAATTGGCTTTTAAGAGCTGAATGTTGTAGGCAATTTCATGCTTTTTGCACTGGCAAAATTTCAAAAGTGGAGACCTTACAGATTAGATTATTTTAGCATTCAAATGTACAAAAAATATGCCATCAAGCGTTTAATTTAGCTTTATCCATTGTTAGAGATGAAGGATAATAATGCTGCAGCTGCTTGTCTTTCACCGCATTAGAGGATCTGAGCTAATCATGTTTTTCTTGAGTTCTTTTGTTTTTAATATTATATTATTGTTGTGTGCCAGTGAATCCAGCTAGCTCTTTGCATTCAAATCAGATTCATAGTTTTTGTAATACTTCCCATCACTTTCTTAGGCCACTGTGGGTGATATCTGCATTGTGTTTCAGGTAAAATATTGTTCTTCTTTTTTGGTTGTTTTTGGCTTAAAACATTAAAATAAACGGTACATGTATGCAATCCATCACTCTTATTATTACAACACAGTTTTTAAATAACAGTTAATTAACTATGAGGCATGTCTGTAGGCAGATAGCTGCAGGTTGGTTACCTGAGCAGCAACAATTCACACACAGCTCATTAATTAAGCTAATCAATCAAACCATGTTTTTGTGGACTGTGAAAGGAGGCTGAAGCCCACAGAGAAATCCCATTCATCACAGGGAGAACATGTCAGCTTCATGCAGAAAGACACGGCCGGGCATAGAAACCAAGTTTTTCTTGCTGCTCTTGATTTACATCATTTTTCATATTTTTTTGTCACTAATGTGAAGTAGTAACTGTGTTTCCATCAACACTTAAAAAAAATATTCAGATTGCTGGAAGCTGCCAAATTCAAAATAATTTACTCAATTTTACAAAAATGTCAGACGATCGCTTGAGGTGTTGGGGGGGAAAAAAAGAGATTTTGCATGATTTATTGTTTTTCTCTTTTCTCCCTTTCCACCAAAAACTGGATGATAAAAGTCTTCAGTCTGGTCCCTTTTAAAAGGGTAATTTTGTTTAGACGTGATTATTCGTCTTGTTGTTTGTTCTCTTGTTTATTTATTTTGGATATTTAAAATATCTCCCAGTTCCAGTATTGAATGTTCATTAGGATTTAGAGCTTATTGATCGTTGAGAATGTGCTCTTGCATTATTGTGCCACTATTATTATATTACTCAGATTATCTCAAAACAACAGTATTATCATTTGTCGCAATAACTTCTGGAACAATTTATCATCCAGCAAAATTAGTTATCGAGACACAGACCGCCATCCAATGGTGAGACAGAGACACAAAGATTGTAAAAAGTATCAAACCTCCAGTACAGAGGAGGGAACTCTCCATTTTTCTGAGATGTGTGGTTCATGCTGCTTGCTACAGCAATGCATAGCGTCAACATCTGACAAAATTACGCATTGCTTGGCCTTGGTGACTGGCACCAAACCAACCGATGGTGTGGGAACCCGCCTAATTCGCATTTCTCTACTTATTCGCAACATTATTAAAAGTTCTCTCAAAATTCACATGACAATTGGATGGAAGCAGTTTGTGAATCATAGTATCTTTACTCAAAGTTAGCACATTGTGAGGATCTCGTAATAGTAGTTTTTTAAAAACTGGTCTCCGTTTAACATTTTACACACAATATATTCCAGTTAAAGTTCGCTGGCATTTTATCTAACATCTTTAAGCTTTCCTGAGCTAAAAACATTCCCAATAACAACAAGATTATCTGTTTGGATGAAAAAGGCTAATGTTGCACTAGGAAGACTGATCTCCTAAGGAGTTGAATTTATCAACACAAGTGACAGACTGTTTTATCTGCTAATTGCTATTTGGAGCAGAAGAGTAGAAGAACAAATTGTTCCTCTGATTAGAAAGTTAAAGGACCCAGTAAACACTATTTGCATTCCAAAATTAAAGATTTGGAAGGTTTATTGTGTCGCAAAGGTTCTCACAATTGAGAGAAAATCAACAGAACCTTCAAAAATAATCTGCATATCCAGAGCCTGGCTTTAAAACAGAAATGGAAACGAGAAGAAGCAGCAGCCGGCAAATTTCCATCTCAGATGATTCTTCTGCATCCTTAACAATTGCCATTTAGAACAATCATGATAAATGTCTGATGTTGTGGGTTATGTGTTGTAGCCCATTGGAAAACAATCAAGAATCAACTGCCTCATGTTTAATTCTCATTATCTGAAGGGCATGATGATACCTCGATGATTAGTTAATGTTTCTTCAGTGTCCTTCATGGAAATAACGTTGTCTCCTCTCCGCCTGTACTTCCCCGCTGCAGTGAATCAACATTAATCAGATATCGGTGATGCTCGGAAATCCTGGCTTCATATAAACGGGACCAAACACAGCAGTGTAGCTATATTTCACTTTAATGTGCCGAGGATTTGAGCTATATTCCAGATTAATTTTTTTCCCCCACCGCATTGAAAACAAATGAATACATTACCCAATAAGTGGTTTATCACAAAGATAATGATGTACACATAGCTAAGGATCATCACAAAGTTATCCCTTAACTGATCCTCATTACTGCATAAAATGAAATTAGATTATAAACTGGTTTCAAATATGATTCTGGTGGTAGGGGCGATGGCGTTTATAAGTGCGTCAAAAGATTCAACAATCAAAGGTCTTGTGTTTTTTGGTCACCAGATTCTGTAGTAGAAATATTCTCTCTACAGTAACACCCAGGTTTCTGGGATTACAGTGAGATTAAGCAGAGTTTCACTACGTTATGGTGTGATCTTATTGGTTGACATTGTAACCTCATTAAACCATTTCAGTTTGCTTAATGCTTTATCCAAGTTTAATGTTTCTTATGATGAGGCACTGAATAAACTACACATATTTCTGGAGATGACTGATATTTTTGGAAGATGGACTCTAGTTCTGAGTAATCTTTGCGCCACAGATTTTGTTATTTTGTTGTTCATTTTTAATGTGGCAATTCATTACTTTCTTGTTTCAAAACCAATATTTTACAGAAAAACTACTCTTCTGTATGTCTGTAGGACTGGTGTGAATGTAATTATGTATTTTTCCATGAATTAATGACACTTAAAACTGGTGCTGATTAAAAATGAATTAAGAACAACTGACTTCCCAGACTTTGAATCTGCCTTTGTGGGTTATAATCCAAAATTATTAACACAATTATACATCATATGGTCAAATCAGTAGGTAGATGTTTTCTGTTAAACCTCCTGCAAGTCCTGCAAGTAGAAAATCAATCTGATGGATTGACTTTCTACCCAGTCAATCTGTAAGATTGCGTAGAGTGTCTTTGGACTCCTACTTCGATGTTTTACCACCGATTTAAAACTGAAATTAGGTCTAACATGTGGATGTGTTTTGATGGAAACCATTGGGTTGTTGTCCTGCTGGAAGGTAAGAGTGGCATTCTTCCAGGATTGATCTGGATTTAGCTTAATCATTCTCCCATAACTGCCCCATTTGGGAATTGCAAATATAAATAACTTATCACCTGATTCTTCCACCTGAGGTATGAATCTTTGCAGCTCTTCCAGAGTTACCATGGTCAGATTAAGTGGGCGGCCATGCTTTTCTAGGTCTGCCAATGTCGGCTTTATCCCTGACCTGTCTGGTGTCATGTGGGGGGAAAAGTGTGAATACTTTAGCAAAAGCACAGTAATATTATCAGACTGTAAATATTCCTAGCTACTGTGTGAGTGAGACTCAAGGACATAGCTTTAAAAAAAAAAACTAAAAAAAAACTGAGGCTGTTAGATCTGATCTGAGGAGCAGAACTCAAAGCTTTGATAAACAAACTATTTTCAACATTTTGCTGAAAATAGTTTGCCCTCTGTTGCTATTTTGAATCGAGTAAAACAAATGCTCCTAAAGGCTCTGCAAACGTACAGCTAATCTGCTCTGTATCTATAGCAACATGCATATGCATCATACAGTATGAGTCAGACATCATGAGGGAGCAATGTTATTTAAACTAATAGCTGGTCAGGTAAGTAATGATTATCTTTCCCCTGAGAATCGTTTTTTAAAGCTATGATTTGTCAAAAGTGGCAAATGTGGATGAAAAATCACAGTTATTAGCTTTTTAAAAGGGCTAAGACTGCCATGAATAAATAAGGTAAAATAAACATTGTAAATAATAGGCTAGCATTGACTTTTTTCACTGGCTGGCTACAGGTCACCAAGACCCAATATAAACATGTCAGGAAGAAACAGACCATACTGCAGCTTCTTGAAAAGTCACAGAAATTATAGTATCAATATGAGCGAAATACATTAAAATTATGGATAAGCAATACGGACTTAAAAATTTGTCATGACATTTTGTGGTGGTCTATTTTGAGAATGATAAAAGGTGATCGTATAAAGGGATTTTAATAAATCCCTCCCTGTGATTTTGGGATTAGTCTGTGTTGAGAAAAAATAATTTCTTCTCTTTTAGCTATTTGCATGCTTGTATTCACATACATGCATTCACATAGACCAATTGCATGCAAAGCTAAAGGAAATTGCATGTTGGGGAAACACCCTCAAAGCTAATGTTAAAGGAAATGACACACCAGGGAACGCCCTCTTTAGCGTGTAGCTTAGGCAGAGGCTAAGAAAGGGAATTACAAACTGCTGTTTGATGCCATTTTCCTCTGTTAGGCCATAAGAATAGTATGAACAAAGGGACCAGCAGTATTTTGGTCTTAATAAATGGAATTCATGAATTTCAGTCACTGATTCTTCTTCAACCTCATACATCATGAACCCAATGGAGAAAGGATAATTCTCTACATCTGGAAATGTCAACTCTCCTCAGTGGGAACATCTACCAAGACATGAAACTAAGGGTGCATTCATACTATCTCTGCTTAGTCTGCTTCAATCGAACTCTAGTTCGTTTGCCTAGAAAGTCTGGTTCATTTGGGGAGGTGTGAATGCGTACTCAAACTGATGCGGACCACAAAAGTGAATCTACGTCTTGGTGTGGTTGAAGTGAACTCTGGCGCAGTTTGAATACATATGTGAATGCAAAGTGGACTGGAGACCACTCTAAAAGCAGGAAGTGGATTATACTGTAGGGCATTCTGGGAAATTCAACCAAAACCAATTCATTAGTCCAGCACTAGAGGCAGAAATGGCTTGTATTTTTTTTTTTGCCAAAGGGAAAAAAACAGTCGTTAAAATCTGACGCCACTCCAGTTTTGTTTACATTTCCTGAAGAAGGAAGTTGCTCTCATGTCATCTTCAGAGGGGTTTATGTCTTTTCCTTCAGTGGTTCTTGGTGCAGCACCACCACAGGCGAGGGAGTAAACAGGTTTTTCAAAGGTTTTTGATTCATTTGAGACAGTGCAGTGTGAAACAGAACTGTACCAGCTCAAAATGCAACAAATGTTGCAATTTTTGTCTCCAAACAAACCGGACTATCAGGTGTGAAAACACCCTAATTTAGTCTTCAGATTTTGTTTGTCAAATAAAGCACAGTTTCTATGAAACAGCCCCTTGGAAAGCTGATCTTTGTAAACCATTGTCTATTGAACAATCTGTCGGCATACTGTCTTTACTTTAGGACATTTCAACAGGATGCTGGACAATTTGATCAGAGAATTCTTTGACCTTTTGTAAATCTGCTCTCAGTAACACCTCTGAATATTGTAAGATAAAGCATAGGCTTGAACATGAGTTTTTAAGCCTGGTAAGATTTAAAATAAGACGACCACATGACCCAATAGGATTCCCAGCCTATTGTTTGGATAATACTATCATGTCTGGGAAAGGATTGAATGGTTTAGATGGGCTTAGCATGCTCCTCGCCTTGTAATAGGAATTTTTTCTAAAGTCTCTCTTGTGGGGTAAAAAATGGAGCAACCTTACACATCTACGTAAGATGTGTTCAGGCTTTTATTTAAAAATATACATATATTGTGCCATTGTAAAACGCTTCATTCCAATTCATTGGCTGATGTGAGATTCTTGCAGCCTAACCTTGAGCATAAATGGCATCGCTGCAATCGTGAGTGGAAATTAACTCCCGCCTCTGGCTAAACGTAGGGAAATTTGTTCAGTGGAGGATAAATGGGATCAACCGACAAGCCAAAGTGGGAGGCTTGCAATCTAAACAAGCGAAAGTGCTCCATATTTTTTAAACTAGCCTGTTGGGAGACCTGAGCTGTTCTATATATCTGTTTGATGTGACTGGAGCTCATCTCTGCCTCACACCAACAGCTGGAGAATGGAGGCTAAACATTATGAATGACGATGCTCAAATCGCTCCGTCTGTACGGGAAGGCTGCACAAGGTCAAATATGTCCACTCAAATCCTTACTGTTACCGTGAGTATCTTTGGTAAAACATAATCATAATCATTGCTCATACTGGTGTAAAGTTACATTCTTGGACTTGTTCCTTATGCCCATAATAACGTGTGCTGGTTTGTTTAAAACACCAAGCTGTTAAACTGCAGTACAAGTAAAAATTCTCTGTATTGAGAGTAGAAGTTTGTCCCCCAGAATAGAAAAAGAGGCTTTAGGTGGAAATGTGAGCCCGACTTCGATCGACTACCCCTCGTTTGAAATCCGTGTTGACTTTTGACAGTATGGCCAAGACGGAGAGGGTAAGCGCTTTCATGGATCTGTAACTTTCATGTCCATAAGCCAGACTTCTTCTATCAGACACAGCTGTACCAGCCCACAGGGAATTAAATGACAAGAATAGAAAAACTGTAGATAAGGTTAAAGAAATAAATAAAGGGAAAAATCTTGTTTCAGCAGTTTGTTTGAAAGGAAACTCTGGGATACAAATTGGAAGGCATGGTCGTTGTTCAGAAACCAGAGGTCAAAGGTGATGTGAACAAGAGTCTAACGGGACGGATGAGCTGGCTTGTTTACGTGGTAGAAAGATCAAAATGGTTACCCTGTAGATTAGGTTGCAGTCCTCAGGCTTCAGAAGCAGCAACATTGGAGGCTTTTTAGACTCTAGAAGGAAGGCAGAGTCATTTCTATCAAAACAAACAAACCATAAATAGAATTGGATGAGGTGTGAAAGAGAGAGTCACGGAGGATGACAAATCTAGGATTAGCTGGTCTTATTACCAGATGTTGTACATTAGCATAACAAATTTCATTAAAGAGGATAACACATAAAAAATACAATTATCAGTCACCTAAAAGTGTGATCTAATGATGTGAATAATCAATTATTTCAACTCTTAATTCCCCTCAGTGCAAAACAGAAACAGTAACTATGACTAAGCAGCCGGCTAGAACCGACCGTAACTTTAATTAGTGAGTCTGACTGCAGGAATGGCTGTAGCTTCCTCTATTATTTATTTAAGGTCTATTCAGACTACTAAGCTACATATTGAAGGGTTTTCATTTTAATGACGTAGTCACAGTTGAACAAGATAAAACATTGATACTCAAGGTCAGTATTTGGCTTTTTCAGAAAGTGGATGTGAATAATGCTTTTTAAAATTAGACAGAGAGCTATTTGTTTAAAGAATTTTTGCGTGATATGTTTCGGTTATTTTCCAGTATTACTTTTTTCTTATATTGGTATTACAAAATGGCTCTGAATCAGTATTTATCTACTTTGAGAAATATATCAGTGTTATTGCTTATTAATGCATGAAAAACTACCGAACGGTTACACAAATCAATATTCTGTTCTTTATGCTGCACAATATCAGAGTTCCCTTATTGATCCCAGCTTATGCCAATGTTTTCAGCATCTTTCATGTTTAAGTTTGTCCACAAAAATGAGATTGCTGTATTTTTAAAATGGTATTAATCAGACGCAGTCAGGTGCAATCAAATGGCTTAAAATGCAGCAACCGCATTGAGCTGTACAGGATTTCCTCTGGTGTATTATAAGCATGGTGGGCTGCCAGGCTTTACTTGCCCCACCAGGCTACGCATCGTTTATGGGAGATATTGCCCCATCTTTTTTCAGGCAGCATTTTCTATGAATGACGATGTTGCAATTTCCATCTAGGAGTTTTTAGCCATTTGACTATCTTTGTCAAATGGCAAAGCTGGGTGATTAAACTTCTGATTAATCACCCAGCAGAGTTCTGTTGAAATAGTTCGACCCGGGTCTGGTGTCAAGAAGGGACGGCGGATGTCTCTCTGGGAACAAAATCAAGCAATTTTTGTTCCGCCACTATGTCAATGAGAGCCCATTTAGTTGCTTTGGATGAAGTGTGGGAGAGCCTTTAATCGCCAACAATGTAATTTATTCTCGACTGGCTTGTGTTTTCCAATTTCACCACATTTATCATGTTTTAGATGCTAAAACAATTTAAATGCAGCTGAGCGACTAATTAGACATCCAGAGCAGTTTTTTTCCGTTCTTAATCAGCAGATCACATTATGTTGATTACAGTTCACACAAAACCATGCGTATGTTGACTTTGGTTCCCTCCAGTCGTAGAAGACGATTTCTCATGTGCAGACTGAGACAGCAGCAGGGCAAAGCAGATGTTCATGCCACAACGGGTTATTTGGACCCAAGGCTGGTGAAAGGAAATTACTTTTCATATTTCTTCTTCCTCGGTTGGGTTGAGTAACAGATATATTTGTCAGTGTCAACCAAGGGCCTACAGTAGCTCTTGTAATCGTCTTGTTTTTGGAGCACACCGGTCTTTCTCAGACCTACGCTCTGAAAACTTGAGGAGCCAGCTAGTTGGAACTATTAACTCTCATTAAGTCCCCATTAATTGGACTGAGGACTGTTGACACCTGCATTGCTGAAGCCCAGCTGTGTTTGTTGTTTTAAGCTTTTTGTTGTTTATTTTCCAGCAGTGAATCATGTAGATGTGGTGGAGGAAATTAGCAGCAGCTGAAAGCCAAATGCTGACAGTTTAGTTTGTGTCCCTGAAGTTTCTTGTTATCTGCTTTGCTGACAGATTTTCTTCCTTCCTTTTTTAAATGTCTGTCTGAGCTACTTGGTGTGAAAACTTGGAAGCTTAACAAGCTCCCTTGCCTGCAGGTTGACTCTTTAGAGATTAAAATTGCATTAGAACAGGTCAGAGTTAATCATTTCAAAATTCATCATTTTTACATGACCTTGTCATGTAAAATTTAGCAGATAGTTTCATATAGAAACAAAATTCGACTTTGAATGTGCTTATCTGTGTTAATATGATGCGATAATTATGTTAATAAATTATTGCATGAACAAACTTATTGATTTTTATTGCGTTTGTTATTTAAACATTGCCATTTCAAAATTGTTTTTCCGACATTAGCGGATTATCAACAAAGTTTTACACACATTTGTAAGGGAAACACTAGAGGCTGAACTTCCTTCTTCACATGACTTCAGCATCGTACGCGCTCGTGGTTCTGGTGGCTTCTGGTTTGCAGATTCTGCTCTGTGTGATGCATGTAGTTTCTAAGAGGTTTTAAAGATTCCCTCTCTAAATGCAGACCTTGAGGTCTACGTTTCCTGTCTCAGCTGAAGGACTTCTTGCAGATTGATTGTTCATATATATTCAGAGCAAACTCTGGTCAGACCGGCAGATTGATTGGCATGGCTTTCCTATGGCAGCTGTTGAATCTTAATGTTCATTTCTGTGTAGGTGTTTGTCATTGTGCATCATTTTGTCCTTGTTGTTATCTTTTTTTTTTCTTTACTATATTTGTGTAAATAAAATGTTCTGCTTGTGTAAAACATGCATCCTCTCCGTTTGATAACCTGTCCTCTTGGTGTGGATTTATGTGGGAGTGTGTGGGTGGGTACACAGCCCAGTATACTAAGAATGCGTCTGTCTTTTCAAAAAGCCCATTCCAAAATCTGCTGCGTTCCTGTTGCTATGCATTTCAGAGCTGCCTCTGTGATTTACTCACTCAAACTGACCAAGGAGCTGTTTGTGCCAGCTTTCAGCATTCTGCTTTAGTCTTAGTGTGCTACAGATAAAGGAGCGCAGTGGTGACCAGTTTAATTTTAAATCTAGAGTCTGGAGTTATCAGCAGTGAAATGTGTTTTTACCACTGTTTCTGAACGGTAGCCAGTGTTTTCTGCACTGTGAAGACGACACATGAAAATAGTGTAGAATTAGAAAACCACGCATGGGGTAGTAAGAAGTAGAACTACAATATTCTGACTTGTACTGAAGTGATTAACAATGAAAATAAAAACAAAACTCCATCACCTATAATTCCTTTCATCTCACTTTTTTTAATTTATTATTTTCCCTCAGCTATGGACCACATCTCTGAGGAGAGACGTGGAGGAAATTAGGGGTTGGAAACTCCACACAGCTGCTCTGTCCTTTTGCAATCAGTATAAAATTTAATTTCTAGTCAATCTTATTGAGTAGAAGTTCCCAGTTTCACACAAAAACTCGGACTTTTTGTGTGACACTGGGAGTCGAGTGAAGGGGCGGTCGACTCCCTTCGCAGACTCCTTCCATATATTTATCATCGCTGTAGTCTGCTTTTGTGATTTAAATTTTATTATAAAGTTGTGATTTTAATTTACATTAGTATATATTTAATTATGTAGAAACCTATTTTGATATGGGCAAAAATAAAAAAAATCAATTGCTCTTGGGTTCCCCCTGGTGGCCGCGGTAGGTAATGTTTCACCGGTGATTTGAGCTGCTGTTCAATGCGTATTCAAACCTCCAAAGCAGCGGTGGAAGATAAGCAAGCAAACCAATGTCGCAAAAAATAACTTATTCTTCAGGGAGAGAGGAAAAGAGGAAGAATAGAAAAAAGCCAGGATAAAGGTATGTTTGCATGTCTCTCTGTAGAAGAGACAAGAAAATTAGCTTCATAGCTACCTTGAACGTCTTGTTCGAAATCCAAACATTTATGCTAGCATCCTTGTATTTGTGTGAAACTGGGTTTGAGTTCATTCTCGAGGTTGGCCGTGTATATATATATATATATATATATATATATATATATATATATTTATGTATATATTTTTGGCTTCATAATGTTTAAAAATTATAACTTCTCAATGTTTGACATTGTCTAGCAAAATGTTTTTTACATCAGGCCATAGTAGAATATTCAGTTCCATTGGTAACAATGACATCCGCAGTGATGTCATAACTCTATGATATCACAAAGGAATCTCTCTCTTGACTGTGGCTCACAGACAGTGTTTTCTCAGACCTGTTCCACAGTTCTATTGCGACAGATCACTCTTCAGAGCACTTTCGAAATTAATCCTTTCAGAGAAGCAAGAAGTTACCAGAATATAGATATGAAGCAACAACAGAATACTTGTGAACATGAAGCTTTTCCAGCTGAGCTTTCATGGATTGAAATGATGGAGCAAAACATCCAAGTCGACTACGACGAAATCCTTGTTTTTGACGACGACAGCGAGCCGGAGGATGAATCATCGGAGATCCAGGGGGAACCAAGTCCTTCCGGCGACTTTGAGAGCCCAAGATCATTGGAAGTCGAGCAGAAAACAACTCCCTCTGCTGGCTTCCAGATCACCCCCTTAGTGGAAAATGTGGAAGAGACTAGCCAACACGTCATCAATCTCACACAGCAGGTAGACGATCTTAAAGAAGAACTGCAGAGTAAGATTTTTGAACTCCGTGAGGAAAGAGACAAAAGGATTGTGTGTCAGGCTGAAGTGAAATCACAGCAGGAGGAGATTCATAAGCTGCAAAAAATGTTGGAAAGAGAACGTCATCTGCAAGTGAAACGTGAAGGTGAATCAAAGAGCATTCTTCAACAGCTGGATCACTTCAAGAGGGAGGCAGAAAAATATGAATCCCGCAATAAAGGTCTGATTGAAGTAATGATTGAAGGATATAAAGAGAGACTTAAATTTGAGGAACAGATCAAAACTCACACTGAGCAAGCTTCCAAAATGAAAGAACAGGAAGAAAGAGTGAAATCATTGCAGGGTCAGGTTGCAGACCTGAAGATAAAGTTGAAACTTGCTCTGGAAAACAAGCATCCGAGAGTCTCCACCCAACCAGAGGTCCCCCTGCAAAAAGAAGGCTCCCTTAAAACAGAAAAGACCAAGGAAAGACAGACCTTCAATCAATCAGGGAGGTCCGAAGAAAGATGGACCTCCAATCCATCAGGGAGGTCCGAGGAAAGACGGACCTCGAATCCACCAGGGAGGTCCGAGGAGAAGCAGACCTCCAATCAACCGGGGAGGTCCGAGGAAAGACAGACCTCCAATCCATCGGGGAGGTCCGAGGAAAGACGGACCTCCAATCCATCGGGGAGGTCCGAGGAAAGACGGACCTCCAATCCATCGGGGAGGTCCGAGGAGAAGCAGACCTCCAATCAACCGGGGAGGTCCGAGGAAAGATGGACCTCCAATCCATCGGGGAGGTCCGAGGAAAGATGGACCTCCAAACAACCGGGGAGGTCCGAGGAGAAGCAGACCTCCAATCAATCGGGGAGGTCCGAGGAAAGATGGACCTCCAATCAACCAGGGAGGTCCGAGGAGAAGCAGACCTCCAATCAACCGGGGAGGTCCGAGGAAAGATGGACCTCCAATCAAACGGGGAGGTCCGAGGAAAGATGGACCTCCAATCAACCGGGGAGGTCTGAGGAAAGATGGACCTCCAATCCAACAGGGAGGTCCGAGGAAAGACGGACCTCCAATCCAACAGGGAGGTCTGAGGAAAGATGGACCTCCAATCCAACAGGGAGGTCTGAGGAAAGATGGACCTCCAAACAACCGGGGAGGTCCGAGGAAAGATGGACCTCCAATCAACCGGGGAGGTCCGAGGAGAAGCAGACCTCCAATCAAACGGGGAGGTCCGAGGAAAGATGGACCTCCAATCCATCAGGGAGGTTCGAGGAGAAGCAGACCTCCAATCCAACAGGGAGGTCTGAGGAAAGATGGACCTCCAATCCAACAGGGAGGTCCGAGGAAAGACGGACCTCCAATCCAACAGAGACATCCGAGGAAAGATGGTCCTCCAATCAAACATCGAGGTCCATGCGACCAACCTCTACTGGTTGCATGGAGGGGCTTCGTGTTGGCGTTGGCCTGAAGGCCAGTCTAAGCCCGGCTCGGCCTTTACGCCGACCAACACCCAGGTGGTACTAACCTGGATAACTGTCCAAACCCAGATTTTGCCAACACCGGGCATTATGAAAATTCAATGTTTTACTTAAATTTAGGAAATCAAAACAGACACAGGCAAATAATATTCCTAACTCCAAAGTCAATGGAGAAAACACAAGATCAATTTCAGAGTTAAAAACACCAAAATAAACATTATTAAAACTTTCCTATATATAAAAACTGCAGCAGGTAGAATTTCCAAAAAATTAATTGGTCTCTCTAAATTGTCCTAAGGCAGCGCTTCTCAATTCCAGTCCTCAGGCCCCCCTGCTCTGCATGTTTTAGATGTGCCTCTATACCAGAACAGCTGATTCAAATGATTGCATGACCATCAAGTACTGTAGAAGCCTGTTAATCACCCATTATTCAATCCATGCGTGTGGCAGAAGGGAAACACCTAAAACATGCAGGCAGGGAGGGCGTGAGGACTGGAATTGAGAAACACTCTCATAAGGTGTGAATGTGTGTGTGCAAGGATAAATGTGTTAGATGATGATGGATGAATATTTGTTAAAAGTGTCTGACAGTAAAATATGAAACTGAGAATCTGAAAATTCCTCTGACTCTGCTGCTGTCCAGAAACAACCAATCAGAACCAAAAGACAAACTTTTGGTTCTGATTGGTTTCTAATGTGTTGAATGTGTCTCAGCACATTCAACACATTAGACTACTAATGTACTGCAGCTATGCAATTGGCAGAAATACAACCTAACAGTATATCATCATTATTTATAGAATGATTTAGAAAACAAAATGCTATACAGATTTATCAAAACTATTTCGACCCATATTAGAACTTTGCATTCATTTCCCTTCATTTTAGTTGCTGTGATTTTGCTTAACACAGACATTTTCCCTAATCCTAACCCTATCTAAAACTTAATCCACATCTTGCCTTTAAATGTTACCCCTGACTCAAAGCAATGAGTCCATCATATTAGGACCAGGCCTTGGTCCTAATATGATGGAACTAATATGACACTGGAATATAATGGTGCGTTCACACCAAACACGTTTTGAGAGTCAGGCGCATCAGATGTTACATTCAAAGTCGAGGGCCGATGAGGCGTTTGGAGCATTTGACTCGCTCGTCAAGCGAGTCCAACATTCCACATAGACTTTGAATGTAAACGACTCACCTGACGCTCAAAACGTGTTTGGTGTGAATGCGTCATTAGAATGTTCAGTTCCATTGGCAACAATGACATCCGCAGTGATGTCATAACTCTATCATATCACAAAGGAATCTCTCTCTTGTCTGTAGCTCACAGACAGCGTTTTCTCAGACTGTTCCTGATTCAAACTTAGGAATCTTTTCCATTTATTTGAAGATACAGAACCAACCCATTCTCAGGTGAGAGAGACTCACCTGGTATAAAGTAACATTTGAGGTACTTTAATTACACCAAAGATAAATTAGTTTAATCAAAGCACATCATGAATATTTGTTCATGTACTCCGTCTTAAGTCCAGAGCATACTAGTTTTTTGTTTTTTTTTACTTTTACCAATAGATGACATGATGTGTATATATATACTGTACTGTATCTACTATATGTTACCATGGCGACGCCCTATTTGGCTGTAGCTGCTTCGGCTCTTGGTAATACAACCAATTTATTGCTTAATTAATTCAATATGCATATAAGATATAACAAACAACTTTATGGAACTTGTGAGTTTGTGGAAAGTTTTTGCTTGAATTTCTTGGCAGGATGTTAGAAAACCTTCCCAGAGCTGCTGGTTTGATATGAACTGCATTCCACCCTCAGATCTTCTGCTTGAGGAAACTCCAAAGGTTCTCAATAGGGTTGAGGTCAGAGGTCAGAGGAGGATAGTGACCACACCATGAGTTTCTCCCCTTTTTATGCCCATAGCAGCCAATGACACAGTGGTATTCCTTACAGCATTCATTGTCATGCAGGAAGATGATTTTGCTGCTGAAGGTTCGGCTCTTCTTTATGAACCATGAAAGAAAGTGATCAGTCATAAAGTCCATATACTTTGCTGAAGTCATTTTCACACCTTCATGGACTCTGAAGGGGTCGACCAGCTCTCTCTCTCTCTCTCTCTCTCTCTCTCTCTCTCTCTCTCTCTCTCTCTCTCTCTCTCTCTCTCTCTCTCTCTCTCTCTCTCTCTCTCTCTCCCCATGATTTCAGCCCAAAGCATGACTCCACCACCTCCTTGCTGACGTCACAGCCGTGTTGGGATGTGGTGGCCACCAATCCACTACTGCATCCATCTGGACCATCCAGGGTTGCACAGCAGTCATCAGTGAACAAGTCTGTTTGAAAATTAATCTTCATGTACGGCTGGGCCCACTGAGACCGGTTCTGCTTGTGAGCTCTGGTTAGTGGCCCAATTATAGGTTCATGCACCACAAGCCTCTGGAGGATCCTCCACCTTGAGGTTCCAGAGGCTCCAGCAGCTTCAAATAACTGTTTGCTGCTTTTTAAGGGCATTTTAACAGCTGCTCTCTTAATCTGATGAATTTATCTAACAGAAACCTTTTATCTGTACAAACCCATCTTTGTTCTGAATCAGCCACAAATCTCTTCAGAGTACGATAACGCTTCAGTTTTTATTAAATATCTAATGTTTTCATATCTTGTCATACGGCACTACACTATCTGATGATTTTCGTCAGCAGAGATCCTTTCTCTTTCCCATATTGCTTGAAACCTGTGGCCTGCTTAATAACGTGGAACATCCTTCTTAAGTAGATTTCCTTTAGTTGAAAACTCACCAGACAAACTAATCAAACCAGCTCTCTGAAATTAATTATAGTGATTCAAAGAGCCCTGACACACAATACCATCTAGAAATTTAATAGCACAACAAAACATTTAATCTCTGACACTTAAATCCAATTTGCGTAATAATTTGGAACATGGTGTATATGATTTTCTGACCTATTTGATTTCTTTTTCTGTTTTTTTAAGAAATGTTCCCTTTTTCTTTTCTTTTTTTTACGTTTCTGCATTTCTTTCCATTAAAAGTTATTTACCACTTAAACATTTTTAAGTGGTAAATAAGCAGTCAAAATACTTAATGTGAGAGCCATATTCACTGACATGCAGTTCAGTTTCTCACCAGGAGTCAAGTGCCTTGCCCAAGGGCACGCTGACATGTGACTGCAGTATAATGGGATGGACTGTTTGTGCCCACTGAAATTTTCAGAACATATTGTTCATATTTTCCAAGCTACATAATTGAGCCATCGACACAAATAAAACTTTAAGGAATAAATTTATATTTTATGGCAATTTTATATTTTAATCAGGTTGTAGCTCAATACCTGTATTCATTTATTTATCTTTTAACTTCACTGTCTACTAAACCTTAGTTATTCATGTTTGGCCCAGAGCTGACATCCCACAGTGTGTGAGAGTAAATGGTTAATGTTACTCATCGTTCACTTATTACAAAACAAACGCAAAATAATTACACTTAACATTTTGATTGATGCTAGCATCTTATATTAGCATTTAGCATGGTTAGAATTATTGCCCTTTAGCATTACCTCTTTGGAAAATACAGGTATTCCAGTTAGGAAATTTTTTTATCAACGAATAAACTCACTTTTTATTATTATTATTATTATTATTATTACATTCCTTGACAAACAGTGATATGTTCAACTTTCTGCATGTTGTGTTTAGTTCTACGACTGCACAATGTCAGAAAAATATTGTGATACGGTTGGTAAAAATTGTAATAATATAGATTACGATTAAGCCAGTTTTTCCGCATGCTTTAATTTCATTTCTATTATACGATGAGTTTTAGTATCTCGGTTCCTAAACATAAACCTCTAGAGCGGACATACAAAGGCAGCTAAAGACCATCCAATTGGCCGGGTACATAGTCAATAGACAAAGCGTGACGAAACTGACAATATATAAAAATAACAATATTGTGCATCTCCAGTTTATGTTATAACGGGAGGTTTGCTGTCTTCTGAGTTAGTTGATGGATGGAGACTTTCCACTTTCCTGTCCACAGATTTCTCACAGTTTGTTCTAAAAGTGCAAGACAACCAACAGGAGATGCTCTGAGAATACATTAATTTAATGGAGACAAATGAACGACAAGTTCCATTAATCACAGTAAATTTCACTTTTACACCTTTTTAACTTTAGTCAAAGAAATACCATGTCTGGTCATGTGGAACCTGTTTTTTTTGCTTTTGTTTCTACATTGTGCAGCTTGGACACAAACCACATTAAAGAGCAGAGCAATAAACCAATGAGTGACGGGGTCTGGGGAACAATGAGAAAACAGACTAAATGACAGGAGAGGAGATTGAATTGGAGCCTCAGGTTGTTGGAAAGTCATTACTAATGCAGTCGTGCAGAGTATTGCTTAAATGTGAAGGAGAAGCAGCAAGTGTGTGTGTGTGTGTGTGTGTGTTGTAGTAGTTTAATTTAATCTAGCTTCTTCCTGGGTCATTGTCCCCAAGATGGAAGGTCAGATGTTTTTGGTCATGGAGAAAGTTTGGACGATGGTTCAAATGTTGGCTGAACGATTCTTGAGGACTGTTTATTACCAAGTCAGGTGAGCGGATATTAAAAGCTGGAAGCGATTCCTGACTGTTTTATTCATAGCAAAAGTTGTTTCAGGTTTGGAGAATGCTCTCAAATTACATATCAGAGCCTCCGGATCCAGCAGGATGGAGTTCACACAGTTTAACAGCCGTCCTACACATAGAGCTGCCAACATCTTCACAGCAAAACAATGTAGTAACACTGCATACTTTATTTGCCAACAGTCCTGCTCTCACCACATACTATTAGGAGAGGAACTAGATATAGAAGAATAAAATTCAAGAGAACTTAAACATCCTTCAACATGTCTCTTAACATTGGGAGAAGATTGGGATAGATTCGTAAAGCTGGCACTGGAGAACATCTGCTGTTCTGGAGCTGAGACTTTTTGGCTGCTGGGTAAAGAGACCTTGTATTTTTAGCCATCTTGGTGTTCAACGCCATGGTACCCAATTGTTAACAGCTATACAGATTAAAAACCAAGAGGTCTATTATTAAGTTTCTATATTTATCGTGGCATGACGCTGCACATGGTGATTCAAGTCTGAGGAATCCATTTCTGCTGAATGGATTTGGATGTAGGAGAGAATCAGAACCGTCCCCGAACCCTGCAGTGATTCGTCACATGGTTTAGAGAACCATGTTTCTTTCCAAGGGTTCCTTCAACTTCTAGAAATTTCAGACAGTAAAAATGTAGAGCTGGACATACAGATACAATAAGATTGTTCCATGACATTTAGAACAAAGCAGTAAACATGCTAGCTTATTTAGAGTTAGCATGTTTGTTAGCTACTCTATGTTTGGTCTGTACAGAGAAGGACCCACGTTGTTTCTGGCATCCCTTCAAAACTAATTAAAGCTGTTGCAAGAGGTAGTTTATCTGACTAAAATATAATTATGATTATTAAATATGTTGAAACCAAAGCCAGGTGGTTTCCTAGTGGTAAGGTAAATCCTTACAATTCCTTCCTTGTCCATTGTCTTACTTCTTTCAGAGCCTGCTTAAGCTTGGCAGCTCTCTACTGCTAACAAAATAAGCATATACAAGCTAAAAAGTGTTTTCCATTTACAAAGTAAACTAAACCAAACCTTCGTATCCCATGAAATATGAATGAAATGCATTAAAAATGAAGGAGGTCTGATGTTGGTGGCTGGTGGAATTGCCCCCTGGAGGTTTCACACTCAGAAAAACAGCATCTGGGTGGGCTGTTGGTAAAAAAAAAGAAAACATGTTTTGGAAATTGCAATGATAATAATGAAAAACTAGTTGGGGAGGCTTGAGTTATGTGAATTTAAAAGAAACCCAATTATTTTATGTTAATATTTAACTGAAAAGTACAAACCAATAAGTTTTCAACTAGATAAAGTTAAAATACTTGTTTAAGGTTGAGAATTATTGAATAAAGATTATTAAAAAAATACTAATTCCAATGGCAGATTTTTTTTAAAAAACCAGAATGAAAAAAAAAACGTGCCATGTAATTGAATATAACCTATATTCAATAATTATTTACGTAAATCTATCGTTTTGAAAAGTTACTTTGAAGTTATTTTTGTGTTATTTCAAGTGTAGTAAGATATTTGCTCTAAAGACTAGACAAAAATACACTAATGCAAAAACTTTATATTAGAACTAGAACAAAAGTTAAGGGTGACACAGTTTAAGAACGACGAACATAATTTCTATTTGAAGGATATCAACGGTTTTTTTTTAATGCGTAAGCAGGTTACATGTAACTCAGCTTTTACAGTGTTTGTCTTTGATTTTAATAAACGTTCCAGGCTGAGAAGTGCTACAATCATCTGTTTTGTTATGATGAATGACTTTTAATAAATAATCTAAAGCTGCCAGTCATCGCTGTATAAACAGTCCTTTGCTACAAAAAGAATCCCATTCTGCTTTTTCAGTAAAACGCTCTTAAGGTCTGACCCGAGAGAGAGACCTCAGTCTGTCAGTGAATACCAAATACTCTCTCAGCAACTCTACCTTCTGCTTGTTCTGTCTTCAGGGGACAAATATGTAGTGGTTGTAAGAATGGTTGCAATACGCCAGGGCTATGATTCAGCCTCCAAAGCCAGCAGGATCAAAAAACAATGAACATTTCTCAAGCGTTGCAGCTTTGTGTCTTCCTTGCGTGTTTTTCTTTGCAGCTCTAATAATCTGTTTAGATCCCGATATTCCCACAGTCTCCTGACCGAGTCTGTGAGCCCATCCATTTTATTTGCCAGTGTTATCACAAACCTTGTAATGATTGATGGCTCAGTTAGCTCCATTCTCGTTTCATGGAGCCAGAATCATTCCTCATGAGGTGACACTGCAGACGAATGGAAATGCTTTTGTGTATTTTCGTGGATTATGCAAACCGCCTTGCGGGTGTGGTGTTGGTAAATGACGCAACTCTCTGAAACAAAGCCGACATCGAGCAAAGCCGAGGATTTGTGTCTGTGACCTACAGATAGTACAGTGTGGTGACAGCATTACAGCTGTAAAAGAGGGCCTCCCTGGAGAGGCCAGTCATTTTACAACAAATGTTTTCCTACATACTTCAAAATCAACTCTTTCTACCTTCTTGTTCCTCTTTGTATGTACGCATATTTAAGTCACTGAAATATTGATTTTCTCTTGTCTTTCAGAATAAAGTCATGACCATCGATGGTGTGAAGGTCAAACTGCAGGTGAGACAGAAGAGCTGTGGATTTAAACAGATCAAGACTCTTGTTTTATTCTCCTTTGTGTGTGTGTGTGTGCGTGGGGGGGGGGGGGGGGGGTTATTTTACAGGGTGTCTGTGAATCATTAAAGTCTTAAATTAATGTATATATTAAAGCCTTAAAATGTCATAAATTCTTTTACTTTTTTATGTAATTTGGCCTTAAGCACATTAATCACAGGTCTTGTATTTTGTCATGGCAGGACTACTTAATCTCAAACATTTTATGTGGTTTTTTGTTTTTTTTCTCTCACTGGACTTTATCAGTACCCTCCACCACCCAGTCATAGTACGCAATAAGGTTTTTACTGGCAAAGCTGCCATTATACTCTAGCTAGCAAGGTAAACTAGCTAAATAGATACCTTAGCCAGTTAGGTTAGCTAGCTAGATAAATGCCCCATTAAGTTAGCTAGTATGGTTAGCTAGATAACTAGATGCCCCATATGGTTAGCAAGTTAGGTTAATTAGCTAGACAGATTCCCTATTTAATTAGTTAGCTTAGTTGGGTAGCTAGCTAGATAGATACCCTAGTTAAGTTAGCTAGCTAGCTTGAGAAAATTTAGCTTTTCTCAAGCTAACTTAACTAGTCTACCCTACTTTGCTATGTATATTAGCTAGATGACTAGTTCCTAGCTAGCTGTCTGGCTAGTTTGGGTACATTAACAGCTACATTACCAGCTAATGTAATAGCAGCATATTAGCTGGCTAGCTAATATACTGTAATATTGGCTATTATTAGCTAGCCAGCTAATATACTGCTAGCTAGCTTTTTTGTGTTTATTATGGGTAAGTGTAAATTATCAGTGGTTGGCTTGACAACGTTCATCTTTGCCATTGCCTCATTTCTGTTTAAAACCAGGTTTCTGCAGGTTTCACCTACTGTAATTGAAATAACTAATGAAAGGTAAAAACATCCAGTGGCGTAAATACATTCTGTACGTCTTTGTTGCCTTCAGTATGAGGGCAAAGAGGCAAAAGCAACGAGTTAATGAGGCGTGGGTTTATCCATCAGTCAATTAGGCAGCCGCTCTGCCTGACTGAAGAGAGCATCAGGAGACACAGAGGGGAGGGAGGTGGATGGATGTCAGTCAAATTTCTTTTCTCAATTACACAATCTTCCTCATCGCTCTTTCTCTGCCTTTTTTTCTCTTGTTTAATTAATTCATCTGTCAGCCTGTGAAACCTGGTATTTCAGGTGATATTTCAAAGATGGGCTCAATTATTACTATTTCTTTAATTGGCGCACCACTTTACGGTTTAAGAGAGCTGACTAGTCTGAGGACAGATGACCTTGCTACATTGTGGTCATCCCGGCTCCTTAAAGGGGGACTGAGCTGAAACACTGAATCTTTCCTCTCGTTAAATTTAGTAATTGTGGCCAGAGATTAGTTGTCAGTCCAGTTTTTATATATCTGCACCTTTTTTGTGAGTTTCAAGCGAGTTTTTGTTTTTATGCTCCTCTTTTAATTAGACGGTAATGAAATGAAAATGAATGAGTCTGAAATGGAAAATAAAAATAGGCCTTTTTTTACAAGTTTAATTACTTGTAAAACACTGTCTAAACAAAATTACAGTGAAACCAAACATGTTTCGGGTCTTCAAATAAAAATCTACATTAAACGACGTGTTGTGAAATTCAAGTTCTTCTGACAAATTCGAATCAGTCTTTCGTAATCTAAGTAGTCTTGTCTCGTTGGAGACAAGATAACCGAAAATACTGTAAGTGTTTTGGATTTATATGTATAAAATCCTGCACAAATATATATATTTTTTTAAAAAGTATATTTTCCTAAGAGGGTGGTTTCAATTTCAGCCATGTTTTTGGTTTTAAAAAAAAAAGTATTATGTATTATAAATATTTGGTAATGATCTATATATTGAACTGCTGATGAAAATGTGGTTTTAAAATAAGCCTAATAGATAAAGAAAGATAATTAAAGAACAAATTAAAACATTTAACAGCTATTTTTCCAAAATTTACACAAATTAAACAGAATTCCCTGAGAATTTGAGTTCTTCATGGATTAATGGTGGCACTTTCTCAACTGTGCAACCGTTTTACTCATATACTCAGCAGCCATAGTGGTGTGTTAAAATGGCATATGGCATGCTTTTTTTTGTTTAGTTTTTTCTTTTTAATAAGCTTTTATTTGCAGCTTTTATTTGGCAAAGATTTCCGTAATGTTATTAATAATCACATAAAACCTTTTCTTCCATCTTCTCTCTCAGATTTGGGACACAGCTGGTCAGGAGCGCTTCCGCAGCGTCACACACGCCTATTACCGTGATGCCAACGGTATGTGTCCTACCGCTGTGTGTGTGTGTGTGTGTGCGTGTGTGTGTGTGTGTGTGTGTGCCTCAGCTGTCATGACTGACAACACAGCTTTAATTTTCTCCTGCCTGAACTAAACCGCCCTGACATTTTGTTGTGCTCTTGTCTTCAAAATGTTGGCTGACATCTTATAGCTCATCGTAGCTCCCTCACTACGAAGAGGCACAAAAACTCTGATTATTGTGGGCAATAAAATGTGTTTTGACAGTTGCACCCAGTATTATTTTACCGATCTACTGGGTACAAAATAAGTTAGGTTAGGGTGAGTACTTACATTGAGGAGGACGATTTAGTAACCTCAGCCGAAACCTATAAACAGAAGGATGGATGTGTGTCTTTGTGCAGAACGTTTTTTGTTTTGCCACATTTAAACATCAAAATTAAAACCCGAAACTTTAATATGTTTTATTGGGAATTTGTCTTGTTTGAAAAGATTGAACTTAACATCTAAATCTGTTGTAAATAAATCTAAAATTGTAAATGTGTGTATAAATGTATCAATAGTGTATTTTCTAGACACGTTGTGTCATTTTAAAGCACAACTAAGTAACTTCAGTTATAAAGAATGCTGCAAATATCAAACTTAAATTATATTTGACTTTGTAATTAGACACCTTGAAATTGGGCCTCTGTCTCTTTAAGAAGCTCCTGCTCTTGCTGTGACTCCACTGTCAGCACTTTATCACCTCAATGCTCCTCCATTATCCCCTTTACAATCGTTTTTAGGAAAGTTTGATAATTGCGAAGTATCTCTTATGAGTTAAGTAGACGTGGAGGTCCACCAGGTGATTGCTAACCGCTGCTGCCGCTAGT
The DNA here is from genome assembly GCF_002775205.1 of Xiphophorus maculatus. Classification (NCBI taxonomy): domain Eukaryota; kingdom Metazoa; phylum Chordata; class Actinopteri; order Cyprinodontiformes; family Poeciliidae; genus Xiphophorus; species Xiphophorus maculatus. The sequence continues at coordinate 21,109,641 of NC_036452.1, read as the reverse complement.
CTGGAGGAGCTGAGTCAGGGAGTGGGTGCGCTGTAATGCAGAATCTCAGCTAGTAGAAATATGTGGAGCGTTGTGAGACCAAACCTTTAGGCACTGCCAAATGGTTGCCAAGGGAGATTCAAGGATATCTCAAACATCCATGAAAAAATCAATGCAACGTTCCATTTATATTTTTCATGAGGAAATCTCTATGCCGACATTCTTCCAATATTTTTACAATTCATGTAGAGGATGTAGAAGATAACATTCTCACTAAACTGAAAAATATAGAATTTTTTTTAGAAGAGAATGAGGTGCAAAGCTGCAGGTTTACCGTCTCTAAGATATTTCGACTGCAACTATTACATCAAAGCAAAGACAACATTACAGTGTACATTAAATTGAGATAACATCCTGTAGATTGTCACAAGATAAATTCCATCCATCAGTTAAGACAAAAGCTATAAAGTTAAATCTAAATAATATGTCCATTAAAAAAAACAACTAATTTAGGTCTCTGGATACAAATTACCAGTAGTTCAATGGTGCAATACGTACGCTATACAGTCTTCTTGGCTATCAATAATAGATATATGTAATTATCTAGTGGGCCTTATACAAGTGTATTCTTATTATTACTGTTGGACCCTGAGTCTGGACTATAACCATCAATCCAGGTAAAATACACTCCAGCTTGTTATGTACAAATACTTCCAGAAGTATCTGTAGATTTCAAACAACCCCAATAAAGTTCACATTCCAGCATGATAATCTGGTTAATAAATTACAAACCGAAAAATTTGTTTTGGTTTCCACCTTTAATTATTAGCCCGTGTTGGATTTCACACATGGTCAGCTCCCATTCCACTGGATGTCAGGTTATTTATAACAACATGAGAGAGGAGGGGTGACGTCTCTGAGCTCCTCTGGCCCATTGCCCGTTGTTCTGATCTGTGAATTCTTCAGTTTACCCTCACTGATCTTTAACAAGACACCCGGGGAGCCTCGGATCAGAGCCTCTGAGCCGTCCGTCTGTTCCTGACTTTTAAATAAAACTCATTCAGCCTGACAGGCTGGACCGGGGGAGACGCAGCCCAAACACAGCTAATTCCATCACTGCCTTCAACTAGCGGGCAGCATTTCATGACTTGAAAAGATCCGGCTGTCAGAGGATTCTGCCCAATTGGAAAACATCAATAAGTTAAACTGAGCAAGTTCTAAAACGCGTTTGAGCCTCGGCTCAAAGTAAAAACTTAAAAACAGTGCTGCAAATAGTATGTGCGCCCTTACAAATTTCTCACACATACAAGTTTCAGACCACCAAACAAATTTAAAATGAGACAAAGATGACCTGAAGGATTGGAAAAGGCTATTTTCAAATGATGATTTTACTAAACTGTCCAATAAAACCCTGTAAGGCTTCTGTGAAAAGGAAGTGGACCTTTGTTCAGCATGGCACACACTAGCTGCGTTTCCATTGCAAATGTGTGCAAAACTCTCTCAATATTCTACTAATCTCAAAAACACTGTTGTGATGTTTGCATTAAGTAAGAAGTACAATTAAAATCACAAGTGAATCAGTTGTCAAGTGAACAACTGGATGATCAACAACCTCCAGTTGTTGATTGTGCTGAAACGATGAAAAAGATCAACTAATTTAGAAATCGATTAATTGTTAACTGGAGCATACAGACTCAAAAAAGGCCAAGAACAACAGTCAGAGCAAAACAAAAAAATACAGGCAATAAAATGTTTATTTTCTTATTTAAAAAGGAATTCAGGAGTTTTGTTTGTGTTTTACTATACATCCAATCTTGTATTAAGAAAGACTTCAGTGCTTAAATGATAAATCTGCAGAGTGCCACTTTTATTTCTCCTATCAAAGGTGGACTGATGATGACCTGCTGTAGATGACGGAAATATAATTTTCTGCTTTAAACCGAAATATCCTGAACGAGAATTTTTGTTCTCGCTTGTTCATGACCTTAATAAGAAGCACAGTCGGGCTGTGATGATGGTAATAATCCAAAGCACACCAGCAAATCCACTTCTGACTGGCTCAATAAAAACAGGAGACATTAGGCTTGCCGAGGTCCAGACTTGAATCTGATTGTCTATGTGATAATGAGATCCTTGAAATTCATCCAATCTGTCTGAATTAACACATTCTGTAAAGAAAAACTGGCCAAAATTCCTTCACAAACAATGAGAGACTTTCCCACTTATTAAAACCATTTGATGCCAGTGGCTGCTGCCAATAAGTGTTTTGTATTATGAAGTACTCATGGTGTTGGAGGATGAAATGTAGTTCCATATTCTGTCTCTGTAACTATGGGTTTTGTCTAGCCATAGAACTCAGAATGAGCTGAGTTCTTGCAGCTCATTCCTGACAAATTATGGCCAGAACTTACAGTATTTCCTGTGCGGTGTCTAGTATTGAGTGTTTTACTGCAGTGGAAAAGGCAAAAAGAGTTCTTTTGAGTTGTGCTCTGCAGCTCCTGTGAAGCATGAAATGACCTGGCTACCAAGAGATTTGTTCTTGTTCTTGGAGGCTCGCGTAAAGGAACTAATTTCTTTGTTCTAGTGGGTTGTGAACAGGGCCTTAGAGCTAGTGCGAGTTAAAAATCAGGAAATTACCTTTGATATTCTGAGGTTTATTCTGTTACGTTTTGTGACAGATCAACGCAGTTTAAATTCAAATCCTCCTCTCATGTTCAAAGGCTTCACTATGGCCATTTTCTTTTAACTTTTACACAAGAAGCTGTTGAGAGTTTTACCATTAGCTTTTTCTGAACAGATATCTGTGAAATTCCTCAGTACTAAATCAGTTTTGACAATATAGAGAGCGTCATTAGCATCTTTGTGACTAGTTTAAAACTTATGTCCCTATCTTTTTTTATATTGGCTCATATCAGCGAAGTCTCGGGTTCTTGAAAAGTCCATCTGATTTGGGGTGTGAATTGACACATGGTATGATGGCGGTGGATGGCCCAATTTGTTGCCTGGCAAAAGTTGAGAATCTCTAAAACTGCAAAAATATGGGAAGACAAAGTGGTAAAATGACCAGTACCACCAGCAGTGGCAGCACTTGGCAAAGAAACAAGGCGGTTGGTTAATTTTTTTTGTGAGAACTCTTAGGATTCTGACGCAGACACAGATCAAAGATTCATGATTTAAAAGGTTTGTTAATCATCTGTGTCTCCACTGACCAGCAGCACAAAAATGGCACAAAAACTGCAGGAAATTTAGAGGGGCAGCATTATGTAAAATCAACTTTTATGAGTTTTACATCATGTTATAATGTTATTCCCATCAAAAACACATGTGGAGCTTTTCCTTGATTCTTTCACACATGTTTGAGAAATCCTTAAATCTCCCATGGCAACCATTCAGCTGTGCAAAACACCCGGCTGGACCTAGCCCCGCCTAGTTCCACAAAGCTCCTCCTTGGATCTGCAGTTTCCAAGCTTCTGAACTTCCTCCTCACAGAGGAGCCCTCCCCTTTCACTCCTCCACTCAGCTCCTTCTGACTAGCCAGCAGCTATTAGCAAACACCTGGTGGAACTGCACATCAGCTGAGCTCATTATAGGAGCTACTTCTCAGTGCAATGTTGGTAAAAACGTTGATAAAGGGTTAACAGAGGAGAGATGTTGTGATGACTTCCTGGAGGCGGAATGTTGGACTGAGCCAAGGCTTCTTAAAGGGACGGAGCCTAATTTCAAAGCATCAAATTGCAAAGTCAATTTTCTTTTAAAATCAAAATCTAATTTTATTTGTATAGCACATTTCAGCAGCGAGGCATTTCAAAGTGCTTTACATCATAACAAACACAAAGTCATGCAACATAGAATCAGCAATCAAAACATTACATTAAGTCAAGTGCCGTCATTAAATTTGTAATTGATTGTTTCAAAAGCGACTCTAAAAAGGTGAGTTCTTAGGTCACGTTTGATATATACAGCACTTCTATAACAGATGAAGATAACATAGTTACTTGATTGATTGAGCTATAAAATGATACTTAAAAATACACAATACTGCACTTTAAACTGAGTAATCTGTTAAGAAATAACAGTGACTGGAATTTATTGAATATACTGTATATATCAGACTGCTGAACTCTTAACTGGACTGCACTTAAAATCTGGTCTCCACTTTATACCTTGCGCATGTACAGAGCTAAGTAACTTCCTTTTTACTGTCAGTCCTGCACTCTATATTTTATATTTATATTTTATACTGTATTTTATTTTATTCTGGAGTAACCTCACAACATTGGGAGCTCAAAACATTGTCCTGAGCCGTATGCAACAAAATTTCGTTCTGTATACACCCTGTGCATGCAAAATGACAATAAAGTCAGTCTAAGTCTAAGTACACTCTGCATTTAAATAGACAGTAGTTTGGAAAAAAAAATTTTGGTCAAAATAAATATTTCTTTCTCTCTTATATGACTCGTGGGCATTTTTAATTTCACACTAAAATGTAGTATTTCATCTTAAAGTACACTTTTGTTGGTTTTTCTATAAAATCTGACATTTGAACAAGTAAGAGTTTACTTTTGTGGCAGGAGCTGATAACGTTGACTTGAAATGTAAAGGTTGTGCTGTGGAAAACATGCGAGAAAAGTTAATTTAACAGAGAAGAGATTAATCCAGCAGATAAGATCATGTTTTGAGATTCATCAAATCCTCTCTGCTAACAGACCCGCAAAGGGCCACTTTTGCCCCACGGAGATCACTGGGTGTATTTTTAGCACCGATTTGTGCTAAAGCGTAATATTCATTAAGGACGTAATGTGAGAGCAGGAAGATCCTGGCTGTCTGAGGCTGGAGTCAGCCCAGCGCAATCTGCCAGACCCATCTGGTGTAGGGCACCAACGAGGTCTGGACGGGTCCAGAACCCAGCTGCACACTCACGGCACACCTGCAGCCCTCTCCCCGCCCAACTCCACCGCTCCTCTCTGACTGGAGCTGACAGTTTGTCATTTCCACAGCGTGAACTGAAACCACAGGCTGCGAAATATGAGCAGAGGAAGCACGCTCTGCAGGTGGAACGAGTTAGGAGGAGCTGTGTTACCTGGGAACGGGGACGATTAAAATTAGACGGAGGAAAGAAATCCGAGAACAGAGAAGGAAAACTTGGAAGAGACGGGTTCAGTCATTGTTTTAAAGAGAGCAACGGTGGCGTTTTAGAAGAATTCAAATATGAAACTTTCTACCTTTTTAACTGTGTGATTGGAATATAATTGTCTAATACAAAGGAACAGAGTTTTCTGTGAAAAGCACTAAATGTTCCTCTGAATGATTTTCAACTTTTCCTTTAGGGGAAAGTAGAGTAAAAGAAATTGTATCTAAATAAAAGTCAGCTTTTTAGGATAATGAGTTAATATTTCCCTTTCAGATTAATTATTCCTTAAGTTTAGACTCTAAAGAATGGAAAAAGCACAAACTACGTCAAGATTCAAAAACACTTTGTGGCCTAAATGTCTCCTTTCCAAAGGAGACGCTCGAAGAAACCCTCATCGCTAAAAAGGTAACGAGGCAGAAGAAATGGAGTGCGAAAATTGATTTTTGTGAAACAGGTAATGACTGCGTTACAAATTATGCCTCCAAATAGCACTTCACGATTGAGCATTTTAGGCAATATTGAGAACAGGGACTCCTGCTGCTTCATTTTGTGGTAATGGCCCCACTGCTCTCTCTTTGTTCCCCGTGTTGTAAAGAAACTGATAATGGCTCTCTAAATACATCTCAACCAGACGTCGCTTTCATTGTAATCCTGCCGAGTTGGGACCATTTCATATCGTTAAGTGTGTTGTAGGACTCTAATTTTTAATTAAAAAAGACATTAGGAATCATGTTCCTTCTTTTAATTGCATATCTAAAAGTGTATTTCTGCAGTTCCAGGGTTATAAAAGGTCATAAAAGGGAATCAAAGAGACCTCTCTTGGGTTTCGTGTCTGAATGGGAATTGGGTTGGGTGGAATGGTTTTTAGAGATTTCATCAGCGCACAATGTCAACTCAACAGACATGTCAGAATAAGTTTAGATTAACATCTAGTGCAAAGTTCAGGAGGGGGAAAGAAACCCTTCTAAAGAATGAAGTAATTCTGTTATACCATGATCTGATGTTGACCTATCTTGTCGGTCTAATGGGAATGCTTCCTTTTCAGACAAGAGTTTTGACCTTACGTTTCAGGCTGTCAGAAAAAACAATTAGATGTTTTGGATCAACACATGAACATTTGTAATAGACTACTTTCTTTATTTTAAGCTTTATTCTTTATATCTCTCAGTGGTTTGTATCAGTTTAACAAATCAAGGTATTCAAGGTATTCAAGTAGATACGTCCATATCTTATAAAGGTAAAGAATTGATGCCTCATGCATTCACATCAGCCCTGTTTAGTCCGCTTTCATCAAGCTGTAGTTTATTTGCCCAGAAAGTCTGATTTCATTTGGGGAGGTGTCGATGTGTAATCGAACTCTGATGCAGACCCAAAAGAGCGAACTCAAAAAACTGGTTGAAGTGAACTCTGGAGCAGTTCGAATGCCAAGTAGACCAGAAACAGCTCCAAAAGCAGGGAGCAGTTTAAAGCGCAAGGTATTCTGGATAAATACACATGTGTCTGGTGCTAGAGGGATAAATTCTCAGGGTCTTTTACCAAAGAGAAATCTGATGCCACTCAATATTTGTTTCCATTTTGTGAAGGAAGTTCAGCTCAGTGTTTGACGTTTTTGTGTTGTTTCCTTCAGCGGTTCTTGGTGCAGCGCCACCACAGGTGAAGGAGGGTAACAGGTTGAAATGAATCCATTCTGAAATTCAAAACGGTGTCATAAGGTAGAACAAGTTCAGCATCTAACCTTGAGGTTCACAGGCTCCACCTCAGGGGTCTTTGTTTCTTTTTTTAGGAATCCATAAAAACAACCAGATTGGAATAGTTCTTCAATCTCATTTCTGAAATAAGAGAAACTTTCTAAGTTCCTGTCTGAAACTATAAACTGTCTTCTTTTCCCTGTGATTCCTACAGTACCAGTGTCCTCTAAAGATGACAGGAATTACTCAATTTTTTTATTTATGTATTTTTTTTGCGATCAAGGTCAAAAATGTCAGGAAGCATTTGTCCATCAATATGTCATGACTTTGTTTCTGGCTCTCCGCCCTTTAAGTCTCTGAAGACGCATGATCCAGTGACTCTGACATTTAATCTTTAGTTGACAAAATGAAACCATCTGTCCATCCTAACGACATCCTGGTGATTATAAAGCTTTTTCCTGCTATTGGTCCTTGTATTGTAGAAATTTGCAATACTTCACTTTTAACTGGTGTGGCCTCCAGTCCCTTCAAGCACGCTGTTGGGGGACCAATGGTAAAAAAAACCCGTAAAATCCACAACTTTGTATCTAGAGCATCTATTATAATGGTTCTCATGGATTTCTCATCTGCTTTGACGCTATTTGCCACTCGGCCGATGAAGCTGCCAGCAGTTCTGTAAATGTTAAGGCATAAAGTACAGACCAAATCAAACATTCGTCCCATGCTGGCATTTCCGACATGCTTCTTCCACAGCAGCAGTGTCAAATGTCAGGTTCCCTTTGGTGCAGTCACTAATGTAATTACTTTTTAATTTATGTGACAAGAAATTGACAGAAAATTGTGACTTGTAATCCCACCAAGGCCCCAATAAAACGCTTCCAACCTTCAAACGAGTGAACCGGTGTTAAACGTCTGTTTATTTTTTACGACGGTAACAATTCCATAAAAATGCTGTGAAAAGCTGATACTTTCATCCACGTCGATTTGTATTACATTCGTCTGTGTTCTGCTGACCAGCCAAAAGAAAGGAGAGCGTCAGCCTATAGAGAAGCATCAAAGATGTTGACGCTCTTGAAGGACTCGGTTGTAAAACCCAGTCAATACCTTAATTTATGCAACTTCAATTCAGAAATACTTTATTGATCCCAAAGGGAAATTGTCAGGTTTGACACCTATTAAAGACAAGTTGAACAACACAGAAAAGACAAGAGAGTTAGATTCTTTTGTACTCGCGAGGAGAACGGACAGAGATGTGTTTACAGTTACAAATCTCCGACCGCCCTGAAAATACATTTGTCCGCTCCTCTCTTTTTATTATCTTCGGAGTCCCTATCACAGAGAGCACTGCAACTCTAAGGGGTGGGGTCAAAGCATTTTAGTTGCAGTGCTAATGACAATCACGAACTAAACACATGTTATCTTGCATTAGAACACAGAGTAAAAACAGAACAGGTCGTATATCTTCAAGGCGACGATTCGTCAGCTATCTAACAGCTCAAAGGAAGAAGAAGTCCTGGCGAGCAATGAACCCCGTGAGCACGGTTATCACTGCTTCTCTTCAGGGAGGCCCTCTTGTGAAGACGGAGATAAAGTAGATCAAAACATACAGAAACAGTCTTTATGTTTAGAGAAAAGAAAACAATCATGGAACATCAAATATGAAACACTATTGTTATAAAGGAAACAAGAAATATATGATAATATATACATTTCACCTAACAGAAATTAAATGTCGTTGTAGCTCATCAATTCAAAGTCGTCAAAGAGTTATTGTAGATGGTGATGGCAACCGATTGAGTTGATTAACTCTAAATGGGCAGGTAGGTTATTTTTGGACAGAACTATCTGTCTCCTACACCTCTGTTGTCTTTTTTCCCCCTGATTGTCTCAATATCACAAAAGGTCAAATGTTGAACCACTCCACTTTTCAGGAAGGAGACGATCATATTTTCATATTGGACCAAAATAATGCATGTCAAGGAATGTAAATTTTCCAAATAGAAAAAAGTAATGTATTATTACTACATTTAGCAAATTGAATAGCTTTTGTATTCCTGGCTTATCAACCTCTATAAATGTTTAGTGGGATTGAATGACAGGCGATCTCATTTCAGCTTTATATATCTGTTTCAACACCTCTAAAATAATTGGGTCATTAGGAGGAATGTGTAGAGCTTAGCTTTACTCTTGGGTGTGTTGATGGCAGGGAGGAATTAAGAAACGTGAATCATTTAGAAACGAGGTGAAGAGTGATGGGGGAAGCAAAACATTAGAGACAAATGGAAAAGAGTTGGATATAAATAGGACAAGGCAAAGCTTCATCTTCATCGTCCAAAAGACACCTGGATGCAGAAAAAACATCCGACTTCTACTTTATTAAAGGAAAATGGAAAGTTAGTTTAACACGATGTCTGAACACACGTCATGGAGCCAACTTTCATAGTGTAACATTTTGAACCTCGGTAATGCATTGAGCTGCAGCTGTGAGGGGAGTTTTAACTCTATTATGATTGATCCACTGTTCTGTAAAAACTGACACGGCAAGATGAAGACTTGCCGCCCACTGTTAAACAGGAGACTCGGCAGAAATGACAACAGCAGCTGGAACGATGAGGGGGCAAAGGGAGAAAACCACGTTGGTCACCAGTCAACATCACTCTGTTTGTTGTACAGTAAGCCTGTGGATTTATTAAGGGAGCGGTTGTTCTTTCAGGCATTGCTTCTCGTGTTTACCTCTCCAAGGTTCACGCCCAGATCAGACACACAAATCACTGCCCCTGAACTCAACATGTAAACACTCTGCTTGGACGTCTGCTCAACGTCCCATTTTTGGTCTTTTGTGTTGGCAGTATCAAGTATCATAGGAGCTATGAAACATAGTCAGCAGATTACTGGCTTTCATATATTTGACCAATGATAAAGCACATCTGTACAAAGATGAGCTTTAAAGAAAACACGTCAGACTAAACAGACAATTTTAAGCAATTAAGTGTTTATATGTCTGAGTGTCATTTAGAAACAAGTCATGAGTATTTTAGATATGACACCTATTTAGGGTTTCTTTGGTTTGTTCTTAAGCAGAATCTCAGGGAAGTTTTTTACCTTTGGATAAAAATCTGTACTCAGTAGCTTTATACACTGATCAACCTCTTAAACCTGAAAGGTAAAAGTAATGCCATCTTAGACATTAGCTATGTTTTTATTCAGCTTCAATTTCAGGGTATGTAAAGTTCAACTCAGCTACATGCAAAGAAGTTATACCATCCCAAATGAGTAAACCTAATCAGGCCTATTGTCTGAATGAATTACCGCATGGCCTTTGTTTGGGGACAAGCACGCTGAAGATGCTCCTTGAACAATAGTTGCCAAATTTCTCGTCCACCTCAAAACTCGCTGCAGCCAAACTGATTGCCTGAGACCAAAATGGGTAGAAATTATTGTATTTCCTTTCTTTTGGGCAATAAATGTATAAACTATAACAGCAAGTCTTTGTTTTTGTTTGATATAGTATTTAAAGAAATTGCACAGCAATCAAAATGACCGCCTTGACCACTTTAGACGTTATTTACACGGGACCTCTGTACAGAGACTGCTGGTATTCTCGGATGTTGATTGGGGATAATTCCTGTGTTTAATTCCTCTGCATCACTGTGTAGATGAGTCCACCAAGACTCCTTGAATCCGTTGTAGGGCTTATTGTGTCAGGATACTGTGATTCTAGCATGTTCTTCACCTCACAGGTCCGTTCTGCATCAAATGTAATTTCTGTCTCCGACAAACCGTCTCTGTCTCATGCAAACATCCATATTCCGTAACAGACGTGTTAAACTGCAAGGTTAAGTGACACACACGTTTTACCGTAGAACAAATCCTGCAGCCGTGCGTTCTGGCATGTGCGCTTTCACACCTGCGGAGTATTTCACACTTACTTCACCTGTGTACATTTTTTTTTATTTCTCCTTACATGCCTTCATCCCCAAATACGCTCCAGTCAACGAATTGGACACTCTGTCCTTAAGTGACTCCCCAGTCCAGACCACGTTGGTTCTTCAGCAGGTTTAGACAGTTTCTCACTGGTAGCTCGTACTTCTCAGGGTCTCGATTAAATTTCACCTGCTGCATTTAGCTGAGGCTTTTAGGACGGGCGTTCTTTTCTAAAACATCCCTACTTACGCAGCTTTTTTGCATGTTGATGTTTGGTGTGTTTTCAGCACCGAGTTTGCAGACTCACTAATTGCCAGATGGAGAGTTCACAAGTAACACTCGGCCATTATATAGGAATAATTATTCAGGCTCCGATCTCGTATGGTTTACAGATAAAACATCACAACACCTTCTGAAACGAAGAAATGTGCTTGATTAAAAACAAAGTCCCACGTTGTGAACCAATTACTCATTACCACAGGAGAAAACTGTTGACCGGCTTAAGTAAAACCTTCAACTTGGAGGTGTTGGGGCTTTATTTGTGACAATGTTTTTTCCTTTCTTTTGTCTTCCTAATTGGATTTTGTGTGTATGCATGTGTGTGTATGGACTCCTTGTGGTTTGCTGTGATCGCCTTACAGTGGCAGTCCACCAATGAGAGAGGAAATTAACTCGTCGGTCACATCTTCCCGCTCCTTCTGGATACTTTCCACTGTTCACCTCATCCTCCGTTTCTTGGTTTGACATGCTCAGACAGCACTCAGTGATTACAACTCATTAAACGCCCTTCACAGACATGCCTGGCTGGAATACGCAAGCCAAACTTTTAATTCAGTTTGGATCTGGAGACGTAGCAGCTACGGCCGAGATGTAGAAAGGTCGAGTACGGAGGGGAAAAGTGAAAAAGCAAAACAGGACGGGACAGTGACATATATGTAACGGAGACGAGGACTGTGGGGATTACATGCGGCAGGAAGTGGTGAAGTGTTGTGGAGGTAATAGCCTAAGGGCACATTTTCCAGCCGAAGGTTAAGCCATCTGTGAAAATGAGGTAAAATGAGCCTTGTAGGTGTAATGATTTTCCTCCTGTCCTGCAGAGCCTCATAATGCCCACATCTCTCCACTAAAAACATGCCTGAGGTGATATTATTCTCTGTGGCAGCGCGAAGCTGCTGGAGCTCATTAGGATTCACATGTGCAGTTATGTTGTCAGCGAGCAGACGAATGCTGCGCTAAAGAGCAGAGTTCAGCACTTCCCTGAGCCAACACTGTAATCCATTTACATTTTTTCTTTTCTTTTTGTCCCTGCATTTCACCTGTGCAAATTTCTGCAAATTGTTATTCAGATGGCGGGTTATAGACTGTTCTTTTTTTTTTTTTTCTTATGGGTTACCTCACCACATGAGGTTGGGCTCTGAAACGGCAGAGTGGTGCGATGCTACCTCATTGTAGGAGATAACTACTTTAAAATATAAACGACTAAAAAACATGAGCTATAAACATGTTAAGATGTCGACGTTTAACGAGTAGCAGATCTGATAAAAGAACTGAAGGTAAACAGTTCCAGATTCTCTCATCTTGTCTTGTTTTATCTTTGTTCTCTCATTTAATAAATCCTCTCCCAGTTGGTGCGATGTCCCTGTTTCACCATCACTTTTTAACATCTGCACTGAGATGAATTAGTGGCTATCTGGCAGAAACTAAAGCCGAATTAAAACTTGACAGGAGTTCCTCTGCAGGGTTTTGTTGGGTTTTTAAAGATAAAATAAAGCTAAATACAAAAATATTTTCTTTTTTGTCTTGTCTCTTTCCTCCCAGCTCTGCTGCTTCTGTATGACGTCACCAACAGAGCGTCCTTTGACAACATCAGGGTAAGATCAATCACCTTGAAAGATGCTTTTTTGTTTTTTCTTTCTCTCTCTCTCTCTCTCTGATGCAGTGTTGGTAGCGTTCTATTTTTAAATCCACAAGCCTGAACGTCGCATCGTGTTATTTGGGCAAAGCTCGTTATTTACCAGCAGACTGTTTGTTTTTTTTCCTTTGGTGAAGAGTTCATGAGGTTAATAGCAAATTAACTTAACAGTAGGTAAGCTGTATGCCTGATCAAAAACAGCTGGGAGATCTGCTGTGTGAAATTCCACATCTCCTTAAAAATGGACTCGTTAGTTATTGCATCATCTCTGACCATCGGTCTACGATAGGTCCTTCCTCTTTTGTAAATTGTTTCCTTGACGTATAATTTACATCCAACACATTTTAACGTGTGCAACAGTTTTTCCCACTCCGAGCCGTTTGCAAGCGCGCTGAAACTCCCCCGCCAGCATCAGATAATGAACAACAAGGCCACCGAGTGAGGATCACAACAACGGCAGCAAATGAGGGAGGTGACGAAGGCGAGCAGCATGGGCCGCGCAGATAAGAGCGCGCGCTGTCGCTAATAGACGGATCTCTTTGTAGTCCCAATCTCTGGTGTGTGAAGTCTTCTCCTCTGTTATTCTGCAGCCATTTCCTGTCCCATTTGGTGTTGCTCTCCTCTCTGCTCGGCGTGTTTCTCTCCTTTGATGAACACGGAGCAGAGATGAGAGCAGGACATGGTCATTGTAGGAGAGTCTCACATGTAAATAAGTGTGTGTGCATGTGTGTGTGACCGCGGTGTCCATGGATGCGTGTTATACAGTATGTGTTCACACGCCTGAACTTTTCCACATTCACACCTGTTGCCATAGCAAATTTTGCTGCCCGATAAATTGTCCCAGAATAAATCGCAATAAACGATAATACTGTTTTAAGACCATTTTCAAGTAATATGATGATAAAGCTCATCCTCTCAATGATCAATAAACTTTAGTTTTGTTAGGAACATGTACCACTGGAACTTTAAGGTATTTTAGATTTTCAAAATGTCTGAAAGAAAAATACCAAAAATTATAAAACTGAAATAAAACCACTTACAACTGAACCCATAAATGGGACGATTTATAAAGTCTGTAAACAAAACTGCCCTTCAAAAACTATTCATCATCACAATGGAAATTATCAAACATTTTAATTTATTATGTGATTGATTTATTGTGAAAGTTTTAGTCAGACTTTGTCGCATCATAACTCCAAACATCTTGAGTAATTGGGAGTTTATGTGATTGGAAAAAAAAAAGCACAAAAAGAAAATCCCATTTTCTACAAAATATTTCCCACTCAGTCAGATTGGATGGTGATCATCGTTTATTTCCAACTTTTGCCTCAGATCATCAGTTCTGTTTAGCTCTGGACTTTGACTGGGACATTCCAATGGTTGGCTATGGTTTGATCTCGACTATTTAGCAAAGGATTGCTATTTATTTAGTTAACTCCATCATCCCATCCATTCCAGCCAGCTTTGCTGTTCCTGATTAAAGAAAACCCACAGCATGATACCGCCACCACATTTACCCAACCAGATGATGTGTTCAGAATGATGGTGCTTGATAATTTTCCATCCCATTTTGAATTTAGCATTAAGCTAAAAGTTTAATATTGGAGCAGAGCGCCATGTTCGACATGTTTGCCTTGTTCCACATAAGGTTTCTGACAAACTCATGGCTTTCTGTTCATAGTGCTGTTCCTCTTGCCACCCTTAGATGGAGCCAGATCTGTTGAGTGCATGATTCCTGCAACATCCAGAGAACACATAAGCAGGAAAACGTTCCTTTGAACCTTGGATTAAATTCTGGGATGAAAAACAAGCATGTGAAGCAAATTTAATCCATCTTAATTCAAATTTAGGAAGCAGCGTCGCTTCAATTTTCATTTACTTCCCTTCAGCAGACTAATCCTTTTTTCTCCCTCGTGTCAGGGAACAGCTCTGATACGGCTTCAGTGAGACGCATCGACTCTGCTCCACATTGAAGTTTCCACTGTTAGGCAGTGAGTGTGTTTAGTTCCCATCATCAGGACAAAACAGCCCCAATGGCCAGAGCAGATGCAAACCCAGTAGGAGGCTGATGAACAGTGGATGTGCGTGTGTGTGTGTGTGTGCGCGCGTGCGTGCGTGCGTGCGTGTGTGATTGTTGACCAGGCTGTTTTTGTTTCTGGGGCGGTCAGAGACGACACCTGTTCAACACAGAGCTTGGAAACAAATTCAAAGTACATTATACAAAATGTCTGACTGGTGTCACATATATTTTATGGAGAAGAAGAACAGTAGAGTGATGGTGAAGTTTGGCTCCTGTTGTCAACACATCTCTGTACATAGTGTCTTCTGTTGAGTATTCATTACCCAACCAATGTATGCAGTGTGATACTTTGACCTTTTTGAAATCTGTACCCAAAAAATTAACCAATGTGTGGAAAAAGTAAAACTACTAATATTAAATAATTAAAACTACCAAACCCACTCTAAAAATCTAATTAAAAGACCAAAAGTCATAAAAAAATACAACTAAACTACAATGAAAAACCCAAAACTATTATAATCTGGAGCCAGACTCGTTAACCAGCCAATACCAGCGTCACTTTACAAAAGCTGTGCGGCGCAATAGACATGTTTACTGAACAACAACTAAACTCCATTACTAACTTCTTCTATATTTTGCTGAAGTCCTCAAGTTAATGGATGCCCAACTTCCTCATCCTTTTATTTTGAAATATCTCTGGCTAAAGTAAACTGAGTGAATCATTGATGAGAGTTCATGGAAAATCCCTTTCCAATAGTCGTGTCCATGTATTAAAATTAAAATGTTAAAATTAGCACAATTGTAATTATCAGCGCTTTTAAGTGGACATTATTCTACCACCTTTTACTTCTGCATACATAACTACATCATGGTTTAAACATACTGCGTATGAATGCCATTAAACCGTGCGGCTTTTACTCTCGTCTGCTAAGCTAATGCAAAATTCATGCTAATTCTTGCTTGTTAGGGAGAAATATTCCAGTGTGCCTCAGCAGGGGGAGAACCTTGCACCAAGTGGATTAACAGATGAGTTTATTTTAAACTTGTGTTGACTACACAGCTTTCCAAGGCCGCTGCACAAAGCTGTCTCCTATAGTGTGAATCCATTAGCAGCTGAGGCTGGAGGTGAAGGCTGAAGGGCAGCGAAATGATGGCGAGATAAAGAAGCGGGGCGCGCTGCTGTCCATCTCCCACTGTCTCACTCTGGCGCCCATGCTTTCCTTTTCTCTCTCGCTCTTCTTTTCACTGCTGCCAACAAGCACACCCAAGGCCCTCTTCTATCTGCCTTTCTTTGCTGCTTTCATCACTTCTGCTGCATCTCAAACCAGTTAGGTCGTCTACTTGAACAGCCAACTTTTTACATTTGCTCTAATGCGTCTTTTTTTTTTTTTTTTTTACATTTAAAAAGGTTTTATGCAGAATGCAAAATGTTTTGGGCTCTTTGCATTTGTCTGAGACCCTGTTCAAGTATGTTTTCTTTTGACGTTGAGGATTATTCCACAGATAAATACTAAGGATAAACATTTACAGTCACTGGCTGCTAATGTTAACCTTGCATATTATCATTTAAAATGTTATGAAATTGCACTTTTTTGTTCTCTAGAAATCCTGTTGTCTCCAAACTAGGAGGCTCTCACAAACACGGTCTTGGTGGCTAGATTTGTCACCCGATATGAAAAATGTAATGGCAGAGATTATGTAATATTCATACTGCTCTGCTTAGTAAAGCACAGGTTTAGAATTGATTTTGGCATAGTGTTGCCAAAATCCTCATACAGCAACTCAAAAACAGGCGCCACAAACAATAAGATGTTATATTCAAAACACTTTTAGTTTTATTGATGTTTGTAATATTGTTGCATACTTTTCATTGTATAATTACTCTTTAGACAAGTTCAGGTACATTTTATATTGGGATTTAATCTACTCCCATGGTAAATGTTTCCTTTTATGGTCACCAAGTACAATAAGTTTTGTTTCATTAAAGTGGAAAAATTAAGCTTTTGAGGTTTACCTTTTTGTCAACAATATTTCTACAATAATTTTTCAGTCACAAAAGATAGCATCTGTAGAAATACAGATTCTGTCCCGACACTTCAATAACTTTTAGACTTAAACTAAAAAGTTGGTGTCCCAACACTGAACCTGGTGAGATTCCCCCGTTTTTTTGTTATTTACGGTGTGATACTTCATCATCTAATGGTACAGTCCTTGTTTCTGTTTGTCCAACAAATGCTCATGCTAAAATAAGATAAAAACAACTCTTCCACATTTCAAACATCTTGTCTATTGGCACATTCGGCTTTGCTGTGTGTTTTCTGCTCTCTAGAGAACAGATGGTATTACTGTAACACTGAAATCTCCCACACGTGTTCTGTGACAGGCAAAAGTCAAAAGAGATAAAACAAAGCTCTAATATCTTTAGCTTTGTTTTATTCTGGAAATCTCCACAAATTGATGACATCACACTTGAACTGCACGCGTCTAAATGTACGTAGATAAATATGATTAAAGGTCATTGTCACTTGATTTCACCGTTGTCATATAGTGACTTGATGCTTTTCAGCACATGCTTTAATAGATACATAAGATAGTTTGTTAAACTGACACATTTCGGTTTAATTAAGAGTGAAAGCATTATTATCATCACACAGATGTGTACCATGTTTTACTTGCCTCCATAACTGAAACCTCTAAACATGCCAAGACTAATGTGCTTTCAAGTAGTTTAATGATACACAGGCAAAAAATCATGGTTGTCTTTCTGATTATATAAAAGCTATAATTACATCCATCCACATTAGGGACTTAATTGATAACTTACTGTTGTCCTGTGATTGTTGTCATGCCAACTACTTCTTGAGCAATACTTTCTTTTTTCTGCCATCCCTGCTGACATTTAATTGGAGCGTTATTGTCTCCCACAATGGTGGGTGTGTCCAGTTTTCAATGCTAATTATGCTAAAATGTTCCGAGCTTGTTTGGTCTTTCGGTGTAATTATAGCCGTCTGTAGCTTAATTTGAATAATCAGAACAAATAAAACAAATCGCTGAGTGGAAAGTGCTGGAAGCAGCCAAATAACATCACCTCAGGCTGCTGCCTAATCTCTAAAAGACACATCATCGGCCGTGTGGAGCGGTAGCATTTCAGCAAGCTGAAGGTTTTAAAGTGCTCGTATCGAGGCTGTACAGCTGCTGCCATGGCACCAGGACACCCTGTTGGGTTAGGATTTCTGCTTAAATGCCAGAAAAGAAAAATAAACAACTCAAGAAGTGCGGCAGGAAGCACAAACATACAGGGGGTCTTCTACTGACCAACATGCGCCCGCTCAAAGGCCACGAGGGGAGGGAGATCACTAAATCTTTAAATCAATGAAAACTTCCTGCAGCAGGAAAGATTTGTTTTCTGAGACATTCCCTTGTCAACAGAGTAGAAATCAATGTGATGTACTCCTGGTGTCTGCTGGCACACGACTAGATAAATGTTTATGCAGAATGGAGGGGGAGAGGAAGGAAAAAAAATGGCGGACCAAGTTGCACAATAAAAGATAAACAACAATATTCTGGTTTATTTAGAGAGAGAAAAATAATGTGTTGTTCATGATAGAAGTCTGCAAAATCCAGCTTTTATTTTGATATTCCACTTCTGCTTAACAATGAGCTAATTAGCATATTAACTAAATATTTAGCATGGACCTAAGCAGTTAGTTACAGGCAAAATATTTAGCTAACAACCTAAATAATTTGATAACGAGCCGTGTTCTTAGCCTGCTTGCTAAATATTTAGTTTTGAGCAAAAATATTTAGTTTGGGAAATACATTTTTAGTTTGAGAATTAAATGTTTAGTATGGAAAATTTATATTTTGTTTGGAGAAAAATATTTATTTAAGATAAATATTTAATTTAGATCTAAATATTTAGTTTGTACAAAATATTCACAACCATATTAAATATTTAGTTCACAAACTAAGAACTTGTTTAATTTGTAACCTAAATATTTACCCTACAAACTGAATATAACACTAAACTAAATATTTAGCTTGTGAAATAAATTCATAATTTTGAACTATACATTCAGTATAACTTTGAAAACCACATTTTTTCAGGCAGAAAAACCCAAATGCTGCTGTTCACTTTTTTCTGTGTAACTTTACAAGTGGTGACCCATATATTTCCAGCTTTAATAATAATTAAATTATTGTCAAAGTTTCATATGTTTTGTTTCTCATTTCAGTAAATTTTCATCTTATATTATGATTTTAAATCTTTCTGGTTTTCTTCTGCCTGTGCTGCTTTTTCCTTGAAGCTCCTTGCCCTTCGCCTCCATGGTAACCATGGCAGGTTTTTTTGTGTTTTTTCCTAAAAAGCCGTCCCCACTGTTAGCTGGCTTATCAGTGGCGGATGGAAGCAGCATGAAAAGGCCAGCCTGTGTCCCATCGTTATGTAAAGTACAAAGAATAGACAATTGAGCTGGGAAAGGGTTTTATAAGCCCAATGTAAATCAGTTTTCTAGCCTGCCAGGAGAGACGTTAATAGCTTCATTCCTGGTTTGCTTAAATTATGAACAATGTATTCTCAGTTGAATCCTTCAAAACAGCTGTATTTTCAGAGAAAATTTTAATTTAAAAAGTTTAAATCTCAATTTCTACAAACCTAACCTTAATCCCTGATAAAATATAATTTCTGGAATGGAGACAATCGAATAAATTGAACAAAGTTGACTTAAATCCCTAAAGTTTGCTGATGATGGCTAATAAAACATTCTTAAATGAAGCATACTAAAATCTGAAAAAAAGGCTATTATTACATATTTATGTGTTGGTACTTTCTGATGGAATGAATATCAAAACTTACTTCATTGTCACTGTGTGAAGTATTAATATGGATCATCTGTAAATAGTCCTAAACACACTGTGTTATTAAAATGAATGATTGAATGTCGGATTACTCTGAGACTAGATTGCCACACTATGATGAAGAAACATGTGACAAATGTTTCAGAAGAACCTGTACTGACATTTCTACAACATTTTGACATATGTCACCTGTAGAGGAAC
This sequence comes from Xiphophorus maculatus, assembly GCF_002775205.1. Lineage (NCBI taxonomy): Eukaryota > Metazoa > Chordata > Actinopteri > Cyprinodontiformes > Poeciliidae > Xiphophorus > Xiphophorus maculatus. Next base: position 21,089,929 of record NC_036452.1, on the reverse strand, counting down.
TTATATGAATGTCTAAAATCAAAATCCTGCAGCTAGAAATGTTGAGCATTTCACAGAAGCCTCTCAGCGAGCTGTAACAGGGATAATGAGGTGGGATCAGGTTCAGAGTGTCTAGTCCTGATGCTAACCTTGTTTTTTTCTGCCTTTTCTTGACTGTACTGCCAAACCAAGCAGAGAAGCTTGAACACCCACATATGCAAACTCGTGCACATATTGGGTAAACAAATTCTGACACAATGCTCACATGATGTGCCGTCATGCGCTCATGCGGACTAACAAGCATCAGCGTGTTCAGCCTGTTCAGCCTGTGCTGCTCACCCCGCCAGGTGGAAAAAGATTTCCTCCTCTCCCGCTTTACGTCTCGTCTCGTTATCTCTTCTCGGACTCCATCTGTCCGGCTCACTCACACTTTTTCGGAAGTTTCGGTTATTTACTTGAAATCAAGTCCCAGCAAAATTTCTAGAATTGATTCACTTCAGCTTCATGGTTAGTCTTACGTATGAAAAGTTGTGTATCTTATGTAGAAATATTTACTAAAACGGTCACTATGTCGTGATAGTGTAACATGAGACGGATAATTTGTGAAAACATTGGGCTCTTCTGCCTCCTACCTACTACTGTTCACATCCTCCTCCTGGCTCTCCGCTACGCTACAGCTAGCTCCTCACAACCGAGCCTGCCATGAATGCTAAGGCTAGTTAGCATAGCCACCGATGACGACGAATGGAAACCGTTTTCCTTTAACGGTAAGTTGTTAGCACATTTAGTAATGAATACATAAGGGTGATTGACAGTCGTAAGACCCTCCTCCTGGCTCCAATTGGTTGGTTTTGGTCAGGAGCGGTTCATGAAGATAGGAGATATCAATCTTATCACAGATTATCTGTCTCATCTTATACAGTCACAACATGGTGACGACTTTAACAATTATGTGGAAAAAAAACAAAACATTTTTATTAAAAGTTACAAACTGTAAATATAATGGAAAATGTGATTAACACTGCAGACTTCTCCCTGACCTGTCTGCTGTGTTTTTCATGTTTGCTCACTAATGCAAACATTTAATATCTTAGTAGAACAACAGTATTTATAATGAGAAAATTCTCTTCTTGTTACTTCTGAAAGCAACTGGATTGAACATGATTTTATTTATCAAGGTTATAAAGGTACGGGGAGCAGAATACAAATGCTGGCTATATCTTTCCCCCATTAAGCATTAATTCTACAAGCTGAACATCATAATGAGCTGAAGTGTTAAGTTGCATTTTTTTCCTGGTGGTTTAATTTGAAACAAGAAGCAAAAATACCACATAAATTCACAGAAAAAACATTGTAAAATGCATTTCACCTTAAATTTATTTGTACATTTAGAATCATGCTGTCTTGCTATGTTTTATTTCTGCTTTTTAAAAAAAAATTTTTAGAGGCAGGCTGCAGTGACAGGCACTGACAGCAAAAATGTCTACTTTTTTATGCCATGACACCTGGAAAATAAGGACTGCATGACATGTCACATACTATGAAGCCACATTTTGGGTCACCAGCATCCACATGTGGGGAAAACAGGGCAAACTTCCATCTCTGATGTCTCGCCTGAGAATAACACTCTCTTTTCTAAAATGAATAAACTCATTTATTCCAGTGTTCTAACTTCAGACAGCTGGCTTCCTCTGTATCAGGGGTTCGCATACTTAATGTTCAAACTTTTAATCTTATTTATAGATAAGATCTAAGGTACATAATTAGCAAATACATTTTGATTTGACTGAATCTGCTCACAAAGCAATAGATGGAAGGCTTTATGTTGAACAGAAAAGCATAATGGGAGCTTCAGTTGGATAAAAAATGTAAACTTAAAACATAACCAACATAAAGTGGCTTTCTTCACACACAAGAATAAAGAAAGTAAATTGAGCATAAAGTGCAAAAAGCAGCAACATCAAAAAACTGAAAACTTTCCACGAGGCACTGCCTCTACCTACACTACCTGTGGCTCTTTCTGACATCTGTTCTCATTTGTAATCATGGCAAAAATACTTTTTCTTTTTTTATTATTTAAATGATCCCACAGACACCTGGGATAGGATTGAGCTCCCTGGCAGGTTAAGTAGCAGGAGTGAAACGAAAAAGGAAGGAGGAGAAATTTGAAACCATTTCTTCACGTGATTGTCATGGTGATTAAGGTGTCTGGGAAGTAAATTAGTCCTTGAAGTGCCAACAATGAGAAGTGACAGTGCGGTATGATTTTGAATGAAGAGCAGAACCTCCTCACTTGGCTTTCAGACTGCAGACAGAGAGCAGCGTGTTGGATGAGTCTGCAGGAAGTGATGCAGAGCATGAAGCATCTGTTTGGCCCCTGCAGGTCACAAAATGCATTTAAATCTAAAAGCTCAAGAGTCCCAGTGCATTCATATCAGTATCTGGACATTTCAACATCACCTCTTTTTGTCAACTCTTCTTATTTAGAATGAATTTCTCTATTTTCCTGATGTCATTTCCTTTTGAGGATTAATATTGTATTAAACAATTGAATTCAAAACTAAGCCACACGTATTTCTTCTTCGGTCAATTAGTTTATTCACTCGACTTTACAAATTCCATCATTAATTTACTAATACACTTATGAAAAGGAAGCAGGGAGAAGAACAATGTTATACAAACCTGTCCCTAATTACAAAGTAAATTTTCAAGGCCGTATACATAAAATTAAACATAAAAGCTGCAAAGAGTATGTCATTCTCCTTTTTAACTCAAAAATTTATTAGATTTAATCATTTTTTTCTTTTAAAGTGTTTTAAATGGATTTACAGTAAAGCATTTTTCCTACTCTTTATCCAAACTATTCCATAATTTAACTTCATGCACAGAAATGCACATTTATTTTAAAGTAGTACACACTTTTACTTTTGAAATTGTATTTCCTTCTATTTTTGTTACTTGAGCTTAAGAAAATGAACTTTTGTAAATATATCTTTCCAGCCTGTTCTGTATCTTTCTGATTGAACTTTGGTTATTCGTTAACTGTGAGCCATAATGATCAAAATTAGAAGAAAGAAATGTCAGTGTGTGACGAATCTATAGGAGTTTTACTTTCTGAAATAAGGATCAAAAAGTTACTTTTTCACAATACTCCAAATTTTTTGTGACGTACCCGTAAACAGCAAGTCCTGGACTATCACTGTCACTACTAACGGTTAATATAAGCGACTACTACTTTGTCTGAGTATAAAAAAACAGAAAATATTTGCCACCCTTGTGTATGCGTCTTCAATAGTTTCCATCGAGCCAAAAATATTCAGCGCCCGATCCGATCTCACTCACACCTGAAGTAAACCCAACGTATTTTAATTCAGATTTTACTGCTTTTGTTTTTAGATCTCCATTAATGTCAACGTTGTAACTTCTCCCATTTTTAGCTTTAATCAAATCAAGTTTATTTGTATATCACATTTCAGCAACAAAGCAGTTCAAAGTGCTTTACATCATAAAGACACAAAAAATACCGAACATGCAGTCAGCAATTGAAGCATTACATTAGGGAATACTGCCCCTTTAAACCTTTAATTTAATGTCTTCTAGCTCTACCCGGAAATTTGTTGTAACATCAGGATGAGTCGAGTGCAAATCATCTGGGATGTGTGTCTGATAGTGATGTAGCGTAGGATTGTGGAGAGTTTGTCTGAAGCAGTGATAAAGTTAGTGTCGTGATTGTTTTTTTTAAAGGGTAGTGAAATATTCATAAAATGTATTCATCAGTTAATATTGGTTATTTACCATAACAGCAATATTAATTTTGGATATTGATATCGGCCCAAATTTTCATATCGGTGCATTTTTGGTAACTTTGGTAAGGCATCCAGTCCTGGGATGGTTCAACACTGTTCCATGTTTTTTTCCACACCAATGAAAGCTAAAATATTTGGTGATGAGGCTGAAAAGCGAAGGAAATCTTCCTGCCTTCACCTTAAAGCTGCAATATGTAGCATGATATTTAGGTAGAAACTGGTTTTCCCTCTCAGATGTTTCTGTCAGAGTAGAGGTTTTGAACACAACCGCATCTGAAGCTTGTTTAAAGTTTCATTGTCACTTTATGAGGAAGCCGCAGGGCAACAGGCAGCTTCATACGCTTATTAGCAAGTTTCTTCTCCCTAAAACGGTTCTTTACAATCTTATCACCCACTCTGGGTCAGTGGTCCTGGATGTACGGGAATTAAAATGCAGATGAGGATTAATGTGTTAACATTTCTGTGGTTATCTAAGCCTCCCAGAGCCGCAAACTATTACATTATGAAGAAAAATTGTATCCCGCTAGGAAGTGCAATGCCAAATTTATTGTAACCTTGGGTTGTGCACATTAGGATTTAGTTTGAAATCTTATTCATATAAAGCATTTATAAAAGCATTCATTTTTGCTGGATAAATTCAGTATTCTCATGTCCATGTTGTTTTTAATGATAAAGGGAACCTGCTGTGTTTTTCACACACAATATCTGACAACAGTAGTTGTAGTTAACAGTAGTTAAATTATGATGCCTCATTATCTTTATTTCAGACTTTTTGTTCAACTCAGATGAGGTAATTGCATATAAACAAACAAATTTGACTAAGTTCAATTCAAAAGTAATTGCATAACCTGGGCATGTACAAACATTTTCAGTCACCCCAATAATTTCCACAAACAAAACATAGACTGCAATTGCAAGAAGGCACAGATGCTTTGGGGGGGGAGTAAAATATTGAAGTAATGACACATTTTTGTTTTCAACAGTTTCAGCAATAATTAGTCCTTAGATCATAAAAAAGGAAAACTAGACTGAACTTGTCTTCGGGGACAGTTTGTTCTCTCGGCTTCACACCCTGTGGTCGTAATTTGTGAAGCTGAGGAGGAGACTCTTCAGTTATCTCCTCACATTTCACGGCCGGGGAAGCGTGGGGTTCACCTGTTCCTGTTGCAGACGTTATCAAGATGCAGCTCGGCTGAAAGAAAGTAAATGCGGTTAGCATTGATTTCAAGTGTTAGGCCCGTCTCTTTCTTCTCTTCACATCCTAAAGAAAATCATTGAAAGTTAATCAGGATGAGGAACACTCTGGGCTGTCCACTTTGTTGTGGGGGCAAACTGCAAAAACTGCCTCATGCATCATTTATTTATTTTTTTTTTAAATAACTTGACTTTGTAGGATAATGTGATGTTTGTGGGCGAGTAAACTGACATTAAACTTCCAAGATTGTATCAGTGTCTTGAAATTTTCAACTCACACTGAAAAATGGATTTAAAGTGGTTTTCTCAGTGTGTGTTTTACAATAAATATTTTTCTTCATTAGAAGTTTAACTCGAGGTGTTACTGATTAAGCCACAGGAGTCAAACTCCAGTCCTCAAGGGCCGGTGTCCTTCAACTTTTAGATGTGCCTCTGCTGCTGCAGTCAACCTGAACAGAATAATTAGGTCATTAAGGCTCTGGAGAACTGATCTACACAAGAAGGAGGTCATTAAGTCATTTTATTCCAGTGTTTTGTACCTGTGGCACATCTAAAAACTGCAGGACTGTGGACCTCGAGGCCTGGAGTTTGACACCCCTGGATTATGCAGTCCTCAAAGTAAAGCACTTCATAATATTCTACAATCCTCATAAATGTTACCGATTGACCTGAAATTATAGAATATTTCTAAATTAAGTGGTTAAAAAAGAGAAATATTTTCACAGACATGTTTAAAAAAGATCAATTGCGGTCAGTTTGTAGAAAAATGAAGAAATTCTCAAAAAAGTTGAAAAAGTTCTACATATTGTGCTTTTCTAGGTCTCCCTACTAAAGGTTACTGATATCACCAGTAGCATCGACAAACATATTTTTAATAAATAAATCAAATGAAATTCTAATTACAGGGTTTCTGCAGAGCTAAATGACTGCTAATTTGATTCAAGCATTGGAGCAGAAGGGAATCTAAAAATTACAACCTTGTCTCGTACAAGCACAGATGTTTCTTCAACTGAGAAAACGGTGACCAACCTAATGCTATTTTATGAAATTGTATTAATAAAACATTATCTTTATCTTGCTGAAATGAGCTAAAACTGGGGATCCAGACTGTTGGCCTTCCAGTACACTCAGGATTTTGTCACGTTTCTTTATATCCAGCATGTCATCTTTCATTAAAGTCATTACAGTACACCTCTTGCTGGATTGCTTGATTAATAAATAGTGCACTAAGCTTTAGGTAACACATTTCATCCTTTACAAGATTGTAAAAGTTGACTTCTATGAGCGACTCACCCATTTTTGTGGCACACGTGTTGTTATAGTCGTTATTCTGCCAATGTTCAGACGTTGGCTTCATTGCAGTGATCTTGTTGATGTTGGCTGTAACTGGCCTGCCAGGCTGCCTTGAACAAGCAATCAGCTGTGCTATTTTCCTGGCCATGGCTGTCTTCTCTCGAATAGGGGGCGGTATTTTCTGGGGTGAAGCAGTCACTGTTCCCTGGCTTTGACCCGGCTCATCAAAGACGTCGTCCGATTCATCGGAAAGGCGAACTCGCCGGAGATGCACGGCATGGAGCTGCTCAAGAGTCACCACAGGCAGAGTCTTCCCGAGCGATTTCAGGAAGGCAGAAGACTCAGAGTGGTGGCGGCGGGAAGGTTTGGGTCTAAGTTGAGGTTTGGTTTGAGACGAAGGTTCCAGGTTTGGAGAGCTGAGAGTAGGGAGAGTAGGGAGAGGAATTTGCAGAGACAGCCTCTTGGTGCGGTTCTGAGAGGAGTTAGACCTGAATTTGGGTTGTATTTTCCATCCTAAAGGATCTGGGCCGATGATGACAGATGTGGGAACAGAAGTTGGGGAACAACAGGAGGAGGTGGAGGAAGAAGAGGAAGATGTCGATGAAAAGATCCCAATGGGGGGGCATGAGTATCGCTTGAAAGACGAATGCGAGGATGTCTCTAGTCGCAGAAGGGAAGCAGTGCGCTGAGGAGGGTCAGGTTCCTTTTTGTTCTTCCTCACCATGATGACAGGCGGTGTCTGGCATTTAATGAAGTCAACTGACCAGCGTCTCTGATGAGAGCGCAAGCTCACCCCGGATGTCAAGACCGTTGAGTTCGGTCGCTCTCTGGGGACGTGGCTGCATGTTCTTGGACATCTGGACCCTGGTCTCTCTCTGTTCTGTGCTCTGATGCTGACGGTATTTACATGGCACACTTTTTCTCTCATTTTAGCAGAGTTGTGAAAAGCAGAGACTATATCTTCATTACCATTAATAGAAGTGGAGCATTTCTTCATCTTGCTTGGTTAAGTGGAACCTTGGTGTGTAAAGAACTCTCTAAGGAGAAACACATAGAGAAGAAGGAAGGGGTGTGTTAAGGATGTTTTACATCTAAAAAGAGGAACAGCACAGCACATACCCATCTGGACTTTAAAATAAAGTTTCAAAACCACAGACTTTTCACAATAGGGACTCTTCCAGGAGCGGCAACACATATCCTAAACATTGTACATCAGACAAACGACATTAGGAATGTCATTTCCTAATGAGGAATGACATTCTGTAGATAAACACTTTTCTTTAAATGTTCATGACGACAAATCCTTCTAATTTAAAGTTTAACTTTGAGAAGAACATTTTAGGACCCTTTAAATAAAAGGTTCACTGTGACTTTTGAAGTCCGCAGTGAAACAATAAGTCAAAAAGATTTACTATATACTCTGAAATGGTTTTATAGAAATCCATTCGATTCATTACGTTAACTTTATTGATGCTGATCTTTTCTTAAAGTTTGTTCTTTCTTACATTTTACAAATGTATGATACTTCTCCTGATTAAGAAAAAAACTAGTGTAGCAGAATTGATCAGTAGAAACATGTTAAACAAATGTTATGAAAAATGTGATGGCATTTTTGCCAACACTTTTTAGTGAGCACTTACTCCTTTCATAGTCGTCAAATATTAAGGTTTATATCAAGCTAACACTTGATTATGAAATGTAAAATATAAAACGTGAGAAGCTCTTTACCTGCAGCGCTGTCCTGATCTCAGTCTCGACTAATCTCTTCAGAACTTTTGTCAGTAACATCCTTTCTCCGTCTTGGCCTCATAGCGGTCCACCCAAATCTTACCACAACTTCCTGAAAGTAACACCCTGAGAACCACAAATGTCTCAGTTCTCACTCTGTCGTGCAATCACATCTCACAAACACGCTTGACAAACAGCTGTTGCTATCGTACTGTGAAGCGAGTGTGTGAAGGCTTTTAAGAAAGACATGTCCCAGGGTCGTTGTGAGGTATACAGATGTGATCAGGGTCTCACCATGACCACTATGAATCAGTTCTTAAATCACTATCAGTTTCACATTCTGCATTGAAAAGCCATTACAAAGAACTGGATGCCCCCTCAGTCTGTGGGGCTTATTGGCGTCATTTTGGCTGCTTTGCATTTTGAATGTCTTCTCCGCATGGCGTTTACATTTAAGTGCTCCCTGTCTTTAAGATTAAACGGCTTAAATGATTACAGACATTTGCTTTCACTCATTTCATAACTGCTTTCTGCTCCACAAACTCTGCTCCAGCTGCAGGCAGAAATGTTTACAACACCAGCAGGGCGTCTCCTAGGGAGGTGACATTGCCAGTCAGTTGCGATGTTGACATAATTTTCGGTCCAGATTTTTTTTCTTTTTTTGCAAGAAGTCAAAAGATTGTTTTGATGTAATTTTACAAACGACCCATCACACCACCCATGTCCTGGTGCAGTCTTTGGTCATCTCCCACCATGACGACCGCCAGGCTCTCCTAACTGGTCTCTGAAGACCAGCCTGTGCTTTGACATATCTGCCAATGGCACATTTGGTCTTCAGTCAGCCTAAAGGAGAATAAGTGTGTTCCTTGAGCTGCACTTTCTACCTTTAGCTATCCGTACGTATTTCAAGTAACTAGTGTTGGCCTGCAAAGTGGTTAATGGAAAAGATTTTCTCGACCTGACTGTTCTCGCAAAGGTTAGTGTCATAACTTACTCCGGTTGTCAAGGGCTTGAAAGCTAGCAGTGTCTTTGCCGCACTCAAAACACTTCAGACTCTATGATGCAGTGTTAATACAAAGTTGTATCAGAACTGGGGGGTCACTGTCTATCGTCAAGAAACTCTTGCAGACCTAGCTGAAGAGCTAGCCTTAAAAAGCTCATCGTTAGCTCTGACGTTACCTGCATTGTTCCATCCTCACCTTCAAGTCGCCTCGGATAAAAACATCTGCCAAATGTAAAAACATAACCAGCTTTCTTTTGTTGTTGCCTATTTATAATATTTCAGGCCTATTTGTATGACTGTATGGAAAAACTTGATGTGCTTTCCTAATAAATGAGTTTTTTGTGTTCCTTGTGTTTGAAGCTCGACATGAAAGTTTCTAGGTGGTGGTCGGGTAAAAATGGGATAGCTGTTAGCATTTTATTGCTTACAGCTATTGGGAATGCAAGCCCATATTAATATATTTTCATCTGCTTTATTCGTTTAAATGCTGAGCTTTTCCTGAGTTGCCATAAAATCTCAGTCAATGCGTTTGTCTAGGAAAGAGACTGTTAACCACTCAAAGTCTGGGTAACTCCCATTGTCGATGTGACGATAGTAAGTTGATGGCAGCAGTAGCTCAGATGATGACCCCTTCAGTGAAGGAATTTGGATATTTATGGGAAAGAAGTGATAGTTTAACTCAATAGCTAAACAGTGAAAAACCTAAATCATCTTTAGGAGTCCACTTCTGAAATTTTTTGCTTTTGGATTTGGTGTCATTTTCTATGTTGACTCTTTAACAATCATTTAGGAGGAGATTGTATGTAAAACTTCAACCATATTTGGCAAGTTGATGAATGCAGTGTGGGGTTGGGTCCTGCTTCGGTACCAAACTGGGCTCACTATGATGAGACAAAACGGGTTCTAACTGAACAGGGTGAACATTGAGCGAGATCCCATTTTAGTCATTTGAACCATAAAGGATGGAGGATTTGTAGCAATATGTAAATTTCTGACTTCTAGAAACCCCTGAAATCTCTGTCTGGCCAGCAATAACCTTTTAATTAGTCAAACGGAACTTTTCTTCAACACTTGGAAGCCTTTGTAGGTCACTCATAGTCGGGCCCTGCAGCAAGGTGGCCAAGTACTGCATCTGGTCATTCCTCTCTCTCTCTCTCTCTTTCTCTCTTTTTCTGGTCTGTTTGTGTACAAAAGTTAACGTGTCGAACTGGGGGCTGTGCAAACGTCCCAAATCTGACAGCGAGTCACAAAGCATCACATGTAAACCCGGCCGAACACGTGTCCTCGGCGCATCCCGCCTCATACCGTATGCATCCTGACTCTGCATGTCGACAGCTAGTCCTTTTGAAGTCGGATCACTTTCAGCTCCCAAACTGGGGTTCCTTCCCCCTCCACTTCTCACCTAATCCACCCCCAGGCTGCCGGGATCTTTAAAGACTATGTGAGTAATTGGCAGGTTTGTGTGTTGTTGGGGGGCGTGGGGTCGGGCTCTGCACCATTGATCTTAGTGTAATGAAACGATGTAAAGCTCTCGGGATACTGTAGACCTGCACACGGGGGGGAGGGATTACTGCTGATCTGAGAGCTCTTCTTTTGATGATTCACACACTGAACACTGGAGGAAGACAAGTGGGGGTGTGTTTGTGTGTGTACACTATACAGAATCTGTGTTTAAGAGAAAGCTCTGACCTTTTATCCTGTTTATTTCAATAGCAATGAAATATGTTTGCGTCTGCTCCCTGCTAGCAAGAGTCAAAATGTGCTTATTGATGCTTGAAATGGTAACGGCAGCCCTCTGTTCAGCTCACCGTCTCCACTTGAGTTGAGTGTTTCTTTCATTTTAGTGGACTACACATCATCCAGGAGAATACTCTGCTTTCAGTGTACTTAAAGATGGAGAGAACAATAGGCCCAGAGCAACTTTGCACTCAGTAGAGAGACATAGTGTTTGAAGCTTTTTGTTCATGGTGTTAGAACTCAGAGACCAGCAGAGCTGAAATGGAAAACACAGATTCGAGGTCTGTTCCCCTGTCGTTTGGTTGGTAGAATAAAAGATCTAAGATTTTTGTTTGTTGAAGGAAGCGTGAAAGGTGGAAGGCTGTCAGGATTGAGAACCTTCTGTGGGAATAAAAACGGTTCTTTCAACTGTGTGGTAGATGTAAGCTGGGTGATTACATCCAAACATTTACCAGAGAATGCTCAAATTCCATGTTTCAGATTGTGTTCAATTCAGTTTATGTCGCAACTATTTGCAACAAATGTCATCACAAGGCACTTTACAAAAGAAAAAAGCGTACATGCGTTCCAATCGATCCCAGTTTTCAATCAGAATACTTCCTGTTTTTCTTAATAGAAACCACTGTATCCTGATCAGACTCCAACTTGACTTTTACACAAACCCACACTTAAACACTTAACTTCCCTGCCTGGTTCTGCTCACACATCATCAGGATTAACAGGATAATGACAGAAAATCAAACTATTCATCATCATCCGTGAACAGAAAATTACACAAGATTGAAAGTTAATGAAGTCCTTAGCAGGGCACTCTTGGACCCCTCTGGACTCATTATTTAGTATCTTGTCCTTCAGATAGTTTTAACTAGAAAAAGCCCATCTTTCAAGGAACACAAAATAACAAATTAAGCCCCTTTCCTCTTGTTAAGCAGATTCTACAAGTGTGTAGAGGAAATGATTGTATTTCCATTCATCCATCCAACCAGCCTCTCTCTCACAGGGAGTCTCTCTCTCACCAGGGAGACTCTCTCTCACCAGGGAGACGTCCTAACTAGAGCCAAACAGTTCCTCTGAGATAGTTTAAAGTTGTCCTGCTGGAAGGAGAATATTTGTGGATTGTTGATTTCTTGGGTCATAATCGATATCTAGTTTGAACTTTTCTCAATGACTCCGTTACAGATATTTCAGTTGTAAAAGAAAACTGTTTAGCTATTTTCATGGCAGTAAAATCTTGCAACTCATTTCAGCATTAAGTATTAAATTGTTCCCTTGACATAAACTAGATGTTTTCTTCACTCCTGATGAGAGATGTTAAAGGACGCCAGATTGTTCTGTGTTCACTTCATGTTTTTTATGTTGGTCAGTTGGTTGGTTTAAGGTTTTAGATTTTTATTTCTACGTAGCAAAAAACTCAAAATCTTACCGAGTATTTTTGGTCTAGTTTCTTGTGCAAATAACCTACAGATGACTTTTCAGGACACTATTGGAGGTTGTTTTAAGTCTGTTATATCTTGCTGAAAAGTCACTTGTAAGTTAGTTTTGTCTTATTTTATGCGTACGAAGATATTTGCATTAGAAACTAGACCAAAAAATACTTGGTAAAACTGTGTATTTGCAGTGTAAAACATTTCAAAGGACTATATATGACTTCCTTTTACTACACAGGGTGGGCCATAGGTTTCCATACATAGAAAAAATAAACATTTTATATTGGACAACCGTTTTTATTTTTGTGGGACTCTAATCGCTGCACGTCTCGGACCACTTTGTGGTTGATCTGCAACATTTCCACTTTTCTGAAACTTGCAAATACGTTTTGCCACAGTGTTGTGTGCGACGCTCGTTCCATGTTTCCTGTTAAAGTTTTGTGCAACCATGCAACTGCTTCCCGATCCAGCCATCAGTATAATTTCAATTCTTTGCTCTTTTTTCAAACGCGTCTTCTTGGGTATCTGAAATATAAAAGAAATATACATTTTACATTCTCCCATGTATGGAAACGTATGGCCCACCCTGTAGATTCTAGCACTGTTTTGTATTAATCTATTTATCACTATCTATTATCTATCACATGAAATCCATTGAAGTTTTTGAGGTTGGATTATTTTTTCAAGGCACTAAATGGTGTCTTGGAAACGCTGAGCTGAGGAAAGGTTTTGCATATTTCTCTTTTCTCTTAAGATTCCACCACAGTGATGTCTATCCTTCTTTCAGACATCACTAAATTTAAAAAAGATATTTTACTTTCTCCTTAGTACTCTGTGATAAAAGCTCAGTACAGCTATTTAAAGGAAATGACACTGCGAGATTATTAGGCCATATTTTTGTCAGAGTAATTGGCATCCTGAGGTAGAGTTTTTTTTTCTTTTCTTTCTGGGTTTAATTTTGTTGCACCTTTCGCCACAGTGCCAACAAACTGTCAAATTGCTCCCTAATCAGCTTCAGGTAAACATGGAATCGATGGCTGAATGTGAACCCAAACCTAAACATTATGAACACACAGTGCCGCCTCCTCCTCATCAGTAGAAAGTATTGCCAGGGCTGACATATTAAAATACACATTGTTCAACCAAGGCTGCCGCTGAAAAAGAAAAAAAACAAACAAACAACTCTTCCAGGAAATCTTATTTTGGTTCTTATCCACTGGTGCCAAACCTTAACCTCATTTTATTTATGTGTGTCTGGCTTGAACTGCTTATGCAAGCAGAGAACAGCTGGAAAGTAGTTATACAAAGAACAAATAGCAGATAATGTGAAGTTTTCAGTGTTTCAACCATTTAATATTACAAATAGATTTATTGGACACCCAGAAATTGTAACCAAGATAACAAAACTCCACTGAGAAGCTTTGTTTAGGACTTATTATTGACACAAAGGTTAAAACAAAGCAGAAAAGGGGGAAATGTGTTTAATCTTCTTTTAGATTAAACAGCTTTTTTGATTTGTGAAAGTGGGGGGAAAAACATGTAAAATCTTGCACTGTATTGTTTTCCATGATCAAACACACCAAAGAAACTTTTACATAATGTAGCACTATTTGATGTTTATAATGTAACAGTACTTAATGCACTGAAGGACTAAATAGCTTCTGACATCAGAAAAACTAAATTCGTCTGCTAGAGCTGTCGTCAGAAATCAATAAAACAATACAAGAGAGTAACTGTTTTCAATACTATGTATTTTTTAAAGAAGAAAATTAAATAAACAATACAAAACACAAAACATACATGGAAACCAAAATACAATAAATATATACACAATACTGCAGTTGATGTTCTAATGTGCACAGAGTCCTTCACTTTTCCCCGCTTGGTCAACACAGTGTCTGACCGACACACATTTAAAAGTCCATAGTTTGTTTATCCAGAAACTTTAGGGAAAAATGTCCAAGCGCAATTCAGCTCTGATGGAAAGGGTGAATAATGGGTAGTGTGTCTGTGTAATAAGAAGGAGGGGAAAGTTCATGGACCATCAAACTCCTACCAGACCAGTATGGAGTGAAATTCGGTTCTCCTGGCTCCAGCCAGATCTTAGAAGCTCGCCATCCTTTAACCCCAAAAAGGGGAAATCACCTGGCCTGTATTAAAATAAACAGGACCAGTCAATTACCAGCCTGCTAGTTAACTAGACTTGTTTCCGTTGTACACATAAATAAATGCAATTATACATAAATAAATGCAATTATATCTACAATCAATTATTTAAGACAAAGATATTTAACATTTATCACATCATCTTAAACACATATGTTGCATTTAAAAGTTAGATTGTGTGTTTGATGATCACACAATTTGGCTATCACCATCAATATGTCAACCAAACAAAACATTCATGTTCACTACTCACCAATTCCTTTTAAAGATCAGTGCATGGCAGCTTCATGGCTCCAAGCTCACTGGATATTCAGATCTACATGGTTTATATTGTGAGTTTTTTAAACAAAGTGCATACAAACAAAGAAAGAACCAATTGTTTGACAGCACAAACCTGCAGCTCCTTTGTCTCCAGCTCTCCCTCTCACAGCTGATTGGGAAAGCTGGAGCAGGCCTGAAAAACCTACTTCAGGTGCAGTGATTGGCTGATTGCACTGTGTGACTGACTGTCACTCTAACCAATGAAGTAGCAAAGGTGGGACTAAGGCAGTTTTTACCCTGGGTTACACTTCTTACACTTGAAAACACGTTGTGTGTAACTGAGGTGAGATGACTGCGTCTTTAATTGGTAAATATTCTGCCAACTTTAGCTTTCTGGCTTTTATTTTCTAGAAACAATTGAATGTTACCCTGCAGTCATGATGGAAGCTACCTGCACTCTAAAAGTCTAAAATAGCTTTGCTATATGACTTTATGAATCTATCTCAGGGCTTTCATCCACTCTTCTAGACAACTTTAAGTTATAACTTTGGAGACGTTCTCTTAAGGGTCCACCACAGAATGATACAGTAGAATGGTCAGTCTATCAATTGATTAAGTGTTTTCTTTCAGATGGATAATAACTTTCAGAATTTGCAGCTGGTTCTGTAGCTTAAGAGTCAGATATACTGTATGTATTGAAATAGTCTATTAAAGAGATTTCCAAGTCCGTTCCTCAAAATCTACCATCCTGCAACTTTTACATGCATCCCTGCTTCAACACACCCCTGGTATATTTCATCACCTGCAATAAAATCCAGCTTTTTTTGACTGTTGTACAGCCTGGCCATCATTAATATGTTAAGTACAGCAAATAAACACTGAAAGAAAGCTACCAGGATTCCAGAAGCCATTGGCTCAAACTCAACTTTTCATGTTGTCAAAACTTCAAATATAAAAAGTATTATTATTTTGAAAGCCCCTTAAGGCAGAGTGATAGGGTGGTATTTCCTAACTGACCAGAACCCTGCTGCAAGTCACCCCGAGCAGAAACAAATCTCCTACCACAGTAGGAGGGATCAACCTCTGAATGTCTGTCTTTAGTCAGTAGCTGGAAGCGTTGCAGAGGCAGAGTGGGCTTCATGCTGACTGCACTTGCTTTTATTGTTGTTGTGGATTTTCAGATAGTTTTATGTCTCACGGTTTGGTACAAACCAAGTTTGATAGCTTCCCTAAGATTGTTTCACATTGAAAATGTACATCGGCAGTACTTGGATTGGAGTTGAGGGTGTTTTCACACCCGATAGTCCTGTAGATTTGATTCTATTGGGTTCCATAACAGCAACATTTTCAGCTGGTGTGGTTCGCTTTTGGAGTGGTCTCCAGTCCGTTTGCAATTTGAACTGCATTAGTGTTCACTTCAATCAGACAGACCTCGGCTTGTAGGCAAAACCGAGTTCACTTTGTTGGCCGGCATCAGAGTTTGCTTGCTTGTTCATACCTCCCCAAACGAACCAGACTTTCTAGGCAAACAAACTAGAGTTTGATTAAAGCAGACTAAACAGGGCTGGTGTAAATGCACCCTAAGTCTTCAATAATCTCCACACTAAGGAGTCTCCAAACCTGATGAGAAGGAAAACAAAAAGGCAGAAAATAGTATTAAAAAAAATAAAGGGTCAACACATGAAGCACGATTTAAGCAGAATACAAGTTCAAGAGAAAACACAAGATTCCATTGAGGCTGAAACTACTTGGACATGCTAGTTGCCATAGCTACTCATCTCTTTGCATTGACATTCTGTTCTGTCTCATCTCTTATACCGAAACATAGAAAACACACTTCACCCATCCCTTAATTGATGCATTGGAGTATTTCCAAGTGCATTTATTCAGTTTTCCACGTGAATTTAATTATGTCATACAAGCCGAAGAACTGGACCAATACTAATTGGATCTGGAGATACTACAGCAGTTTGTCTTTGTCTTTGCTAGTCCTGTTGGAGTTAAATCTGTCATTACTTTCTGTGGGTTAGAAGTACGCGGTTATGTTACTCTTCGTATCGCATTTCAAAAGGTTGCACCTAAAGGTTGAACGCAGCCCACAAATAAATGAGAAGCTTTCTAGAGAGAGTTGTGAGTGAGTGGAAACCAAAGACTCTAACGAGAGCAAAGGAACTCTGTAATTGGAAGGAGATGGATGGACTGAGATACCAGAAGAAAGCACACGAGTTGCTGATGATCAGAGAACAACAAATGCGTCTTTTGTCTTTCCCTTCACGAAACAATCCATCTTCTCTCACACAAGCCTTCATCCCCGACTCTCCTCTTCATCACCGCTATCTCCGTCTGTCGTCCCCTGTTTGTCCTTTTGTTCCCTTTTTCATTTCTTTCCCTAATCTTTGCTCTGTTTTCACCCGCAGGCGTGGCTGACGGAAATTCACGAGTACGCCCAGCAGGACGTGGTGGTCATGCTGCTGGGCAACAAGGTGAGGCCTTGTTGGCAACACTGGGAGGTGGATGGGCAGATGGACTCGGAGGGTGGCCGGGAAGGCTCATGGAGGAGAGAATGTGAGCGCCAAGGCGGACCCGTGAATGCAAACGGGTGACCAAACGGTGCAATAGGAGCAACAACACAGCAACTGTGGATTTCATAATAAAACTCTATTACATTCCAGGTTATCTTACAGAACTGGGGACAGGTGAACAAAAAAGAAAAGACTGTTCAATTAGATTCCTATACTGGTTTACTGGTCAGATAAAGGCGGATCACAATAAATAGGAAAATCATGAAGTTCATCTAGTTTGGTTGAAAAAAAATACTTTATAGTTGGGCTGGACGAGATGGGCTTAAACGTTTTAGCACAATACTTTTGTGAAAACGATAAAAGTGGCAAGAAAAAACCATCCATTTGTAATATGCTATAAAGAAGTGTCATTTGTATCACTAAGTTGTATATAGTAACTGAATTTAGTCATATTTTTTAATATATATTTATATAAACTATTGATATAATAGAAAACTTTATTTCGGACTCAAGAACCAGCTTTAAAGAAAAAGAAAAGAACAATCCACTAAACAAATATGCTTAACGGTGATCATCTAAAAATGAAATTGCGTAACACGTAATGACTGGGAAAACAAGAAAAAATAAATACATTTATTCATTAATTGGAATTTACTGTGGCAATAAATAAAATTCTTATCATGATAAGAAGCGTATCACGATAAATGATAAACATTACGATAAATGTCCAGCTCTACTTTACACTATATTCACTCAGGAATTAGTACTTTAATCTAAGTGAGCAGGTGCAGCTGGAAGATGAAAGCTTCTCAACAGAACAAAGCATCCAGTTCTCTAAAATGTCTGCACTCATTTTGAATTTGATAAAACTCAGTGGAGCATCACCAGCAGAGGGCGCCATAAACCATCACCTTCTATGGAAACTTCACTCTGGGCCTAAAGAAAGTCGGTTCTGTGCCTCTAAAGATCTGGAACATTGATTTGAAAAAGAGATGGAAATTTGACCTTAATTCAAAAATGGACAAACGGCAACAGAGCAACCTGAGCCTATAGACACCGTCCTGGAGACACCTGTTGGTAGCAGCTACAAATGGCAACAAATACAAAAAAAAAATTTCTTGACGATAACTTGACCAAGAAATTACAGTGATAAACAGTAATATTGTTTTATAATATTTTCAGCTAATAATAATTGTGGCTTAATAATGCAGGATAACTCTCTCAAAAACCAGTTAACCTTAATTTTGTACAGGACATGCCAGAGTGGAGCTGGAAGACATTTTAATAACTAAAATAAAACAACCAAAATCCATAAATAAAATGGTTAGGAAGTCTCTACACAAAATTCCCCTTCCAAAAATAGTCATCAGAATGGAAATGATTGAACTCATTTTAATTGATCATTGCAGCAGGCCTATGAGTGATGGCTCCTGAAGCTCTAACTGTTGCTGCATTCACATCTTTCTCAAGTGTTTTTTCCTTCCACTGAACCTTTCACAAGCTGTCCAGACAGCTTTTGTGGCTGTCTGGACAGTCAATTTGTGGAAATTGAAAGAGAATTTTAAATGCTCGTATTCTGTAAGCTAAAATATTCCAAAAATATTAACAAAACATTCCTACTTGAAATAAATTTTTTGAGTTTTACTGTTTGAGGCAAATTCTTGAAATAAAATGTTGTATTTGGTGATATTCAGATGTATTTATCTGCACCAGTTACACATACAGAATGTTGTTTGGTATTTTCTAAAATAAAATAAAAAGTTGAGTGTATGATTGCATATTATTCTCACGCCATGTCAGCGCCGAGTCTATCGGAGCAACCACATGTTGTCGTGTTTTCCAGGCTGACTCCACACATGACAGGGTGGTGAAGCGAGAGGAAGGAGAGAAGCTGGCCAAGGTGAGCCTTCTCCAATTCACACAAGAGCTTTCTGCCATGCTCCATCTTCTGGCACAAACACCCTCCGTCCTTAGTCTGTGTGTCCTTTCTTGATTATTCTGTTAAATTACACATTTGGTAGCCCTGCGTAATGTTGTTATTATCATAAACGGTGGCGCCTTGCTAAATGAATTATCCCGGCCGTTTCACTCAGAGAACCTCTGAGGATAAATTTGAATTCACGGGGAGCACTTTTCATCGACTCTGCTTGGAATAAAAGAAAAAAGAAAGCGAAAAATGGCTTGAGGTTAGAAATATTGACATGTTTTCAAAAAGAGGCTGAGTTATTGCCGCCAATTTCCAACTCCATCATGCCTCTGCAGGTATTTTAAACCCCAACCATCAAACGAAGTGTGCATTAATGAAAAACCTAATCATTTCCAGGGTTATTTTCTCCCCTCACTAGATTTCCGTCAGCATGCTAAAAGCAGTCGTGTTTTCTGTGCAGGAGTTTGGAGTGCCCTTCATGGAGACGAGCGCTAAATCAGGACTGAATGTGGAGTTGGCCTTCACTGCTGCGGCCAAGTGAGTCACACAAATACAGAATCCCAGCATGAGCCACACCAAGTCCAACGGTATCGCTAGTTTCATAGAAACGCTCGTTTGTTGCTGCTGTTGCCCCAGAGCGGCTGTACAGGTATTTATTCCATGGAAATCATCCTGCTGTTTCCTCCTGGTTCAGAGAAAATAAAGGAGCTTTAGTGATTAGGGACTTCATGTGAGTAGTGACCAGAAAACACCCCCCACCACCAGGGGGCAGCATGAGAACTGCTGGGATTCTTACCAGTATTTAAAGTCGTATTTGGTCCTCCATCAGAAAAACTTTGGTGCCCATTAATATGCCTGGAAGGCTTTTCACAGAAACACTCAAATTTAAACAACACCAGGACAGAATATGGAAGTTATGTTATGGTTGTCATGGTAAAGATGTTTAAAAACTTTAATGTGCTTAATATTGAGCTTAAAAGCGTAGAAACATTTTATTATCTCTACATTTATTCAGTGGCGTTGATCAAACTCCATGTTTGGTATGTAAACACTGTCTAGTGGTTGTTATGGAAACAGTTTGAACAGAACATGCCACTTTTTGCTCAGATTCTTAAACCGTGACTTTGGAGGATGTTTTAAATGTCTTTTTATTACAGGAATTCTTTAATCAAAAGCCACAAATCCATCTGGTTAAACTCATTCCTCCCTCTTTTAAATAGGCTTGATTCTTCATTGACTATATGACTGCAGGAAGAACTCTTCTACTAAAAGCCTTTTACTAGGGCTGGGTCTAACCGCGAGAATTTTGATTAATTAGTTACATAGATTTTATTTATTTTGAGCCATATAAAATCAAAGAAATGCATGTTATACATAGGTGGAAAAAAGCAGGAACAAACAAAAAATATGTACCTTATTGTTTGTATATTTACAATATATACAAACAGTAAGGTCAGGACATCGTGTTAGTCATCCAGCTCATGTTATATTTAATAATACTGTATTCAGACACACACAAGAACACCTTCAGCTCAGAAGAGTGGAAAGAGTGCAAACATATTTACTACAAACAATTTTAACGTATTAAAATGTTTTAAGTAACTAATCAGTCCTGGAACCTTTGTATTTGAGTGTTTCTGCTACGGCCATAAATCTGACACACTAGCAAGATCTGCGATGGATGACAAAGCTCCTTCTGTTGGTCTACTGCAGGTCAGGGTGGTATCAGATTGTTTTCAAAAAAACAATCTGATTGGACGCTGGTAGAGACTGTTGTGTTGAAGTTGTGCTAAAAGGAGTTAGCCTATCAGCAAAGCTGCTCAAGGCTATTTTAGCTCAATATGCTAATGTGCAGTAGCACATTAGCATCCACAGTTCATATTTCTAAAAAAAGATTTTCTCAAAAAAGTTCCATGACTCATAAGTTTTTCAGTTTCCAGAGGTGGGCGATTTTGAATATTTTGGTATTGATCCAATACCAAGTAAATACAGGCCCGTATCGCCAATACTGATACTTTTTTATTTATGTCTAATGTAGCATCAAACTTCTGACCAGTCAGTAGGGATTTTTATGGTTATTTATTTTCTTTGAATGATTTTGTTCCAATCTATGATGAAATTTGGACAGTTTATAGGCACCATATTAATATGACAAACAGTAACGATGTAAAAACGAAATTTTGAGTTGAGAAACCAACTTTATTTTATCTCATTAACTGAACAACACAAATCAAACTCTATGGGAAAAATAAGTCAAAAGCAGAGAGGGTACTATTTCAACTGCGTGTTTTTTCTTTATGTATAATGTCAGGCAGTTTGTGTGGGAGCCGTTTCCCTTTTATAGCCTCGTTATGGTAACAGGCTGGCATGCTGAGGCATTGCCAATAATAGACTCGCTGTCTGGTACACAATCCTTCTGCAAATACAGAATATCAAATTTGATCCGTTCATCTCCTCGTCCTCCAGCTCATGTTTGTTGCTTAATAACTTTGCGTCGCTCATCTATTTTGTCACAGTTAAATCTCCACTTTATCACTTTTTGTTATTCGCTCCGATCGCGTTAGGGTTGGGAAAGCAGCCAAAACAGGGCAGGGGAATGTAATGTGTATATTAGTGAGAATAAATAACCCAATTTTTATTCAAATTTTTAGCTAATATACTGCTCTAATATCACAGCAGTAATCAAAACATTCATTTCTGTGTCGACAAAAGCATCCAGCACTCCTTTTCAATATTAGGTTAAAAACTCATCAAGCTCCTGGTTTCCGCGTCTTAATGAGCTAATTTCCACGGTAACCACAGGTGGGTTGCTGGCACACGCCGCCAGATACAAACCCGGAGGGCTCAAAGGTTCAGGAGGTGATGGCATTAGTTTGAAATTATTACTTTTTTTTTTATGGCAGGTCAATAAAGGGAAGTGTGGAGGCTCCTAATGAGACACAAATCTAGCATGAAAGAAGCTCAAAATGACAACGAAGCAGCTCACAGGGGACGCAGATGGCTACAAAGAGAGGCAAACAGAGGAGAAAAGTGTTCTGTTATAATAACCAGATCGCTTTTATGCCACAGAATTATGAGGGGAGTTTCCATGCAAGCCGCTGAATCCTACACAAAGAACCACACAGCCTGCTTATTTACCGCTAAAGAACAAACCACTTCAATGTTTTAACTAACTTAGGCTGCGTTCACACTGCAGACTGAACTGACCCAATTCCGATATTTTGTCAAATCGGATTTTTTTTTTGCTGGGGCTGTTCACACTGCCACACATATGCGACCTGTATGTGTTCTGCAGTCTGAACGGGCAAAGGACCTGAAAGTGTCCCGCATGCGCAGTAGAGGGCGCAACAGCGTCAGCGTTCTCGGTGTTCTGCCAACCGCTATAAAAAGAAGAAGTGCTCGGTGTTTGTGGACGTAAACATGGAGGCTAATGGTGGAGCATAGCTTACATATTTGAAGTTGTTGTCCGACCGGAGTAGCATATTAACAACTTAATCCTCATTATAATCCCGTCCCGCTTGCGCGTATCATGGCGCAGAAGAGTGAGATTTGTCCAGTGTCAGTGACGTTCAGTTTGGATGAATGCGACCTGAACGTTAGGTCGCATTTGAATCTGATACGTATCGGATATGGGTCGCATTGGAAAAGAATCCGACCTGTGCTGTCCAGACTGTCATGAAAAGATCAGATACAGGTCGCATTACGTAAAAAAAAAAAAAATCTGAATTGGGTCACTTCAGCCTGCAGTGTGAACTCAGCCTTACTGATTCACTACCTTACATTGACCTTACAGCCAATACATTCAGGTCATGGAGTTTAGTTCAAAATAAAAATAACTTCAAAAATAGACGGATACAAATACGGAATGGAGGCCAAATAGATAATCAAAGCAATATAAACTAGACTATTATGAAAAGCATTCTACAAAAGGACATGAACTTCAATATATTAAGCAACATATAAGGAAATACATCCACAGTCAATACAGCTCAATTTAGGCTCAAGATGAATCACTGAGTAGAGCTGTTTTAATGTAAATAAGTTCTTAAAGCTGTATTAGCATGATGAGACATTTTTCCCTAAAACAAATGAGTGGTCCAGACAAAGTACAGATGTTGTTCCAGAAACTTTCATACAGGTCATGGTTGGAGACAAATGAGCAGATTTTACGTAGAAAATCTTCATGTAGTCAAGTTAGGTTAAAGTGGCCATCTTTGACTGATTCCAAATGAAATTGACTGAGTGTGTTAAGAAATGTGGAAAGCGTTCAGTATCATTTTCTAACTTACTATACTTGTTTGAAAAGCAGTGATAAGAAGCTTACTTTTTTGTTTTTTAATTCCCCTTTATGCTATTCTTCAATATAGCGTTATATCAAAAATACATACGACAGTATATATTAAACCAATATCTTGCATACAAAACATAAATTTGAAGTAAATATGTGTATATTTATCTGAATCATCTAAGAATATCCCATATTATTTTGCTGTTTGTGTAGCCATCTTCCGTATAACTGTTGAGAAATATTTGTTTCAGCCTTTATTTTTGAATATATTTAATTACTCTAGTCATACAATTCTAAATGTGCTTTTATTCTTTAAACTCATATTTCCCCTTAAATCACATACTCCTTCAACTTCCTGCTTTTCCACTAACTTGGGATTATTGAAAATGCACAAATGATCGAGATCTTTGCAGAAAACCTACGAACACGTAATCGTGTTCACTGACTCCGTTTGTGTGGGTGTGTGCGTGTGTGTGTGGGTGTGTGTGCGTGTGTGTGTGTGTGTGTGTGTGTGTGATCACCAGAGAGCTGAAGCACCGGACCATGAAGGAACCAGACGAGCCAAAGTTCCAGCTGCAGGAGTACGTGGACAAAGAAATGAGGGTCGCTGGCTGCTGCCGGACCTAGACCACACCCGGTGTGTTGATCATGTTGGTACTGAACGCAGCGAAAGAAAGCAGGGATCTTATTATTATTATTATTATCGATAATATTATTATCATTAAACTACACAATAAGCTAGAGTGTGCGTGTGCCTGGGAATGACCCTCTCACTTTCTGAGTGATTATAAGGCCAACCTGCTCTCCCATAACTCACCCATCTGCTGCAACTGTGAATGTAAATGAACTTGTGCATGTCCACACACACAAATACACACACACGCCAATACACACCCATGCCTACACCTACACACACACACACACACACGTTTCAGCTCAGTTCACTGCCTGCAGAATCTATGTTGCTCAGATTTTCACATGTGATGTACATATTTTAAAAATGACGACTAATTTTGTTTTTTGGGAGCTTTGTGGTTTGTTAGAGCGTTAGAGCAGAACTCGGCGGTCATGATGTTGTAGTTTATCAAATCAACAGAATCGGATCAAACTCACTGATGCAGCTAATTAGCCATTTCTAAAGTCACTGTGTCCTCTTCTTGTACAGTATCTAGCCTGTTTTATTGATATGTGTGAAACTTGATCTGAGCCTTCGTCCGTATATATGTGCTCTACATTTCATATTTGAAGACGTGTGATGAGATTCGACACTAAACGGTATTCAGTTTCCATGTAATTTTGACCCGATATGAAATGTAAAGAAGCGCATCATCAGCAAAAGACTGTACTCTGCACTTTATCCCAACAACACAGAGGATTTTCAGGAGATATCCAACTTATTCATGATGGCTTCAAATGCTTTGAGTGTATTTTTATGGCCATAAAGTTCGCCACTGCAAAGTAAATGACTGGGTAATCTGTGTAAAGGTTCACTGTAATAAAAAATGTCTGATTTCAAACCCCTTTCATTAACCTCTGTGGAAATGACTTTAATATTTCACTTGGTCTACTTTACCCACCGTCATGGAACCTGTAGAATAGACTGGAATAAAGTCGTCATAAAGCATCAACTTAAAGTTTAGGCTACGTTCACACAGCAGGTACTGATGATCAATTCATATTTTTTTTTTATGTTTTTCTTTTTTGCGAAAAAGAACTGATACCACAAATTAATTACGACCTCAATCAGACTTCAGTGTGAACGGTCTGTGACCCCGAAGCGACGCGCACGCACAGAAAAGGAACGTCTAACTAAGACGTCCAACCGCAGCTCACCGTTTACAGAGGTAATAATAAATGCCGTCATGTATGTTTAAATTTTAAAATTATTCTGCAAAGGGAGATGACAGCATTGTCACAGAATCATAATAGGTTGAAGTAAGCTAATAAAAAGAAGTCACAACTAATAGCAACGGCGTTCAGCAGAACATTGAGTGCGACGTCTGTGGAGGAATCGGTTTGGATGTGGAGTCAGAAGTCAGAGTGGTGAGATTGTGATGCGCTTCACTGATACACACGTCTTTCATAATAGCAGAACTAGAATCTTCCATCATTGTTTACATCACAGTTTACCACGTCTGGCTTCTTCTGGTGCAGAATTAAGACACCAGAATGACATCAAAGGTGGATAAAATGCGACGTGACGGTTCAGTCTGTAGATGCCGTGAAAACAATCGGATGCATATCTGATTTAGTGCCACATGTGGAACAGATCAAATTTTTTTTGTAGGGTGACAGTGTCTGAATTGGACTGTTCAGTGTTTGACATGAGTCGCATACGGGGGAAAAAAAGTCCGATTTGGGTCGGATCAGGCTGCTGTTTGAATGTAGCCTTGGAGTGCTGTGGTGTTTCATCAGTATAAAGCTCATGGAAATACTTCAGAAATATCTATATTTCTGAGTGACAGATCCTCTATCACAGCAGGTTTCTTCTACATTCCTGTTAGAGTCCAACGGCAGACCTCTTACTCATCAGATGTGGCTAAAACCTCTGGCATCTGCCCATATCCTTCCTAAAACAAAAGATATTCACTTTTAGTGAATCAGATCCCAATTCAAATTTGACTCCTGATGATGCTGGACAGCTGAAATGAAAGCCAAGGCATTAGTGGCTGCTTTCAGACTGGCTTTAAGAATTGTTAATGTCCATTACCATAGTTTCTAGATTCTTTCAGTTTTTTATACAATGTAGACATGTTGGTTTTTTTTTTTGTTCCTCTTAGTGGATGAGATCAACCTGTAACCAGATTCACTAAAGTAACAGCTGGAATAGTGAAGGTTCCTCGCTTTAAGGAATGTTTGTTTCTGCTTTTATCTCCAGCTGAGTGTTTTTCACGGATGAAGTCGATCTTTGTAAAATCAGTGCTGGATGACGGTTGATTTCAAGTTGAAAGACACTTGGCTTTGTTCTTCAGATGCATCAAAAAAGATGCCTTCATGTTTATTCTTTTCAGATGATTAAAGCACTTTTTGTGTACATGACAGATTTTTTTTTTCTGAATATGAAAGAGGGAAATAACTTAACTTGTGGTCTTGTAATTTGTATCTTGCAATTATTTATATTGTAAATTGTGTTCAAGAATAAATTCTGTCAGATTCTTCCTGTGAATCGTTGGTGCCATCTTCTGGTAGCAGACCGGAATTACAGATTTTTCTGGGACAAATTGTTTCTGCATCCTGGAGAAAAATAGATGATTAATTGATTTTATGGTACCAGCAGGGTGAAAAACCAAACTACTAAATAAATTAGTAGGTAGTAGATCAGCAAATATAAACCCTTATATAGAATTAAGCTGAACTGGAGAAAGACGAAAATGTACTCTTCTAAAAGCTGAAACTTTTGGAGGGTTTTAAGTCAAGAACAATTTTTTAAAATCATGTTTTATTCCTGCTGACAGATATCATTTGTAGCTAATTTAAAAGATATTTGTACTCATCACTGAACCAGTCTCACCGGTTATCAAAAGTCAAACCAGTCTTGGCTTGCCAACAATTTATTTTCATCTAAAGATTTGTTTTTAATCTTTTCAGGAACTTTAATGCTGCATTTAAAGTAGATGACACATTATGGAATTTTTATTAATTAATATAATAAAGTAAAAATGTAAAGTAGAAAAGGTTTTCTAAAAGTTGCAGAGGACAAACAACGTGGACCAGTGACATAAACTATCCTGCTTCTAAACACACCAGCTTGTTTCCATCCACCTGTGATGCAAGTTGACTTATTGCGTGAATAAACTTATTCACCAGTGATTTTTTTTTTTTTTTTTACATTAGCAGAATATTGACAAAGTTTTGCGCATATTTGTAATGGAAGTGCAGCTAAAGTGTAATTATGTCCAATGCTGACGCTACCCATGAATCTAACAGGAAGTAGAAACATTTCAGCGTTTTGTGCCTCTGGTAAGGCACAGACCCAGAACATATTCAGCAGATGTGTTTCCATCTCCCCTTTTGCGCATTGACTCTTTTTGGGAAAGATCCTAAAACCACCTCAAAGAAGCGTCAACTTTTTTTTTTGTGCAAAATTTAGGACGTTTTTTTCTAACCATTTCTAATGCGAGACTTCAAAATGCGCATAAAAATCCTTGATGGAAGGCACGGCTACTGAGAAACTAAAAGACAGAAGCTCTTTTGTATCAGAACTAAGCTGAATTTCAGTGCTGTCAGTAAGGCATCTTTCTTTTAATCCTATCTTGATGTAATTTATAGCCTCAGATTCACACTCATATTCCTTAAGTTCTCTAATGTCAGATCGTCCACAGAGCCACAGACGGCTGATGCTGAGAACGACGCAGCAGAGAGAGCCAGAAGGACGGACACGACGATGCACCAAAGGGCCAACCGAGACACCAGGAACAACAACGTTCAGTCGAGTCAGCAGAGTTTGACCCGCTTGTTTAAAAACTCGATTGCTGTCTTTAATTCACTCTGACCGTCTTCAATCAGTTTATTAACTGTGGCCTGAAATTGCTGTGGGATTCAGAGTTCTGCACATTATGCAATCAGTTCCCAGAAAGCTTGTTCTGATGTGGGAAATTTCCGCTTACAGTTACTGTGATGTGTAATAACAACGGGGACATGAGCATCAGAGCTAGAAAGTACAATGAACACTTCAGCTACACACTTGGCTCTCCCCTTCTGTTTGAGGTTATTTCCATCTGAACCTCTGTCTTAGTGTTGGTGAAGTCTGTTCAAAAATACATCCAAATGTTGAACTTGATCAGGAGTACGTAGGTACACACCAATGAACTTTTTAGAGTGCTGGTTGTTTCAATTTTTTGCATTTTTTTGCTAATGTACCCTTGCTAGCCGGCTAGGTGCCGTTTTTTAAATCCATCATGGGTAAGTGCACATTTATTGCCAATTTATCATGTTTTGTACATTTCTGTCCTGATTCGTGTCTTAAATTTCATTTCATTCATAATTGTCTTGAAAAGTTTTAAATTTGAGTTGGTCAAACCTGTAGAAACCCCGACTAACCAGACGAAACTCTCTTACCCAAAGTTCAGGAGCTTTAAAATTGTTGGGTTGTTGTTTAAGACACTTTTGGTTTTAATGTATAATTTTCTCACATGATAATCATAATGATTATATCATTATGATATATTATATCATTATGATTATATCATAATGATATAGTCATCATGATATAATCATATCATAATGATTATATGATATAATCATTATGACACAGCAGAACATTGACATTGTGTAAATAATAGGCTCTGTTGTAGGTCTAAGCCATGCAGGTGCATCAATCAGGACAACAGCCGGTGCGTTCATCCCTGTGTGCTCTGTCTCCAGAAAAATACCCAACACATAATCCACGTCCTTGGGCACCGGCTGTTGGGTTGAGTGGACCCGGAGCGATGAATAAACGAGGCAGAACGACTTGCAAGAGCAGGAACCTTTTCACCTGACGGTCTTTCGTTTCGATTGGCTTAAAACTGTTTGCAACACCGTGACATTCTGCCAAACCGGGCTGGAACACAGCGGAAAGATCCAGCTCCGTCAGTAACAGGAGGGGAGGGGACGAGGTCAACACGGAGCAGAAAGGGAAGTCGATACGGGCGAGCAGCTGAGAGAGCGGCCAAACAGGAAGCAGGAAGGGAAACCAGGGTAACACGCTGACATTTTGTGGTTTTAGTTTTAAAAATCGAAATGGAAATGTTCACTCTGCAAGACTGTTGGTCTGCTTTGCCTTTTTTTAAAGTTTGAGTGTGAACAAGATTTTTGCATCCTTCTAAATAAAAATGTCTGAGTGTTTCCCTTTTTCAGGATCAAGCCAAAGCATAACCCTCCAGGTACTGAAGGAGGGAAATCAAGACATCATCAGTATCCCCTTATTCACACAGGGTGAGTCAATTATCTTAACTCATATTTTATAATGATTGAAAAACAGATGAGTTTTTATGCTAAAAAATGTATGGTTCCAAAATTATTTTTTTTATTCTCATCTGTCCAGCTTTCAGAGGCCGAGTGGTCGAACCATTTTTGAAAACCACTGCCCTAGTGGTCATTAACAGATATAATGTATGTGTTGCGTACGACAGTGTATTCCTATAACAGAGCGAATACGCTCTCTGCAATAGGAGTACATTACTGCCAAAAAACTCCGAAATTTTAAGATTAATCTGAGAAATTTTCTAGGGGAAAAAAAACTCCAAAGAAAGTTTTTGATTTAGGAAAAATTTCTGAGATTTTTGGTGGAAATTTACTCCTTTTTCTTCTACAATGGCCCTAATGTGCCATCGTAGCTGTATGCAGATATCATCACCATCAAACTTTATTAAAACAGGAGAAAAAAACCCCCGAAACTCCTTGGCATTAAAAGTCTCTTACCAGACTGTCCTGGCAAGTGACAGCAGCACAATTACAAGCAGTTACAGATACACACACTTTCACTCGACTACAAATTCATAATTTGTTTTTAAACCGATCATAAATCATCTTAAAAACAATGACAGACTGTGATTCTGTAAGTTCTTTTAAAATCCCCTTAAAAAAAATAAAGTTTCGCCAAAACATTTATTTAAAGAAATCCATATATTCATCCTGAACAAGGCACATTTTCAAACATCAACTCCTCCCTAACTAAATTATTCCATTTATAGCAGCTTGAGTTGTCACTGTTTACTTTAAAGATGCTTCCTAAGACACTGTGAACGTTTCCTCCGTGTTATTTTTGCCCAAACACCTTTTCCTGCTGCTAATAATGATGAAGATAAAAACCTCTCTACATGACTTTCTCTCCATTTTTTATTTTTTATTTTATTATGTAACCCGACTGCGCGACCCGATCCGTGTCCTCGGCTGCATCTGGAAAATATGTTTCCATCCATCCATGCGATCAGAGCCCTGTGTGTGTGTGTGCATGTGTGTGCGTGTGTGTGCGTGTGGGTGTGCATGTGTGTGTGTGTGTGTGTGTGTGTGTGTGTGTGTGTGTGTGTGTGTGTGTGTGTGTGTGTGTGTGTGTGTGTGTGTGTGTGTGTGTTGGGACGAGCCGTGACTCACGTTCTGACTCATTATTAACTTTCCTTCAAAACGTCCCAGCCTGGATCAGTGTGACAGAGACATTTCCCCCCTCTTGTTTCGTTAATAGCATCTGAAGCATGTCACTGTGACACACAACAGCATCATCGCCACTTATGTCAGCATAAGATGAACTGGATTATAAATGGGCAAGCCTGGTGTGTTTTCATGTGCACCTTAAGCTTGTGCCGGAACTAAGTCAATCACTGTCTGGATACTCGTGGCAAAATGCTTAAATTCCCTTTTATTTTATTTTATTTTATTTTGAACTACTTTTACGTCACTTAATACTTTGATCCTTTCCAGACATGATGTTTGTCTGCCTACTATTACCACACCAGTAAATACACACCAATGCACGACTCCTGCAGCCACAGTTCACCATCTCTTTGAATGTGCTGGTTAGTATTGGAACTAGTTGTAGTCCCTTTAATAGTCAGTAGGTGTCTCCCTTGTAACATAGATTTTCATCGAGGCATTAAGGAGCTTTGTAAGGTCGCTGTTCAGTTTCATTTGCTGAATGGTGAAATAAAAAGGTGCTGTAAATCTTTCTTTTGTCTCCTTCTTTTTCTTTCTCATTTTCTCATCTCTTTCTCTCCTTGTTTCTCTCTTCAAAATCCTGACCATGCAAGTTGTCGCAAATCTCACTCCAAAGGATATAGTTTTTTTTTTCGCTAATCCTAAATAGGTCTGTAGCTAATCCTTATCATAACAGTGTAGTTATGTTGCTAATCCTAAATGTGTAGTTTTATCATGTGGCTTTGTTGCTAATCCTAATCCTGTAGTTATGTTGGTAATTTCAACCATTCATTTTTGTTGTCAAACCGAACCTTGTAGTTCGTAATCTCGATCATAACTATATAGTTCTGTTGATAAACTTATTCGTGTACATCTACAACCTGTTGCCTTCCTATCCAACATGTTGTATGTTAGTTCATTTCTGTCCTTTAGCTCATGATCCTAATCTTGCTCTATAGGCTTCAACTGTTTTTTTGTCAAAACCTAAGCTAGAAACATTTTGAGGTAAATCTGTTTCAATCTTTGTTCTGAAAAAAGAAAAACTGAAATCCTATAATTACAATGAACAAGTGCAAACTGCTAATTGGGATGTCTTACTCCTTACAGCAGAAAAGTATCTCTATTTCTGGATTTCTTGTTCCGTTTGGACGAACCAAAATGTGTTTTTCTCTGAGAACCTTCCGATTGTTCCTCCATATTTAGGTCATGACATGGAAAAAACTGTGCAGAAAGCATCCTCAAGTGATAAGTGCTGCCCGACTGTGTGTAAATATGCGCAGTGGTGTGAATAAGTAAACAAGAGCGAGTCATTGACATCCCACTTGCTAACAGGGGCCTTTGCATGGCTTCTTATAGCTTAGCGACAGCCATCTGTTGCAGCGGTTACTCTCCGTGTCATTAGTCCTTCCTGAGGGCGCCATAACCTCGATGGCTCCTCTGCAGAGGTGTGTGTTTACGTCCAGCTGTGTGTGTTCATCCTCAGCCAGTTGCCAAGCAGTCCTCTCTACTTGACTAAAGTGAGCAGGATCCCCAAACAAAGCCATGTGGTGTGTGCATTCGTGTTTGTAGAAATGCTGCTTTCAGAGTGTCATGGAGTCCGTCCATACACCAACTGTGTACACACACACGCACAAACCAACCTAACTGGATTATATTAGATGATTCCTGCTCAAAGTTAGCATATTAACCTTTGGTCGTCTTACTGTGTATTATGCTGTTTCTGGGATGAAAATAGTGTTTTGTTTCTTTAATTGCTTCTATTTTTGTGTGGCGGAGAACTCAAGAATGAAGCTTCTTATTTTAAAGCTACGAGAAACAGCTAAACATAGCCCACTTAATCTTACTACCTGGTTTATAAAGGACTGATTTAAAGCACATCATAAAATTCAGGACCTGGTTTCTGTCATGTGAGACGCCGAGGCAGCTATATTTGGACACAACAGAGGAGCTCCAGATTTCCACAAGCAGTCGGAGGGAAGTCAGCTTCCAGCTTCTGTTATTGTGGGTGAAACATTTCTTAGGTTTGTACCTGTTGCTCCATTATGACTGGCACATTTGAAGGCACTTATACTTAAATATTTACACTGAATTTAAAAATGTCCCCAGGAGATATTTAGTGAGGTATGGAAGTATTCTGTGACAGAAAAGCTTCTTTCCTTCAGTCCTGACTGAGTTCTGAACCTCTGGAACCTTTCTACGAATGTTGACTTTAGCTTAAGGATCCAGATGAGTAAATACTTTTTTAAATCCTTCTATGTCAGCGGGTTATTCATATTATTATTTATGATTAATCTCATTTTCTGGAATTTAACTCAGGAAGACCTAAGCAAAGCAGCCAATCCAGCAGCGCCACTCATTTTCCTTGGCGCTGATTACCTGAACCCCCAAGTGCAGAGGAAGGGAAGTCTGTTGAGTCTGTTAAGTGGTAGTGCTAAGACAGTCTCCACCTTCCGTGTTAATGCATATTAAAATACATTTGCTGTTCGAAAGATTAAAATGGGCAGTTCTAAGCATTTTTCCAGTGGGTTTCAAGGATTTATGGATTTCAGGCAGCTGCGGTTCCTAACCCTACCAAAGCCGGCTGTGTGTTCTGATGTTCCCACGCATCAGAACACGGCCTCAATAACTATTTGGCTGTTATCAGCCTAAGCCACTATGAAGCCCCAAACACAACACTTCACAATTCATATCCTAAGTTCTTGAATAGATGGCAAGAGGACTTCTTCTCTTGTTTCATTAAGAGATTTCACCTCTCATCCAAAAGACTTTTCCATTTCTAATTGTGGGTCGAAAATATTAGGCTTGTAAGTTGCCAGGACCCAGCATCATCGTGCCAAAGTCACACTGTCGATGCGTGGTTACATGGTTGTAGGACATTTGTTTCCGCACACAACCTTCAAAGTCCATCAGACACATCAAATTGTGTTCATGTGAAACCCCTCCCACTGCAGTATATGTCATAGTCTTACAAATTCATAAGTTTGGAGGAGAAGGAAATGATTGACAACCTGCAACATCTCATTTTCTATGTTATCAGAGGGGAAGAAAAGAGCAGAAGGAGTCTGTGGGACATTCGCTCGCAGCATCGGACAAAAGCTGAGCAGTGTGACTTTAGTGTTTCGGTCCAACAGTATGTACTTCCTCTCATTCGCTGACAGTTGTGCCTGTCCATCTTTGTGTGAAAAGACGTCTCCTGGAAGTTGAGTAGTTGGACCTGTTTTCTACACAAACACACCCACAAAATTCTGACCAATCGTACAATAGTTGAGCATAGAGAAGGGGAGCGGAAAATTTCACAAGAATGGGGAAGTGAGGGGGACAAGAGAATGAGGACAAAATGTCACAATTTCCGTCACGCAACTATAACAATGAGAAGAGTTTTTGTCGCTTTGGCTGGACAATGCAGAGCCCTGTAATCAGAACAATCACACTAATAGGGCTATTAAGGCCACTTACCCTCCCTCTGGTTCAGTGGTTGGGTCATTATCACTTGACTATCCAAACATGTCAGTTAAGGTTTCAACATGCGAGTTGTTTTGGTCTCCTTTGTCATGGTGTCGATGTCTCCAAACTGATATAGAGAGATAAGTCAAGGCTCCAGCTGTTAAGAAGATGAAACCTGAAACTGTGTCCTCTAGTGTTCAACTTCTGTATTATGTATTGACATTTTTTTATAGGCAATGCTGAAGAAAAACTACCTTCTTCAGCAGTTTAAGTCCGTCGGATCCGACATTACAGGCCGGTCGTCACTTCCCAGACACACACTGACCCAGTCATCCTACCATCCTAACTTGGCTCCCGTCAGACTGTCTGTTTTTTACACACAGTCCATTATTCTTGTCTCTAACGCACAGGTGTCAAACTCCAGTCCTCAAGGGCCGCTGTCCTGCAACTTTTAGATGTGCCTCTGCTGCACCACACCTGAATAAAATAATTAGGTCATTAGCAAGGTTCTGGAGAACTGATCAACACAAGGAGGAAGTAAGTAAGCCATTTCTTTCCAGTGTTTTGTACTTGTGACACATCTAAAAACTGCAGGACAGCCCTTGAGGACTGGAGTTTGACACCCCTGATCTAACGTATCAACTTGGAGGAAAAAAAGCGTCAACTTGCTGCCCAGGGAATCCCACCCCTTATCGGGTGAAGTGGCCATGCGTCATGCCTATTCGGGGTGCATTACTTATTGTTGTAGGCAGAATTAAATCTAGTAACAAAGAGGACTAAATCAGTCTGGAGACGTCTTTGAGTCTCCATGATTGCTTGGTTGATCTGATGGAGCTCCGTCCTGCGTAAACATCATTGATTTCTTGAATTCTGCTCACGTCATCTTAAAACATAGTTGGACTTAAGGACAATGACAAGATATACTACCTCTCCCCCTCCTCCTCAATACAACCCAAATCTGATATTGATCCAGCTTTGTTCCACCTATGAGTCACCCATTTTAACTTGTCAATAAAATCCTCAAAGAAATTTGGTCTTTCTGTGTTTCCCGTCTCTTAGCATTATGAATCATACCCAGGGCTTTTCTTAATACATTCTCTGTCTTTGACCATGCCACTGAGACATGCCTGCTTGTACTTCTGTGCCCTGCAGAAAGAATAATGTATGTCTGTTAGCTTCAATTTAAATATATTTGTCAAAGTGTATGGAGAGAGCCCCTCGAAGACAAGCAGCAGGGATTAGATGACACTGGATTACTCTTTGTGTTAGAACTGATCTTTTTTGTGTGTGTGGTCCTTCCTGCTACTAATGAAATGCCACCACAACAATCAGCCACACAAAGCGACCCGCATGCCCAGAAGAAAAACGTAGACGTCACACAGCAGTGCGCCGTTTATGGAAGTAATAACGAATGCCGTTGCCCATAAACCAACTTTAGAGTTTTTCAGAGCTACCGTATCGCCACAAGATCAGAAAAACATGAGAGAAGCTGACAAAAAATAAGTACAGCTAATGGCAACGGCCTTTCTGGAGCATTGACTCCAACTTCTGTAGAGACGTTTGTTTGGATGCGTAGAGTTTTGGGATTGTGACACGATGTGCCCCACTGACACAGACTTCTTTCATAATTATAATTTTCAGCCATTGTACACAGCGCCCGGCTTCTTCTGCTGCGGAATCATGATGCATGTCTCACATCAGTGACGTAAAAGTTGAATGAAATTAGACGCGATCATTCAGACTGCAGACGCTTTGAAAACCATTGGATACGTATCCAATTTAGTTCATCATATAAAAGTGACATAATTTGGATATTTGGGAAATGAAAAGATTGGAATTGGACAGCTCATGGATCGCATTAGCCTGATATCCTTAAACAAATTCCGGTGCTACAAAATGATTTCAGAGGTCAACTAACCAGGAAATACCAGTGTGCAATTTAACATTAACATAAACTCAGTCGTTCTGCTAAAACCCGCAGAGGCTAACTAGAGAAAACAGAAAAAAAACCTGCATCATAAAGGTAAAGAACACCGCAGATAGGTATAGGAAGGAGTTTAAAGCAGGGTCATGTTTGAACATCCTGCAGTTTAACCCATCATTGAAAGAGTGTGGCACACCAAGCAAACCTGCCAACACATGGCCAGCCGCCCAGAGCATCAATCATTAGTCATGTTCTCCACAAATCTGACATGGAAACTGGTTGGATGGAGCTGAATGTATTTACATCTAGATTTCATTTCCCTTTTTATGATCAGTAAAATATTTTTCAATTGAAATAGAGGAAGCCTGTGTTTGAAGGTTCGACTCTTATCACCAAACATTTCGTCTAGTCTAGTAAAAGGGCTATTCAATTTGTTTGAATAGCCCTTTGATGTTGCATGAGGTCAACCCACAAACCTTCTGCCTTCTGTTTCCACCTGCCTTGGATTCAGACCCCTGCTCTGTTTATTTGTGGAGTGGATGGTAAAATGCCTCCCAATGTTTATAGATTAAAAAAAAAAAAATCCATGTTCTTGGAAAGCAAATGTATTTGCATATCAATACTGGAAGTCAGCAGTTATTTAATGTTTGTCTGCATGTGACTCGGCTTAAAGTAATATGGATTATTCAGCTTCAGCTCACACACTGGACGTGGAAGACATCAGTGTGTGTGCGGCTGTGTTTTCGATTGCGTCGACATCCAGCCTTCCACCTCTGCAGTCCTATTAAGATAAACGTCCTCTCCGCTCAGCCGAGTGAACGACAATAAACACAGAGGAAAACCTCCGGCGGCAAGACTCACGTGCCAAGTTTGGTTTGTTTACTGCGCCGAAGCGTCGCTGAAACCGATCACGTGTTTCTACTCTACTGTACGTTTGGAGCCTCGGACATCACCCTGCTTGACTCCACCGTGTTTCATTTTCACGTGTTCATTCTTGACAGCTTGGGGAGTCGAGCAGATTCAGCCTACGAGTACTTCTGCACTTTTCATCTTGTCGAGGCGGCAAACACGAACGACAGGTCTCAAGTATGAAAAAGGGAGAAAACGGTGGAGGTGGAGAGAGGGGCCATGATGCTTGCACATTGAAAAGCAAACATAAAATATATTTGTATAATATAGTCCCAGAGGCATTGAGTCGCTTTGTATTACACACACAAGCTCTGATGACATGCCTGTTGTGTTCACTGTGCCGCTTATTGACCAAACTTTAAAAGCATTTTCACATCTGCAGTTCGTTTATTTTGGTCTGAATCAGTTAATGGGTTTAACTTTTTCGGTTTATTTTCATAGAGAAATTTCAAGTGACCAAAACCTGTCACGATGAGAACTTTCAGTGGTTTTGTTGGTCAGGTGTGTCCGAGTCAAGAGTACCAAATGCAAAGACAGGAAGCAGACGCTGTCGTCGTGTGTTAGCTTGTTTACAGCAAACTTGTCTACCGGAAGGTGTCTGGCTGAAGGTTGCAGCGTTTACATGGCAGCCACTTCTGATCGAGGTTAGATCACATTTACGCCATAAACAAACCCCTCTAGAGTTCATTTGGAACCGAACCGAGACCACTTCCTCCAAACGGTTATAGTATGATCAC
Source organism: Xiphophorus maculatus (assembly GCF_002775205.1). NCBI lineage: Eukaryota > Metazoa > Chordata > Actinopteri > Cyprinodontiformes > Poeciliidae > Xiphophorus > Xiphophorus maculatus. Next base: position 21,052,474 of record NC_036452.1, on the reverse strand, counting down.
TGTACTCACAAAGCGAATCATAGCAAAGAGGGGAAACGAACCAGTTCATTTTAAATCAACTAAACCCCTTAGGTGTGACAACATCCCACGGGTTTCCTTCACTGGAACCAGGGGGGCAAGCAGAACCTGTCCTCTAAACTCTCTGCGCCAAACTTTTACACTTGACCCAGTCGAGTTCAGTGAACTGCCGTTCTCCTGCCAACAACCAGGAGTCAACTCGTGCAAACAACTTCCAGGTTCAACTGTATCACTCTAAATCCAAATGTAGCTTAGCCAACAATGGAGCCAAGGACTGAATTTTACACTAGACTTTCTGTTACTTGGACTATTCTTTAGTATTCATATCTTCATGTTGTTAAAGTTGCAGGAATACAGATGAACCATAGACTGGATCTTCCAGATTTCTGTTTCTCTAAAGCCCCACTGCCCTAAAAGTGGGGATGGAGAGTTTTGTGTTTCTGTGGGACTCGGCTCCACAGGGATAATTCAGATGCCAAGCCAGTGGGGCATAATTCACAACTACTATTTTTATCTTTGTGTACGCTACAGATCATATGCGCTCTATGTCTTTATAAACATTTTTTGGCCTGTTAATGGAGCATGGAGCCGAGTGGTTCCTGCAGGGGGCTGATTGGTCCCACTTGGCCCAAAATGACTCAGCAAACATGGACTTGTGGAGACGTGAATTTGTGCCAGCAATAGTTAATGCAATTCAGTTATAACAGCCATCTTCCAGAACAGCTGAAAAATATGTTTTAATGTTCAGATGAAGAAAGAAATTACTCATACATTATTCTGTTTGATCCAGTGTTGAATTCCTTTACTATAACTAGAGAACTTGTACGGTTAGACTACAGTCAGTTTACGTTACTTTGTATTATCACACCGAATAAACTTCTCAAAAAAAATCTCAAGTTTCTCTTCGGCAATTTGCCAAAAAATAAATGGACAGAATGCCTGTTCAGCTATTTTCAGTAATGCTGACCACTTAAGGCGTTTTACACTAGATCAATATTCATGGATCCAATACTACAAAACCAGCAGGTAACCTGAGGTAACGTGCCTTGAGTATAAAATCTCAGAATTTTCTGAAATACACCAGCCAATCTGGCAACAACAACAAGGCTTTAACACATTTCTTAAAGTTTTCTTCACCCGTCTGGATGCCGAAATGCACTTGGTTGTCGTCGCATGATTGGCCATTTCGCTTTTTGCGTAGAAGCAATTCAACAGTTGTGACGAAGTGTCTGGTGAGTGTCTTTGCTCTCACTGGTTCTAAGCAAAACTTGTCTGGAAAGCTGCAAAATTCAACTGAACCGTTAAAAAGGAGTTAACTTTTATAAAACCGTACTGTAGGAGAAAACGGCTTACCTCACGGTGAAGTGGATGGATCACAACTTCATTTCACTTTTAAGGTATACAGCAAAGAAAAACATAAAGTCCTTACAATTATGGAAAAATGCGATTTCTTGAGTAGAGAAAGGGGCGAATGAGTTAATAAATAAAGGACTTCAGTTACAGCATAATGGCACGACAAACTAATTAAAAGTGCCAATAGCATCATTCTGTTGTGGGAAACAGAAGAGCTTTTCTTAGGTATTCTTATAAAACCAATAAATCAGACATGTAAACTTTGACTCTATCTTATTGACTTGGCAATAAGACAGATTGCTGAGTCTATTTTAGACTTGACAATCAAAGATGGACTTGGATCCCAGGTCCAAGACTAATATGTTTGTGACTCAGCAAAACACAGCTGAGTCACAAACAGTTTTATGACTCAGCAGCTAAACTTACACTGAGACAAGTACCATAGTAGTACACAAACTTTCCGAGGTAAGTTAGCCCTATCAGTCACATGTAATGCATCGTGACTTAGATTTAAACACAACTGTCAGACCGGGTGAGTCAAAGGTTATATTTTAAAACCTTCGCCCTTCAGATCCACACTGCCTGTAACTGGAGTCACATCAGCTTGGACGGCTCATAAGTCCTCTGAGGTCTTCAATAGCTTAATAAACTCTGATTACGTTTCCACAGGAGCACATTGGCAGTTGTTCCACATCGATAGAAACTACACAAATGAATAAATATTGAAATTTGATTATTTATGGTGGCATGTAGGAGCGTGGAAAGTTTTCGAGGACTAGGCCTGCCTGTGGAAAATCTCAAGTCCTCTTCAGACATTTCTGTGCAACGTTTACATTCTTTAAGGAGCAAGTTTATTTGCCGAAGAGGTAATCACTAAGGATACAGTGCACATGCTTTATTTATTTTGAATTAATTATGTTTTCCTTGAAACTCTCCATGTAAATTAGCACTGATGGCTTCCCTGAATGAGATAGAAAGGTAAAAGTTCAAAATGAAGCCTCAAAAATCCTCAATTTTATTTAAAGTTGGAGCTGTTTCTGCAGCTTCACATTAGCTCTTTGTTTAAACTGCCATTTGCTTGCATCACACTAATATTAGTACGTTTCTGCAGCACATCAGATGTGTCACACTATTAATTTTTCGGACGATGGATTGAACAGTCGTCCATATGTTAAAAACTTGGAATATTGTTTCATAACCTAAATCCATTTTAAATTTCTCGGCCTTATTCCCGACCTGTCTTGTGTCTTCTTAACCCCGGGTGCAGTTTAAAGAGGAATTAGCTGCACAGCATTTTATTTAAAGGCATCAGACATAACGAGGTTAGGTTAAAGGGAGAACCTAATAACAAGATAACAGAAAGTGTTTTTTAGTTATCCTTTAATGATTTATTCTTTGTTCTGGTATATACATTTATTTATTGGGGCCTGCCATAGCAGAGCATAGGAGAGCGTTGAAATCCCTTGCAAAGCAAGGAGGGCAGAGATGTAGAGAACTACAGAGATGCCAGAACATTCAGTTTCTACAGAGGAGGGAAGAGCTTTCAGAATGACCAAAAAAATAAATAAATAAAAGAAAAAAAAAAAAAAAAATATATATATATATATATATATATATATATATATATATATAACATTTTTTTATTATTATTATTATTAGTTGGGGTTTTTTTTCCGCTTTTCTGCAAAATTCTCCAACTCCACAATTCTGGTTAAGTAGTAAGTAGTGGAAGATACAGTAAATTAGTATTTCAAAAGAGCAGAAAAAGTCTTATGTTTTTTGAACAATAACAATATCTGTTGTTAATCTGTTGCTAAGAGATGAGTGTTTTCTGGTAACCAAGTGCCACGAAGTAAACATCTGATTTTCACTTTAGCAAAATTTACCAAGTGTAAAGTTCTTGTGTCTGAGCAGATAAGCAGTATATCAAACGAGACTATGCTTTATAAACAATAATTAATTTGGTGTTAAGAGACGAGCATTTCTTTTTTTCTGGTAACGAACTGTCACGAAGTGAACATCTGATTTTTACTTTTGCAAAAGTAAAAATCAGAAGGAAGTGCATTAACATTAGCACAAACATTAACAGTGCCCTGCCCACATTAGCAGTAGCATTTTCCCTAAAATAATCCTTTTAACTATTAATTAGCCATGTTTAGCACACTGAATGGAGGATGTCAATGTAAGACAACATGCTAGCTATACTCTGTGCCACTTTCAGCATTTAGGCTAACATTAGCATTGTGGATAAATACACTAATTTTAACATGCTGAATGGAGTACGTCCATGTTGCTCAACATGCTTGTGACTCTCCACATGCTATTGAGAACAATAGCAGTAGCAGTAAGTAGCTTACTTTAGCATCGATGCTAAGTTTTAGCATCAGAATGCTGGGTTCCATCTGACGGGCACACTGTGGCAGGCCCCGTTTAAATTTCTTTAAAAACTTTCTAGTTTAGTTATCAACTTATATATGATTATATATAAGTTCTATCCAAAATATTTGTGACCCTAGATTAATCAAGGAATATTAGAGAATAGGAAAATTATACTGCAAATCAAAACTAACTCCCAAGATTAAACAAAAATATATGTAAATCTTCTAACCCACACTTGTTAAACAATTTAATTGTTTTCGTTGTGACTCCATTTGATTATGTTCTGTGTTTTGTCTTTGTTCTGAATGTACAGTATGTTTGTTTATTTTATTATTCGTTCTCTTACTCGGTTATTTTGCAGTAATTTGTTGGTCAGTAATGTTTTTTTTCTGTGTGCCCTAATTAGTGAAAAAAAAAGAAATAATTAGTTAAAAAAAGACATAATGGTCGATACATATGCATGCCTCATATTTTTATATTATTACTATTTTTTGAAAATACTAATTACCATTCCATTGATTTTGTCCATGTCCTTTTGACATCACATCCTAATAAACACAGATGTTTTAATTGTATGGGGGGCAAAAGGAGGAAAAAGGGTGGTATGAAAAACTTTACAAGATATATCTTTACTGTTAATATTCAAAATATTTAACGATAAAACCTGTCAATGGAACATCTTTGACAGAAAGAAATATTAAAATCTAGTTTTTTTGACTGAGAATCACACACTTACACCTGCAAACATTCAGAATGCAGATTCCCATTTAGCTGCCTACCCAACATTTAAACATGAAGTTGACAAAAGTGACATTGTAAGTGAAAGGGTGAAAAATCCTCCCGGAGAATCACAGACAGCAAATTGCCGTTGCGCTTTCTCTGCGGTTTAGCAGAACACAGGCAGCCGCTTCACATTGATGTTTCATGTGATTCTGCTTCTGAGCCACCTGAGAACGTGTGGGAGGGATTACACGGTGGGAACACAGTAGACCTGTTAACCCCGAAAACATCACTGTCTCTATTCATGTGTCCGCCGGCTTCCCTGAATATAAATCGCACTTTTGCCGCGGCGTTTCCGCGCTCGCTCGCATTGCATCATGGCAAAGTCTTGATTTCAAAGATCAACGAGTACAAACCACCCGAATAAAGAAACCGATCCCTTTTCTTGCTACTCTCCGTCTGCACATGAGCCACACTGTTCCCGAAAGAAGACTAGGTTAGTGATTAGGACTAAAGAACACATAATCCCTTTGACCCCCATTGGAGAGGTTCCTGTAATTAATTCATATCTGTTGGCTTAGATAAATAATTTAATGGTTTCTAAATGCAAAGTTAACTGTTGAATAGAAAATCAAAAAGTGCATCATGGCACAATTTCATCTGAAACAATCGCTTGTTAACACATATAGTGAATCAGCCAATCACAAGGCTTCCCCAGTCATACACAATATTAGACTAAAATGGATTAAGGTACATCTGGAGGCCTGAGGACGTCCAACCTCGAGCTGCTAATGGCTAAAGAAATGGCCGGAGAGTGTAGAGCTAAAAAAATTTAAATAAAAAAATAAAAACTCTTTGGACTCTGCTGGACAACACGGCTGGTTGCTTCTACTGCTCAGGGTGGAAATGTGTAGGAAGAAACGGACATCTGCAAGCTTTCAAGTCCAAGGAGACATTTTCCTTACAAAACAGTATATGTATGGGGCCATAAACCTGACGCAACTCTTGGGGAAATACGTAAGCACTACACAGTTGAGTTTTAATGTGTGCTTGAGGAATAAATAAAAATTGTTTTAGACGTTAGGACAAAAGAAAAGTCTAACTTTTCCAAACAGCAGGACACATTCTGTCCTAGAATGAAGCCAACTGAGTGTATTTATGGTCAATGAAAGAGTACCGTTTTCAGAAATCTTTTTGTCCACATGGCAAAACAAACAATAGCCCAAAACGCTGTTTTTTTACTCCTCCAGACCTTTAAGTGGCGTTAAAAAATGAAGCCTGGGCCATGTACATAAAGCCTTCACATAAAGTTAGCAGTAAATACAAGAAGAAAACAACAATGGCGAACAACACAACATGAAGGGAGTCTTCTGTGGAACTTTTTGTAGATGCTGCAGATCCTATAAGGAGATTCTGCGACATCTGCATCTGCTACAAATATGTGATCCGCCAGAGTTGCTGCTATGGATGACACGTTATAGGGTTATAGGTCAAGTTAGTTAGGGCTAGTACAGTCCAGAAGCACATGAATATGTGAGAGCGAAAGAAAATAGTTTGCGTGTGGACACGGAGCAGAACTGATGGCCCTGCATCTTTCACACATGTGTCTGTAAATCAGTACAAATAGATTAGTAGATTCATCTTCACTGTGTCTGGTTGATTTTTGAGGTAGAGCTGGGTTGAATGATCAGTTTTGTGTTTTAATGTATTTGAACACATTGCGTGAACTCTCGGATGAATTCAGTGTAGTCTCGCAAGCAGTGTGACGAATTTATAATTGTTCTAATTGTTCCTGCTCGCCGCAGTTATTTTAAACAATGAATTTCTTAGAACTCTTTTCGTCTTGCCTCCAGTATCCCCTCTCCTGTTTTCGTCTCTAACTTTCTGACTTGGCCTGTTCCACGCCACTCACATTCCAAAGGCTTTCCAAGAAACTCCAGGCTTGTTAGGCCATTTGAGATACGCCTAACAAGCCTCGGAGGTTCGTTAGAGAACATTAATAAACAAACTGCGTCCGGTAGACCAAGAAATGCATGGTGCAAATCGCATTATTCTTTTCAAAATAATAAAAAAAATAAACATTGGCTTGTCATTGTAATGTGCCATGTTAAACTAAAGATCAAGGAACTCTTGACTCATTATTGTTTTGATGTTTAAAAGACGTGGTGTGCCTGTGAGGCTTTCAAAGAAAGTGTTCACTTGCTAATACCTTTTTCTTGCAGTCGATGCGCAACGGGATCAATCATTCATAACCACCATAACATCCAAACACCTACACGATTATGGGTCCCATCGGTCACGTCAGTCACTGATTTATAGAACCCACTGCTTTCCCTCGCCGACATGTTTTGAGCTACAGGAATAGTTCCTCGTGAGCCCGCGGGCTGCTGTGGGAAAATGAAATCAGCGTCGCAAAGGAAATGACAGATGAGTTCACGGTCTGCTTATTGCTAACGTCTACCCCAGCGATGAAAAATAATGAAAACTGAGAAGGTAAACAAATTCAGCAGCTGAGAAAGCATACTTAATTTTGCATGCATGAGCATTACTCCAAATATTACACCGGAGCTGATCTAGTTATCAAAACACGGAATCGAATTTCTTTGCGCGATGGCGAGCTGTTTGCATGAAGCAGGAAATGGCCAATTTGCTAAAGCCTGGGAATTTAAATAAGACACACCGTGACATCTCTGGTTTGGATGAATCTTAATGGTGTGGGCTGGAGGAAAGGCACTGACAATGCCTCACGTCTCTTCTGTGAATGTAGCTGCACTGAGTGACTTCAGTGTGTGTACTTTTGAGATACTGGTGGAGGAAACTTGAACTTTATTTATAAAAAAAACAAAAAAACTTGGCATCAAATCCCAGCCTGGGTTTTTCTACATGAAGTTTGCATGTTCTCCCTATGCATGAGTGGGTTCTCTCTAGGTACTCCAGCTTCCTCCCACAATCCAAAAACATGACTGTTCGCTTAATTGGTGTGGGTGTGCATGGTTGTTTGCTTCTTGCTCACTGACTACTAGAGATGGGGACCCGTGATCCACCCGTGAATGCAGAAGGTAAGCAAAAACACATTTTTGAACAAAATGTGTGACTGGAGACGCTCTTTTCCCTGAAAAGGTCCAGGAGGCGCCTGGTGGAGAAGAGGAAAGTCGGCTGCAGGTTTGTGAGGTGATTACATGGTTTGTTTGTATGCGTTGCAGGAGGTAAGACGGGTTTGGAGGTGGCAAACTGGAGCCTGAATCCTGGACAGGTTGTAGGTTTGAAGATCTGAGGAGTGGGACGATGGAACGGAGGAGAGTGATCCACCGGGTGAAGTCCTGGGGATGCTTGAGCTGCAGTGGATCGACCTGAAGAGTGGAGGTAAGTTTAAGTCAAGATGTTTCAGCAGAGGGAACACTGGAGACCGCTAGCAGACACGAAGCCACCATGGACGGTGGTCATCCAGCGAAAAGGTGTTGTCCTGTCGCTCCTTATATCCACAGCGGCTTGATGAAGGAATCAGCAGCAGGTCTGGAGGCTGCTTGGAGTCAGTAATACCGTCTGCAGAGATCCTCTCTAGAAAGTGTGACTCACACTCAGACCAAAACACACCTACACACCCAGGAAGCAAATCATAGCACAGGGCGTTCTGGTTAAACACAACCAAAACAAACACGTGTGAGTGGGAGAAACGGCTTGTGGTCTTTTTTTTCCCTTTTAATCAAAGACAAAAGAGAAATTCTACAATGGCTAAAATCTCCATTTTGGTTTACATTTAGTAAAGAAGGAAGTTGTTCTCAGTGTCTTCTTCAGAGGTTTTTGTGTTGTTTCCCTTCAGTGGTTCTGCTGCAGCTCCACCACAGGTGAGGAGAGGAACAGGCTTTTTAGAAGGTTTGGATCGATAGAGTACAAGGTTTACCCCAGTATATAATAAGCCTGGTGGGCCACCAGGCTTTACTTGCACCCCCACCAGGCTTAGCATTGCTTGGTCATTGGGTTTTTTATACACCAGTAACAGTGAATAAGTTTGTATTTGGCGTATGACAAAAACTGGACACGAGGAGATGATGCACACCTGCCCATTGGCCTCAAACGCCAAGTGATGATGCCTTCGGGCACAACATAGTAACATTTCATCTCTCTCTGTTCTATCTGAGCACACTGTAGCTGCTGTGTGAATCTTTTGATGGAAAGTCCAGAAACGACACACGGGGCATTTCTGCCTGGTCTTCCCTGCAGAAATGTGGACTCAGAGTCAACAGTCTGCACTAATTCTTCTGCAAGAAGAAAGAAAGACCCAAACACAACCAGCGATCTATGACCTTCTACTGACGCAGGATAGCTTCTGCCCTCAGGAGTCATATGTTTAGAGAGTAATTCACCATGGAGGCTCGTTGCATAATTGAAGCAAAGTGTTTCTTTGTGCGCTCATTTGGCCGTATCCCCGGGGTTACAGGAATCCACCGAGTACAGAGGATCACATGAGAATGAAAGTGTGTTTGAGTGAGGAAGAAACTCTGAGGGGACATGTTTAGAGATGGAATTTTACTATAATTCTTTTTCATAATTGTAAGTCAGCAAAGTTTCGGTCAAAGAAACAGATTTTAGCTGAAAATAGTGTTTCATAGATGTAGATCACCCTCAAGTTTGCAACAAACTTGAGGGTGAAAAACTTGAGGGTGAAAAACAGAAGGACTCGAGATAAAACTAGCTTGGTTATGTCAAGATGAGAGAGCAGTGAAGTAGTATATACAAGAAGGAAGCCAGTTTTGAAAGAGAAACTGAGTTTGAGGTATTTTGCAAAGGAGAATGAGCAGAAGTTTCTTCCTCTGACTGTACAAATCTGGCAGAGACATGCTCCCAAGCTAAAATATTTATTTATTGAATTGTGATTTTCTTTCTTTCTTTCTTTTTTTTTTTAATGTCTCATCTGTATGACAAAGCCTCAAGTGGCCTGATTCTGCTTGGAACATGGAAAACATGTTTTTCTTTTGCTCAAACATATAAAAGAGAGATTAAAATGTTTATCTTCACCAAAAAACAACAACCTTGTTAAACATTTCAAATGCTAGACTTTCCAAGGGTTCAAATTCAAAAGGTTAGTTCTGATATATTTTCACTGTGTCAGACAGTGAATAATGTAGAAATACATAGGCAAAAAAATACAGCAGATATCATTTTTTAAACGAAACATGCAGTTGAAAGCTGACATTCACATACACCAAATAAAAACCACATATATATATTTTTTTCTCTCTGTCTGGCAGTAAATTATCTATATATAATAAATGCCAGAAAACGTACAAGAACCTTTTTTTTTTCTCGAGATTTCTTTGTAACTTTCTCCACATTCAGAAGCGTACGCAAACTTCTGATATCAACTGGAGCTGTTGCTGCAGATTTCCCTCTAGTGTATATTATTATATTAAGAATCAGACTGAAAGGGGTTTAATACGGATCCGTGCCACACTTTCCAGATAAAAGTCGAGAATTGCAGTCATATTCAATGAATTCAAAAATGCGTTCCTTGGGCATACATCCGTCACCGCGGAATAAATCTGTATAATGTTTCATTTAGTGGTGAAGTTTCTGAAGAAAATGAAATTATCAATAATATTCAAATTTATTGAATGGGTCTGAACTGCTTCGTGCTGGTCTAACACATGAAAGCTGAATATTAAAAAAAAAAACTATTAATCTGACGTGTGAAGAAGTTCAGCTTGTGTCATTTTGCGATAACAAAAACTAACCACAACATTCCAGGTGAGGCCATCGGCTCCGCGGGCCCTCGGCAGGATTTCCACATGAACCCCTTGTTCAAGTCTCAACTAGTTGTCAATGTTTACCTACTTTTGCTTCAATAACCCACTTCCCCACTTCCCAGCGCAAACTGGAAAAATCCCAGCGCAGAACTGATTAAAGAGGTGTCTGAATTATTAGCGGCGGAATGACGGAGGGGTCAGAGGGCAACAACCGAATGCGCGAGTCAATGAATACATAAATTATTGAGGAGCTGGTGGGCTAAGTGAGAAGGGGCCTCCACGCTTACGTCAGCAACATGTCATTAGACAGTAAATGTGCGGCTGATGAAAGACTGGAGGGTAAGGGGCGGCGAGTGGAAAAACCCAGGAAGGGTCTGAGGGAGCAGCTGACAAATGCCACAAAAAAAACTTAATTGGATCAAGGATCAAGATGAATGAGTAAAAATTTTTTCACATAACTAAATAAATGACCGAATGAATCAGGGTTTCTCTCGGTTTTCACAGCAAATTTATGCCCGATTCGTTCTCTATTCTGAAACTGTCTGTCAAAATTAAAGCCCGCTTTACCCCCTTTCTCCTCTGACAGCATCATAATTAAATTAGAAAAGCGTGTCAACCTCGTCTAAAAAGAGCCTCCCGCCGAGAGGTGACGCATGTTTCCCGGTGATGATGTGGGGAAAGGGCAGAGCCAACGAGCTTCCTCCTCTGTCAATCTCACTTTTAATAGGGGGGTATTTATTCACTGATATGTCGCTAAAGTAGGCCGCTGTGTAATATTTTTAATGGGAACTGTCGATGTCAAAGGTCAAACTCAAAGCCGGTGTCACGGCATAACAAGGACTGGTGACAACTTCTCTCTGGGATCTATTTATAGATCATTCACAATTACATTTCCTTCGATTAAACCTTCGGCAGAAAGTTATATTAAGTTACTGCTAGTAATTAAGAAGTGGCTTCTTCTTCACACTGGCATCTCTCTCTCTTTCTCTTTCTCTTTCTCTCCCTCGCTTTTTTTTCTTTCCATCTTTGTGGCACAGTTAATGATCTGCACGAGCATGCCGTTTCCCATCAACCTGCAGCGACGCTCACGCGGGAACCATCACCAGTATCGATCCGCTACCATGGCAACCCAGTGTTTACACGCGGCGTTTAATCGTTTACGCGCCTCATTTGCGCCTTAATGGCCGGACGGGGGGCAAAGAGGGAAACTCTTAGGCGGGAACAGAAGATAGGAAGAGGTGTGACTGTAGACAAAATTAGCCGAGCCTTTTAGGCTGGTGAAAACTTCAAGAACACATTCCATATTTAATTGTAGTAGTAGTAGTAAAATGAGACAAGGGACAGATGGGGCCAATCAAGGGGAAAATCGCAACAACACAGGAACTAAACACAAAAACACACATCCCTACAGTAGTATGAATTTTAGTGGTCGTTTCTCTTTATGATGATTCATTTTTGCTGCTAGCTCTAGAATTGCATGTTTGTTTTAGTTGTATTTACCCACAATGCCCTCCACTGTAGTCCGCTTCCTGCTCGACGATCACATATATGTTCAAACCGTGCCAAAATTCACCAAAGTTCGCCAAAGTTTTTTTGGCGGACTAGAGTTTGCTTTTTTTTGGGTCTGCATCAGAGTTGGACCACGCATTTGCACCTTTCCAAACAAACATGGACTTTAGACATGCTTTGATTAATGTGAAGTAAACAGGGCTGGTCAATATCAATTTAATTCATAACGTGCTTTAGAAACAGCTATTAACTGCACCAAAGTTCTGTACAGTATTCATAGAACCAGCAGCAGTAATGCACCCTTAATTACATACAGGTTTATTGTTCACTTATTGAGTTCTGAAGACAGTCTTTTGTCTGAATTTTATTACCGGGTATCAGAGTAAACAGGACTGAAAATGAGGGGATGTTCACCTGCTTGTCTTTGACTGTCCTTATTAATTCACCAATTGTACTCAAATAAACCGTTCTTCCACTTCAAGTCCTTTCTCTTGCACAGTTCACCTGTGTGCGTAAGTAGTTATTTATTGACTGGATTTGTTGCTTTTCCAGTATTTGCAACTTTGTTTTGCTCTAAAAAAACAAAAACAAAAACTGGAGCTCCAATCCTGCATCATTCTTATAATCGTTAGCGTCCTCGTTTATGAGAATCTGGTCACTGCTGCTGTCCTGCCCCAGTCCCGGGCCTTATCGCAGACCTAATTAAGCACTTTTAATATATTTTATCATAGTACGACGGGGCCATTCCAGCTCAAACCTGATTCTGTTCCGTCTGTTTGGTTACCTGCAGGGAACAAGGTCGTGTACATGTACCGGCACAACAACGTCAGGACTCCGCTGACGCCCGCGATGTCCGTCCTCCTGAGCATCAGGACATCGTGTTGCCTGGTGTAACTGTTAGTCTGCGTGTGCAAGTCAAGAGGGGGAAAACGGGGAAGGCCGATGCGTAGATTACAGTCAGTTCAGCACATGATTGCAACAAATGAATGGACGAGGTGTACAGTACTGAGCCGCTGGCGCTGACGACAGCAGTGGCAGGAATGACTGGGATGCAGAGTTGGACGATTATTGGTTTTGTTTGCTTCAGATTTACAGCACTGGCCAATTTCCTGTCCCGCGTTATCTGATCGCCTGCGCCGGTGCGATCGGGCAGGACGTCGCCCAGCAGACCGATCAGTAGGGGGAAAAAAAAAAAACTAGTCATGATTTATAACTGTGGATGTGTGAGTGAATTATGAAACACATGAATGTCTTATTGGTAGTCCTGTAACCGGGTGCTTGATTGGATAAGGAGGAAGAAAATAGATTTATGCAGCTAAATATGGCTGCATGGATGAATGACCTCACTAAGATGTACTAGAGCAGTGGTTCTCAAACTTTTTTCAGTGATGTACCCCCTTAAAAACATATTTTTAGTCAAGTACCCCCTGACACGGGCAAAACATTTTTGGAATTAAAAAGAGATACAGTGCTGTAAAATCACTGTCTGATTTATTAAAGCCAAACAACTTATATCAGTGAACCTGACAAATACATCCATATTGCAAACATTGCATGGTTAAACAAAAAAAAAAAACAAGACGGTGACCACCAGGAAGGTATAAAACCAGTCAAACCGTTTTATTTTAAAGGATATTGAAACTAAATACTGAATATAAAATTCAGTGCATGAACACACATTTATATTTTATCGAACTTTTTACAAAATAATTTTTCCCAAGACTTATTATGAGGAGCCTACTGATTTTTTAAAGATATTTTGAAAAGCTTCACGTACCCCCTGCAGTACCTCCACGTACCCCCAGGGGTACACGTACCCCCATTTGAGAACCACTGTACTAGAGGATATAAACTACTATGGTGGAGAAATGATGGCAGCTGTAATTTTTTTATTGTTGGCTCCTTGCAGAAACATAAACAGCTTAAAAAGGAAAACAATGCATAACTGTAGAAACCAGTTATTTCCAGCTCAACTACTTTCCGAAGTGAATTGTTAAAAACATTCCACTCTTTTATTATTTCTTTATAACTGTTGCACAAATGTGGACACATTGATCCCCTATGGCTAAAATTGTGTAAAAAAGAACTCTTCACTTTTTTATTTTCAAACCACCATTTATCCAGTGTAGAATCACGTCACTAGAAATAACTGAGTTGACCTAAATTGCTGTGATTTTACTTAACTTTTTTAAGTTGATGTGCGCTCAAGACACAGAGGCCAATTTCTTTACTTATTTTTGCCACCATTCACTAGCCATGTTTCAAGTTATCATAAAATGTTATTGGTTTTATGTACATTTTTTGGACCAGTGATCCGACTCTTTGGATATGCAACACAGTCCGATAATTTTGTGATAACTCCACATTATTCTCTGTTTTAGTCTGGTACTTGTATTATTATCATTGCTATTGTTATAATTGGTTTTTATATATTTTTATGTTATTTTTGTGTGAACCTTCATACCTGATCCTTCTGTCGAATTTCCCCTCCGTGGGACAATAAAGGCTGTTTTTAAATTCAGTGGTGGGTCTGTCATTTTACAATGTTTCTAACAGTGTAGCATACACGTCTACATTGAAGCCATAGCATTTTGTCAAAGACCCAATAGTAACATTGTCAGTTAACTCTGTACTATGGAGACACTTCCCTCTCCTCAAGATGCTGGATGCTTGAAAGCAAAAGGAAAACGTGTGGGAAACTGTACTTTCTAATTAATTTAGCAAAATAAAATCATCCAGTCATTTAGTGTTTGTTCACACCTACACATTAATGCACATAGCTATAGCAAAAACAAACAAAAACCCCTTCATGCCTTTAAACCTGTCTATTAGTGATGTTAGGTGATGTGCCGAGGCTTCGAGGCGTGTGTCGAGTAATGGAGGGGGCGTTTCCGTAAAGCGCGTATCGAGGCTTGCTTCATTTAGGGGAGGAGCCGAAAACGATGACGTCCGAAGCCTCGCTGCCTGGCTGTACCACGTGACTGCTTCGGGAAGTGGCTCAGATGTTGGCGCGGGGTTTGACAGCTTTAGAAACCCCACAGGCTCCATTCAAAATGTGGGTTGTTGTAGGCGAGTTGTGGTCAGTTGAGAGAGTGGATAGAGTTTTGATAGTTTGGATAGCAGAGTTTGGATAGTGGTTATTTAGTTTGAGACAGTTAGTTTGGTGTGTTTGGAGAGTTTAGGAGAGAGAGAGAGATAGATAGATAGATAGATAGATAGATAGATAGATAGATAGATAGATAGATAGATAGATAGATAGATAGATAGATAGATAGATAGATAGATAGATAGATAGATAGATAGATAGATAGATAGATAGATAGATAGATAGATAGATAGATAGATAGATAGATAGGAGATTTAGGAGCACGAGGACAGGATAGGAGAAGGATGGAGCCGGCGAGAAAGAGGAGGATTTCCCCTCCTCTTTCGATTTCGAATTGATAAGCCCTAACAAGGTAAGGTGAACTGAACATTTGCAGATGCATTACGTTTGCTTATGAGGAACTGTATTTTTTACTGTTTCTTATGTTCTGTAAAGGTGAGGTGTTTATTGTGCTCCAAGGAGTTGGGGTACAATAATAACACCTCATCCATGTAGTGTCAAAAAAGAGAAATCGTTTGAAACCAAAAACTGTGGAGAAATTGTTGTTTCTTAATAAAAATGCATGAAATTATCCAAGTTACACAAGCATTAGCCTATTCACTACCCCTCCCTAGTTCCACAAGCACTTTCACTGTCCTCTGCCTGATTAAGTCCATGCCATTTTTCTAGAGTCACAGAAAAACTTTATTACACAACATGCCATATCACATGACACTACTATTTTGGGAATAATTACACACAGAGGATACATTCAAACAATATTTTATTATACACATATGTGTATACATAATTTATGTAGACAAATGATTTCGTCCTACACCTTTTGTGACGTCATTCCCAAGAGCCATAATAGACAAAAATTCAATGCATCACACGTGTTAAGATACAGCTGGCTGTGATTATACACCTGGCCAGTAGGTGGTTTTGTGTGCACATGAAGCCTCAAGAAATGAACCCTTTCTCGAACCATTTGGCTCAAGTGGTTCAATGCCTCATGAGGCTTCATCTCACCATCACTACTGTCTATATACTTTGTAAAATATTTTACAAAATAGATACATTTCCAAGCACTACACTTAGTGCAGAAGCCAAGAAGGAACTGTTTGTAAGATAAAATAAGTACACCCTAAAATACTTAAGGTATGTTTTGTTGAGAATAAATAATTCTGTGTTTTACCTCTATCTCTTTTAGCTAGTTGCAAAGCTAAAGCTAAAGGAAATGACATGTTAGGAAATACCCTCAAAGCTAAGGTTAGAGGATATGACACAGTAGGGAACGCCCTCTTTAGGGCGTAGCTTAGATAGAGGCTGACGAAGGAGATCACAAACTGTTCTTGGGTGCCATTTTGTCCTGCTAGCTCCTAAAGGTAGCATGAGGAATGGACCAGCTGTATGTTGGTATTAATAAATGGAATTCTTAAATTCATCTCACCGACCTCAACTTCATACATCAAGAACTTAGCATGGAGAACGGATAAATTCTCCACAGTATTTTGTATGTTTTGAACTCTATCGTGTGCAAAGGGTGATAGATTGGACGTTTTGGACATTTTACACATCTCTTCCAAATTTAAAAAAGATATGAAATTTGCTAACTGTAAATTTAGTGTTTAGTGTTACTTTCAAATAAATGAATATCCCACACTTAAATACCAATCTTGCCTTTCAACATACAAATTAATTGGAGCATATTTACTAGTTTGCCACTCTTGTAAGGTTAAAATCAATAGCCATTATTATGAAACATCCGATGTTGACATGTTGGTATGGGGGGGGGGCCCTGAATTTAAAATCTGCGTAGGGCCCCAAAAAGGTTTTGGCCGGCCCTGGGTTGCTCTGAAAATTTCTTCTGGGCACCACTGATGGCATCAAGTGGCATAAACACGGCCTATGTAAGGTCACTTCAGATGTTATAGGAAGGCGATATTGTAGGCATATTTTTCTTCTTTATTCAACAGTTCCCCCTCGCATTTAATTATGTAATCACCATGACTAATGTTTGTCCTTTGAAGTCGAAAGCTAATCTGCTCTCAGAAACGCATCGTTCAGGTTTAAGACTGGAAAAATGTCTCTTTATGTTGTTGTTGTCGCCGATGTGTTTGCATCCAAGCTGAACCAAAGAAAGAAAGGAGACCAAATCTCCAAATATGTTCATAATCTTCATGTGATCCTTGTTTAGTTTTTTTTTTTTGCTATCTTTTTTCACAGATCAGATGCCCTGATGAACAAACATTATGCTGGGTCACAATGTAAGGAGGGTTTCAGAGTCTGCCACTGTTCCTGCCTCCACATGAGGTGTCTTCTACTCATCCGACTCGCTCCAAACAAATGGTAGGGGGTAACAGAGGGGGAAGGTTGGAGCAAAATATCAGCTGACAACAAGTGTGCAATTAATGTGATAGACAGGAAATAATCAGTGAGGAAAAGACAAAGAGGCAACAAATAAATTTTTATTGGGGGGGGAAAAAAACGTGGAATGATTTATATGAAGCGTTAGAAGAAAAATAAGTGGAAATTGAGAGGAAAAATAATGCCATTAAAGATGGAAAAAGGAGTGAGGTAACAGACGGAAAGACAAATTATGGCAACGGAAACGGGAAGGTAAACCATGAAAAGTGGATGAGAAAAAATAGGATGAGTAAGATGGAGAAATGAGGAGAGGAGAAAATGTAAATGTAGGACGTGACTCCACATCATCATCGTCATGAAAACAACAAAGCAGACTGAGACCTGGAAGGTTGAGACTGTAAAACATTTTCCGTCTACAGTGACACATTTACTTCGGACGATGCATCTTAATCCGAAGCAAAGGTTAACTATATAACTTAAGTATACTTCCTGTGGCTGGTGGAGAAAATGTTTAACTTCCACCCCTGGATGCACTGTAGAATTCACAGAAGATGGTCTGCATCACCAAATGTCCAACGTTATGCTTCACAGTTGCTGCAACAATCTTATTTTTGAAGGCCTCAGACATCTCCTTCAGTCTCGCTGTGATTTAACAGTCGCAAAATATCTGAGGCCCAAGATTCTTTAAAAGGGTAAGGAACACTGTTCAGATGACGTGTGTCTGCTACATATGCATGTACTACTTTAAGTGGGAAAATATTTAAAAGTCTCCAAATTTACTCCTCACCAGAAATAGATGAGATTTATTCCATTTTCCGAAATATTTTTTTAAAAGTATTTTTCTTCAGTTTTTCATTGTTTCCTAATGCAACCTGAATTCTTCAGTTTTCTTCGAATTTACAATAAATATCAATAATATGTACAAAAAGAAACAGGCTTTAATCGGGCCATATGCATATATATATATATATATATATATATATATATATATATATATATATATATATATATATATATATATATATATATATATATAACGCATTAAGAAAAAAAAACGAAAATAAATTTGAACCACATTACCCAGAATGCACCGAGCGGGGTTAGAGGTTATTTAGACATGAATAGCGTAACAGCTAGGCCACGAGCCTGTTCTTACAGCTTACATTGGACCCTTCCCCTATTTATTGAGCAACATTTGTTATCTTTCTGCCACGTATCTGGGAGAGTGAATGAGCGACAGCGGCGCTGCTGCTGCTGCTGAGCGGGAAACACGACCTGCTGCCGAACAGAGCAACCAGCCGGTCCCGCTCGACTGCTGCGGAGGTCTGAACAACGTCGACTATTCCAAGGTAAAGCTAGGCAGCTAGGCTGAGACGCGGCACTGCCTTCAGTTTTGTCTGACCGGAACACAGCGGGTGGGAGGCCCTTTCCAAAATAAAAGCATGATTCTGAAAACAAGCTTGACCGCTTTCACACTCATTTCAAACATGTGCAATAATGATACTCCCGCATTGTTATATTTAATGTGACATATCACCATTTGTGAAGCAGGTTTCACCCTTCTGTAAAATGTGCAATATTCTGTCTGGGCAATATATGCAGTTATCATATTCTACTGTTCTTCGGTAGTGCTTGTATATTTTATATGTTTTGCTCTTTTTAATGTTCTGTTTTCTCTTCCCTGAACTGTTGTCTGAGAGAACACTGCACAAGCGTTAGTAGGCCTGTACTGAAGGTTTTATGCAAAAATGGCCAAGAAGTAACATTGAAGAATTTCAGACCTTGAAAACGACTATTTATCCAGTGACCCTGGGTCATGATAAAGAGATTTAAAAACTTCTTGTCTGAAAAGGCCAGTAAATTGGAAATATGACTATCAAATGTAGCTATTTCTACCTTTTCTAATGTTAATAATATGAATTATTTAAAGTAATTTTTTTTGTTTTTGTCTAAATTGAGCTTAGAGTTAAAAATGTCGCTTTGGCTTATTAGGAGTTTGAAATGATCAAACAGACAGCTCCAGCTGCACCAGATTTTTTTTTTTTACTAATGCAAAAATATACATGTAAATTTTACATCTTTGGCAGTTTTAGTGCTCTTGGGTCCCATCTGGTGGCGTGGATCCTAAGGAGCTTCTTACTACATCTTTGCCTCAGAATGGCTTTGTATTGGCTTCATTTTACTTGACAACATTGAAACTGTATTTAAAAAAGGGGCATTTATGTAAAACTGTTAGTTATTGATAGGACTAAACTATTTAACACAACTTTTTGCCCTGCAAGGTTATTTTTTAGCTTGATTAATTGGACAATTGCGATTATTTACTTGAGCTTTAAAGTATTTCAGGGTTTTTTTCTCATTTACTTTCCTACTTGCTGCATGTTAAATCAGGCAAAATCACAGATTTTACTTGATGTCATCATAGAGCTTTTTATTGTGTAGCTTTTAGCGCTAATTTCAGTGACATTCTCCACAAACTCAGAATCAAAGAAGAAACCACAATCGGTTCAGTTTTTCCCCCTTTTAGTAAACATCCTGGTGGCTTTTAACTCATCAGTTCCTTTTTTGTATTCAGTCATGCCAGGGAGAAATTACAAGTCCTTGTTGAGCTTGCAGTAGCTTTGATGGTGCTGCTCTTCTTTCCCCGACATTGTGCAGTAAAACATGATTCACCCTGGAGCCAAAGCCACTACACTCAACCTGAAGCACTTTATGTTTTTGTTCTCACTTTGTCTCAACAGTAGATCATCCTTTATGTAGCCCCGACTCTCATTAGTTAGACGAGCTAATTTGATCACCCTATTATTATAGGTCATTTTAAACGATACAGAAATAATTTCTTCCTCTTTTCTTCTTGGCCTATTGCAGCAAAATGTTGCAAATGAGTTTGATTTAGAAAATCCAACTTTAAATTTGGAGCATTTATGCCTTTCAAGCTTCCATCCAGTGGTCCACACCCACTTATCCTTGCTGGGCCAAGGCAAGATTGCTAGTTAAAGGCCAAGACTGAGATATTGTCACTGAATGAACATTTGTTGTATTAACTGAGAATATGAATAAACATACCGTGCCATTGTCCTGCATGGACCTTCAATTGTAGGTCCATGTAGGTCACTGACCTGTGCCATACTGCTTAGTGGAAACGAGGCATCAGATGGAAAGTCTAAATCAGACAAGTGGAAAGTATTTTGCCTTAACATTACTCAGTGGGTTAGCATTCATTTTTCTCTTTAAAACATGTAGCAATCAAATTCGTCTTTAATGAAGTTAACTAATGAATCAAGGGCTTTAGGGAAAAATATATTCATTAAGCAAAAGCAACTGTCAGCAGGTAAAAATTGGCAGGTTTATCTTATCCTTTTAAGTTAAATTGTAGCTTTGTACATCTGTTAAGGTTCCATTAGGCTTTTGTAATGGAAGAAAATGTACTTGTCCTGTCCCAAAACTGTAATATGTGTCCTGTTCCACATCCTCTTCCTTTATGCAAGGCAAATTGAAGAGCCTTGTGTGTAAACGGGGCTACGCAAATAAACGTTGCCTTGAATTAATAAAGTGCAATGGGGAAAAATCATGGCATTAAGTAAATGGCCACCGAGGTTTCTAGCAGCTGGCATTACCAGCTTCTACCAGCTGCTTAATTTCTAGTAACGGCATTAAGCTACATCTACCCATTTGTTCCATGGTTAAAAAAGAAAAAAAAATGTTTGGTCCCTTTTTATGATTTCGTTATTTGTGTTTTGCTTTTTCAGATGGACTTGATGCCGATTGAAGAATTCATAAGACACATTAACTTTCATGACCCAAACCTTTCCATCGCAGTGATTGCCATCATGTTCAACCCTCTCTTCTGGAATGTGGTAAGAATTTGTTGTCGATGTTAAAGCTTAAGGAGAAAGTTCTAATGTACGTACCTGTTTATAATAAGTAGCAAAAAAATAAAAAAAATAAATCAGAACTGTGTTACAGTGCAATCCCAATCTCATGCTAATGATATTTCTTCTATATACAAACATTGTTTTGTAGAAAAAATAGGTAAGACAGAAGAACATTAATGTTTTCACAAATTCACCAACTTGTGATGAGCACAGCTTATATTTAACAAGTACATACTATACTGTACAGAATTAAATGTATTTTAAAAAAAATTAAATAAAACCTCCACCCAAGTAGTATAAAAATATATTTCAATGATACAATCCTTCTTCAGTTGATCATACTTTTATGAAATACAATCATATAGAAAAAACAAAACATCCACAAATTTTTAAATAAAATATGTAACAATGTAACATTATCTTTTTTTATTTATATTTTACTGAAAAGTGAATGTCAAAAGCTATTTATGCCCTTCACACCAATCGTTTGTTACAATCGTAGTTGGTATCAAGCTCTTCTTAAAATGGCTGTTGCATGCTTTTTGTATGTCTGCTCTGTTACTTTAGGATTTAACCATGATGACTTGACAGGAGGAAGCCTCCTAACCATCGCCCTAATCTTTAGTCAAGTTAGTAGCAAGTCGTTATCTAAATATTATGGCATGTTGTTGTTGAGTTTTCTCTTTCTACCCAGTAAATCAGTACATCTCCTCTGGAAAAACTTTTGACAAACTTGAACCTTTTGTTCCACAACCACAAATTTTAAAAAATAATTTATGGAACTTATGGGATAGAAACACAGCATCTGATAAATCATGGTGGTTGTCCTTTTGGAAGGTGAAACTCCTAGCCGCAAGGCTCTCATTTTTAATGTTTCTGTATCTTTTTAATGTCTTCTGTTTTACGAAGATAATTTAAGGTAAATTAGGTGGTTGAACTAATAAAATTGGCAGTTACAATAATTTATTAAGGGGAATTGGACGTATTTGCTGATTTCAGCTGTTATTCACTGCTGGGGGTTTCCATTACTTTTTTTCTATTTGTACACAGTTTACACTAATTTCATATTAAGTTGAAAAAAAGATGTTGAAGTATGTAAAATGGCAAAATGTGGAAACTTCTGTAGGCATTGCACATATTAAAGTGAAAATGCCTGTAAAGGTAGGATTATATAGGATTTTATCTATTCTGTTTGAATGTGCATGCCTCTGTGTACTTATTGTCCTTTTTTTAAAGGAGCCAGTTTAGATCTGAGGCAAATCGAGACAAAAAAGCCTTTCGAAACGAAATCCTGCTGATTGAAAATTGCTGGTGCTGAGCAGGCTCTCTCTGTGATAAACGACTCGGCTTTTAAAAACCCCTGACCTTTCCTACCAGAAATCAAACGGCAATATTTTTACTCTACGTAAAAATACTTTTTACAAGTGGTAGCAGTCATAAGACTCGTGATTTTCTTTCGTTGGTTTGACAAAACACGACCAACCGAGTCGAGTCATTGGTTTTGTTTTTAGCTATAGTAAGTTATAGTTATAGGGCTGTAGACGTTGCATTATTGTGGGGAAACAGATGAAGATGGTTTACTTCTGGTTTGGCAGCATTTTGAATCAAGGCAGTCTGTGAAAAATACATTTGATAAATCCGACCTCATGATCAGTTAGAGTTGCTAAACTACCCTTACCGGCTCTTTTTCTATTTTATTAATTTTTTTTGTTTCCACAATCTTTTGCAAATATTATAAAAATTTGAACTTTTTTTAATTCCCAAGACTGATTCTGGATTTACGGATTCATGTTTAGGATAATATGATTAGAGTGTCGTTTAAATAACTCTTTTTTTAAAAAAAATCTTTTTTTCATTTAATACCTTCAATACATTAAACAAAGGGCTGCAAAAAGTATGACTGCAAACATGAAATGGAGTTTTGAAATTCTGATTTTACTAATGAGGGGAAAAAAATATCCAATTGATGTACTTTGACTAGGCCAGAACCTTTATTTAGCTATTGGCTTAGCTTTCTATGGAGTCTCAAATCCTTAGGAATGGCTTTTTTTAACCCTTTTTTAGTAGAGCTGAACTATACTGGGGAACATTTCATTGCAATACCATTCAGAATATTGAGATGACAATATCGGTTACTGTCCTTCTCTTCCATCACTCTTTTTTGGGAGTCTTTTTGCATCTCAGCCATTGAAATTACAAGCACAAGCACAGTCATTAGCAGTTCTATTTGCTTGCGTAGATTAGTTTTAGATTTTCTTACCAAATACTGTGTCTGAGCAGACCTTTACCGGATGTTTAAATGTTCACAGACATTAAGATGTCAATTGCGATTTGAGGCCTTTTGCTGAACAGCAACTACTTTTCAAGTACAGTACAAGTCCGCTAGTGAGCAAATCACACAAAATTGCTAACAACTTCCTAACTTAGACAGTCATGAAGGCAAAATAAACCACTCCACATGTAAGGCATTAATTGTTCCGGTTCTTAAATTTAGCACACATGCTGTGTATACCGTACTCCCATTGCTAATTAATAAAAGAGAGCAGAAATAATGTGCTTAAACACTGATGAGAGGGGAGAAGATTTCAGAAAAAATCAAGCCTAACGTGAGGTTAAGAAGGTGTGCTGTGGTTTGATTATTCTCAAATGATTCGTAACTCGCCTCTTACTGAGTCATAATTACAAGCGAATTATTTAATGAGCTCTTGAACCGATATTTTCTTTTCCATGGGGGTCGCTGGCTGACATGACAGTAATTTGCCAAGTTCTTTTAAACCCAGTTTCACCCCCTTTAAGAGCCGATTCATTCAAAAGTGGTCATTTGATGTACCTTTTAGTGATTACTCGCAGTCCGCTGAGTCAGCCCACCATTATCTACAATGAGCCAATGAGGAGAGAGAATGGGGCTGGAGAGCTTTTGGCCTTGCACATTACTCTAATTGCTCCTTTTTTCTACATTGTGCAGAAACAGAGTATGCATGGGCGTAAATGGACATAATAAGGGTTATACAACCAAAGACTTGAAGAAGCGATGAAACATGTTCACACATGACGGTTATAAATGGATCTTTGAGCCTTTTTGAAATTTGAGAATACTTATCCAGAAGAGATAAATCCCTTGTCAAGAAATATATAGGTGCTGTACATATTTATTAATATATAGAAAATTTCAAAATCACCATTGGAACCAGACTTGATATCCTTACTGTCAATACTTTCAGCAGCCAATGGGGGTCTACCTTCATGTTATCCTACAACCCTTTTCAAGGTTACAGCCATCTAGCCTCTTGGCTCTAGTTGTGCTCTTTAGGATTAGGTTTGGTGACTGACATGTTTATGGAAGAAGGTCAGTTTTGTGTTCGCTGACCCATTTTGTGTTGATTAGGGCAGGTGTCTTAACCCTGAAGAATCAGCAGACAAACATTTTTAGTTTACTACTAGGTGAGTCCGTGGCTTCTTCTCAGCCTAAGAGATAGGGAGAGGAGCTTCATGGGGAGGTCGGCAGTGGGGAGGTCAGAGTCGCTGCTCTAAGCATCAGAAGGACTCAACTGAGGGGATTTTAGTGTTAGAGAAAGATTCCTCTTGAGTACCCCCATTAGGTGTAAGGATTTGGTTTTTCTCTGTGTTGTTAAGTTAGGTTTTTGTGTGTCGTTTTCAGTTAATTGAGTCTCCGTGTTGTCCTGTCTACCCCTTGATTGTTCCCAGGTATGTCTCGTTCCCTGATTACCCTCTGTGTATTTATACCCACCTGAGTTTCTTGTTCTCTGTTGGGTCCTTGTCAAAACTGTCTGGTCTTACCTCTAGTCGTGTCTAGTCAGATGGTCTTGTTTGTTTTGTGTATCGTGTTTTCCAGTTGCTACCAGTTGAGGAGCCTTCGCTTTCCGTTCTCTCTCTGTGCTGCCTGAATTATTGGACTTTATATTTCTGGAATTCATCATTAAAATCTTCATTTCTTCATTTCAACCTGGGTCCTCAGCGTCTGCCTCACCACCCCACACCGCATATTGTGACAGAGGGACCCGACCACAAGTGACTACGGTGAGGTACGCCAAACGGAAATAACATCAACATGGACCCTGCTCGTTTAAATGAACTAAAATCAACCATAAAAGACTTTGTAGAGACCGTAGCGGAACTGTATTTTGCGTACAGATGCCTCGGGGTCGCCATAAAGCTTCTCCTGGTGCTGGAGGACTGATCCACCCATCTCCCGTCCATGGGGTTGGTGGAGCTGCAGCAGGAGGCAGAGTGGGAACGCCAGACAGCTTTAGCTGGAATATCCAAAATCCGATATTCCTTTCTTCCGCTCCACCACCCCAGCTCCAGCCTCTCCGTCATCTCCGGGAGCAGCACCATCTCCAGCCAAAGCTCCAGTCACATCTCCTGCGCCTCTCGCCGCCAGTGCTGCAGACACTATGCCTCTCGCCGCTGCCGACTCGGCTCCCCTCGTTGCCGCTGCAGCATTGTCTCCGCCATCTCCGAGACCAGCACCTCCTTCAGCCACCTCTGCCAGCCCGCCTCCAGCCACAGTCCCAATGGTCATGGGGTTCCAGGCAGCCAAGTTGGCACCTGGCCTTACAGGCGGCACGGCTGGTGGTGTAATCTGCCCCAGTGAGTGGGTTCTTAGCCCCAGTGAGTGGGCCACCTAGTGACTCCTAGTTACCCCCTTCTCCCAGTTCTCCCTCCGAGTCTCCTTCTCCCAGTGCTACTTCCGAGTCTCCGCCTCCCAGGGCCCCCATCAAGCCCTCTGCCGGGTTCCTGCAACCTCCAGTCCGCCATCTGAGGCCCGGACTGCTCCGCCGACCCCCCCTGGACCCGCCTCCAGTGGTCTGCCGGCGTCCTAGACCCGAGCTGCTTCATCATCGCCCGCCGGACCTTCCCCTAGGGGTCCGCCTCCTGAGCCGACGACGCCCACCGAACTGCCCACTGGACTGTTCACAGCAAGCCCTGCCTTGACCGTGCTGTTTTTTTCGTTTGGACTGAGTTTAGTCTATTTTTGGTTCCCTGGACTCTTTGTGAATGCGTAAGTGAACTCTGATGTGGACCAAAAAAGTGAGCTCTGGTCTGCCTACAAACTTGGGTTGAAGTGAACTCTGGCTCTGTTCAAATGCATGTGTGGATACAATGGTCCGGAAACTGCTCCAAAAGAAGTAAGCGCACAAAAGCGCAGTGCATTCTGAGTAAATACAACCAAAACAAGCGCTAGCAGGAGAAATGGCTTGTGGTCTTTTACCAAAGAGAAAAGAGAGATCTTACAGCTTATAAAATCTCACACCACTCCATTTTTATTTACATTTTGTGAAGAAGGAAATTGCACTCATTGTCTCCTTCAGTGGTTCTTGGTGCTGTGCCATCACAGGCGAGGAGAGGGATCAGGTTCCTCAAAGGGTCTCTCACCAGCTGAAAATGTAACATGTTGCAATTTTGGTCCCCAATCGAACCGAGACTATCATGTGTGATATTATTATTGGGGCCTGCCATGCAAAGCAATGGCAGGAACCTATTGCTATTGTCGGAGAAAGTGTTTCTTTATTCTTTATTTTTCTTCCGTAACCGTTAATGCGGCTCATACCGCTTGGTGCACACCTACAAATGAGGTATCAAAACCTGCAGAAAATTCACGCTATTCCAGCTATTACTTCTGGTGGGATTTGGGCTTAACGTGGCGACATAATTCGCAAAAAACTACGAAAAAAACCCCATTATAAGTCAATGGGAAAAATCCTAGAAATACCCTATTTTTGAGGATTTTCTGTGTCGTCACAAATTCACCTAGAAATGCCATTCAAATTTCATTTTGTAGATACGTCTGTGATCTCTTCGAAAGTGAAGACGGCTCGTCGATACCAGTTACGGTTTGTCCACAATTTGCCTCTAAGCGACCCAAAGTTTCTCATTTTTCCTAAAGTTAGAGTGCGTCTCTGGCTGCTTAGAGTGAGAGATGAAGACAACTTTTTCAGCCCAAATCATTTTTGAAATCGCCATCACGCCCACAAATATCGCACGATTAGTATCACAATCGGTCCTGACATTGATACGCCTGTCTGCTCCGGTAAAATGTTTTCGAAATTTATCTAGACCGTACGGTTTTCTGTCACGGTGCTTCAGAGCAAAGTCATGCGACAGGATTTTCTGAGGCTGTCTGAGGCTCTCTCCCATGTATTTGAATAGAATTTCAGATCTGGGCACAACATTTCTTTCTCTCATCACTGTAAATGCTCTGAGTGAGGTACAGATATGAATCTCGGGACTATCGCAGAAGACACATAGGCCTCTCATACGCTCGAAACGCTTTTCGAATATGTATTACGGTTCCCGAACAAGAAGGATTTGTTTCCAATGCTTTTTTTCAGTAAACCGTGTTGGCTCAAACACACAATTGTGTGTTTGAGCATGTATGACTCACAGCTCACACCTGCTGAGACCATTATTTACCATGGCAACGGAACTCAAGAGGCTGTTGGCTGCTGATTTGGACTACAAATACGCATCGCTGTAGTTCTATCTATCCTCAGTTGAAACAGATCAGGACTGAGAACTGGCCTTTAGAACTACTTGCTGCTACGGGCTGTATATAACTGATTTAACTCAGTAACTGTTACACATGGGATTATTTTGGAACTTTAAAATTAAGCATACTGAAAATTTCAAAATAAAAGCCTTGAATATTTTACATGACGTAATTGCTCTTTTTGGCCGTATATGACTTTTTCATCCAAAGCAATGTTACACATGGGATTAGTTCGGAACTTTAAAATGGAGCTTAATAATAATTTCAAAATAAAAGCCTTGAATATTTTTACATCAGGTAATTGCTGTTTTTGGCTTTATGTGACTTTTTCATCCAAAGCACTGTTACACATGGGATTAGTTTGGAACTTTAAAATTAAGCATACTGAAAATTTCAAAATAAAAGCCTTGAATATTTTACATGACGTAATTGCTTTTTTTGGCCGTATATGACTTTTTCATCCAAAGCACTGTTACACATGGGATTAGTTCGGAACTTTAAAATGGAGCATACTGAAAATTTCAAAATAAAAGCCTTGAATATTTTTACATCAGCTACTTGTGTTTTGAGCATTATATAACTATTTTAACCCAAGGACTATTACGCATGGGATTAGTTTGGCCCTTTGAAATGAAGTTTAACAAAACTTCCAAAATAAAAGCCTTGACAACATTTTAAATCGTACTGAATGGTGCACGTCCGCCTCGCTTAACGTTCTTGTGGTTCTCCGCGTGCCACTGATTACGTTGCGGCGTTCTTTAGCGTCGACGCCAATTTGTGGCGTGACGACGCCGGGCCCAAGCCCGACGGGCGCGCCTTGGCAGGCCCCGGCTAAATTTCTTCAGAAATTTTGTTTTTCTAGTTATTATTATTATGGGGGCTGGTCAAAGATTGACTTTCCTTTTCGAGTGGTTTTGGCTTTGATTGTTTCCTAAGAAAAAAATTAATAAAAGAACTACACCGCACATATTTAGCTAACATTTCTGCAAAATTTCCTCAAAACTTGGCTGAAACTTTAATCGGCGATTAGGTAAGGGTCTCTGCTAGTGTTTGTTTGTAACAGGAGCTTCCTGCTCCCCTGTGTGATGTGATCACAACCAGTTGGACGCGCTCATTTTGTATTTACCAACTGTGGTTTCTCACAGCGAGGCCCTGAAACTGACCGCAACCACCCGCAGTGATAAAAAGACCCAACAGATTGATTTAAAAACTGTATAACTTTCAGTGGTTTGTTTTTTCAGTAAAAGAAAATGGTGTGACTTGGTCACAGTAATTCTTTTATAACTTTCCGGTTGAATTATTGTAGCTCTCTCAACAGGAATTAGGCAGATCGCTGTCACGCCCTAATTTAACCCTAAATGCAGCAGGACAATTATTTACATGTATACTGCCATGTTTATGATTATATTTCAGTGTACATCAGACCTGTAATGTGTCTGTATCTTACCTACTTAGTGGCAGAAACTCATTGTATTCTCCTTACCTAAAGGTATTTTAACTCTATCTGTGAGCTCAGATGTGCAGAAGCAGGTCATAGCAGATTTAGGTCACATTGCACAACAAGTAACATAAAATGTACTAATTATAAAGCTTTTAACATGTTGTAAGAAAGGAGCCTCTGAAGAAAGACGAGAAGAAAGCTTAGAAACAGGTTTCTAAAGCCAGCCGCTCTGCTTCACATATCTTTGTCTCTGCTGACAGATTGCGAATGAATTGGGTGAAATTTGGACTGAAATGCAGTTCATTAACATTTAACAACTAAGAGCTCCTCTAATTAAACTCCTGATTTTATTTTGACACAACATCAATTGATAAAACTACTACTTATGTAATCTATAAACATCTTTTGCACGGCCAATTTCTCTGCTTTTTAATTCTGCCTGGAAGCTTTTATCAAGAGAGCGGCGGAGATACTATGGCTTATAGCCCGATGCGGCTTATATATGTAAGTTTCCAGTTTTTAAAAAAAAAAATTGTAGGTGCGGCTTATAGTATGGTGCGCTCTATAGTCCGGAAAATACGGTTCTTGCTGTTTCTGAGCTTAGTTTTTCTGTGGCGACTTTTTGTGTGTGTATGTGGTTGTGTGTGTGTGTTAACACTGTCGCTTTCAACTTGAAGCCATCCATCAGGAATCATAGTCTTGGAGTTACAATCTGCAGGTGTCAAATGTTCGCTTTTGACATAAAGTTCAACCTTTCAAAAGTCAGTCATGAATCGGCAGGTGGAGGTGGAAGGAGTGTTACATAAAACCTGTAAAATTTCAAATAACTGTTCGTACACAGAAAAAAAGTGGATAAAAATTCCCTCTGGAATAATATTTACCTGAATTCATGTTCTATATTGTAATTTGTTAAAGTTGAAGTGATTAAAATTTGGATTTAACTGGATGTCCTTTTCACCTTTTTCCAGTCTTTGTTGCATCAACCAAATATCCTCCATACAACATCTGTTACACAATCTCAGGCCATAATTAAGCCTTTGTGATTTGGAAATGTAGGATTTCAAACAGTTGCTGCAGGTCTACTAATCAGGCCTGCATCTTTGTAGCTTGAAGGACATTCACATCTAGTGGAGGTTTTACTTTTTTTCTTTTCTTCCAGGCCACCTGCTCCCTAGGAAAATTATGTCTTGCAAAAGTGCTGTGTTTAAATAAATAAGCTGCTTTTAGGGCTTCACTCATTTAAATTCTCTGAATAATGAACATCTACTTACAATGTCTGGGAGCCATTTCGTAGAAAGCTCTTAAGTGTGAGTCACTCGTCTTATCAAATTATACATTTTGAGGCAAACACAGGCCTTGCATAATAACTCAGATCTTGGCGCTTTAACTTCATCTTTGGGCTGCTCAAACTCACACAGGCCAATCCTTTCCTTTGTCAACTGTCAAACAACTGATCCCGATTTCTATAGCAAAAGTCTAAATATACAATGGATATGAAGGCTGCTTCACCTTTTTGGCACAGTTTGCCATTCTTTTTAATCACCAACACAAAGTAGTGCGTAGATTTGAAGTAAAAAGAGTCATTTGGAAGTAGGCGATGTGGTTAGAAAGAGACCAAATCAAACCTTTTGGCTTACAAGTGGCTTCTCAGGAGTGGAAACCGTAGGAACTAGACTAGGCCTATCGACGTCATTTCAATTATCGGCACTATCGTCTCTTCCGCCCTTTTTCTCTTTCTGTTGATGACACCGAATGAAAAAAGGCTCAACTCCGCTGCTCTCCACTGACTCCTCCCTTCCTCATTTACTTAGTGTAAAGTCCAGCACACACAACACGATCTTAGAGCTGCCAGCCGATTGTCGGCCCATTTTCAAAACCTGACAGGCCACACATTAGCCGACAGAAATCCTAGTTATAACGGTTCGATCGGGTTCGGTCCTGCCGTGTGGTGTCCAACAATGGGCACAAAATAATGGCTACAAGTCCAGTGAACTAATTTTAAAACCAGGCATTAATCAATGCTTTACTACAATCTACCTGCAGTGCATGTGGCTAGTGTCAGCGTAAAGTCCTGACTGAATGAAAATCATTAGAACCTGTTTACGGCACGTTAACGAAGAACAGCTGAAAAGTTACCGGGTTTATCAACTGCGGCAGCAATTTCGCTCCAACTCCTCCCTTTGTCATTTCTATATTCTTTGCATGTTGAATAAACATTAATGTTGTTTCCACATATCATCTCCAATGTCCGCTGGACTTCGGGTTGCCCGTGTCAGCTGTTTGGGATTCCCTGACGTAATTTCCCATCAGAAAACACGGAGGAGAATCCGCGCTTTCTGATTGGCTACCTGTCACATTCAACAGGCTGCGTTAAGCTCCCAGTCGGGGAAAAACCCTGATTTAGATCGGAGCGGCAACGAGGATCTACCGTAACACACCACACAATCTTAGAAAGACCAACGTTTTAAGATTGTTGTAAGGGGAAAAATAGGAGCAAAAAATCATGTAGTGTGAATTATTGCATCAGGTAGTCAATGTTCTCATCTTCTCTATTTAAATCTAATTATTACTGAAGGGCAACATAATATACAGACTTCATAATCTGCACTCTTTTGATTGAATGCAGTATTTATTTACACTTTGGCTTTATGTTGTTTAGTTTTTATCAAGTACATTTTTTGTTAATGGAGACTGAGAATCCATTTTGTTTTTGGTTGTTTTGTTTATTTTGTTTATCAGTTTCAGTGTTTAGTGTTCTTTTGAAAATAAAGTGTATCTATCTTTGGCAGGAAATCACATGCATTATTACGTCATTTCCATTAAATCAGTGTAAAAAGGTCTTCAGACAATATTATCGTTTATCGCAATAGTTTTTTGAGACAATTAATCGCTCAGCAAAATTTGCTATCGTGACAGGC
This sequence comes from Xiphophorus maculatus, assembly GCF_002775205.1. NCBI lineage: Eukaryota > Metazoa > Chordata > Actinopteri > Cyprinodontiformes > Poeciliidae > Xiphophorus > Xiphophorus maculatus. The sequence continues at coordinate 21,020,551 of NC_036452.1, read as the reverse complement.
CTAAACTAGACACACTGGGGAGCGACGAACGACAACGAAAAGGCAAAGGTTTTCCACCACTCAGAAGTGAATCCAACAAACTTAGATGTGATAGCTACAACAGGACAAAAGTTCAATATTTTCCAATTTTGTTTTACGTCGCTAGCCTGCGTTTGCACCCATACGTGTATGAACTCGACGTTTCACCGGTCGCTCGGCAAGCAATTGTCGCCCCACCGCGCAACTTCATAGGAAATGAATGGAGAGGGAGCGACGTCTCAGAGTTGTAACGTGGCCAAAAAGGTATGAATTCTTTCTTTGTGTTGTTTTTTTTTCTCAATCAGTTGTTCATTTTATGAATTAGAACCCTGTGAAGGCTTTAAATGTTCCACTTGTGTTGCATTTGATTCGTCAAATAGGGAAAAAGGACTTCTCGCATGTTCTTTAATAATGTGGTATACTTTTCATTGGCTCTGAACACAGTGTAGCACAGGGAACAAATACACAGCAAGGTCTTTGAGTTCTTCTCTTTGGTAACAGATCAGGACATACCATACCCTTGGCGGCCACTATGTGATTTCTTTTTTAAATCTTTTCACATTGACGTAAATGCTATCCAGTAGTGGAAATACAGTCAAACATGTTGAAATAAAAGTAAATTCTTCCCTCTAAAAGGAAGATTCCTGTTTGTCTTATGTAAAAGCTGTAATCCAAGGCACAACTGGAGCTGGCGCTGAATCACAGGCGGGAACAGAGTGGATCTGGGTTAGGCCCAGCTGCTCAGCAGGGCCAGGAGGTCAGTGTGCCACACTGCCGCTGTGACACATTGACCTCATATTGAAAAAAGGCCCGGTGCTGCAGTCAGGCCCCAGGAGCTCTCACAACACAATTAAGGCTTTGGCACTCTATTTGTTGTGAGCCTTGGCATTCTCTGCAGGCTTAACCCAACTCAGCAACACCTGCACAGTGTGGGCTAATAGCGAGTGTGTACACCTGTGTGTAGGTGAGCTGCGATGTGACTCATACGTGGACTGAACAGAGCCTCCAAAGGCCTCGGGGAAAGTTCACATTGTTTTCTTCTTGTCCCCACGTAGCTATTCTGAATGCCAGCCAGCGCGGTGCTGCGCTTTCATTAGAGTCTGATGCTAATAACCTGCGTTCTGATTGCAGTGTTATGATCAGGTGCCATCACGTCAGTGTCGTGTACCACGTGAGGACCGAAGCACAATCCTAAGAGCCGTGTAAAACCATTAACCATTGTTTAGAGAGTCAGATCTTGATGTTCTGACTCGTAACCTTTTAAAACAGTTTTTTTTTCTTCGCCTGTGGTGTGCATTTGTATACAGCCCCTCTGAGTCAATACTTTGTAAAATCACCTTTTACTGCAGTTACACATCCAGTCCTTCAGGGGTATGTGGTATGTGGAGACAGAAAACATTAGCTTTTTGTCTTTTCAAAGCCCATTCTTCTGAGTCCATTCAGTCTGGTTGGAACATTTTATGCTCCGTCCAGTATGAGTATACATTCAGGTTCACTCATATTAGGTGTCTTCTGAAGGCAGGTGGTTGTACTAGAATAATTTCAGGCTGTCGCAGAAGGCCAAAGCACAGCACACTTTTATGATTTTACTAGGAAAGTAAAAATGTTTTTGTTCTTTGTACATCAATGAAGTACAAAGAAGTTTGGACCTAATTGCAGCATATAAACGGTGTACGCATATTTAAAAAAGATCAGGATTATTTCTTTCTTGTAGCCATTGTTCCAGACACGAGTTTCCAAACAGTATTGCTTGGTTACGTTGATTTACATTGTTCCTTTGACTTTGATGGCCAGTGCGAAGAACACATGCAGATGGGGTAATACCTTACCACACGGGTTTGCGACCTGCAGCTATGGAGCATGCACTTTAGCTCTTACTAACTTATGTTAGATTGAAGAACGTCCAAAAATGCTAAAGATTTTAGCACTGTTTAAAAATGTATAGGCTACCTTTATATCTGTTGCTGCTGTTACACCTGAATTTCCCTTTGGAGGACAATAAAGGGTGTTTCTATGCTATTCTATGAAAAAATATTAGCTTTATTAGTTTATACTTGGCATTTTCATACAATATATAAGCATAACATTTCTGGAAAGAATGACACTCGTAGTGCAAAGTGTTCTTTTTATGAAGTAAATTTTTGTCATTTCCAAATAATGTTGAATGCCATATTGAAGAAAATTTATTAAAACTAAAAATGAAAATATGTGGTATGTTAGATTCTTTTGACATTCCTATTAGGAAGGTCTTTTTTTGTATAAAAGACTAGGCAATTGTATTGTGAGATTCTTCCGAATAGTAGAATTATCTGTTGTTGTTTTTTTAGACAAGTGCTTCTCCAAAAGGTGTTTATGGGTCAGAAAAGTTTGTTACAGAAAATTTCAAGGCCAGTTATAACTTGCCTACAATATGTTGAATACTGTTCACGTTTTCTGACTATATATATATATATATATATAGTCAGACTGTATATTTACTGCTGGTAAAATAATCTGATGTAACTGCATATTCTCTATCTTCATAAACGAGAACAATCAAGATGAAACTCGAGATTCTCGCCAACCATAAGCTAAAGTCAGCATTTGTGCACACTTCATGTAGCCTTATGTACATATTCATAGACATTTCTTCTTGTGTTGTATCTTTAAATGATCTAGGCTTGCTGCTGCCTCTTCGTCTTGGCAACATGACGTGCTGGACAAGTAAAACATGTTGTAATCATGTCTCTTACCATAAGAGGCATGACTACGACTTGTCTAAATTTGTCACAACTTGATTTTGCTCATCATTACATGGCCTTGAGTACTGAAATAATTGGACTCGATTCTGCATCGATAAACAAGTACCTCTGCCATCCAGAAGAGCCCACACTTGGAGAAGTCCTCTAATCTCGTTTGGCTGTTAACAGATCACTTCCTGCTGACTCACTTTTGGCATCGCACAGTTCCAGAAGCAGGTTACAGGAGCAAGTCTTTATTCCGAACACATTACTAATGCTTCAAATGTTTCATTATGTATTCTCAAAAGTTATCTTTGGCAATTTTCACCTTGTGCCTTTTCTGTTTGTTTTTTTTTTTTTTTTTGCTCCATTTTGTTTATTTCCTGTCTATCATGCTTGCATTATTTTTCTCTCTGTGCCCCCTGCTGTTTTTTTTCTTTCAGTCTGTTCTGCTCTGTTATTTCAATAATTTCATCAAAAGGAAAATTCATGAATCACAGTAGTAGCTCTCTTTCTTCCATGTATGACTAGGTTTTGTATTACCAATCACCCAAAGAGCCCAGTGTTTTTTCTTGGCTTTGTATTTGGTAATGATTTGGGCTCTGCTCTCCTTTTCCTCCCCTCTGTCTCTTTAAGGTAATATGGTTTGTTAAACGGTGCATCCACTGAACTATTCATTATCTTCTTCCTAATGTGTGTGTTTGTGTGTAATTCTTGAGATTAACAGTTATTTGTTTCTGCATTGGTCTCTTTACATCCCACCTCAGTGTCAACGAAGCTGAAGCCTGGACTTTGAAAGACCATTGCAACTCCTTAGTGCTTCTCTTTTGTTATCTTTCTGTAGTTGATTTGCTGCTGTGTTTGGGAATATTGTCCTATCCCTTGCCCCAAGTTCATGTACAGTAATGTGTTGGACTGAAGGCCTCCCATTTGACTCTAGAAGATATTGGCATTCTGAAAAGTTTTTGGTTGACTTAGTGACATTACCCTGATCCTTTGGTTGCAAAATAAGATCAAATCATCACTCCTCCACCTCCATGCTTAACAGTTTGTATGTGGTGTTTGTGGTTATAGCCAAGTATTTTTATTAGGTAACTGGTAATTTATGAGCCAGACCCAGAATTCAGACCACAACCAAAGAAAGGTTAAACCTTTTTTTGTTTTTTTGTTTGTTTTTTCTTTACAATGATAAGAACATGCAAGATGGAAGGCAGTTTCTTTTTCAGATTGGATCCCAGATCAGACTCTATGAAACAGACAAGAAGTGAGTATCTGGGAGGACAAACAGTATGTGCAAACAGAAAATAATGGATTACAAAGCAGATGTTGTTTCCTTCGAGTTTCTCTTTGGAGACTTGGACCTCAACAAAGTCATATCCTTGTGGATGTAACAGTAGAGGATATTAGTATGTTTGTTTACTGGGGATTGTTTCACCCGCAGAACTGTACTCTAAATGGTAGAAACCAGAACTGAGGACATCAGAGTGGGGAGACCAGCAGGAGGGATATGTTGATATAGACACACAGATCATCTTCACTTACCATGGACTAATTGGGTGTTACAATGTCCACAATCCAAACGTCAATGGATTGTCTAGATTAGCAACAGGAAAGGCAGAAACGGAAGAACAGTCCATCAGACAGTAATCAGGGTCCAGGTACATGAAGTGAGGTTCAGAACCAAAATTAGATTAACTCACAGGGCAGCCAGGGAGCAGAAAACAGGTAAATCAGGAACAAGGGATGGAACCTTGTTCCCAAAGTCTTTGGTTCATCTAGTTGACACTTTGTAAACTTGTGCTACTCCATTCCTTTTTGGAGAAGATACTTCTTTCTCACCGTCCTGTCAAGCAAAGTGCAGAGTTTTGTAACTACAGGCTTTAGTATGTTAAATACTATGCCACGTTAAGGTCTGAGGTGCATCTCTTTGGATTGTTGCAAACCAAGCTTTAAAGGGTCTGACCTTGGGAATGCATGGACATTCTCTTGTTGGATAACTGTCTGCTGTCTTCTTAGTTGCTACTACAAAGTAACTGAATCTGCATTGTTTGGAAATAGCCTAAATGCCCTTTTCAGGCTGGTGGTTTGTCCTCCTTAACTGTGTGTCAACACACATCTGACTGCCAAAATACCTGCTGTTGTAGGAAACCAGGGTAGGTTTTCTCCTCCCTTTCATTTTGGATACCGTCTATATTTCATGTTTGCCTTTTATTGTGGACTTCATTAATATCATTAATAAGGAAATTTAAGTATATCATTTTAAAGATCAATTTCACTTGCTGGTGATCCATGAATCAAGTGCATTTGATAAGCAGCTTCTGGCTGCTAAGTATACTCTGAAATCCTGGTGCAGATCATTTTCCCCATGACAGTTAGCAACACTTGTTTTGCATTTGAAAATCACATCATGGTAAGATAATCAATGTCATTTTTTTGAAATTAAGGGAAATTTTAGTGCAACAAATCTTTTTGTCTGATGTTCGTAAGCATCTTTTACTCCACAGTTAGCAGTTAGAGTTATGACATCACTGCGGATGTCATTGTTGCCAATGGAACTGAACATTCTAATGACGCATTCACATCAAACACGTTTTGAGCGTCAGGTGAGTCGTTTACATTCAAAGTCTATGTGGAATGTTGGATTCGCTTGACGAGCGAGTCAAATGCTCCAAACGCCTCATGGGCCCTCGACTTTGAATGTAAACCAGATGCGCCTGACTCTCAAAACGTGTTTGGTGTGAACACACCATTATATGTCCAGTGTCATATTAGTTCCATCATATTAGGACCAAGGCCTGGTCCTAATATGATGGACTCATTGCTTTGAGTCAGGGGTAACATTTAGAGGTAAAATGTGGATTAAGTTTTAGATAGGGTTAGGATTAGGGAAAATGTCTGTGTTAAGCAAAATCACAGCAACTAAAATGAAGGGAAATGAATGCAAAGTTCTAATATGGGTCGAAATAGTTTTGATAAATCTGTATAGCATTTTGTTTTCTAAATCATTCTATAAATAATGATGATATAATGTTAGGTTGTATTTCTGCCAATTGCATAGCTGCAGTACATTAGTAGTCTAATGTGTTGAATGTGCTGAAACATATTCAACGCATTAGAAACCAATCAGAACCAAAAGTTTGTCTTTTGGTTCTGATTGGTTATTTCTGGACAGCAGCAGAGTCAGAGGAATTTTCAGATTCTCAGTTTCATATTTTACTGTCAGACACTTTTAACAAATATTCATCCATCATCATCTAACACATTTATCCTTGCACACACACATTCACACCTTATGACAGTGTTTCTCAATTCCAGTCCTCACGCCCTCCCTGCCTGCATGTTTTAGGTGTTTCCCTTCTGCCACACGCATGGATTGAATAATGGGTGATTAACAGGCTTCTGCAGTACTTGATGGTCATGCAATAATTTGAATCAGCTGTTCTGGTATAGAGGCACATCTAAAACATGCAGAGCAGGGAGGCCTGAGGACTGGAATTGAGAAGCGCTGCCTTAGGACAATTTAGAGAGACCAATTAATTTTTTTGAAATTCTACCTGCTGCAGTTTTTATATATAGGAAAGTTTTAATAATGTTATTTTGGTGTTTTTTTACTCTGAAATTGATCTTGTGTTTCATCCATTGACTTTGGAGTTAGGAATATTATTTGCCAGTGTCTGTTTTGATTTCCTAAATTTGTGAAAAACATTGAATTTTCATAATGCCCAGTGTTGGCAAAACCTGGGATTGGATAGTTATCTAGGTTAGTACCACCTGGGTGTGGGGCGGCGTAAAGGCCGAGCCGGGCTTAGACTGGCCTTCAGGCCAACGCCAACACGAAGCCCCTCCATGCAACCAGTAGAGGTTGGTCGCATGGACCTCGATGTTTGATTGGAGGTCCATCTTTCCTCGGATGTCTCTGTTGGATTGGAGGTCCGTCTTTCCTCGGACCTCCCTGTTGGATTGGAGGTCCATCTTTCCTCGGACCTCCCTGTTGGATTGGAGGTCCATCTTTCCTCAGACCTCCCTGTTGGATTGGAGGTCCATCTTTCCTCAGACCTCCCTGTTGGATTGGAGGTCCGTCTTTCCTCAGACCTCCCTGTTGGATTGGAGGTCCGTCTTTCCTCAGACCTCCCTGTTGGATTGGAGGTCCATCTTTCCTCAGACCTCCCTGTTGGATTGGAGGTCCATCTTTCCTCGGACCTCCCTGATGGATTGGAGGTCCATCTTTCCTCGGACCTCCCTGGTTGATTGGAGGTCTGCTTCTCCTCGGACCTCCCTGGTTGATTGGAAGTCCATCTTTCCTCGTACCTCCCTGATGGATTGGAGGTCCATCTTTCCTCGGACCTCCCCGGTTGATTGGAGGTCTGCTTCTCCTCGGACCTCCCTGGTTGATTGGAGGTCTGCTTCTCCTCGGACCTCCCTGGTTGATTGGAGGTCCATCTTTCCTCGGACCTCCCCGATGGATTGGAGGTCCGTCTTTCCTCGGACCTCCCCGATGGATTGGAGGTCTGTCTTTCCTCGGACCTCCCCGGTTGATTGGAGGTCTGCTTCTCCTCGGACCTCCCTGATGGATTGGAGGTCCGTCTTTCCTCGGACCTCCTTGGTTGATTGGAGGTCCATTTTTCCTCGGACCTCCCTGATTGATTGGAGGTCCGTCTTTCCTTGGTCTCTTCTGTTTGCAGGGAGTCTTCTTTTTGCAGGGGGACCTCTGGTTGGGTGGAGACTCTCGGATGCTTGTTTTCCAGAGCAAGTTTCAACTTTATCTTCAGGTCTGCAACCTGACCCTGCAATGATTTCACTTTTTCCTCCTGTTCTTTCATTTTGGAAGCTTGCGCAGTGTGAGTTTTGATCTGTTCCTCAAATTTAAGTCTCTCTTTGTATCCTTCAATCATTACTTCAATCAGACCTTTATTGCGGGATTCATATTTTTCTGCCTCCCTCTTGAAGTGATCCAGCTGTTGAAGAATGCTCTTTGATTCACCTTCACGTTTCACTTGCAGATGACGTTCTCTTTCCAACATTTTTTGGAGCTTTTGAATCTCCTCTTGCTGTGATTTCACTTCAGCCTGACATGCAATCCTTTTGTCTCTTTCCTCACGGAGTTCAAAAATCTTACTCTGCAGTTCTTCTTTAAGATAGTCTACCTGCTTTGTGAGATTAATGACGTGTTGGCTAGTCTCTTCCACTTCTTCCACTAAGGGGGTGATCTCGAAGCCAGCAGAAGGAGTTGTTTTCTGCTCGACTTCCAATGATCTTGGGCTCTCAAAGTCGCCGGAAGGACTTGGTTCACCCTGGATCTCTGCTGATTCATCCTCCGACTCGCTGTCGTCGTCAAAAACAAGGATTTCGTCGTAGTCGACTTGGATGTTTTGCTCCATCATTTCAATCCATGAAAGCTCTGCTGGAAAAGCTTCATGTTCACAAGTATTCTGTTGTTGCTTCATATCTATATTCTGGTAACTTCTTGCTTCTCTGAAAGGATTAATTTCGAAAGTGCTCTGAAGAGTGATCTGTCGCGATAGAACTGTGGAACAGGTCTGAGAAAACACTGTCTGTGAGCTACAGTCAAGAGAGAGATTCCTTTGTGATATCATAGAGTTATGACATCACTGCGGATGTCAATGTTACCAATGGAACTGAACATTCTACTATGACCTGATGTAAAAAACATTTTGCTAGACAATGTCAAACATTGAGAAGTTATAATTTTTAAACATTATGAAGCCAAAAAAAAACAAAAAAAAAAAAAAATATATATATATATATATATATATATATATATATATATATATATATATACACGGCCAACCTCGAGAATGAACTCAAACCCAGTTTCACACAAATACAAGGATGCTAGCATAAATGTTTGGATGTTGAACAGGACGTTCAAGGTAGCTATGAAGCTAATTTTCTTGTCTCTTCTACAGAGAGACATGCAAACATACCTTTATCCTGGCTTTTTTCTATTCTTCCTCTTTTCTTCTCTCCCTGAAGAATAAGTTATTTTTTGCGACATTGGTTTGCTTGCTTATCTTCCACCGCTGCTTTGGAGGTTTGAATACGCATTGAACAGCAGCTCAAATCACCGGTGAAACATTACCTACCGCTGCCACCAGGGGGAACCCAAGAGCAATTGATTTTTTTATTTTTGCCCATTTCAAAATAGGTTTCTACATGATTAAATATATATGAATGTAAATTAAAATCACACCTTTATAATAAAATTTAAATCACAAAAGCAGACTACAGCGATGATAAATATATGGAAGGAGTCTGCGAAGGGAGTCGACCGCCCCTTCAGTCGACTCCCAGTTTCACACAAAAAGTCCGAGTTTTTGTGTGAAACTGGGAACTTCTACTCAATAAGATTGACTAGAAATTAAATTTTATACTGATTGCAAAAGGACAGAGCAGCTGTGTGGAGTTTCCAACCCCTAATTTCCTCCACGTCTCTCCTCAGAGATGTGGTCCATAGCTGAGGGAAAATAATAAATTAAAAAAAGTGAGATGAAAGGAATTATAGGTGATGGAGTTTTGTTTTTATTTTCATTGTTAATCACTTCAGTACAAGTCAGAATATTGTAGTTCTACTTCTTACTACCCCATGCGTGGTTTTCTAATTCTACACTATTTTCATGTGTCGTCTTCACAGTGCAGAAAACACTGGCTACCGTTCAGAAACAGTGGTAAAAACACATTTCACTGCTGATAACTCCAGACTCTAGATTTAAAATTAAACTGGTCACCACTGCGCTCCTTTATCTGTAGCACACTAAGACTAAAGCAGAATGCTGAAAGCTGGCACAAACAGCTCCTTGGTCAGTTTGAGTGAGTAAATCACAGAGGCAGCTCTGAAATGCATAGCAACAGGAACGCAGCAGATTTTGGGATGGGCTTTTTGAAAAGACAGACACATTCTTAGTATACTGGGCTGTGTACCCACCCACACACTCCCACATAAATCCACACCAAGAGGACAGGTTATCAAACGGAGAGGATGGCATGTTTTACACAAGCAGAACATTTTAATTACACAAATATAGTAAAGAAAAAAAAGATAACAAAAAGGACAAAACGATGCACAATGACAAACACCTACACAGAAATGAACATTAAGATTCAACAGCCGCCATAGGAAAGCCATGCCAATCAATCTGCCGGTCTGACCAGAGTTTGCTCTGAATATACACTGCCTGGCCAAAAAAAAAGTCGCCACCAAAAAATGGTCACACTCTCTAATATTTTGTTGGACCGCCTTTAGCTTTGATTACAGCCTGTATTCGCTGTGGCATTGTTTCAATAAGCTTCTGCAGTGTCACAAGATTTATTTCCATCCAGTGTTGCATTAATCTTTCACCAAGATCTTGTATTGATGATGGGAGAGTCTGACCACTGCGCAAAGCCTTCTCCAGCACATCCCAAAGATTCTCAATGGGGTTAAGGTCTGGACTCTGTGGTGGCCAATCCATGTGTGAAGAAGATGTCTCATGCTCCCTGAACCACTCTTTCACAATGTGAGCCCGATGAATCCTGGCATTGTCATCTTGGAATATGCCCATTCCATTTGGGAAGACAAAATCCATTGATGGAATAACCTGGTCATTCAGTATATCCAGGTAATCAGCTGACCTCATTCTTTGGGCACACAATGTTGCTGAACCTAGACCTGACCAACTGCAGCAACCCCAGATCACAGCACTACCCCCACAGGCTTGTACAGTAGGCACTAGGCATGATTGGTGCATCACTTCACCTGCCCCTCTTCTTACCCTGATGCGCCCATCACTCTGGAACAGGGTAAATCTGGACTCATCAGACCACATGACCCTCTTCCATTCCTCCAGAGTCCAATCTTTATGCTCCCTAGCAAACTGAAGCCTTTTTTCTGGTTAGCCTTACTGATTAGAGGTTTTCTTACGGCTACACAGCTGTTCAATCCCAACCCCTTGAGTTCCCTTCGCATTGTGCGTGTGGAAATGCTTTTGCGTTCACAATTAAACATATTCCTGAGTTCTTCTGTTGTTTTTCTTCGATTTGATTTGACCAAGCGTTTAAGTAATTGCCGATCACGATCATTCAGGATTTTTTTCCGACCACATTTCTTCCTGGAAGACGATGGTTCCCCACCATCCTTCCAGTTTTTAATGATGCGTTGGACAGTTCTTAACCCAATTCTAGTAGTTTCTGCAATCTCCTTAGATGTTTTCTCTGCTTGATGCATGCCAATGATTTGACCCTTCTTAAACAGACTAACGTCTTTTCCACGACCACAGGATGCGTCTTTTGCCATGGTTGTTTAAGAAATGAGGAGTTACTCATTGCATCAGCTGGGGTTAAATAACTTGTTGCCAGATGAAAGATAATCGCCTATGCAGTACTTATCCAATAGGAGGCTTGTACCTATTTGCTTAGTTAAATCCAGGTGGCAACTTTTTTTTTGGCCAGGCAGTGTATATTGGAAGTCTAACGAATGCATATTTTTCATGCCAATAGGATATTCAGTCTGCGTGATGTCTCTGCACGGATTGCCCATTTTTATACAGAGAACAGAAAAGTCACAAAGTGCTGAAAGCACACACCATGAGAAAGAAAATATGGATTTGTCACAGCGGATATTTTCATAACAATATAGTAAAAGAGCAAGGGGAATTAAATTTTTTAGCGTCACTACAAGTCCAAGCACTCATCTAGAAAAACAACAGAACGACTTAAACTACTAAAGAAAAACAGGCTGTGGAATGACCTAAAAAGAGTGCACAAGTTCTGCAGAGAGTAGGCAGACATTAGCAAAATGTCAAATTTATGCTGTGTTGAAACCAATCAACACAGCACAGGGCATGTGTTCAATATGCACAAACTCAGTTTCGGTAAATTCTGGATTCAGGTTTAACCCTCTATGGCATGGCGTTGCCCTCAGGCAACAAACCACATAGCTGTACCTCACATTGCTCCTTTATTTTATTTTTTGGGGGGCATGATTTTTGACATATTTTTGTCCAAAAAATAGTTCTTTTATGAATATAGTTTTTGTTTGATTTGTATTTCATTTCTCATAATCAGTGTAGACAATCTTGGTGTTCTAGACCAATGTTACCCTGAGGCAACAAACCCAAATCTGGTTCCAGGAGGTGTCAGAGTCCGATTTTATGATTGACATGTAATTAGGGACCACCAAGCTCCCAAAGAATGCAGGAAAATATTTCTTCCCCACAAAAATAAAAAGTCATGCCATAGAGGGTTAATATGCCAGTGACACATTTAATGATGTGCAGGTTTACTGATTGGGCAGTCAAGGACGACATCCAGCTGCTGCAGAGGCGCCAGCGGTGTGATTGGTCCGGCTTTAAATGCATAAACTATAAACCTATCTTCTATAAACATCTCTTAGAAATAAATCTGCTCCTCCAGTGAAACGCTCAGAGCAAAAGAGACGCTTGCAATCCGCCTTAAAAAAAAAAAAAAGAAGCAATTTTTTTATCTATTATTATTTTCCTAAAAAACATAAACAAGAAAGGCTTAGCCTGGCGGTGGGGCTAGTAAAGCATGGCGGGCTGCCAGGCCTATAATATACTGGGGGAAACCCTGACTAATAAATTATTTTACAATACTTAGCTGCTCAGCCCAGCTAAGGACAGACATTGGAAATGAATCTGGTTACAAAATAAAGTACAGGGCATGTGTTCATACTTAACAATTGTCCCTATGCAAATAAATGTATTCAGCTCAATTTGAAACGATCAGTTCCAAGATGCTTTATCAAAGTTTAATTTCTCTACATCATTAAGTCCCAATACTCTTTATCTTTTTTGTAGGAGACCTGGTGGTTTCTGGTACAAAGAGATTGCTGTGTCCCTTTTCCTCCTGTGTGGTGCCATTCCTGACTGCATTAAATATGAAAAAGTTTTCTTTATTAGTTGACATCCATTTTTCCTAGACATTTATTTGGTCATCAAACTTACCAGCAATCGGTCTAAAATTTTACTTTATTTCTCAGTCTTATGTTGGTTTGTAATTATTTTTGTAATATGTTTGCTGAATGGGTTTGCTTGGAAATATAGTTTTTTCTGTTTGTAATTAACAGACCGTGTTTCTGGGTGTATTAATTACACTGGTATCACAAACAAACAGTTGATTTTCAAAGGAAATCTAAGCAATTCTGTCGAAGCTGCTGTGTTGCACTCATTTATTCTGAGAGTTTGTGGTTCACTGAATCTAACTTGACTTAAGACTGATGTTGCTGACATTTTCCTTCTTCTGTCATATTTTTATTCAACTTTCAGCATCCAGCCAAGTTATTTTTGAGATCTGACGTACAAGACTTGCGTACATGGAGGCACAACGTTGGCTTTGGAAGGCAAACTTAATGGCAGAATAATTATTAGTGATACTGTGTCTGCCAAGGATTGTGCATTAAAGTGTCAGCTAGCATGCTGCTGATTTTGTGTGTGTGTGTTTGTGTGCGTGTGTGTGGGTGTCAGTTTGTGTTACTGTATGAGTGTGTCTACCTTGATCAGTACTGCCAGACCTTTAATATGCTCCTTCTGTGTTCAGAGTTTGGTACATTTTCTCTGATGTACGCTGCATGGAAGTGATTGTGTGTTAATTTGAATAGCTCATTCTAATTTGCCGCTCTTTCATTATACCGTTACTGTACAATTAACTGTTTAAGGAGCCAAAAGCTCCTCTTAGTTGCTGATATTGCAGGTAGCTACAGATGAGGATTCGGGCCACTGAAAAAAGCCCCCAACAACTCTGGCATTTTTTTCAGAATTCTGAGAGAAAAGTCAGAATTTTGAGGAAGAATGTCTTGAAAAGGAGCTTTCAACATTAACCTTAATGTTGAAAGATTTTATGAAGCATAGGTAAACATTTCCGTCTGTAGATGTGTGAAGCTGATGGATGCGTCCCACATTACCTTCAGCTGAAAATAAGTTATATAAAATATTGACTGAGTGACTTTGACCATAAAAGATTTTTGCAGGATCACACCATTCAAGTGATCCTAATACTCCTATCCATAGCCGCTGTGGATCAGTATGTACACATACATAGATTTTATTTTTTGTTTATTCACCAACAAATTGGTGTTTGGCCAATTTGTTGCTCTAAGTTTTACAACCGTTGTCAAAATACATTCTTTGACTAAATATACAGTCTAAGTGGTGAAACTGTGGCATTTGTTCAAGTGAAAGAAAATGTGAGATTTGATACCCAACAGTTTCTTTAAGTTTTTTTTTTCCCCCCGACTTCACTGTGCAATATCTTAACAGCTATTTCATTTGACCCTAAATGTAGTACTGCAACTACCTTGTTCAGTTACCGTGTTTCTGGTCACTTTACATTGTATTTTCTTTGGGTTCTTTGGTGAGTTATGGCGAACTAGAAACTGGTTTCTGGTCCACTTTGTCTTTTTTGGTTTAGCTCCTCAAAAATCCCAGTGAAACTGTTTTTAGACGCATTGAAACGAGAAGCATGTCTAACAGAGTTTATTTTTAACAGTTTTGTCATTAGCCATAGCCCACAGTGGATTGGATTACTCTTCGGTATATCTGCCAAAGAGTAGACTTTGGCAGATATACCAAAGTACTTCTGTCTCACCATTAGAGACAGAACACTAATAGTTCTGTCTCCATGGAATATGCACCATTCCAATGGTTAATGTCTCACTGTTGCACTTAGCATTTTACCTCCCGAAACTGCATTTCCCCCCCAGGAGCAAAGCAATCCGTGAACGTGTATATTTACAGCAAATAATTTTGGGATTTTCAGCAAATCCACTTCTGTATTTTATGTGAGGCTGTAGCTCTGCTGTGCGAAGCTGTGTCTCATCCCCGGAAGATGAAAATGACTCAGTTTATATTGATTTTGACCCAATCAATGCCAACAGAGACTCTTTTAAAAGATTTGTTTTGGTCTTTTCAGTATCAGTCATGCATAAATAGATTATTTTTGAGAAATGGGGTAGAAACTCACCCTTGATAATAATGAAAAAAATCTGGTTTGGCAATTGGCTAAAGGTATTTTTTTCCACTTCAGTACCACTCCATAACATGGGTTCAAGCTTTAGACTGCATTTCCAATTAGTGAGACTTTTTAAATATATAATAAATTATGCATAGTACTTTACCCTCCCAAACAGAGTTCAGCCTCATCTGAACAAACTTGATTCATGCATTTTTAACCAATCCGTCTGCGGAGGTTAGGCTGATGGCGCAAACAGCGTATTAAACAGCATATTAAACATCATTTGATCTTGTCCCTACATATGGAGATGGTTCCACTCATCAGTTACCTGAGTCTGATCCTCCCACTGACCTACATATAAGGAGAACAAAGGAAAAAGCAGTGGTAAAACTTATTTGGCAGATGCATAATGACTTTTTGGGGGGCTGTACAGGAAGTTCTGTATAAATGTTAGTGCAACAGCTGCTGAAAGTCAACATTGTTTCATGAATGGTACCATATTCACATCTTACAATGGCCCAGGCAAAGCCCAATTAAAACATCTATGTCTACACATAGAAATGTATGTTCACTCCATTTGACCTGACAGAGCTTGACATTTTATGACTATAATGTGCTAAGCTAGTACAGAAATACCTCCTACGGACTTGAAGCTGCAGGGTTTCCTCCAGTGTATTCTAAGCCTGGCGGGCCACCAGGCTGTACTTGCCCCCCACCAAGCATTCTTTGTATATTTTAACAGTGACAGTAAAGACTGATTAAGATAGGTTTACACGAAGGTGGTATGCACTAACTTTCAAACTATAATTCCTGCTTGCACCCCTGTACATTTTTTTTGCTTTAAACATTTTTTAAACATGAAAACACAGTAGCCTAGTCCCCCTGCCACCAGGCGTAACCTGTATTGCTTGTACAATGTTTAGACTCAAAACACATGTTTCACCTTTTTATTTGTGAAAATGATGAAATAATCCAATTTGTTTAGGTATATCTCAATAGATCCCATATAATAGCTTGAAGTTGTTGACGTATTGCTTTTGAAAGATTCCTTTCACCATAGAAGGAATCTCACTGCCTGTTTACACAGAGCCGCTCTTCAGGTAAACTAACATTTTTGTTGCGATCCAGTAAGTCGTTTACGCCGCACAGGTGACCAGAGTCTCTCACTCCAGCACTTCTTTTTTGAAACCAGGTGAAAGTTTTCTGTAAGTGAAGTACTCCGCAGGTGTGAAAGTGCAGAACACACGGCTGTAGGATTTATTCTACACACGAACTGGCAGCTAACAACAAAAACAATGGCGGATAGCGTTGTGCTACTTACCTTGCTCAGTTTAGCACAATTTCTGATAAGTAATATGTGTTACAAGAGCCCTTTTTCCATGGGAGACGGAGACGAGTTACTGTTTACAATGAGGTGGAATTTAAGGGTCAAAAGCACATGCAGATTTGATGACATGTTAAAATCACAGCACCATCTAGTGGCTCGGCATGACAGCTGATTCAAACGGCAGCACAGTCTAAACGTGGAACCGTTTCCCAATTGACATCTGAAAGTACCAGCACGTTCCGGGCAGCGATCTCATGTAAAGGTAGCCTCAGTTTTAACAGGAAGAGGCTTCTGTCAGAAGAAGTGGTGGGAAAGCAAGAAGAGAGGAAGAGAAAGCCAACTCAGACAACTTGAGGAGTCATCAATTTAGTCATTGTCAGTTCTTGGTAGTCTGTATTTTTCTTGAACTCAGTAGATGAGAAATTATCCGTTGAACCCAAGGTGCGTTATTATTAAAGTGTTATTAATGCATGTAAGCATGTGATCCGTCCATGTTCTTGTTCTCGTTCCCTTATTACCCGTATTACTAGGCTGTGCCTGTGTGCAAAGTGTTCTCCATCAAACACGGCCGCACATTAATACAGTCAATAAACCATCAGCTGCTGATCAGGCGGAGAGAATCATCATAGTCCACTGTTGGGTCCCCTGGGGCTCCGCAAATTAGCACAGCTAACGTTGCTTTAAAAGAACCACAGTCATCCTTTTTTTTACATTACATAACTTCTACTTGGGGTTCAATTCTGTGTGTTTTTTTTTTCCTTCTGTTTTTGGTGTAAACAATGTCTGGGCGGAGTCTTAAGCTCTATTTTCTCCATTTCTGCCATCTCGCCGCACATAACAGACGCCTTTGGAGCACCTGGATGTGAGACAGAAGTGGGCTGGTGGTACAAGAGGAGCTTGTTAAAGCTT
This sequence comes from Xiphophorus maculatus, assembly GCF_002775205.1. Classification (NCBI taxonomy): domain Eukaryota; kingdom Metazoa; phylum Chordata; class Actinopteri; order Cyprinodontiformes; family Poeciliidae; genus Xiphophorus; species Xiphophorus maculatus. The sequence continues at coordinate 21,003,613 of NC_036452.1, read as the reverse complement.
CTATTGAATTAGTCTCGAAGGGCTCCCAGTTCTGCCGTTCTGGCGCCACTCCCTGTACTCTCCCTGCCCAGGCCTTGTGTTACTCTTCCAGATTGCTTCAATCACATCATCTGCTTTCTGTTCATGGAACACCTGAGTATTTTTAGCACACTCCACCGACCACTGGAGTGGCTGCAAATGATTTCTGACTGATGATGTGTGAAGCCGCCGTTCTATCGCTGACTGAGAAGAGACATTCTGGCCACAAACGCCACCCCGCAGTAACTTTGGCTGAGGGTGCCAGCTGTGATTCCTGCCGTGTCCTCGGGTTTGAAAATGAGGCTACGTGGAAATCTTCTTATGTGGCTCTTAAAGAGAGATGAGAAAATAACAGGATAGCTTCTGTCCAATTTCAGTTTCAGTCAGATATCAGTTTGTTGAGCCGCTTTTCATCCTGGTGCGGTGGGCTTTGGTAGAGTTTAAAGAAATCTGCGAAAGACAAAATGCTGCCTCCCTATCGAGGATCTGCAGAGAGTGATCAAGGTTGATAGTGATCCATACCTTTTATGTCATCATATATTTATTCTTTTTATTTTTGTAATCATGCTGTACTTTAATCTCTTTTTAGTTCAGTTGACACTCTATAATTTTTTTTCATTACTCTGTCTGCCCTAGTCAGTTTGATCCCCACCCACTGTCATCACTATTTTGTTAATATTTGCTGAACAGTTTTTATTGATTACTCTTGCCAGCTTTTGTTGTTTTTTTATGAAGGGCCATAAGGGACAACATTAAATAAATAGGTGCATAAGGAAACAATTAATTACATGTGCCACTAAATAACTAAATGTTATAAGTTTGCATTTTAATGATTTATTGGCATAGTAAATAAATCATTTAAACGTTTGATTCAACATGTGTTTATTCAATGGTACATTTACTTATTGCTTTACTTTATGTATTTTAATGTACCTTAGTTGCATTTACATTGTGAAGCCCTTTGTGCAGTTCAAGCTTTTTGAAATGTGCTACATAGATAAATTTGACATTGAATAAATAATGGACTTACTTATTCAGTTTTGTCCCGTTTGGGCTTCCATAATTTTTAAAGTGCCCCATTTATGAATGCTGATTTAACTCAAGTAGGGAAATTTAAATGAATAAATCAAGTTATTATCCAGCTAGATTGATGCAAGATCTTTGTAGATGTTGTTTGGCTCTTGTGTTTCACCCTCAACGTTATCCTCTTAACGTTGAGGAGAGATCTGTTTACATGGAAGTTTCTTCAGTACAATTATATTCTTTAATCACGCAAAACATCAGCCTGTGTGTGTGCTCTGGATAAGTACAGCTGATAAATGGTGCTTTTATGCAGCTATTTTGGTATGCGAAAAAAATGGCTCATGTTTTTTAATAAACAAAAAACATGAGCAGAAGAAAATATGTTTTTATGCACTGTGTTGTTTTTGCAAAGAATCCTTTCACACACTGCTATTTCCATCTTAAAATGACCAAACATTTTTGTTCAGAGAAAAGAGACTCATTTATAAACCTGAATTTTTGTTTTAAGTTCAACAACCGCGTATTAGTAAGATCCACGTGGTGTGTTTATGTGAGCCATTGCTGTCCTGATTGGGCTGTTATTCTGGTTATAAGTGGTCCAAAACAACAGGATGTCCAGATAAAGATTTTTCTTTTTGTCTCCAACAACAACCTGCATGTTTTTCAGTAAAGTATTTGCTTCAAGTCTAAGTCCAGACTTTTTGCACACTACAAACCCATGGAAATTAACATTCACTTTGATTCAAAAATAGATATTTTATTTATCTAAAAGGGAAAGCAAATGCGGTTGTAACTTTTATTATTTAAATGTCTTCAAAAAGTTTTTTTGAATGGTGGTGGCTGTGGGAGGGAAGGATCTCTGATAGCAGTCAATATTTGAGTGAAGACTATTTCTGACAGGGCAAATATGAATGTGTGCTTTTTAGAGTGGAAGGGGTAATATTTCATTCTAGTGCTAAAAGCAATAAAAAAAAACACACAATATAATTAATTTTGTTATTAACAGAGCCCCCAATTTTTTTTCTATTTCTATAAACAACAACAAAGAAACTATTTTGTGGAGGGCCCCCTGTTAGTTAGGGGCCGTTGGAATCGTCCTAACTTTTCCCCCCTATACGGCGCCCATGATCATGTTGCAAAGGTTTTGAAGTGGTTGCCATTTTTGAAGTGGTTGCCATTTTTACCTGTTGCTGTGCTAATCAGCAGTAACATAATATTGGAGTTATACTGAAGCGTTTTGTATTCCTCTCCTCCCCCCATCTTTTCTTTTTATCTTGCTTTCATCTCCAACATCCCGTATTGCTGAGGGCATTTGAAATGGTTGTGTAATTTTTCCCCCTTCTTATTTACTCTTCATTTTACAAGGCTCTCATGATATTCCTTTGATTTTGAAAAACAATCTGTTGAATTTTTTTCTTTAATTTTTTTTTAGATGTAGAAAACAAGCCATAATGATGCACAACATGTGATAGTTTGACTGTGATTATTCAGTTTTGGTTTGCTTTTGCAAATACGCTGGCATCGATTCAAACTGTGAAGAAAAACAAAGCATTCCTGAAATCTCACTAATGTAGTTTTCTGAATCAAAAAAGCATAATGTTTTTTGCAGAACAAAATAATTGATATGCAACTGTTTTTGGGGGGAATTGTATGTGATCAAGGTGGTGCCATAAGATATATTTCAGTACAATTGGCTGCAAAGTTCATGAACATAGAAGGCAAGTACAAGCCATGGCTTCAGCCTATTTGTTTCTTGGTAAACTATAGGCTTGTAAAGTGGTATTGTTGTTGTTTTCTGTGTACAATATTAATAATTCACCAAAATAAAGCGAAATTGAAACTGAAACATGCTGAAAATGGACTCTTAAAGCCTTTCCAGTGTTCGATTGGATCTAAAGTTGCTCTGCTTAAAAATATAGAAGTAAAGAAAAGATTTATTAATTTGTTTGGGATTTCAGAGAGAAGTCATGCATCCTCTAGCAGCTGATTCTACTCTAGAAGAAGGAAGTTGTGCTCGGTGTCTTCTTCAGAGATTTTCCTGTCGTTTCCTTCAGATTCAATGATTTTTTTTTTTCAAAAATTTTGGTTTTCTTGACACAGTTTGGAGTGAAAGCAAACCACACCAGCTGAAAATGTAACAAATGTTGCAAAGTTGGTCCCAATTAAACCGGGTCTACGGGACGACCAGCTGTGAAAACACGCTAAAGCAGATCAGCAGACCTGAAGCAAAAATTCAGGCAAGTTCTGACGCTACTAACGTATTAACCGTTGAGTTGCCTCCATTCCCCAAAAGGTTTTATTTATTCTGGCCCAGCAACAAGGTTGGTGTCAATAGATTTTTGGTATTAGATGTTTCTTAGGCAGTGAAAATGGAAAGTACAAGTGCTAAAAGAGATCTGGTTCTGTTATGGCACTACGGACTCGATTCTTTTAGCTTAATGTCAGTTGTCCTCAAATAAGCCTATTTGAATCTGTAATTAAATGTCCAGTATTAATCCTAAATAATAGCTGTGTAGAGTTGAGTCAATCCGTGCTGCTAGGTGCTAGTGGAAAGAACAATGTATGTTTAACTCTGGATTAATTGCTTTATTGGTTTTAGAGGCACTGTTTACTTGCATGTTCACCAATGTCAACATGGGCCTATTTTGACTTCTTTATGACTTCTCTTGTCATAAAAATGATTAAACTCTGGTCAGATTTGCAAAATCCAGTAAACACGCACTTGTGACCTTAGCCTTATTAGCCTTGAGGAGCTAACTACATACATACTATTAGCATATAGCAATACTTGGGTTTCTCTGACATGTTCGAGTCAGTTGTTGGCATGTGTGTGTGTGTGTGTGTGAGCATTTCATCAGGATGTTTAATCAGTTCTTCTATGTTCGAGTCTCGGTGCCAAAACCTTTTGTCGTTCAACACAAAAGAATGCCGTTACATAATGCCTCCAGGCCTAAAAGGCCACACAGCAATGTTATTATGCAACGCAATCATAAATGTGACTTTCCCCAAACGTGCTATCTGGAAAGACTAGTCATTAATTCTTCCCTCTTTTATAATCGCCTTTGTTGTGCTTTGCGGTGCACTGTTGTGTCTCAGTGTCCCACAGAGCAGACTCTGATGTAATCAGCATGTGGATGTGAAGCATGAGTCCGGACCAAACGGGCCTTCTCAAGCTTTGAGGCCTAATTATACATCCACATTCTGCTGAAAGGAAGAGGTCAGAGAACAATGAGCTGGAGTCGGCTTGCGGCCAGGATTAAAAAAGAACGTAAAGGAAACTGGAGGCTTCGTTCCGTCACTTGTTGTCTGATGATTCTAAATGAATTACTTTCTTATTGTGTAAAAGTTGTCTCCTCTAACTTTTACCTGTTTTTCATGTTGTTTTCCAGCTTGACTAGCTCTAAACATAGAAAAGATGTTACCATAGAAACAGTTTTATTCTGTCTGCTTTGTCTGATTCGCATCTACGCACTTCCTCAGCCCGCAGTTTGAAAATAATTTGACTATTATCATTTCTTAAGGAACTCTTAACTATAACTGGTCAAGTAAATACATTTTCTCCTGCAGAGCTGATAGAATTAGTTTTCTGTAAATTAGTGTGCCATGAAGGACTGACATGAAGGCACCAGCAGCATTCATAAACAAGAATGTTGATGACATCACAGCTGCTGCACTAAATCCTGCCTTGGTAGGTCAAAATGTATTGAAAGTAAACTTCTTTTGTCAATTTAGAAACAGTGGAATTATTGATGAATTATTGGTGAAGAGGGACATTTCCTGAGTGGAAAGAACTCAACTCAAAAAAAAAACTAAACGGTCAATAGACTGGACTTTGCTTATTTGCTTTCTGTGAGACATAGCGCCAAATAATCGGTGGGAAATTTCGACTTTTCGCAGATTTTCCTTTAGAGCATATCTGAAATATACAAAAGAAAATGTAGCAATGCTACTTAGCTCACTATTGGCTGGTGTTTACGAGGCAGCCAATCCAGGACCTCCATTTATTTCCCTTTTCAATGATTGGGTGCAGTCCCATGAGTGAAAATGAAGCTAAGCCTGAATGTTAGCATTTATAGAGTCACAGTTTCCACTGTGGGTATTAAGGCTGAAATTTGTCACTTTTATTAAAAAAATTTCTATACATGTTAAAACTGTCACTATGGCATAACAAAGTTGTCAATATGAGACAGATAAGCTGTGAGAAAATCAAACTCCTCCACTTCCTTCCACTCCTACTATTGCAATCCGCATTGCTTTTGGTTAAAAAAAAAAAAATACAGCCAATCAGAGCCAGGAGGAAGGTCTCAATCACTTCGTGTATGTGCTGCTTAATGTGCCAATGCCAAGAAAAAAAAAACTTACCATTCCAGCAAAGCTTTTTATTTTTTACTGTTTAGGCTGCCACTTTTTCAGTGGGCTCTCAGAATGGAAATGTGCTGGAATGTTTTTCTTGAGAGAAATATTGAGGTTTCTTTCCTTGACCCTTTGTTTCTGCAGCCTACATACAAAAAATTGGAAGAAATGCAATGAAATAGCCAGGATTAATAGTCTCAAGTTATTTCATTTAAAATGTACTTACCTGTGGCATCTCCTTTTTACACATTAGTAAAATAAAAGTCAAGTGCACGCACCCCCCCCCCCCCCCCCCCCCCCCACACACACACACACACACACACACACACACACACCCCTACTGGCCTTAAATGTGTCAAGGTCTTTGAATCAGAATAGCTTCTAATCAAAAGTAATCCAGAGCAGACACTTTACATTGTGATCTATGAATTAAAAAAATCTAAATTATATAGACTACAAAAGCTTAGCAGAGGATATTACTGACATTAAAGTAAACTTTGGAAAAAAAAATACTTTGTGTATTACATCTTTTAGTATAAAAAATTGAAAATATTATCGCAATGTTTTCTTTCGTCTTTATCGAAAAGAAGATTTTAATGAGAAAAGTTTGCACTCGTTTAGGGAACCAGGGTTTCACATTGGTGCCTAAAACCTTTTTGCATCTAATTTTTTTTTACCGTTTGTTTTCATTTTTGGGACTTGTTTTTGTGCCTCGAAAGGAGGCAAACGAATGTGGAGGATTTCTGAGCTGACGGTAACTTCTGTCTGCTGATGATCTTTTTGCTTTGCAGGTGGCACGATGGGAGCATCGCACTCGGGGCCTCTCCAGGCTCTTTGGCGGCCCCTACCTGGCCTGTTGTGGTCTGGCAATCGTCATCATTCTGCTCAACGTTTTCAGGAGCCACAGGTAAAACGAAGAAGAAGAAAAAAGATCAGGATTTTCCACTGACGATTGCAGTGTTACGAGATTAATTGCTATCAAAATTCAACAAGATACAAAACTAATCACAAAATTTGGTATATTTGGTCGTCGTGGCAACCAAAATTCAACAATACATCCATTATGGTCTAATACGTTCAGCCTTTTATTCATTCACACACACATTCACACACTGATGGATGTAAGTTACATTGTAGCCCCAAAGACTCAAACAAGGTTCCTGAGGGACTTTGTCAGTTAGTGCATTTCTATTACAAATATGCACAAAACCTTTTCAGTTTCACAAGTGCAGCGTTTCCATTAAATGAGAAACAATTAAAATCACGTGAATAAGTTTAAGTCACAAAAAACATGCTACACCATGATCATCCAACCACTTCCTGTGGTCGTCTTCTTTGTGGTTTGTGCCAGTGGCAACATCCTGTTGTTGGTCACATGACTTGTGTGATGCTAAAAACCCATTTCTGTTGTAGTTTTGCAAAAATAAACCAATTTCATTACGGCCAAAAAACCCACCTCATCCCAGCGCCAAAACGTTTTATCTAAAAAAGATTTTTTCTTATTTTTTAATTGCCGTGTTTCCATTTAGCTAATGTATTTTCTAAATGTCAAACTGTGCAATTATGGTCAATGGATGACTTGTGCATCCTTGACAATATAAGTAGGCATTTCATAGCTCATTTCATCTCCAAATAAGGATTTAATCAATTTCTATAATTTCTTGGGGTCATTTAAGTTTTGATGGAGTTTTCTCAACATAAAGCTGGAATTTATTCTTTTTAACAAGGGAAGTAAAGCATTTTGTAAGATGTTTGAATGCCAGCCAGTCACTCTGTGATTTAGAGTGCCTGGCCTTACACCAAGTGTTATCTTGATCTCTTCAAAGACTAGACAGCTCAGCAGCAAACTAGGGCTTATTTCTATCCCATATTAGAGATTTGTGAAGAGGGACATGTCTGTTAATAAAAAAAGTTAAAATCACCCTGGAAGTATTTCTTAGCCAATCCTATGTCATTGACCAGTCAAAGAGCCGTCGATCTTAATGGGAAGCCTGCTCACAGAAATGCTTCACATCTTTTTTCAGGATTTGAAGAGTTTAGTTTGTCTGACAATCACAATAGCACAATAAAAACCTTTATCATTTGCAAGTTCTCCGCTATTTGAATACTAATGCAGAAAACCGGCATGCAGAGTATTCCCCTGCAAGATGTTTGACAGCATACTGTTGAGAAACAACAGGCTTTTCATATACTGTATTATCATTGCAGTTTTATTTGTGCTTCTCAAGGGAATAATCCTGCCCACAGTGAAACTAAATATAGATAAATGTAACAATTCATTCACATTTTCAAGGACAAAAAGAGAAGAATAGCTTTTTCATCCAGTTATCCAAGACGACTTTTAGTTTTTCTAGTTTTTTAAGACACGATTCATCTGTAAGGGAAATATTGCCAGGACCTAGCTTAAAAAAATTTACCAATTATGTTTTCAGACCACATTGCTAAAAACTGATTACCCTAAAATGCCCCCTTACTACTGTGTAATGGAGTATAATGCATAGTAATGCAAATTATTATCACCTCAGTGCCTGATAATGTCAAACACATGTTTGGTGATTTAAAAAGCATTAAGGGCCTTTTCACAAGACGTTTATGGAGTATGGCTACAAATTTAGGAATATAAAAATTTAGAGCAATAATGGGATCCAATATTAATCATGCTGTTATGGCCAATAACGGTAGTTAAATATCAGTTATGCTTTTAACACTTTGAACCAACCTAACATCTCTATTCTACACTCACTACAGACACACTCACAGCACTCAGGTGGTTCATTTGGGAGACGAGTAGCACCAATTGCCTGGATCTTGGTTAAATAAAGTCAGTCATCTTAAAGGGGATGAATATTCATGAAGTTGGTTATTTTATGTTAAATAGTTTTATTTAATTACCCTTGTTTTGTAGAAATGTACTTTGTGTTTTGAGCACAGGAGAAGAAATCTTTCCTGAGGAAGCACTACACTGATACTTAATCACACAGACAGAGGATGTGCAAATTGTGCCTCCACTTGCCTAACCAAACGCCACATATACAAAGTTTTACAAGAAGGATACGAGCAATCCAATCTGAGCTACACAGTTACTGCTTTTACAGCAGCCATTATGTTTTATCTCCTCAAGGGCCTGCGTTTCCCAGTGTGAGTCAGTAGTGTGTTCATTCATTTCTCTCTCAGGTAATTGACATCGAATATCACATCCTTTTACTATTACTGACACATTCCTCTCCGCTCTTTCAATTTCAATAGACTTTTTCATTTCGGATGTGGTTTTGTTTCCTTTTCTTTCCTCTGAAAATGTTTTTCTTTTCAAGAATGCATTTCTTGTTTAAGTGCGATGAACCAGTTTATTTATTTTTAGTCGGTGTGTACTGTCATGCTTTGACGACTAATTGAACAATCCTGTAAACTGCTATCTGGTGAAGGACTTTTGCCAAAGCAAGCCATGTCCTTCATTCCTTCCTTCTTTCCATCATTCCTTCCTTAAAAAAATCAAGCAGAGCTCAAATAAAACCAAACAGAACTGCTATGTTTCTTCACATGTCTAACCCTAATGTCCAAACAACTAAAACCCTCTCTTACCTTGGTCAGTGTTCATGTATGTTTGTATAAATCCAACTGTGAAAAACACACAAGCCAGACTGCTACTGGTTTTTGTGGGAAGAGGTGTTAAAAGGCCACTTATTGATGAAGAAGCAGTTTTTTCAAAAGCAACATAAAATGACAGATTACACTTTGCAAATGTGTAATCTGGAAAGATCTAGATACCAAGGGCAAAGATCTAGATACATTTCATCAGACCACCTGCTGTGGTCTGCTGACACATTGATGATAATGGAAGTTTTTTAATGCGGTAGAAACAGGGGGAGGCTTGCGAGCCTGAGAACACCGCCGTAACTGCAGCAGAAAAGGCTTGGAGGTGGCAGCATTATTTGTTGGTATTTTTGCTGCAGGATGGACTGATGCACTTCACAAATAGATGGCGCCGTGAGAAAAGAACATTATGTGAAAATATGGTAGCATCTCAAGTCCATTGGCATTAAAGGCTTTGTGACGAATGGGTCTTCCATTGGAACAATTACTCTAATCTCACCAACAAACTGGCTTTAGAACAACAGAGTTAATGTTTTGGCTTACAAAAACTCACGTATCAGTCGCATAGAAATTTTGTGAGCAGAGTTGAAAAGGTTTATACGAGGAAGGTGATGTACAAATGGGACTCAGTTACTCAAGTCTGTAGGAATGAACCAAAATACCTGCAAACTCCACTATTCTCCACTACTCTGTGAAGCTTGTGGAAGGCAGTGCTTCTTACTTCAAATGGATAAGTATATACAGCTTATTTTGGCACTCATCAAACTGATACTTTCTACAATCCTATCAGACCAAATAGCTTACATCAGGGGTGTCCAAACTTTTTGCAAAGAGGGCCAGATTTGATAAAGTCAAGATGCCTGGGGGCCAATAGTTTGTTCGGACATTTTTTAACTACAAAAGTGTCATGCAAATACACACTGTTATAAAACAATTTTCATTGTCACAATTATCTTTATTTTTCAAATGACAAAATAACCAAATATAAGCCACTCAGGCAACTCTAAAAGCAGAAATTCTGCTTTTCTTTCATATCTGGAGAGTCAGATAACATTGAACAAACTGTATAAAATACCTTAAATTTACATGAGTTTAAAAATATCTTTGCCTCAAGAACATTTTAAACAGGAGTTATAAGTAATGCAAAATTGTCTGTTATTATTAAATTTTAAAACAAGTGAATTTTGCTCTTATCATTTACAATATCTTTCAGAAAGTAATAGTTTGTATCACATCTACAGGTTCATAACCAAATCTTACTCAAGAGTTTAATAAAAATAAGTGCCATAAATCCAGGTGCATAAATGTTCTTTTGGCTCTTCACTGCTGATAGTGACAGACATTGCCGTTCAAAACACTCAGTTTTATGTCCTCAACTCTCAGTGCCACACTGTTACTGCCAGGCAAACATTCGCAAATTCTTGCTTCTTCTCAGGGCAAAATGTTCTCCACCATTTTCATAACACAGTCTTTGATAAATGTATCTTCAGTAAAAGGTTTGCCATGTTTAGCTATTAACATGGCCACTTCGTAGCTTGCTTTGGTGGTATTTTCTTTTGACCCAGGCCCAAAGAAATCGCTGTTGTGATGCCAGTGCAGCTTGGAGCTGCTTCAGTTTTTCAGCACGGTCACTTCCTGTTAGCTTGTTGTATATGTTAGCATGTTTAGTCTGGTAGTGTCTCTTTACGTCAAAATCCTTAAACAAGGCAACCGTCTCATTACAAATTAGACAAGCACAATTGCCTTGATTTTCAGAAAAGAAGTATTGTAATTCCCATCTCTCTTGAAAGCGGCGGCCCTCACTGTAAACTTTCCTCGTTTTCTTTGCAGTGGCCATGGCAGAAATGAGTGGAGAGGGGTTCGCTGCACGGAGGCAGAGACTGATAGTATTAAAGTGGTGCTGCCACCATTTGGTGCTGCCACCATTTGGTGAAAGGAGGAATTACAGTTTCAAGTTTTATGATTTATTTATTCTGTTTCACAGTGCAGGCGGGCCATAAATAATACATTATAAGACTGAAGCTGCGGGCCGTATGAAATCTGACCGCGGGCCGTGATTGGCCCCCGGGCCGGACTTTGGACATGCCTGGCTTACATCTTATGATTTCAACTATGTGTCAAACATATGCAGTTGTATGACCTTAGAGGTCTTTAGATCCTTTGAGGCTCTTTCAAAGTCAGTAGTTTGAGGGAGAACTTCTGTGTAACCGAAAGAACTGGGTTCTTTTGATTAAAACGCAAAATTACCATACAGTCAAAACATTGAAACCAGGTTTATTCACCAATCTGATCAATGGAATTATTTAGTAAAATCATTCAAATGTTGAAGTACCTACATGTAGGAAAATAAACATAGTCAGTGAGACTAAATGCACTGTACTCTGCTTAGCCAGAAGCAGAAATTTTCCGTTCTGTTTATGCTTCACCATTGCCTCTCATTAGTGTAATTATAAGGCTTGAGGGAGATGAACTCACTCAATGCTTTTATTAACAGCTCTAATCAAATTTGTAATATAGGGCTTGTCACATTTAGTAGCACTAAATATAAACATAGAGTATCCTTTCATTGACTGTTGTTGTTTGCAAATGCTGTGCTTAAAAAAAGAACTCATTAGCACATTAGCACACAAAATATTCCCCCAAACATTTCGAGGATGATCAGACTGCTTTTTATTTCTTTGCAAATGTTTTTTTATTTATTATTATTTCTGGTAACTCTCCCATTGATGTCTCCTTGTGGTTAAATCCTGTAATTGTTAGTGCTCTCTTGGAGTAATTTTGGTAAGCTGGACTCTCTCACCACCATTTCATGTTTTCTTTTTTGGTGGATAATGGTTTTCTGATCACCTAAAGCCTTCTTTACATTTTCTAAAACTGACAGATATCAGTAACTTTCTTTCTCAACTGTTTTTGATGCTCCGTAAGTTGGGGAATAATGTGTTGATTTTTAAGATCTTTAAGCATACTTTCTTTTTATACAGGTTCAATCTACAGAACTTCAAAAAAAAAATCTACAGGTAAAATTGAGTGAATGTTTCTGTTTAGTATTAATAATCTTTTTCTACTAAGCCTATTTCTTTCTGAAACTAAAAGTAGGTTGGTGGCCTGAAACATTTATATGCAAAGGACAAAAGAAATCTGAAGGAGGACAAATATTCACTGTAGCACTGTGATTTAAATTATAAAATTGTTATATATTTGACAGTTACATTTTTGTTATTCAAAAGTTGGCCCCCATTTTCATCCAAAGAAATTAGGTACGGAATGGTTCCAGAATGCTTGTTGAAACCTTGAAAAGACAGAAAATGTTGCTGTGAAACCACAGCAACACAACTTTCCTTTTGTTCTGTGTTTTAAAGAGAACTGACTCGCAAACCAAAGCTTTCTACCTTGGCCTTCCCACGCCTCCTCCTCTTCCTCCTCGTATCTCTATTTATTTCTACAACTAGACTTTTTTTTCCCTCTCTCTCTTCCTGAATGGTTCAAAAACAGCATTGAATATGTATAGCCTTTTTCGTAATTTGCCATAATCTGGTGGAACTGCTGTGGTTACATGAATACTCGTCTGAAATTGTTCTTACATTAGAACCGACTCATTGTCCACTGTTATGGTGATTCATCCATTTACAACCGCTGACCACCTGCCCACCGTCCCCATCCTACCAGACCTCTTTTCTAATCCAAATCCCAGCAGTGCACCTGTCCAGACCGTGTTATTCAACAGTCTGCCCAGCAGTGGCTCTTTGTGTCTGACGTGGTACAACAACATGCGCCACATCACATTTCACTTCCTGGTCACCTTTAACAAAGGAAGCGCGCCATAAGAGTCACAGCACAGACCCCGTAACCCAGTTTTCTCCAATTAACCCCAAACCTAGTTTTCACACGGGAGCCATTTTAGGCCCCCAAGTAAAATGCTGCTCACTGCTCCCCACATATGAATGTGGACTCACAACTGTACAACCTGTTCAGTTTTGCGTAATCTAAAAGCGGCGGGCTACTTAGGTTTGTAAAGCAGATTTAGAAAAGCTTAGGGAAGTGTCGACATAAATAAGCAACAATTGATCATATTTAGCTGATAAAGCAGAAGAGACACTTTAAACCAAGTAGAAAGTGAAACAGAGTGCATTTAGATTAAAAGTATTTAATTACGTTGATTCAAGATATTGAGGAGAATATCTGAAAAGTTGTAATAAAATCTGTTGGTTTGTTTACCAGAACTAGACAGGAATAATTATTAATGTTGTAAAACTATTATAAAACATATATATATTTTTGAAGTTTGGCTCTAACACATGTTTTCTCTACACTGTTTCCCTTGATACTACTATTAATTTGTGTAGCTCTAGAGGCCTACATTTTATTCTTCTGTTGTAAAAGCTTCTAAATAATTTTTCTTTTTTAAAGTCATCAGTGTTTGTAGTTAAACCTTTGGAGCCTGGCAGCTGCAGTATTACAGATATTTGTGGAATTGTAAGTCATTGTTAAACAAGCCATTTCATAACAAGAACTGATTGATATGTCGGTTCGCAGACCAGACTCAGTAATTTCTGTTCACTGTTCACCACTCGAATATTCACAGCCACAAACTGTCCGAGCAAAAAATGAGGACACCGTTAAATATTTATAGTTTTCTTACAAAAATTTCAAGTTGTTGTACTCCAGGCATCGCGCCAGTCATTTTAAGGATGCGTATTGGTCCCCAAAACACGATGAAAAGCCGGACACTATCATCAATCAATAAAATCCCCACGGGCCGAACTTAAAAATTGGACGTTATGCCACTAACACTTAGCTTTCGTCAACAACTCAGAGGCGGAAGTCTGAGCTCCACGCAACCCAAGTAATGTTTATTATTATTTATTATTTAGCTCACTGGAACACGGTGTGCTAAATAATTAAACCTAAATTAACGAAGCTTCGAGGCAGGTAAATATTCCTCGAGGAATTTTAATAATCGAGGCACTGGAATCATTCGAGGAATCATTTCAGCCCTAGACCACTTTAACTGAACTCATGATGGACTCCACACAAACACGCCCGCATGCACACACACACACAAACATAAATACATTTGGCTAAAGCATTGGTAATGGATTAATTTTGTGTCTTGCACTTTTCCATGCAACTATCATACGCATATGATGGTTGCATAGACTAATAAGTCTAATAAGACTAATAAGAAATGCGCATCCTGTCAGTTACTTCAAAATTTCTTCATCACTACAGTGTTGTGTTGCTCTGAGCTCCAAAACAAACTGAATCCCAGCAGCAAATCCTCCAGAGTTTAGTGCTTAATGCGTTCGGAGGTAGCATGTTTTCAAAAAGGCATCGCCAAAACCAAACGGAGCCCCTTTTAAAGCAGTCACCGACCCCTCTGTGCGCTTTCGATCCGAGCACCAGATAGAAAATGAAAATGCTTTTACTGCATGACTGCACTTACACAACCCACGACCCTCGCATCATCCGGAGAGAGCAATCAAGAGTGACGTCAAGCAACTTTAAAATGCACTCCGGTAAACAAGCACTCTCTTTTTCCCTCCGAATTCAGCGAACACACTTTCACGCACAAAACAGAACATGCATTAAGAGGAGACTGTGGAGAGTCATGGAAATGTAGCTCTGGTCTTTTGGCAGGGTGTGCACCTGCTGCAGGTGTGCAACTGGCTTGTTGTTCTTTGCATCAAAGAGACAGATTCCACTTGTTCAGTTAAGAAGTAGCGGCGTGTGTTTGATCTGCAGTGCAGTGCTTATGCGGTGTTCAATCTCATGTCAATTAATTATTTTAGAGGTGCGTGTTTATTGAGTGGATATGCAGTGATGGAACAAGGTGCACCTGCTTCATTTCTGAGGGTCTATAAATAGTCAGTATCATGCAAAATTGACTTTTTTGAGCTTTGCAAGTTATAATGTTGTTCTGTCATCAAATTGATGTAAGCACACCTGATCATGTGTTTCAGTCGGGATCAGAAGATGTGCATGGCATTTTTACAAAAGCAAATTTTGGATATATTATCCAGAAAACAGCCAAACAAGGACAGCTTGGGTCTAGCTCTGTCTTTATGTTGACCAATTACTGATATATTTTTGTTCTAACCCCAAAGTCTTGTAGGTTTAGTAATTATATCACATTGCCACATTAAAATTTGAATGCAATTATTATTATGATTTTATTTATTTATTTTACATGCAAAAGGTTCCGGCCAGAACCTTTGTAGTTGCACGTTTCTGGTGTGCCTGTAAATCTGATGCACAAGCAACATCCACAAACAGCAATGGATGACAAAGCTGCTTCTCTTTACCCGCTGGGGGTGAAGAGAAGCAAAGAGGTAAATGAAGTAAAGAGAAAAACTTCATTTTTGCTTCAATAGACAATCTTAATGATTGGTTCTTACATTGAAAATGTTGTTTATTGTGATGCTTCTTGTCCATTGTAAGTTTTGTAAACTGTTTTATGTGGTTCACATCAAATTGCATAACTTTCCCTTTTTTTCAGTTTTAACTGACTGATGATTTCTTTCAATGTCAATATTCAACAAAGGAGACTAAAACATGGTACGCTGTGTCAGTGTAGAACAGTAAATAAAGTTATGCCTCATCTTTGTTGCTGTGCAGTATGACGGTGGTGATGAAGACCCAGGCCAGATGGGCGCTGATGGAGCGGACGGATGTTTTCTACGTCGGGATCTCCCTTATAGTGATGGGAACGGTTCTGGTGGTCAGCAGTTTTCTCGCTCTGGGCTTCACTGGGACGTTTTTAGGTAAATTTCAAGTCGTTTCTGACAGTAAATGTAGAGTGTAACGGTACACATATTTATATGAAAAATATCCATATGGACCTGATGGTCCACATGTAAGCTAAGAGAATGCAGTGCAACGTTCTGTAGCACGACTTTTAGACGTGATACCAAAACTAACACAGTGGACTCCCATCTGTCACTAACTTTCACTCCTTAGAAAAATGAAGATTTTAGCTATTTTAACTTTTTATTTTATTTTATTTTATTTAAAAACCTCAACAATAATCTTCATAGCCTCCATTTTTAATCAACATTAACTAAACAAAAGAGGGTAATAATTAACTGTATGCCTTAAGAGCTCTAATATTTATTTCCAGCTTGATTTTAGAATGTATTTTCACTTATTATTCTCCCTATTATTATTCATGTATTCCATTTTCTTTCCCAATTGCTAATTAGCTTCTTTCTATTCTAAGAAAATATCCTTTCTTTTAGTTTGACAAATGCATGTCAGTGTGTTCAGTGTGAGTACTTGCTCATTGTGATGATTTTCTGTCTTGTCCTGCTGAAAACATTCTGGCATCATTGCAAACAAACACGAGTGCCGCAGCAATGACCACTTGCTAATTCTTGATATGTAGATTGTAGGTCAGGGACCTGAGTGGGAGAGACTCATAAATGACCCAGACTGACTGCCCCATGCTTTTCCTGCCTCGCCCATGTCCTTCACTGGGTTCAGACAGGAGAACCAACAGAAGGGAACAGGAGTCCTCCATGTTTGCATCTCTGGAACGCACCATTTACAGTGGAGATTGGAAGAAGTGGGGGAGTGGATGGCACAAGAGAAGATGTCGCAATTATGCACTGCAGCGACCATTTAAATATTTATAGAAACAAGTGCAGGTGATTGTGAATGAAAGAACAGCAGGAAGCAGTTAAAAAAAAAGGTTGTATTTGTTCCGGTGTAATTATGGCGATTTTAGGAGTAGAAAATTACGTCCCCAGTAAAAGGTGGCGCATGTGGAAAGACAACTGGTCCAGCCTTTTAGCTAGAAGCATGATGTCTTGTACTCCAAATGATGAGTCATTCAAGGATAAAAAGGCTCTGAAATTACGGAAACACACGTGTGCCAAGTCAAAGTATAACAGACAAGGTAGGGCTGAAACCAGAAGTTTGCCTACGGAGAACCAAAGAGCAACACGTTTCCAAAAAACTGAGGAAAGTGGACAAGTCAGAGCAAAAAGTATCCATAGGCAAAGATTCAGATTCTTTCATGTCTCGACGGGCAATTCATTTTACAGCAAGTCACAATAGAAACAACAACGCAGCAACAATTGATTTTTATCTTTAGGTCATGGTACTAAATTCCACTGCTTCAGCCGATGGTGGTTAAAAACACAAAACTGTCGATACTGCTGTTTGTTGCACGATCCTGCACCTTAATTCTGAAGAGAATTTCACTTGAAAAATTAAACACGAAGGTTTCTGTCTGTTGGCAAAATGAACATGAAATATATATTTTTTCTCTTTTATCATCTCATGTGAGGAAAACGTTCGAACTACGAGATGGAAAAAAGAAAAAATTCTGAGACTGAAATCAGAAGTCTCAAATTAAAGATGAGGAAAACAGTCTGAATTCTGAGATGGGGGGGGGAGTTAAAAAAAATCTGACATTAAAGACAATTCTGAGATTAAAATCTCAGATTTCAGAACTAAGATTAAAGTCTGAATTCTGAGATAAAAGTTTACTTCAACCCCAGAATTGTGTGGAAAAAATCTAATTTCTGAGATGGGGAAAAAGTACAAATTCTGAGAAGAAAAAAAAATCACAATTCTGATATAAAAATCTGAAATTTGATAACAAAGTCAGAATTCAGAAATAAAAGTCTGACTTTAACTCAGAATTTGTGGAGAAAAAAAATCAGAATTGTGAGAAAGAAGTCATAATTCTAAGGTGGATGAAAAGTAACAATTCTCAAATTAAAGTCTGGACACTTTAATTTAAGAATTGTGATGTCAAACCCAGTATTGCGAGACAACACTTGACGGAGTGCTTTATGGTTTATATTCTCATTATATTATATTCTTATATTCTCATTTGTGGACAAATTATGATCTTTTGTAGCCACATTTGATACAAGGTAATCAAGTGTCTGATCATCACAGGCTGTCGGCCCATTCCCTCTAAAACCCGTCAGCAAATGGGCTTCCATTCACCAGATTCCCAATCCACCGCTCGGTTCTGCTCGGTGTGAGCATGGGCTTCGTCTGAAGGTTTCTTTTCAGCTCCTGTGACATTTAAGCACAGGACATTCAGGACATGTTCTTCATTAAACGAGTGACCTGAAGATTTAAGCTGCATGGCGCAGGAGCAAAGGCAACTTTCCAGTTTAATTGAAGTCAGGATGCTGCTTTATTGGCCGCTTTTTTTTTTTTTATATATATGCTTGTGCAACAGTAAAGCAGCAAAAACAACATCGTTAAAGTCGCGATTGTCTCCCAGATCTGAATGAAATGCCAGTCGTCACTTTGCGGGTCAGAACAATCGAGGCTGGCTGTATTGTGGGGAGGCCAGGTGAATCTGGGCGTCCGCTGAATGCCAAGCAGTTACGCTTATATAATCACCTTTCTTCTGCGCGCTTTCTGTGCTGTTAAGAAAGAGCATATATAATGAAAAGGCGTTATGTAATCCGGACATTACTGGCCTCCATTTGACAGAAAACGGGGCCAACAGCAACAAATGCATAATTCAGTGGCTTTTTACCTGCTGCGTGTGTGTTTGTGTGTGTGTGTGTGAATGTGAATATTTCTATGTAGGTGGGCAGGGGAGGCATAAGAGAAATATTCAAATGTGCACATCCTGTTGCCCTTATCACAACAACTGGGTCAGATAACATTTGTGTTTGCCTGGGCACAACACTGGGAATTGATTGCATAGCAAAATGTGGTGGGTGTAGGAGCCGCAGTGAGGAGTGTCCTAGTTCAGCTGACCTCATGTCCAACGACGCTAACCGCAAATAAACATCTTAACTAACTTTATCTTCACATGACTGACTTAGAAATACAATCTCTGCTGTTAAAGATGTTCAATCTTTCACTTTATTTTGACTTTCAATGAAGATATTAGCAACCAAACGAATTGTGTAAAATATCAGATGAGAAGCAAAACATGGCAGATTAGTGTTTTGTTTTTTAATAAAAACATAACCGGGATGCAGTTTAAGGGTTACAGCAGCACCTTTAGGTTAGGCTATGTCTGAAAGTGATTTCGAATAATGTACTTTCCAGGCTTATAGTACGAAAACGTGCAGTGAGTGAAATTTTCAAAGATGAGCCACATTTTTAAAGGGCAGCACGTTCCGTAACCGATAGAAGAAGAAAACGCAAAAGGATAAAACGCAGCAACTTTACTGACTTCTTTTGAACTTCTTTGAAAGCCTGTTCAGGTTGGCAGCAGATGTGTCTCCATACTAAAATGGGCTCTTTGCACCTCAGCTTCCGCGTCCGGGGAAAAGCGGCTCAATGTTTTCCGATCTATTGAAAAAGGCTCTTTACACTGGGTATTTGCAGGGCTTGTCCAAGGTAACAATTAATGATGTACATCGATCCGAAGCCCCAACAAGTAGCTGGAGAAAGGTTTTAAGATGTTCGCCTCGTTATACACAGATACGAAGGTGAGTTTTACTTTCTTTAAACTTTGTGGCTAACATTAGCTTTAGCTTATGCTAGACATTTTTCTTGTAAAAATGTGCTATTTAAGTATATAAACATTTTTCATCATTCATTAACGGACAATGTTTTTTACCTTATTTTCAAGTATATTACATGTGTTTATTGTCGTTAGTGTCAGAGACCAAGTAACGGTGGATTTTACGGTTCAGGCTTTTTGTTTCTGAAGCCTGAGGAACAACAAGCCCATTGCTTAGCAGTAGAGCAGCTCTGGTGTCGGAATTCTAGTTCAGCTGACGGTTCAGGTTCAGAGTTGTTGCTTTTAGAAAAATATGGCCGTGTTCCTGAAGGTCTCCGTGTTATTTCGCTTTATTAGTTTTGCATGCTTCTTGTGAAGCAGGACGGTGTTTACAGCAGTGTGTACAGGCAGATCAGTAGCTCGGCTGTCTGGCTCTGGTCTGCTCTCTGGTTCCCATAAACTCTCGTTCAGGCTGAATACAGAAGTGAGTCCATGGTAATAACACAGGAAGCTCCTTTACCTTCTTCTTTAGGCTGAAGAAGTTGATCCGGAGTGAAGGCTGTAAACTTTGCTGTGCGGCGTTAGCTTTAACTGGTAGCGACGAATATTTACAAACCATCGTCTTCTTAATTCAGGACCGTTTGAAATCCATGAAAACTTAACAGCCCATTATATTAGGAAGACAACAATGTTCATAGTATTGTTTTATTTGCGTCTGAAATAAGACTTTGTCTTTTCTAGCTGTCATGGTAACTCAAAGCGGAAAAAAGAGAGCCGCATTTGCGCATGCGGTTGTGACGTCAGTGCGGCAGGTGCAAAGAGCCCAAAACTGCCTTTTTAAAATCCTTCCTGCTGAACACTTTCCAGCTGACTGGTCACTGGTAAGGCCGGCCAGGCTTAAAATGGGCCCTAATCGGTCAGCAGACGATTTCCCAATCCATCTCTAAATAGTGCCAAGTAGAGATGGAACATACACACACACACCCACACACACACACACCCCAAAACAAATGCATAAGAGAAAATAATGCTTCCAGAGTGCTGCTAGCGTTATAAATGTAAAACTGTTTTTACGTGATCATCGCCATTAAAAATACATTTGACGGAATTCAACGTTCAGTCAAAACATCAAAAAAGTAAATAAAAATCCAGTTGAACTTTGTTGTCATTTAGCTGTTTGTGATTTTGTTTGTTTTAAAGAAATCCTTTAATCCAATGTTTCTGTGTTTTTTGTGTAGGCGACTACTTTGGCATCCTGATGGATGAGAAGGTGACCGGTTTCCCCTTCAGCGTCGTAGAGAACCCGATGTATTGGGGCAGCACAGCCAACTACCTCGGCCTCGCGCTCATGTAAGTACAGTAAATGTTGCCAGCTTTCTACCGATGTTCTTGTTGCAAACATTTCGCTGTGAATCACCACCTTGAAAGTTTGCCGCCCCGAGACGATGAAACTCCAGCAGAGTTGATGCGTTTGGCCGGCCAGAACGGCACCGTCGTACGTCAGACGGCATTCTAAATGAGGAGAGCGCACGCATAATTGATGAACTCCCGACCTAAAAATGGCACTTGCTGTTGTTCTCCGAGTTGCAAATCATGGCTGAAAAACGTAGCAAGGTAAAATAAGTTTTACGTGTGGCCCCAGTCTCCATGGCAACTGTGACAACACGGCTGGGAGATTAGAGTGTGTGGTTGCTAGGCAAGCTTTTATGGAGTTGATGAACCAGACTAATAAAAGCTGCGAGTCTCCTTTCCCCCTCTCTCTTCTTCATCACTTTTTTCCCCTCCTCATTGCTGTTAAGACTAGTCTGGATTAGGGACGCTTTCTTACACCTCTACTTAATGTTGCTATTTTCAAATGTCTCTCCTTTTTCTTGCTTGCTCAGTTTTAAATGCAAAACTTCATACTTAGTAGCATCGTTGTAAAATGTATTAAAACCCTCACAAATTTTCTTTTTCATTGTGTGCATAGTCAAACCAAAACTTTGAGTCGAGAAAGAACAATGAATTGAATAACAATAATTTAAAGTAATTTGATTAAACGCAGGGACTTCAGGTAGTAATAGCTATTATTATTTTGTAAATATTTCCCAAAATGCTAAGCAACATGGCCTAAGATTTCATTTATAAAAACAGTGAAAAGGGGAAACTGCCATGGGAGTGAAAACCTTTTAGAGGCTTTGTAGGTAAGAGGGTCTGTAGTGGGCTTAAAGAAAATGTAAAGTTGGATATCATTTGTGTCAAAATTAAATTTGATCTCGAAATTATGGAAGGCATCACCAACAGGAAGTAGATACGTGACCGACAAAACAGGACAGAGGAAGAACACCTGCAGTACATGAAAATATTGATTTATACTAGTGCCAGAACTTTAACGTGTTAGTTTCCATTAATTAATTACATAGATTTTAAGGCGCAAAAATTATAAAAGTGATTAATCACTTTTATAATTTTTAAACATACTAAAGTCCCGAGTTGGAACCTTTGTATTCCCGTTTCTGGTGTGGCCATAAATCTAACACACAAGCTAACAACAGTGCTAGACGAAGAAGCTACGTCAATCTGGTGGAGTGACAATTACAACAATGCTTTTTTTTGTGTGTGTTTATGGATTTTTAAGCATCATCACATTGAGTTTGTTGTTGCTACAATGAATCTCAATTCTTATAATGCTAAACAAAGTCCACAATAACCATCAAGGACAGGATAAATGGCTATTCAAATGGTGAGAAAATGAAGTCACTTTAGTTGGACAGATGTCCTTTCTGTAATACGTTGGCCGGTTTTTAAATTTTGCGAATAACCTCATTTAGTGATTTTAGACATCTTTTTAATTGTATAAAGAAATTGTGGCTGCACAGTTTTGTGGTTGGTAGCACGGTTGCCTTGCAACAAGAAGGTCCTGGGTTTGCATTGTCTTTCTGAATGGAGTTTGCATGTTCTTCCCACACGCTTTTTATCACTACTTAAATTTCTCATTGAATTAATTTTCTAAATCATGTTATCACTAATAAAGAATAACCTTAGGAGCGTTTTTGCTTACTTTGAGTGAATGGCTTGAGGCTGTAGAAAGATAAAAGCCTCTCTGTTAGCCCTCGAAACCCATCAGCTTTTTCTCTCCTGTTTGTGCGAACTGGCCACTAAATGAGCCCACACCTGTTAGAAAATGTACTGAAAATGTTGCATTAAGACAAGCTGAACAGAGCAGTGTATATCAAATGGAATCTAAATATAGCTGCTTCATGTTTTTCCATTTAGTGACTAAATATTTGATTATTTTTTTTTAGATTATGTCAACAAACTGGTGAAGTAGGGCTTTATTTTTTAGCCAACAGGTATTAGTACCAACATGTCCAGTAAACAATCATTTTCAGAACTACATTTGCAATAATCTAATTTTATTTTCAAAATGTAGGAAAATTTAAGTTAAAGTACTTCATTTGTAAACAGAAGGGTTTTGTAATTGATCTGTTTTGTGGTGACACTTTGAAATGTGGAGCATCTGGTGAAGCCTTACCTTATGATGTCCAACAGACATCACAGCTGATAAAATGCATCTAATTAAAATAGATCTGTTATTAAAAGCCTAATTCACAGCAGACTCTCAGAAACTATAACACAGTGAAGTACATTCTAAATTGGCTTGGCTTATAGTTCATACAATTAAGTCCATAATTACTCAGTTTTCCAAAATGATTTATGTTAATGTCTGGGTTTCCCTGGCAAATTGAGCATAAAAACATAAGAGAACCTACTGTAGCTTTCTAGTATATAGTATTCAGATGTTGAGTGATGTTGTGGAAATTCTACAATCACCTTGGTTTTTAGTTGTTGCGCACCCCCTCCCCTTCCCTTCACTCTACTTTGCTCCTTTTTGAAAGGTTTGTTTTATTAAAACCGTCTTCGCTGAGTCCATTACAGCTGTGGTCAGTTGTATCAGAGACATTCATCATGTGGTGGGGTCTCCGAGAGAGACGGAACAAAGATCACTCTGCGCTCTGGGCCACATCACGCCCTCACACTCTGGGCTACCATGTTGGTGCGCAGCTACATAAGCACTGGCTTGATTGGGAATCTGATTGGCTGGAGAAAAAGGAGTGTTTTGTAGTATTGATAGTATTGATCAGCGCTAGTAAATCACTGTCGTTTTGACAACAATGGCTATTGCCCTTTTAGTGTTAAAATGTCCCTCTGGGTATAGTTGTTTTTCTTGTTGGTGATAGATCCTGAGGTCATTAAATTTGGAAATTTTCCATTTGTTTCCTGATAACTAAAGTAACAAGCAAGTAAAGATCATTTTGCTCCACTTGCCATTTTGTACCGTTGTAGTTTTGCTTGATTCTTATCCAACTCATGCTTCTCCGCGTGTCGTCGGCTGCACGGGCAAAAATTCTGAAATAAAAACAGAAAGGTCAACCAGCTTATGATCGACTGGTTGACATATTCAGACACTATGTATTGTCACATTCTTAAAATAATGGCCTAAGTCTTTTTTTTTGTGCTAAAGTTGGAATTTTAGGAGAGAAAAAAAATCACCTTTGTCTTTCTAAAAAATATTTTGGGCAAGAAAAAAAAGATCACTATTGGCTAAAAATTGACCATTATTTTGGGATGGTGATGACTGTATGTTCATTTATGTTCTAAGACATTCTTTTCCATAAAAAAGTTACATGAGATTACTTATACCAAAAATAACATACAAATCAATGGGAGAATAATAAAATTCTAATGTCACATTTTGTTAATTTGCCTTTCCCCAAAGTGGGAGCTCTGCTGTTTCTGGATCAGGTGATAATGAGCTTGTACTGAGAATCACACTGAGTCACACAGCGTGAAAGAAAATGAAAGGGGCAACTTTTAAATAGGATTTCAGTTCCATTGTCACTTCCTTGCCGCTTTCCAAGCGGAAGTGGAAATTCAGGGAGTGTTTCTGTCAACTAAATGGACATAACGTGGCACAATCAAGTCAACCGGCGGCGACCAGGTTTGGTCATAATATTTGTACTAACGGGGGTTTGGAAGTGGGTCAGTAGCACAAAGAAACCATGAAACGAGGTCCGCTGACTCATGGCGTCAGATTGGTCCGTCTGAATAAGTGGGAGGCGAATGTTGTGCATAACATCTGAAGCTGACTGAAGCCATGAGAGGAATGTAATCGCAGCTGTTCCATCGCTGACATAGAAATCAAAGTCATGTGAAAACACTTTAAATGCAAATGTATTGTACCAATGTCTGCATTAATATTATAGTATCAATGCAGTATCAAGTAGTTTTGGTCTAGTTTCTAGTGCAAATATCTTGGCAGACTTGAAATACCTACAGTACTGTAGTTACAAGTAACTTTTTAGCAAGCTGTAGATCAGGGATGTCAAACTCCAGTCCTCAAGGGCCGCTGTCCTGCAACTTTTAGATGTGCCTCTGCTGCACCACACCTGACTAGAATAATTAGGTCAGTAAGGCTCTGGAGAACTGATCTACACAAGGAGGAGGTCATTAAGCCATTTCATTCCAGTGTTTTGTACCTGTGGCACATCTAAAAACTGCAGGACAGCGGCCCTCGAGGCCTGGAGTTTGACACCTGTGATCTAGAGGCTTGTTTTTAGTCAATAATTCCTTAATACTGATGAAGAACTACTTATTCCAATGGGAGATTATTTAACTTGTAACAAGACATTTTAGGTTATAAGCTAATTCAACTGCCAATAGAACAAGTACATTTTCATCAATATTAAGAAATTATTGACTTAAAACGAGCCTCTATATCAGGGGTGCCCAAAGTCCTCGAGGGCCGGCATCCTGCACATTTCAGTTCTCTCCCTGGTGGTAATAACAAGCTTTTCAGCATGTCACTGTTCTTCTTAGGCCTCTAATGAGCCGTCATTTGATCCAGGTGCGTTAAACCAAAGAGAGAACTAAAACATGCAGGATGCCGGCCCTCAAGGACCGACTTTGGGCACCTCTGCTCTATATCTTGTTGAAAAGTTACTTTTAAGTTGCTTGGTCTTGGGTGCTGTTGTGGCGCAGAGGCAAAGCACAACCCACGTATTGAGGCCTTAGTCCTCGTGGCGGTGGTCACAGGTTTGATTCCTGGCCTGGTGAGATTTGCCGCATGTCTTCCCCTTCTCTCATTGCATCTTCAAATTCCTTTAGTTCCTGCACCTCTGTTTAGGCATCGTGTACTGCTGGTTGATTTTTGAAGAGCTACAAAAAGTTACACGGCTGCATCCCAGCAGTTTTGCTGTTCCCATGTTGGGTAGACCCCTTTTGGATTCCGTTACATGAGTCTTGATCAGCAGATATTTTACCGCCAATTCTGCTTCAAACTAAAGGGAATAACAGCAACTGGATGTAGAGTTTATCATCTACTTCTCAATGTAAAGGTGAACTTTGGAGGCATTAACAGGCAGGTTGATTGGTGTTCCTTGTTCTCCCCAAAATCCATACACTATGAGCCTTAATGGCCTTTGTTTATGTTAATCTGTACAATCTGAGATGTGGACACATGACAGCGATGTGTGCCGCAGCTGACTGATGACAGTTGCTGATTTAGGGAACATAGATAGCAACGCTGCAGAGCAGCAGAGCCACTCATCTCCCTCAGCCTGCAGCCTGATCTTCTGCCACACGTTTGGCCTGGATGTTGTTTAGGAGAGCATTGGCTGCAGACATCTTAATGTTTGTGTTAGACAAGGAGTTATTGTATTTTTGGTTTGCTGATTTTGGTTAGGGGTTTCTGCAAAGATTACTTTGTTTGTTATTATGACCTTTACCCACACTAAAGCAACTTTCAGAGTCGTTCTGCTTGCACAATTTATCTGTGAAACAAGTTACCATGCCGACCTCGTGCCTGTAGTGAGTTGGCTGACCTGTCACCTACTAAAACCATCTGCTAAACTGGTGACCAGCTAAGACAGCCAGCAATAGCCTTCACATTTTCTGTTAAGGCTAACGCTAGTATCTAATCCATGAAGAGTAAGCTGATTTTGGCCATCTTTAAAAAGCTCCGGTCTTAATTTACTTTCTTGGAAAAAGAATTAAACTGTCATGCAAATTGTGAGTTAAATTGAAAAATGTTACAAAAGAAGGGGGAAAAAAAAGAAAAAAGAAAATTCAAATTAGCCATGTTTCCATCTACTGGTTTGGAGCAAATCAACCAGGCTACGCAAAACGTAATTTCATCTGACGTTGACGCTACACATGGCTGCACTAAACAGCAGCCATGCACTACATCCACTAAAAAAATAATAAGAGCCTTTTACTGCGTCTGGAAAAACACGATATCACATTCATTCACCCACTCATTTGTCGTTATTGCCTCTGATGTACATCCCTACATCAAACCTCTGAGTCGGAGGTTTGAACTTAACCATTTTTCTGAGTTTTGTTCCTCTGGTAAGGCACAGATTCACCAGTGGATGAGGGAGGAAGTTATTTGGAATTTTGACAAACTTTTTTTTTTTTTTACAAACTTTTGTAATGTGATACTTCACAATGCGCATAAAAACACATTGATGGAAACACAGTTAGTGAGACCCGTTTGAGATGGAACATTGGTGAAGTGGCCAGAGGACTCAAAAATCAACCCGAGTGGTTAATTTAAACAGCTCATCCAAAAAGTCACTAAAGAATCCAGAGAAGCATTTAAAGAACCAAGGTAGCTTTACCTCTGGACTCCAGGAACAAATAATAATCTTTAGTGATATAAAAAAACTGATGATACTGTGAATGTGTTTTGTCAAGTGACTCATTACAGATCACAAACTCTTTAAAGAATGGGATTTTTTTTTTTTTTAAGAATTGAAACTATTCCTTTCACTGGCAAATCACTTCTTGCTCCATGTTTTTTCAATGGCCACCTTGTTGCTCGAAATAGTTCCAGACGTTTTGGGTGAAAATGAATTTACAAAATATGAAGCATACTTTTCTCTTTTTTTTTCATTTATTCAAAAACTATCCTTTTCAAATTACATCCTCCCTCCACAAAAAGCTATTTACTTTGGCCAAAATTATGCTGTTTTATAACTAATGGTTTTTGCACGTCAGTCACACCTGTCCATTATGAGTTATAGATTTTTTTTGTTGTCACTGAATGAATCTTTTTTTTTTCATATGCGGCTGCATTCTGATCACTTCCACATACACATAAAGATCTTGTTGTTCCATCGAAATCTGTGTCACATTTCTCATCTGCAATATGTAGGACAGATAGTTCTTAAGTCTTTTCTTGTCTATGTGTCCCAGTGAAGTTAAATAAGGATCTCCTTCGGTCTCAGGGATGTCGTCATACCCTCTTATCTTACTTCTGTTTTTCTCCCTGGTTCTGTCTCCAGTGGTGCCAGTCCTGTTGGGTTAGTCCTTACTGCCATGGTGGCCCTGGCTTACAAAGTGGCCATAAAATTCGAAGGGTAAGTCTCAAAAGCCTTGTTGTCATTTCTCACAAATGTATTAGAGTTATTAATATTTGTATCGGTTCCAGATGGGGTTTTGTGACAATGTGCCTGATCCATAAGGGCAGAATAGCCTATATTTGTGTCCCTATATTAATCATCATCAGAGTTTGACATTAATTTAAATGTCATGAAACGTTAAAATTTACTTTATTTTGAAAAAGCAACACTGTCTGTGTATTTTCTGGCGTAACACCGGCATCCACCTGTTTAGCTGCACTGTTTCAGGAGATGTGGAGGAAAAACCCCCCAGCTGATTATCACACCGGGTTTTATTGGGTGTTCACATGTGTTTATTTTGGTTTTGGACAATGAATTGAAAGTTTTAAGTAAGCACATGGCACACTAACATCTCCCAACACGTCACTCAACCCACGCCGGTAAAGTGAGTTAGAAAAAAAGATACTTCAATAATGACATCCACCATGAAAATGCAGGTGGGAAAAAAATCCATGTTCTATTGTTCTAACATATGATTCATAAGTATTTTGAAATCATTTTAAAGTTCGTCTCCACAGAGAATAAGTAGCAACAAAACTGAAACAAACCAGCCAGACAATAGTTCTAGAAGTGGTATGAGGGCTCTGTGAACAGGTGTGGGTGTACGTAAGGCTTGCTGTAGGTTTTTATTTATTTTTTATTTTTGCTTCTGTCAGTAAAACGGAGACGTCTCGATGACTGACTTGGGTTGGCAGGCTTCTCAATTTTCTGTTGGCTGAAGAAAATTCCCTGCTGTACCGAAAGTGTTGCTTTAGGTTACTGAGTGCTTTTGAGAAGAGGCTGTATCCGTCGATTCAAACACAGACGGACCTGCAAGTTTTCAGTCTCGCAAAAGCATCTACACCCCTAAGACATTAAAAAAAACAAAATAATCTCAGTAAAACACAATGAAGTTTGCAGTTTACAGAGATTCAAGGGACTCAAATTAACTCGAAAGAGGAAATTTGTGCAAAGTTTTGCTCCCTTTTTGTACACTCCGCTTTTACCCTGTGGCTAATTAAAATTATTTATATCTCAAAACCAAGATTTAAGAAGGAGTGTGATTTTCTGTATTATTTGCTGCTACATGCAAACTGAAGATGTGCAGGTACCAGATTTAACCACACGCTGCAATGAAGGGAGCCGTGTGCTATATTTGTCTAACGTGTGCCTCACTGATTCTCAACAGTACTATTAGTTAAGAGGTGCGTGCGTGCGTGCGTGCGTGCGTGCGTGTGGCTAAGGGAATATTACCTCACACAGTGATTCGAGTTGGTAAGTATCACCAGTGTGAGAGAGGCAGGAACCCAGCAGAGAACAAGGTGGTGATGAAGTGAATCCCATGCAGCCCAGTCAGCTCACAACCGTCATAAATCTAGGAGAAAAGAGGTGATGATTAGTCGAATATAGGTTAAAAAAATATGTTTTTGTACCTCAGGAATTTAAAGAGCAAATATTTCTGTACGTTTGTGGGTGGCACAAGTAGGTCAATGTTTGTGTTTAGTTCAGAGTGGCCTTATCAACCAACACAGCCATAGAAACGGGTAAAGTTTTCTCACTTATTCCTGCATGTCAGCTGGAAGAATATGTTCTCTTGTTGTAACCTCAGCTGTCATGTATTCTTTTGCTCGAGTTTAAGATTTCATTTCTCAACTCCTGGTTTTATTTTTCAAAAAGTGATAAAAATGATCACAAACTGCAAAACCAAACTGCAAACTAAAACCAAATATATTAAATTTTGTAATCTTTAGTCCTAATAAATTTTTTTTCTTGTCCATTGCAGAGTAATTTTATTCATAAATCTGAAAACATGCTGAAGTCCTTAAACCAAAATTGTTTCCAAAGTAGTCCTGCGATTAAATAACTCTTCACAGATCAGCATTCAGCAGAGTAAAAATGGGCTTTCTATTTTCGGAATTGAATTTTAAAACATCTCTAATCCTCTTGACTGAACTCCTGCAGCTTCAGTGCAACATTGTTGGATTATAAAAGTTAATTTCCATTTAAACAGTGTAGAATTTGACTTGTGGACAAAATCGGTAACATAAAATGTTACTGAATCTGTAAAGTTACTTTGAGTTTTGACCTTAATCCCAGTTCTCTCCATCGACAGTGTTTTCTGATTTCATAAGTCGTAGTTTTTATTAACTGATGTTGTGTCAAAATAAAATCAGGAGTTTAATTAGAGGAGCTCTTAGTTGTTAAAAAGCACCAGCTGTTAATGAACTGCGTTTCAATCCAAATTTCACCTAATTCATTCGCAATCTGTCAGCAGAGACAAAGATATGTGAAGCAGAGCGGCTGGCTTTAGAAACCTGCCTCTTTGCTTTCATCTCGTCTTTCTTTAGAGGCTCTTTTTGCGAACGTTAAAAGTTTTCTAGTTAGTACATTTTATGTTACTGGTTGTGCAATGTGACCTAAATCTGCTATGACCTGCTTCTGCACATCTGAGCTCACAGAAAAAAGTTAAAATAAGAACCTTTAGGTAAGGAGAAATACAATGAGTTTCTGCCACTCAGCAGGTAACATACAGTCACATCACATCCAGCTGTTTGATGTAAATCACAAACTGAGATATATTGCAGGCACAGTCGTGATATAAAGAAAGCACCTTGAAAAACTCTGTGTTTTTCAAACTCAGTGTGGACAGATTTGAAATGGGTCTAGATCCAAATCAGGTCTGGTGTGTAAACCTAGTTATTCTACCTGACTAAATCTAACCTGCACATCTTCCCATATTGCTATGGGGGAATGATTTCCGTTTATTGAGGTTTACAGACGATCCTCAATCTCTCTTGAGGTCCCAACCAAGCATTTCAACTGAGGTTAGGGTCTGGATTTTGACTGGACTGCTGCAACAACTTTAGGCTTCTTTTTGAGCCAGTCTGCTATGGCTTTGTTGATGTGAGTAAGGTCATTGATGACCCTGTTTTGGCTCAGCTTCTTCTGTCAAATAGATTGGCTCACATATGGCTCTAGATTACTTTGGTACACACTTACTGGTCAACAGAATGGCTAGTGAACAGACCCAGCCTGTCATGTGTACAACACCAGGCTTGACACTTGGGATGAGGTGCTTGTGTTTGGTTTTACACCAAACCTGGCATTTTGTATTAAAACCAAACATCTCTACTTTGGTTTTACCTGTACCGAGCTCTACCACCAGAACCAGCATGAAAATTCAACTCCTTAGGGACTATTTGACCAGCACTGACATGGTTTTAGGCAAAATACTGCAGAACCAATCAAATTTACACTAAAGTGTCACAATTCACACAGAAAACCTATATAGAACCCTCTAAACTCTATTTACAGTTTATCAACTAAAAGACATTGACTTTGAGTTTAGCTACATTTTAACTTTTGTAAATCTGAAGCTCTACAGGAGTGGTCTTTTTTTTTTTTTTACCATGACTGTATATTTGCTACTACATTCTAACTCATACATGCATATTGTCTGACAATCACAAGCACATGTGTCAGAATATATGGGTGTTTGCCCAGTGTACCAAGACACACTGAACAGGGAGCACTAATCTACATTCTTTATGAACATACCAACATAACACGCAAAGCCATAATAAACAAAGCTAAGAGAAAATGACAGAGTATCCATGTAAATACTGAGCAATAAATTACTTTTCATGAACTCCTTTTGCCTGTTTCCTTCCTCATCAGGGTTGTCTTGTTTGCTTAACTCGCATCCTCTGAACATCAAGCAGCAATGGCAGCAAGGTGCTCAATCAGCTTTCCCAAGATGAGGCGTTCAGGCTGACCGACAAGTGTAGGAAAACCAACATTGAATCTCAAATTCAACGCTACGCTAGTCTTCGTGCCGATTAAAGCAATCCATGTGTAAGAAGATTTAATATTGGGCAACAGGAGCGGGTCACGACTGTGACGCCGGTCAGCCACGGTGTCATTTTTCGCCCACTGGGGAGCTAAAGATTTAACCACACGCTGCGCTGATTACGGGAGCCGTGTGCTATATTTGTCTAACGTGTGTCTCACTGATTCTCAGTAGTGCTATTAGTTAAGATGTATGAGTGTGTGTGGCTAAGGGAATATTACCTCACACAGTGATTCGAGTTGGTAAGAATCACCAGTGTGAGAGAGGCAGGGGGCCAGCAGAGAACAGGTGGTGATGAAGTGAATCCCGTGCAGCCCAGTCAGCTCACAACCGTCATAAATCTAGGAGGAGAGAGAAATGTTGGTTAAAAAAACACTTTGTGAATATTAAAATTGACTTTTTATTCCTACTTATTCATCTTTTGGTTTCTGTAGTTGCTCCTAATTAGGTGTAATTAGGAGCAATTACACCTAATTGCTCCTAATTAGGTGTAATAAGCAAAGGCAAGGAAAATTCTGATCATTTGAATCAGTTTTTCACATTCATCACTTGACGTCTTAAAGCTCAGAATTTCAAAATACAAAAACTTAAAGAACAAATCCAGCTCAATGTTTTATTTATTATTATGAAAAGAAAATAAATCTGTAGATGTCTGTGGGTGGCAAAAGTAGGTCAATGTTTGTTTAGTTCAGGTTAGCCTTGGTAACACAGCTATAGAAACGTTTCCAGTTTTCCCATTTAGTCCTGAATATCAGCCGGAAGAATATGTTCTCTTTTTGTAACCTTCGTGTCATGTATTCTTTAACCAGAAGTTACAATTTAATTTCTAAAGCCATGGTTTTATTTTTCTTGAAGTAATCAAACATTCTACAAACTGAGGAGTTTTTTGCCTTCTCATTTAGAAGTTGGATTTTCTGATCTTTGCTATGAAATTGGCTAGTTTATTTAAGAGTTTACCAGAGATTGTAAAACAATCTTGCTGCAAGGATGCTAAAGTAATACATTTTTTTTCTTTATTCAAGCAGTTTCATTTCTGACCCTCTAAAGCCTATGTTTAGATTTATAGGGGGACCAGAAGCTAACACTGTTTGGGAGCAGATTATCTGAGTTCCCTTTTACTAAACTAAGAGGTACATGGGTACTCTTACTTGCTAATATTATTTCCTCATATTTAGTTGTGTCCAATATCCCTTCAAAAGAATAAAATGTAAGCAAATGTGACTAAAATTTCTCGTAAGATGATATGTCTGTAGATCAAACGAAACCATGAGTCTCCCACACATTCTCCAAATGTGTCAAGTTCTTCAGAAGTCCGGTTCAGGTGTGTCAGCCACGTGCCACGGAAATGATATCTTGCACACATATTGTCCCCGTCAGCAAGGGAAACCCGGAGACATCTTCCTATCACACGCTCCTGCACCCTTGAGCTCCGCCACGGTTCGCTACACACATACAACCTCCTGGCACCGTGTGGTACAGCGTTCCCTTCCCGCATTTATTGTCCTACTGCATGTTTGTTCTCCTGTATTTGCAGACCATTCACGGAGCAGATCTATCTGCAGAGAAATCAGCGCCGCAAACACGAGTGATCGCATCCCTCACCTGCTGGTGGGGCGGCTGAGGATTCCCATCCGGGCGCGTGGACGGACGCACACCGGCTGTAGGCGTTGATGGACTGCTTGAGCGGAAACGCAGGGAAATGTGTGCTGGTGCGACTTATTTCTTAAAATGAATCAGGAAGCTTAAAGCTGCACAATGTAATTCTTATAGCTTTTACTTACAACTCTGGAAAAAATGAAGAGACCACTGCACTGAGTCCCATTGAAAACCTCCTGGTTTTTCCACCAAATATTGATTTCTGAACTCTTCTTGAGTTAAAACATTAGTATTGTTGTTTCTAAATGAATATCAACTTTTTTTGTCTTTGCATTATTTATGTTCTGAAAGCGCTGCATATATTTTTGTTATTTTGACCATTTCTCATTTTCTGCAAGTAAACACAAAATATTTGCTTGGAATTTCGGAGACATATTGTCAGTAGTTCATGGAATAAAAGAACAATGTTCATTTTACTCAAACATTTACCTATAACAAGTAAAATCAGAGAAACTGGTCATTTTAGTGGTTTCTTAATTTTTTCCCAGAGCTGTGTTTATTAAAATTATCAGTATGTTGTAACAGTATAATGTAGGACAGATAATCTGTGAAAATATTGATCTCCTCTGCCTTCTCTCAACGCTCTCAGTACTAACTGCAGACATACACCAACTCAATCAGAAACAACCAATCAGAGCCAGGAGGAGGGTCTTAGTGCTGCCAACAACGCTTCACCACAACATAAACTGCCACGAATGCTAATGCTAGTTAGCATAGCCTCTTTTGACAGCAGATAAACGGCTTATCTGTAACAGTAAGCTGTTTCTCCACCATTAGCACATCTAGTATTGAGTTTATAATGTTGATTGACAGCTCTAAGCCCCTCCTCTTGGCTGTGATTGGTTGTTTTTGACCGGGAGCGGTGTATTTCTTCAGACAGCTTCAGACAGGGTTGACATGTAAAATGCTACATGGGCATGAATACTTACCAAGGCACTGTAGCTGCTTTGTTGAAGCAAATCACCATGAATGCAGACCTCATCCAACAATAGAAGAGTCACAATGCCAGCGCGGTGACATCACCTCGTTCCCCACAAAAGGAAACTTCCAGACGATAAAACCGCCACGTCTCCCTGTGATTCTTTGATTTCCTCCCTCCGTATTCCTCTCCTGCGTCCTCACAGCGCTGACACTGTGAAATCCATTATCGCTCAGCACCTGGACATTTTTTTGAACAGCAGGCTAATACTGAATGGCTTCTAGGAAAAGACAGACTTTTAGGGAAATGATGATAAAAAAGAAAGAGACATATTTGACGTTATGCAACAGTTTCCGCTCAGGCTGTTTCCACTGACTTCCAACAGCAACTTGAAAAGGTCACCTCTAACAAGGACCAGCAAAGTTAAGATGCTTTCACCTACAGTGGGCCGTTGTGTATTAGGGCCGTTGTAGATAAGAGAAGAAAAAATACATTTCTTCCAAATATTTCTAGATTATTTTTCACATATTTACAAGAAAAATCCTAAATTCCAAAGAAGAAATTTGTATTTTTTTTTATAATGTAAAGGCATACATTTATGACATTAAAATTAAGATATTATCTGAGATTGTAAAGCCGGAAATGTGCATGGCGATTTGACGCTTTGAAATTGGGCCTTTGTCTCTTTAAGAAGCTCCTACTCCTTCTGAGACTCCGCCTTCAGGAAGTCATCTGTTATGTCGTTGTTAGGAGCGTTGGACTTGGAATTAGTCTGTATAATGAGCTCAGCAGACTCTGATTTCCGTCAGACTAAATTTTCTTCCTTTAGCTTAGTTAGAGTTACCAAATTTAAATAGGCTTGTTTACTTGAACAAGGTAAACCAGATACAGCCTGGTTGGGTCTTCATTTCAATGAATCAAGGAAAAAATGAGAATATTTTGAATGACTTCACCAACCAACTTTATGTTTTTGTGGAAAATTTTGTCCATTATCTCAAAAGACTATTGTGAAAAAGAAAAGCTTCTGATTGGTCGGTGGCAGTCAAGTGAAGTGATAAGATTTTTTCTTGTTTAAAAGCAGAATTAATCAAATTATTCATTTTTCCAAGGATTTACTTGATGCTGAATTTATTTTTTAAACACACATCAATCTCAAAGCCCAAAAAACAAAACATTTTTGTTATTTTTGTTTAAACCTAAGAGAATGTTCTAGGAAATAAAGGGTCATATACGTTTGTAAAGGTTGTAAACATCTGTAACGTGTGTGACCCTTGACCCTCCACACCCTTTGTCCAACCCTGCATTAAGACATCGTCATTCTGCTTTAATCAGTAGAGCAACACAGTCTGGAAAATATCCTAAAGAAGATCTTCTGTTAGTCTCTTTTCTGTTAGATTCTACATTGATTTTAAACACAGCTTACATTTTTACCAGGAGACGAACCAGACTGTCTACACATCAC
This sequence comes from Xiphophorus maculatus, assembly GCF_002775205.1. Classification (NCBI taxonomy): domain Eukaryota; kingdom Metazoa; phylum Chordata; class Actinopteri; order Cyprinodontiformes; family Poeciliidae; genus Xiphophorus; species Xiphophorus maculatus. Next base: position 20,967,889 of record NC_036452.1, on the reverse strand, counting down.
CTTCTTATCCAGACGGAGATTTTGGTGGGAAAAGTTTTAAGACCATAGAGGAAAAAAATCTGGGTGAGAAATCAGGAAGTAGGAGCCTACTGTAGATCATTGTATGCACAAAAAAAATACAAGAACAACGTGAACAAAGGTAACAACGCAGTAATATTATATAACGCAGATTAATCAAACTACTATTTTGACCTAAAAGCCTCTTTCCGGTGGAGGGTTACCAAGGTAACAGCAGGGCGTTATGAACTCGACACACAGGGAACGACGAACGATCGTGAAAGGCGAACGTTTTCCGCGACGGCAACGAAAGTGGAACATTTTTCAACTTTCGTTCAAGACAAAAAGAAAAAAAAATTGCGTTTTTTTTTTTTAAAAACATGCATAAAGTGGAACTTTTTGATATGGGCGATATTGGCAGTTGACCGGGGTAGCATCAGAAAGGGGCGTCCCAACCTAAGAAGTAGAAAATCCCAGCTTTCTGATACAAAAGTGATCAGAATATAGCTTGGATTTTAATTTGTTGGAGTGCGACAGAGAAAGGAGCTTGCCTGGGGCGCCATTCTTGCAAGAACCACAACTGTATCCATATTTATAATTCAGGCTTACCAAGTTAGAAATTGTGATTAATCACAGCGCAAGAGTGTGATTAATCTAATTACATTTTTTAATCGATTGACAGCACTTGCTTAGTCACAATACAATGTTTTTACATAATTGTGAAGGCCTACTTGAGATATTGTGAGGAAAAAAAAGGCAAGGACTCAACATTATGTTGCTCTGTCAAATGAAATTCCATAGAATGTGTGTTTGGGATTGTAATGTGACAAAATATGAAATTCCACCCTATTGAATACATTTACAAGGCACTGTCATTACTTACCGAATGCCTCTGAGCACTCATAGCAAATATCTCACACATAATGAGGCAAACAAACATGAAACTTTACAGTCCAAGCGTAGAACCCAGGAACAAAAGGCACCTCTATGAAGAAAGGTCACCAAGTTTTCTGAGCACGCATACCTCACACGGACGGACCGTGGACACGTGTCCTGAGGTCAGATGAGTCCAGCGTTCAGTCAGCAGGAAAAGAAGTCGAATCTCAGGTTGACAAAAAAAACTACAGTGCTGTAGACGTCGATGTGACGTGGCCGTGTTCGAACGTCTTAAACCTCTAGCTTAGCGGTAAACACAACAAGAAGAGAAGAACTGTGAACAACACACCGTGAACTGGACCGATGATCAGGTCGAGCTTCTTCTCAGCGTCACGTCGCATTCTAAAACTGATGAACAGCAAGAGGAGCGTGTAATCCGCCGCCGTTGTTCTTAAGCGTGATACATATGAGGCGTTTGGGTTTATGGGTCGGGGTCGGGTTAGAGGTCGGCCTAACGCAGCAGCGGTTTCACAAAAAGCCGTTTTTGCTGTCCGTATGAATACATGCAAAGGGCAAAATTTTCACCTTAGGACTATTTTAACAGAAAAACGATTTGGGCTTCTCTAAAATTGTGTTTCCATTTGGAGGTGGGACACAAACTGTTAAAAACTTTCCGACTTTGGTATGGTAAAAAAAAAAAAATAGTAATTGACTTAAGAGTCAGTTCTCAACATTGTGTGAACTAAGTATTAGTCTACATTAGTAATGTCATTATAGGTTGGTTTAATTGGCCAACCTATAAAGTTTTGATGAGGCAGTCTGTCTTGTCTGATATTTTGTCCCAACCAAAGTTTATTGGTGTTTTATTTTAAAAAAATCTATACATCCAATTCTAGAGAAACTTGCCTAACTGTGCTTACTGTGTTTCATGTTGTACAGCTTGTGTAAGTGTACAGCCAGGCTAATGTTAGCGGTTGATGATTTAGCTCATTAAATATTTTCGATACAGTTCAAGTTGACCGTGGGTCGACTAAAGTTGAAGTAAAACTTATTCTGCTGCTTCACACAGAGAACACATTCACTTTGAACAGGAGAAATATTAAAGACTGGTGTTTCAGCTGCTTTCTGCTCAGCTCTACACAGAACTCTCCTGGGAGATTGGAGATATGTGTATACATATATATGTCATATGACATAAGCAAAGAATCTGAAGGATTTAGCTCACATGACACAAGAAATTTGAGCTGCTTTTGAAGAAGACCAATAAAATAGCGATACCTGGAATCAGATCAGAACATCTCTACTTATTAGATGACAGTAAATCTGATGAAAAGCCCTTCCTGTTCCCACTGGATTTGTTTGATCATTTTATTCATATAAATTGTTGTATACGTCATAAACTGCTTTTTATACATTTCTACTCAACACGTTCATGCCCCTGGTAAAAAGCCAGGAGTGTGTAAGACAGAAAATGAGATGAAAGCATTCAAACACCTTTTCTATGTATAATTTGAGATTCATTGTGAACAACTCAACTGAAAAGGATGATTTAAGAGTCTGAGGGGGTCCACGCTTACGCATCCAAGTTATTGAAATTTTTTGTTTTTATTTTTCCAACTGATCAACTTGTTTTTTTATGTTCATGTCCATTGAAATGTAATCAATTACAAATTTATTGATGGAACTTGACTTAATGCTTTGTTTTGATTGTTGATTCTATGTTGCATTGTGTTTCTGTGTTTGTAATGATGTAAAGCACTTTGAAATGTCTTGCTGCTGAAATGTGCTATACAAATAAAATTTGATTGATTGATTGATTGATTGAAATGGTTTATTAAACATGTTGTAGAGTCATCGTTGACCCAGTGTGTGAGCACCACTTTAGCTTTGGGTGAAATTGTCAGATAAATCGTCCCAGCTGCTAAGTTTTCAAATATTTTTTTTTCTTACTTTTAAAGTGAGAAAAAAAGACTTTCAAAGTTTTTTTAAAAGCGTAAAAACTGTTTCCGCTATATTTCTTCCTCCTCTCCTCTGGATTTCCTGTTTTTCTCAGTTGCTTTGTCCGTTTCCCGCCGCGTTACGGTTCCCCCCGCCCCACTTTCATTTTCTCCCAGCCCTTGGACGTGGTTGTGATGGAACTAATGGCTTGATAATGTCTGAAACTGCGCCGGCTATCACCCCATTTCAGCGCGTCCATTAGACTCTCATCTCTAATGAGCAGATTTTCATTTTCTGCTGCTCTGTCCGGCGTCTTTCTGCCTCCCTGAGCGGTTCGCGAGTGAAAGTACAGATTTCCTCTCTTGCACAGAGACGGCGGACCACATTACGTCTCACGCTGCGAAGTCGGCCTAAGACACACATTCTCTGTGGAAACTGGGTCATGACTCAGAAAAACAGCAGACTCCCACAGGTAGCTGGGTCACGGGACACAGGAGGGTCAGTGTGGTTTAGTTTCCACACCAAAACCGGCAGAGAAACGGACGACCTGAGCTTGGATGTGGCGATGAATCAAACAGCTGAAACGTAGTCACGTTTATCAGAGTCATTTATTAATATCCTATTAGTCTCATCAATCAAAAATCTATCTGAAGGGTAATTATTTTACTTAATGAGTCATTCAAAAAATAAATCAATAAATCATTTCACTCATGGAAATTACAGTACATCAGGTTTATTCACCCATGTGAGATGGTTCCATGTTGGTCCCAAAAAGACGGACTACGACTTCAGAATTTTCAACTGTTTGACGACTGAATACGTTCACAAAAATATAATATTAAAACACCCACACTTCTTACAGGACTTTGAGTTTTATATAAGACACAAAGTTTGTGAAACATGTACTCATTACAAAGACATGCTAAATGTTTGGGGCTCCCCCCCACAAAACCTGCCGCCCTGGGCTACTGCCCAGGGCTGCCCTTCCTGAAGTCTGGCCCCAGGAGGCAGCGTCTGTTTTCATCTGGATGTTCGCGGTTCCTCTGCTTGTAGTTCAGAACCGAGACGTAAACAGTAGCAATGCAGTCTTGCCGGGTAAAGCGGGTTCCTCTCTCTACCGTAGAAACAAGAAGGTGAAAAAAAACAAACTAAACTGAGCTAGCTGGAACTTTAAAGGTTGGATAGTGAACAAAACAAGTAGAAACAACTTCAGAATCAAATTTGGAGACCCCAAAAATAAGACATAGTTACGCTATATTGTTTGAGAAAAATGGATTTGACTATTTATTCTTATTCAAAAGTCCATTTATTTCAGGAGCTTTATCACCAAGCGAAACAGTGTTTTCTAGACTTTATTTCTGTTACTTATGATAATTTTTCTCTTACAGCTAATGAAAACATAACATTTAAAATTAGAATATCACACTAAAGACCACTAAACAAAACATTTTTTACAATACAGAAATGTTGGTTTGACACTTCATACCAGCTTAAATGTTGTTTTTCTTTTCCAAAAGGTACTTTGAAATTGACAAATGAGCCTCATCAGGAAGAATATTCACATTTATTAAATATGACCATTAGAAGCAGGGACCAACAAGAATGGATTTATTTTGAGAGCTTTCTGAGTTAAAAGTGGTAGATGAAGAGTAATAATTCTTATGAACACATAATTTTGACAATCTCAGTAGAATTCATCCGTAAAAAAAATAATAATAGTAATAATAAAAGACAATTCCTGAAGGTGTGTAAACGGCGCAGCATGTTGACCATCAGAGGGATTTGGGTTGACGTCTCGGGCAGACGCCTTCCCAAGTGTCCGAATCAACAAGTCACACGCCGACTTTTGTCACCAAACAGCCAGATTAGCCATTTCTGACGACGGCTCAGACAGTCAAAACAAAACCCAGATCCTCTCCACCACCAGAGCAGATAAGCCACGAACCCCATCAGAACTGTAGTCAGTCCGTTCAGGCTGAGTTTACCGCGCGGCGCGCTTATCTGAGCAGATAGAGATTCAGAGAACTGGACGTGTGCACCGCTCTCCGGGCCAGGCTGCGCGCTGACTCACTGCTGCCTGGCTTCCAGGCATGCTTTTTTTTTTTTCTTAAATAAATAAAAATCGGGAGCTCTCAGACGTGTTCGGCCTCGTTTCTGTTCAGAATCGCGGATAATTGGCAGCAGAGGATGCAAATTACTGCGTGTTTCCCACCTCCTGCTGTTATGTGGATATGAACAGCTGAGTGGTTCGAGACGGAATAGAAAACAGACGAGGAAAATGTAGGCTTTAAATTTCCTCTCTGAGCCTTTTAGTCTCATTTCTTTCTGCGCAGCATTTTTTTCTCTCTCTTCAATAATGTATTGGCTTATGTCACACTTTAAAGATGTTCAGGGTTGTTTCACCCCTTAGACATTTTACTTAGCATTTTATTGTGTTGTAACGACAAACTTTTGACAGACGCAGTGCATAAGTTTAAAGCAGAAGGAAAATTATTCTTGATTTTGTTCATTTTTTCAAAGGTGAAAATCTGAAAAGTGCAGCGTGCTTTTGAATTCATTCCCCGTGAGTCTACACTTAATAGAAGTGACTTTTTGTCTGCAGTTAGGGCGCGGTCTTCAACAATCTTTGCAAGTTTGAGGCCCTTTTTCTTGAAAAACAAAAGTGATTTTGCTTTTTAAAAAAAAAACTGAAAAAGAAAAATCAGCACTTCTTTTTTTCCAAAAGATGTTTCAGGCAAGAAAAATTATTTTTGGCAAAAAAATGACAAGCCAGTATTTTGCAAAGGTGACAATAACAGTAATTTGTTTATTTGCCACAGATCAGAGCTGTGTGCTCTCTTGATTTTTTTAATATGCTGCTCTGGTTCCTGGCAGGAATGTGACGCCATACAGTCACCTCCATGTTTCCCTTTAGGTATAATTCAGGAAAAAGTGTACACACAGGGCTGGGCGAAAAGTAGAATATTTTCAACTTTTGAAACAGAACATTTCCAAAAGTCCACAATTGTCTACTTTAACTCACACACTCAGAAAATGTCCAAATTGTTTTCTAGAAAATATGTAATAAAAATCTCACAATATCTTACTTTTTTCATGCAAATTTTTGACTTTAAGAGCTCAGAAATGTCCCAATTTCTTTCTCAGAATAATCTAAAAATTTCAGTTTTGTTTTGTTTTGTTATGTTTTGTTGGTAGAAATTGACTCCTTTTTTTCTAAATGCAATGCCTCCAATTCTGTTGCAAGAAACTGTAGTTGAATTTGTCAAACCATTAAATTGCACAAAAAAAACCAACAACTTTTAACCTCAGGATTTCATGTTTGAAACTATTTCTAAAGTCAGGGACTTTAACCTCACAACTGTAAAACCCAGCTTTTGCAGCTACCTGCAAAAGCGAACAGCGAACTGTTATAATCTCATTATTCCTGCAGATATTGGGTCACATTCCATCGACCCGCAGGTGCCAGTGTGTGCTGCCAGCTTACTGGTGCTGCAGGCTGCTTGTTGTTGTTTAACCCGCTTTCCTGCAGCTGTCTCTCTGAAGCATCTCCTCCGTTCAGCTCCGGTGATCAACCGGGGGAATAAACAGCTGAGATGAAATAATCTGCTGGAGAGAGAAGGTAAACAAGCAGATGGACCCACTTATTTTCTTTCTTTTTGCCACGTGCACGCAATAGGTAAAGCACGCGCTCACGAGCAGCGCCACACGTTATAGATAACCGCAGACTCGAGCGCCCTCTGCTGGGCCTTTTGTTTTTCTAAACCTGCTAAAGTCACATTGGATGGATAAATCAGTGTGTTTGGTTTTGGAATACACCGCGGCATTTTGATTACTCGGCATCATTTATATTTATATTTCTTTATCAAATATTCATTTCCTTCTTTCTTTCTTTCTTTTAATCAGTTTTACAACATAATTCGTTAATCATTTGGGAACATGAATCCCGTAAACTAGTGAACTACTGCAGGTTTACGCACAACAGCTGGCCTCTGACCCATCCGTCATTATTGTGTCCTGTTTTTTTATTCATTTATTTATTTTGCGTTCCTGTCCCGTCTTCGTTGGAACTGACAGACTGACGCACCAGTGGGAGTTCTGTCCACTCCCCCTCCCCTCCTCTCTCCTGCTTCACACACACAGCAGCGTGTGTCTACTCACTGAGCCGTGACGCTCTCACAGGGGGGCGGGGTCCCCAGCTCGCATAAATACCCTACTCCTGACCGCCGTTGAGACAGAACCGCAAACGGAAACCGCCCGTTTCTTTTCCGTTTTACGCACAATCCAAGCCATCGGGAATAAACCATGATCAAGAAAATGTCTCCATCCGAGAGCGACTTTGACATCCCCGCCAAGAACTGCTACAGGATGGTGATTTTGGGCTCCACCAAAGTTGGGAAAACGGCCATCGTGTCCCGGTTCCTGAACGGCCGGTTCGAGGAGCAGTACACGCCGACCATCGAGGACTTTCACAGGAAACTGTACAACATCAAAGGGGACGTTTACCAACTGGACATACTGGATACGTCAGGGAATCACCCTTTCCCCGCGATGAGGAGACTCTCCATACTGACAGGTACTTTACTCGCCGGTTTTGCTTTTTGCAGCTTTCGTGCGTATTTACGCACGCCTCTGCTTTCCCCCGTGCATGGCGTTGCGAGTTCGTGCAAATGCAAAACGCATTTTCAGCAAATGTAGTGCATTAGCAAAAAAAAAAAGAAGTTAACCAACTCATTCCCCAACCCCAATTTTCTCTCCAGGTGACGTGTTCATTCTGGTCTTCAGCTTGGACAACCGCGAGTCTTTCCAGGAGGTGCAGCGGCTCAAGAAGCAGATCTACGAGACCAAGTCGTGCCTGAAGAACAAGATCAAGGAGAACATCGACGTGCCTCTGGTGATCTGCGGGAACAAGGGCGACCGGGAGTTCCACCGGCAGGTGCAGCAGGAGGAGATCGAGCAGCTGGTGGCCGGCGACGACAAGTGCGCCTACTTCGAGATCTCGGCCAAGCGCAACGAGAACGTGGACAAGATGTTTCAGACGCTGTTTACCCTGGCGAAGCTACCTCACGAGATGAGCCCCGACCTGCACCGGAAGGTGTCCGTGCAGTACTGCGACATGCTGCACAGGAAGTCGCTCAAGCACAAGAAGATGAAGGACATCGGGGAGGCGTACGGCGTGGTGACTCCGTGCGCGCGGAGGCCGAGCGTCCACAGCGACCTCATGTACATTAAGGAGAAGGCCGTCGGAGGCGGCCACGGCAAGGACAAAGAGAGGTGCGTGATAAGCTAAGGGGGAGAGAGCACGAGGCGCAAACGTGCGCAAACAAACGCACACACAAAAAAAACAATCTTTTAAAAGAAGAAGGAGCCTGGCGCGTGCAGGGCGGCCGGCTGCCGCTCGGACGTAAAGCGGAGCTTTGAAGGCGCCGCCGATGCCGTCGCTGGTGCTGATGCTGCCGCGCGCGCGCTTAAACGCAGCACCGTTTCAAAAGGACACTGACCGGACAACCGAGTCTGCTTCTTCTTTTTTTTTTTTTTTTTTTCAAAAGAATAAACAACCACTGCCAACAAGACGTATGAGAATGTTAGCTTGTTCTGTCCGTCAGAGCCTAATCTGTGACGTGGCTTCATACCTTGTGAGACTCGCGCGCGCCGATGCGCAAGTTGTTGCTTTGTTGACGTTTCGCCTTTTGGACAGCTGCCAGAGACTCACACGGCTCAGGAGGAGAGAAGGCTGTTTACATTTTACTGTAGGTTTTTATAAAGGCTAAGTACACTTGAATGTTTACTCTATATCTGGATTATTTTTATTGTTGAATGTATTATTTATTGTTGGTGTTAATTTCTTTTTCTTTTTGCAATGAAGTCAAAGAAAATTGAAAAATCCAATAAAAATAAAACTACATAAAATCAAAAATTATTGTTGGTCTTTCTTATTTATTCATGTTTTTTTTGTTGTTGTTTTTTTTAGATTCAATTTGCAGACAATGCAACAGCAAGAATGAGGATAACTTATTGAGAATCCTACAGAAATGCAACAATTGGCGTCTTACTGAGATTCTACTTGTTAGATGTAATTCCACTGGCCTATTGAAGAAAACGTACATGGAGAAACAAACAAAATATAAGACTGAAACTATCTGAAACTTGGAATTGCATCACATGCATGAGAAAATGAATACCGCTTAAAATCTAAGCTTTTACAAATTAGGCCTCAGTACTGGGATTATGAGTTGTACACTCAACGTTTGTGGTTAGAAACAGAGCAAAGTATTTCAATAACTGGGAGAGCAACAAAAACGGAACGCCCTTTTCTGCCAACTCTATGTTTCAAGGCACATTTGGCATTTTGAAAGCAATAGGAAGGAAAGTCAACAGATCGTTTCCCATCAATTCTTCTAGGAACTGCACTGAAAACACATTAAACTTTGACAAATCATTAGCGGTTAATTTCGCCTGCTTTTTGTTTCAAGGAAAGATGTATTTGTTATGTCGTTGCACCACGGTGCCGCAGTTGGTAGGACTGCTGCCTCGCAGCGAGAAGATTCAAATCTTGGCCAGAGGTCTGGATTTGAATGCAAACTCTCCGCAGAAACAACCACTTCTCTCCTGTCACTCCAGCTTCCTCCCACAGTCCACAAACAGGACCTGTTATAGCCGTTAAAAATACACTAAAAATAACCTCATTATTAACAGAACTGGTTGAATAGATGTAAATATTTGTCACTGAATACAAACATTTTTCAGAACAAAAGTGTGCCTATACAGAAAAAGTCAATCAGCAGTGTGACACTAAAGACAAATTTCTTTCTTTTTAATTCACTAGATTACTAGAGTTGACCCCTGAAACAACAGAACTGACATTAAAGGGTTCATTTTATTAAAGGGTTAAATTTTTTAAAGCATTAGCTTATTAAATAAACTTCAACAGGCATTTACCATAAAACAGAAACAATATTGTACAATAATAGATCTGTTGTGTTCCTTAAAAAGGAGATTCTTACATTAGAATCTAATAAAGTCTAAAATATCATTCAAGTATTGTACTTGATGAAATACAATACCTGTCAGGAAACAAAACATAATTCCCTCAGCTTTCACTGCCCTTATAATCTTTACTGGATTGATTATATGGCATAGTGATTATTAACTTTTAAAGTGAGTACTCAATAGTTGTGTGACGTCGTAACTAATTCAGTTTGATGGTAACAAAATTGACAATTTCAAGCATTTTTGTGATGAACTCCACTTGCTAGCATACATGCTAAAAGCTCCTGGCTCCAGTGAAATTACGGTTTTTCACAATAAGTTGCTTGAGCTCTTAATAAGAGGAAGTGACATCATTTTTCACGCGGTTTACTTTTGCTGTGGCAGGTATTGGCACTGATTTAAAAGGAAAGTACATTAATTAAAGTACATTAGTCAACAGACGACTCTCTGACACATATAGTTCTACACAGAAAAATATTTTCAATTCAATTTATGCAATATTGTTATCAAACTGGCTACTGAGAAATGTTAGAAAAAAATGTGAGACGTTGCCGAAAGGAAACTAAGAGTGAAAATGATGTCTTGGGAAAACACGGTAACCAACCGAGACATCGGGAGGTCACGTTTTTCCAACTCTGTAAATCATATTGAGACATGTTAAGATCCCTAAATAATAACAAAGGACTAAAATTTGAAGAAATGACAAACATCTGAACAAACCGGACCAAACATGACGACTGGATGTCGATTGTGTCTCCAAATATAGAACCACTCAGCTGCAAAACTCATGAGGAATGGAATATTTTTCTGAGTAATAGCTCACTCTCGGTCAGGTTGGATGCTGAGTATTTAAGCTTTATTCAGGCCAATCCACAGATTATTACTTGTATTTTGGTTTAGACTTTGACTAGGCCATTCTAACGTGGAAAACCTAGAGCTAAACCATTGTATGTCTAGTGTTGTTGATTTTCTATTGCACCCTCTAACACTGCCCTGTATTAACCTCCATGTATGTTTCCATTTTCTCTGAACGACTTTCCCTCCCTGCCAAAGAAAGGCATCCCCAAAGCATCATGCTGCCACCTCCATGTTTTCCCATGACGAGAGTATGATCGAGGTGCAGTTTCAGGTTCTCTCAATGCTTTACAAGTAGTTCAAAACGTTGAATCATGATCCCAGGGTCAACCGCGAGACACGCTGTCCAGTGTTATCAGCAGCGATCCTGCAGACTCTATCCCTGGGAATGTTATAGAGAAACAAAGAAAGGACATCTTGCGTTGGACTCTGTTTGTCTGTGTGCGTGTGTGTGGGTGCGTATGTGAGTGAGAGAGAGAGAGAGAGAGAGAGAGAGAGAGAGAAACGTCTAAAATCAGTTGGGGGCTCACAGAAAACATGTAGGACCCAGACTGCTTTGGACAGTGTGTCCTCCAAACCAACAGAAACGCATGAGAACAGGAAACATAATATCCGTTTCTCCGGTGATGACATTTACACTTTACGGCCTGACCCTCCATTAAACTATGCAAAAACACACCTCACTGGACATTTTCAGACAGTGGACCGCTGTAAACATGCCACAATCGTCACAGAAGGACTGAAGGAGGAGTGACAAGTTCCTCAATATGCACAGAATGTGACAGGCCAAGAGCAAAACTGATGAGGCAGGAGAAGTTTTAATCAGGAAGGTTTCCTAAAACAGTGCAGCCTTCGATAATTTGGGGAAATGCGTTCTCCACTCCACACTGGGAAACAGGAATGTCGGTGTAACCATATATTTTCACCTGTCTGTGTTCTATAATTTGCTTTATTTGGAGTTAAGTTGATTAACAAGTGCTCAGATTTTATGCACTACAGGCCAAAATTGCCGGGTTCACAGTATTCAGGGACCATGAGAGAAAACACAGCTATTTTGTGTTTCCTCAATTGAAAACACAATTTAATTCAATTCAATCAAATTTAATTGTGTATGTCTTTATTTTTATCCGGTCAGCAATAAACATTCAATGTTCAAAATGAAACAAAAGTAGAAAACAACAAGTTATTGTAGTTTAGAATAAGGGCCTCAGAAGTTTCTTAATGAAAACTTATACATAACAACACTACGTACCAGTAGGTGGCGGTGATTCACACCTTCAGTTTCTTTTCGACTCGCGAGAAAAAAACACCAGAAGAAGTCGCGTGCTCATAGGTGCGACCTGTGAGCGCGCGCCGTCAATGGTAGCAGGTAGCTGTGTCCACAGACATGAGTGGGTGTTTGGATTAACATTAAACAAGGAGTAAGGGGAGAGTTCAGGGCCACGCAGGGTTTAATGCTGGGAATGACCGATATGAGGTGTTGTTATTGTGACAGGAGCTTCCGCTGTTTGCTGTGCTGAGGAGGAAAACGTATTTACAGCGGAAAACTCCTCTTCACACCTGAGAAGCGCCTAGCAAGCCGCAGCCCAGGTGAGCGAGGCGCCTACCGCAGCACCGGGCGAACATCTGTTCACATGAGGGAACGTAAACACAAAAATATTTTTATTTCATGTGGTGAAATACGCAGCAATACTACTTCCTAAAAGAGAGACTTTTTATTTTCTTGCAATATATTGGAATGTGCCGTGGCCATTTTGTTTTGATAGCAGCACATTCTGCTAATGTTAGCGCTGTGTGTTAGCTTTTAGCTCCTAGGGGACAGGACGCCTGTACGTTTGGAGTATTTACTACATTAACAGCTTGATATAGTTTTGTTCAGTGATGTTCTTGACCCTCACGTTGCCTAACTGATTGAGGCCTTGTTTGGTAGAAGTGTTCATTCATATTGTGATCACATTAATATTTTAAAAGGTACTTGGCATGCAGTTGTGCAATTTTCTTCCCTGACAAACTACACGTTGCCATGTAATTTGTCAGTGTTGCCAGTGTTAATATTTGCTTATTCAAAGGCACACAGGCGAGACCAACGTGTTGTGATGTTGGAACCAACACTTCAGCAACTGTTGTCTGATATTGAGGAAGAAATTACGGCAGTATGGAGACCTGCTGTGCAGGTAAATAGCTGCGTAGCGTCAACTTCTATTTATGATATTGCTATTCCCATTCCCATCATTTGTGTTTTATTAGATGAGTTTTGTGTGCCACTTAGAGCTTACAGATACAATTGTCTTCTACTTTATTTAATCAGGTTTTACCTGGCAGCACTGCGTCTTAATGAAAATGCTCAACATCTGCAAGCTACTCCCTCATCTGAAATGTCTTTCTCCCAAGTTCAAGAAGGGAGAGGGAACAGCTGAGCCTATCAAAACACCTGAGACCTTCCGTAAGTCTTACTGCATTAAGATGCTAGTAGTATGCTAACTTGATTTCTATAAATCAAAATCATATCGGTGTTAACAGTTTAGTAAAAAAAAGTTTTCTTACCCCACAATGGCAAAGTAAAGTTCTTATGCAGAGCAACAAACGTGAATCAAAGCCACTTAAAAAAATTAAGTGAAAACAATATATGCAATGTCAAAAATCTTTCTGCAACACAGAAAGAAAACCTCAAAGGCAGGAGGTTTTCTCTCTGAGTTCTTTCCCTTCCCTCTTAAGGGAGTTTTAAAATTCTTCTTGTATAGGTTGTCTCCTATTGCCTCCTTGTGTTCCTCTCAACAACATACATTTTGGAATATCTTCATAGTTCAAGTTGCCTTTGAGCACAAACTTTTCTCCTCCTGTCTTCGTAGGACTCTCGACTCTTTTCAGGGTCAAATGTTGCGTGTTCATCTGTGTTGTGCAAAGACAGAAAAACGCATCTCCTTCTCATTTTGTTTGACCTTTAGCTCTTGGAGTCTTAGAATCGTTCTTGAAAAGCAGGAACTATCGTGAAATCTACTGGCAGCGCAATCAGTCATGAGGATGAGATAAGCCTGACACAACGTCACTGCAGACGCACAGGATAATAGGGATTCACTGGTAACTAATCATACAGTAATGAAGGTCTGATTATGCGACACCATGTCACGTCTGACCTTAAGTGCATCAGAAATCGTAGGAAAAAAATCATGAGGTTTTCAAATGAGCTGATGTGGACTAATGCGCCTAAGGTTATGTCATAATTATAGATAGGATCTCAGCTTCTTCAGTTCTAACATCTTCATTTCATCAAATTAGAGAAACATATTAATTCTACATTTATCCATCCACTGATAACGATTAACCGATGGATTTTTTTAACGCGGGACAATAAACCTATAACATATCATGATACATAAGATACCTTATCAATAGATAACACATTTTACAGACTATTCACTAAACTCCGATACAGAACAGCACAGCATTCTGGGGGATGTAGTAGAAAAAGGGAAGACTTCTCACTGTGGGTAAAACAGGGAAAATCGTGTCACCAGTTTGGCCGTATTTCAGAAATTTAAAAGAAAAAGCAAATGTTCTAGATTCTAGATTTTTAAAACAAACTCAATATCCACTGATCGCTGATCATTAGGATGCTTTCAGCTGTCAGTGTTTATAAAGTGCACAGTTGGCTTTAAGAATGTAATGACAATGATTTTTTTAAAGTAACTGCTGGACAAAATGAAGCTGTTCAAAGTTCACATTAGCATTATCAAGTGTTATGTCTTCAGTGTGAAGTTGAAACAGTTAAACATAACTTGCGGTTTCATCACTGCCTTCTTAAAAGTCAAGGAATCCAGTCAAGGAATGTCCCAGTACAATCACTGTAATCATCTCATCTTTTGTTGTTCAAGAGCATTTTCTTTACAATCAGCAATGGACCAAAAAGCCTTTTTTTAGCTTAACCATACAGTGTGCTATTATTGCTACCTCCATGGTTATACATTTTGGTGGACTTCACTTGCAACCTTTTTGTCAATGTCTGTCTAATGCACCAATTCTGCTAGCACCTCTGCTCTCTTGTGCATTTCAGTAGATCCGTGCTGGTTAAAGACTAACCCATGTATGTTTTGCTTCTTGTTGTTTTTTTTTTTGTAGCTGCAAAGTATTTTTAGCAGGTTTATTCATACCTGCTCGTATTCCGATTATGCACGGAACAAACAGCAACTTATGCATTACTCCTTACATCTGGTGTGCATGACTAGACGGCTCTGAACGGACACAAACACTCGTCTGATACGATGGCGGGCATTTACGATTTGGCATTTGTAGAAGCGCCATCTGTTGTGTGCATTGCAGGTAAAAGTTAAGTTATGGGACATTTAAGACAGAAAATGGGACAAATCAAACTATTATTATACGGGACGTCCCAACTAAAACAGGACAGTTGGCAATTCTGTCGGCCTTACCCAAAGACTACAAACAAGCTAACTGGGAACAGATTTAGGATTTATTGGTGTGAAAACAGTAAATATAACACAATACAGCAATAGAAAATATATCAGACCAGTTTTTTTGCTAAACTGTAAAACCGTCTACCAGTAATGCGTCAATGCTTTTCTGGATCGGGCGTCACTGCAGTGAATGACTGAACTCAGTATAAACTGCCTTCAAAGACTTCATAGAATATCTGTGACTTTACCAAACTACTTTGGCGCTGCAATCAATCTGTAGCTTTTTGTTCTGAAAGACCTTTGCTCTCATGTATTTATAGTGTGCTTCCTAATTCCAAATCCCCTCAGATCACGCTGGTAAGCATGAACTGACTGCCCTACAAACTGACCACGCATGAAATATTTAGCACGAAGCAAACTGTTCCTCGCAGCTTTGAAACAGAGGAGCTTCCTTTTCAGTCTGGCTTCACGGGTCAGTTGAAGGCTGTTACTTATGTCTGCGCACAGAAGTTGTTGATACACCAAACTGTCACCTCTCGCACAAAATGATTGACTGATAAAGAGGAGATGGGTGGCAAAGTGTCTGGCTTGAGCTCTTTTAATGCGTAATGTATTTATGTTGCAGCCTGAGCTGTGCCTCCTCATCTTCAGATCCGAATCTGCCAGAGCTCTTCTCCATTGCTGACACACCGTTACGTAAAGACACCTTGTGTACAGAGTCCAATTAATGATTGTACTCGCCTCCACAGTGGATGGAGAAAAAGAATTTGCCAGAAAATTCAAGCATAGCTTCAATTATGCTTGGATTTGTTTCAGTATCCACATTTTTGTATCTATTGTAGCACTGATTACTCAGGAAAAACCTTGTTAATTGGTAACTTTAGTTGCTGCCAAAGGACTACATGGTTAGGACTCCTTCCTTACAGGAGACACAATCCAATTTTGCCATTCTCTAATCAAGCTAACTTATGTTTTGGAGACCATTAGTTGTCCCTGGAGAAAACCAGCACATTCATAGGGAGAACATGGGAACTCCAAGAAAAAAATGAATTGGCAAAGCATGCCAACCCAAGATTAGGGTGGAAACAGCGACAGCAGCTAAACGCAAATGAGGGCATTTCAGATTGACCAATTAATCCTGGGATGCATGTCACAGAATAGCAGCTGATCCATCTGAGCTCCAGTCCTCAAACTACCAATAAATGCACAGACAACATAGAAAATCAAACTAGAATTTGACCAAAAGAGGAAAAACAATCAAGAGAATCTCCACAGCATGTCAAAGGGCACATTTTTGAAGCGCCGACATGGTGTAAAAAAAATTAAGCAAGTACAAGGAGCTAACTAGAGCTCACATTTTGCTTGGAGTCATTTAGGATGCAGTTTAATTACATTTACACTTACACATGTATTTCTTCTGTATGAGAATTTCTACAAGTAAATCATGGAAAATTTAGGACCTCATTAAACTTTTCCAAGAGGAGATTTCAAATTGGCACTCCAGCTTTGTTATGCACCATCAATAAAGAGGGTGAAAGGATTTTCTTCTTAAGACGGCTTTTCAACATTAATGAAGTTATTAGGAATACTGAGATTGGCTATTCAAAATAGAATAGGTTGATTATAATTGGGAAATATGAGTTGAATAAAAAAATATCCTTAAAATCAATTTAAAAAACCCTTAATTCTTAGTATGTTACAGAAAACCTCTGCAGTTTTGATTCCTCCACTGAAGATGATTGGGCCTGGAGGAGGACTTCGGAGGAGCATCACTGCTGCTCTAACTTTACCAACAAGCATCGCAGTTTATCCACCAGCACTGCAGAAATACAAAGAAGTGAAGATTATTCGACTGAAAGTTCATTAATGATTAGTGTTCATCTATAGCAGCACTGAAACATAACCTAACACAGCAAAAACCACGATAATTACGTACCTCCAGCAGGTGGCCTTTGGGCGCAATGATGGCCTCTACAGGCATCGATCAGCTCTTCCAGGGATTCGGGGCATTGACGGGGAACGGGTTCTCGATAATGCTCTTCAACCACTTTTACATGAAGGGTGTCCTTATTACCACTATAATCTGGAAAGTGGGAAAGGAAAACTTTAAATTCAAGTGTGTGTTTCTTATATTTCACCTTTTAAACAGTTCAAGACCATGGATGCAAGGGCTTGGACATGAATCTGTCTGGAAAGTTCAATGGATGGAGTAATTGCTTATGGGTGTCACTGCTCCCTTAAACAAATATTAAGGATGTAATGGCACACAAAAAATCATGGGTAAGGTTGTGGTTTAATTGTAACATCATGGTTTTGTTCAGTTTGCTTCTTTCAAGAGAAATAAAAACAAAAGGTAGACATTATAGAACTGACAAAAAAAAAACACTCAGATATTTCCCACACAAACAGCAGAACATTCAGCCTGTTGCAGTAGTCTGGTTTTAGGCTTAATGTTTATTTTGCTATTATTAATAAGTGATTGCTGTGATAAGAGGAGAAAACTATAAATATATTGCACTTGATGGAGCTAGCCATACAGTAAGTATGGCTAGCTCCATGGCTAGCTCGCTGTTACTGTCTCTTACTCTGCAGTTGTGGAGTCACAATGTCTGGGATCATGAGCGCCCCCTCCATGATGGAAGAGAACTGCCTGCCTCACCTCTAATCTGTTCTCTGCCGTTTCTGATCGCTCCTCAGCACACGAATCACGTTACACACACAGTTGGTGACAAAAACACTGTACATTATATACATAAGCTAAATTATGGAAAATCAGTTCATACATTAATTTTTTTAGCCATTTTTTTGGGTGACGTACAGACAGGAGGAACATGCTCTCATAGAACGGGAGCCAGTGCAGTTAGTGAGAGGTTGATCAATCCCAGGTGAGGCTCAGCTTGCTGCTGCCTCACGGGCTTCGCTTCCCAGTATTTGAATGGGGAAATGCAAAAATCCGGCGATTTTGAAGAAAATAATCATCAGAATTGTTTAAACTAAATGAAAAATATGTACTTTACAGTACATACCATAGGGTGAATATAGCAATATAAATTATTTTGTCATTATATATTATTTTTCCATGATAACAGGTGAGGTTCTGCGCATAAACATTCTGCATGTATTTAGCCATAAAATAACCTTGCTTTTGTTGGTCCACATCAAACCAGTGGGGCTGTACTATAGTAGATAGTTCCAGTATGAATAAATGTACTGGCAGAAAAACATGCGTTCAGCAGAGCATTACAAGGAGACCCAGACTTCCCTCTGCCCAGCCAGCTGTGCCTTTTTAATATTATTACCATTATTATTATTTATTATCTCGTAAAACTCATAACTCAGCCTATATCAGAAAAACTTACCTTTCATTAAAGAATACCTGCACTGCTCCCTTGATACTAATTTGTCTACTATCCACAGTTATGTAGCTCATCAAACTTTAGACAATTTCCCCCTAATTTGTTAATCAAACCGAGAAACACTTCGGACCTCCTGTTGCTTTATTGTTTAATTTATAATACACTTACACTTTGATTTCATTACCAACTCATAATGATGTCTCCTGTATGTGTAGCTGCCTTTGCTAAAATAACTTTCACTGATTAATAACTAATGTTTTTATACATTTGATAGGAATCCTTCAATGGAAGAGTGAGGGATTTTATTCAGATACATAGATTGAGATTTATATAAAAAAAACCTAAACAACCATTATTGCTTAGATCTGCTTTCATCTTGTGGAAAGTAGTCGAATCCCCTCGATTTTAGTGGTATAATTTGCACCCTGACAACAAAATAAACATGGTAAGCAACTTGACAGTACCTTATGATCAGACTCTACATTTTCACAATTCATTATTTTGAATAAAACAATTGTATCTCCAAAGGGATTTGGGCCAGATCAACAGAATTCTCAGCAAAACGTCCATATAAAAATCCCTTGGTGTTTGAACTGGGGAATTCATTTGCCTATGGTAAAATCTCATATACTTTATCTTATGTCATTACAATTTAAAAATATAGAAATAAAAGTGATTAGAATGACTTGAAAAAATTGAGATCGTCCTTGTCTGTCAAAGCAGATACACACCTGAAAATGGCTTCTTCTGAGTTGCAATTTCCCACATTATGATTCCCAAGCTGAAAAAAATCCGATAAAAGAGCGTTACTGTGGATGACTTTTAAGTGTTTTGGAAAACTTTAAAGACTAGATGTTTGGAATATCTAGTCGGTTGAGCAGCAGTCTCTCATGACACTGACCTGTATATCTCACACTTTTTGCAGTAGTGTTTCATGCCCTCAGATAGCATCTGGGGGGAGGAGTAGCACAGAGAACTGATGTCTTTGTCCTTTCGCTTATTGACCGTTGCATTTCTCAGCGACGTCTCAGTTTGAGCCAGTTCCAAACCGCCGAGCTGGAAAGAAGAACAGCCTGAGAAGTGTGGAAGAGTTGCCATGGAGTAATCGTGGGAGGCTTTAGCTTCACTACCTTGACTCCGTAGTTCTTATCCACAAAGAACTTTTTGCTGGTGATGTCAGTGTGAAGCTTACTTTTCTGCTCGGTCTGATGCAGTCTAGGAGACATCAATAACACATCTTAATTTCAGCGTCAAACCATTTTCAGCTTGATTAGCTAGGGTGACCATATTTTGATTTCCAAAAACAAAAAGAGGACAATTGGCCCAATCCTGCAACAGACTGACAAAAATCATCATTAGGGATGCCCGATTTATCGATATCAACAGCAGAATTGTTGTGATGTTAGCCACTTTTTAATATATCAGCATCGGACAAAAATAAAATGGCTTGTTTGTTGGCATCTTTATGGTATTGAGGTGCCATTTAACCTTTTGCCTGGTTACAATCACAGTCCTGAGAAGGGCCTGTTCTAGTGGCTCAGTGGGAGGTCGGGGCCAAGAGTTGGCTCAAAACTCCCAATGGTGCATGATTTTATGATTCTCTTTAGAAATAAAACTAAATGATAAATAAGATGAAGCAAAAGTATTTTTATAATAGAAATGCAAGATAATAAATAAAAACATTATTGATTTAGTGGAAAAGTTTGTATGCTGGACTCATCATCAGGGTCCCAAATCTTTTCCAATCTTGTTTTTTGTGTTGGAAACCTTTGCCAGATAATGTACCACATAGGGAACGATTAACTTTTTTGTTACCTATGTGGTATTAAGAAGTAGAGAAGTAGAGAGGTTGGGTTCTGATGCAATCTTGAAGTTAAAAATCTACCAGTATGTATGTTGTTGAAAATTGAGCAAAGTTGGGTTGAGGTAAATAAGTGTGTCTATGAGTATATTTAACTTTGTTTATCTGTGTGGCAACTTACAGGTTGCTTGGTGATACACCTTGATATCGTTTCCAGATTCTACTTAGATTAAAGGACACTCGAGTAGTGGGACAGATAAGGATAGTGGATTAAACGGGGTTGTGGCCGGGGCATGGGTGTAATAAAATCTCCCTGGACCTGTTTTACTACGATAGTGGTGGGCCAGTGGAAAGTAACGCCATCTACTGCTGTATGTGGGGTTGTGACTTAACTGTGTGTAAAACTTTGTAAGCCTGTACCATTATGGTTTAAGGCTAACTTGTTTTTGCATCTGCCTGTTTTGTTGCTAACTTTTGATTCGGGTTTGGAGTGAGATTTGGCCTGGGTGAGGCATAGTATGGTTGAGACAGTATGAGGATTCAGTAATAAACATAGTAACCCTATTTGGTGCTGCATCTCCACCATTTGTGGTATTCCATTATCTCTACAACACATCTGTTCATGCAGAGTTCACTGTAGAACCACTCTTATCATCCCTGATCACACTTATGTTCAGCAGAGATTTTCATGCTCACTTTCTCAGAGATTCAGAATTCTGAAATGTCACAGATTAAGACAGAGGAACTGATTATAGCCTAAGGAGATCAAACATCCATGTCAAAAATGTCAAACATGGTGCGTGCTGTGGTGATGTAGGGGATAGCGCAACCCACGTTTGGAGGCCTTGAGTCCTCAACGGGTTTGATTCCCGGACCCGGCAATATTTGTCGCATGTCTTCCCCCCTCTTTTTCCCCCTTTCCTGTCAGCCTACTTTCATATAAGGGAAACTAGAGTCCACAAAAGACCCCCTGGAGGGGAAAGGGGAAAAAAACCAAAAGTCAAACATACAGTACCTCTTGCACTGTTGTACATGTAAACTGTAGATTTATTTACACCATTGGCATATTTGCAAACCTTTTAAGTACATCTCTGTGCAGTTCTCTGTGCACATTGGAATCTTGCATTCAAAACTCAAACTCTTGTCTTTTTTCTGATCATTCCGAGCTGATCATAAAGGCCTAAAACTTCTCTTGTTCTCCCAGCTACCTGTCTATATGCACATATTGATGTGTGCTCTGCCCCAGGGAGTGTGCTGTGCACCTGATCATTTGATCTGCTAGGTTACATCCATTTTATTGCATCCAGAGGAATGATGGGCCGACATGCTGCTGTACCAGATGTTTTACAGTAAATTTCTTGGCGCATTACTAGCCCAGCAGCCAGCATGCCTATTTCTGGTTCAGAACGTGGAGTGCGTCTGTCGCTCTTCCCAGTAACACAGAAAGTTACTGGAAAGGAGAGACAAAGTTGAGAGCCATTAAAGCAAACAGCCCTGTTTTGAATGACTACTTAAAAACCTCCATCCTGGAACCAGTGCTCTTACGTTTCGTGAACTTTGTCTGGGCAGCGTAAGAAAGAAATTAGCAAAAGCTGAGGCTCAAACCCGATTTGTGAGAGTCAGAAAACCTCCATGAGCTCTACACTAGAGAATTTCTTCATCATTCAAACCAAAGACAAATAATGTATTCTTGCCGACTTACCGGTAAAGACCCTGCGCTGCATCCCGGCACATGCTAACTTTCCTGGTCCAGGACAGGTCACATTCAGAGCTCAGAACTTCTCGGAGACTTCCTTTCTCACAGTACTCCATAATGATGAGGTACTTAGTATTAGGAGCTGCAGGCAGATAAAAGATTTTATATTTTTACTGTTTAGATAATTCTGATCTGTGCATGCATCATTACTTACTGTCCTCATCCAGGATGCAGATGCCAAACATTCGCAAGATGTTAGGAGACTCAAACCTTTTCATGGTTTCAACTTCTTTTTTGAAGTCAGACTTTATCTCCCTGCAATTGACAAGAATGTTTACTGTAATTAAGCTTTTGTAAAGAGATGCTTTTGTCATGCACATATAACAACTCTTTCCAAATCTACAGCTTTACAGAAACTATAGTACATGGGATTAGTTTTTATTCCTGAGGTCTAGTTAAAAACAAGAGAGCTTGTCAGCTTGATCAAATCAAATTTATGACCCATTATTTTAAAACTTGTCTAGTTTCCTGTACTATGGCTAACCTCCCAAAGCCACAAAACAGACAAAAAGGTTAAGGAGAAACAAAATATTGTTCTATGTGACCAACATGTGACCTAAAATATTGGAAGGAAATTAGGAAGAGTTACAGTAAAACAGTAAATTTGGTAAATATGAATTAAATTAGTATAAAAGCATCCTAATACTGTTATTATTCCTGCATTGCATATCAATATTTAGATAAACTGTGGCACAGACGCTGCAGTGGTGTTCAAATTGGTGAATATCTTGGCGGCCACTGTGAAGTCCTTGAATGTTCCTCTGTAGACCTGCGGCCCTTGGTCTGTCAGGTTGTCCAATTCGTCCAAATTTGGAATACAGAGTTCATCTTCTTTAATTACTCGGATGTCCATGGTAATGATTTTTGGCTTCTTCACTGAAAGAAAATGGAACAACACATGTTAATTACAACGTTCCAAAGTAGACAGGCATTGTACCGGGGCAAAAACTTTTACTTGAAAATATCAAGTGAGCCCTCCAGTGTGAAGCTGTACGTCGAAACAGAGCAGAAATGATTAAAGCTGCAGTATGTAACTTTGCAAAAAATATAATTTTTTTACATATTTATTAAAACTGTCACTTTGTTGTGACAGTATAATATGAGACAGATAATCTGTGGAAAAAATCAAACTCATAGCCTCCTCCTTACTCTCTGCTACATGCTACAGCGTCCTCCCAATAGTATAGCTTGTCATGAATGCTCAGGGTATTAAGCATGGCTATCAATGACGGCGAATAAACAGTTTTTCTGTAATGGCAGAGAACTTGTTTCTCTGTCATTAATACATTGAACAGTGAGTACATGAGCATGATTCACTTCAATAAGACCTCGATCCTGGCTCTGACTAGTTGCGTTTGACCAGGAGTGGTGTATTTCTGCAGATGGCAATAATAGCACAGGGAGGAGGTGGAGAAGCTAGACTCCCCCCATCCCCCAGATTCTTAAAACATTAAGAAAATTTACATAGTGCAGCTTAAATTAGACTACTCGTAATGAATAAACTATTGGAAACACATTTGTCTCTAAACATGTTATATGCAGAACAACTCATATGGCATATCATTAGCTTCACATGGTTCAAATTCTGGAAAAAGTATCCTGCTATTCTGTAATGGCACCTTTTCCTATCCAATTATTAATCAGTTAATCCAAGAAACAGTCAGCAAATTAGCCTTACACTGCATTGATGTAAAGTCAAGCAAAAAGTGCTGGGCTTTTCAAATGTTGTTACAAGTACATATTTTTTGTGTGTGTAGCTGCTGATGCTTCCTTTGCTACGAATGATCTCAAGGTATGTTGTTATTATGGCTCAGGCTAAAAGATATTTTAAATAGGAATTTAAATTATTTATAATATCACATAAAAGCCTGGTTAAAATCATTTTGCTCAAGGCCTGTAAACAAACAACAAATTTGGATTAGACTTTTTCAGAGCTATTGGGAAGGGTGTGACATTCGTTGACAAAATCAAATTTGTATACTGTGACTCATCATTCACTCACTGACTTAGCACTTAGCACATCACACCATTTAGGTCACTGGAAGGAAGGTAAAATATTTGTTTCCAAGGAATTGGATGATAAATTGTCATGAAGGGTTAGACAGTTCAGTCTCATCATGACAACAGAGTTGTAATATTTAACCATACATTTGACTTTATAGCTGCGATGCTTGTACACACTGAAAATAAACTAAGTAGGTCCGTTTGGTGTGCCAACATTATTTCCAGTTAAATGACCATGTACTCACACATCTCCACGACTTGAGCTACATTGCTTTTGACATCTTCCAGATCTGTTCGCATGGTCTCCACATATTCCATGTATTCCATGAGCACTGAGGAACAAACAAACGCTGCTGTAATGATGCACCCAACACTAGTAATGAATTATCACTTCTACTCATTTGCTTTCTTAGCCTACCATTGCAGTTAGGAAAATTTGGGAGAAAAGAAGTTGGTGTGTGGCCATGTGTTGTCGTGTTTGGCGGCTGTCATTGGTTAGCTGATTAAGGTTCTGCTTTGCTATCTAATGAGATGGGTTATGAAAAACTTTTCAAAGTTCCCTGAGTGCTCTAAAACATGGAAGTCGTTTAAGTAAGAGGAGGAGGATGCAATGCCAAAATGTCTCTTCTCACTTCTGTTTAATTCTTTTTCATCTTCCTTCCGGTCCTTCTCATCTTCCTCCCGCGTGTAGGCCTCCTTTAGCAGCTTGCCCATGTCACTTCCTTGCTTCAGTTGCAGAGCTATAGTCAGATTTTGGAAGCTGTCACTGAGGCGATCATTTACCATTTGGAATTCCCCTGCATGGCTGCTGGTCTTATACAAACGTTTCATCCAGTTTGACGAAGTGAATTTCTCAATTAGTCCAAAAGTTGAGTTGAGGACGGTAGATAATTCCTCCAGGGTTTTTGTCACCTCTGCAGAGAGCTGGGCTGCTTCTATGGAGTCGATTGAATTAACCACCCTCTCCAAGGCTTTTACTCGCTCCCCAATACGGTGACATTGTTTTTTATTGGCCTTCGCTTTCTCAGCTAGTTTATAGATCCCAACAGCAGTGGACAGAACAGACCCTACAAGGAACTTCATGGGGTTAACGATGTCCATAACTGGCTGAAAAGGCAGAGATACAACAGTTTTAATAACCCAACCAAATCATAAGATTCCTTTCAGTGAAGAAGACAGAAGAAACACACCTGCAAATGCATATGAAAACTGAAGAGCTAGGACAGTAGCTTTTTAATTCCCAAGATATGTTTTTATGCCAGCATGGTCACATCTAGGTTGGTCTACTGCCCCTAAGATGGGGGGGGGGGTTAGTAAGACCTGGGAGAAAACTAACGTGAGAGCCGGCGGCACAATCCGGGATATTTACGGGAAAATAATAATACGGGAGTACGACGGGAAAGGGGGTAAAAAAATGGTAGTTTCCCAGTCAAAACGGGAGACTTGACAGGTAAGGCTTTGTTGTCGGTTGCTATGGCAGTCTGTGTGTAGCTTGGCCGATACAGAGGGTGAGAAAGAAGTGGTTTTGAGTTGTACTTCAACGGTTTTTCCCTTCGTTGTGGAGCACAGCACTAAATTAATAATACCTACATTTCCAAGTTTCATTGAATTAACGGAATTATTCTACCACGGCAGCGTTAATATGGATGACATGTAAAAGAATAGTCTTTTTGCCCTCCAGCGTTGTCCTCACGCAAAATTTGTGTATGTAAACAATAACATGCAAGGTGTCTATATTTGTAAATCTTATTATGATTAAGTCAGTGCCTCCCCAGCTATGAACCTCTCCGCACGTCACTGTTTTGGAGTGCTACGTGATATTCAAAACGTTCCTCATTTAAACGCTTCTAGTTTTCATTACGTCCTTTCACCAAACATGCAGATGATTCCATTTAATTTCAAATCTGCAAAGTAACTTCTTCAGTATCCGCAAGCAAGAAGTTATTCTTACACATTAGAGTAGATCAAAAAGCAAGAAAATAAGCATTACCTTTCAGAGGTGGCAAATGGGTTGCTAACGTGGGTTGTGCTTTTCAGGAACTTGTTCTTTGTGAATGCTGAGTATGCACCATTTCCTGCCCGGTAAGACAATCGAGAAGTGCCTTTCCTTTATTTATATACATATACATATGTATTGAGAAGCCCAAGCAGATGATTGCAATGTGAACAGGTGTTAAACCACATACAAATGAGGTTCAGGTTTATTCAAGCTCCATAGTGTTTATTGCCATATTGCCTTATAGCTTATGGAAGAATAAGAATGAAAAAGTCCTGGGGATGTGGGGAGGGAGGGTAAATATTAATTATAAAAGAAAATTATTGCAGCATCAATAATACACAATCATACAATACGTTGTAAGCAAATTGGGGAGTTTTGTTCAATGGATTGCAGATCTTGAAAACTCCACCTTCCCTCTTTCATACTGCTGTCTGGGTCATACACCGGCTCACTGTTGAGGAATGCACCCAGTGCACTTCCTGTTTATGTCCCTACAGACCCTCCCTGCAATCTTTTTTTTTTTTTTTTCATATGTCTCACTTTTTTTCTACATTTTTGCAAAACTGGAAATGTGACTCAAAGGGGTAGAGAGAAGGGAAAGGGAATGAAAGAACTTGAGACCATGAGTACATCTGTCTCTGTCACTCTTCCCAGAATAGATTATTTCTGGCTTTCTATTTATCAGACCATCTTAGTTTTTTTTTGCTTCTCTCCCTAGTGTACTACAGTTGTTTTTAGTTTTTATCCTGCCAGTTTAGGTCATTGGAATCTAAGCATTTTTAATAACTCCACCTTCAGTCATTCTCCTTCATCTAAAACATTCATCTTCACTAGATTTCACTAATTGCTCAAATTTCTATTTGAGATAACCTGAGTAAATACAAACTGCAATTTTCCGTGACTCCAGCAAACCTGTGTTTATGTGAAAGGTAATTCCCCGGATTCCAGCATGGTGCAGGCGCCTGTGTTTATGGCGCCCCATAAGTACAGGCTGGTATTTGCTGCAACGCCACTGAGTTTAAGAACCAAACCTGTCGAGGCTTTTTCTATTCCTCTCTCTTGTTTTCTAAACTGTCAGCTAAAAGCCAGTAAATCTGCCAAAAAGTAAAATTACATTGTTTGAACAGTAGAAGGATAGTGGAGTGGCTTCACTATTTTTGTAACTCCAACAAGCAGTATTGTAGTTTATCCAGCAACACTACAAAAAACAGCAAAAACAAGACACATACTCTCAAAGATGCCCGCCCATGTTCCTTCCTATATTCTCTCCTACAATAGTGAGGAGCAAACTGTATGAAGACGCTCCCACGTGGGGTAGAACTGAAACATACATTAACCGTTTAGAGTGAGATTTGACAAAAGAGAGGAATTCATGGACTGTGGGAGGAAGCTCAAGTGCCCAGCGAGAAACCACGCATGCACTGGGAGAGACCAGGCAAGGATTCGAACCCAGAACCTCTTTACTGCTTGACACCAACTGTTCCACCATTCAGTCCTACTCAGGTTATCGCTTGGTGACTCATTTTTGTGAGTACTAGGGGTTCTTTGTTACTGACTTGGCCTTCTTGCACAGAAAACACATTTCTCATTACAGCAACCCCAATGGTGGTTTCTAATCCATGCAGTCCACACAATTTATTCCTGGATTAATGGCAGTGGTACAGCAGCGGGAATGAGGACAGTATATTGTGAACCTGTTTATGAGTGCAGATGATCTGTGTGTCTTGCCTTTATGATATTCTACTGCTTCACATGAGAACACAGACAAGGCACAGGAGCAAAGATTCAATTACCAATTACTTAAGGTGCTTTCATCAAGGATCTTTCTGATGTCCATTTTTAAGTCGGTGTGTGTGTGTGTTTGTTTGAAGGGGCCAAGGCAGATGCACTGACGCACATCTCTTAGGAAACAACCATCTAACAGGGATCCTGTGGCAGTATAAACTGGCCAAGTCTGGTCTTGAGTGTGTTTAGCCATGAGTGGGCTTGTGGTCAGCCATTTGAAGGACTTAATTGCCTTGTTGTGGTACATGCGCTGACCTCATGTTGCTATGATTAGCCACTGCGACGCTGCTAACCATGACTGCAGTACTTCTGAGGATCATCAAGTCAATATTAGATCATTTTTCTGCAGACTCTTCGTCCCTCCCTTTGTTTTGGAGTGCTTTTAAAGAGGCTGCATCATGTATTTTTCCAGGCGCCTACTGCCATTTTATAGAATACAACAGAATATACTTTATTGTTCCCTAAAGAAAATTTGCCATGGACTCAAGGTGCAGTGGCAGCTGCCCAGACAGAAAACAAATACATATAAAATTGATATAAACAGCTAGAAACACATCTACAACAGTGTAAAAAAACAAAAAACAAGAACAACATCCAAAGCCATTGCACACCTTCCAGGCCTCTAAATGCCATTTAAAGTTTGATCAAAATTTTGATGGAGGAGGGTAAAAGAGTATTTAAAACTGTTCAGTTTAGTTTTTAGGATTCTTTGCCTCTTACTCTCACTCTTTTCTGTAACTGGTAGCATACATGGTCACTCCAGTTTCAGAGGTTAGCCAGATGAATACCCAGATAGCTATAAGAAGTGACTGGATTTATCTCCTCCCTGTGGATGGACAGTGGGGTACGATTCTAACCACTGATGCTAACATGAGTGGTACGATGTTAATGGTCAGATAATTCTTATCACAACACTCAACAAATGTATTTACCTTTGTAGAGTAAAGGGTCTGAAATTTGGTGAAGCAGAATCATATTTTGAACATACTTAGTAAGAGCAAGCATTAGGGCAACCATCAATTAAAAAATAGACGGTTTTCCTAAGTGGCCGCTTTGTTTCTTCGAAATTGATGCTTGACATGTGACCAAAACGAGCCTGATCATATGACAGTATCCTTGCTACATGTACTGCTTATTGTAAGAGCACAGAATTTTCTTTATAGGAGGGAGTTTATATTTAGCATCTGAATCTAATGGGTGACATAAAAATGAATGTAAAACCAGTCAGTTTGATCATAAACTCTGTGCCTTTAGAAATTTGTCACTTCACAGTCTTCTTCAGAACTGTGTATGATGGACCAACGCGAAGTAATAAAGTGTACATTAGTTTTACAGTCAAGCTACTGCTCATCAATTGGATTTCGGTTTGGACTTTGTCTTGGCCATCTCAACATGATGTGCTTTTTATCTGATGCTGTGGGTGTGACTGTTTGTTTAGGGTAGAACACCTGTATTTATACTGATTTATAAGAGGGTAGAAGAGTAAAGAAGGTTGGATAAAAATGTTATAATCTGCAGAACGTTTGACATTTTGCTTTTAAGTTCTGTGCGTTGCTCATATTTTGTTTACAGATTGTTTCAAGATGGAAATACCTCACACTTACTATGCAATTGCCTCCATGGTTCTGCGCTGACAAAACCTCAATCTACTGAGCGCCTCCGGCTACCTGCTGAATCTCCACTCGAGTAGCAAGAAGTAATTTCATACCGAGACAGGCAGCAATGAAAGGTCAACCAGGGACAATGCCATTTGGTGTCTTCACACCAAAAGTCACTGTCATATCTGACATGCTAGCATATGTTCCTGTTATTATGGGAGTCTCAAGCTAATGTTGACCACTGCCCTAATAGAGAAAAATCACCTTTTGAAAATGTTTCAGAATGTTTTGAGGATGCGTAGTGCAGTCGCATGGATACAAGATAACCTGATAAACAATAGGAAATAACAGCTGGGAATTGATGACAACTCTTATCAGATGTGGTCCATTTCATTTAAAGCAATGCTGGTATTCCTGCAGATAGCACTGCCTTGTTACTGTTCTGTAAACAATTGGTTGAATGATGGATTAGCTTTGGCCTGCAGCACAAGATTAAATCACCTGTTGCATGCCTCTGAAGTTACTCTACACTGTAAGTGTTTAGTGTTGCCTAGGCTTTTATAATGTAGGTCAGAGCAGGCATAGTTATGCAAGGCTAAAATGGCTTTAGTAAACCTCAAATCATGTGCTTAGTGGGTAAATAAATGGGAGTGAAAACGTTCAGATGAGAAAGAAAAAGCACACAGAGGCTTTGTTTAAATCTGAAAAGCTGAATTTTTCAGGATAAAAGGTAAATAATGGAGAGAGTTTACAAAGATCCCAAGGCTTAGATTTGAATGGTTGTTTCAGATGGTTAGATTTGACAATGCATACAAGTCAGGACGCGCAATGTTTTCTCCAAAGCATAATTTTGTTTGTGGCTGAGCATTCAGTGGATTCGGCCTTGAAGCAAAAGTCTCATTACCGTGATACTATAGCTGTGTTTCAGGGTTGCAGCACGGCTTTCTGCAGAGACGAGTATTCATTCCAGAGCAAGCGAGACGGAAGCTGAAGGAAAAAAAATGTAAAAAAAATAAATAAAATAAAGCTAATATATTTTTGTTTTCATAAAACAATTGTTGGCACTAGAAGCGTTTAATTGACAGTAATCTGACAGGAAGTGGAAAAGACATGCAGCAAAGAAACGGTAGATGTTAGTTAGCTACGTCTGTTTATAGCCTCTAAATGTGAGCTGCCCACTCTAACCACTGCGCCACACGACACCCCCTAATAGATATTCTAGAAATACGTTTTTTATTATTGGATATCATAATCTGTTTTTCAATCATTATTGTAAAATATAGGCGAAAATTACTAATTGAAATGTTATTTGCTATGCTATAGTTGGCTCAGTCGTATTCAATTGCTCTTCAAGCTAGCATTAGCCGGCGCAAAATATAAAAAAATTCTCAAGAAAATGATTCAAAGAACTAAAATCAGAAAGCATGAGGCAGCATGTATGCTAAATGAATGTAGTAATCATTGAATAGTGAATAAAAATGAAAAAACATTCTAAATGTTGATGTTTCTATATATATTAGCTTTGCCTGTGGGTTAGCAGTAATGCTAAAGCACACAAAGACAATATAATTGCTAAAAACAAAAACAAAGCATGTTATGATGTCTCCGGTTCTCAGTTTGATTCTGTTTATTTACTTTTGTTACCAAAGTAAATAATTATGCTCCAGCATAATTACAATAATTAAATGATCGTCAGCAATTAATCAGTAACTTTGAGTTTGCCATTCCCACCTGAGTAAATACCTGGAGACGGACGGCTTCACAGGCAAGACCAGGATATCCTACACACACGTGCTAATGTTTTTATCTGGCTAACTTTGATTGTTGGAGAACATCCCACGCTGAGACAATGCTGCAATAGTTTTTGTAGTGGAAAAACTCAATTATGCAGAATATATATGCTTATAGAAATATTTGCCACCAGAGGGACCACATTCTGAACTTCATGGTTCTGAGCAGTTCAACTTTTTGATTCTGCGGTGTTGAAGTTAGTCAAGTTCCTACATCTGAATCTGTTTCCCTTAGGCAACAGTGTCGGAAACCCTTCACAGTTTTTCTTGATGTAGAATGGTCGCATTTCTCTAAATGTGCAGTTCAGAACCTGTTAAGTGCTTGCAGTTCTTGCTATTCAATTAGTTTTTGAGTTACATTTACAAATTTTATACATTGAGACCCACATTACTTAACAGAAACTTCACTTTTAAGATGTGCAGAAAAAGGTTAAATATATGTAAATGCACTCTAAAAGCAGCACCCCATAACAAGATCCCTAATCATTCAATGACTACGTTGCTATGTCTTTGTGTGCGCCTCTAAACGGACCACTGACTTACATTAGTCTCACCAATTATCCACTTTCACAGGCCAGCCTGAGACAGACGACAGAGATATTTGAGTAGAACGGATTCTGAGAAGTTAGTTAGTAGAAAAAAGTCATTTCCTTTCTGAGAAAGTCTGCCATGTTTCCAGATACTAAGTTGTTATGTTACTCTGCAGATGGTTAACATGTATTCTGGTTAACACAACCCAAATGCATTGTGTTTTCCCTCACTAGTACTCCAAGGTGAATTGCAAATCCTGTCACTGCACTGATGTTGCATATTTGAAAGTTTCCAACGTTAGCTTGTCATGCACTTTTACTGATATAAGACTTGCATTTATTCGAACAGGACCTCTATGGTGCCATCTTGTCCTCAGTCACAAACCTGCTTTAGGCCTTTTACATCTCTGCAATACAATTCATCCATCTGAATGATTCAATACATCAAAAAGGGGCAAAATCATAAGGAAGTGACTTTCAGGAACTCTCAAGAAACTATATTCAGATATTTTTCCCAAAACAATTTTTTCATTTGCCAATTAAAACCTCAGTTTGCAGCCTTTGCCTTCTATTTTTCGAAAAAAGTTCAACTTTAAATTCTTGGTAATGGTCCGTAAGAGTTGTCGGGCAGAAACCATGTGGACCTCTCAGATGAGCTGAGACCCACTCAGTCTGTGTTTCCTTGAATAGAATTAATCAAGGTGAGGCGGGATTTGGTTTATACGCCTCAGCTCTGAAACAAACTCCTAGAACCCCTGAGAACATTACTGCTATCAGAAAAGAGGCAAATTAGTGAGCCAAGAATGGGATTTACTCCGTTCTGGATTGTTTTTGTTAATAAAATGTCCACTTGAAAGTGAATTACATTCAACAAAAAATCCCAAAAAGAATAGTCTTGCGTAATATCGTTCTGCTCCTTATCCCTGCTTCTGTGTTACCTTTGTGTTTGTTCAAACTGGCATTTTGACATTTCTTTCTCTTTATGTGACGCTTAACTGTGACGCGCACTATCATCGTCGATGTATTTCATGTGTTTAATATTTTAGTGTTCATTTTTTATAAGCCATTTTGGATTGCCTTGTGTGTAATCAGAGCTACACAAACTTTCCTTGCTTTATTCCAAACAACACTCAGTACATGCATCAGCAAATGACGCTTTGTGACATTTACACTTTAGAGTTGTGACAAGACTTGAAATTTCATTAAATGTGACTCGTTTCTTTGTTTTTTCCAACAGATGCATAACATATTGTTGTTGACGTAGTGGTAAAGTGAGAGCAGCTAAAAAAGCAACTGCATATATCCCTCGTGAATAGTTTGGCCAGACTGCAACAAAAAGAGAAATGAAAGCCGATACCATTTTTTATTGCCAGCAATCTCAGATTTTAGCATCTAGTAAGTAGTAATATGCAGCTGGCCTTATCCCTTGGCTCCATAAAGTTTCCTCCAGGGATGTTTTGTATTTTTCTGTTTGGTAGATTAATATTGGTTACAACAAACATTACTGGAGTAAAATAAGATTGTAAAAGAGCTGCACATCCCATATGTCCAACAGTTGTAAAGGTCGCCTATCTGATGCTACAGGCACAGCACAAAGAGTAGATGAAGGTGTGTCCAGTTTCATTCCACAGGAGAGCTTATTAACTATTTACTCAGCATAATACTGACAACATGTGCCATGTGGTAGATGATTTTATCGCACAGTTCTGGAAATGTGACGCCAGTGTCCAACGTCCACTGCTATAGGTGTGGAAAGTAGCCTCTCTACGTCTGGATGAGTGGAAAAGAAATGCCGAGGCCACAATTCTGTGGCAAACAAAGGGAAGAGAGGTTGGAAACGGGTGAATTACAAGAGGGCCCCTCTTTCCAGGAAACACCTTTTCAAACAGATCAACCAATCTGCTCAATCCTGGAGAGCAGATTGGTTTTATTACCAATTTCTCAGAGTTGTGAACCTGTCTGATCTGGTTTGCTTTTACAGTGCCTTGTAAAGCTCAGAGGAGCAGAGGGGATAAGAATCACATCGATGATGATGTAAGTAATGAATTATTCAAAGCTATAAAGCTGCCTCTCAGAAGCCTTTAGAGTGCATAGCAAAAGTATTCCCACTTTTACCCGTCTTCTATTAGGATTTGGGATAATAGACTAGCACAAAGCAGAGCATCGTTGTGAAGTCCAAGAAAAAAATTAATGGTTTATAACATTAAGAATTCACATTCTGAAAAGTGTGTGGTTAATTTTCCCTTTGCTCTAATTTGCTCAAATCTTTTTTGCACTGTTTAGATTTATGTATGGACTTTAGCTAGGCCACTCTAACACTGCGTCTGGTGTTACAAGATGAACTTCTAGCACAGTCTAGAGTTTAGATTGGGCCTAAAAAATCCGACGCGCCCCAAGCATGTGGACGTCGTGTCCGAACCTGATCCAACCCAACTAATTGAGTCTAATTTGGAGACCTGAGCCCAAAGTAAACCTGACATCTTATTTTAACCTGCTACCAGTTTAAAGGACTTTCAGACCTCTGACTTTTCTTAGTATTGTAATTTCCCCTGTTATTAGCTTTTGTTAAACATCTTCCAGCTTCTTCTTGCCACTTCTTATATCCACAGGGTGAGTCAAGTGCAAATCTTCTGGGATGAGGGATTAATGAGAGCAAAGCGGGGCGGAGTTGCATGTTGTGCGCTGCACCTGTTACAGTCCAACTTCTGCACCTTATTTTCTTTCTTTACCTTCTCCTCTATTTAGATTAGAATAAGTAGATTAACACATTGGGCTTTAGTTATAGAATTAAGACTCTAGCACAATGTGAAGTCTTTTGCAGCCTCCAGTATCTTTTTATCCAGACCCTCCTGGATTTAACTCGACTCTTCAATGGCTTATATGTATGTGGCCTTTTTTTAAAACTTCTCCCCAAACCATGATGCCGACATCACCATGTATTGCCAAAGGAGATAGTCTTCACAGTAATGTGCAGTGTTAATTGTCTGTAGGTCAAAAGGACCAGAGCACTCCTCCATGGCTTGTAACAAATTGTAGGCAAGACTTCTTATGATTCAATAATAGCTTTCTTTATTCCACTCTTCCATTTAAGTCGAGGTTTGTACTCGGACTTAAATGGGAAAAGGTTTGACGTTTTCCCTCCACAACTGTTATGTGTACTTTAATGTTTGTGTTTGTGTAATTTCAAGGCACTTAACAAAAAGTAGTTTCTGTTTTTGGGAGTAGGATTTTGTAGATTGGATATTTGAATTCTCTATCTTACTGACTACTGCAGTGGTCAGAAGATCTATCGATATTAGAATGTATTACTACTTTCACAAGACACTGTAAACACATAGAATACATTGCACTTATTAAAATAAAACCCATGTTAAGAAGTACAGTACTGCGTTTCACTTAAAGTACAGGTTTTCAGCAGAGGATTTTCTTTGTTTATGCTGAACTCTGTTTTCGTTTCACTGAAATTCAAATTTGTTTTGGATACAGTTTCCTCACGGTGACCTGCTGTTTTCCTGACACGTAAAGAGCCGGGGAAATGCTGCTGCTGATGGGTGTCGGGACATATATTGTCATTCAGCTGCGATTCATTTATCAACAAACAAGCTCTAAATATGATGTCATCCACCATCATGCTTTGTTATGAGCAAAACAGACTGATGTCATGGAGCAATTCTCACTTGCTCATTTAGAAATACATTAATTTTATAATGCATGCATGTTGAATATTTAACCTGTGGTAAAAGACGCACTTAGATTATGGATTAGGGTTTTCCACTCGCAATTTTAGTGCACATGTAAGCGAGCATTAAGAGCAGTGGTGGAGAAAGTACTCAAACAATGTAATTAAGTAAAAGTACAAATACACCGACAGAAATGTACTCTAGTAAAAGTGAAAGTACCACATTAACATTTATACTTAAGTAAAAGTAAAAAAGTACTGGCTTTTAAAAATACTCAAGTATTAAAAGTAAAAGTACTTCCTGAATGTAATACCTAATCTCTAATACAAGTGTACCTATCGTATTTAATTTCAATACATCAGCAATACATTTAATGAACAACGCCACAGATAAAGCATGTTTTTATTGTGTCTACTCTCTGTGACACAATTTAAATCCGGCCACTCAAATTCTTCCACAACCAACGTATCCATGTCGTTATAGACAAAGATTCTGCTTTGTGCACTTTGTGTGCAGTCATTTTGGAGCAGAAAGGAGGCCTTCACAATGTATTCCCACAAAGTTGGGAAAATTACATTTTTATAAATGTCTCATATGGGGAGACATTAAGCATTCCTCTCTCAAAAACTATGGGACTGACTCTGGAAAACAGCACATTCCCCTCTGGACCTACTTGACGCAATGCACACTGAGAAATGCCATTCTCCTGGCACTTGCCAAACCCAGAGGGTCTCTATGCACCGCTCTGAATTAATCTGACGTCTGTATGAAGTTTCAACGTTTGTAGCTGTTGACTCATATCATCCTCTCATTGCTCTGTGCCTTAGAATCTGCTGACCCTGCTCTGGGATTTTATGTGGCCTACCTCTTAATAGTTGAGTCATTGTTGTTCTCAAACTCTCCAACTCTGCTTAATCCCCCTAACAATTAACTTATGAATACTTAGTGGTGAGGAATGTTCACAACTGGACTTACTGTACAATTGGCATTATATCAAGGTACCATGTGATAATTCACTGAGCTCTTGAGGGTGACTTGTTCTTTCACAAATGTTTGTCGAAAGAAAAGAAAATTACACTCACTTTGCATAATAGAGTGTGCCCAGTAAGGCTCGTTGGAGAGCATTGGTATCATCAATGTTGGATCCTTGAAGTGCAGATTTAGTTTGCTGCCACACATGGTGTTTTACACCGAGGCTTAAAGATTCAACTGGTCTGAATCACATGTCTCCTGTGTCCCTTACATGGCTTTTGGTAAAGTTTGAATGGGTTTATGTCAGATTTATTTTATTTCCTCTCTTTAATGATGTTCAGATTTTTGGAGTTTGTGTCTAATAGTTGTCTTTTGGCAGATTCTGCATCCTGAGGTGTTTGTCTGTGTAGTTCCTCCAGAGTTTCAATGGGTCTCTTTGCTGCATCTCTGATCAATGTTGTCCTTCACCAAGCACTTGCTTTGTAAGACTTGGACTTAAGTTTGATAGCCTACATATTTGTTTTAACTTGTCTCAGAATGTAGACATCCATCGTTGGCACAATTGGATAAGCTATTGCTGCAAGTAACTTTGGGTTCTTTCACTGGTTTCTTAATGTCAGAAGAAAATTTTGATTTCCAATGTTGCCACATACATGGTCAGCTTGAGGAACGTCTGCAAAGTTGATTGCTATGTATACAAATTGGATATTTAAAGTGATTCTATATGATGTTTGTTGTGAATCAGCCTTATATGAATATACTGAATTTATGTGAAATGACCTCTGTGCCCTGAGTTATGCACTTTAAAGACAGTTATTTTTTGTGTTCTTGCTTGCTTGATGCCTTCAGGGAAGCGCCCCATCAATGCCTGCCTCTCCATGGTGTAGCTGCAGGCTGGATAAATTAACTCGGAAAATTGTGAGCATAACCACAGAAACTGAAGCGAAACACTGGGAGATAAACTGGCACATGACTTTTCAGATGTACATCATATTGACTTGAACAACTTTTCTAAGAAACAATGCTTGTATTCTGCTCAAACCATATGATGACAGACAGACAATAGAGAATGACTATAAGCCTATTTATGCAATGTGAAACAATTCTTGCTTACCTATCGTACGCAAGATAGGTAAGCAATCCTTCCAATACAAAATTGGAAGGATAAAATGGAAAACCTCTTCTGGTTTATTTTGCACTTTCTTTATTATTTCAATCTGAAAGAACAATTGATTGAACTTTAACAGTTGGGTCACAACCTTTCACAAGATGTCATTCTCGGTTCACTGCAGGGAAACACAGATGTGCATCTTTCCCACATACCTGCATGAACTGAAGTCTTTTATTTGCTTCAGGAGCTCATCACAGTCTTGAACTCCAAAGCGAGACTGACGGTCACAAGACGAAAATGTCAATCAAACAGAAATCCTCTCCACGTTAGTGAGATGGTATTCCAGAGAAACATTTGCTGTAGGATGTGTACCAGCATTGGCATTTAGAGGAATAAATCAAGGGTGCACATGTTCTCAACAGCCATTAGGTAGGAGTAAGAGGACTGATGCACCCAATGTCAGCACATGCGCGTGTGGGTTGACATTTCAGAGATCCACGCGTGAGAAAGTGCATGATTGGTTTTGGCGCACAGGCTTCATGGGTGGTGTGTGTTTCTCCAGACAATGGCATGAGGTCCATCCAGTGTGGCAAAGCATTTACTTCAGCTGTATCTGTTACTTACTAATTGTGGGACAACACAATTATGACACCCCTTTTAAAGCCTGTGTGATTTTAAAGCATGACTGGACAAATGGATATTTAGTATGAACTGTACCAATACTGTAGAACAATACTATCCATCCAAAGACCTGTGTATATCCACTCCTCTATGTAACATAAACACCAAGTAATTTAGGTGAACAGTATTTTGTGGACCTCTACATCACCATCATATTGGTGTTGGGTGATTATTTGAAAGAAATTGATTATTAGTTGCACATTAATTCTTGGCCTTCATAATTTTTCACTTTTTAAAAATCATGAAGGACAGACTGAGGACACAACACATAACTTGTTTTCAGTCCAAATAACTGTAGAATAGAAATGTATTAAGTCACACAAGCAGCTGTTACACAAAATTAATTGTGTCATTTTATTTCTTCATTTTATTTCTTCTGGGCAAATAACATTCAGAGCAAATAGAGAGACACTTTGCTGGTTGGAAACAAAAACTACGTTAGTGTGAGCTACAGATGTTTCTGTGACCAGGACTGATTTAAGACAGAAGTTCCCTGAGGGTTTGAACCATTTTTATCTATTAGCTGCTCTCTTATGGGACCAAGCAAATCTGGATTTCCACTTCATTTAGATGTCAAGTTATTAACTACATATAATCATTTAACAGAACCTCACTTGGGAAATTCAGAAAGATCTTTATCTGAAGAAAACAGACATTGGTATTGTTAATTAAATCAGAATCTTTTCATAGATGTCCAGAGGCCCTGCTTGGAGCTGCCTTTAATGGAGCCATTGGTATTTGGTCACTGGGTTGCATTGTTGAGGAAATGTTTACTGGTTCTGCTTTGTTCTGAGAGGACTGGTTTATTGTTTTGGCTCTAAGACATACTGAGCCTTGTATTTTTTTCTTCCTGTTTCTCAGGAAGCAGGTTATATTTCTTATAAAAATCTAGAAATGTCATATGAAGTTCCATCAATAAGCCAATATTCCTGCTATTGATAGAGATGGATTGATTTCCAGTTCACTTTATATTTAATCAGAATCCACATACAGTCGGATGACGACACACGGCGTCAATCTGTGTCTAAAAACAACAAAACACCGGGAGAGGGGATGAGTCGGCCATATAGGGATAAACACACTGACTGATGCTCACGCACACACGTACGTGCACGTGTGACTGACAACTTGGCAGCGTTCGGCATCTTCGTACCGTGAGGCTTCCTCAGCGTGGCTGCCTCAATCTGTTAGGCGAAGACGTCAATGTGTGAAGTTTCCTGGCACTGGAAATGTGGCCAGTGATGAAGCAGCTCCCTCTCTCCCTTTCACAAACCCTATCAAACTCATAACACACCGTATAAATAGAAAACAAGATTGGCTATGTGGCTCTGTTGTCATGGCTAAAAATGCTTTATAAGCAGAAAAAAAGAAATTGCATCACAAATATAACGGCAACAATTGATGTCATTGCTGCTAATGTAGTACTGTTGTTGTTTACTGGATGCCCTTACTTATGCTTGCATTGACTGGTAGCCTTGGCTGAAGTGTCAAACTTATTTTCATTTAAGTTCCTCAAAGCAAAATACATTTGGTTTGATTTTGTGTCCAAAATGATCAAATTTTTTTTTCTCCCCCACCATTTGTCAACTTGCATGGAGCCGGTTAGATTTCATACAAAAATCTAAAAATTGAACATGAAGTTACAAAAGATTAAAAAATTATTATTAATATGTTGCGTATTGTTTGATTTGATGAGAGGTCATCATGAGTTTACTTCACACCATACAGGAAACACCGTGCTTGATACAGAGGCTATTATTTTCTGCACCAAGTATTTATAACAATACTTTCTTGGTATGCCTTGCATTAAAGTCTAATTATAAGCTGGCAGTGGCTTTGGGTTTCTTTACAATACATGTTGCTGTGTATTTCTTCACCAAAGAGCACTGCAAAGCAAATAGATATTTGATATTTTTCATATTTTGACACTAATACCACAAATTCCAATGTTTTCCAGCAGGATTTTATGTGACAGATTGAGACAAAATGGTTACATAATTGCAAAAGGCATAGATACTACTTCTTGGCCGGTATCTGTAAACAACGAGGGGCAACAGAGTAAAAAAGGGATTGAGGACAAACGTGTGTCACATGTAGCATTTTCCTTCCACTGTAGAATGACTAGATTTTGATGGCTCACATAGAATCCAGTGAAAGGTTTTGCAAAATTCCACACAAATGTAGCTGATGTGGAAATTTTGCTGTGAAATTAAGTTGTCTCATTATATATAACTATAAAAACGTGCACAAACAATCCATACAAAAACATGCCCTCTTTATCACCTAGCAGCAGAACGTTACACAATGATACACCTCACTTTTATTTTTAGTTCCCGTAGCCCCTCCACCCTCAACTGTAAAATTCCAGATTCTTTACATGATTTATTACAGTAGGAAGGGAAAAAAGGAGCATTTTTTTCTGAGCTTCCCTTGTCTTTTTTTGATTACTTTCCTCTCTAATCTTAGCTCTGTTTTTTCCCCCCCCTCTCTCACTTCAGAGTGATTCAGAATCAGTGTTGGCAGCGCCTCCTCCCTCGCCCGCTTCCATCCATACACAAACAAATCACACGTTGGAGCGAGACTGCGTGACTCAATCTGTGCAGCGCGCTGACACAGAGCGTTTCTTTATCTGTCCCAGGCCGCACAGGCAGAAAGAATCCTCGCTAATATATAGCAGCGTGCTGCGTGTTGCCTGCGTCACGTTTCCTCTGTATGTTTCAGAGTCTCGGTCGCCTCTGATCTTGCTTCATCACTTTTTCCACAGAAAACCTCGCTGCCCTGCGGCACGGATGTTGATTTAAAATGCATGCCGCCTGTCGAGTCGTGCTCAGGAAAAAAAACGAAAACAAAAAAAAAAAACAATCCCATTTGACTAAGTATTTATTTGGGGCGGCACTGTTAAAAGAAGATGCAATTATAATAAGATGAACAGTTACATGTGATGAGACAGAACAATTAGTGATCCTACAGAGTAAGTTATTATGTAAAGCTGCTGGAGGTGCATGACTGGCCTCCTGCACTGGTTCATTTTGAAGAGCTCTGACTAATCATGTTCTGTTGTTTCATCAGTAATTTCTGTAGCGGAGGAGCAGGATGTTTTCCATCCTGATTAGCATCTTTTTCTATGAATTTTTAATCAGTTTTTTTGAGCTTTTGACTCAACAAAAGTTGACTCAAATGTTTCAGCTCAGCAAACTACTAATAATATTGCAT
The DNA here is from genome assembly GCF_002775205.1 of Xiphophorus maculatus. Lineage (NCBI taxonomy): Eukaryota > Metazoa > Chordata > Actinopteri > Cyprinodontiformes > Poeciliidae > Xiphophorus > Xiphophorus maculatus. The sequence goes on along the minus strand of NC_036452.1, from coordinate 20,926,548 downwards.
AACGACAACCTCAGCGAATAGCTAGAGGAAAACATTTCTGCAAAAATAACCCCCCAAAAAGCACATTGACCAAATCCCTCCACAGTGATGTAAAAGACTCATCCCCAACTTGACGGCGGTTGTTTCCACCAAGGATGGCACAACCAGTTATTAGGCTTAGGGAGATGATTACTTTTCCGCATAGAATCACATTGGTTTGTATGGCTTTTTTTCTTCAACTAATTTTAAAACTAAATATTATATTGACTCTGCATATTTTTGCCTCACATTAGCTTTGATTACCGAGAAACAAAAACTGAAGACTTTAACTGTAGCCTGACTTATTCCTTTGATTTGAGTTGATCTAGTCAAAGAGACACCGATAGCACTTTATCTGCAGCAGATCTTATTAAACAGCCTCATCTGGATCAACAAAGAGAGGCTTGGAGAACTCAGCTGACCCTCAGTCAAGACCATAGCAAATTTTACACCACTGTGTTGCATCGGACCCTTTTTCTTCTGCAGCGGTTTAAGGCCGTTAACCGTGGAGAGTTGATTTTCCATGGGAAACTCGTGTTACAGGCTTCTGTGTAATCGTTTTGAAAGCACTTTAGGACCTTTTGCCCATTTGCATTATAATTATTGGGAATGTGAGCACATTTAGTGTTATCTGAATCTTTCCTTTTATTTGATGACCAAAAGTTACCTTCTGCGCCTTTAATTGGGAGAATGGATGTGTGGGAAAAACAACCGTAAAAGAATTCGGAACTGACATTATTGCCTCTAATATGCTAATGATTAGCATAATTAGCATTACAAACTGTTAGCATCAGTCTCAGTTTGTGCAGAAAGCAGATCCTCACCATAATCTGCAGATTTCTAAGAGGCTTCCGACATTACCACATTCAGCATGTCCCGCTCATCACCTCCCCCACGATCTAATATATGGATGAAAATATTACTAAGCAATATGTAAATTTTCAACAATATTTCTGTGCTAAGTCTGAAATACATTTGAGTTAAAAGTGAAAGTTTTGGATGAATACAGGTTGTTGTAGATCATCTTTATTAGCAGTCTATTTGGACAAGGGTATCAAACCCAAGACCTTCTCAGCAGTGACGTTTCATGGACAAATTATGTTCTGCGCAAACCGCTCTTTATGTTCCAACCAGTTAGAATTATAAAAATTTAACATTTTGTATTTCATGTCCTGTTTACATGATTTCACCAAGACAGTCGTGACTGCATGACTTGTAATCAAATATTTCCACAAGACATGACAGTTGTTTGCTGAACTAAAATGTCATAAATAATGATGGATGTATTTGAATTTTGATGGGGGGTGTAGAACCCTGTGGTCCTCCAGTTCCATAACCACACTTTGCCCCAGAGCCCCACAAACTGTGGTCTGTCTGGTGGTTTTGTTTGTTCGTGTCCTTCCCACCCCTCAGTCTGCTAAAGCAGATGGCTGTCCTCCCAGAGTGGGGATCTGCTGGAGGCTTCTCTCCCTCTGAAAGGGAGTTTTACAATCATCCAACATCCCATATACCAAAATGAAGCTTTAATGAAGTCTTTTTGGTTATTATCTGGAAATTATTAAAAAAATATATATGTGTTATTACATGTATGTGAAATTACGGGTATATTCAAAAAATTATACTCTAGTTTCCGTTGAGAAATCATTTGCCGGTATTAAACATATTTTTTATTGGCCTGATAAGTCATTAAATGTCATACTCTTATTTGCTTTAAGTGGAAAATCGTCATTAACAACAAATATTAATGATTGTTATATTTGCTCATATTATCTTTGTGTCATAATGAAATTTGTGTGATCGTAAACATTAAAGTGTCCATGTCCTGTCATAGATTCTCAGTTATAGTCAACTGTGTCGTTCTGTCTCTGGGTGTGCAATTCAAATTGTTATCATGCTGGGAAGTCAACAGATCACACTGCTCTCCACTGGGTGGATGCGTGAATGAACTTTAAGGAATGTCCAGTTTGTTTTGTTTCCACGCTATTCCAAAGGGACGGAATGAAAACAAACAGTAAGAAATATCTTTAAGGAGTTTATTAAATACTTTTATATCTAGTGTTTTTCCATTTTCCCCTCTCACATGCAGTAGCTCCTGCACTATATTTGTAATGGTAAAAGCAGAATCAGCCAGAACCCAAAACGCAGCCACAACAAGAGGATGGTTAACCAAAAAGTTTTATTACTAAAGTAAATGGTGTAGAAGGATGTGGTCACACTAGTGGGTCAGGGACGAGGAATCCACAGGGGTCAGGAGTCCAGCCGGGGGAGGGGAGGGTGAATGGACAAAGGGAGATCTGTGGGGATCTCAGGGGACAAACAGACGACAGGGACAAAATCCACCAACCAGAGGCTGAGTCGTGAAACGGTCCAGGGTCATGCACGGAGGGTCTCAGGCAGTGAAAATCCAGAATCCAGAAGGCAGGAGGCAGGGTCAGAAACGGGCAGTGTTCAGCAACAGGACTTTCAACAGCAAAAGGATTAGGCAAAAATCTGTGGTCAAAAACAGGCAGGATCAGAAACCAGAAAACGCTTTGAAACATGAGACAAGGCTTGAAAGCTGTGACAGTGGCAACAGACGATCTCGCACTGAGCTGGTGACGAGCAGCTGTTTAAGTAGGGACCAGCTCAGTGCAGGTGAGGGCAATGAGCAATCAGCACAGCCAAGGCAGAGCTGAAGGGCTGGAATCATGACAATATTTAATTGTTTGTGTGTTCCCTCAGGCCTTTCAGAGAAATATAGATGAGGAAACATTGTATTAGCAGAGTGGTCTGACTTGTGACAGGAAGCAGGGGGCTTCCTAGGAAACTTTGCCCTTATTCTGGGCAACAGTAGTTGGGCATTTAAAGGCTTTGGAGACTAAAACTTGGTGATCAAGGTTGTTTTTTTTTAAAGGGTATTTAAATCAAAGCAGAGACTAATGTAGGAGTATAGAAGACAGATTAACCTGTGGTTTACACTGAGGTGTTTTCACACCTATCCACTGGATCCCTGGTATTCGCAGGGGTTAGGAACCAGAGCCGCACGTAAATAGCTAGAATCCAGGAATACAGTGAACCCTCGCTGTAACGCCGTTCACCTTTCACGGCCTCGCTGCTTCACAGTGCATTGTGTTCTGCGTCCTGATTGGCTAAACAGTCTCCGCGCTTCTTCTCTATATACCGTAACGTGCCAATAAAGTTACGGTCTTTAAATATACATAATACAGCTTGGTAAATTTTGGCAAATATTTTTGCCTAGAAGAAAGAAGAGCGACAACAACTACCGATAACTATGTTCTTTTCTTGGAAAAAACACACCTGCACCATAGGCTGCAGAAGAAAAAGACACTAGAGAGCGGAGTGAGGTCGCAGCGTCACAGTCAGAGGAACAGTGAAATACTCCAGTCACAATTTGTCCTACTGTACTTCGTATTGATGATTAAAATGATTATTTTACTGTAGTTATTTGTAAGAAAGTGTTCTATTTGTTAAAAAAATAGACCTTGGGCCTGAAAACAGGTTTAGTTCTTTGGTTTCAATGTAGAGTATTTAATTATGCTGTATAATAATTGTAAAAAATAAAGGTAACTACTTCATGGATTTCGCCTATCATGGGTTCTTTTTGGAACGCAACCCCCGCGAAAAACGAGGGTTCACTGTACTTCAGACGCCCTTTAAGAATGCCTAGAACTGCCTATTTTAATAATTCTCAAAATTTACTTTGATATGCATTAAGACGCCCAGTGGGAATCGTCTTGGCCTTTTCAATTTCTAGAATTGTTACAGGTCCTTCTAATGACTTTTCTTGTTCTGGTGCCAATTGTGGTATATTTAGGTTATCCAGCAGTTCATGTTCTAGTGCATCTTCTTTTTTTACTTCGGAACAGTACAATTGTTCATAAAACTGTTTGAAGCATTCATTTATACATTTATTATCCATATGACGACGTTTTCACCCTGATAAAACACCTAAAAAAATGTTTTGTGCCAGGCGATTAATTTACTAATCTTGTCAAATATTTGTTTGGTTTTTTACCGTATTTGAAGAACTTTTTGCTGTGCAAATAATATGTCCTTTTCAGCTTTCTTTGTTATTATATCAGATAATGAGGCTCGGACTGTTTTTAGTTCCCCTAGAATTTTACCTGATTTGGATACAATATATTCCTCTTCAGGTTTTTTAATTTTGTTTTCAATTTTATTTTGTTCGGCTAATTGTTCTTTCCTCTTACGACTGGGATATGATATTATTATACCCCGCATATGTGCCTTACAAGCATCCTGTACCAATCTGGGGTCAGTGTTATTATTGTCATTGAATTCTAAAAAGAAGTCTGCCTGCTCTTCTAGCAATTTTGTAAAGTTTTCATTTAGCAGCAGCAATCTATTTAATCTCCATGAAGCTGCGCGATCCAGTGGTCTGGGCGGTTGCATCGCCAGCCTATCAGGAGCATGGTCAGAGAGGGAAATAGTTCCTATCTCTGACTCTTCCACAAAGTGGACCAAATGATTTGACATAAACAAATAATCGATGCATATCATTGTTGATTGTGACAACGAGTGAAAAGTGAAGCTTTTTGTAAAGGGGTTGAAATGCCTCCATATGTCTATGAAATCCAGTTCCTCTAGAATATTTTTTACTGCCCTAGAGTTTTTAGACTGGGTGTTTTTTGGGGGGGGGGGGGACCTGTCATTCATGTTTGGGCCATATACACTACCATTCAAAAATCTCTCTCCATATAGAGTACCCTTAATCAAGATGATTCTACCTTCTGTGTCGTTAAATGTATCCAAAGCTGTGAAAGGGAGATTTTTATGTATTAAAATTATGACCCCCCTTTATTTGTTGAGTATGAAGCAACACATTTTATGAAAGCAAGGATCGTCAGAGAAAACAAGGTGGAAATGAACCCGTGTATGTGTTTCTGCTTCTGACGTGAGCGTACTAATGTGAACATTTTCCAGCTGAGTTTGTGCCTGGAAATGAAACGGTTCTGTAAACTGATTTGTACCTTTAGAGGCTTCAGTGCAATAACAGCAATCTCTGTGAAGGTAGATGGAGTAATGAAATGGCCCGGTCCACTACTACAGTGGAAATTTACCTGCTTTGCTTTCCATTTCCCACACAGACAAATGTACACACTCACACATGCACACACACACATGCACACGCACTTTGGCACAAGGACATAAATTTAAAAGTACACACAGACAGGTGTAAACAAACAGAACCCACAGTGTTCTTCCCATTCTGGCTGAACACCTGGGAAATTAATCTCTGTCAGTGGTGCACTACACAGACCTTATCAAACCAAGTTGATACTGGATTTTTTTTCTTTTTAGTTCTGTGTGCATAAAAACAAAATTATAGCCACACAATCTTCCCGTTATGTCTCAATCCGTTCCTAGAGCTGTTTGATTTTCTGGTTTCTGCAAAACCCATCAAGCTCTACTTGGAAGTGCATTACATTTCTACAGTGCATATCAGATTCTGTGACAGAATTCTTTTCTTAAGATAGTAAGCTGAAATGATGTGCTTAGAATGCAGTTCTGCAGTCTGTTAACTCCTTGTTCCAGTTTAATGTCGATGGCCTTGTCTTTCTCTGAAAAGGAAATTAATACGTTTTTCTTTTTTTTTTCAAAGAAGGGGAAATATTGTTAATGGACTTTTAATAGCAGGCACTTGAAATGTCCTTGCTTCCATTAAAAAAGGAACACTTACTGTGCGTCTTTGCTTTCATGTCAGCCTTAATGAAAGAAAATCGCTGGTAATTCTCCACATTGTCAGATTAACATTTACTGCCTTATAGAAATTCATCCTGATCCAATATATATGCTTCAGTTATTGGTGTCCGATAGTTACGGCCTGATTACAACACTGTGATACTGCTTAGATAACACACAAGCCTCCATTACATTACTATGCAAAGCAACATAAAAGGCTAGAACGCCCAGTGATACATGTGATACATGTCAAAAATGTTGGTCCACGGTGGTGATTCTTTTCCAGTGAAAGCTGAAAAATCTGACCTGATTTTCTTTTTGACACATACAGATACGTATGTTTTCCTATTCGATGGTGCTGTTTGTCCATCCCGCAGTCTTATGTCTTATCTAGTCAGTTCTCAAAACCACGGAAAAACAAACAAACATGTAAAACAATCTCAGGTCAGTGCAACTCTGCCGTAACCGCACACAGGTTAGAGTTCATGTAGGGTCCAGGAACCCCTCTTAGTACTACAGGAGGGATAAGGCCTTTCTTCCTATGTGATAAACATGCTTGTTCAATGTAACGAAAGGAGAGATAAGGTGTGTTGGACACCAAAATGGTCCATTTTCTCAAGAAATCACAACTGTCGGAACATCTGCAACTGAAATCACATCCAACTGAGTCATGCACATCTGATCTAATGGGATTTTCTTTCATAACTCTCTCTTGAGTGTTCAGAGATTGTCCTAAAATAGAGGAAATATCCAGTGAGCTGCAGTTGTGCGAATGAAAATGCCTTGGTGATGTTAGAAATCAGAGTAGGTAACAGAAAGGGAACAGTGGCTGAACCAAACACTTGTTAAAACCGTGGCATGTGAAATACCATCTCTGAATACACAACATGTTAAACTTTAGAGCAGATGGATTAGGGCAGCAGAAGATCACCGTGGGCTAAACTCTAGCCCTAACAGTGTCACAGAATCATCAAAATTAGTGACAAGTTGCCTGATCCAGTTAGTCTAGATTTCAGCTGCAACATTCAGGTGACGGGGTGAGAATTTAGCTCAAAAGACATGAAAGTATGGATCCGACCAGCCTTGTATTATGTGCCACTAGCTGTGTATGGGCCACTATGTGGACCCTTGGTAACAACTGAGAATCAGTTAAACACAACAGTCTACCTGAGTATTGTTGCTGACTATGTCCATCACCATTGACCAGTACATACCATCCCTTGATGGCTACGTCCACCAGGGCATTGCAACCTTGCCACAAATTTCACCTCGTCTTGAAGATGACCATGAACTGTCCTCCAGCGGCCTCCATAATCTCCAGATCTCAGTTTAATTAAACCCATTTTGGGATGTGACGGATTCACATTATGGATGTGCAACCGACCAATCAACTCACCAAAACCTTGATGAAAGGTTTTTGAAACCTTGTTGAATCTTTGCCACAAAGAATCCAGTCAGGTCTAAGGGGATGACAGAGTTTGAATTGAGCCTCAGATCTTACCCCTTGATCATAAATACAATACTCATAAAACAGCCCTGTCTGTGTTGCTGTAGAGGCAATGAGTGCAGGGGTGTATTTTTACAGTAATTACTAGCTCTGTTTGACTTCCGCCCATAATACCAGCTTAGCAAAACACTGTGTCCTGTTACTACACAGATGGACGGAAAAATGACTGTTGACAGACAGATGCCAATAAACCGGTTATGCTTGGTTTGGATGGATAGCCAGTGTGGCACCGGTAAAAACATGCTTGCCACTGACTCAGATTTAACATGCCAGCAGCTGTGGGTGTTTCACTTGCATGTGAATCGTAAGCACGTGAAATCAAAATCATACATGCAGAAAAGACTTGCACATGTATTTGTTTTGAACTGCCACTCTCCAGTGGAAGAAGCCCAACTAAATGACATGTGTGTCACATATACATGTTTAAAGCATGTTGTGACAATTAGTTTTCATATGACGTTGGAAGCATTTGTTAATTTGCAGGGTGTGGTGTGCAGTGCTCTGTCACATAATTTTGCAAGTATTCCAAGAAGCCTGAGCAAATGACTTATTCCCACATATTTCCACCACAAGGCTTGTAGCAAACTGCAACAGATTCTCCCACCTGAGCCGTTGATCTCTGTAGCTCTACAAGAGTTGCTACAGGTCCTAGACTGCTTTTGTTATCAATGCTTTCCTTGCCTGGCTGCTCAGCTTCAATGAAGAGCGTTGTGTTGTTATGAGGGATTGCTGTAAAGTCAGTCGACTCTCTGCTGTCACTATGTGGTCGTCCAGGAGGAACAAATGACTCGATGAAAACTACTGGGTTTCCTTTCATAGAAATGTCTTACGCTAATTGTAATACTGAGCTGAACTTATTGCACTGTGTGATAATTGGGATAAATTGGAACATATGGGTGATTGAACTGAAATAACTTGTTGGTAAAGTGCCTCGATTAAAGAACTAGTGTTTAAACCTGAAGGATTTTTATGAATTAATCTTAACACCTCCTCTACCTTTCGATCGGGTTTCTCACAATCATTTGATGAAACTTCCCGGCAATATTAGCAAGTGAGTTATAAACCTGAGTTCCTCCAAAAAAAAGAGGAACTAGTGGTCCACAAAGCACATTGGCAGTGTGCTTGATTGTACACATGAAGCTTTCTGGAACATAGCTTATACAACATACTTTTCCCCTCACCCATAAAGCAATTAGCCAAACGGAAGGAGAGCAATACAAACAGAGAGGCAGGATAACAGAGTGTGGGATGTAGCTGCAGGGATGTAATGAAAGTAAAAATACAAGTAAGCAAACAGAAAAAGCTACACCTGACCCCTTCCACAGTAGTTTATGTGCTCATTACTGTGCGGTTCCAGTTTTTTCCAGCCAAGTCTAATTCAGACGGTAACACTAATTCTAGCACAGACCACATGTGGCGCCTTCCCTGGTCCCCGAGGGCACATCATGTGCATCATATCCTCACTGAGCAAGCAATACAAAGTGTGCTGTTGAATGTCCAGTAGGAGTACATTCTCATGAGAGAAACTCTTGTTCAGTCCAGTTCAGCTCTATCGCTCTGCTTGGGATCTCCTCAGAGCTCTGACGCCTGGCAGTTCACGTGTGATTACGTCTGTTACCTCAACCTAATTACCGTTATCTCTGATCGGGGGTTTGCCTCTGCTGCTTTCAGAGCGCTCTGGTTTGAGACGAGATAGAAATCAGAATTGGGACGAAAATAAAACCATTTAAAGTGTTAGATATGTTAGGCTGTATAAGGTAGCAATGGACATTTCAATACAAGCAAATGGTCAAATGGCTGCTGAAACCAGCCCTGGCGGCATAGGTGGGCATCGGGGAGGCATTGCCCATTTGTTTCGTTTCATTAGTTCTCAGTTCTAATCATCAAAATTTAAAGACATACACATTTGACATACATCAGTCTGTGTAATAAATAAAGATAGTATAGAAGTTTCACTGTTTGAATGGAATTACTGACGTAAATCAACTTTCTCATGATATTCTAATTTTATGACCAGGACCTGTATGTTCAGAGGTCGGTAGTTCTGGTTATATTTACTTGAGTAACTTTTTGAAAAACAAACCAAAAAACATCTCACAGGAGTAGTTTTACCTCACTGTGCTTTTTGTTTTTAGTTGACTAATATTTTTGAACTATGTCTAATCTTACTTGAGTAGATTGATTTTTGCATTTGTAAAAATAGAATTCAGATATTGGACACATTTTTAGATTTCTGCACATATGAGCTAAAGTCTGTGCGAATCTTAACGTGTCACCAGGTAGTCACATCTTTAGTATCGGGACGGACCATGTCATAATAATCATAAGAGGCATTTTCTCGAGGAACCAGGTTAGAGAAACAAAATATTTCCCCTTATTAATATGTGGACCCCCAGTAAAACCTTTCCTCTGGCCATCCCTTGTATGAAAATCTAGTTCTGCTCCTGGAGGTCAGTAGGAATAACAAAGAAACAGTTGGGCTTGAGTCTAACCAACAAAGGGTTGATCATCAGGTGCAGACTGGTTCGAGTAATGAAGAGATTGCATATTATGCATAGTAATGAAGAGACAGGCTTGCAATCTGCAGCAGGCCACACCCTCCAGCAGAGATCGGGGCATGTTTGGCGAGACTCTCACAAAACACACCATCCAAATCAGGAGCCGAACATGATCTGTAATTTACAGCAACGATCTCTAAACTTCAGTTGGCAAATTCTCACACAACAATATTCTCAAATATTCTACGTAAAAATATCTCTGTCATTCTCATCTAAAATGTGACGAGCTCGTCAAGGTGATAAGCAGAGTTGCAAAAGCATATTGCTTTCCTTCAGTCTTAATTCAAGGTGATCTCTTGGAAGCCTATTGGATCACATCGCTGTCATACTCTTAAGAAACCAAGAGAAGAGCTACTTCTCTATGTGAGGTCAACATGTGGAACTTTTTTTTATTATTATTTAGTATGTAACAAGTAAAGGACAAAATCAGGCTAATAAACAGCCTTCAATGTTCTTGCGTTTGCATCAGTCCCTCCTAAACTGTGGTATTACGTTAATGTCATGGATATGATCTAAGTGGTCCAGTATTAGTGTTTATGGGTTTTGGACATGAACCACTATGTTTTGACAATAGTCAAGCGCTCTTGTTATTACCACACCCTGCTTTGAATGTTGCCTAGTTGTTTCAAATGGTAGCTGCCACAGGAGTCCATATATAATCCAGTTTCCCATATTTGACACAAAGTATTGTGTTTTTTACATTGTCAGTTGCACAGCAGAATGACTGATGAAGATTAGCAAAAGGCTGCGGTTTTGCATTTTGTCTGCTCAGCAATGTACCAAAGGGGCTGATCTGAAATGTACACTAAAGAAGCGTTTTTCAATGGTTGACTGTTTGCTGGAAGGGCGATCAGCTGGAACACTCTGGACGAGTTCCTCCTCAGAAGCCTCCAGCAGCTGAGCGATAGCTGATCCATTAGATGGGTTAACTACCTTCGGAAGTACATTATGGAAGTTCATCAGGTCACAAACAGGATGGAAGAGCTTTTTTTTGGAAAAAGGAGTCGTGTTTGTGAGTTTTCAGCTTCCTGAAGTCTTTGCCCTTCTCTTCTCCAACAGTCCACAGTCCAATCTGAAATGAACCAGCTGATCCAACTGGCTGATGATTGAGGATGAGGGAAAGCTCGTCATGTTATGTCATGCCACTCTCTCTTTGGTAGAGTTTAAGTCCAATTATCCCGCTTGAAGAGAATTTAACAAGCTTTAAATATGTTATATGCTATAAACTAAACCACCTCATCCCTTCTACTTTAAAGTCCAACTTGTCTGGTTCACATTGAACATACGTCAGCTGGTAGTTTCACATTTATTAACACCTCTGTCAACTTGTTTGTCAAAGATTCTGTGGAACACATTCATCAGTAAATACACAGCTCCGGTGTTTAGAGTGTATGTCTGATTATATGTAGATATAAGTTCTGGATTTTAACATTCCAGTTAAATAGACTCAATTCATTTTAATGATAGTTAAGGGGAAAATGATTTTTGAAGGAAAAGAACAAAGTCCTCAAGCTACATTTTAAGAAAAGATATTTTGCCATTAAGTTGTTGCAGATAACAAAGCCTACTTTTTTCACCCTTGATTTTCACATTTTTCTACGTTATTTTAAGAATAACAGTGTAACTCTTTGCTTTTGCTAAACAAAAAGCTAAATTATATTTTACTGTGACGTAAAATAACACATCAGGACCTTAATTTGTTTGCCCCCACAATGACTGGAAGAAATTGTTTAATCAAGGTGAAAGTGCTAAGAGGGGAAGAACAGAGAAAGAACACAAGGAAGGAAGGAATAAAACGGAAGGACAGCAGAAAAGACACAAGAATAAAGAAAAAAGAAAACACGAGGAATGGACTAAGTACAGAAACAAAAGCAATTTACAGTAAGCTTAATCAGAAGTTTTTTATACTCTGCAAAATCTATCTGGCTGTAACAATAAAGTAGAAAGAAGATTATGGAAAACTGCTCAAAAGAATTCAATATGTTTTTTTCTGATATGACATGGACTGATGGAGGAAATGACAACAGCAAGGACAAAGAGGTGTGCCCCATCATGTCTGAACTCTCCCACCACCCCACCATGCTGGGAGGTGAAACTCTGAGGGGTGGGTGAGTTTCCTAACATCTGTCCAAACTGTGTTATCTGTTGTTCATTTTGGTTCACCCTGTTAAAACAAGCAAGAAGACAAAGGGGGGGAAAAAAGCATGCATTTTTTATTGTCGTCAGGTGGAGAAAACAATGTGTTAAATCAGAAAAGATAGATGCCGAATGTGGAGTTGGAGATTGAACCAGGCACAGACACACAAATCCATTAGCATTTCTTCTCACAACTTTGCAACAACCTCCTTCTAAGCACACTGAAATAAAAAGGCTGGCTTTGTTTTGTGGCCTCAGTGTGACAACTTAGTTCTGAAATTCTTTTCAATGCAAAATCGTCTCACTCCAATAAATCTAACACTTTGGAGTTAGTTCAGAGTTTCAAACCTGTACACTCCATTTACTCACATGTGCTAATGTAAACATGCTAAAGTAAAAAAAAAAAAAAATACAGCTTGTACATCTCATGGGACAAGTGGAACATCTAACTGAAAATGACTTGGATTTTCTAAACATTTTTAGTTTATTTAATAGTTTACAGTAGGAAAACTTTCCAAATAACAGAAGCTTTAACTCACTGTTTCTGTTGTACATGTTTTGTTTTTTTTGGCAACGTGTATGTGCTAATATGCTTATAAAAAATAAGAGCACCTAATTTGTCCCATGCAGATCATCTGCCTTTCCAGTGCTGTCCCGGAGTTTACATACATTCATCTTTGGCATAAATTTCATCAATGAAGGTGAACCATTATTTTTTTGTTTGTTTGTTTGAAGTTTGAATGTATTGTGGATTTCAAACATCCCTGTTGGAATAACCATTATAATAAGCCCACACTTCTGCGTTTACGTTTGCCAGCTCTTACGGCTCTGCGAGGCTATTTTTGTTCATCCTCCTGTGTAGTGGAGCGCCCTGATGTTTGTGTGTGAATCACAGTGCATGGACACTTTTATGGGACTGGAGTTTTGTAATGAGGATATGAATAAACCACTACAGCAGGCCAAAAAATAAAACGAGATGGATTCCAATTTAGCAACAACAAAATGAAAGCTTCCATCAATGCCGTCTGGTCCTGTAAAAATTAACATGCTAACATTTAAAGTTGGTTTTCAGGGGAAGTGTGAGAAGCAAGTGCAACTTCTCAGCTTGTGTCCTTTTGCCCTCTGGTGGTGAAATAACGGAAGGAAATGCTGGTCCATTGACGTTGTTGCATCTTCAACAGTGGGACGATCAGTCTTGCATTCCGGTTGCCCCGGTTACTATGATGCCGAGGAATGAGTGGCGTCCTTCACTTCCTTTGGCTGTCCAGGATGCCCCTCCAGTCATCCGACCAAGATAGGAGCCGTCTCTGGGAGGCACCGATGGACAGATGCTTGTTGTGGCAGGCGGTGAACAGGATGTGTTCCCAAACTGGTGTGGACTCCACACCTGATCAAGACATGAAAGATTATATAACTCATCACTTGTGTTTAACTAGGAGCATCCAGAAGGTTGTTTCAGAGCAACTGTAGTCAAAGACGAGCAGGACACATGGATACACATATGAAATGTGTGTTGCAACTGCTAATTTTGAAGGGATTTTTTTGGGATTTAACACAATAGACACAAAGTTAAAGTATCCTGGTAAAAACCAGCCCGTTGTTCTATGGTTTGCACCATGCAGAGGGTCTGGACCCTCGGCTATATACAGTAGCCATCAGAGAACATTACTGAGCAAGCAGCATTAAGAAGACCAAAGAATCTGATCTTATGAAGAGGAGAGAATTAGAAAAACTAAACTTGAACATCATCCTCAGAATACATCTCCAAAGTTACACATTGTGGTAGTATACCTATGGGTTCAATGAATTGAACTTCCAAACTTTGCAATTATGTTCTACTTTGTGTTGGTCTATCACACTAAAACCCAATGAAATCCATTAAAGTCTGTGGTTATGACATGGCTAAAGTGAAGAGGCATGAATATTAGGGATGCACTAATAAATTGGCCCATTTTTCCTTAGTTTTGAGAGCTCGGTTGCCTGTGTAGACTTTTACCTGATACTTTGTGTTTCTCCCAACAAGATAAATGTTGGAATATCTTCATAGTTCAACTTGTCTCTAAGCACAAATTGTTGTCTTCCTGTCTTTGTTGGACTCTGGATTCATTTCAGGGTCAAATGTTGCATGTGTGTCTGTGTTGTGCAGTGCCAAAAAAATTAATCGTCAAATGTTTTTGGACCATGGCTTCTTAGAATTTGATTTGCTCTTTAAACACAGGCACCAGCAGGCGGTCTGCACTGTGTTTGAAAGTTGTGTGTGTGAGTACGAATGTCCCAGAAGCATGTGACTGTTTTACACTAAACTTGATTTCCATCAAATAATGAAAAAGTGTCCACATTGAAAAACTGAGCTTATGGAGACAAATGCAATTTTAATACCCTTTATTGACTTAAACTTAAAGATAACAAAAAATGTTTTTAACAGATCTGGATAATGAATGAGTACCACAACCGGATCAGAGACATCATAAAGAAAACACACAGTAGAAGAAACCAAGCGCTTCAGATCAAACATTAGCCCACATTGGATCCCAAACAAACATTTTTAAGAATTCCTAAAACAAATGTAAAAAAATTTTCAGATGACCTTGTGATGTGTTCCAGAGCATTTGCCCTTTGACAGAAAAGCTGTTGGGACAGGATGTTTTATAGAATAGGATCTGGATATCATTCATTTTCTTACATTAACCGTGTCAATCACCATAGGATCACTCCTTGCATTAGTATGCATGTTCTATACCTCGCTATAAAAGCTAAAAGATTGTGGAGAAGGATGCTACACTGGGAGTTTTTGCTCTAATGTCACACAGCCACTATGGAGAAACCCAAGCTAAAGCACACTACTAATGGAGGGCAGTGGCAGTACATGTTTTAAAACCATGTAGCTAGCTAAAAATGACAGTCAAAACCCTTTAAACATCCAAACTCCACGGAGAAAGGTACCATCTCAACCCGGATCCGATCCGCTACTAGCAAAGTCCACCTTGAAGATTACTGTAGAAGATTTTCATGAAGAATATAGTCCCATTTACTCTCCTGTCATTATAGTGACCTATTTAAATCTCACACAGAAAAGCTGCAAGAGCACTTATAAAAAAATAAAAGCAAACCACAGCAACACAGAAACATCATAAAATGGGATTTCCCACGGAATGCAGTTTGTAGAGGGGCTTCACAGTTTCTGGACCTCCAGCAAGCAGAGCTGTAGTTTATCCACCAACGCTGCAGATGAAAACAAAAAGAAGATGCATACCCTCAAAGATTTGTAAGTCTTTCCATAGCAACACCAACATGTAATTGTGCCTGCCGCCACAGTAATATACATGAGTGATAAAAATGAAGATTATCTACCTCCAGCAGACAGTCTTTGAAAGGGATCATAGGACCTGCAAGCACTGATCACCTTTTCCAGAGATTCAGGGCAGTGTTGGGGAAGGGGCTGTTGGTATTTTTTGAACCACACTTTTTGAAATAGTGTGTTTTTGTTACCATTGAAATCTGGAAGGAGAAAACGGTTTCATAATCAGTAGGACAGAGTTTGTTGCTGGTACTTGAGTACTAGAGCTGAACAAGAAAGGAATGAAAGGAAGGATCAGTCTGGAAAAATAATGTCTGTGACTTAATTTGATACCAGGATGCACCAAATAATGAAGATAAGCCCATGAAGGCAATATGATGCTTTGGCCAACACTATGCTGGAGAACCTTGGGTTTCGCCGTTTGTGTGGATGCTATCAACAACTTTAGCATTTAGCACCTCAGAGTTTGAGGTGTTGAAAGGCTGTCAAATTCCATAAACCTGAATCCAGTTAAGCATCCGCAGGATGTGTTGAACAAATGGGCACAGTGCATGGACATTGTTGGACATCTGGTCCTAATATTTAGAAATTTATAATTGACTGCGTGTATAAATCCCCCAAAAGTTCTGGCACACTCAGTATAGATTAAGAAACCACAAATGTCAGTGAAAGAAGAAACAAGAACTTTATAGGCAATGAAAAATACAGGTTGTGTGCAGGAAAGTAGCACAAAATTAATTGGCCTTAGAGAAAGCAACCTAAAGAAATAAATCATCACAAAAATGTCATTAAAGGACACAACAGAGTGCCAAGTGTTTTTTTTTTAAAGAATTTAACTTGCACTTGCTAGTCATAACAGGGGTTACCTTGGAATGGTTTCTTCCAAGTGGCAATTTCCCACAGCACAATTCCCAAACTGAAAGAAAAAACATTTTAAATTGTTTTGACAAAATAAGAACTGATTCCATCTGTTTGCCAAGTCTCCATCAATCTGCTCTCTGTCTGCGTTTATTCCATGAAGCAAAACCAAACTGCCCTCTGGCAGACATGTTGCCAGGCTTCAGAGCCACTTTTAAACCTGCACACTAGTCTTTTCAGTGGGAAGGTATTAAAAGGTATATGAATAAGAAGAGGCAATTAATATACATATAATGTCTATAATTTGTGGGGAAAGCACCTTTGGAAAGTATGTTAATGAACAAGTCGTGCATAAAAAATGACTAAACATTAAGCTTATCCAGCCATATTGAGAAAGTAACGCTGCAGGTACTGAACAGGGATGTCACTGACCTGTAGATGTCACACTCTGTGCCGTATTCGTGGTCTTTGTTAATGAGCAGCTCTGGAGCGGAGTAGCACATAGAGCTGAAGTTTTGGTCATTGTGTTCCTGCTCTTTTCGTTTTTTCAGTGACTGCACCGTTTGGGAGTGTTCTAAACCCCCCAGCTGGAAAAAAAAAGAACAGCATGAGAAGTGCAAGAGAGTTGCCATGAAAAAAAATCCTTGGGCACTTGGTACCTTGACTTTGTTGTTCTCATCCACAAGGAAGTTTTCACTCGTGATGTTCATGTGAAGCTTACTTTCTTGGCCAGAAACATGATGCAGGCTAGGAGACATTATTGCAGATATTTTTACTTTACCATGAAACCATTTGAAACAGTTTAGTTTATTTGCATACCGACATACTGCATTTACGAGCCTAAAGTAGCTAACACATAGTTTGTTTTTACAGGGATCTCCACCTACCGTATATGTGTCACTCTTCCTTCCTCGAACTTCTGATCAGTTATGTCGGTGACAATATGCAGTGCAAATTATTTGTTAAACAGCAAAAAAATAACAGATTTGGTTTTCATAGATACTAAGATTTATTACTGCTCACATGAGAGCCTAACTCATGATGAATGTACCAAAGCGGATAGCCAAAGGGACAAGAGCAGATCAGACATGGTACTGCTTCTGGCCACTATTATGTACAGATCATGGACGGGCGTTGGGGGGCGTTTCCCACCTACGGAGTCAGCCATGGACTCGACTAGAAGCTGTTTTTTTTTTTTCTTTTACCTGAGAGTAGCCAACTTTCTATTTTTATCTCGATTCAATACCACTCCCTGCATCTTTGCACTCCGTCTCCCACACATTTTTCAGCTGTGACGACTGTTTAATCCATTGTTAACATTAATCCATTTCTAACGTCCCGTAACGTGTTTTTCCGATCCGCCTTCAAACACAACATGAGCTCTAAGACGCTCGCGCCGGTTTTACACCTGGGCACTGGGCAGTGACTTGTAGATGGATTTTACATTTAAATAAATAGACCTCAGAAATTGGAAACCTTGGATTTCTGCAATGTATGAGCTAATGTTTGTGCAAATCTGAGCATAATTACTCAATATTTTATACATGTCATTGTTTACATCCTTATTGTTTATTTTGTGTCAAACATGGTAATTTTAAGGTTACATAAAGGTTTGTTTATGTATTTCTATTAAAGTAAAAGCTTGTTTAGTCTGATTTCCTCTGGAGCTGGGGCTGGTAGAGACTCTTACTTTTACTAACTGCATCAAACTCTTACAACTTGCGTAAAACTCTTTTAGGCTTGTATCCCCCCAACACGTTTCTTTAATATTCAGTTTATCATAAATTAAACATGAGTACAAACAAAGAATGTGTTTTGGGAGACTTACCGGTAAACACCCTGTGCTGCATCCAGGCACATACCAACTTTCTTGTCCCAGGGCAATTCTTGTCTTGAGAACAGAAAATTTTGAAGAGTTCCTTGTGCACAGTACTCCATGATGATGTAGTATTCCGGGTTTGGACCTGAAAGCAGGTAAAAGGAGATCTGCTATTTTGCTTGTTTGGGTACCACCAAACACTGAACTCGTCACTACTTACGCTCCTCATTTTTGATGCATATGCCAAACATTCGCAGGATGTTGGGGGACTCGAACTGTTTCAAGGAATCGACCTCTGCGAAGAATTCAGACTTTATCTGCCTGTATTTCAGGAGAATATTTATTAAGACTGTGCATGTGTGATGGTGTTGCACTGGTTGATCCTAACATGGTACACTGACCATGCATAATATTATGACCACTGCCTAATTGTTTGTCCACCAGACCCCTAAGGGTCTGCTGTGACATCTGGCATCAAGAAGTTAGCAGCAGATTGTTCAAGTCAGATCAGCAGTGAGGTGGAGCCTTCGTTGATTGAATTTGTTTGTTCAAAACATTCCACAGATGTTCTTATGATTTTTATCATTTATGGTCCTTTTGGTGCCTTGGACCACTTTTGACTGATACTGATCACTGCAAAGATCACCTTTAAGAGCTGCAATTTTAAAGGTCCACATCTACCTGATCTGATCATCTCTCTCTCTTGAACACCCACACACATACAGACACACAAAGTTCATTGATAAAACGATGGTCAGTTCATTCACTTTAGCTGCCAGTGGTCGTAATGCTATGTGGTTGTAAGAAATATGTTAGAAAAAGCTGTTCTGTAAAAATGTTTGCTTAAATGTATGGTCTGATGCTTTTTAATGACAATATTCAGCTGAATTGCTGCACAAACTCTGGTTTGGCGTTCAAGGCTTCGGTGTATCTCTTGATGGCCACTGGGAAGTGACTGAATCTTCCTGTGTAGATCTCTGCTCTGGGTGTTTTCATGAATGGTGTTTTGGGATAATCTGGGATATACGTCAGTTCCTCTGGTTTAATCATTCTGACTTCTGGTCTTGGAGGTCTGGGGTTTTTCACTGTGAAAATGACAAGGAAACAAACCAATCAGCTTCAAGATTGGTTAAAAAATGAAAGCCGATTAGCTAAAATAAGCGGTACCATTTAGATTTATGCAGATTATGGCAGGGATTAGATAAGAACAAAAGCAAAGAAGGTTTTGTTGATGGAAGTAAAACGAAGAGATGAGCTCAATGAGAGTCATTGAAGTTACCGGTATTCTGCATAAAGAGAGGAAGGGGGATACTGTCTATAAAGAAACATTCAGCAGCTGAGTGAGTATTATGGGCTTTATTTTCTCTTTTTTTGGCACAGTTGGCCGTAGTGTAGAAGTTTGGATTTGTCCTAACTGGATTTCTTTCTTTAATGACAAGAGTATTCACTCTCAGTATTCGAAAAATAGTTCATAATTAATTATTAGTAGGCTAATTGATGAATAAGCAGCACCGAGTAAAGTATATAATACCCTCTCCCTGTTTTCCCGCCTTCCTCCGTCTCTTTGTGCGCTCCTCATAAACATCCTGTTGTAATACAGTGGCAATCATATAACAAAATCAGAAGGAAATCTCCGTAATAAGGTTTTAGCTGTTTTCTCTCTGTTTATTTGGATACAATTCAATTAATTAGGATCCATGTGCTCACTCAGGACGCATTTAAATACCCGGGCTGATAGATGAATTTACAGCATGATGCTTGAAGTCCTATAACTGACGAATAAACCTCTGTAATACCAGACCTTGTTGTATTGCTTTTTTTGTTTGTTTACTACAGTATTGGATTGTGTATCTGTAACATTATAGTGGTGAATTAAATCAGTGAGCCCCCACCGAGGGTCCAGGCACCTAATGCGAGACCCGCCACTGGAGTTTATACACTGAGCAAAAAGCAAGTTTAATGAAAATGATTTGGTTTAGGACAGAGCATACCCTTTGAGTATCTGGAAAATCAATTTTCTGGCGAATAAACCATCTTGATGAAACGTATGTCTGGCATTGCTACTCATCTTGGTGACTATGGCACTTATTTACTGCCATGATGGAGAATTGCATCAAAAGTTTTAAGTGATAACGTGACTCAAGATCAGAACACTGGACTTTTAGCCTTGGGCCTTAAAATTTCCTATTGAAAACCTACATTCACTCTCCAATGATCTGGTGAACAGGGATCTCCAGCCAAAAAAAAAAAAAAGTTAAGCTCTGAGTACTAAAAGGTGTAGGATGGACCGCCCTAAGGCAGGTGTTGGTGAGGTTGATATTCAGCTAGAATGAACAGCAGAAGATATAAAACCGAAGAGTTAACACTGAAAATGCGTCTAGCATGCCAACATGCGGAGAACGTTAAAGTTACTCACACAACTCCACAGAATGAATGACGTTGGTCTTTATCTCCTCGAGATCTTTTTGCATCACATCCAGGGACTCCTTGTAGTTAATGAGAACTGAGGAACAAAGAAACGGTGATGTAACAAAGCAGGTAAAACTGAACGCTGGATCATTAAGCATAAACACTGGAATTGCCAGAAATCTTTGTGTTATCTTCATGTGTTTTATAGGATTTTTTTTTCTTGGCCTTCAGCAACAGTAAAGCTAAAACTAAACAAGCTGGAAGAAGACATTACAAATGTTAGTTGGTGCACTAAGTTGTTGCACCAACAAGTGTCTCTAAATTTTCCTGTTTGGATTTTTTTCTGTACGTTTGGCCTCTCAACAAATGAAAGTAGCCGTCCTTACAGAATTAAGTTGTCTATTCCCTGTCAGTCAATTGGGAAGAGGTGGGGCAACTTGGACTAGTCTACCAGTCCATTTCATGGATGCACAACAATCATATATGCACGCTCACCCTGTGGGTAATTTAGAATGACAGGTTAACCCAACATCTGGGATTTTTGGGCTGTTCTCAAAAGTGATGATAAAGTCAGTTTTTCTTACGTCTCTGCAATTCCTTGATGTCTTTCTTCCGGTCCTCTTCATCTTCCTGCTGCCTGTTGGCCAGCTCAAAAACCTTGAACAATTTACTTCTTTGGTCTAATTGCAGAGCTAGAGAGAGCCTCTCAAAGACTTCAGAAAGGCGTTTATTTAAAGTGTCAAATTCTTCTTCATAGCTGTTGGACTTGATCACATGCCTGAAGCAACTTGCGTTAGCGTAATTACCAATCTGCGCCTGGGCTGACTTCAGAACGTGTAAGAGCTCCTCCAGGGCTTTCTGTACTTGCTCATTCTCGAGAATGTTTTTGTCAGCTGAGTCCACCAGCTCCTCCAAGGCTTTTACTCTTTCACGAATGCGACACCAGCGGCTTTGGTTGGCCTTTACTTTCTCAGCCAGTTCATAGATTGTTTTGACAACTCCCACAATGTCTTTCACAAAGTCCATTTTTTTTTGCCTAAAAATGCATTTAAAAAATGAACAATTAAACATTTCCACAATATAAAAGAGAATATTTACATATATAAATGCAGTGGGATGAAAAAATGTTTCTTGACAGATTTTTTTTTCTTTCTGTTTTGGTCACATGGAGCTGTTTCAGATCACCTGGTAAATTCCTAAAATGTTTATGTTTCACCAACATCTTTAACTGGATGATGACTAAGGTTCTCTTTTTGCTAAACTTGGAAGCCTACAAGTTTTCAAAGGAATACAAAGCTAGATCAACGTAGAGAGATTACGAACCACAGTGGAGTGAGGTAAGCAGTACCTAATTTTTGATCATTTTATGTATTTTGCCTGTTTTTTCAAAGCAGCCTTAGAATACAAGAAATAGTTGGAAGTGTCACTGACATAATAAAACCACTTGTATGATTTGAAAAGATGAACTGCTGTGCTTTTCTGTGTGCACAAAAGCTTTGAACAATAAATGTTCCTCAGAGAATAATAGAAATACACAGTGTTGCTGATTTCGTCTCTAGTACTGGGCCAACTGGGTCTCTCTTCATCGCTTCCTCCAGCTTCTTCCTCAAAAACTGCAGACAAATCGCTCAAATCTTCGCTGAAATTGCTCACAACTTCCTCGCATTGTGTATATTCAGTCTCAGTTGTTTACGGTTTGACTTACCTTGACTACGTCACAAGATGGTGCTGTCGTTTAACCCGGTTACTAAAGACGAAAACGATGGCACTCTGTATTTATAGTATTTTGTATGAAATATTTATTATTAAAAGCTTTTGTGTACATAGAATAAAAGCTCACCTCTTTTCAAATGTAAGCTTTTATTACATTTTATTATCCCAATAAGTGGCTGTATTGTGTCAGTGACACTTTAATTCTTGAATTACAGTAATCAATATCATATTCAGAATGTCGTAATGAAGAAAGTGAAGCAAAAAAGAAGAAAAATCTGTCAGACACTACAACGAAACTGAATCACATAATGGAGGTCGAGGAGTTATCAGTAATAGAAAAAGTTAGGTTATATGTAGACATCCAGGTTCTTTATGTGGTATGCTGCAGCAGGACATGGGAATAAAAAAAAAAATATATATATATGATATATATCTTTTGGTCATATGATATATATCTTTTGGTCATACTTGCTAGTGTAACTATAATACCCAGGTGATACAGATATGGAAGAGTGATCTACCCTGTGATTACAAAAAACACAAATTTAATCTATTGCAAGGTTATTAGAAAGTTAAGGCTCTTTGAATGTTTTCAGTTATTTACCTGACTGAATATCCAGAATCCTCCTGTGTTGAAGATCAGTGGAAATAAATGGAAAGGTGTATGTTGTCATTCTTTTATAATGCTTTTAGATGGGTGTACCCTCTAAGGTACCAACAATGTATCTTAAAAAAGAAAATCCAGCAGAGCAAGTATATGGACATGTTAATCCAGTTTGAAGTAGTGTATTGTACAAGCCACACTGGTTTGCACAATACAAATCCCCAGGCTGTGTACAGATAGACACTAGGTGGTGCTAGACCACCTGCCCTTTTTATTCTGGACGGGGGGAAAAAATTGCCCTTCTGAAATCTTTTTCTTTTATTTTTAAATCATTTTTAACAATACTGTGTGGCCCAAGTTAGCCACACACTATTGCTAAGAGCAATTCTGTGTGACCTATATTACCAGTACCCCATGCTTTTGTAAGCGTGGGTTAGGTTATATGTAGACAATCAGGTTCTTCGTGTGACACGCTGCAACAGGAGCTCACATCCTATTGCAGCATGTCACATCAGATTAAGGACCTTATGTGAAACAACAGATTTTAATTTCCCCACACACACACGCGCAATTCTCCCCACCATCGTACATTTCTACACTTGAGCGAACAAACTGGACAGGAGTTTAGAGAGCTGTGTGGTTGCAAATGAACGACTCTTCTCTGCTCTTTTCCACAGTTGGGTAGGGACTTGCACTGCTGACCTCAGATGCAAAAGTTAAAACTAACTTTTCATCAACTTCAAATTTGTCTGAATCGATCGGGCCAATCAATGGCATGCCCTTCCTGCTATGACTGTCACCTACCATGTACCACTTAAATTAATGAATTTATTTGTGTTCATGTCTTTCTGGAGGTTCAGGTCTGAATACACTCAGAACTCGGATGTGATCAACAGTTTCTATCTGTAATAGTTTAATAGGAGGGGCCTCAAGACTGAATCCTGGGGTACTCCAAATGTGACTGTCTGGTCCAATGAGATGTTGCTAAGCCAATTCCTTGTTCTTTAGGTAAGACTCGTACCAGTCAAGCACTACACCAGAGTATGACCCAGCTCTCAAATCTCAACTCTACCTCATGGTCAACATTGTCAAATGTTGTGCCAGGATCCAACAGAACCAGCACTGTGGTCCGTCCACTGTGCTGGAAGAACCAAATGTTCAATGTGGATGTCATTGAACCCTGTGACAGGAGCAGCGTGATAAATGTGTAAATCCCACACATTCCTGAAGATAACAGGGTTATCTTCAGATGTTATCTTAACAGATAACATCTGTTAAGTTGTGTTTAGCCAGTTTGACAGAGATGCTCCTTAGTAAAAGTTAAATACCTGACATGAAACAACAGATTTTAATTTTCCCAGGCATTTACTGCAAGGTGTCATTTATCCACTCATTGTTTCCTCATTGCTTGCACGCTCTAGTTTTGCTCACGTTGAAACTGTCAGAGAGATGGCCTCACATTTGACCTTGTTTTTTAATATAGAAGAGTCATATGTGACTAAGGCCTAAGCCATTTTACAACCAATGAAACCATTACATTTCTGATTAGATAAAACACCTATAAAAAAAAACCTTAATGCAGAAATGTGGGTCTAATATGAACTATGCTGAATACTTACCTAAGATTTTTTTTCTTTTTTAAAATCTGACAAACTAGCCTCATCGGAACCCGTATTCAAATTTATTAAATGTGACTAAATGTTAATATGAGGTGGAGATTATTCACATGGCGCCAACATTAATTCAATAACCAGGATGTGGAGGAGTTTAATATTTAACTTAGAGGAAATACAAAAATGATCAAAAATTAGATACTGCTGAACTCACTCCACTGTGGTTTGTAATCTGTCTACGTTGATTTACCTTCGTAGTCCTTTGTAAACTTGCAGGCTTCCAAGTTTAGCAAAAAGAGAATCTTAGTTCCATTTACATTTAGCAATAAACCTCAGCATGATTTCTGTGGAGGCAAAGGCACCGAAATCATTGATTACTTTCAAACTAACGAACAAAGAAAAAAAAGGGCAATGCGACTGGGATGTAACGCAACGCTTTATAGAAATGCAGTGAAGTGGAAAGTACAGATACTTACTGTAAAATGAAGCGGAGTAAAAGTCGAAAGTACCCACGATTAGATCTACTTAAGTACAAATACATGAAAAATGTACTTATGTACAGTAACAAAGTGCTAGTACTTTGTTACATCCCACCACTGATAATTACCCAAGAAACCTAAAAGTGGACACTAATTCTGTCTTTACCATTCAGAAAAGTCTTGTCTTGTATTATGTCTAGACAGTTTCTGTAAACGAAAACAAAACACAAACAGCTGGAAGCAACTTAATCACCAATACTTTATGGTATTAATTCTCTAAAAACAAAAAAAGCCTCTTATAAAAAAAGGCTAACAAAGATCCGACAATGTGAGAATGAAAATCAGGGAGAACGTTCAAAACTCTGAGGGGTGGGTAAGTTTCCCAACATCTGTCCAAACTGTCTGCCTCACCGTCTGTTTCAGCAGGGTGAACAGGAATGAACAGATAAAGAAAAAGACATGTTAAAGTGTCCTTTATTTATTTTTCACCGGCTTCAGGTGGAGAAAACAACACGTTAAAACAGAAGAGACAGAAACCGTTTTGAAGTTGGAGATTGAACCAGGCCCAAATCTAATGACCATATCTTCTCAAAAACTTTGATGATGGAGAGCAACAAGCTCCTTAAAACAGTAAAGTAAAAAAAAAGGTTTGTGTTGTTTTGTGGCAACTTCGTTCTGAAATGCTTTTCAACTCAAAAATGGTCTTCCTTCAATAAATCTAACACTTTGCAGTTAGGTCAAAGTTTCTGCCCTCCATCTACTTTTATGTGCGAATGTAAACACGCTACAGTATAAAAATACACATAGTACATTTCATGTGGAACATCTGACTGAAAATGACTTGGCATTTCTAAAAATTCTATTTTATATAATAGTTTAGAACAGGAAATCTTTTCAAAGAACAGACGTTTTGACTCGCTATTTTTGTTCTACGTGTTTTTGGCAACATGTTTGTGCGAGTACGTTTTCCCTCAGTGGGTGAAGTGAGATGCATAGATCATTGTGAAATGCTAAAAAAAATAAAGAGCACCAAAGTTTTTAAATAGCATAAAAACAAAACTTTCCTCCAGATCATCCGTCTTTCCAGTGGTGGTGGTCAGAAGTTTACATACCTTCGTCTCTGGCATCGGTTTCACGCTCATTTAAGGCTTTCAGTGACGAATTTGAACCGTTTCTTTTTGGCTGAAGTTTGAATTTATTATGGATTTTGTCAGCCGTCAAACATCCCAGTTGGAACAACTGTTTGTATTAATCTCTTAACCATCTAATTGTGGATTTGAGGTCAATGTGAAAAAATTGGAAAACTTGAGAAGCAAACCCTCAACCTCAATCAGATGAGGTTTTCTTTCTTCTTAATTTACATAGGATATCAAAAAAGCAAGTCCATGGTGCCAAACTTTTAATGTTTTTTCCCTATACGGTCATATTTAAATGCAACATTAAAAGTAAAACATGCATGCCAGTTATGAGTGGATGTAAATTTCTGTACATTACAGTGGTGTTTCACTTAAGTAGAGGTAAAAGAAGTACCAACTATAACCGTTACCGTAATCCCAGGTCTGATGTCACACTCCTGTGCTCACGTTCACCAGCTCTTACGGCTCTGTTTGTTGGTTTTTCTGTGTAGTGGAGCGCCCTGATGTTTGTGTGTGAATCACAGTGCATGGACACGTTTATGGGACTGGCCTTTTGTAATGAGCATATGAATAAACCACTACAGCAGGCCAAAAACAAAACGAGATGGATTCTGAGCAGACAGGTCCAAATTTAGAAACCATAGAGAGCAATACCAAAAACTTCCATCAATGCGGTCTGGCCCTGTAAAAAATCGACCTGCGGCTTTTTAGAGTTGTTCAGTGGAAGTGTGGTTGGCCTGTGTCATGCTGCCCTCTGGTGGTGAAATAAGTGAACTTTCTCTTCTCTCCCAACAACTGACTTTAGTTTTCTTCTTCAGAAACAAGGGAAGGAAATGCTGGTCCATTGACGTTGTTGCAACTTCAACAGGGGGACGATCAGCCTTGCATTCCGGTTGCCCCGGTTACTATGATGCCGAGGAATGAGTGGCGTCCCTCACTTCCTTTTGCTGTCCAGGATGCCCCTCCAGTCATCCGACCAAGACAGGAGCCGTCTCTGGGAGGCACCGATGGACAGATGCTTGTTGTGGCAGGCGGTGAACAGGATGTGTTCCCAAACTGGTGTGGACTCCACACCTGATCAAGACATGAAAGATTATATAACTCATCACTTGTGTTTAACTAGGAGCATCCAGGTTGTTTCAGAGCAACTGTAGTCAAAGACGAGTGGGACACATGGATACACATATGAAATGTGTGTTGCAACTGCTAATTCAAATGGGTTTCATTGGGATTTAACACACCAGACCAAGTTAAAATATCCTGGCAAAAACCAGTGCCTTGTTCTACGGTTTGTTCCATACAGGTGGTCTGGACCCTTGGCTATTGACAAACAATTGCTTCCTGAAGGTGTACAGTCTGTTGAAGTTTTAAATTTTACCCAATCACTAACGTTTGTCCGTAATGTATGAGATGATCCAGTTCGACTCTATGCAGCTAACCGGAAATTGCGCCTGCTGTAAACGACAGTCGTCTGCCGCAAAGAGAGAAGTGCCGAGTCAAACGAGGCGCCTGCTGATTTTAATTCAATATTTGGAAGCGTGGCCAACGCCGATTGAAGGACTTGTTTACTTCCTCCGCTGTCAGCGCAAAAACTCTAGTTGGACTATAATGTTAAAGCAGCGCAGAAAATCGACTTTATAGTTTACAACTTTTCCTTCTGTTCACAGATTGGCCCGGCTGATATTCCTACCAAAGTAACCCATTTCGATGGGGGGGAAAGATCAGCCAGAAAACTGTACTTGGTGTACCACTACTGATTACATTTGCAAGGCTATGTATCACTGCAAATGTAACAATCCCCTTCTATTGAAAATAGTAATTTCCCCTTAAAGCTAATAAGTTGCGTCACCTCTTGGTGGCAACAACTGTCAAGAGTCCGTGAGAGTCTTCTCAGTCAAACTTAGACTAGGTTACTCACACAATGTATTTACTTTTTTAAGCCTTTCAGGGGTGGATTCCTGCTGTGCTTTGGATCACTGTTATGCTGCTTGACTCAACTGCGCTAAAGGTGCCACCCTAAGGGCTGGACGTTCTTGCTGATTAACCAGGCCTACGTGTGGCTGGTAAGTAAATAAATAGAGACTGACAGACACTTTATTTATTGTCAGAGAAATTTTATACATCAGAGTTCTACTCGGAGAGGGCTGATATCTTTTTTTTATTTTTTATCCTGACCAACTTTTCTGGTTGGTCAGGCTGTTTCCCCTTAGTAGATAAAATAAGTAAATAAAATCCTGCTTTACAAACCTGTTTTTGCTCAGGCTGACATTAAGTATACTTTTTTCAAAGCGTTGCTAAGTCTAAGAGCCATTGAATGTCACAAAATAAACAATGCAAGTCCATAAAGCCCACCTTGAATGTCAGGCTTGTCGTCTATGAGGAGGTCGCCGGCAATTAGGGTTTTATCTCTGGTCAGGATGACCTGCTCCAGAAAGTCGCAGCCTAAATGCTTTTCCACCCAGGCGTACTGGAAAAAACACACATGCGCAGGCACAAACACAATCAAGGTGTCAGATGTTAGGAAAAAAAATCCCTTCAATGATTATTGAAGCAGAAGATTCTATGCTATTGATCAACAGGAGGCTCACCTTTTCATATGGGCAGTGTTTGTAATGCTTAATGGGGCTGGTGCAAATAAAGACATCTGTGCTGCAGGGACAGAAGGAAACAACAAGAGCTCAGTGGGAACGCATGGCGATTCATTTTCCATTCCAGCTGCATATGCCACCCACACAGCCTCTGTATTACGCTGGAAACAGGTGGCAACAGTTCACATGAAGAGCTCAAACACATCCAGAGTGATCACTTTTGATAGAAACTTTCAATATGTAATGGCTGTCTAAGGTGGGGTTGAGAGGAGCTTGTCCCAAAGTGGTTCAGGAGAAGAAAAAGGCTCCTGAGTGCATTTGTCTAAAATCACCATCACTGATGAAGAAGGTGTCACAAACCTTGCAAAATCACTCACCACCGAGGCAGTTTGCTTATGTGAAGGTTTTTTTTTCAATAATGCGGTTGATGACTAAAAGAGACACAAAGATGACAGAGGTCTGTCCAAGAAAAACATCAATGCCAGACTTATAATCTGCAGGTAGTACAAGGATGGACACTTTAATGTCACCAAGTTATTTTATTGGTTGTTTGGGAGATCTGTACAATTATTTGTGTATAGCAAAGAAGCACTCCCTCAGTGAGGTAACAGTAACCCTACTTTCTGCCTAAGGACATTGCCATTGGCTTGAAAAAGTTATCCTGGTATAACAAATTGATTAACTTGTTTTTACTGCACTCTAGTGGCCAAATATTAGATTCGATTCTACTTACTAAATGTACAATTTGGCCTGTTTACCTGTTGACAATAGAAACCCATATCTAAGTTGTCTCCCGCTGCCTCATCATGTACACAAGTGCAAAAATTGACTCGGGGTTGAGGGGAAAAAAATAAACATGTCCAGCTGAAACGTCCAGCTGTGAGGCTACACTGAAGCTGACTTAGTTTTGGAAATTTTCTCTGGTAGTTTCAACCTCAAAGGCACGTGACAGTGCTGCTTACATGTGAAGGAATCTTTATCAAACCACTAGCAGGTGTGCTTAAAAAACAAAGAACAGAATCAACTGAGTAACGACTAATTTGACTTGTAACATTATCCTCTATGCCGACGATGTATTGCTCTTTTTCCAAAATGGTCAATCTTTTTCTTTTTGAGACAATTACACTTTGAGGGTTTTTACTGCTTTTGGTTTTCGTTTACGTCTGTCCCGGCGATTCTGTTTTTGATTGATTTTGAGATTTGAACAAAGGCCATAACACATAAGAGACAAAAAAATGCACAGGGGGTTCCTAAAAAGAAGTAAGAGTATTTAGTAAAACAGAAAATGAATCAGTTGAAGGAATAACTTAATTTATGTATCAAAGCAAATGCTTCGACTTCATCAGATTTAATAAGCTCCAAAAGAGTACATTGACATGCATCCTGTTGGTGGGTAGTTTTGATACTTTTGATGGAAGTGGGAAACAAAAAAAATTCAGCGTTTGAGGCAATGTTCAATCGAACCAGTCAAAGGCAAATTCACGGATGAACTGGTGTAAACAAGTTTTTATCCGCCTTATTATTCCGGCAAGTATTCTGATTGTTCTTACTCATCCATCCTGGCCATCTCCTTCACCGCCTCCACTCCTCCAGGCAGAGGATCCAAGTCTATGAAGAAGCTTTTGGACTCCCAGATACTGATGGCTTTTTCCTGGAAACAGAGGAAAACAGTTAGTTTACACCTGGTGGAGTACTGGATCACGTGTGTTTGCATTAGCGTCAGTGTGCCTGTACTGTAACAACAAGAAGGAACAAAGGTCAAGTTTGTTATTGACACGCTGTGGAAAAGTCTTAGTCTCGTTTTCCTTATAATTCAGATTTTTCTCTGTCAAAAATCTAACTTTTTATCTTAAAATACTGTTTTTAATCTCACATTTTGTACAGAATTCTGAGATTAAAATAATTCACTTTTTTTTTTTCCAGTGGCGTAATTGTCTTCCATATAAATGGTATGAGTAAAGAAGAAAAAAAAAAAACACAACTGGACATGATCGGAAATAAATCGGTGGCATTAATTGTGTGATGCCAGCAGAGGTCTAGAACTTGCTTTGACGAGAGTATATTTTTATTTTAATTAAATAAGAATCTACAAAACTTCACCAAAAATAACTGAAAATCTGACGATGGCGCGTGACTAAAGACGGCAAACTACAGCCAAAGCGGAGTTTGATTTATTTCACACAAAAAATATGGGGTAGTAGCTTTAATGTATCCCTGTTTAAAAAACAAACTGCTTCTCTCTGACCGTTTACTTACACATAGGTCGGATCTGAGCTGGCCGTACTGCAATGACACCCAAAAGCCTCTCCGGTCCTCCAGAGTGATGAAGGGCTCGTCCGGGTACCTGGCCCTGTATTTCTTCAGGAAGCCCCCCTCGAAGTCCGCCAGCACTCCGTCCATGTCGACCAGGACCCGCAGTCTCTTACCGGCGGCGGAGGAGGACGACATGTTCATAGCGATCCTCTTAAACGGATCAGGGAGCAAAGTTTTCCCTCTTCCGAGTAGGCGGGTTGCAGTCGCGCATAGCAACATCGCCGCCGCTGCCGCCGCCAACGACCGCTAAACCTCTCCGAAGTCACTGCGCCTGGAACAAGCCGACAAAAAGTCCGCATTGGAGAGAAAAAAGAAACCTTAAGTTTGCCACTGTTGTCTTTTGCTGCTTATTTATGACGTCGTGTTTCACTGTATATGGCCGTTTCGCTGCTGCAGTTAAGCTAACACTGCTGTCAGGCTAACCGCAGCAGCCGCCAGGTCAAATGTGACACACCGCTGGACGCCGCACTGAGAGCGGTTTGACGGTGTGTTAGCTGCCCGTCAGCTGTCACTGGGCGTCCCACTGCAACGGTAACAGCTGCCGCTGAAGCAGTGTGGACGGAAACGGACAGTTATCGCCTGTTTTTGCGGCATCAGGAGGAAGAAGAGCTCAGCTGTGGGAACAAGCTGTACTACGAACAGGTGTTGTGTCGAGTTCGGGTTCCCCCGTTGAGATTCGGTTCCTCGTCAGTTGCACTTCTAAACGGTGTTTTACGGCAAAGTGGTGCATTCAAGTCAGTTCGTACATTTGTATAGATATATTTCTTTCTTTCCAAAATAATTGTTAATAATATGAACAAACTTAATAAGCAAACAGTAGCACAATCCAAAATGAACAACATTGTCTTCATTTATTAATTTTCTAATAGTTTTATGCTTCTGTGTTCTTGAATTGTCACTATGTAAAGAATGATTGAAAGGCTGAAAATGAAACGTCATATGCTGGTTTTTCTTTTATGATGCATACTTTTGTTTGCCAATATCTAGAGGTAAAGCAAAACATGTCAAATGTTCAACTTGAAAATTCTGTCTCATGGTTTTCATCCATTCAGACAAGCAACAAAAATAACTTTTCTGTTGTTTTCTGATGGTTTTCCTGCTCTTGTAAGAACAACAATACACCCATCCCAGTACATTCCAGACCTTTACCTACTCATTTACTCATAGAAAAGGTTCTGTAGCTTTATTTGCCTTGCTTAAATAGAAAAAACTGACAATAATAATAAAAATAACTTACCTCAAATAACTTGAATTATACCACAAATGAGGTAATAAAAAACAAATATTTGAAATGAATTCAACCCACTTAAAATTTTTGACCAAATAAGTAGCTCCAACACGATGAATACATAAAAGGCAACTTGTTGATATGGATTAAGTGGAAATCATTTTAACCAATTTGACTTTTTTATTTAAAACAAAATCATTCGCTCAAAGGTTGAATAGTAGAATAATTTCACAATTAAAATGTTTAGATTCAAATGTAATTTAATAAAACCAATGTATGTCCGCAAACTACTTGAAAGCTACCGAAGGTATTAATCATGAAGTGTTTATCAAGGCCCTGGTGGCATTGTGCACTAGCAAATGTTAAATAAATTTTCAAGTTATTTCAATATAAATGACCAAGCTTGAGTGGTGTTTTTGAATGCACCATGAGGTTGGCCGTAAAAACTGTTGAGAAGCGCAATTGAGTGTAGGAATTGACAGAACCGGTAGAAACGCGTCCTAGCATGGAACTCAACTCGACACAACACCAGCTCCTTCCAAGATGGTTTATAGAGAAAAGAGAGCTCACTCCTCGGTGTGCTTTAAGTGTAACACATCACTGTTGCAGTTTAGCAATAGGGGTGGGGATCTAAAATCAGTGCTTTCTGTCTGATGAGCCTGCCTTCAGCAACTACTTAGCTGTTTTATATTGCAACTGAAATAAAGTTAATGGCTGTGTTTAACTAGTGATGGTTGTCTTTTCACAAAAAAAGGTTTCATCGGTCATAAACTTTGCCTTAGAGAACTGTCATCACTGTAGAAGTTGAGTAGAACCTGACATCGGGTTTGAATGTAAAAAATCAAAAATGCTGAGAAATATTTTATAGGCTTATAGCCGTTAGCTTGGTTATGCTTAGCTATTCCAATTAGATTTTTTTATTTTTTATTTTTTTGCAAGCAGCTAGTTTTTCAGCCAGAATGTCATACCTTAGCTCCAACTTTCAAGGAATATCCAATGCATTATGTTTGCATTTTAAACAGAAAATTCAACTTAACTTGGTTAAAAGTTGAACACTCCATTGAAGGTCATTCAACCACAACTGTATAATCCAATTTGGCTTTCCATGCATTTAGAATGTTTGGAAATGAAGTTGTTGCCTATATGAGTTCTGACTTCTGGGATAAATGGTCATCCATCCCTTGTTTGTAATCTATGCCATTTCCCACTTATTCTTGTAGGGCTGTGGTTAACATGGTGCATGACAGGTAAATGTTGAAATTAAAAAATATATATATATACACAGAAGCTCTTAGTGTAAAAAACATCTTTGTTAAAATCAAAGAAGTGGCTTCCGCATTGCTTAGTTTTTTTTACCATTACCTTTTTCTTTTCTACAGCAAAGTAGTCCGCCATCTTAAGTCCCTTAAAATCATTTAAAAAAGTTTTTATAAACCAGTTGCAGCATTTTTGTTATTCATTTTGAAATACAAAACGGCGAGGAAAAACTGTGTGTGTGGCACTTTAAGAGTCAAAAATTACGTTTCGTTACTCCCGTAGCAGCCTGTTCTGTTCCTGTGTTCTCGCGATAGCTTCCCCATCAGTGGCGGCTGTGTGGCCCCCTGTCTCAATCCGGACCGACTTGTTTCTGACGTTTGAATGAAAAACACTGCGAATTACCTCCACTTTGGACCCAGGAAATAATGGCTTCAGCACTGGAGCAGTTTGTTAACAACGTGCGGCAGCTCTCTGCTCAAGGTAGGGCCGCTAAACTCAACGTAGTGGGAAATATTAGCTAGTTAGCTAGCATATGCTACC
Organism: Xiphophorus maculatus; assembly: GCF_002775205.1. NCBI lineage: Eukaryota > Metazoa > Chordata > Actinopteri > Cyprinodontiformes > Poeciliidae > Xiphophorus > Xiphophorus maculatus. Next base: position 20,892,771 of record NC_036452.1, on the reverse strand, counting down.
TAATGCTTTGGCGATAGCCAGGCAGCAGAACTGCTTTTTGCTTTATCATGTAAACACACCACAGAAACGAGTTTATTGGGGCGCGAGAGTCCCGTAAACTCTCGGCATGGGGTTCGTCTGTTCCTCGTGACTCTTAAGACTCGCACAAACCCCACGACCCATAAAACTAAATGTCAAAATTCTACTTTTTGTTTTTGATCTAGCTAATAATTTCTGGGTATTGCTTACCGGTAGTCCCGCCCAGGCCTCCTCTGATTGGCCTTTAAAGCAAAATCTGTAACGTAATTGGCTGACAGCCGTATCTGTCAGTCGCTTTTGCTTTACCTCCCTTGTGCAAGGCCTTGACAGGGCATCTGACCGGCCGATTGGTGTTTTAAATAACTCGCAACGGGTTGGCACAAAACAAGCATGTGATTCACGTTGTTTTCTACTTTTATAAGTAATAACCCACCAGGAGGGAAAATATAGAAAACCTAGCTATTTTTTTTCTATGAATAAAAAAAATATTCATCTTATAGTAGCTCTTAAAGTAACACACAGTTAACGTTATTACATAAATCCAGTGTCCTTTAGTTTTCTTTTTTTCTTGGAAAAAATAGTGCCTTGCACTTTTCCACTTTTTGTCACAAACAGACATCAGTGTGTTTTATGGGGAATTATTGCAACAGACAAGATCAAAGGAAATATGTAGTTTTTCAAAGGTATTTACCAAAACAAATCTGTAAAGTCAGATTCAACACTTTGTAATTAGAGCTGAATCTTCTGCTTTGTCTTTACCAGCCAACTGAAGCTCAGTCACTTGTTCCTGATTCATTTTTTCCCTCTACATTGAGGTTAATATGCTTCTATTTACCATTTGAAATACAGTCTGCACCACATTACCAATATTTCTACCTTAAAAGGCAACAAATATGTGTGTGTATTCCTCCATTTGTTTTACAAGTTGGTTGAGCTTTAGCTTTTATTCCAAAGCTTTATCACAGCCTTCATGTTTTTCTCACTGATATTCCCTAACAGGAACTAAAATTCAGGTAAAGTGTTTTTATCGGTTATGGAAGGAAATTGGTATCACCGGATTTGAAAAGATGCTCATAGATTGTTTTTTTTAAATAAAAGACGTTCCTCTGACCATGGATGCAAGTTTGTGGTTGTAACGTGACAAAAACGTGGAAAAGTTGAACCGAATCTAAGATGGGGTTTGTTTTTTTTCCCCCCAAGGTGCTGTAGTTTTAGGAAGTTTAAATTTCTCCCTGTCAATCTCCCCTCCCAGGCCAGATGACTCAGCTGTGCGAGTTGATCAACAAGAGCGGGGAGCTGCTGGCCAAAAATCTGTCCCATCTGGACACGGTGCTGGGGGCCTTGGACATCCAGGAGCACTCCCTGGGTGTGCTGGCTGTGCTGTGAGTCAGAGTTTTTCCTCTGTTTGCGTCCGGTAAACTGGACAGTGTGTTTGCAGGTTCTGGTAGCAACGTGGCTGATTCTCTTCTTTAGAAAAGAAAGAAAGATGTGCTGAAGATTTTTAATGAATTGGAATTGGAATGTTACGTTCTCTTTTTTAGCCCAATAAAAGAAACAAAACTTTTTTCATACAGAGAAAATGTATGAAAAATATGTTTAATACCTGCATAATTCTGATTATATTACATATGATTAAGAATCTCAGCTAAACTTTGGTTTAGTTGATATTTAGTTGTTTCCTGTCGAGGCCTGTAATGTTGTTAATTTCTCATGGTTGCGCTGCAGGGCGAGAGTTGATCTTCTCCTTCTCTTATTTTCAGATTCGTGAAGTTCTCCATGCCAAACATCCCAGACTTTGAGACACTGTTCTCCCAAGTTCAGCTCTTCATCAGCACCTGTAATGGGGAGCACATTAGATATGCAACAGACACTTGTAAGTAAACTCTTTGACGGTGAACAAAGCTCGTTTTCTACTGTGGGCTGATTGATTCGAACACAAACGGATCCGGTTGTTCCCACCTGGCATTAAAAGCGTTTTCACATTCACCTAAGTTATATTTGAATCAATTTGGCTACAAAAACAAATAATAACATAGTTCTACATTGTGACACAGAATTTGAGAAGTAGAATAAAATGTAGCGACGCAAAGACACTGACCTTTTCGACCCGTAAACAGGCAGCCGTTGCCGAAGCAAAAATCTTACAGCATGCTTGATAAATAAATGATGGCAGCTTTTGAAAACAGTAGGAAAAAAGTTGAATATCTACTGAGCCATTTATTAAAAAACGAACTGCTGTTTTTGTTTTTTTTTCTGAAATATCAATTATTATTTTCTCTCTCCTTGCAGTTGCTGGCCTCTGCCACCAATTGACAAACGCCCTAGTAGAGCGGAAACAGGTAAGAGCTTCAGCAGATCCGAGTGAATCGGTTTCTTGCTTCAGACGACATAATTTCATAGGTTCTCATCTGAGTGGAGAATTTGGCCTTTTCCTTCTGTAAACATCGTAGACTTTATGACGCTGTTCGGTGAGCTTTACTTTTTGTAAACGTTTCGGCAAAATTCTTATATTGTTCTGTTTTGAGCTGAAAAGTTTCAGGAAAAAATGTAATTTAATTTGTTAGTCTAGTCCCGAAACAGAAACATCAGAAGTTACGGAGGATAAAGGACTGGACTTAGTGGTCCAAAGTCTTCATGCTTCCTTCTGCTGATGAGCTTTATGGAGATGCTGATTTTATATTGAAACTTTAACTTATGCAAAAGATCAGTTCTATATTGGAAATTATATTTTATTGGTTTCAAGTAATATTCTTATCTTCTAATTGAGGTAATTTGAGGTTTTCCCAGAATTGAAGCCATCGAAACGAACAGAAAAAGTCATTAAATATATTGTTCTATTTGTGATGAAGCTACATAATGAGTTGCGCTTTTTCTTATTTTATGAACTAATCTTTTAATTTTAAGTAGTTATTAAGTGGTTTAAATATGAATTGGTAGTCGTGGTATGCAATATTCGCTTGCCTGAGGACTGTTTGGAGAGCTGATATATTTTATGAGTTCTGAAGTTGTATTTTTTTCATGCTCATGCAACAGTTAGCCAATAGAATCAGGAAAAGCTCACACAAGACATAAATGACTGGCAAAAATGCTAAAGGAAGCACAGATCAGACAGACAGGAGAGAAGGAAACAGGCATAACTGATATTGTCATCACAATATTTCCCAATATTATCGCCGTCGCAAGATTCTCTAATATCACGCAGCCCTGACCGGTAGGAGGGAGAGGTTATAATTTTTTGTCATATAGCACTGTTAGCGACTAGTGGGGTGACTGTTGTTAATTGCACATGCAGACGTGACCTGGTGGGCGAGTCAGTCAGTCAGTCAGGCAGTCAGTCAGTCAGTCAGGCAGGCAGCTCTCTCTAACAGCAGAGCAGATGAGGACAGTGGCAGATTTTCAGGCCTTTGCAGAGCTAGATAAGATCAGTCTCGCATTGAGTTATGCTGGCTGTCAGACTCTCAGCAGTCTGCGCTGTGGCAGCTGATGAAGACAGGAAAGTTCTGATTTCTGTTTTCACCACTGCTGTTTGCTGTTTCCTGAACTTTTACGGCTTTTTTAGCCCAGCTCCTCTTCTCAGTTCTGGATTTACTTCCTGTCAGCTGCAGCACACTTGCAGCTTCGTAAAACCCTTTTCAGAGGGTTCGTCTTTCTACTTACTGTATTTACAGTCCAGCTGCTCATTGTGTGCTCCATACAGGACAGAGTTAATTTCTCATAAAGTCAAAGGGTCTGCTTGAAAATACTTATGGTGAAATAGTAAATCAGTCATGCTGCACTTAGCTTGCTGCTACATGAAACCACCACTTCCTGCTAGTTCAATCGCTGGTCTAGTTCTTTTGTGTGTGGGTGTTGTTTTTTTTACTTTTTAATGTTGCTCTGACATGTGGTGGTCATTTTACTCTAAGCTTAGAATGATTTCCAAGACCAAAGAGAGGTGTTTTTTTTTTTTTCTGTTTTCTTCTCAGAGTAAATATTTGGCTGCGTTTTAAAGCAGTTTCAGTTTGACTTGACGCTTCCATCTTCTTCTCCTTCTGCAGCCTTTGAGGGGTGTCGTCATCCTAAAACAGGCAATAGACAAAATGCAGATGAACACAAACCAACTTACCTCAGTTCATGCAGACCTGTGTCAGGTGAGTCGGCCGTTTCCTCCCCCGGTCCGGTCCGGTCCGACTCCGCCACCCTCACCCTCCTCTCGTTCTCCTGCAGCTGTGCTTGTTAGCGAAGTGCTTCAAGCCCGCTCTGCCCTTCTTGGAGGTGGACATGATGGACATCTGCAAGGAAAACGGAGCCTACGACGCAAAGCACTTTTTATGTTACTACTACTACGGCGGCATGATCTACACGGGCCTGAAAAACTTTGAAAGAGCACTGTATTTTTATGAACAGGTACGCTCCCGTTAGCTCGTCCGACGTCGCAGCCAGTCGTGCTCCGAGGGGGACACTAACCCGTCTGGTGTTCCTCGACAGGCAATAACCACTCCGGCCATGGCAGTGAGTCACATCATGTTGGAAGCCTATAAGAAGTACATCCTGGTGTCGCTCATTCTCCACGGCAAAGTGCAGCCGCTGCCCAAATACACTTCACAGATAGTAGGAAGGTTCATCAAGGTAGGAACTGGATCACGACGCTGGTGCTTTCTCAGCTTTGGCGAAACAAGTGGATAGAAATTCTGTCCAATGTCTGACCTGCAGGGTGACTCTTCTTCTTTAGAGTACTTTGAAGAGCAGCTACCAGAATATAGCATTGTAGCTAACATTAACATTCTCCATTTTATGCAAGTTATTCGTGCCGTTCAACTTTCTCCTTTGTCTCACCTTCAGTGTATTTTGTTGGGATGTTGAGTGATAAACCAACACAAAATTGCACCTAATTGTGAGGTTTAGGAAGAAATTGGAAAGAAAAATCAAAATCTGAAATTAGAGTTGCAGCAGTTTTCTGGCTGATCACTAATCTTTAAATGGCCTGACTTGTCGATTCTGATTTTGGCCGATACCGTGACTTGATGGTTTTGGGTCCACATGAGAAAAATCTTGGTTTATATGAAAGCATATTCATGTGTCTAGTCAAAGTCCAGACCTAAATACATTTTGCCTTACTCTCTGACTGAGCTTGAACTCCGAAAACCCCATGATTTTGTTTTGGTCTATCTCATAAAATCCCAATAAAATCCATAAAGTTTGTGGTGGAAAGGTGAAAAATGGGGCATGAATACTTCTGTAAGTGAATAAATTATATCATCCAGTCTTAGCATACCGTTTTCCTCTCCTGCTATAACCGTGGTTTCCGCCTCCACCCACAGCCCCTGAGCAACGCCTACCATGAGCTGGCTCAGGTCTACTCCACCAACAACCCCGCCGAGCTGCGCAGCCTGGTCAACAAACACAACGAGACGTTCACACGAGACAACAACACAGGCCTGGTCAAGCAGTGCCTCTCTTCCCTCTACAAGAAGAACATCCAGAGGCTAACAAAGGTGGGGGGCTCCGGGTGACTAACTTGCACTAATTGTCTTCATTTTGGAAATGCACACTGATTAAATTGGGTTTTAAATGGAATGAAATGAAGCTAAACTGTAAGGTAAAGTCAGTGATGCAGTAGCATAAAACGAGCAGTTGATTTAGATATCCAATCATGCTCTGAAGACAAGTCTTCTTTCTTCTGAAGCTGGAGCAAAATAAAACGAAGCAAAACCAGCGGAAAGATTTCAGTCGCATGAGACAAAGCATAGCTAATGAGAAAAATGATTTCAAAATGTTAACAGGTTAGCCAGAGTTTCAGCTTCCTATCCTGAAATGATGACTTTTGTAACTAGAAGCCTGTGTTCAGTCTGCTTTTTGAAAGTCTTATCACATGATCCTGAAAGTGACCTCAGAAAAACTCATAAAATATTCCACAGGAATCAGGGAAAGCCTGTGACATCCAGTGGCTCTGTCGCTAGGAGTGGCCCACTGTTTTCCATTTTAAAAAATTTTTAAAGTTACAAAAATTTACTAAATTGGGTACTTAGATTAATCAACAATACAGTTTAGATTGCATGGTTTTCTTTTATAAATGGTTATTTTATGAGTTAATTCTGGGCTCTGAAGTTTAATGTACCAAGATTAATATTTAAACTTGATTTTATTTAGAGGTAAATATATTGTGCTACTCCTGAAAATACGTTGAAAGATTACGATTTAAACAGCAACCTCAGACGACGAACGTGCTTCACAATAGTTAAAACATAAAATTAAGTTTGATTTTAAAGAAATACAATTGTAAAATTAAATAGTAAATTAGCAATAACACAGCAGGAATAAAACCAAAACTGACTTAGTTTCAGTTGCACTGATTTCCCAAAAACTCGTATTATTTCAAAAGTACTTTAATCAAGTACGTCACTTACAGTTTTGCTGCTGCAATGCTAAAAAATCAAAGTAAAGTTAAGTTGCTGCTCTCTACAAAAACGGCTTCAGCGGGTCTCCGGTGACTTCCTGTTTCGTCCGATCCCCCGCAGACTTTCCTGACGTTGTCTTTGCAAGACATGGCGAGTCGAGTGCAGCTTTCAGGTCCCCAGGAAGCAGAGAAATACGTCTTACACATGGTGAGTCTGTGCACACAAACAACTTTGAGCTGTTTCAAACATTTTCTCTTTTACATCTTAACGCGAGTTTTAAAACGAGCTCCGTTGCAAGCGGTTCATGTATAAAAAAAAATTAATGTGTATTTCAGATTGAAGATGGCGAGATCTATGCTAGCATTAACCAAAAGGACGGTATGGTCTGCTTCCATGACAACCCCGAAAAATACAACAACCCAGCAATGCTCCACAAAATAGATCAAGAGGTGATCCTGAAATCTGCCTGTGGATATTTTTTCTGCTTTAATATCCTGGTCAAAGCTACTATAATCCATATCACGGTTTCATTATTCTTATTCACAGATGTTGAAATGTATAGAGCTGGATGAGAAACTAAAGTCTATGGATCAAGAAATTACAGTAAACCCACAGTTTGTGCAGAAGGTGAGTGTTTTATTGCAGAATTCTGCATTAGTGATGGCTATTATAACAAATGTCTTGTGTTCATGCAAAATTTATGATAGTACTATGAGAATAATTGATTTAAAAAAGTAACATTTCACAACATTGTCTAAATATGATCAGTAAAATAAATGTTGACTATAATTACTGCCTTCTGTAGTAATTATAGTCAACATTATCATCAAAATAATTTAACATACATGTCATGTTATCAGATAAAGGGTTAAAAACCTCAATATTATGACGTATTTGAATGTCTTTATCTGAGTTGATATTTTGTACCTACAAATTTCAGAAAGTTAATAGGGGGGAAAAAAGTATATATATATTTTTTTTCCTTCTATTTGCTTCCAAACGCTGTTAAGCTGGACCTCACTGTGTTGACTGGGACGGCCATAGATTAAACATGGATCGGTGAGGTAGCTGGTTAAAGAGTTTAATATCACTAAAGCTAATCTTTACTGAGTCTTAGAATATGGCAAGTATATCCGCAATGCTACACGCAAACCACAGTTTGGTATGTAACCCAGATTCAAAATTGGAATTAAAAAGGTTTCAGAAATGTCCTTCCCGTTTGAACTAACTTGAAAATGGTCTCAAAGGAACAATATTATCGTTTATCGCAATAACTTCTGGGACAGTTTATCGTCCCGTGAAATTTGTTATCGTGACAACAGCAGAATAATCAGAGGCTTCTTCACACCACTCTAATACAGACTGCTACAGGAAATCCTTCCTACAGCAACTCTTTGATAAAAGTTACAAGTTTTTAATGTTATTTTACCCCAGTACTAAGAGAGAATAATCGGAATAATCTAAAATCACACCCGTAGGTCACAAACTTCACAAAAATTGGAGAAATCTGACTGAGTTCTCTAGTGAAAAGCAAATACGTCACACTACTGTCGAGCATGATTTGGACGGGAATGTCAAAGTTATATTTGAACCGTGGCGAAATCCGAGAGCGTTTCTTCTGCAAAGTGTGTCAAAAAGAAAAGCCCCTCTATTAATCTGTTTTTGTTCTAAGAACGTAGCTATGGCTCCTGTGTTTTCGTGGTAAACATGTCTGACCCGGGCTGCTGCTGCTTCTTCACTTTTCCTGCAGAGTATGGGATCTCAGGAGGACGACGTCGGTAGCAAAACGTCGAGTTATTCATGAGGGGGCCTTGGACAGGGACAGAACGCCACAGCCACCCCAACACGTTCTTCCCGGGATGAGTTGGATTTTTTTTTTTTTTTTTAAAGAGGAAAAGAAAACATTCTGTTGCGTCAGGACATTGGTCAAGGAAAAAAAAACCTAATTGTGTGGAATGATGATTAATTTGGTTATTCTTACTTCACCGTGTCTTAAGGATAACAGATCCTTAGAGAAAAAGGAAAAAAGAAAAGGAAAGAAAAAAAAAAATCAAATTTTCATCTGTGTTTTATTTATCAATGTTCAGGAGCGCCACAGCTACGCTGACAGAAACCACACCAATAAAAACTGGACTTATCTGTTCCAAACGCGTGTGAATAAATCTCACTTGTTTTTTTTGTTTTGTTTTGTTTTGTTTTTTTGGGTTCTTCTGCATGATGGCCGTAACTGGAGGGGCATTACGAATGAAGTGAAGCATCTTTGGCTGACGAGGAATAAATATGATTATATTCTACATTTTGTAAAGACCGCGCTGATCGTTTTCTTCTCACTCCTTGGTTAGATTGTAGATATCATAAAACGCGAAGCTTGTACACACGGACATACCCTCGACGAATCTCGACACTGTGGAGAAGTCGAACACAATCTGGTGCACTGTTGTTTTTTTTTTGTTTCTCCCTATTTTTATTTTTTTTAGGCCAGATCCACTAGGTGTCACTAGAGCACTGCACAAGAAACTGTTTTGACAGCTTGAAGTCAACAGATATAACCAATCTGTCTTTATCAATTGGGAGCTTGAGCATTGCGATTGTGGATCTGTTAATAAATTGTTTAAGAATACAGGTGTCGGTTAATTTCCTCTACACGCTCTACTTTAGCGTCCATCATTTCATAGTGGATCACAGTCTTGGTTGTAGCTTTGAGGTTGACTCTCTTCTCATTGGGTGCGCACCATTTTTCACCCGGCCGGGCAATTTTGTGCGCTTGCTCACGGGTGGGGTTTATGTCATTTCAAACGATACACCAACTGGGGAATACCCTGGAGGTCCCTTCTAGAAGGGCGACAGTCGGCCACTTCGAGCATATGGCTAAGGTAGAAAATAACCGGTGTTTGTATGTTGTGGTAAATGCAAATAAATAAAATCGGAGAGTGACTTTTTCTATTATTATTTTGTTTTTTTAACATGAACAATTAGAACTCTGAAAAGTTGGTTCTGGAAGCCAGTGTATTAAAATAAATAACATAAAAATGTGTGGGAACCTTCGGTTGGAAACGTAGCAAACTGACATGTTTTGCTCTTTACATTTCCCGCCGGCAAAAACACTCCTCCCACGTCGCCTCATAATTTCCACCCAGGTCACCATCCGGTTGACTGTTGCAGAGTAAGCCCAGGCAAAGAACACCTCCAAAACAGCGGATGTGGTTCACGCGGGGGGGGGGAAGCCAACCAATCAGGACGCAGCACCCGTTGCGTAGAGGCGGGACATGGAAGAGAAAAAGCCGAACGTTGGCGCAAGCCAATCACGCTGGGAACGCGGCTCTGGTTGGTCCGGCGCTGTTATTAAGGAGGGTCCTGACGACAGTCGCTGTGTTGAAATTCCAGTGCTAACCAACTTTAGCCAGCGCGCTAACATGTAATTGAGCGAATTTGAAGAGCTTCACGTGCTGCGCAGTCCTGGCTTTAATAGCGTCAGTGATAAGTTGCAAACAGGCCGCAGTGTAAACATTCGCCTCCATGTTGGCTGCTGCGTGTGCATCAGCTCCTGCTACCGGGACATGGCCAGTTAGCCAGTACGCAGTATTCGTTGGATAAACGAAGCTGGCGAGCTAGCTGGAAGGAAGGGGGGAAAAAGCCGTTCGGACCGGGGCGGCGGGGGGCGGCTTGTGAACAGGTTCGTCGCTCGGAGGAGGCGGAAAGCCGGATGCTGTGACTGCCATGAGTCCCGCAGGCTGCCCCCATGTGAACAGCTTCAAAGTGGACAACTGGAAGCAGAACCTGAGGCTTATTTATCAATGTTTCGTGTGGAGCGGTTCAGCCGAGACCAGAAAACGCAAGGTAACAAGTGGAGGGGAGACAAGTGTCCCACTGTGCGACACAACCTGTTTGTTTTTTTTTGTCTTTGTATTGAATGTCTGACGAGTTCCCCGCCCTTCCAAATGAGGCACATCTAATGCCAACAAAAAAAGCTTTCAAATAAATAAAAACTACCCTCAGAGGCTTGTGCTCTTTGACACAACGTGTAGCTCAAACTAATGCAAACTTGTCACTCCAAACATTGGCTCCTATCAAAGCTTAGGCTGGACACTAGATCTGAGAGCTGATGTGCGTCTGTTTGCGTTGGCACTGCGCCTTCTGTGGCTCCACTTCCTTCCACCAGCGTACACAGTGATTATTTCCACGTCTGAGGGGATTCTGCCAGGTTTGAAACAACCAAACCTTCCCCCCGTCTTCCCTCACCAATAAAGCATGCTACATCCGCGGAAATCAGCCTTACAAATATTTCACTACGAGATTGATCGACGAGGTTCTGTCTCTTCGTCACTTCTTATACATCAAACCTTACAGATGTGAGGATTATTGGGAGTGCTACGTGCGCCTCTGCAGTGTGGGCTGGGGTCTGTATCTGTTTGCATCCATTCTGCACTTGCATGTTCTCGTTGAACGTTGCTGGGGGCGGGTGGTGTGGGGTACTTGCTTGATGCTCACCCTCTAACGCGAGGAGCCTGGCACCGCCCTTGCTTGATAGTAACTCTCTAGTGTCACTGCATCTGAGATCATTTTACCTCAGTATTTATTTTCCATTAATTATTCTAGCTAGAAAAAACTGTATGGGACAGTATCCAAATGAAAACATTATGCTGCGAGACGCACTGAACCAATAATTTATGGAAAAACAAAAAAGCCGGTAGTGTTTAAAGGTGTCCGATACTCATGTTTTGACGTCAAACCGAGAGCAGTGCCGATACGTATTATTTAAATGTGATATATCGTCAAACTAATAACGATTACTTTTTTGTGGTTCCTCTTTTCATTATATAAAACACAGGACATAATTTAGATAAATGTTACAGGTATTTTAACATAATCACATGATAAACTATAGAAAAAAATGTGTGTGCATTTTTTTTCCCTTTGTAAAGTGCAAAAATATATCATTTTAAAGCAAATTATAGTAAAAAAAAAAAAGGTAGACTTTAGAAAATGATGCAAAAAAAATATTTAAGAGGGTAAATGAAACTAAAAGTATTGATCCTGGTACTGATACCGACTTGATATCAATATTTTTGGATTAGAGAGGAAATTATGATCTTTTTTTTGAGTTGGTCACTGACATTACACCTCAGGAAAATACAGTGAAGTTTGTGGTTGTGATGTGATAAAACAGCTAAAAGGTATGAATACATGAATAGCTACAGTCACACCTTCCCCCCCATGGAAACAGGCAGTCAGCAGACATAGTCCCCCCCCTCCCCCTCCTCATCAGACCTGGCAACCCTGGTCCAGCTCTGACGCGACTCTGTAGATGCACAGCATCATTTCTTCAATATTTTCCGACATCCCACTGTAAGACGACGCAGCACAGCCTTTGATCCCAACATGCATCAGCGAGCCTCGGTTTCCCCATGACCCACTTTTTTGCTTTTGAACAAGTTTTCCTTCTTGTTTTCACTTTGGGGGTTCAGACGATCTTTTTCTTTTCTCTCTGCGTTATTATTATTATTATTTTTTTTTTTTTCAATTTACGCAATTCCAGTTCCAGTGTCTCATGCGGCGTTATTATGTTATGTCACATCTCAGCCGTGAATCTGTTTTCATTGGTCCTACTCTCCCTCATGTTATTAACACACAAAAATCTTAAATTTCACTTTCTCTCTCTTCTACCTCCTTCATCCGTGTTCCTCTCATTTTGCCCTCCCTGCTGTTTCCAGCATTCCGCATTTCTTCTCATTTCCATGCAGGCTCATTGGCATGCCAGCATTTCATCTGCATGCACCCCTCCTCCCCCCTGGCCCCCTCTGCTACTTTTCACAGACAAACAGAATGTATGTGTAGCACAATTTGAATACACTGTATTTACACTCGAGATGTTTTTCTGTTTATTTTAAAAGGAACAATGCACGTCATATAATATGCTTCAGTTAGCCATTAAGGCTAGTTTTCATCTGTAGTCCCTCAATGTGCAATCAGTATAGATACAAGATATTTCAGACAATCTAATAAGCTTCCTCCCAAAAAAAAGAGAATAATAGTTTTTTATTTTTTAACAAAAGTAAATCTAGTTACAAATGAAGTAGAATAAAGAGCCATATAGCACAGAAGTTCACCACAATGCATTAAAAAAAAAACAGAACTCAATGTTTTGTGCAGATCTGGAGAATATTATTTGTCCCACCTCTCCCCTCTGCAGGCCAAGTCATGCATCTGCCACATGTGCGGAGCCCACCTCAACAGACTCCACTCCTGCCTCCACTGTGTCTTCTTCGCCTGCTTCTCCAAGAAACACATCCACGAACATGCCAAGAGCAAAAGGCATAACCTCGGTATGACCACACACACACACACGCTAACACAAATTTGTGTCCATTTACTTTTTTATCTGATGTATGGAATTGAGTACGTTCGGAAAAACGGAGCAGATTTGGTAAAATCAGTGGCGGTTCTAGCATTATTGATGCCCCAGGTAAGGGTTGCTCAGGGTTTCCCCCCTGGCAGTGCACCAGTTGCCCCATCGTGTTTTCGTATTAAAAATGTTGAAAGGTGACAGGAAATTTTGAAAGTAGAACAACAACCAAGCAGCTACGGCAGCGGACTAAATAAAACTAGTCTCTCTGTGTGGGTTGTGCATTCATAATCAAATACCATTATCTTTTTAAATGGATAAGTTGTCTGCTAAAGATTACTGATGTTTTATTATTCAAAAACAACAGGTAGAGTTGAACGTCATACCAGACTTTATAGATAAACTGGGTGTTTAGGGTCCGGAGCAGAATGGCAGGGCCGTCCATTTTCAGTGATTTCTTTTATTTATTTATTTATTTTTTTTATTTTTTATTTTGTAAATAACAGATCAGCGATCTTCACACTGTGTCTCCCATTGCAGTGTACTGCTTTGGCAAAATACCCTAAAATCTAGTGGCTGATCACTCATAAGCTGATAAAATGCATAAAAATGTCACTGCATGTTATTTATTATTATTATTATTGCACTCCACTGTGTGTTCAGGTTGTTAATGCACTTGCACCGAAAAAATGGCACATCCCATTATTTATGGCTTATAACAGTGCGCTAATATACGTCTCAATACACTGTGATCCAAATGATTATACAAGTGATATTTTCTCAGATTTTCTTAAATGGTCAATGCAAATGATGGTCAGTATAATTTTCAAGTCATGAACTATTACAGTATAAATCAAATTTTACTGAACAAAATTCCCCATGAGAACAGTATTTTTTTTTTAAATAAAAAACTCTAAATGCACTGTTCTAAATTATTAAGCACAGCAGATTTTCTAAACATTTTATTGATTATAAATAATTGCAAACGGTCATTCTTTGAATGTGCAGCATTAGGGTTAACCCTAACGCTATTTCAATCAGAAACATCTTAACAGACCAAGTTACACGTTAACATAGGAGACCTTCTTTGATATCACCTGCACAATTCTTGATCCATTGAACTTGTGAGTTTGTGGAAAGTTTCTGCATGAATTTCTTTGCAGGATGTCAGAATAACTTCCCAGAGCAATTACAACCTAACATTATATCATCATTATTTATAGAATGATTTAGAAAACAAAATGCTATACAGATTTGTCAAAACTATTTCGACCCATATTAGAACTAGGACCAGGCTTTGGTCCTAATATGATGGAACTAATATGACACTGGACATATAATGGTGCGTTCACACCAAACACGTTTTGAGAGTCAGGCGCATCTCTTTTACATTCAAAGTCGAGGGCCGATGAGGCATTTGGACCTCCAATCCAACGGGGAGGTCCGAGGAAAGACGGACTTCCAATCAATCAGGGAGGTCCGAGGAAAGACGGACCTCCAATCAAACATCGAGGTCCATGCGACCAACCTCTACTGGTTGCATGGAGGGGCTTCATGTTGGCGTTGGCCTGAAGGCCAGTCTAAGCCCGGCTCGGCCTTTACGCCGACCAACACCCAAGTGGTACTAACCTGGATAACTATCCAAACCCAGGTTTTGCCAACACTGGGCATTATGAAAATTATATGCTTTACACAAATTTAGGAAATCAAAACAGACACAGGCAAATAATATTCCTAACTCCAAAGTCAATGGAGAAAAGACAAGATCAATTTCAGAGTTAAAAGCACCAAAATAAACATTATTAAAATTTTCCTATATATAAAAACTGCAGCAGGTACAATTTCTAAAAAAACAATTGGTCTCTCTAAATTGTCCTAAGTGTGAATGTGTGTGTGTAAGGATAAATGTGTTAGATGAATATTTGTTAAAAGTGTCTGACAGTAAAATATGAAACTGAGAATCTGAAAATTCCTCTGACTCTGCTGCTGTCCAGAAACAACCAATCAGAACCAAAAGACGAACTTTTGGTTCTGATTGGTTTCTAATGCGTTGAATGTGTCTCAGCACATTCAACACATTAGACTACTAATGTACTGCAGCTATACAATTGGCAGAAATACAACCTAACATTATATCATCATTATTTATAGAATGATTTAGAAAACAAAATGCTATACAGGTTTATCAAAACTATTTCGACCCATATTAGAGCTTTGCATTAATTTCCCTTCATTTTAGTTGCTGTGATTTTGCTTAACACAGACATTTTCCCTAATCCTAACCCTATCTAAAACTTAATTCACATCTTACCTCTAAATGTTACCTCTGACTCAAAGCAATGAGTCCATCATATTAGGACCAGGCTTTGGTCCTAATATAATGGAACTAATATGACACTGGAATATAATGGTGCGTTCACACCAAACACGTTTTGAGAGTCAGGCGCATCTGATTTACATTCAACATCTATGTGGAGGCGCGTTGAGGGCCGATGTGGTGCGTTTAAAGCGCCTAGCGGCCGTTGGGAGCATTTGACATCAAACGAGTCCATGGCGTCCAACACTCCACATAGACTTTGAATGTAAACCAGAATCGCCTGAGGCTCAAAACGTATTTGATGTGAATGCGTCATTAGAATGTTCAGTTCCATTGGTAACAATGACATCAGCAGTGATGTCATAACTCTATGATATCACAAAGGAATCTCTCTCTTGACTGTAGCTCACAGACAGTGTTTTCTCAGACCTGTTCCACAGTTCTATCGCGACAGATCACTCTTTAGAGCACTTTCGAAATTAAACCTTTGAGAGAAGAAACAATTTACCAGAATATAGATATGAAGCAACAACAGAATACTTGTGAACATGAAGCTTTTCCAGCTGAGCTTTCATGGATTGAAATGATGGAGCAAAACATCCAAGTCGACTACGACGAAATCCTTGTTTTTGACGACGACAGCGAGCCGGAGGATGAATCATCGGAGATCCAGGGGGAACCAAGTCCTTCCGGCGACTTTGAGAGCCCAAGATCATTGGAAGTCGAGCAGAAAACAACTCCCTCTGCTGGCTTCCAGATCACCCCCTTAGTGGAAAATGTGAAAGAGACTAGCCAACACGTCATCAATCTCACACAGCAGGTAGACGATCTTAAAGAAGAACTGCAGAGTAAGATTTTTGAACTCCGTGAGGAAAGAGACAAAAGGATTGCATGTCAGGCTGAAGTGAAATCACAGCAGGAGGAGATTCAAAAGCTGCAAAAAATGTTGGAAAGAGAACGTCATCTGCAAGTGAAACGTGAAGGTGAATCAAAGAGCATTCTTCAACAGCTGGATCACTTCAAGAGGGAGGCAGAAAAATATGAATCCCGCAATAAAGGTCTGATTGAAGTAATGATTGAAGGATATAAAGAGAGACTTAAATTTGAGGAACAGATCAAAACTCACACTGAGCAAGCTTCCAAAATCAAAGAACAGGAGGAAACAGTAAAATCATTGCAGGGTCAGGTTGCAGACCTGAAGATAAAGTTGAAACTTGCTCTGGAAAACAACCATCCGAGAGTCTCCACCCAACCAGAGGTCCCCCTGCAAAAAGAAGGCTCCCTTAAAACAGAGGAGACCAAAGAAAGACAGACCTCCAATCAATCAGGGGGGTCCGAAGAAAGATGGACCTCCAATCAACCAGGGAGGTCTGAGGAAAGATGGACCTCCAATCAACCAGGGAGGTCTGAGGAAAGACGGACCTCCGATCCATCAGGGAGGTCCGAGGAAAAACGGACCTCCAATCCATCAGGGAGGTCCCAGGAAAGATGGACCTCCAATCAACCAGGGAGGTCCGAGGAGAAGCATACCTCCAATCAACCGGGGAGGTCCGAGGAAAGACGGACCTCCAATCCATCAGGGAGGTCCGAGGAAAGATGGACCTCCAATCCAACAGGGAGGTCTGAGGAAAGATGGACCTCCAATCCAACAGGGAGGTCTGAGGAAAGATGGACCTCCAATCCAACAGGGAGGTCCGAGGAAAGACGGACCTCTAATCAACCGGGGAGGTCCGAGGAAAGATGGACCTCCAATCCAACAGGGAGGTCTGAGGAAAGATGGACCTCCAATCAACCAGGGAGGTCCGAGGAAAGATGGACCTCCAATCCAACAAGGAGGTCCGAGGAAAGATGGACCTCCAATCCAACAGGGAGGTCTGAGGAAAGATGGACCTCCAATCCAACAGGGAGGTCCGAGGAAACACGGACCTCCAATCCAACAGGGAGGTCCGAGGAAACACGGACCTCCAATCCAACAGGGAGGTCTGAGGAAACACGGACCTCCAATCCAACAGGGAGGTCTGAGGAAAGATGGACCTCCAATCCAACAGGGAGGTCTGAGGAAAGATGGACCTCCAATCCAACAGGGAGGTCTGAGGAAAGATGGACCTCCAATCCAACAGGGAGGTCCGAGGAAAGACGGACCTCCAATCCAAGAGAGACATCCGAGGAAAGATGGACCTCCAATCAAACATCGAGGTCCATGCGACCAACCTCCACTGGTTGCATGGAGGGGCTTCGTGTTGGCGTTGGCCTGAAGGCCAGTCTAAGCCCGGCTCGGCCTTTACGCCGACCAACACCCAAGTGGTACTAACCTCGATAACTGTCCAAACCCAGGTTTTGCCAACACTGGGCATTATGAAAATTCAATGTTTTACACAAATTTAGGAAATCAAAACAGACACAGGCAAATAATATTGCTAACTCCAAAGTCATTGGAGAAAACACAAGATCAATTTCAGAGTTAAAAACACCAAAATAAACATTAAAATTTTCCTGTATATAAAAACTGCAGCAGATAGAATTTCTTAAACATTAATTGGTCTCTCTAAATTGTCCTAAAGTGTGAATGTGTGTGCGCAAGGATAAGTGTGTTAGATGATGGTTGGATGAATATTTGTTAAAAGTGTCTGACAGTAAAATATGAAACTGAGAATCTGAAAATTCCTCTGACTCTGCTGCTGTCCAGAAACAACCAATCAGAACAAAAGACAAACTTTTGGTTCTGATTGGTTTCTAATGTGTTTAATGTGTCTCAGCACATTCAACACATTAAACTACTAATGTACTGCAGCTATGCAATTGGCAGAAATACAACCTAACATTATATCATCATTATTTATAGAATGATTTAGAAAACAAAATGCTATACAGATTTATCAAAACTATTTCGACCCATATTAGAGCTTTGCATTCATTTCCCTTCATTTTAGTTGCTGTGATTTTGCTTAACACAGACATTTTCCCTAATCCTAACCCTATCTAAAACTTAATTCACATCTTACCTCTAAATGTTACCTCTGACTCAAAGCAATGAGTCCATCATATTAGGACCAGGCCTTGGTCCTAATATGATGGAACTAATATGACACTGGAATATAATGGTGCGTTCACACCAAACACGTTTTGAGAGTCAGGCGCATCAGATGTTACATTCAAAGTCGAGGGCCGATGAGGCGTTTGGAGCATTTGACTCGCTCGTCAAGCGAGTCCAACATTCCACATAGACTTTGAATGTAAACGACTCACCTGACGCTCAAAACGTGTTTGATGTGAATGCGTCATTAGAATGTTCAGTTCCATTGGCAACAATGACATCCGCAGTGATGTCATAACTCTATCATATCACAAAGGAATCTCTCTCTTGTCTGTAGCTCACAGACAGCGTTTTCTCAGACTGTCCCTGTTTCAAACTTAGGAATCTTTTCCATTTATTTGAAGATACAGAACCAACCCATTCTCAGGTGAGAGAGACTCACCTGGTAAAAAGTAAAATTTGAGGTACTTTAATTACACCGAAGATAAATTAGTTTAATCAAAGCACATCATGAATATTTGTTCATGTGCTCCGTCTTAAGTCCAGAGCATACTAGTTTTTTGTTTTTTTTTTTACTTTTACCAATAGATGACATGATGTGTATATATATATATTCTGTACTGTATATACTATATGTTACCATGGCGACGCCCTATTTGGCTGTAGCTGCTTCGGCTCTTGGTAATACAACCAATTTATTGCTTAATTAATTCAATATGCATATAAGATATAACAAACAACTTTATGGAACTTGTGAGTTTGTGGAAAGTTTCTGCTTGAATTTCTTGGCAGGATGTTAGAAAACCTTCCCAGAGCTGCTGGTTTGATATGAACTGCATTCCACCCTCAGATCTTCTGCTTGAGGAAACTCCAAAGGTTCTCAATAGGGTTGAGGTCAGAGGTCAGAGGATGGTGACCACACCATGAGTTTCTCCCCTTTTTATGCCCATAGCAGCCAATGACACAGTGGTATTCCTTACAGCATTCATTGTCATGCAGGAAGATGATTTTGCTGCTGAAGGTTCGGCTCTTCTTTATGAACCATGAAAGAAAGTGATCAGTCATAAAGTCCATATACTTTGCTGAAGTCATTTTCACACCTTCATGGACTCTGAAGGGGTCGACCAGCTCTCTCTCTCTCTCTCTCTCTCTCTCTCTCTTTCTCTCTCTCTCTCTCTCTCCCCATGATTTCAGCCCAAAGCATGACTCCACCACCTCCTTGCTGACGTCACAGCCGTGTTGGGATGTGGTGGCCACCAATCCACTACTGCATCCATCTGGACCATCCAGGGTTGCACAGCAGTCATCAGTGAACAAGTCTGTTTGAAAATTAATCTTCATGTACAGCAGGGCCCACTGAGACCGGTTCTGCTTGTGAGCTCTGGTTAGGGGCCCAATTATAGGTTCATGCACCACAAGCCTCTGGAGGATCCTCCACCTTGAGGTTCCAGAGGCTCCAGCAGCTTCAAATAACAGTTTGCTGCTTTGTAAGGACATTTTAACAGCTGCTCTCTTAATCCGATAAATTTATCTAACAGAAACCTTTTATCTGTACAAACCCATCTTTGTTCTGAATCAGCCACAAATCTCTTCAGAGTACGATAACGCTTCAGTTTTTATTAAACATCTAATGTTTTCATATCTTGTCATACAGCACTACACTATCTGATGATTTTCGTCAGCAGAGATCCTTTCTCTTTCCCATATTGCTTGAAACCTGTGGCCTGCTTAATAACGTGGAACATCCTTCTTAAGTAGATTTCCTTTAGTTGAAAACTCACCAGACAAACTAATCAAACCAGCTCTCTGAAATTAATTATAGTGATTCAAAGAGCCCTGACACACAATACCATCTAGAAATTTAATAGCACAACAAAACATTTAATCTCTGACACTTAAATCCAATTTGCATAATAATTTGGAACGCAGTCTATTGATACCAGCAGCTTGTCGTAAGGCTTTGATATTTGACACTTAGATGGAGGCAGTGTTCTCTAAAACAGAACATTTTGAGTGAGGTGAGCCATTTGAGGTGGCTTGTGCAGTCTGTGACATATTCAGTGTGTCAATTACAAACCTGGTTTATTAAAAAAAATAATTTAATGAATAACCGACACTTAGCCTGGGGGGAGTGTAAGTAAAGCATGGTGGCCTGCCAGGCTGGGTTCTCCAGACGCCCAAAATTGTGGTCAGTTTTCAGTCACTTGTCTTTTTTTTTTTTGTTCTGTTTTTATCTTAGTGTACTGAAATCTTTTTCCAATCTCAAGCTTGAGACGGGGTTTTTTTCCGCCTTTTACACAAATTCGTCAATTGAATTGTCGCGGAAAATCTGCCGGTTTTCATTTAAATTCTAAATGAAATAGTTTTTAGTGGAAATCAACGGTGTAGTTGACGAGGCCCCATAAGAGACCACGTACGCCCCTGACAAGATGCTACCCTGAGCACTGAGCCGTATTAAGAACCGCCGCTCTGAGTCTGTTCTAGTTTCCCTATTTTTTAACTCTGTATTGTCTTCTGTTCATCAGAGTGTGTTTGTATATAAAGAGAGCTTTTAGTTGTGTGTGTTTGGACACACTCAGACCTCAGTGTGGCACGCTGAGACATTTTATTAAGGGTGACATAGTTAGGAGCTCTTACGCAAGCTAGTGCAACATAATTGCAACACCTACAAGGAGATAAGCCTCGAGGGGGATGGTGAATGTCACTGATGTATTTGTTTCCCATTGGAGGGAATATGTGATTTTATTTATATATATAGAAGGCAAATCAATATGAAATTTGATTTTTATTTCAGAAACTCTTTCAGACATTGAACCAGTCAGGCTTTTGGATGCCACTTCTACTTGCACGTAGGCTGCTATCATGGCGTGTTCCCCCCAGCAAGTAATGGAACAAAAACAAACATTTCAACTCACTAAACAACATCATTTTATGAAACAGACTGTAGATTTGAGCAGAAGAGGCTCCAATGAGCCAAGAATTTCTTGGACGCCATTTAGAAACAACAAATTGTTGACCGAACGTCGACTTTTAATAGTGGCTGCACGTCAGATACAATTCCAATTTCAAGTGACGTCCGTTTTCAGTCGTTTTTAAATTGTTTAAATGCTTTTTTTTATGCAGTTTTTTTTATTTATTTATTCCTTGCTACATCAAAGCCAGAAGTCTGGATTCTAGTGCATCTTGATTGATTTAGCTCATATATTTTGTGGTGTTGTACAGAACCAGAATTCCGAAAGCTTTCATTCTCTGACGATTGTTGGACTTGGGGCTGTTAATTTTCTTATTGTTTATCATTTTTCTTATCAAATTTTTTATAAGAATTTAAAAAAAGAAAGAAAAACTGACATTAACGGAAGTGCTATTTTTTTTTTTTTATCATTTTCTCCACTATGTGTCAATATATATCAGTAAATTTACATTTATTGAAAAAGGTAGTTATATGGCTTTTTAAAAATAATTTTTTTTTATCCTTATCACAATTGTACCAAAAAATATTGGGATAAAATTCAAAGTCCATGTCTCCCACCTCTATATTGCACCATGGAACAAATTGCTTTCAAATACGCTAAATATGCGTATTTGAAATATGCATATTTGTTGCATATTTAGCGTATTTGAAAGCAATTTGTTGCATTTGGTCCTTTGCAACCAGGTTAAAACCAAAGACAGTCAGTTAAGAAACAGAAATATTTAGTATTCCTTTTCACAATTCACTTCTTATCCACCTTCATAACCAAACATATTCATGCTAATGATACATTTAATTGTTCTTTTAACTTGGTGCAATACTGTGCGTCTGGTGATGATATTTTTTTTAGCAAATACCAACAGAACTATATAATCCTCACAAGGAGGTTAAAAATTGAACACAATTGTGAAAAACGTCCGAAAATGTAAAAAAAAAAAAAAAAGTAAAATTTAAATTTTCACAACTGTTTTTATTCAAATCAAGGTAAACTTTTTGGGTTATCACTGTCACGTTTTAGCCGAATTATTTTGTTGTTGTCCTGTCACTGATGTGGGCGGGGACGGCTCACTGCCAAGGGGGGCATCTCTTCAGGGGCGTCCCTGAGTGAATTTATTACCACGCTGACAAATACTGATGGTGGCGAGACAAAATCTGGGGTTGGCAGAAGCTGAGACACCAGGATTTAGTAGATTTTTTTTGTTTGTTTTGTTTTTTGTCCCTTCCCTATACTGCATTATCAGCTCCCTCAGGAAGACTCCCTGCTGTGTTCAAACGTGTACGTCCCACTGAGCCTAATTGTGAGTTTAATTAGGGTGGCGGCTAAATTATATGCTACTAAAATAGTTGAAAAGAAGGCAGAGAAAAGGGACAGATCTCAGCAGAGCGGGGACGGAGTAATTAAGCCGCCCTTAATGAACCCGACGAAACCGGCAATTATTAAATAACGCTCCTCGTTTGCCGCTTTTTAATTCAGCCATTCATGTTAGTTTCCTCGTGTGTTTTTTTCCCCCCTCCCATTTCCATCCTCTCGCCGATTGCCCTCCTGTTCCCATGGTTACCCGGTGACCCTCTCGATACAGAGAAACGTCGGAGTTTGGTTATTTGCACCGTTTTTCTTCTCAGATCTTTCTAAAATCCTTCCTTTCCCGCATCCTTTACTCCGGTTTGCTCCATTCCACCCCCCCCCCCCCCCCCACGTCCATACCTGCAGAGGACATCTGTTGAGATAGAGGCCCATAGTGTGGTTGTTATGGCGACGTCAAACGGGTAGCTGCGTACTGTAGAGGAGAAAAAAGGAGGTTGTTGTGTGAACTCTTAAAGTGCAGTTTACTCCGTTTCTTCTTCTTCTTCTTCATGTTTCCAAGCGGTGTAGATTGGTAATCACACAGACTGCACCAACATCCTCTTCCTCACAGTCCAATGAACCAACGTTTCCTCTGGTTTTTGTCATTGTGCTCTGTCTGTCTGTCTGTCTGTGTCTCTCTCTCCTCCTGTCTCTGTGTGTTCAGCCATCGACCTGCTGTATGGGGGAATTTACTGCTTTATGTGCCAAGACTACATTTATGACAAAGAGATGGAGCAGATTGCCAAAGAGGAGCAGAGGAAAGCCTGGAAGATGCAAGGTACGCCACTACGCCTGTGACACGACATCCATGCTGTCCAACTGAAATGTCTAACTCTTCTGAAGCCATGTAGTGGCCATGTAGTGGCACGGTCTGCGGCCTCTTGGGAAAAGAATCCCTGTTGTATGGGAACTCGGTCTGATTAGACCCATTCATGCCGAGTCGCAGAGTAATTGCAAAGTGTTAGATTTGTTTCAGTCACCAATTTCACTCCAAAAAACGCCGGGAATATTGAAATATTACACGTGTTACGGAACAGGTCACCATCATTTCTACTTAGTGGTATTGCGTCAAAATGAAGAACATTGAGCGTCTCCATCTAAAATGACCTTCAGTCTTCCTCGGGTTCTTCTTCTTCTGAAAATATTTTTAATTTACTCGTCTGAAAATGCAACCAGAAATCAGTTTCCATGGTGAAATGACCAGACATCAAGCTGTGTCGTTCTGCTCAAAACATATCTGAAACATTACACATTAAGGCCAAACTGTATTCATTAACTACGTCACTGTCGTTCAAATGCAGCCTGTGGTAACATTTTCACAGGCTTGAACTGAAAATGCGTTCAACATAACCTTCCTTAGGTTCCTTTCTTTTGCCTTTTCTCTCCCTCTACTTCGTTTTGCTTCACTCCTGTAAGCAGCACGGCTCACAGTAGTTTCACAGCCACGTTGGTTTTCAGCTTTCATTTTGTCGTAGCGGTGCGTCACAATCAGCTACACGTGGAGGAAACTCTTATTAGGTCAGCTGTGACAAAAGTGAAGAGTTTGGACCTACATGCCAAACGCTGTGGGTGTGAGGATGATTTCCAACGTTAGATTTTTTAATGACGTCGCTCATGGTGGCAGCATGTTGGCCCAGTTAAAGCAGTTCCTTTCGTTCTGATTTGTTCCCTTTTCGTCATTTTGTGGAGTTGAGGCGAAAATAATTCCACCTGGTTTTGGATGCTGTGCAGCTGTAAGGACTTTTCTTCTTAGTTAAGACGCCGATGTATTTTGAAAAGGTGCCTTCGTTCTGCGCCGCAGGCATCGGGGAGAAGTACTCGACGTGGGAGCCAACCAAGAGGGAGCTGGAGCTGCTGCGTCACAATCCCAAGAGGAGGAGGATCACCTCCAACTGTACTATTGGTTCGTGCCTCTGCACACACACACACACGCCCACACACACACACAATTGCCATCTCGGTCATTTTGCCAGCGCTTCTGTTTCAAGATCGGAGATCAGCAGAGGCATAAAGAGCAGAGATGTTTTATTTATGGGGTTTTATGGTTTTGGTGTAGCAGTTGGACCTGATGGATTGAGCCGTTTCACTGACGCGTTCAATGAATTAGACCATTAGACGATGCACTGTGTAGATTGCTGGCGTATCGTGTCGGGGGTGTAATTAGGACGCAGCATCAGTGAATGTTGAGACAGCAGCCGTCCGGCCGCGTGCGGCTGCTCCTGGCGTTACCTCGCAGAGGCCTGCCGTGACCTGCCCAGTGTCATTAGCATCACTTTCACCGTTAGAGGATGATGGGATTTCCAGGCCTGGCTGCTCCTCAGTGAGAACGCCGCCCCCCTCCCGCCTCCCTCGCCTCAGTCAGCAAATGGTCGACTTATGGGGGTGCGGGGGGGGCTTTATCCTCCGTCTCTGCAGAAAGAAACGGAGTCTCTCAATGTTTTTAGCTACAAGTTTAATTGTGTACTGGATGAAAATGATGCCTGGTTTTATTGGTGGCTTTTCTTGAGAAACAGCTCAACTGGGCCTGTCGCAATAAATGAATTAACCGCATGATGAATTGAAACGAACTCGATCATTTCCATGTGCATGATCTATTGTCTTTCCTCTTTTCTCTCTTTCTACCAAAAACTGGATGAAAAGTCTTCAGCCTGGTGCTTTTGTATTTTTACTGAAGGACAGTTGAGCTTACAGAAAATCTGTCGCTGTTGTTTTGTTTGTTTATTTTGTTTTGTTTGTTTATTTTGGACATTTCAAAAGTCTTCGACTTCCAGTTTTAGATGTTTATTAGAATTTCAAAGTTTATTAGTCATTGTAGAATGTGTTCTTGCATTATTTTGCCATTTCCGTTATATTACTTGAAAATGGTTTCAAGACAACAATATTAACAACTTAACAATTTATCGTCCAGCAAAATTGGTTACTGTGACAGGCCTAAGCACAAGATCAGTCAGATTAGATGGATTATATTTTCAAGTCTTCTTGCAGAGTGTCAATTTGATTTAAGATCAGACTTTGACTGGACCATTTTAACGCAGGACGACATTTTAGGACCTGACCTGCTGATTTCGATCTTGGCTGATTTGTGGGTTTTCAAGGTTTGGAATGTGCTTGATTTTCATATAATATCTTTGAAACTGCACCGTTTTTGTAACTCTATAAAAAACCTTTATGAGAAAAGATTCCTTACAGTAAGTTGAGTGATTATTTATTTCTAATGTATTTAAGCCTTTAATTTGAGCACCAAGGTCATTTATCTGAACACAAACCGATCTGTTCAATATAAAGAATATTTTATTCCTGATGGCTCAATGAGTAATTGATCTGTGTAACTGAAATAAAGGCTGTCTTACATTTTACACGTTAAACAACATTATTGAAATTGAAATCTTTTGACATGAAATCCATGACATCCCAGCGAAACATGGAGGTTTATGGTTCTGACTGGACACGAAGCGGAAAAGTCCGAGGTTTTCATGCTTTTTGCGAGGCTCTCCTGAGCGTGCGTCAGAATGATTTTCTTATTGATGACCAACGCCGTTGGCTTGCAGGCCTGCGCGGTCTGATCAACCTGGGCAACACCTGCTTCATGAACTGCATCGTCCAGGCGCTGACGCACACGCCGCTGCTGCGCGACTTCTTCCTGTCCGACCGACACAAGTGCGAGATGCAGAGCAACTCGTGCCTCGTGTGCGAGATGTCCCAACTCTTCCAGGAGGTGAGGATCTTTTTTAACTTTCCTCTCCAAGATGGGGCCGCCCAGAGGAAGGTTGACTCATTTCCTCGTTCAGTTCTACTCAGGCCACCGCTCCCCTCACATCCCGTTCCGCCTGCTGCACCTGGTGTGGACCCACGCCCGGCACCTGGCCGGCTACGAGCAGCAGGACGCCCACGAGTTCCTCATCGCGGCGCTGGACGTCCTGCACCGACACTGCAAAGGTGACGCGCGAACACAGAGATTCCCTTTGGGTAGATCATGAGGGTGGTGTGGGGTGTGGCGGAGAAGTCACGGCGAACGTTTTCTGTGTGTCTCTGCAGACGACAACGGGAAGAAAGCCAACAACCCAAACCACTGTAACTGCATCATTGACCAAATCTTCACAGGGGGTCTGCAGTCTGACGTCACCTGCCAAGTGTGCCAGTAAGTGTGTGTGTGTGTGTGAGTACAAAACATGAACCCTCGCCCGCCTCGTTGGGGACTTGGAGTGAAGAGATAAAAGCATAAAAAGTGGAAGCGGAGACGCTGCTCTGCCTATAAAACCCCCGTCTCCTTGTGATCCACCCTGTTATTTATCACTCACATCTGCACTCTGAGCCGCTACACTGCAGCAGCATCAAGCCCGCACGCCTGAGACGCGGCTCTCTAGCTCCACCTGGTGGATTCTGGAGGCTATTGAGGCTATTACTCCTTTCAAACATATTACAGTCTTTGTTGTCTGGGGCATTCCTAAGTTGTCTCTTTTATTTTTTTTATTTAGCGTTTACACAAAGGTTGTAGAAGAATGCGTAAAAAACGTTAGAAAAAAGAGAAACCAAGCTAAAATAAGAATCTAATAATGCTTAAACGAAGCTTTAATGTTGCCCTGCGACAGACTGGCGACCTGTCCAGGGTGAACCCCGCCTCTCGCCCGGAACGTAGCTGGAGATAGGCACCAGCAACCCTCCTGACCCCATTAGGGACAAAGGGTGAACAGAAAATGGATGGAAGCTTTAATGTTGCTCTGTTGAATTGAAACTAGATATTTTCAGACGTTTTTTTCAACATAAAATCCTAAAAGTAGCATTTTGTGCTCTCTCACTACCCTGACCTTTAATAAATGACATGAGCTTCAAGTGGTTGGACTGTGCATGCATGGCGTTCAAGGAGGCAGCAGAAAAACCTTCTCTTCGTATTGGATGGGTCAGGATTATTGAAAAAACACCACAGGTCAAACGCAAAAAACGACCAGTGGCATAAAACAAGACAAACAGTTAAAGTGGTTAATTTGAAAGAACCTCTATTTATGTAACATGTACTTCATAAATGATTAAACTGCTAATAGATTTTATAAGTGAATATCTAAACAAAAACTCCACATTATATGGGAATGACATTATTGGTAGGATGTTGGGGTAAAATGGCTGGAATTCATCACTAATCAAAACTTAGTGCACATTATGGGCTGGTTCAGTCTCAACTGATGGCCTAATTAAAGGCCTCTCATTACCAAGAGGATGCCTCCTCTGAACCGATGGGTCCCAGTCCAATGTGTTTTAACCTTGAAAAGTTATTTACAACAGGTTTTTGAATAAGAAATGTACATAACTCATGATATTTGTTGGATTTTGTTTTTAAATTAGTCGACCAGCTTAACGTGAAATTTATTGTCATTTTTCATTTTCTTATCATGTAGGTAACTCCAACCACCTTTGTTTTAATTTTTTTGCACACTCTTGCTTCTGCTTGGCCAGTTTGACTTATTTTGTGTCTTGGCCTTTAAACAAAGGCTTCTGATGTCGCCCACGTCATTTTCTGTAAAGTCACGTTTCCTTGACATCTTTCCAATCCCTCCGTTGCGTCCTCAGTGGTGTTTCGACAACCATAGACCCGTTCTGGGACATCAGCCTGGACCTACCCGGATCCTCCACGCCTTTCTGGCCCCTCAGCCCCGGAGGAGATGTGACAGCACTTAACGGGGAGAGTCACGCCACTGGAGCCACAACACTTATGGACTGTCTGCGCAGGTAACCGGCACCAAACCCAAAGTGTTTGCCACCAAATCCCCTGAACGTGTTGGGCGGCTGTGCAAGTTTGGGTGGGAAAAAAAAACATAAATAAATCCTCACCGGTCAGGTTCACCAGACCGGAGCACCTCGGCAGCAGCGCCAAGATCAAGTGCAGCGGTTGCCATAGTTACCAGGAATCCACCAAGCAGTTAACCATGAAGAAGTTGCCTATCGTAGCCTGCTTTCACCTTAAAGTAAAGCAGTTTTTCTTTATTATCATTATCATTTTTATTTTATTTTTTAAACGATTGTGTCGATAAACCACAGCGTAGACCTAACGCTCCTTTGTGTTTGTGTGTGTGTGTGTGTGTGTCAGAGATTTGAACATTCAGCCAAACTACGGAGGAAGATCACTACTTACGTCTCGTTCCCACTGGAGCTGGACATGACCCCCTTCATGGCCTCCAGGTGAGCGGAAATAAAAAGAAGAGCCGGCAATCTGGACATGACAGTAAAACAAATCACCTTTTAACTTGTTCAACTTACCCTTAGAAGTCCAAAAATCCAATATTGCAGCATTTAACACTTTTTTTCAACACTCTGTTAGAAAACCTTTTTTTTTCTCCTACAACCTTTTTTGGCTGAGAAATATTATAGGAAATGAACTGATAATGTCATCAATTTAGTCAGAAGATCAGTTTTCTCTAAATCAATTTAGAATAAAAACCTGACCTGATTGAGAAAAATGGATGTCATTTTTGGATTCAGCGCTGCAAAATGGTCCTAATTCAGCCGAAAAAAACAGACAACTTCCAAAAAATAATTTTTTTGTAGCCCAGTGTAATTGGTTCCCCATGTGAGGCTGGAACTCACATCCTTCAGACTTGAAGTCTGATGTGTTTACTCATGCGGCCCGCGCATTATTTGTAACTTTAATGTGACGCATGCATTCTCTTATCTGTGTTTGTGTGTGTGTGTTTGTTTCAGTAAGGAGAGCAGGATGAACGGGCAGTACCAGCAGACCGTGGAGGCGTTCAACAATGACAATAAGTACGCTTTACACGAATGGACACAAGCCTGGTTTCTGTAGTAAAAATAAACAATTTCTCACTTTTTGTCTGACGTTTTGTAGAAAGGTCTGCCTAAAGAAATCAGACGGCTCCGGCTGATTTAGAACGTTGCTAATGCTACAGTAAAGTTCTGTTGATGGTTTTGTGCCAAGCTTCCAGACCTCTTAAATCTACTCAGCATCTCCAGAGTCAGAACCAAACATGGAGAAGCAGCTTTCAGTTTCTATGCTCCTCTAATGTGGGACAAACTTCCAGAAAACTTTCCAGAATTCTTTTCAATGAAGCCTACACCCTCATTTGTTTAGAGCTGCTTTGGATTAAAAATAACTGAAACGTAGATTAATTCTAGCCTGTTTATCAAACTTTCTAATTTTGTGAGAGCTGATGTTTGTCGTAGCTCGACAAGTGAAGTCGGTGTCCGCATTGCGCTCTGCAGTTGGTCAAATTTCTATTTGTTGTCTTGGCCATTTGGAAGCAAAGTTAAAATTAGATTTTATTGACTGAAAAGTGATTATTTAAATGATTTGGCCACATTTCTGATAACCACAAGAATGATTACAGTCACATATACATGGTCATCACGTTATGTTTTCACCGATATCATGCACCGACATCGTTTCAAAGCTACCTTTTTCTCTTCCCCTTCCTCGTTCCAGGTACAGTTTATTTGCCGTGGTGAACCACCAGGGGACACTAGAGAGCGGCCATTACACCACCTTCATCCGGCAGCACAAAGACCAGTGGTTCAAGTGTGACGACGCCATCATCACCAAGGCTAGCATCAAAGATGTGCTCGACAGTGAAGGGTAAGCGGACCTCATCCGGGCTCCACCGTTAACGTGAGGCTTGGTTCTGACCCCACGCTCCTCTCCTCTCCTCAGGTACCTCTTGTTTTATCACAAACAGTTCCTGGAGTACGAATAGCCTCCAGGAGGAACCCAATCAGGAAAAGGTGACGAGTGCGTAAGGGAGAGTCATGGAGTTCCGTTCCTCCGCGCAGCAGCGAGACCCTGCGCAGGGATGAAACCGATAAAAAAAAAATGACTCGTGCAAAACCGCTAGAAATACAGACATTTGTGTTCTTGCTGACGTTATCACTTGAATTCAGGACATGAAGAGGGAAAAAGAAGCTGTGAAAGTCTGCTCTTGCTTTTCAGATCATGGACAGTTGGTGTCTTATCCCGACATTTCTTCTGTTGATTACCACGTAAAACTCCGGGAAGCTTTAGATGTATATATATTTTTTCTTTCTCCATTTTTCTCAAACCCCACTTCCGTCTTCATGCTTGCACAGCCGCATTCATCACAGGCAACGTTTCCGGACACGAGCGCATACTTCGTCCGACGTGCAAACACTCCTCTGCAAGACCAAATATTTTCAGCACGGAAGTTGTCTTATTATGCAGTTTCTGTCCAGAGTTGGGAATAATGGAAGACCATCATCTGACAGTATTCTAACATTATTCCAATTATTATTTGTCAGATTGTTGTAGTCAAAGTGGTACTATTATTATTATTAATAAAAAAATAGGCTTCCATAGTTAAAGAGGGGAAATGAATGACCCAGTAAATATATTTTTATACATCTTGCATTCGAATGGTTTGTTTACGGTTTTGCATTCTCTTTGACAAAAGAAAAACAAAATGCATTATTCGTCTGTTGAGTCGTGTCGTCGATCATGTTTTTGTACACAAAAGACAAAAAGATGCTAAGGATTTTTGTGAAGCTGCTGCTATTGCCGTTTTTTTTTCTTGTGTGTTTGTTTTCTTTACCTTTATCTAGTGCTGAACAGTTATTGGCACCGCCGGGTTAGTTGGTGTAAAGACAGATAAATTTCTCTTTTATTGCATTACAATAATCTCACCCCAGCAAAATTAAGAACAGTCCAAATTTTTGTGAAATTGTTGTACCTTCTTCTGCCTGTCGGATAGCTCTTTCAGAAAGGGGGAGCTTTGACTGTTCCTCTTTGCATATTATTACTCCAATTTCTAGAGAATACAGTACTCACTACTTCATTTAGGCCCAGAGACTGACGGAAAGTTGATTCTTCTCTGGTAATCCAGTTCTCTGTTGATTCCGACATGTTTTGAAACACGACCTCGACCCAAGTGGTTTGTTCCCAAAAATCCGTACACGAGGCCCCTCTCCAAGCTGATCCCAAATATGAGTTTTCATGCTGACATTTGAGTTTTCAAAAGTCAATATCGCAGCAGTTAAAAAGTTTCGCACATCTTCCTTTGGAAAGGTTAAGAACGCGTCTTCCGTTTTGTTCTTTTGACTTTGAAGTGTTCCAACAGTCAGGGGAACAAAAACTACCCCTGGCTGAAGTCCAGTGACTTATTTCAGGTTTTTTTTTGGTTTTTTTTCCCTGTCTTGGCACGCTTCAGCTCAAACCGTCCGATGGTATGCTAATGCCAAGAAATGAGTGTGTAGGATGCTCCGCTTCAGCCCTGGTGTGTTTTCATCTTTAGCTGCTACAGTATTTTACTATTTGAAGTAGTAATTGGCGGTTCTTCTGTCTGGGTTGCTCCACTTTAGGAGGAGCTTTAACACAAATTCATTCTTTTTTTAACATCAGTTGCAGTAGGTTTGACAACTGGTCGGCATGTAGATGGTGTCTAATGGTTGCTATGGACACTTTTCTCCTTTACCTTCCTGTTTGGGGGCTAAACCAGTGTCCTTGTATGTCGAGTGGCCAGAATAAAAGAAGGTTGACCTTCTTGTGTTTCACATTTACAACTCGTGGAAACAGGAAGGCATTAATTGTTTTAATTTTTTTTTAAAAAGTAAAGCATAGATGAAAAATTCCTGCAGGATACATATAGTTGTCTTTTCTTTTATTCAACATTATTCTGCATAAATGTACAGTTTCTGTGAGGTTATTTACTGCAGTAAAACATAAATTTATGAAGATTTCGACACGCAATGCCAATAAGTTGTTTTTTTTTTGTTTGTTGGTTTTCTGTGACTTTTTTTTTTTTTTTTTTTTCTCCTCCCCGCGTTGACGGCATGTTGTCATGTTGCTGTTTCAGGTAAATGGCCTAAAAAGAAACAAATGGCAGAAAACGAAGGTCGAGTTTGTGCAAAGGGTCAAAAGCCGCAGCGTTAACCGTCAGCCGCGCGCTGCTCCGGCCGAGCCGAGCCGTCCGTTTCCGCGCTCGCGCGTCTACGAAAGAAGAAGAAGCTCAAAAGCTTAGAGTAGATGTTTGTATAAAATGTGTTCTGTGTAAAGAGAGAAAAAAAAAAAAAAAGACAAAGTGTGAGATCTCGTTTGTATGCACGTGTGTCGTGCGTATGCACTGTACGTTTGTGTACTGAATCAGTACTTGCATTCAGCATGCTGCCTAAGCTGGTATCACAGTTTTGATATGTTTTGAAATTTTCTTTCTCTTCTGCTCACATGGCGACGATGATATGATGTGTGTAAAAGTGTATGTGTACAGTTTGTACGTACGAGACGACAGGTGGAGAACTCAAAAGCCGACGGGAGTCATTCCGCTAACGCTGCTGCGTCCAGCCGGAGGGGTCGCCGAGAGCGGGGAACCTGTCCTGACCGAGCTCGGCAGCCGTTTCACACACACACACACACACACACACACACAGTTGTTACTGCTGCAAAAACTGGCGAGATTGATGGAAACACTCAAATAAAGAAACTGTATCTGGGGAAAAAAACCAACAAAAAAACCCTGCTTCATTTTTTTTGTTTTCTTTATTTTTTGTAGTACAAATAAAGCATTCAGTAGTTGAACTTTGACAGCGATAAATATGACATCGTTGGGGGGCAGGGATGCTCACGCCCTCCTCCCCATCTCACCCCACCACCACCGCCACATCCCTCACAAGATGCCGCCCTGGGCGGTTGCCCCATGTCGCCCATATCAGAAACCGCCACAGATGACAAACCCACTGGAATGATTGACAGATGGCTTCATGTCAATTGTGAATCAATTATTGAAATAAGCTAATTTAGTAAACTGGAACATAGCGGGCCATTTGCTGAAAAAACACAGCAGTAATTAAGCCTAAATTATAAATTTTCCATCTAAAATATATATAAAAAAACCTTTTTAAATCTGTTGTACCCAGAACTCAAGTGGCCTGTTTTTAGCTTCACCTGGTTAAAAATCTGTTTACAAGCCCCCCAAAACAGAAAAAAACTATGACGGATTTTTTGCTTCTCAATTATTAATCTGTTACTCCATAACTAAAATCAACAGATCAGCCCTAAACTGTATTGTTAGATCAAGCAGGAAGAGCTGAACTTTTCTCATATTGGCGCTAGAAGTGATGTTTTTAGCTGTATATTTGTTACAAATGATCAAATGTACACTATAAAAATGTTATTGCATTTTAGGCAAGGACTAAGGCCTCCAAACGTTGCGCGCTGTGATTTGATATTTTTCTCAGAGTAAAAAAACCAAAAAGATAGTTATTGTACTTTTTATTATTTTCCCCATTTTCTATTAACAAAAAGGTGGTGGGGGGGGAAGTGGTATTTTGTGTACGTGGCCCAGGGGCGACTCTAGGATCTGATATTTAGGGGTGCTTAGCCCCCAGCAGGGCTAAGACCCATGAGAAGATATTCGTTGGTGCGGTTTCCTAAATCTAACTGCTTATTTACATACATTCACAAACAAAATTAAGAGACATGTCAGTAATTCACAGAACAAAAGAACAATGTTCATTTTCCTCAAACATATACTTATAAAGAGTAAAATCAGAGAAACTTTAAATTTTTTCCAGAGGTGTATAAACTCAGTTTGAAACAGAATCTGAAGACCACATCAAATTTACCACAGGGGCCCTGTGCAGACAGTGTTTTTATGGAGACACTTAAAAGAAGAATTAAACAAAAACACAGCAATATTTCATCGTTTAATAATGTGAGCCAAAGAGACGCTTGTGTCTCCAGAGATTCAGGTTGCAGATCCCTGATTTAGTAGATGGAAAGTGTGATCCTATCTCCATACAGCAGTTAAAAGAGCAGCGCCATAATTTTTAATTCATTAAATTAATTTTTATTAAAAATAATTTTAATGTATTTTCAATAATACCTTAAAAAGAAAATTGTGAAGAAAAAAATATCTACCACTGAATATTTTAAAAAGACATATATTTAGTATAATTTCTTTAGAACCCGTCTGGAACCGGCCCTGGCCTGCAGGTCTGGGTCTGGTGCACTTTGGCTTAGCATGTTTTTTCTTCATTGATAGGAAGTCAGATTATCCAAACTGGTAAACCACATTAATAAAATATTAGTGGAATAATACATTAAATGACCACTGGGCAATTATTCATAAAATATATCAACATTTTTGAATAAAACACACAGAAGGTAATGTAATGTAGGAAATATTTATGTATTTACTGTTAATCTATTCGTATGATTTGTTCTTTAAATGGCCACTTATTTTGACTAATGCTATTATTTATTAAATATCATCCAAACTCAACATCCTAAGCAAAGAATCAAACCACAATACTGTAGTCAACTAAAATCACAATAAGAAACTTAATCAATCATAACTAAATGTTCTGTACCATATCAGCATCAGGAGATGATTGAAGATGAAAAGACGCTGATTTCTGGTTCTTAAGGTTCTGATGGGTCTGCGGTTCCTCTCCTGATCCATTCTGTCTGATATACAGCAGCACACTGCGCCATTACGGACACTTTTTTTTTGTCTTTCGATGTAGACAGTATCCATCCTCACTGAAATTGTTCAGCTTATAATGCGCGTATTTTCACTCGCGTCTGTATTTTTAAAAGCGTTTTTGCTTCTAAGGACATGGAATCGGGTCGAGGACGTTTTAAAAAGAAGCGGGTTGATAGCAGCTCACCGCGGCTGCGTAGTGTCCGTCTCTAGGCAACGGTGACGTTCAGCGTCAGTCCGTAGCGTTCTGGGGTCCTTTAGCTCCCACCACGACAATTTAGCTGACCTTAATATTTCCTGTGTTTTATGTTGGTCATTATTGTTAAACTTAGTGTTGATATGTGTATGATAGGCGTTTCTATTGGACAGTTATGTATCGGTTCAATACGGGACGCACATTTAAAGGTCAAAAATGGGACGTCTCCGTATTTTACGGGAAGGGTGGCAACCTGATTTAGGGGTGCTGAGATACAGTTTTAGGGGTACTGAAGCACCCTAAAACAGGCCTAGATACGCCACTGACATGTCCTACATCTTTGTGCGTCGGCGTGGGCACGTACATTCTAAACCTGAATGCTATTGGTCAGTTTACGTTTGTTTATTTGGCGGCTTGACGCTCTTTCTGCTAGCTAAATGCGCGGTCTGTGTGCGAGTTTACCAGTGTTTATTTTATTTTATTTTTATTTTTTTGTGGGTTTTTTTCGGGAAATGAACCGCTGACGGGGACACCCCATCATTCTCCATTGTGACATCTTCCGCAGTCTTCCTCAGTGTTACGCTAGACTGGGAGAGTTGAACAGTTAAATCAAGTCAAAACGTTTGTCACAAAGAGTAGAAATGAAGCAAATGTTGTACCTTCTCATCCTCCTCTGGAAGTATCAGGTAAACCACCTGAGTCTGGGAACCAGCGTCCTCCCCCTCACACGGGTAGGCTTTGCTTTCCTGTCTTTATTATTTAGTATATATGCGGGCATTTACGTTTGTGCGTGTGTCACATTATCGCATACACGAATTTGGACTTGTTAAAGTGGTTGAAATCATGATCTGTTGTTAATAACAGGCCCAACACCTTCACACGCCAAAGCAGACGATGGATGTGAGGGGGTTTGTTTTATAGGGTCAGACAGGGTCAAAGCCAAGTGGACATGCATATAAAAACATTCCTTTTGGAAATGCTGAGCCAGAAACTGAAACCAAAACACCCAATTGAATGATTAACATTGGATTGAAAAATTAATAACCCAACATTTTTATGAGGTTTGTTTACACTTTTCTATCCTCTACAATGTTCCTTCCTTGAGTTCCCACTTCAGAAAGGCTGATGCCCTCATACTGAAACCTTGTGATTTTATGTTTAATAATAAAAACTAGTCAAGAGTTTGTGTTTCAGGTCGAGTTATCAGTCAACCACTGATCAGCTTCTGTAGTGACTCAGAATTCTCAACACTGAACTGGTTTTTCCCAAGACGGCTGTAAAAGCTGTAGGTATTCAGCTTTGAGACGATCTCTACCCAGTCTTTTTAGAAATGACTGCGGGAACCTTTGACCTTTACACCTGTTCGTAGTAGTCAACTATTTCTGCTCGTTTTACCACTCAGTGGGATTCTCTTTATTTGTCATGTTTCGTTTTCTCAGGCAAACAAGCAAATGCCTACGAAAACGTAGCAAAGCACTTTACATAGAGTTGAACCGTTGAAAACAAACTGAATGACATCAAGCAAATCTTTACAGAAGCAATATTCTCACAATTTGTCTCGTTAAAACAATAACTTTAGCATGATTTATTGGGATTTTGAGGAAAAAAATGCTGCCAAACGTTGGGTACAGTTGACCTGTGGTATTGGGAGAGGACTAAAACCACCTGCGAATACTTAAAATCTGTGAATACTTCAGACTCTCCATCAAAAACATTTATAATTGCCTATTTCAATGGTCTAAAAATTGAATATACCTTCATATACATTAATATATCTTAGCATTATCCCAGATGCTAGCATCTACTGTCTTCCTTATATTTATTCTTGGAGGGGTTGGGCGGGGGGCTTCCAGTCAGTGGCAAGTAAAATTAATGGTGCTCCTGGATTGGCTAGTTTGCATGTCAAGTAGCATTGTCAAAGTATTTCTGCTTCCCAAAATCTTTTTTATTTTGAATATTTAAGACATGCTCCAGGGGGAAAAAATCAGCAAATCTTTCACAAATTTGGAGTTATGTCCAAAGAAATGTGACTCTGTGAATACTAAATGTCAAAATGGGCGGGGGGTCCACTTTATTGCATTTAGGCAAATATTACGCTCGCTTCACTAATTACTCGTTTTTGTTGGTTTGCCACAAAAATCTTAATAAAATCCACTAAGTCTGTGTTTGCAGCGTGACAAAATGTGATATTTTATGTCGTTGCAAGCCAGTGTAACCAGAGTTGCCCTGTTGCTCCTCGACTGTATTTTAAGTGCCGTCATGAAAAAACTATACAGAAAAATGTCAGAGCAGATGTTACGCTTTGAGAAACATGAGGTAAAACCTCAAAACCTTAAAAGTTTGTTTTATGTGTCTGCCATAGTCCTAGTTAGATCTTAGTTTGAACAAAGTATCATGGTTGCTTTTTGGGCCTAAAATATTGCAGGTCACCACAAAGTTCTGCCTTTTACCGCTGAGCACTCCCTTATCAGTCAACTGTGCATTAACTAGCAACCTCCAATATCCCAAGTAGAAATCCTCCAGCTGTAGTTTTGCAGACGGACCTCATCCCACTGCTGCCTCCTGCTGTGCTTTTGGACCTGAGGCGCTCAGGTTGCCCCCGTCCACAGGGAACCCCCGTTTTGGACGTGGGCTGTATGAAGGATGCCCTGCTGGTAGAATGAATAGGATGGCCTCTGCCGTCTGTTGCTGTCCTGGCTGAGCTCCCTCAGGTCAGGGAAACAGTGGACGCACACGCAGGTCTCCGTTGGGTAGGAGTCCTCTGATGACTCACGGCAGGGGGGATAAGTTGAACTGGACGGACAATCTAGAAAAGACAGGAATAATATTTCAGCAAAAGTAACTACACCAATCGGGTCTGTTGGGTTTTTACCACACCAACCTTTGAGGCTTCTTTCGGTCTGACTCTCTGGAAAGCCAGACTCCTGTCCTGGCTGAACAGCACTCGTCTGCTTCTGGTTTTTGGTACTTGTGGGTTTGGTGTTTGAGTTTTTGGCCTTTCCTCTCCTCAGAAACACAACCAAGGCGAGACACAGGCTGGAAAGCAGCAGTATTGTGCATAAACCTAGGAGGGCGTACAATTGGATGGCAGGGTCCAAAGGTCCTAGTGGTGGCTTGGTGTTCACTGCCTGCTTGCTAACTTCAGAAGGGAGTCTTTTGGTCGCCGTCAGAGGTGACTGAGCTGAAGGAGGAAACAAAAAGAATATCTTACTGATGCCTCTTAGTGTTGTCGAGTCTTAAATGCCTCCTACTGCTTCTGGACTTGTTCTGTGCTTTGCTTCATACATAGGCGCTGGATCCTCGACTTTTGAGAAATGATTGCTCACTGCAAACATGGACTCTGTTGAAGTGTGAATCGACTGGATCTAATTTTGCCCAATCGCCAATGTTTGACCGTGACATATGTATTGCGTCTGGTCGATGAAGCTTACCGGATGTTGCTGGCATTGTAAGCAACCCACTGAATAAGGCGACAACATCTTTGTGAGCAGTAACGTCAAATATTCCTATTGCTCCGACTTTAATTGGACAACATTTGGATGCGTGGCCAACACCAACTGAATGGCTGTGTTCACGTCCTCTGCTGCCATTGCCTAAACTACAACCCATTATAGACAGACAACAATTTTAAAAACCACAAAAATCAAGGTCTTGCTAATTGGCCCATTTGAAATTCAACTGGAAAAATCAAGCTCAGTGGGAGAAATTCTCAGACGGAGCACTGAAGGGAGATAGGAATCGAGTGGAATTGCGTGGCAAGACGATGGCCAGGCTAGGACTTCCTAGTTTTTTCTGCCTGGAATTTTTCTGGAATACTTGACTGTAAATCTGGCCTTTATTTCAAAACTGGAATCCCTGGCAGAGTGGTACTTACTCGGGCAGTGTGGGGAGCACTCTGCTGGATGTTTACCACAAATGTCTGCACACTTCATACATCTCCTCACCAGCCTGTCGTAGTAGTGGCCGGGCTTAGCCCTGCAGAGTGCAGGCTCTTATGGAAAGAAAAGTGAAAGGAGTTAGAAAAACAAGACTTTGGACACTTAACGTATTTCATTTTTGTAATATCAGCAAGTGCGATCTTCAATGTGGTATTTCCGTGGGATCATATACTTGTGACCATAAGTTTACATACGCAGGATAAAAAAGTAACAGTAACACTTTTTGTCCCTCAATGTCTCTAGACCAAATTTCTCTTGATTTAGGTCTGTCAGAATTACCAAAATTATCATTTGGTAAATGTCACAATAATGATTGAAAGAACATGTCAGAGACTTATTTATTGACTTTAAGATTAGAAGTTTACATACATTCCCTCAGTACTTGTTGGCAATGTCTTTGGACTGACTGACTTGACTCAAAGCCCAAATAAAGGTAATCAAACTGACATGAAACAAAATAATTTTGCTGTGATCTAATTTTGGGCAGTGAGGAAAAATGTGTACGTATTGTTACTCAATGTATGTAAACTTCCGGATTCAACTGCTTGCGATAGAATGACGCAGCATAGAGAACAACTGAAGTGGAGGAAAAAATAATGTGTTTTCAAAATGTCGTTTTCCCCAAAACATCTGAAAATGATGGAATGCTTTACTCACCACAGTAAACGGCACAACTGGGGGATGCAGGCAGTTGCTGACATAATATGCGACAGGGGACACATGATCTGGTCAAGGCATCTAGCTGCTCACCCTCTTTGCATCTTTTACCCATCGCCCCCCAGAGGCCCTCACTCTGAAAAGAACACACACCCACACAGAGCAGACATCCATATGAAATATAAGCACACTTTTAAATAGTCAAAGTGGGCAGGTGTATGGTCTTTAATAACTGATTAAGCCTCTGATATGTCACAGGATTAGATTTAGTTTTTGGTGATTTGGGGGTGATGTGGTCTTATAGGTTTCAATAAAATCCATGAAGTCATCTTTCTGTGGAGCAAACTTGATTTATCACTCTCTTATATAATCCCATTAAGAGTTTGTGGTTTTAACATGGCAGAATGTCAAAAGCTTCCACATATCCAGCTGCTGTTATTCAATGAGCTTGTTCATAATTTAAGAAAACTGCTTTCTACTGTTGCTGAGATCTTTGATTCTGATATAAGTGTTGTAAGAAGAAACTCTTGGTAGACCATATCTGAAGTGAGACTCAGTCTAGCTTTAGGGCAGGTCATAGTGCCATAATCGTAATTATGCTGCCAACAAATGACGTTACGAAGGCCTTGCATATGAGGCAGCTTTGTGATGCCAGGTTTGTGAAAGTCTTCAAGCTTCTGCTCCAAGATGTTGGGTTGAGTCGTTGAGCTACAGGCTAGCAGAAAAATGTACAGAACACACTGTGTTACTGCAGATGGATATAAGTTTAGTTTGAAATGGATTCTACCAAAGCTCAAAATTAGGTCCAATTTTATAACCTTTTTTGTTTTTTTAAATTAATATTTGGAAGAATATATCTACAGCCAAAGTGAAGCTTTATGCAGATGACGCCATGATTTCTTTTTTTTTAGCTGGCTCTATTCTGTCGCAGGTAGTTAATAAATGTCAAACTGCATAATGAATGCTTATAGGTTTTTGACTTAAAGTTGGTTCTAAATTTGTAGAGATAAATCTGAACACTAAAGTAATGTAGTTTTATTTGGAAATTGTCTTCTACTTTCCCCAAAACCTCAGCTGGATGTTATGTTTTCTTTCAGAGTGAAACTTGAGGCTTTAGTTTAAAATAGCTGGGGGTCAGACTGGGCTTTAAAATTCAATATAGGGCTTGTTCAGAAAAAAAGTTAATTCGGGCTCTACTTTTGAACTTTGTCGATTCCCATATTTTGTTTATGCTTACTATTGCACTTTGCTGTTTAGGCTTTAAAAAAAATCATGGCCCTTTATATTTCATAAGAAATTTATACTACAAAACACATCAGTGGGTAATCTGATTACTCGGCCTTTGTTAAGCCTGAAGAGACACTGGTATATTTTTTATGAAGCTTTACTGAATAAATTCCTGTCTGAGAATATTTTTAGGATCTTTAAACACATAAAATGTGTTTAATCTGCTGACATTGAACAAACTTCCTTTTTAGAATTTTGGCAGCACAGTATTGCCTAATTTTGTAACGTGACCTTGAATGATCTTCAGAGTACACAAAAGCTTAACGCTTTGGTCCTTCTGGAAAACGTCTACAGTTGAATAGTTCAAACACTGGAGCCACATAT
This sequence comes from Xiphophorus maculatus, assembly GCF_002775205.1. Classification (NCBI taxonomy): domain Eukaryota; kingdom Metazoa; phylum Chordata; class Actinopteri; order Cyprinodontiformes; family Poeciliidae; genus Xiphophorus; species Xiphophorus maculatus. Next base: position 20,851,533 of record NC_036452.1, on the reverse strand, counting down.
CACTCATGCCAGTTAAATATGATATTATTTGTGTACATATTTGTACTTGGAGTTTCAGCTGAGTTTTTCTGCCGTTATAAACACCGCTTCTTCTTCTGGTGTTTTGAGACGCTTTCTGAGCAAACATGGCAAAAGTTAGAGCGATTTTCCCCTCGCCATTAAAAAAGAAAAGAAAGAAAAGAAACATAATTACCAAAATCTCAGCTTGGCCTGAGCTCAAACGCGTTTGTCTCTTTAGAGTTTGTATCTTCTTGTTCTCTCTCTGCTCCAGCGAGCAGTGAAGCAGCGGAGTGTGAAAAGCTCACAGATCTCCTCCACCCTCAGCTGCCTTCGCGCTCAGAGCTGCGGGCCTGATTTATTCTTGAGTACATCTGTCACACCCCAGCAACCAGCAGCCTGTCGTTTTTCTTTTTTCGGATTTACCAAGCACTACTACCTGCGACTACTTTAAACGTGTTGAAAAAAAAGAAAAGAAAACTAAAATAAAAACTTCACAATTGTAATTTGTGTTTTCTGTTATTTGGCGCCTTTCTCAGGCTGCCTTTTCTGATTTCTTGTTTGTTTCTGTGTAAATTCAACTACAGAAAGAATTGAGCTACGTATGGCTACTCAACGGATGATATCAAAACTTTCTATGTAAGCATTCAACGTATTCAAAAATGCCAAAAGAAAATTGATTTTCCTTTTTCTGCAGGAGAGATCACTTACCCTGTGAGACGAAGGGAGAATCTGTTTTTGAAGACAACGGTGTGAGAGAAACGGTCCTGTTTTTCTGCATGGAAGCTAATTTGGATATGATGTCGCTGTTTGGTGCGGGACTTCCCCCTCTGTGTGTTAGGAGGATCCCCACCCTCACCATCACCCTTAACACTCACACACAGAGGTAAGACCCCCATAAAGTCTGAATATCATTAGGACTTATCATGTAACTTTGTATTGTGTCTTAAATACTAAATGAAAAGTTATTACATTTGATTTGGAAGTCTAAAATCCAAAGATTTTATCAAATAATATATATAAAAAAGTATTTCAGCAGCTGAGGTATGTGGTAATTGCAAGATAATTAAGCAATTACTTAACGACTGACTTTTTTTAAAGGACTTCAGCTAAGAAAAATACAAATTAATCTATTTTATTTTGGGACTGGATTTAGTGCAGAATGTTCAAATAGCTCCTTTATAATCGTTGTGCCTTATAAAACATAACTATGTTACTGAATGATGAACAAAAGGTGAAATATGAACATGAATTACAAGTGGTTTTTAACTCAGCCTACATCTTTGTTGATGATTTTTATGTTTTGCGTGAGTTTTGAATCATTTGTTTGAATAAATCGGCTGCTCTGCTCTGAGCTCCCAGAGCTTCCTGTGAAGGAGTCGTCACGGGGTCGAAACAGCCAATCAGACGCAGAATTCAAGAAATCGGGTTGTCAGGCTAAAGGTAGCATTGTGTTTGTGGAAAATACGTAACTCTCTATTTGGCCTTGTAGAGTTGGATATGTTACAGAGCAAAAGGCAGTGTGGGGGGGGGGCAACAAAGGACAAAACAGAGAGGTGTGGAAATGATTGAATTAGTATGAATGACATGCTGATCAGGGAGTTCAGCTAATTGATTCGGGTGTGTTGTTCGGCTCCAAAGGTCGCATGAAACGCCGTGAGAAAAGGTGGATTTAGAGGCAAGGAAAAAAATAGCATCACTGTGGGCCTGCAGTACGCTGGGAAAACACATTGACCCTCAAGCACACGTGGAAAAACTGTTTTGCATTCAGCGGTACCTTGTGACTAAAGCACAGCAGAGCATAGCAACGCCAGAGGGTGGAGCTGCTGTACAGCCTCTCGGCTCTACGCTGAACGGAAGGACAATAACGAGCCAAACAGAAGCATCAAACACGGAAAAATGTTGCATTCTGAACGTGTGTCAGAACCAGGAGCTTAAAGGTGGAAACCCGTCATCTTTTCCTCCACAAAGTTGGTACTTGTAGGCATCTGAGCGAGTGTCTGCTCATGCAAACAAAACAGGAAAAGACTGCAATAGTTTGAATAATAATAATAAAAAAACAGATTAATAAAGCCTTATGATTTTTTTGGTTTGATTTTTGTCACTGGAGTCTGATTAGTGTAATTATAGCAATTATAACAGGCACTGATAAACAATCCCCAGCAATTATAAATGGCAGTCACGACTTTTTGGAAGTGATTGCTTTGAATAAGTAGCTGCTGCGTGAACAATTCTAGAGAAATGAGCTCAAACTTCATTTGGCACCAATATGTGCAGCTGTTTGAAAAATCATTAGCCCTCTTACATTTCTTCTCTTGTTTTTCTTCTTTGTCTTAAAATGCTAATTTCACCTTTTAAGGAAGAAAGCTGTCCAAACCCACATTACCCTGATCAGTTTGTGACCTTTCCTTGGGTTTTTCAGCAAGACATTGATCCAAAGCACAACATCAAGTAAACCTCCAAATGGGTTTTGTTAGGCTTTTGTCATAATCCATATTTAAATCTGATTAGGCAGACCATTCCTGCTCAAAACCCTCCCATGTGGCTCAATTCAAACAATTCTGCAAATAAGACTGGGCCAAATCCCTCCATACAGATGTAGAAGTGTCATTGCCAATTGTTTAGAGGTGCAATTACTTTCTCTGGGTAGGTCCGGATACATTTTTTTAAACTACATTTTTGTTGGTAACCACAGTTATTTTATGTTAAAATTTGGGACACCTTTTGGATTTTTTGTTTTGTGGTTTTATTCATAAATTCTGAGTCATCAGACTTTCATGTATTCGAAAGAAAACAACAAAAAAAGAGAAGTTATGTGGTCGAGCTCAGCTCTGCAGTCCTCACAAATAAAGCCGCTGCAATGACTCTGCTGACAAGCACCAGTGAACTTCGGAGCATTTCTGGCAGCTGCGAGAAACGCATGCAAGGAAATGTAGTTTCACGACGTCAGTGTCTGAAACCGCGTTGGGCAGTTCCGCTCTTTATCATCTACTGGGGAGAAAATGTGACTTTTATCTCTGGTCTTAATTTGTATTTTTTCAGTTTTCTTTTATGAACCTTGAATGAATGAACGAACAAACGAACTCAAAATTTATAATTCACAAGAATTATAAGCCAATTATAAGACATTGAGTGGGCTTGGTCAGCACAGTGTATTTTTCTCTCCCCAAAACATTACTAGTGAGCACTGATCATAACATTTCTCTCTTAAGCCGTTGACCTTTTACTTTTTTTTTCAAAGCCCCGTGTTTCTTTACCATCTGCATTTTTACAACTTACACTGTTTTGCTTACATTTCACACTTCATTTTCATTAAATTTCCACATAAGTGAGTTTTTAGTGAAGGAGCACTTAATTGAACTCTTTTTTTAATCCAAAAACAGTCTAATTTACCAACAACTTCTTAAACGACACTTTTAAAGTGATTGGATTATGTCATAATCGTCAACTTTCATTACAATTTAATTGCAATTTTAATTGCAATTTCATTCACATTTACAATTTCTATTGAAATTCAGTCAAAAAGTAATATTCATCCAAAATATATCTGTTGTTAAATTTTCTATTCCCAAATCCTTTTTTTATTAAATTCCACAATTATGTTTGAAAAGGCAATTTTCCAACAAGAGGCCATTGCAGAACTGGGACGGTGGACTGCTTCTGTGGTAGCGCCAAGATGTTTTCTGTGCCTGTGTATGTGCTGTTTGAACTATTAAAATAGCTCATTGTAAACATTTTAGAGGAGGTCTTGAGTATTTGCGGATTTTAACTATTCATGGACGGCTGTGGTTCCTAACCTACAGGAACACAGACGGCCTTCTGTACTGTAAGTCTTCCTCGGTAGCCGACTATCAGTTGGATTTGGTTAATCCAGTAAGTAAACCAGGACAGAAGCTCAGGACAGAAAACTTCAGTCTTCACAGTTTGTGACTTTGTGGTTCAATATTATGGAACCAATTATTTATTTGTGTTTTTGTTCTGTTTCATATTGGTTGACAATGTTTTGTCCAATATTTTGTCTAATATGATTAGACAAAATATTAATAGAGACGCATCAAAATTGACAGGATAAAATCAAACAATCCCCAACTTAAGAAGTTAGTTGGGTTTGTTCCTCGTCGAGTAACATCGACTAGGAACAAACCATACCAGGTGTCCAATTGAGATTTTCTCAGGCTGCTTCACCGCTGCAGCTGGTCGGACCGAACGGAAACTGTGTAGCTGCAAATGATCAAAAGGTGTTAGTTTCCTCCTGAGATGCACTAATTTAGTTCCGCTTTGTGGGATCACAAGAAGATCTTAGCATGCTGAAAACAACAGGTGCAGTCGGGCTGATGATCACTTTAAAGAAGTTCAGAGGCTTTTTACTTGATGTGCAGAGACCCATTTTAAAACACAACAGAGCTGACATCAATTATATTTTTGTTCTTTTTAAAAATACCCAATGCAAATGAGTCTTTAAATGCCAACTACTACATACAAATGAACTTCAGGGTTTGCCAGTAAATTAGTCAGTTTTCTGACGGTTTCCCACTCATACTGACCTCCTAAACTGACTTTTTGGGGTTACACTTCAGTAATCTAAACTTGACGTCGCTGTGCAAAAGCAGACGGCGCTGATGTGCAGCTGCTGTCGTAAAACAGAAATTGTTTATGTCTAAGTGCGTTGAATTATTCTCAGAGGCTTCACTGCTGCAGCTGCACAGGTACACCACAGGGTCGTGTTCTTGGCCCGCTTCTTTTCAGTTTTTACATGACTGGCATTGCAAAAACTTTTATACCTTTTCACATCTAATCGCTTCACAATTACAACCTTACATTTATTACACTGGGATTTATGTGACAGCTGTACCATACGAGGTAGAATTAGGTGTGAAGTGAAGGAAAAGAGCACAAACTTTTCAAGAGATATTTTATGAATAAAAATGAGAAAAGTGTGTCATGTACTCTGATTAAAAAAAAAAAAAAAATCTAATTACTGCTATTTGTTTTCCAATGTTATTTTTTGTCCACTTGTGTGGGATTTCAATTCAGCCGAGTATAAACAAAAGGAAAGTTGGTATAAAACAATCCCCCCAAACTTTGAATGTCTCATGGAGAGTGGTGCAAAACCATATTTCAAAACTTAAAAAGAGTATGTAGCATGGCTACAAACCTGCAAAACATGGCCACAAACCAAAAACTGTCATCCTGTGCAGGGAGAACATTAATTAGAAAAACCACCTAAAGGCCCATAGTAATTCTGAAGGAGCTGCTGCAGAGCCCCACAGGGAAGCCGAATCTCCTGGCATGAAAAGTACCATTAATCCTCTCCGCAGAAACGTAAGCCGCACATTTTAAAGCATTTACTAAAACGTGTCCTGGTTTAGTAAATGTAACTACTTTATTATTCTTACTGTAAAGAGTATTAATTCTATTCTAAATGAGAATTACTGTATTAAAAAAAAAACAATTTTGAATAAGTTGTCTCTTTAAAGAGCTGATCAACAATACAAAATGGCTGTCCTGTTTGTGCTGTGAAACGTGCTGCAAGTCAAACGTCTTGGTGGTTGGTGTAGAACCTGAAGAATCGGAAGGTGTTTATTTCGATCACACCTTCAACCAACCAAGCATCCACAGAGACTTGTGCTAACCCAGATTAGACGCAGCAGATGGCTACTCCAACTCTGAGAAAGGAAGAGGAACCCGCACTCATGAAACCAGAGAACAACGTTTAGTTGCAATTTCAGCTGTTTGAATTTCTTGTCTTCATTTATTTCTTTTTGTCATTTCTTTAGAAATTTGGTTGCTACAAGTTGTATTTAAAAAAAAAAAAAGTATGTTTCATAAAGGCATTTTTATTGCAGTCCTGAATATGGCCACTAGATGGTGATGGAGTGCAGTGTAAAATTAAGTCAAATTAGGTAGCGGAGTCAACAACACCTTCAGTACTCTAGTCATAGATTGAATTGATTTACATTTTGCTCTTCATAAATCTCTTAATCTTACAGGAATATTCTGCAGACCCTGCAGTATAGATGAAGAACAGGTTTTCCTAATACCAGCTGTGACACCTGAGAATATTGAAGTTAAAGGTGTCAGTGTGAGGTGAATAAGAAGTGCTTTATTAAGAGTTCATGTTGACAACTATACGCCCATATCCAAAGGATGTGAGTGTGCGTAGAATGTATCAGTAACTGCTGGGCGAGATTTCCACCCACAAAGAGAACGTTGCCCTTCAGGACTGTGGACGTCTAAAGTCTGGTAGTTTATGTTCTTGTTCAGTAAGACTACTACCCAATGGTAAACCTTCCACATGTGAACACATGTGGGTAAATGTACCACATATGACATATTTTCCCACAGACGACTCCCTAATTGAACTTTTTCTGTCATTTTGTGAAACACTAATAGATAATATGCCTTAGGATAAAGTTCCCCAATTTCCCAACGTTTGTTGTTAATACAGACTACAGCCTGCGCACGTGGAACATGACAGAAAGTCAAACCTCAGATGTGGAGCATCTTTCCGTATTTGTGTTATGTGGTTTGAAACATAATAGCACAAATAGTTATGTTTTCCAAGAACTGTTGAAATACCATAAACAGGTTAACTCAGCTCAGTGACATATCAGTACAACAAAATGGTTACTGTTTGAAGAGTCAATTTTCCTATGAATGTTTATGTATACTAAAAAAAAGTATTAACATCACACTTAAAGTTCGTTAAAGGCTTATCCTAATTTTTTTTTCATAATTTTTTTTGGTTGGGGCGTTGCATGTTTGGATGTTTATTCCCTCTGCTTTTTAATGCTGTGCAGGTGAAAGGATTTTTTAATTTTTTTGTAAACTTTTGAACCGTTACTATGATGCTTAACTTTGGCAACAACATTATTTTTGCAACCGGGAAACTGCTGTTTGCACACGGTGGCATTTAGGACGAGGTTACCAACATATTAGCATATTACACATAACCAGAAAGTGATATGACACTTATCAGTTATAGCAGTATTCATTATGAGTGTACAAACTTAAACAGCAGAGTGGCCCACTGAATAAAGTAATCCAAATACCTCTTGGACTAATGCTAACGTTGTCCTTGCTAATTCAGGTGTTATATCTGACTAAAACTGACTCTGAAAAATGTCCTCTGAGAGTCTAATGAATAAATATGTGTATGAATCTTTTAAAACACCTTACTAATATTGAATATGAAACTTTTTCTACATGGCTAGCTGTTTGGTGAAGCAGTTGAAAAAAAAAAAGTAATCTGTTAACCTATGACCCCTCAAAAATGACTCAAACTTAGTTTGAGGAACGTTTAAATTAAGGAATGTGCCTTGGTGCGAATGTATTTATTTTTGAATTAATTTCAACACCTTCAGGTTTCAAATGCCTCATATTTTTCACATTACGTTGAGTAGCTGTCTGCACAGACGGGCACATCATACATCACAAGCCCATCTCAAAAGATTTTTTTTCGACGAGCTTTGATTGGTCATTTTTCCATTTGCTTTTTGAAAAGGTCACACTCGGAGGCTTAACCATATCTCTCTGAAGCTTCGGAACTGGCTCCAACCCGAAATAACGAAACTGTTGGACCATGGGCGGAGTCAGCTGACATTTTTACATTGACATTCAAAAAGAAGAGAACCGCATAAAAACTCTGTCTGGAACCTTCTATTTTAAAAAAAAAAAATTTTTCCTTTGTGCATTTTCATCCCGGTATCTGTCCTCTCCCCTGCCAACACGACAATAAAACTCTCCCCAGCACGACGTTCATTACAGAATACAATGTTTTCACAGTGGAAGTGAATCCTCCGATTGGCACGGCACTTAGAGTCGTGAGTCATACGGAGGCGACTGGGGCGGGAGAGCAAATGAGAAGTGATATGAGCGAATGCTGTCGCAAGTAGGCTCTCTCAAGTGTGGAAGGTTTTAAACGGAGCGTACAGAGTCAGATTAACCTTAAAAAAGAAATTCACAATGAACAAAACGGAAACATGCTTTGGATTTTTGTGGAGAGGGAAACTGTAATTACAGATGGGGAAATATTATTCATTTAAAGTACAGTCAGGACAAAACATATTCGCAGCCGAGGCAGATTTACATTTAGAAATTTCATTTAAACAAGAAATGCATCTTTCTCAAAAAAAGAAAAACAATCCAAAAATACAATGCATCAAATTTAAGCATCTGCCATTTGTCGTCACCCCAGTCTGACTTGCTGTCTAAGTCAACTAGTGGGATGAATAATTTTAGACTTAACTGTAATGAGAGGTCATAAATATCACAGACATGTGAGACAAAAGAATTGATGCATTTGTTTTTACTTATTTACTAAAATAAGGCCATTTCTGTCGTGTACTTGAAAGAATCCACGGCAAAATCCAAACATTAAATAAAATCCATTACATATGTATGTATGTATGTATGTATGTATGTATGAATGTATGAATGTATGAATGTATGTTGGATGTCATTTTTGAGATGCACAATATTCTCTTAGTCACTCTAAAGATAAGACATTTAAAGAGACTTTTGACATAATTAAGAAAAAAAAATGAATATTGAGCATTTTTAAGTAGTTATGTTTCTTTGCTGTATAAATTTGTTTAAGTTATCTTGAATGAAGTGAACTGAAAACGTGCTAAACACTGACTTTTAAAACCTGGATATTCATACATACTGAACCTTGAAGCTAACAACATACACCGAATATTTTTCAAGAGTACATTTTTGTCAAATTCACACTTAAAAATATTTCACAACTTTTCAAAATAATGGCATGCTTTATTACAAAACATCGTTTGCAGGTAAGCTATTTAGCGCCGCTTTTGAAAAGAAATAAAGCTATTCCTTTACCGTGCCAACCAACTATTTTAGGCATTTTAAGATACTAAAATAAAAAAACAAAAGCTTAGCTAAGACTGATTCAGTTTTCTCTCTCTTTAAAAAAAAGATCTCCCTTCCTGTTCTCATTATAACAGGGATATTCAAGGGAGCTAGAGAACATCGAGTCCTCAGAGTTAGCAACAGGGTGTTAGCGGGCAGAATATTAGGGGGAAAAAAACACCTGAGTGAAAGGATGTAAATGAGTTTGAAGTGAACTGTGATGACTAGAGGATTGGGTCAGAGGATGACCATAACTGCTGCTGCTGGGTGCAGGAGTGGTAAGTGGCCATAAAAAAAAAGGTTCCTGGAATTAGCAATAGTGAGAGGATACCGCATTGTGTGGTCCAGGTTAACAGAGGACCTACTGCAGCTGAAGTTGTGGAATTAATTACTTGGGTAACTTTGCACTTTTTTGTAGTCACTATCTGTAATATTACCCAGAACTCTGGCAGAAATATCCTACATCACCATCAGCTTGCTAAAAAGCTAGCGGCTCCTTTGTGTTAACCTGAAACTAAATCTGCTGCAGCATTTTGAATATGTGACGAGCCTCTGTGTACACAGTTCACTGACCTCTCTGCTGAAAGAACCCAGCTCTGTCCAGCTCTGAGTTTTTTCCCCTTTCAGTGTTTTCCCTCCATTCCATTTGTGGATTTTCTTTAGATCATGTCAATCTTTGGAGCCCCTTGAGGAATTCCCGGCCCTCACCCGGTCCCACATCGGGTGGGGGAGGTTATCTGCTTAATGTTTTTATTTGTTCAAGAGGAAACTTAAAATTCCACCAGGGACTTTATTCCCAGAGGGCCCCTCAAGCCACTGTTGCTGAAACATTCTAAGAAAAGCCAAAGTAATCACAAAAAACAACATTTATCCACACAGATGCACAAACACGCTAGCTAGACCATGGGCTGCGTTTTAATTGCAGAGACAAGAACATTGACCCGTCCGTTACAATCGTTGATCACATTATAATATACCATATGGGACAATAAAGAGTCACAAATAAACATCGGCTTTTTGACAAACATAAGTGTAAGCTGGGTATATAATATTAACAAAAGGAGATATCCGTTCTCTGTTACGGTTACATTGCCAACCTGTCTGTAGAGTACAAAGACCTTTGGTCGGTTAGATTTTTTTGAGGAAAAGTCCGCTCTGCAATGCCGTCATCACATGAGTTTTAGACAGTATGAAGTGTCAAGGCACATAGAAAAAAAAGTAACAGCACGATTAAAAAAGTACATATCCACAGCTGTACACCACTGGAAACAAACACTCTGGAGCCACTCGCCTGATGCTGAAGGTTGTTGTTTTAAAAGCTACAAGATTGTACCAGTTCTAAAATGCGAGGCAATGGCTCAAGTGACAGGTCAGGACGTTTGAGGTGGAGTTGTGTTTAAAAGGTAAAATCCATTAACATCTTTCCTGCAGTTAAAAAAAAACCAAACAAACAAAAAACTTGAGTCTTCATTTAGTACAAATCCAAATTCTGTGGTTCCAGAGGCTGAAGGTAAAAGAATATAATTCTACCTTCTCCGATCTCGAAAACAACAACAAATATCGTTCCTGTGAACACTATGTTTCGTGAATTGTGATGTTCGCCATGGAAAGTTGTTGGGTTTCCCTTCCATTCCAACTTTGTCAGCAGCAACTGACAAAGTTTATTTTCTTGGAAAATGGAGCTTGGAGGATGTCCACCTCCGAAGCCCTTCCAGTGTGAAACACTTAAAACATGTAAATCATTCAGTCCAGTCTGATACAAAAATAAAGCCAAAAAAAAAAGTATTACTGTTAATATAATAATGTAATTAAAAGCTGTTTGTTTTGACCTGAAACACTTGGAATGGTCCGCTCACGCTTTCAGTACTTGTTTCAGACAGGCGGATTATTGGTGGCGCACAGCAGCCAACCTCCATTTCCTGTGGTAAAAATCAGCTTCTATGTAAATAGAATTTGCCCCTACCGCTATGGCCTTGTTTTACACTGGACTAGCCGTTAGCTTTAGCCTCTGCAATCAACTAATCTGGGCTTACATGAAGGAGCCAAGAAATTCTGTTCTATTACAGGAAAGATTTTAAGAGTTCAAATGTCCTGAACTTTTACAGAACTCCACACTTTCTGAGAGAGAATCCCTGTTGAAAGGTAATGTGTGTAACTCCGCTCTCAATTGGAGAGTTGAAACGGACGGTAGCGGTAACCAGCCTTCCTCCATGCAAGGTCAAGCAGATGATAGGACAAATACACAGTTTATACTGAACGATGCATCCTCTGGAGTGCATGGAATAGCCCTTCACAAATTAACTTATGTTCACCTGGGAAAAACCTCCTCTCATCTGTACAATATACATTTGCAGGACATAAACCTGGACAAATCTTTTTTTTTAGTCTTTTTTTTTTTTTACATTTGGTGATTGTGTATCCATCTCACTCAAAACGTTTGGTGAATCCTAACCTACCTGATCCTAATAGTGTTTCTACAGAACATAATGTTGAGGGTGGAAAACAAAAGTTTTGGTTTCACAACATGATAAAGAAAGCAGCTAGTAAAGACTTCCCCATTGCAGCCATTGGTGCTTTTAGCGCTACATTTGCGCTGGCTTTGGCACAAACTCTCTTTTATCAACATCTGTTAAACAGCTAAAGGCTCCATTTTTATACATCATCTACATGGCGGGTGGAGATGTATGAATCGCATCCTTTGTTTTCTCACCTGTATGATTAATATTTCACACAGTGAATAGTGTATAAGGTCACCTTATCAGTTGTACTTACAAATGAAAGAAGAAGCCAAGTACATGATGGAGAATTCTGCACTGTAACACTGAGGAAGCTAAAATACTGACTATAAGAGAAACTGAAAGAAACCCAGAGTTCATCAGTGCAGAAAAATCAAAAAAAAAAAGAAAAAGATATGTTTAATTACTGATTGTGGGTTTTTATAAACTTTCTATCACGTTCACTGGGATACACAGAAAAACACAAAACCTTCACACGGAAAAATGTTATGACTTAAAACCTGAATTGTGATGTGAATTTCTATTCAGCCCCCTTCACTCTGTTACCGCCGAAGAAAAGCCAGGGTAAATTTATAAACTGTGGGATGTTCAAACATCCCACATCCCACTCTTTGCACCCTACAGTTCAAACAGTCGGATGTTCAAAACTGAACATCCCACAGATTTATGTTCAAAAATGGAAAGAGCCAACCTTCAACAATGTGGCTTTTTTCCACATGGAGTGGAAGAAAAGCCACAAATTCATTCAGGAATTAATTCATTAAGGAATTTCCATTCCTCCATAAATGCCATGCTTGCCTGAATTTACTTACAGTTATATAAAAAATACATTACCACTGTTTTTGCTGCCAACCAGATGCTGCATTTAGTGGAAATTGTTTGAATATACCATGTATAACTGAAAGAAATATAGGTATTTGGTATGTAATTTAGGGAAATTAGGCATAATTAGATGGCAGGAGAGGAATTGTGTAAAATTTGCGTCATTAGGCATTAGTGCACCACACTAGACAAAAGAAAACCTGAAGCGGTTTGAAACAAATTTGGGGTTACAGTTTGCCCCAAGCCTCGTATGGAACATTACAAAAATGTGTATTCTGGTCAGATGAGGTCAAAATGTAACTTCCTGAGTGACATGCCAGCATCATGATGTGGTGAGATTCTTTTTAGTTGATAGAAAGATTGATGGTAAAAGACTTGAGACAGGTACAAAGGTACAAACCAACATTCAGAGATACTTTGGACTGGTTTAGGTCATTCATATTAATGTATTAGAACAGTCAAGTCAAAGCCCATAGCTGAATTTAAGTCAAAATCCTAAATTTTGACTTAAAATTTAAGTCTTAAATTTTAAGCAAATGTTCAGCCTTTGCAAATGTTCAGCCTTTGCTTTACATTTGATTTGACTGAGCTAGAGCTGTTCCTCAAATAATGGTTGGGAAACTTTGAGATTGGAGCTGCAAATCCAGAAAAGGTGGTTCTGCTCAGTACCTCTACAAAGGAGGGTTGAATAAAAATGCACACCACACTTTTCAGATGTTTATTTGTGAAAACAAAAAAAGAAAATCAACATTTTCCTTCCATTTTACATCTATGTGCTATTTCTGTTGGCTTATCACAGAAATCCCCATTCAGCTTATTAGGTTTGTTGGTGTAATGTAAAAGAAATAGAGAGAATTAATGAATATAAATGCAGAAAGAAACGTATCTGTGCTTCTTATCTGTTCTGATCACACAGGTCGATGGTTTCTGAGAGGATTTATTTGCGAAGCATATGGTTAACGACTTTGTTGCTGCTGGCGTCTGAGACATCTGACAAATCTCTCAGCCACCCAGCTGTGACACCATCATTGAGGTGCTTTTGGGAAGCGTCTCCACCCCAACGATTGGAAAAAGAAAGAAAAAAAATCACCCTGTATGTGTATGCTTGGTTCGTGGACTCATTCTGTCAACATGAATGAAGCGTTAAACAACAAAGAATTTCAATTATTTTTTTAATCTTTTGATGAATCTTCCCCTGCTGAGCAGATATAATTTTCCAGCTACAATTGTGGCTCAATTAAAACTTGATTATTTTAGGGAAAGGTCTAACAACTGCTACGGATGTAGACCAAATTAACTATTAAGAGGATTGCTCGCGGTAAAAAGCAACTAAAAAAAAATCCGGAAAAAGGTTCCGCTCCCTGTTATGTAATCTCAGCCCAGTTCTGTATAATGTATGCTGTGCACAGAATACCAAAAAAAAAAAACCTGTGTACCTTTATACACATCTTTTTCTGTAAGGTTGTAATCACGTAGTAATCCAGAATTATTTTTAACTCAAATTAAAAATGTGCCGAATTTAAGCAGCCGTGAGTCAAGATTTATGGATGAAACATCTCGACTTCAAAATGAAAATGGGAATAAATATGAGGCGTAGGAGATAGTGGTATAGTGTAAAATTTTAGCTTAGCTGTAAACCTAACCAGGCTAAGAAGTTGTCTAATTTTTGTTCTGAGCTCACTGCTAACACTCATAAATGCACTAGCATTCTTTAGCATATATGTTAAGTCTAATACATAAACCCTAGGATGTCTCAAACATTCTAATAATTGCCTCTAACTTATTATACTCTGCAGAATGAGATGCATAGGAAATAAAACTAAGGCAAATGTCAAAAGGGCAAACTGAATTTTGTTTTCTCGGCTTACATGTAGGCCAGCTGAATGCCGGTATGTCATAGGACTCCTTCAGCCTTTTTAATCAAAAGTCAATTTAAATTAAACTATCAGTAGGGGTTCAACTATATGGACCACATAGGACTCATATAGCAGTGAGTTTGTAAAAATGCTGATAAATCCCCAGAGAGAAGGAAGGCTAATGGTTAGTCAAATGGGTTTCCCAATTTAAAAACAAGTCTAGACACTGAAAATGTCTACATTTATGGAATACAAATCTGTAGAGCAGATTAATAATCTAGACTTTCACAATTATGCAGTTAAGTTTGTCGCTGTTTTGTCAGCTAAGTGAGTTTTGTGGAACTATAGTTAGCGTAGTAGCACAAACGTTTCATAACTCTGCCTCATTAGCTGCGATTCGTCAGTCCTCCAAGAGTAAAGTGACTTTTATTCCAAGTTTTGTAGCAGGCTTATATCTTCAATTCCAGTTGTTTGAAGTAGCTACAATCTGCTAAGACAGGTGGTCCGTTTGGCTAGCTGTTAACATTATTAGCTGGTGGTCTGACGATTTTTATAGAACCGTAATGTTTTGTGTTGCTCAAGTAGCATTTTTGTCAAGTCAACCTGACACATGACCTCAGTTGTTCTTCGTTTCTTTTCTCTCTTTTTTTTAAGGGAGATTATCGCCCAACCCCAGATAGACAAATAGAGCAAATGGATCAAGTTCACTGCTGAATTTAGTATGTAAAAGTGAAGAAATAATTGATATGCTAACAATAAACTAGTTGTAATTATACAAGAATATATTAGCTTTTTAAACTGTTTGGCAGTGGCAGCAGATGTTGGTGTGGATTAGGCCATGTTAGCTTTTTGTAGTGGCCAAAGTACCAACATCTGACTGACAGAATCTGTGGACAGAGCTAAAGATCAGGGTGATTTCAAGGAGGCCTTCCAGCCTCAAGGACTTGGTGCTCAACACTAAATAAATAAACCAAGAAAAAAAATACCACTGAGGACATAAAAAGAAAAACAGTTACAAGAAGGGTTTGACTGCACTAATGCAATTAAAATGTTTTATATTTGTTCAGAAGTAATAATTATTTTATCGTTTGAGAAAGGCCTGTGTCATTTCTTGTCAAACAAACTTGGTTGAATTAATAAATAAAAAGCAGTATAAACAATTTTGGAATAAACTGTAACTCTACACAACCATTGGTTCCCTCTGGAACCAATGACCCAATTCCAGCTAAGACTGGCGGATTATTCAATTCTAACAACAAGTATGTACAAAACAAACCTTGGCTTGGGGGCACTTGTGTAATGATAGCTAATCTCATGTTCTAATGAGAATGCATACTGTAGAATCAACCGGAACCACCATGACTAAAATCAGCTGATGTAGAGAGAACTACCTTCTGTTTTAAAGGCGTCTTTGATAGTTGATACCGTGACAAACTTCTACAATAGAAACCATTTATGTCTTGATTTTTAGTACAAGACACTGATATTGAATTTGTTGGCGAAGAGTGAAGATATAACTGACATCCTATGGAAACAGCTGAAACTTTTGCATCTGCTTTTCTTGCTTCGGATCAAGTGGCATATCATTTTTATGTGTACATATTGTTTTCCACTATATTAACTCTATTCACATTTCTTTCTGCTCATTTCCAGTTGGGCATCCAACCACGCTCAGGATTGCACACTCATGTTTGAGTGCGACACGGATTTTGTAGGATCAATCCTTCTCATCGTCACCTTGAACCTTCCAGGATTACAGTTCGGTTCTGCTCACCTCCGGCCATCTTGGATGACTCATTCCAATTGTGTAGAAATCCTCTCATTCGCACTCTTTCTTTTGTTGAGGGTCACGTTTACCCCAAGGGTAATGTATGCAAATATTTTCTGGGTTTTGTGACAAATGAAAAACAGAATACCGAGACTAATGAGGTGCAATAGAGGAAACGGCGTATGGAGGCAATGCTAATCACCAGACAGGCAGCACCCAGAATGTACAGGGACAATTGAATGATTCCGAATACTAAAATGTTAATGCCAATTTAAGAAAGTCAAATACATTACATTAAACTCAGAGTGCTAAAAAAACCTCAAGTCAAGTTTGATTCTGTTAATTTTGTTGATTATGGTTTACACCTGATGAAAACTCGATATGAAAATATCAAGTTATGAAAGCAAGAAAATGATCTTTAGCAAAATAATGTGGCGCAAACGCCTTCACTATCGTGCGAGAGACTGCTGACTTGACTGATGTGAAGCTGAAAGTCATCGATGCCCTTTACAGGGAGCCTCAAAAGGTAAACAACCTGGCAGAGTATTCTAAACAAGCATGTCAACGGCGTTTTGAGTGGAGAGGAAATCTGTGAAAGACAGATGTACACACTGCCTTTAGGGGACTGTAAAGCAAAGCTTAAAGACATTTGTGGATGGATTCAGAGCTTCAGGAGCTGACACATAAGGATGTACCTAGGATATGGAGTACAAGTCATATCTCTCATGTCAAATCATTCCTGAACCACACAAATCAGATGGCTCTAGGAGAACTACTGCAAATAGAGCCTACCTTCCATCAGGTGTGAAAACACCCGTAAGGCGGCCTTGCCTTTCTTAAGATCTAAAAGGAGCCATTACTTCCATACCATGCCATACTGATAGATTCATTCATTCAGGGGAGCCCCTTTCCCTAAAGTACTTATGGTTTTATATAATATGTCTCATATTTATTTTTTGAACAACAAAATCTGGGGTTTTCTTTAGCTGTAAGCCATAAATTATCAAAATTGATCAATTTATATATGGATTTGTCTTTTGACTTTGGAATAAATTAACTTTCCAATAATATTCTAACGTATTGAAATGAATGTATGTATGTATGTATGTGTGTATGTATGTATGTATGTATGTATGTATGTATGTGTTACATAATGCTTGTTCTTCACGCTTATTCAAGAGCTAGCAGCTCTGTTTTTTATCCAGCCTTACTCACTCACCCACATATTCAAGGACCTTACTTTCTGCTATTCTCTTTGATTCATACATCCCACCACAGCCTTTTTAAACTTTATCTTCATCACGCACGTATTCCTCCCTTTGTCCTACTCTGCGTGTGTTTCATTGTTTCTCTCCCCCTTGTTCAAACGCGTGACGCATTTTTCTGCCTTCTGGGATATTTGGCCACCCTCTCATACATAGGCTGACCAAACCAAACGGGAGTCAGAGGGTCACGTTTTACCACAAAGCAGCGAGCTTGTCAAAACACAACACTGTACAAATAGATGTAGGACCCTTTGCAGCGGTGCAAGTGATGACTCCGGTAAAAGTCAGGATCAAGTAGACCTGTACTGTACATATCACCGACTTCGGTTGGCAAGAATATGTAGAAGTTTGCCTTGCCATCAAAATCCATTAAATTCTTGACACACATGAAGCAATCCCTTTGTTGCAAAGTTTCCTCGAAATCTGTTTGCTATGTACAAAGTCAAGTTGTTTTGGAGAAGCAAGGTTAGACTGTGATTTCCCATCCTTGATCATTAATCCGAGATGTTGAATTGGTGCTTATGGGTCGCCGCTACTCCTTCCGTGAAGATAAAAGCCAGACAAACGAGAACAGAATCCATCAGTAGATAAAAGGATACCTCTTTGTTCCCCCTTTCGGTTATAAGCAACCAAACTAATAAGCTGACGTGAATAAAATATACAGTTACACTTGTTGTCTGTGGCGGCGGTTTCAGTCTCTTGCAACTAAAAGGCTACAGAAAATATGAGTATTCCTTTGTTGTTTCTGTCTTTGCGAAGGTGATTCAATAGAGGTTGTCGATCTAATTCGGACTACTCTCCAGCCGATACAGGGCAATGTTGCTCTTGTATTTCTTCACTCCATGTCCGCAGCGGTCTATCTCATCTTACCGCTTGCTTGGATCTTTGAAGAGTGAAACTGACAGGCACCACAAGCACTCATTTCAACCAAAATAAATCTCTCATACTCTCGGTCAATTTGAAGGTAAACAGGTTCCCTCATTTACCCCATCGTCAGGAGTCTATAAATGGAGCCAGTGCACTTTCTGTGAACTCTACGAACCCCTCAAGAAACTGTTTATTTTTCTCTCAGACTTTGCTCATGGGTCCATGAGCTGCCGTTGCATCATTGTCATGGCCTTGCGATCTGAACGGGCAGCAGCCCCATTGCTTTCTTCGCCTCCTTGGACGTCGTCACCGCTCCCTCGCCAATCAGATGCTCGTCTGCAGCTCGCCGTTGAGCAGGGCGGAGTTATGGGTCTCCAGGTTGGCGTTGACGAGCATGGCTTCGTTAACCATCCGGCTCCGGTCCGCCCGGCTGTCGCTGCGCTCTATCTCGTCCAGGCCTGCCACCTTCTTCAGGCACAGAACATTCTGAAAGCTCTTCTTGAAGTTGTCGGACAGGAAGGCGTACAGGATGGGGTTGGCGCAGCTGTTGGCGTAGCCCAGCGCCACCACGAAGTCGAACGAAGTCTTCACTGCTGAGGTGGGCGTTATGGAGCTGGTGACGGAGGTGACGTTGAAAATGTAGAAAGGCAGCCAGCAGAGGACGAACACCACGACCACAATGGACACCATCCGCGTCACCTTGCGCTCGGAACGCTTCCGCTTGGAGGAACACACTCGTATTCCGGACGATTTCACCTGGTGAAGAGACCGGAAAGTGGTTTAAGGCATCCAAAATACAAAGCGAATCCACCGACGGAAACATTAATTCAATTCAAAAATACTTAATCGATCCCAAAGAGAAATTAAGTGTTGCTGTTGCTCATATTAATTCCACATTCTTCTTTAAAGAGTTATTGTAGCTGGTAAAGTTAGGATATTGTGTAAAATGGCAACAAATACGGTGTCTTACAAAAAAAGTTCTATGTATTTTTGTGGGATGGTAATGTTTATTTGGGTTTTTATAAAACATATTTCTCCTACTTTGCAATTATCAGCTGCATTTGCATTGGTCTAAATCCCTATGAAAAACTTTATGGTCAGGTGTGTGACAATATCAAAAAAATTTTCAATGGGTTTGAATACTTTGAGAAACTTCTGTATAAAAAGGAATTAAATTATTCATTTAAGACCTAAAGCAAATTAAAACTGCTACAAAGACAGCACAGTAATGCACTTTCTAATACAGCGCCTAATTCTGAAATACAAAGGTTAGGATTTCTAGTCATTCATTCATCAGAGTTAGATTTACTTTTATGGCACCAATTTATAGATAAAGTTATCTTAGGGGCACTCACAATCCAAAAAACCCAAACACTGCCAGTTTAAATCCTCCTCAAACATCCAGTCCAATACAGTCCCTCTGAGTTCTACTCAATCAGTCCTATTGTCTGGCTCAACTAAAGTAGTCCGAAAAAAACATTTTGTGGGAATATAATTTTAAAATGCTGAAAAGAAAACTCCACTAGTAAAGATAGTTTTTTTTCTCTTTTTCTAAAGCACTGGACACAGCTTTTTCACAATCTCAATCTTCGTTCAAGGATATGTTCTACAATTACAAAATGTACTGAAAGAACCAATGAGCAATATGAAAACAAAGATTTCCCTTCTTAAATTGTTTCCTATCCTGCTTGATCAGAAAGGAACTGCAAACATCTAATATGTTAGCTAGCTAATATCCAATGAAGTTGTGAAATTGATTGGTTTTGAGTAAACCAATCAAGCACAAGTAAACATTTACTGTTCAGACAAACAAGATCCGATTCCCAATCATATAGGGCTCTGGACTGTTTCCAGTTGATTGATTCTCAGAAAACCACTGATAACAGCTAGTTGTTTAATAACCAGTGGTCATGATCATTTTGATTTCACTCCCTTTATGTTATGTCATTTTCATTATTGAAATATTTTTGCACAGTTACCTGTCCTGAAAAGAAATTAAGACAACTGAAAATTGAGTTAGCAGCTAAATATAGTCTTAAAAAACTACATGAACTGGATGGTTGAAACATCACAATGTTCTAGTTCGAAGTTTTCCATTGTAGAAAACTTTTGGTATAGTTCTTTGTCCAGTTTGAGTAGAACTTCGCTAATTTACCAAGCTAATTCCATATGAACTGGTTTCAAAAAGAAATGTTGATAAAAACATTTTTGCGCCGTTTTTGTCCAGCTTGTTTCGTCCAGAACAAAAACAAATTAAATCTTGCACTTGCACTGTCAGTGCCTCACCTTGATTATTATGAGCAGGTAGCACAGACATATCACTGCTAGTGGCATGAAAAATCCAATGGAGAAGGTATAGAAAATGAAGATCTTGTAGTAGAGGTCCTGGGGCTCGGGCCACACTATCCCGCACACCGGCAATTGGTTCAGGCCGCTGAAGATCATAGTTGGTAGGTTGACTATCAGTGAGATGCCCCACACTGTGACGTTGATTAGTTTGGCAATACGGGGCTTCCGCCATTTGGTGGACCGAATGGGGTGAACCACGGCCAGGTAGCGATCAATGCTCATCACCATGAGACAGAAGATGCTGGTGAACTGATTGAGAGAATCTGGTGGAGGAACGAGAAGAGGCTCATCAGAGGAAAATTAGATGTCCCAAAGAAGGTAATAAAAAAGATCTGTAAAATTAAAATTGATATCTATCTCAACCATAGGACTATCCTATATTATGAATTTAGGATAGTTATTACAATTATCCTAAAGCCATTTTATAGCTCATTTTTAGATCTATTATCTCTTATCTTAGCTATTTATCCTCCAGTTTTCCATTGTTATGAAATAGTTTTTCCTTGACCTTGAAAACTGAGGTATTTGATAGTAAACTGAACTTGTAAAGACAAGATACTAATGCCTTGAAAGGACTGTAAGAATAGAGAAATTAACTTATTCTTAGTGGGTAATGATGCTAAAGTTAGCGTCTGCTTGGTAGATTCTGGTTGGTGGTAAATTAGGGTTCACTTTTAAAGTCCTCTTTCAAAGTTTTGTAAGAGTCTGGACAGCGTTTAATCCTGTCCTAAAAATGTGACGGTCTAATTCTACATTAAACAGGAGAAATGAAAGGATTTCTCAAATATGCATGAAAGAATCAAGGTAACACTGAGGCTATATTTTTGATGAGGGAATAACATAACATAATGAAAAGCTAAAACAAATGCATTTTAAATAATACTGCCCCTTTAAATAATTCATTCAAGATATTGGAAACTTGTATTTAACATTTTCTAGAAGAGTCAGTATGAAAAGCTGCTATAGACAAGGGCCTATGATTAAATTGTCAACACCTGCGTTGCTCAAACAATAGAACTTTTTCATAACTCGTAGAACAACACTCTCCAACAGATTCTGCAATACAGAGACATAATTGTTAGCTCTGGCTAAATGGATTGACAGTTTGTTTTATAGTGACTATGCCAGATAACGACTCGGGGATAATTTCTCAGTTGGGAAACCTAAAAGTCCTCCTTCATCTATTAAAAGCTGCTGCCGCTGTCCACAATGACTCATCAGCCTTCTGCTTTCCACCCACCTACGGTCATGATCACCCGGCACAGAGCCTCTCCAAAGGGCCAGCGGACCAGCGCCAGCTGCAGGGCGATGAACGGCAGGCTCATCATGCACAGGACGTCCGCCACCGCCAGGTTCAGGATGTAGATGTTGGTCACCGTCTTCATCTTGGCGTAGCGCAGGATCACGTAGATCACCAAGGTGTTGCCGCATAACCCCACGGCGCACACCATAAAGTGGATGAAGGTGAGGACGACCGAGCTGGTCTTGTCCTGATGGAGCACTCTGGTGTCTGAGAAGTTGCCGCTCGGGTCCGAGTCATTCTCTTGGTTGTAGGCGTCGTACAGGAGGGGCTCGGGGATGGTGATGTTGGGGGACGGTGGGATGTAGGGCCACACATCCAAGGCCATGACTCAAAGACTTGAATCAGAAGGGTCTTATGGGTTTAAGATGAAGTTGGTATGAAAGACTGGAGTCATAAAAGGAGAATGGTAATGGGTTTTACTTCACTGCCTCAAAGCACTGATTTCACTGAATAATAATAAGGTTAAAAGGATTCATTAAGGTTTTAAACTGGGGTAAAGAAACAGCAGCCAAGGCTAGAGGCAAGTGGAAACTTTGTAGTCTAAGAGTTTGGGGATCTGGGGACTGGGGTGACCAGGGTCTTTTATGTTCAAGGAGCCACAATGATCACATTCCAGCGGTACAGTGGAAGTAAAGCAGATCAAAGTCAATCTATGGAGAGAGAAAAGCAATAAAAAAAACATTAAGAGTATACATCCTTTGACCAGTAATAATGACACTTCAGCAATAACCATGGCAACAGTTACAGCGTGACTTTACGAAACCGGCTGTGCATGTTCACCCTCGGTAACGTTTAATATGCCCTTTCTCGATATTGTGCCTCTATATGTTCAGTTTGTTTTCTTCCATCATCTGTAATCGCAGCGTTGTTGCGACTCCCAGCAAGCTTTTGGCAGACAGTCGCATCAACAAGGCGACGGACCATTCCGGTTTTCATAAGACATGCAGTAAAAATAACTTTTGGCCATTTTCTTCTGCATTTGAGAGATAGTGGGGGAGTGCAAACATGAGGGGTGGTGGTAAGCACTTCGGGGTTTGTAACAGAACAGCCACAAGGACACAGACTGAACAACATCCTGAATAAGCACACAGGATTGTTTTGTTTTTTTTCTTTTAGTGGCACGTACACATTTTTTGCTCAGTCCCCAATGGGCTTTCTATTTTCCTCTCACTTTCTAGCACAGAACTCATATCGAGTATTCCGCCAAGTTTGTGTGTATATGTTTTCGATCGTGTGGGGTGTGTGTGTGTTCTGCCTCCTGCGCAGATGCATACATTCATACATTCGCCTGAGCAAAAGAGAACGATGAGGGCACCGCGCTGCCAGAGTCGAATGTTTATTCAATTGATCTCTGGGACAAACAGCTCTGACACTGTGGCAGGATCACTCACTACCCGCCCCCCCTGCGGTGACTGCGACTGTCTCGACGGGGACAGACTCCATGAGCTCAGCTCTCAGAGTTGATTTTTGGAGTAATGGTTTTTGTGTCTGAAACGATCTGAGTGAAGATTAAAAACAAACTGAGGATTTAACCAAAAAAAAACCCAAACTTTTTCTTTAAAGGCTCTTATTCATCCGTTAAAAGTCTGAAAACTGCCAGAAAACTGCCCCTTCTTTTTCCATTTTGGACATATTAGGACAGATAAATGTAATCACGAAGCAAGAAATTCAGTCGTTTTTATTCCAATTCCCACTTTACTAAACCCGTATGGTTGTCAGATGGCAACGTGACGTCATTGCTTTGATTTTAAACAGAAACACGACAATTGATCCTGCTGCTACCGAAATAATCAAATTATTATAATGTAAGAATTGTCATATTACAATTATGATAATCCTAACACTATTAAGAATAACAGTAAACATCATAAATGTGGCAGTTTTTTCATACTTATTGCGAAAAATCCTTTTTACCATTTTGCTTTTACAGTGTAACGCTGTGAATGTAACAAGCTAATATTGGCTTAGCAACTAGCCTGCAGTCAACTGCGTTACAGAGAAACCACCGATAGGTAGACCAGAATAATTTTAAAATAGCATTTTAATAAGAGTTAGGGGTGCACCGATGAATCGGCCCCGATTTCCTTAATTTTGGAGGCTCTGTGATTGGCCCATACTTTCATGTGAAGCTGATCTTATCTACCTTGTCAATGCTCTAAAAATCAAACACTGTCCTCTTTTGCTCTGCGGTGACAGAGGTTTGACCACGTCTGCACGTTCACGGTTAACAATAGTCACCCCGCTGTTACCGGGTCAGCAACTTTCTTGCGACATTTCAGGCAAAAACATCAGTATCAGACAAAATCTCCGTCAGCAGGTCAGGGTGTTTAGAAATCGGTAACCAATGATCGGCCAGAAAACTGCAATCGCTGCACCCCTAGCTCCAAAGCATAGTTTAATATTGAACAAGGGACAACCATCTGTCATATAAAGGCTTTAAAACATAAGTCGTTGTTTGGTTAATCTATATGAAGTGTTTTATGTATATTTCCACTCAGCCAGGTTTGAACTGAACAGTGTGCAGCAACAGGTGGGGAAGGGGGGTTGCGTTACTCTGTTTTCCATACAGCCAGAGAAACCTGCTGTCAGCGCAGCACTCGGTCCGTCGTCTCATTCAAAGGATTTTGAGCAGCTTTAAAAACACACTTACTGAAACCTCGCCGGGCCGCAACCAAACCGCTGCTTCACAACCAAGTTTAACAACATCAGCTGTAGATTTAACTGCTCAAAGCAAAGATTCAGAGCAGAATTTAAACGGCACCAGCAGCATTAGAATGCAAAGGTCCACGCTATTTTCTCAATTAAAAACTCAAAAGAAGGGTGAAGCTAAGATGAATTATTTTTTTTCCTCTGAAAATCTCCCTGCCAATTGACTGTGACATCTGTGAATGCTGCGGGGGGAAAAAGCAGCGGGGGGCCAGAAATGATTCAGTCAGTGAGAACACCAAGAAAAGAAGTTGGGAGGGGGGAATAGTTTCTGAATTCAAATGTAATATTTTACTATTATATCTTACTCTTTTTGAAAGCCGCTGTGGTTAAGTTTCATGTAAGGAATTGCATTCGTTTCCCTACAGATACCGGAGAGCTCGGCATGACGGATGTCTGGGAGGATGAAGGAGTGAGTCAGAGGCAGGACAGGTTTAGGATTTCTGGAAAGGTGTGATGATTACTTTCCTAGGGGTTAAAGTCAATTTGGCGTAATATGTTTCCTGTCATTACAAAGGACAAGTTATTATTTTGTTCTGGCTGCAAATAGAAGGTCTAATAATGAGCTTGCTCTGCACTCTGTGCGTGAAACGATGAGGATGAGGAGGAAGCAGCAGCATTCGCAGCTCGGCTTGTTACAGCCTCACAGTTAACCTGCAGGCTGCAGGAAGCAAAAGAACGTCCAGCTCAACGGGACATTTGGTCATCCTTCACTTTCAGCTGTCGAGATAGCAGCAATACAATCTTTAATTTCAAAGTAGTCCTTTAAATAGCATGAAACTTGTATTTGGAGTAAACAAAAAATCCTGCATCTGTTAGTTTTTCTTCATTTTTTTTTGAAGGTTACACTTGTTGCCATTGTTTTCTTACCAAAAAAAAAAAAAAAATGAAGAAGCAAAACTTCACATGTAAATCTTTAACATTGAAATTCCAGTATTCACGTGAGTTCAAGAAACTGAATGAGTGATCACGATTGTTGTTTAATGAGTTGACTAGAGCCTAAATGGATCAAGAGCGCAGCGTCCAAAATATCAGTCCCCCCCACCCCACCCCCACCTTTTTTTTGACTTACGTTTAAACCAGAAAGCTTCATCGTCACTGTATCGCGTCCGGGTTGTCCCGCGGTAGAGCTCGCCGAGTCCCGCCGCTCCCAAACGGGGCTCCGACCCGCCGGAAAGCCGCATCCCGCCAGCCTCTCCATCCACCTGCTTCCCCGCACTGTTACGCACGGCGCGTTCAGCAGCTTCTCCCAGAGCCGCCGTTTACGTTACATCTCTCAAGTCATTTTTGTTTTATTTATTTGCTTTTGTTTTATTTATACATTGATCTTCCCCCCCCCCACCCCACCCCCCCAACAACAACAACAAAAAAAAAGAAAAAGTCCCAATCTTGGAGATTGAAATTGTGAAGCAACGCCGGTTGTGTGGTGAGGGGGAAAAAAATAGAAGGGAACCGTGCGCTCGGTGTCCTGGCACCGGAACCTCCGCGAAGAGTGAGGAGTAGCGGCGGGACGCAGAGAGATAGGAGGAGAGGAGAGGAGAGGAGGGCGGTTGATGATGGTCGGAGACAGATTACTAGGAACACCGAACGCGTCACCGTTTTTGCGTTGGTGTGTGCGGTACTTTGCTGATTTGAGTCATGAATTGCCCCCCTCCCCACTCACCCCCCAGCCGCCTATGGCTTCTTTGAAGCTACTGGCTCTGCACGTTTAAAGTGGTTTCCTGCACCAATATCCTAAACACAGATTTTTAAAATTATTATTATTATTATTTTAAAAAAAGAAAAAAAAGACAGAGATAGCAGAATTTCAATGAATCAAAAAATGTTTTGTTTTTTTTACCCAAACAATTTTTTCAATTAAAAAAAAAGTTCTTCCGACTAGGTGAAACATTTTTGATTATGGTTACTTACAGCTGATGAAAATGTACAAATAAGCCACACACACACACACACACACACACACACACACACACGCACGCACGCACACACACACACACACACACACACACACACACACACACGCACACACACACACACACACACACGCACACACACACACACACACACACACACACACACACACGATCAACTGGAATTTATATGGACCAATAGAAATACTTCTTTTTTTTTGCCACAGAAATGTTATTCTATGACATTTCATACTTTCATGGTGAAGACTGCTGCAGAGTGCATATTATTATAAATTGGAAAGTTAAGTGGAGGGAGAAACGTTACTGCAATATAAATCACAATACGCACACCTATTCTTATATGTATTGTTCAATATTTTGATTAGTAGATGGTGTCAGTGAGTTATTTTACTGTAACTGTATCATATTAGGAAAACTTAAAACGACAACAAAGTTGTAGAGTAATGCGGTAACATTGATTAAACCATAACTCCACAATCACTGTTCTAATCGGCAATTAATTTATAAACTGGTCAAATATTGAATCCAAGCAAAATTGCGATATGACATATTGACATATTGTGCAGATATGTTGTATACCTGTTTAAGCTGCAGTTTGGAGCCCCACTGTGCATCTGATCAATCAACAAATGATGTCTTTAACACACATTGAATGTGTCTAAAAGGTAAAAAGACAATAAAGATAAAGTTCCGAAAGGACTGATTGTTGAATAAAAATAGTAGAGTTTTTAACATTTTCTGGCAGAAGGTAAGGTCATTTTATTTATATAGTGCGTTTTCAGCAACAAGGCAATTCAAAGTGCTGACAGAACTGGATCCTGGACGGCTCTGCCAAAGGTACCAATACCTGCTGACTGACTGAGCAGCGAGAGCTAAACTTTACAGAGAACATATATTTTAACGTCAAGCTACAGATCTGAGACGTTCAAACCAACAATGCAGGTGAAATGTTGTCAAAGCCAACATGGCTTCTGGAACTGCTCACCCCCAAACCGGCTGATCACCTCTGTGCCACACCGCATCTGTGAATTAATTCTTTCTAAAGGAATTCTGACTAAATATTGAGAATACATACTGCATAATACATTGACATACTTTACAATAGGCCTGGATTTCTATCGTAAAACCCCCCTTTTTAATCTTCTGTACTATTTTCATTTCCTGAGCAAGTACATTTTGGGTTTTCATTAGCTGTGAGCCGTAATGGTCAAATTGAACAGAAACAAACCCTTGGAATATACATATAAACATCATTTCTTGTCTTGAATTATTGGAACGTTTTAGCAATGTTCTAATTTGCTGAGATATACCTGAAAAAGTCAATTTAGTGCATACTGTACCTGGACTCTAGGGGCCCAAATGCTTCTCTTTTAGATTCTTGAGATATTTCCGTTAGCTGATTCTTGCCGAGTCGACCGCAAGATGCAGCATCGAACCGATGCAAACAGAGCGTATCTTCACATTCATCCTGCTTCCCCTGAAATTATCCTAAAGTGCCATTCAGGCCTTGCACGTGCTGAACACGACGGCGCGGACCGCTGTCGGCCAACAGCACTGGCACTCGGATGGAGGGCTTTAGAAAAAAGCCTCTTCTCCCCTGTCTTTATACGAAGGAGGCCTTTTCGAGCGGAGAGCGGTTGACGGGTATATCTCACCGTGACCTCTCTCAGAGGAGAACTTCATGGGAAAATGTCCTGCACTCATCTCAACTTAGCAACACAAAAGTGCAGCTATTATTACCAGCAGCTGTTGTCTTATCAAAGATTTATAGTCCTATTTGTGCCCAAAATGATAGGGAGTATCGGCGATACTCAGAGAGGGGAAAAGGGACGCGAGAAGTTAATAGAACGGGATACTGAAGGTCTTCTGTCTTCCGTCAGGGCGAGGATCGCCGTCATGAACGAGCAGAGGTCTCAAGCGCCGGATGGTTCAGAAAATTCTCATTGACACCTTAGTCAGGGATCTGTTATAAGAGGCATATCATTACTTTGAAAAGATTAGTAATATAGGTCTCTTTCTTCTTTATTTCACCCCTTTCTCTACGGTGTTCATTGACTAAAGAATGGTGTGTAAAAATACAAGTGTCACTCACTCTCTTTGGCCATCGTCGGTCACCTGAATTAGGTCAAGGTTTCCTCATGTTAAGATTGTCTTCCCCTCATGTCCTTGTGCTACAGAATATCTACAGTACCTAGAGCAACTCAGGTCACTAGCTTCCCATAGTAATACCCTTGAAGTGATTCATTTGGAGGAACCTTTGACAAGGCTTCAGCCTTACCCCACTGTTCAAGATTCACCTTATCTAGTGCCTCAGTGTGTTTCTAGAGTATCCATACTCATTGTGCTCTTTGACATGGCCTTTCTAAAATGAGTAATGTTTTTGTTTTCATCCCCCTTCACTCCCCTCACCTAGCAACCACAGCAAAGTCCAGCCCGTCACCTAGCAACCCAGCGTGTTTGGTCATCTGGTTTTACCGCGTTTGCGTTGTACAATGGCTGCTGGAAAAAGACAAGGGTTTCGTTGTTGACTTGCCATCCAGAAACCGTTGGCTGCATTCTTGTTGGTTGTGCAGCGGGTTCGACTTCTGCTTTTCAAACTTGTGCAGTTGTATAATTGCGCTTTTGTTTTGCAGCCATTTTCATGAGCGAGTGTAAATGTTGAAATGGGGGGGGCGTGGCCAGCAGCAGCTTATTTGGATTTAAAGTGACAAGAGGCCCTAGAAGAGCCCATTCTGAAAGGAGCTCAAAATAGGCAGAACTCAGGAGACTATAATCTCTG
This sequence comes from Xiphophorus maculatus, assembly GCF_002775205.1. NCBI lineage: Eukaryota > Metazoa > Chordata > Actinopteri > Cyprinodontiformes > Poeciliidae > Xiphophorus > Xiphophorus maculatus. The sequence goes on along the minus strand of NC_036452.1, from coordinate 20,822,500 downwards.
TTTTTATCTATATGTTTGCAAAAAATGCAATGAACAGGTTTTGTATAGCCCATAGACTATCATAACCTGATCAAAGAAGCAAAATGGCTCACCTTTAAATATACAGTCAGACTTAGAATGGCATTGGCCTTGCATCAAAAGTTTCAATCTCTGGAAGTCCAAAGCTGAAGAGACGTGCAGCTTTACTTCCAGAAACATGAAAGCCACACGTTTCAGGATTTTCATTTGTAAACAGATTTGAAAACCAAGCATCATTTTTCTTACATTTCACAATCATGCAGTACTTTATAGTCAGTGGCAGTGTGTGGTTATAATGACACGAGGGTTCTAAATATCACACTATTGTAAATAACAGTCATTAGGTAATTTGTATTTCAATTCAGAAGTTTATCTCCACTTTCCAAGCCTCTTCCTCCCGAGTCAATTAATTTCCCCGTTCGTATGAACTTTTCTAATATGCAGAATTGTTTGCAGACATTACAGGGGGAAGTCCGCTCCGACGTGTCCGACGAGTTTATATTAAATTGGGAGAGGAAATGAGACGTGGCCTCAGGGTTTGTGGTCTCAGGGACAGGCCGTGTCAGGCTTGCTCAGGATGCAGCAGCGCATCGCTCCAGCAGACCGAGTATAAATGTGGATAAATCTCAAGCAGCGCTCCGAATGAATTACTTCTGACTGCCAGCGCATAACTGAGGTGAAGTGGTATAGCGTTGGCTGCTAAGGTCAACATCTCACCTTCACTTCAGTCTCTTAAAAAACCCAGAAGAATCTAATATGTAAGAAGTTGGTGGTTTAGCCATGAGAAGAAGGAAAAAATGATTTAAAAAAATGTCCCAAAAGCTTTCAAAAGACGGCACAGCCTGAGAATTAGAACTTTGTCTAAGCTGAGAGTTAAAGTGAAATCAAAGATGTTTGCTGCAGGAAGATCTACAGAGAGAATTAACAATGAATTTCTGACCACCAGGTCAGCTGCAAGCCTTATTCTTGTGACGCATTTCTGAAAGAAACTTAAACTATAGATATGAATTAAGTGTAGTGCTATATTCTGAGTGTCAGAGGGAAAGGAAATGGCTGCTAGTGTTGAAACACTAGCAGCTAAAAACAAATCGAACGTGCTGGCTGTCTGAGTTACTAAACTAGATCAGATTTAGATTAAATGTTTAAGCAGCAAGCAAAATGTTTAATTCCCTGTCATATAAGTCTGATCTAAATATTTCGTTTTGAAAACGAAATATTTAGCTACAAATGAAATATTTATTTCGCTAACTAAATATTTAGTTGCAAACTAAATATTTATATTCCAAGCTAAATATTTAGCCTGCTAACAAAAAATTAGCGACCAAAATATTTAGTTAACCAGGTAAATACTTTAAGTAGCAATCCAAATATTAGGTTTTGCTAAATACTTTATTTGAAAAATATGTAGTTTGAAAATTAAATATGTAGTTGGCAAATTAAATATTTAATTTCAATCAGACTTAAATGTTTAAGTTTGACCTAAATATTTAATTTTCAAAATAAATATTTAGCTCCATATTAAATATTTAGTTTTGCCAACTTAATGTTTAGCTTCCTAACTAAATATTTGGTTTGGAAGTCTTTATTTATAAATGTAGCAAAAATATGACTTAGAAAAATCAACACTCACATTTTTCTCTTATTTTTTTTGCAAATGGCATCCCATACCAAACATCCTTCATAGATAATGTGATTGTTTTTTCTCCGTTTCCTCCAATGGTTGACAATTAAACCCAATCAAAGTCTGATGGACGATAGCGTGACATCCTGTCATGCATTCATGCTACGATAATAAGAATATAAACGCTTTTCCCCTCAGAAGTCCTGAAGATCTTCGCAGTTGCAGACGGTGCTTAGCATCTGCTCTGCTTAATTCACCAATTAAAATGCTGAAAGCAGTTTGATCACAAACCTGATCTTATTTGAAATGTATTTATTGATGCAAAAAAAAAAAAAAAAATTTATTTGACGCTGATACTTTTGCACTTCGGAAGCAAATTAGCATTCTGTGCCTGTGATCGACAAAGAAGAACAACTTTAAAAAAAAAAAAAAACGGAACGATTTTGCTGCTCATTACCTCGGCCGACGTAGCGCTTTGCAATTAGAGGCGGTTCAAAGGGAATCACTGGAATAAAAGAAATGATTTAATCTTTTTTTATTTTTTTAAGTTCTCCTTGTTCTGTATGTGCTTTGGTGCTTAAAACACGTCTGACTTTTCTGTGCTTCCCACACAAACACATCCACACGACCTCTGGACTTTGATTAAGTCAACAGTTTCCCGACTTGGCCTTAAACTCTTACACACAGGCGAGTCAACATGATGCCTGGTTTGAAGTCCGCTTGCGATAAGGCAAAAAGATCAAACGCTCGAGGTCAGACGCTCTCCCGCTCACCGCTCTCCCCTCTGACTCGTCACTATGCAGATGGGAGAATCCACCCGTCTCCTCCACACCGCCACAAACAATATGAAAGGTCAAACGTCTTATTCCTTCCACAGAGCCTTGATTGAGGAAGCACACAAACGTGGAGATTTTTTTATTTTCCCCCTTTGAACACAAACTCCTTGAACTGTGATAGCTACAAATACTGCCGGTGGTACTTGGGTTGCCTTCGAGGAAATGTTGGTTTTTAACCGTTTAGGGAGTTCAATTCAAAATGGGATTCAGCCACTTTCTTACTGATTGATTTATTTTTTTTTAACAATCATGCACTGCAACTAGTTTAACTTTTTTCAATGGAAAAACTGATAAAGTCCTAGTGTCAGGATGGATGTATCAGTATTTTCTGAGTTGGTATTAGGTATGGGTCGGTTTTATGATGAACCTTGAGTAAAAATATGATGGGTCACCAAGGCAAGGTAACAATTATTCCTACTGCTGCTAAAAAAAAAATACAACATACAGATCATTAAAGTGATAGTATAGCTGTCGGTGTTATTATTTTGACTTCGTATCTTGTCGATTTGAATTTTTTTGCACACTTTTCGTTTCTAGTATAGAACCAAATCTTTTTAGCCACTCTTTAACACCAATAATGGGAAACAAGTTGCAGTTCATCACCAAGTGAGACACAGAACCGGCTTAAGGGGAAGGACGCAACAGAGTACAACGCTGTTCTTATTTGACATGCAAATATCACTTTTATGCTATCTGAGCTGTTCAAACTAATTTCACCTGCGTGCCTAGTTGGTATTGGTCTAAGAGGAATTTGGGACAATCTTAGTTTCCTAGATAAAATGAGCTAACCCTGTCTGGCTTATTAAAACTAAAATATTGTTTACATATAAATGAATTTGTCTGTTCAAACGTTTTAAATTCCATATGTAGTTTCAACACCATGACTGTCAGAAATATTTCCTGTAAGCTAAATTTATTTTTCATGAAAATGATAGAAAAGTGTGACTTTAGCGTTAGCCCCTGTTCAGCTAGCTGTGATATTTAGCTATTAGTCAGCTATGAAACGATAGACTGTTAATATCTTTTAGAATAGCCATGTATCCGAGCGATATGAACATCTTTGGTTTGGTTTCTTTTAAGCCTCTGAAGTGAACAAAAACGGAAGGTCTATGTCGAACTAGCTGTTAAGCTTTGCACCTGTCTGATGTTTTATTTCAATTTTTATTAAGCTAATGGTATTTTGGCATCTTTCTGAGACAGATAGGGAGCTGTTACGAATAAAACCTTCACAGAACGCCATTTCCAGAAACCCAAACTAACCCTTCAGAACTCCTCATAGCTAGACTAAAAACTCTGGTGACTCTAATTAGTCGCGTTTCCATTACAAATGCAGTCAAATCTTTCTCTATGTTCTGCTAATGTGGGAAAAAAAAGCACAATTTTGCAACTGCATTGTTTCCATTAAATAAGAAACAAAATTAAAATCGCGGTACTTAGCTTGTTCGCACAATAAGTCATTCAAATTATGGATGTAAACAGTTACATGAGATATGTTCATAATTCAGCCAAGGCGCTGGTGCTAATCATCCATGAGGGGAGACGTCGGCGTCTTATACAGGCACTGGAGTGACAAGCCGCTTATACTTGGGAGCGGCTACGTATGCGGCGATTTGGTGGAAAATGTAGTTGACAATTTTCCGGAAGAGCTGTGGATTCAACGTGTTCCCATGACACACAATGTTTTATGAACTGTGCGAAGCCGTGAGAGTTCTGGTGGAGCCAGATGCACATCGTTTGAAAAAACTAAAAACAAACCTTCATTCTCCAACACTTTCCTGTCATCTTCTTCGTAGTTTTCGCCAGTAGTAATATCCGATTGTTGATCACGTGACTAGCGTGATGTGAAAAACCACCTCATCCTATCGCAAAAACTTTACACTGAAAAACATGATTTTTTGTCCTGAAATTGCACCGTTTCCATTAAGCAAATTTATTTGAGTAATTTCAATTCGTGCAATTTCACGGTTAATGGCAAAGCAGCTACTTTCTCTGATATTTTACTAAACAGCTTTGAACTGCAGGACCAGTGGTTCAAAACTTTTAATGTTTATGCACTCGTACGTTTTAAAAACTTTAATTTAGCTGCTACAAGACTCGGTGGTTGTTGAGTTAAAAGTTTTAGAACTACTGCTTTAAACATTTTAAGGACAGACACTGATAGAAGACTTCGGCTTTTCCTGTTGTTCTAACCACATTGTTTTTATTTGGACAAGGTGCTACTGGAAAAAGCAACTAAATAAGTACAAAAATAGAGGTGTCAAAACCCATTTTCAGCTCTGTCTCTCTGCACCCCAGCTGCTTTTGCCCGTTGTCCAGTTCACAAACTATCATTGCGCCTTCTCCTGGGCCAGCTCCACGTACGTTTCATGACTTCCGGCACGCGAAGCACACAAATACATTTTCGGAGTGACTGATTAAGTCGCCGAGGACCCAAAAGGTGGAACATTGACACCACATTGGCAGGCAGAAGTCGACAGCGGGGGGAGAGAGAAGTAGGCATTCCTCCTGACATGATTTATCTGCTTTTAACAGCCTTGACTCTTGGTGACAGCGCGCCGCTGTGGCACATAATATCGCGCTCCTCGTGTGATTCAGCCATCGCCGAGGGCGAGTGCCAAGGTGCTGCTCGTCAACCGGATCGTCCGACTTGGACAAGCAGAAGCGCGCTGGACCCTCAAAGTCAAATACATTAGGGGGCGGTTTTGAAGGTTCTTCTGCTGGTTTTCCTTCGGTCCGCCGCGACAGCAACGTTTAAACCCCCCCCCCAAAAAACGGACATTGTGAAACAACAGGGTAGCTCAATGATTCATGCTAGGTGTGTTTCGTGGACAGTTTTTTTTGGCCCTTGCATAAATGTTTTCAGTGTTTTCATGTTTTGACTAGATGGAGTCTTACTTGGACAGAGCAGACGGATGGACAGACATCCTGACGTAGTCATTTTTGTGACTGTCGTTTTTGGGGCGGATTTTCTTCTCTCATTCGACATTTTTGCATGTCCTTGTAGTCATTTTGCGACTGAGGTCACTTTGCATCTCTGTACGTGGGATGTGTCCTCTTTGTTAGTCACCTAGTTTCTCTTTCATTTTTTTTATTGCATCTGGTTAATTTGTGACAGATTTAGCATTTGCATATTGTCAGTTTTTGTGTCGGTTTGAACTCAGAAATGACCTTTTTCAACATTTAGGGCCTGGAGGCCTTCAAAAGGTGCAATATTTATGAAGTATTGCGATGAAAACGGTTTACTCGAAAGCCTGTGATAGCACATCAAAGTGTTTCCGGAAGTGAATGAAGTTTATCTGCCTGTTTAGAATTCAGTAAACTGGTTAATTCAAGATCAGTTTTAATCTTTAAACCGGAGAGCACAGGGGTTTTCTTTCTTTGTCTTGTTAGAGAATGTGGGTAGCCATGAGAATTCAGCTGCTTCCTGCCAGAAAAATATTTTAGTCTATAGTGATTTTCAAGTTCCAGCAAATTTTGTTTTCCTCCACATGCCTTTGGTGGAGACAAAATCTGTCGTTTTTACTAAGTTTACTGCTTGAACTGTTACAAGTTTGGTTAACTAGCGTTGGTTTGGTTAGTCATAAAGGTGTGAATACTAACAGGTTAATCTTTAATTCTGCTGGTGATTTTCAGTTGACGTTTCAATACTATAATTTTCTAATTTTTTTTATGATGTACAAAACTCTTTTCATATTAACTGGGAACAGAGACAATTTACCCTTCCAACAGATTTATAACAAGATAGTTGACATTTATACATTTTCATACAAAAACATACAGAAATGTAACAAAGCTTTTACTATCTTCTACCGTTTCTTGTTGCCGTTTTATTTCCGTCACTGCATTTGACCTCGCTGATTTTTGTCCCTCTTTGTCAGTAATTTTACGTAGTCAAACTGGTGAGTTTTGAAAACCTTTCTTACAAAGCTGCAGCAGAGCTGTGCTGTTCCGAAACTAAAGTTGAATTCCCTCGTGTAGTCGATAGTAGAGGAGAAACAGAGGCTGACTTTTCTCCAAAATATTCTGCCACGGCTGATCCATTGTACGAGAAAAGAAGTGTAGGACCCGAAGGAGGACCCTCACTCAGAGGTAGCTTGGTTTGTTACAGACTTGCGGTAAATTATTCAAGAGGCTGGCTAGAGGTGGGAGCTAGGAGGTTGAGGAGTTGTAGAAACGGGAAGTACAGCAAACCGAGGTTTGCCAAAAGCCTCCCCGAGGTGGAGCTGGTACCGAAGTCAAAAGTCAGACAAAAGAGGTTGAAGGTGAACTCCATGGTGGGCTTGCCCTTAAACACAGACAGGAGGCAATAAAAAAAATCTCTAAGTGGGTGGATGATAGAACAATCTAGCAAACAGATTTATTAAACACAGTCTGATTCCTGGGAATGCATCAAATAGTTGGTGAAACAGGCAACAAGAAACATATCAAAAGGTCAAAATTTCTCTGCAAGCTTAAATTGTTCCTTGCTAATTATAAGTGTACCTGGATGAGGGTAAACCAAGTTTTTGTAGAGGTTATGGCTTCAAAACGACACATTTTCCCGTCATTGCTATGGTTTAAAGTTCTATATGTTGCCAGGCTTCCTCACACAGTCCAAAAACATGACTGTCAGGTCAATTGGTTTCTCTAAATTCTCCCTAGGTGTGAGTGTGTGTGTGCATGGTTGTTTGTCCTGTATGTCTCTGTGTTGCCCTGCGACAGACTGGCGACCTGTCCAGGGTGTACCCCGCCTCTCGCCCGGAACGTAGCTGGAGATGGGCACCAGCAACCCTCCCGACCCCATTAGGGACAAGGGTGAACAGAAAAAAATGGATGGAAATGGATATGTTGCCAGAGAAAGTATCGGAAGGACCGGAGTTTTCTCAGCTGTATGGAGCAACACACATTTACCACTGGCTAAAAGAAGACTGCTCCAATATTTCAATTCAACATATTTCCATTAGGAAAAAATCCAACCTAACACTCGCATAAAAGTGAGATTGTTTTAAATATTTAGTTGGAAAGCCATGAGCTACATTTGTTAAGATGTTGACTCCATGCTAGCTGCCAAAGAAGCTAGCATGACGTAACTAGCTAACGTAGTTTGTTTTGCGTTTTCGGGTTGAGGTGTTGCATGTTTTTGTACAATTATTTCCTCCAGTTTTGGATGCTGTGCAGATGGAAGGGTTTTTGCTGTTAGCTTTTAAAAAATTTTGGACTATGATGCATAGCTATGTCAACAAGGGATTAATTTTACAACTGGAAGCAGCTCATTAGCAGAAAAGCTCACATAATACCTAAACTATGACCCCAAAACCCAGAGGAGTTGAAAAGGAGGGTTGGGATAAACAGTGTTTCTGAGTTGAATTAAATTGAACCAAAATTCGACAAATCAACAAACAAAAACGTACATTAAATTCATTTCCTTAAGCACTTTGTATTGCCTTGTTGCTGAAAATGAGCTACATATATAATATTACCTTTACCTTCCTGTCTTTTGTAGAAGCCCAATACTCAGTGGTGGCTAAAGAATATACTAGCTTAAATTATATTAGCAGAGATGCTAAAAAATTGTTAGCCGCAGCACTGTTACCAAAGAAGACAGAAATATGTACAATTCAGATGAAGCTTAATTTTTTTCATTTGATGTCTTTGGTTTTGTAGAAGCTAGTGTTAGCTGCTACACACAGCTAGCTACATAGAGCTAGCTGCGACGGGACATCAGTAGAGAAGCACTTCTGAAATTGTGGGGATTTTTAGCATTAGCGTATTGCTTTTAGTGTGTTGAGTATTTTTCACTATAACAGTTGGCACTGCTAAGAACCATGGTAGACAGCACAATAAAGTTCCTACTTCATGCTATCTTGTCCATAGCTTAACTAGCTCATAAAAGTTTAAAGCAAAAGTACACGGCTAGAATCAAACATAGCATCAAACAAGTGACGTCTACAGTCCAGACTTGCTAACATTGCCCTCAAAAAAAGTGTTTTCAAGGTTTTATGTTGCAAAGCCTTTTAAAATCTTTGAACAAAACATAAATATAGCAGCTTTAGAGGTGTCGCACACACACACAAACACACCTACGTGTTTGTGTGTGTGAGAAATGACGAAGCCTTTGACGCTCACTTCCTTGTACCTGCCGGGAGTCAGGTCAGCTGTATTATGAGTACCTCTCAGTGTTGAGGTGTGAGACTCCTTTCTTTTATAAGGGCACTTCTGACACCGAGGCCCTTTGCCTTTCATCTGGCAGAGACGGGCAGGTGTCAGAGTTGAAATGGAAATTTAGAGGTGACTGTCATACGCGTGTCTCACTATCTTGTGTTGCTTTTGTTCCGTTTGTCCTCCTCCCCGCACCCCTCCTTGTAGAAAACAGGGACGGCTGAAACTAGCATCTGTTAATGCACAAGGCATATTCAGATGCTGGTAGAATGCTAATTAGACGTTAGCTTGTGTGGGCATGAGTGTGGTCCTTTTTTAATGTGCTTGTGTGCTGAGAAAACATATTCTGCTCTGAAAATGTGAGGTTTGTGCCTCTTGTAGGTCAGTATCAGGGAGTCTGCATGCTTCCTTTAAGTTTGGATGTTGTCCTGTTTCCACATGGCCGAGATGGAGGTTAGCCTTCATCAGTGACTGAAGGGTCCTTTGAGTTAGAGGGAGGTTAGTCATCAAGAACCTGAGTATTGCCTCAAAGTGTAGGGTTTGGGCATGGTGGTTGGAGCAGCTCTCATCTCTATGTTATAGTAATAATGCAAGTAAACAGACTTTGTTTCCCCACCCCAAGTCCTTAGACTCAAATTAATCAAGAACATCTCGAATCAGAGAGTAGAGAACAAACGTCATTTGCTACGTCTTTCCCAAACCAAAATATTTGGTTTTGCCATTTCACCACTGATTACAGGTTTGAATCAGCGCGAGTCCCTTTCAAGCTGAGCCTCAGCAAAATTTCACAGGAACAAACTTTTAAATTTCACTCTTAATACTGGATCTCAAAAGTCCCTAACATGTTTTTAATGTAAAAATTTTAAAAATCCACTTTCAACATGACATCTTCTTGAAACAGATATTTACACACATTGCCCACCTTTCCTTTAATAGATTTAATTAGGTTTATTTTCAAAAGATACTTTTAATCGGACACACAACACTCATCGGGACATTGAAAATGATTGGGTTTTCAATGAAAAAAAGGGGCCCTTTTTTCTACTTGAGCACCTGCCCCACAAAATACCTGTGCACGCCACTGCTCTGAAAGCCAAACTGGACTAATCACACTCACAAATAATCCTAAAACTGCGACTATATCCAACAAGACAATCCCAGTCTGTTTAGTTGCTTTATTTTCTAAAGCTTTCAGTTGTCCTTAGTTGACGAGTTAACGGATATTCAATAAACATTAAAGTTGAAACATTCAACTTTAATGAAACATCATGAAACATTTGATAGCTCACAATTATGGATTTACTTTCTTGTTTGCGTATAACCCAAACAATTTATTAGATTCTTGTGAAATTGGAAATAGTTGTGAAAATCCAACTTTCACCAGGACGTTGTGTTCTCACCATCAGGTCGCTCATAACGCGGATTGAACCAAACTCCAGATCTGATGTGCTGCGCTTGAGTTCTCGATTTCTTCAGACGACAAAGAGTTATGTAAACACAATCACACTGTTCTATTTTATATTTAGTGTGTTTATTTCCACTCTCCTGGGAGCAGCGTTCCAGCAGCGTACCGTAAGTCAAGGCAGCAAATCTAAATTTAATCGGAGTCGCCGAGGCAACGCGTGAAAAAGAACGTGAGGTGACTTAAAGTAAATGGGAAAAGAAACAAACGACGACAAGCAGTGTATTCTGAGTGTGAAATGGATGATAATTTCTCTAGTAGAGTTAACCAAAGACATGTTCAATGAATGAACATGTAGGACAATGAAACAGTAAAATGTGGCAACATTTTACGCCCATACTAAAGGATCTGAAAGTGGAAAGAACCGCCATGATCTGCTGTAAATACAGGAAAACCAAAGGTGGATGTAAAAATTCCCAGTTGATAACTGCTCAACTTATTTAAACTTAAATACAGTCACTACAGTCTCATTTTGCCTTCCGGTTTTTCAAAATCTCCTTTTTATTGTCCATTTTCTGCTGAGTTGTACATCAGGTTGGCTTTTTTAACTGAGGCAGAAACCCAAAAGTCATTCTCTCTTTTTGCCTCCAGGACATAGAATGAGAAGTGAACAGTTTATATATATATATATATATATATATATATATATATATCAGTCTCTTTCCTATTTCTCCCTAGAGTCTCTGAAGATAGGAGGCACATTTATGCTGCTTCATGCTGCAGCAAACAGGAAGGTGATGGCTTCACCTAAAATCTGGATTTCAGGTGTGCTGTGGGTAAAATGCTCATAGTTCAGTTCCCACATCATAAAGCCTGGCTATGAAGAAAATCTCGTCAAAATCATCTCTTTAACATGTAAAATAAGTTTGTTTGTTTTTTTACCATGATTTAAATCCAGTTTTAGATCTACAAAATACATCACAGAGTGAATTTGATACTGGACCATATATATTGTGCCAAACGCATAACAAGGAAACAAAATGAGTTAAAATAAAAATAACAATCTTTCAACCAAATTACTTCACTGCTTTTTACGGAATAGGATTAGGGCCACCGAAAAAAAACAAAAAAAAATCTCAGGATCCTGAGATTAAAGTCAGAATTTTATTTTTATTTTTTTCAGTGGCCCTGATCCTCTTCTGTAGCTTTCGGAGTTGACGTGAAAGTCACATTTCCGACAAAAATCTAACGACAGGAGGGAATTAAACAACTTTTCCTTTGACTTGCTTGCAGCAGCGCCCGTTTCCCACCAAAGAAAAACAAACTAACAAAAAATCTTGGTTTTCGTTAACAATTCAAAATCTTTGAGCTGAATTTGCCTTAAGTCTAGAAATTCGTGGATTATGCAAGATTCTCAAACATGTAAGCCTAATTTCCCCTCCAGTGTCGCTGCTGTTGACCTTTTTTTTTTTTTATGAAGAGGTGCTTGCTGCAGTATGGGTCACTCCCAGCATGGTTCCTGGAACATGACGGGGACTTTGATTCATCTCTTAACCCTTTCACTTCCAGGAGGAAAGCGAATGTCTGCTTGAGCTTAGTGGTGAGAGACCTTGCTTCGAAGGATTAGAAGAAGTTTATTAAGCGACTATATGATGCCTACTCACTATTGATCATGTAACACAATTGCACACTGTAGCACCTTTAAATCACAGCTGGGCTCCGTGAAACTACTTAGAGTCCGTCTATTCAGACAGACCGGTTTGGTTCTTCTTATCCTGTATGCAGTGCTTTCCCCTCCTCCCTTCTCCCTGATCATTCTCACATTTTGCACATCGACTTGCTCTCAAAAAGCAGCGTGTGACGGAGAGCCTGGACGGACGTTTCACACCTGGAGGGGCTGGAGAAGATGTCCTGCGCCTCATATGGGTGCACAGCGTGTCTGACACCGCGAGACGGCAAATAAAAGCCCTGAGAAATAAAGGATGAAACAGAGGAAACTAAAAAAAAACAGAGAAAATGTGTTAAGCAGACAAAAAAAAATAAATAAAAAAAATGCGCCTCTTGCCAAAAATCTTGCTGCTCCTCTGAAAAAAGATGCATTTTTCATTCTTTTTAGGGGCATTTATGTACATTTAAAAATAAAGCTATTTTATTCAAAAGGTTTTGCTTATAAATTCAGGATTTGCTAGCAAATATGCACTATTTGCTTGTCCACTGTTACATATATAAATTTAAGTTTTGGTATCGTTCCGATACCAAGAAAATACAGGGCTGATATCACCGATACCGATACCAATACTTTAAATAAAAATTGGGATTTAATAGTTTTGCGATTCGACTTGAGTTAGTTGATTATAATTATGACATGTGCTTTTTATTATCCAACTACAGTAGAAAACAATGTAGGTGTAGCTGTATAGAAATACAAAATAATTCCTGAGTCTGCAACTTAAGTAGGAATACTATTATTCCATTCAATAGTTAACATTCAGCTACATTCATATATAGGGTTAGAGGTTTAAATCTTAAAGTAAATATCTATATATGGAGTAAGATTTATTTATCTATTCAATTGCCTGAATAGATAAATAAAGCTACAGTTATGGGGGATTTAAACAGGTTATATTTGAAAGAAAGGAGACATTCTGAACATAAACATTGAAGTCATGCTCTCAAATTGAAAATGTAAGCTCTTGATATTTGATATTTCAGTATTTGCTCTGGATTGAACTCTGGACATTTTCATAATTGACTGGACATGTGGAAGAGAAATTGCAAAAGTATTGAAAGTATCACGCTCTTATCGATTCGATGCCATTACAGATTTTTTTATTGATAGTATTGATATTTAGCTCGATTATGCCCTGCCCTAACATCCCACTCTTAATCCTGGAATATGTCGTTGGTTTAGCCATCATTGCTATAAAGCTTTAGCTGTTCTGGGAAGGTTTATGGGGAAATCTTCCAGAAGCATATTTGCGAGGTCAGACATTGATGCTGGACAGTAAGGCCTGATATAACTCATCTTAAATGTGTTCAATAAGGACTCTTGTTTAGGCTAGTTAAATTCTACCACTCTGAACTTGGTGAACCATTTCTTTATGGTTTCTGCTTTTCCCAGCTTGTGAAAATCAGCCTCGCACTATAACACCATCCACACCAAAAACCTTTACTCTTTTTACAGTGCAGACAGGCCATGATAAATCTGCTATCTCTCTACATTCCAGAGATAACTTCACAGCTCCAGGCCTGATCCCTCAAGGCCAGATGAAGTTTGGAGGTCTGCGGGTATTAGCACTTCCGAAACTTGCACAAACTCTATAGTTTTATTTGTATATTCCGCTCCAAATCCCCAATAACTTATTCTTGTCACAATGCCACTGACAGTCGACTGTTGAATATTTAGTAGTGAGAAAATGTCACGAGTGTAATTCATTGAGCTACGGAAAGAGATTCCCATTCTTTCACAAATGAATGTAGCTGCAGCATGCATGCCTGTGAGCTGGATTTCATATAGCTGTGCCTGAGCGGACACTTCTGGGAATATGTTTGAAAGTGGACTGCAGTGGCTGTTCATTTCAAACCATGAGTTTAAAAACCTAACAGTGATCTTTGGTGACAAATCCTGCTTACATATTTTGATTAGAATTGAACTGGATCCTCCAGCAGAAAGTGGTTAAGTTAAGAACTGCTGTCAGACCTGTGGCGTTGTGAATGTTTCTGAAGAAGGTTTCTTTGTCAATACTCTGCTGATGTAAAAACAGTTTCACAATTGCGGTTTCTCCGTTAAATAAAAAACACAATTAAAATCAAATGTTTGTTCACACTGTAAGTCATTCAAAAACATGCTGCATCACGATCATCCAACTGCTTCCTGTGGTCGTCTTCTTCGTGGTTTCCGGCAGTAGCAACATGCGGTTGTTGATCATGTGACACGCGTGATGCAGAAAAGTCTTTCCGCTGCAGTTTTGCAAAAATAAATTAACTTCGATACAGCTAAAAAAGAAAAGAAAACCACCTGTTCATCAAACTTTTTTTTGATCAAAAACGAGTTTTTTTCCAAAATTGGATCATTTCCGTTATTTTCAAAATGTCAAATTGAGCAACTGTATGGTCGATTGAAACTTAGCTCATGACGTCATTTATGTGAAGAATCCACCTGATATTTCTAACCGCAAAAGTCGAGGAAATCATCAGATCAATCAGAGAAAGAGAGAGAGCGAGACTGTGCTTTGTTTACTTTCTAAAACACGCCACAATAAAGAAATGATGAGACAGTTTGATCAATTTTCCCTGACAAATCAATTCTCCTTGATGTTAAAAAGTTCTTTGAGGGGACATCACCTACAAAAGTTTTGGAATTCTGTCACAGAGACAAATATCTCCTAATGCCTCCTCTCTGTATTTTCTTTTTTTTTTTTTTATTTGACTTAGCTTTTTTGTGTGTGATCATGTAGGTGTGTCTTTGACGTCAAACCACAGAAGTCCCCCGTTTGGACTGACTGGTTCATGTCAAACCTGCCCTAAACTTGACATGACCTTGTTGCTTTGATAAGGGCAAACAGAGGCAGATACTGGAAATGCTGATACAGTTTAATCGATACTTTAAGATGTAAAGTGCCCAGTAAACATTTAGATGTTACTATGACTACTGCAACCGTCTGAACACGTGCCAGCTGTGTCATCTTGTGTTTTTTTCTATGTTGTTTCCACGTTAAATTTTTTTGAAAAGCCAAAGAATGTTTTTTTCTTTTTGCTTCCAAAGTTAACATCTTTGTATTTCCTCACTGTTATGCTATTGATGAGACTAAAACCTAAAGCAGAAAGAAAATCAGAGGAAGCTGATTTGACTAATGTCGATAGAAATATGGGGCCCTTTAGTTTCTTTTGTTGGTTAGAAGTGGCTTTGTTTCCATTAGAAATGTGCACAAACATTTGTTGCTATTTTGATAATGTCGAAAAAACACAATTTCACCATTGTGGAAATTGCATTTCCTATTTTCACACATGAATAAGTTTGTTCACACAACAAGTCATTAAAAACATGGTGCGCCATGATCTGCCTACCACTTCCTGTCATCTTCTTCGTCATTTCCGGCAGTAGTAACATCCGATTTGCAAAATACGCAAACTCCGATACAGCCAAAAAATATTGTATTAAATTTTATTTTATTTTTTCAGTACTCAATACCTTTATCAATCCAATATGAAGGTCTGGATGTCTATTTTTAAGTTTCACAGTTTTTGTGAACTCTGAGAAAAATAAAATCAAACTCTGGGACACAAGTTGTCTGTAAAGATCAGCTTCCACTGACAACAGAACATTTTGTACTCCTCACCTACCCGTGTGTGTAATATTGTTGAAAAATTGATCCATGCACGGAGTGTTGACAGAAGTAATGCCATTTTAATCATTTATCACTCTTCTTTTTTCATTCAGGAGCCAGCAGGCTACATGCCATGACAGACAGGACTGGCGAGGTGAACGGGAATCGTAAAGCCCAAGAGGCCTGGAAGAGCTGCAAAAAAAACGCCCACAATTTAAATCAGAATCCTACGGTAAGGCAAAAATGAATCATGAAATAAAGAATTGCGACCTTTTGTGGAAGAGTTGCAAGAGAAAAGCCATTACTGAAAGCAGAGGAAGAGGAGGATTTGACCGATGTTGAACTTTTAGGTCACGGTTGCGCCGACAGTTGAGAATCTTTGCCAAAAGTTAAAGATTTCAATTCCTTGTACTAGAATTTGAGTTGCTATTAAATAAAATCCAAATGTTATAAAATGGGTTTTGCTGTAACACAATAAAATGGCAAAAAAAAGCAAAGGGAATCAACGTTTTTTCCAGTCATGGTACCTATATGTCACATCGTTTTGCAGTATCATAAAGAATAATAATTATTACAAAAACTATACCAACATTTGTGCTGGAAGTCATTTATCTCTGTTATTTCCTTTTTTTTGTCTCTCCTTTTTTTCATTTGTGGTCTTTAACTTGACTTTGACTACACCAAAACGATCTTGGTGTGAAATTTGCTAGCATAAAGTAATAAAATTTGAGACAAAGTACACTTTATTTGATCAGGATGGAACTAGAGGTTAGGTCTGAAATTCACAACAAGTCCTACTTTCTTTTATATGTTCTGTTTGTTTTCAGGCATACACAAAACTGCCTTCCACTTACCTCTTATGTTTTAGGTATTTGAATAGGCTTTTAGCGAGACATGCACATTATGTCTCTTTCAGTGGAGCTGCCCCTGATTGAACTCATAATACCGTCCTCGCGACCCTTAAATCTCCAGTCAGCTGCTCAAGATGCATCTGCTTCTGCTTCTGATAAATAACCTCACAAGTGACTTAATTGTAACACGAGGCAATCCAAGACCGTTGATTAGAATAAAACAACTAAAGATCCTCAGAGAATATGAATCACTGAGGCCCTGTGGTGCTTTCAATGTCTACATCAGCTTCATTTGATTGTAACGCTAAAAAAAAACAAAAATTAAGCTATTGTTGCACTTATGAATGAAAAGCGAAATCTGCGTCTCAAGCATCTAATCACTACTGAAAAGATAGAATAATATGTCCTTAAAAAGTAATAATAATAGTACTGTTAAAAAAAAATAAAGTTTAATAAATAAAAATAAATGTAAAGTTTAATAAATAAATTCCAGTGAGGAATAATTAGCTCGTTAATGTCAAGGTGACACAAGTTGAACAAATTTTCAACTTGTGTCGTCGTCGCTATGGTTTCACCTTTCACTGTCGTTGCCGCTCCCTGTGTGTTATACAGATATTATACTGTGTTATACATACAGTATATTATACTGTCAGGCCATAATGTTAATTTTAACAAAAGTATCCAACTTTTTTTTATCATTGTATACTTTAAGTGTGGAGGATGCTGTAAATTCACCAAACAAAACTTTCAGTCTGACGGAACTTATTGCCGTTTAACAACCAATATGTTTTAAAAACAACACAGGTATTGTGGACATCCGTAAGGGACAGACATATTGTCCCTATTTATTGGTCAACAGTTTACATATCTTATGTTTAATTTTCCAAAGATGGACAACAGAATTGTCAATTTGGTTTCATCAAGAAATGAAGAAACTTTGTGGAACAGGGCGATGGGATGGGCGAGTAAAACCAGCGTAATCTCTGTTTTTGTTGTCAGGGGGCCGTTCCCCTTGACGACCTGGATGTTGCTCCTGGAAACACTGTCAGATTAGGTTATTTATGTCTTGGCAAAAACAAACCGGCCTCTAACCCTGCATGCTTCGCAGTGGGGTACAACTCATTCCCTTCTGTTTGATCACCTTTAATTGGTCACGCAGCCACATTTCCAATACCTGCCCCTGTTTGCCGTTTCAAGCCAATTAAATTAGGCTGCTGCTTATGCCGTAATTAGTGGCAACTTCCTGTTGGAGTACATCTTTGTTTTTATCTCTATCTCTGCATGTGTACAAGTTGATCTCGATTCAAAAAGCAAAATGTGGTTTAATTGCTTCATTATACACACAGTGATGTATCTGACGCACTAATCTCAGATATTGTTGAGCATTTATCACAGCTAATGGAACTTATGGTGACACTTGACTTTCTCTGTCATATCCACTGTCATGCTGCTTCAAGCGGTGTATATCAATTATGCAAAATTGCCACACCGGGTCTGTGTCCATATAATCAAGCCTCTTGTGCATAGCGACCAACATGCATTGGAATTCTCTAAGATTTGGGAGAAAGCGCACACCTCCAAATTGCGCATACCTGCTGGTTTCTGAGAGACTTGTGGACATTTTGAGGGTTTCAGGCGGAAGTTGAAACTCAGTGTTTCTTTGTTATCCCATCGAAGAGAAAATGTTGAAACACTCCATATTTTAGCTTCCCAAGCTGTTTTTTTCCTCATTTATTTGTTTATTTTTATCTGAATAATCAGATATGCTCTATGAAAAAAACAAAAACAATCTATGATTAATAACAAGTTGGACTTGCATTCGAGAAAAAAAATGATGAGATGCAGAAACCCTGCATCTGAAAAGACGAGGCTGTGTTTTGCATAGAAGCGATTTCTGAGAACGGGATCCTATGGAGGATCTCAGAAGCAGTTAGTTTGCTGCATTATCTTCCGCTTCCATGCGTCTCCCACCTTATCACTGTGGGAGTCGGACTCTCATCACATCCCCAGTAACCTAAAAACAGCCCATCGATAAACCTCTTCTGGGCTTCTCCACTGACCTTTTCGTGTTCCCAGGATCATTTACAGTGGGAATCTAGATGATGTTAGTTCCCTCCTGACCAGAACGCGAGCACAATTGAGACGGATGTGTTCTGTCGCAGAGACAAGGAGGGAAAGTATGTCTTTAGATGATGGAAACGGAAAATAAAATAAAATAAAATAAAGATAGACCATCCAGGCAAGAACGAGGTGGCTTTTGAAACAGACGCAACAAAAGATTAAAGAGGAATCAATACTCGATGGAACAAGTTATAAAAACTTTGCGAACAATGTTTTGTTTTTCTTGTTTTTTTTTTGTTCAGTGTGAAGTTTGTTTGTCTGGGTATCTTCTATCTTCAACACATTGTACATCAATGGGAATTCATTATCCTTGCGGACGAGTCTGAGAACATATGTTTTTCTACGAAAACACAGCAGGTCAGATTCATGTCTCACACCCGCAGAAAGGGGTTGAGAGAGGAAGATTGTTTCTAACCGTCTTGAAATGCGTCTGCCGGAGTAGCAGAGGAAAAAAACACTAAATGTCTTTGATTAGCAAGGAAAGGTCACTGGAAACTTCAACTGAAGGCAAAATGAAGACCGGCATGTTCCCGTTTTGAAGAGCTGCTAAAAGAAGTTCTCTGTTCAGTTTCATACAAAAGCCCCAGGGAAACAGGACGGCATGGATTACTAAATATAAATTTAGTAATCTGATTATCTTACAAAATAAAGCATAGATTTACTTTTTATGTAGGACTTTATAAGGGTGCCAATAACTGTTTGAAAACAATTTCTACAATACGGGGATATTTCCCCTATGGAATAAATGCACTCAAAATAAAGGTTGTCCATGTCAGATTATGGTGCAAATAATATGCAAATAAAAAATGTGAACCACTTACCAATAAAATGATGCATTGATGTCACTGTATAGTAACATCACAGCCCACTATGGATATATAAACATTTTAACTGAATGTTAATCTACCAGCCACTGCATTGATGAATCTAATTTTAGCTCTGGAATCCCAAGATGGCGGGTTTAGATCATCTTAACCTCTCCCAAGATGGCGGCTAAATGGACACACAAAAGTGTTTTGGCACTATTTTAGTAAATTCTTCAGTAGTTACCGTAGCCTAGCTAGCATTTAGCTTTTACCCATAAGCATAAGGATAATACCATGTTTAAGGACTATTTATGTAGATTGTGAGATGGAAGGAAATTAAAGTAGACAAGTTCATGTTACTGGACTATCAGTGATCAAACCACTCATTGGAATAAAGTCTGTCGTATCTAAAACTGTTTCAAACAGAGTTAGCCTTAGACCAGCCCAGAGAGAAGGCCAAGTAGAGAATCAGAGAAGATTCCAGAACATTGGTGGATCTTCAGAGAGCCTAGAAAACAATAGACTAGTTAAAAGTTTGCATGAAAGAGTGACTGAAAGGTGCTGCATGTTCATTTTCCCTTCAACAAATAACCTGACTTTTATGACAGTATGGAGACAGCAAAAAAAACAAACAAAAAAAGAAAACCCAAAACAAAAAATACAACAAAAAATTGGAAATAAAAAGAAACACACAGACTGTTTCAAATTCTTTCATAGATGCCGTATCTTTGTTTTTTGTTCATTAATTTCCACAAGAGTGAAACATAAAACCGATTGGTTTTCAGTCTGGAGTCACGTAAATTTTCATGAGAATGTGTTGTGCCCAAGCATGAAAAGTAGGAATCAAGTAATCCAGGTTAGAAGGGAGAGGGGGGGGAAACACACATATGTTTCCTCAAAGATATTTTAAACGTGCATTCTGGGTTTTTGTGAAGATGGGGTTTTTGGGTTTTAATATTTGGAAAATTACTTGTAGCAGATTTAAGTTTTCTAATAAGTGATTTTGCCGAAATTGAGAAATTCTCATTCCGGATGAAAGACAACAGTTGGTTAGCCAGAATACATAATAGGAGGGCAGGGAGCGTCTGAGGCGATTCTGGCGTGGTGACTCGGAAAATTAACTTGGTGGGAGAAGTATCTGACTGGAAGCTACATTTCAGTCCGTGTCGTTCTCAGGACCCGCCACCGTCCGGCCATTTCCGCTTCAGACGTTCAACAAATGATTCATTCTCAGGCTCCAACTCGAACCTCCAACCCAAACCTTTCGCATACGTTAATTTTACAAGGCAATTAAATAATACATCCCTTGATATCTAAAACATAGTCCTAAGCCAGAAAAGAACTTAGACTTCTATGTTTGTTTTTCTGATCATTCACTCCAGTGGATGAACTTGTAGAAACCCTTTGAGTAACAATACAAATACTGAACCAAACGTTTGAAGCTCTTTTGTAGTCATCTACTCGGGCAAAAGCTAAAGAGATTTTCTGACGAAGACGGCCATCTTAGACGAATTGTACCTTCTTTTTTTTTTTTTTTGATTTCAGCGGGGAATCAGGATACAGTCTGTGCACGGTCAGTTTAAGCCTCTAACTCGTGTCGTGTGGAAACTTGTGTTTATTAGAAGACTTTTGCTGGGCGTGGGGGGAAGCCAGGACAAGACACAGGAAGACCGTAGACGTTTACTAATGAAACTACAGGACAGGCTGGAGATCAGCGGTTCTAGAGCACGAAGAAAGTATGAGCAACTTGAGATCAATGGAAGCATATCAAAAGAAAACCATTTCAGGTTGAAGTTGGACAATCTGGCGATGGGTATGGGGCCCTGCTGGTTCCTTTAAACTCTGACCCTAGGGGCTGACGGCTCACAGGAGACGAGCAGCGCCATCAGGTTAGCATCGCCTCACAGGAGAGGCTGGAGAAAGATGATTTATGACAGATAAGGGAGTTGCTGCTGATGATAACAATAACAAAACAAAACAAAAAAATCATAACCTACTGTGACAATGTTTCCAAGTGGGAAAAATAGCACACCAGTTCTCTTAAAGAGCAAAATTCTCCTTTTTTTTCTTTTTTTTTTTTTGCTCTTGCTCAGTTACAGCAAAGTTAATCAGCTGAGTTGCTTCCTGTCTCTGATGTGCATTCCTTATGTGTAGTCAATAGCTCCAGGGTCAGAGTTAACCAACGGGGGACACTGCTATGACTCAGACACATTTTACTGCCTCAAGTTTCCACAAGAGAGAAATAAATCAAAATTAAAATCAATAGTCTTTACGGAACTTACTACAGAAAAAACAAACAAAAACAAAAAACCAATTATGAATGAAATGGTCACTTGCACTTTGGGGATTTTAGGTTAATCTTTTAAGTTTATTAAACTTTCCCACCAGCAGTTTTAATGCAGTCGACGACGTTGCATGTGCACGTTGAGGCTCTCTGGCTATGTCCGCTGCAGTAGAGGAATGGAAAAAAAAAAAAAAAAAGCTGAAATCAAAGATCCAATGTTAGGCGGAAGGGATGGGACTGACATAAAAAGGAGCGGGAAAATAATAAAGAACAAACCCACAGGAAAGAAAACATAGACAAACACATTAAACGTGTTAAGGAAATGCCCAGACAGCGTGTCGGGTACGCAAACTGCCAAACTGACCTTTATTGATCCGAAACTCTAATCATGTCATGAACAAACACACACGCACGCCTACACACACACATCTACTCTCTCGGAGGTCCCATCAATATCCTTTATTGAGAAACCTCTCTGGCAGTTTGCATCTGGTCTTAATTACACATAAGAGTTGAAGGCTGGATCAGTCAGAGCAGGATGGGAGACCTGGTGAAAATACAGGCAGCCTGCTTGTGCTTTAATTAGGACCAACACACAATTCACGCCCACGCGATCCCTTCGAGCCCGCCAATCAATTAACATGACCTTTAGGAAGACAAAAACGAAGGTCAGTGTAAATTATAATTCACTTTATGGAAACGACGGCAGATCGCACGAGTCTCCACACGCTTGGCTTCCTTTTTAAAAAAAAAAAGATCTATTGTGGGCATTCCCACACTTGGAAACAGTCGCAGAGTTGATAATAGAAGAGAAACATTCTTCTGATCGCGACGATTGCTCGAAGCGATGCGAGACAATATGATGATTCCATTCAAAGCACAAACCTATACAACCCAGCAGACGCAAGACGGAAACCACGGGAGCGCACAGCTTGCACATAAAAAAGATTTCAAGCTGTGATGTTCCACAGGCAGGCTTCCATGTCTGCTTTGTTGTTTCCAAACTGAGATATTTGATCCACTAAAATCTGTTAAATTCCTTTGAGCTCAGTACTCCTGAAGGCTTTAGGGGAGAACCTGTTTGCATCAGATCTACATTATTCATGACAAACTGCCCCTGACGGAGAGTGACAGCATTCCACCATGTTCTTACTGAGACAATCAGTGAGAACTGAGACAATCAGTCTCAGTCAGTCTTGATTGACAAGATGTTTCACATTTTTTTCACGCTGCATTTTTAAGTTTCAGTTTAAGGGTCTTGTCTCAGTTTGAGGTTTTGTGCCAGCTCAGATTGGAATTGTGAGGAAGATGCTGATCCAAAGTAACAATCATAATAAGGATGCAAAGATAAATTCGTCGGACGGTAACTTGGCAACGATTTTCTGAATTTTGGGTGGTGGGCTGATACTTGCACGAGAAATTGATCTACTGCGCTGATCCGCAAAGGTCTGGAAATGAGCCACTGTCCACTTATTCTTTGACATGAGCCGGCCAAAAAGGTCGCGTCTGAACGTACGCGGGTAATAGTCACCCCACTGTAGCTGACTCAGCAACTTTGTCGCTGCCTTTTCGCAACTTTTCAGGCAAATATTTTGGTATCTGCCAAAATCTGAATCAACAGATCAGGCTTTTTTAAAGACTGGTTAACAGCCAGAAATCTGGAATCGGTGAACTCCTTAATCTTTAGCGACGTAACTGTTGTCTCACTATAGAAAAGTATGTGATGACTCGGGCACATTGAAAACTGATTTCATTAAAACCCACTTTTAAACTCAGTTGGAGTCAGTGTTTATAAATTAGAAAAAGACTGGTCAAAATGAGACACTAGGGGACATTTTCAAAGCCAAGACCAAAAAGAACTCAAATCTCCCATCGCACATTTGCAACAAACATCTTAAGGATGTAAGAAACCTTTGGGTAAGTATGGACTGGTGAGACAAATGTGGAACTTTTTTTGATGGTTTGTTACATCTGGACATCTGCATGGACCTGGATAACTTCTTGTTGTTGCAGTTTTTGGAATGGCCTACTCAAGGTCCAGACATAAAACTGATTGACCCTAAGTAGTCTGTGCTAGAAAACCCTCTGCTGTGGCAAATTCAAAACAACTCTGCAAGGACTGGGCCAAGACTCCTCCCATTGTGATGTAATCAATCAATCAAATGTTATTTGTATAGCACATTTCAGCAGGAAGGCATTTCAAAGTGCTTTACATCATTACAAACACAGAAACACAATGCAACATAGAATCAACAATCAAAACAGGACATTAAGTCAAGTTCCATCAATAAATTTGTAATTGATTACGTTTAAAATACAATTCTAAACAGGTGGGTTTTCAGTTGAGATTTAAAAGAAGTCAGTGTTTCAGCTGTTTTACAGTTTTCTGGAAGTTTGTTCCAAATTTGTGGTGCATAGATGCTGAAAGCTGCTTCTCCTCGTTTGGTTCTGGGGATGCAGAGCAGAACCAGATCCAGAAGACCTGAGAGGTTCTGGAAGGTTGATACATTAAAAGCAGATCTTTAATGTATTGTGGTGCTAAGTCGTTCAGTGATTTATAAACTAACAACAGTATTTTAAAGTCTATTCTTTGAGCTACAGGGAGCCAGTGTAGGGACTTTAAAACTGGTGTTATGTGCTCTATCTTCCTGGTTTTAGTCAGAACGCGAGCAGCAGCATTCTGGATCAGCTGCAGCTGTTTGATTGATTTGTTGGACAGACCTGTGAAGACGCTGTTGCAATAATCAATACGACTGAAGATGAACGCATGGATGAGTTTATCTAGATCTGGCTGAGACATTAGTCCTTTAATCCTGGAAATGTTCTTCAGGTGATAGAAGGCCGACTTTGTAACTGTCTTTATGTGGCTCTGGAGGTTCAGGTCAGAGTCCATCTCTACTCCCAGGTTTCGGGCTGATCGCTGAATTTTAGTTGTAATAACTGAAGCTGTGCATTGACTCTAGATCTATAACTCTAGATCTATAACTCTAGATCGTTCCTCTTTAGGTCCAAAAATAATAACTTCAGTTTTGTTTCTGTTCAGCTGGAGAAAGTTTTGGCACATCCACACATTTATCTGTTCTAAGCATCTGTTCAGTGATTGGATGGGCTCTGAGTCACCTGGTGACATCGTGATGTAGAGCTGTGTGTCACCAGTAATCACCAGTTATTACAAATATTTGACTGCTGCCAGGTGTAGCACCACTAGTTTGTAGCATTCACTGTTTTTTCTACATTTATTTGGCAAAATCTTTCCTCAATAACTGAAATCACAACTTGAAACTCGCATCATCTTTGTCCTGATAGCGACACGTGTTTGAACAGAAACAGATCAAATTTAAAGATAGCGAAAAATAGTTAATAGGGGGGGTTTTGTCAACGGGGGTCACAAGTTGTCCAAAAACCCCGACTTAGTAAAATGCGAGTTATGGTGAAAATATTAACTTAAAGCAAGTGTGAAATGTTTTCATGCTCAGTAGTAAAAGTGCAGAAACTCCCAGTTCAGCTCCAGAGTCTCACAGATGATTCGGCGCTTTCCTTATCCTCTCATCGCTGCCTGCTGTAACCTCCAACACATCAGCCTCCCACTCACAGACAGATGACATGCAGCGACAGTCGATGACCTCCTGCCTCCCCCTCAGGCACCAACTGCAGCTTAAAATCAATAACACCAGCTGAAAACAATAATTGGGATTTCTTATGCGCTACGCTTCCTTTTATTAGCATTCTGACTTTAAATTAATTTCTCTGAAGACAAAAATCTACATTTTGACGCACATTTGCAGTGAATTATACATCAAAACCGCCTCGGTTCACGTTCAGCGTGTGGTTCTGATGGGCGGCTACCTCCTGTACGTCACGAGTCGCCGGTTCTCCATTTGTATTCTGCTCGTCTTTACATTTTTTGGCAGAGGTCTATAAGCTATCTTTACACTGAGCCTCAAACAGCCAGTGGATCCCAGCCAGGCTTGACATTTAGAGTCTTTCCAGTTCACAGGATGCCCTCTGGGGGGAAATATCAGAGCAGACAGCCATGACGAGACACTTAGTTTGCTTCATCTCACCGAGGGTACGCACAGTGTCTCAGAGATTTATGATTTTGAGTGTAAATTACTGTTCAAATCAAAAAAGAAAAAAAAACAAAACAGGGGGAACGAATAGCAAACCTCCACCAAAGAAAGCAGAATTGTCCTATTTCATGTGTGGAAATCCCACTAAGGCAACTGTAAACACATTTACCTCAGCAATGTGATGCGTGTGCAGCACGAGGTTACCGTAGCAATCCGGAAAGGATAAGAAAAATAAACGGTGCTTTCTGGACGCACAACTTGAAAGTTTAAATATGGAGCTTTTGCAAAAACTATTCACACCAGGAGAAGTTCCACATGTCTCAGGTTGTTTTATTGGGGGTTTTCATGTGAAAGCGTTTTACATTTTTGAAAAAGATCGCTAAAAGTCTGGCCTACTTTCATCTTCACTCGAGTGTTCGCTCATTAATGTTATGTTACAAAACCTGTGGAAGATTAATTACAACACACAGTATTGCACGATTTAGGCAACTACTAAAAATAGGATTTTATTCAAGGATATGCAAACAGATTCACGTCACACTTTTCTGATTTATATTTGTTAAGTTATTTGTTCTTCTTACAGTTGCTGATTGGTCACATGAAATGGTAATAAAAAAACACATTGAAGTTTATTATAATAATATTGATGGGGATATTCATATTTTTACAGGGTGTTGTTCTGATAAACATGCTCCACACGAGCAACATTTTTTATGCAAAAATATTTCTATCACTTTCAATTTAAATCGCCTTTTGGCATGTGGATACTGTAATGTTGCGTTTTAATATTACATGACCTTGCATATGAGTCTACTGTATGCCTACCCTGCAGCTATAATTTCCATGAATCATGAATTAAGTAAATAAATCAGTTGATAAGAGTTATATGGGATATGATTGTTGTAATCGATGCTACGTGCTGCACTGAGCTGGGTAAACATCAATATGTTTTATTTACTGTATACTGTGGGATAGATTATTCTGTGTGTTAATCTATACATTGCAAACACACTCATTAAGAAGTAGTGCTTCAGTAAAATCTTCAGCAAAGATATTTCAGTTTTTTGGTTTCCGGAGCTGTGATCTAGTTATGCAATATGTATATATACAGTATATATACAGTACAGACCAAAAGTTTGGACACACCTTCTAATTCAATGGGTTTTCTTTATTTTCATGACTATATATAAGGCAAGAAATCCCACTTATTAACCTGACAGGACACACCTATGAAGTGAAAACCATTTCAGGTGACAACCTCTTGAAGCTCATCAAGAAAATGCAGAGTGTGTGCAAAGCAGTAATCACAGCAAAAGGTTGCTACTTTG
The DNA here is from genome assembly GCF_002775205.1 of Xiphophorus maculatus. Taxonomy (NCBI): domain Eukaryota; kingdom Metazoa; phylum Chordata; class Actinopteri; order Cyprinodontiformes; family Poeciliidae; genus Xiphophorus; species Xiphophorus maculatus. The sequence goes on along the minus strand of NC_036452.1, from coordinate 20,795,698 downwards.
AAGAAACTAGAATATAAGGGCTATTTTCAGTTGTTTTACACTTTTTTGCTTAGTGCATATTTCCACATGTGTTATTCATAGTTTTGATGCCTTCAGTGTGAATCTACAATGTCAATAATCATGAAAATAAAGGAAACTCATTGAATTAAAAGGTGTGTCCAAACTTTTGGACACACCTATATACTGTATGTATATATATACATATACAGTACAGACCAAAAGTTTGGACACACTTTCTCATTGAATTCAATGAGAAGGTGTGTCCAAACTTTTGGTCTGTACTGTATATACATATATATGTATATACAGTACATATATATATATACAGGGGTTGGACAATGAAACTGAAACACCTGTATATATATATACAGTATATATATATATATATATCTATATATATATCTATATAGATATATATATCTATCTATATATATATCTATATAGATATATATATAGATAGATATATATATACTGTATATATATATACAGTATATATATATATATATATATATATATATATATATATATAGATATATATATATATATCTATATATATATATCTATATATATCTATATATATATCTATATAGATAGATATATATATATATCTATATAGATATATATAGATATATATATAGATATATATATATCTATATATATAGATATATATATAGATAGATATATATATACTGTATATATATATATATATACAGGTGTTTCAGTTTCATTGTCCAACCCCTATATATATATCTATATAGATATATATATATAGATATAGATATCTAGCTATATATATATAGATAGATATATATATACTGTATATGGGTGACATACCAGAGTTCATCTATATATATATATCTATATAGAGATATATATATACAGTACAGACCAAACGTTTGGACAGAATACCCTGTCAACTTTGGGAGTTTTCAGTGTGAAACTGTTTGTACTTGAAGCACACACACCGCCAGAAAAGAGCAAACACACTCCTCTGCTGCCCTCCCTCTGTACACTTGACCACTGAGACACAAGCCAGCTGAGGGAGACGTGCCGACGCGATTGGCTCAGTTGGGACTTGTTTATGTGTGGCCACGCTGGCGTTAACCCAAAGGTGGATGACCCCTTTTTATTCTGTTTACACTCAAGCTGTTTTCAGTTTTATTTTACTTTTTTTTGTGCCACATTTTGTCAGACCTGCTGGAAAGGCTCATAACGCCAAACATATTGGAGCACATGTTGAGTTGTAAAATAATAATAATAATAATTCCATAGACAAAGGAAGTGGTACATTTTTACTTTACAAAGACATGGTATTCATACACAAAGACTGCTGAGGAAAATGATCAAAGCATAATTCAATTGGATTATTAGGTAAAACTTTTTTTTTTTTTACATTTTTATGTGGGGAAAAAAATCTTTGGAAGAGATTTTCTCATTTTAACCACACATGAATAATCTTCAGCTGTACAGCAACATTCACAAACAGTACAGAGGAGAGATTAACAGATTCTTGACCAAACACTTTCTCTTCAAATGTAGATGAACAGAATTCATTGCTTGTGAAAATACAGTCCAATGCAAAACCCCAGGCAGACAATAAAATCAAGCAACAACAAACTCATAAAATATATACAGACTCACTCTAAAACAATAATTATGTGCCTTTCATGCTTTAAACAGGATGTAAACAAAATCTCAGTTCGTCAAGACTCTCAACTCGTAACAAGAGCAATCATATTGCTGGATTTATGTACAGAAGTTCAAAAGTATTGTTCAGTGCTTGAGAAATGAAGCATCAGCACTTGGTTCTCAGGCCAGAAGAGTGACATCCCGTACGCTGGTGTCATTTTGGTCGTACTGTTCAACGCTGCACTGCACACCAGGGCAGGATTTTATTCCAGGGCAGAGCAAGGTACGGAAGTGCCTCCTGAAGGTGTCGGACAGACAGGCGTAGAGGATGGGGTTGGCACAGCTCCATGAATACGACAGTAAGACTGCAAATTCAAAAGCCCTGACGAAGGACGGGAAGAAGCTGTTATAATGCAATGAAAGGAAGTTGAAGATGTAAAATGGGAGCCAACACATGCCAAACACTACCACCACCGCCACGACCATTTTGGTTAGCTGTTGCTCAAGCCTGCGTCCCTCGTGGTTTGGCGCAGAGAAGAGCTTCTGCCGGCATCGCAGAGAGATCAACATAGCCGCGTAGGAGACCATCATCACCATAAAGGGTATGGCAAAACCAATGATGAAGGTGTAAGAGAGGACTCCAAGCCACAAGGTGTCCGTAGCGAAGTCCGGACTGCAAAAGCCGTGATCTGCGGTGAAATGGAAGGCCATCGGGAGAATGGTGAGGAGAGAGAAGAACCACAGGGACGCTGAGATGACCTTGGCGCAGCGTGGAGTTCTCCAGCAGGCAAACCGAAGTGGCTCAGCAAGGGCCATGTAGCGGTCGATGCTCATCGCCGTGAGGCAGAAGACGCTGGTGAACTGGTTGATGCCGTCCAGGACCATGACAACTTTGCACGCCGTGTTCCCAAACACCCACCGGTTCTTAAAGTTCTGGCTTGCGATAAACGGCAGGCCGACCATGAACAGTCCGTCGGCCAAAGCCAGGTTGAATATGTACACCGTGGTGGAGGATGACATTTTGTCCAGTTTCAAAATGGCAATGATGACGAGGCAGTTCCCAGCCAGTCCCACAATGCAGACCATGAGGTAGAGGAAAGCCATAGTGATGCCAAAGCCGTCGATGTTGTCCTCAAAGTATAAATGCTCCTCCACATACGACTGATTGTTGTCCACATAAAAAACATAAGATGCTTCCATTGTGTCTCAACTCCTTGTCTAGAGAGGTAAAGGAAACAATATAAATAGCAATGAAAACTCAGTGACAGTTGCGCTTTCAGCAGGGAGGGAACTACAAAACTTTTCTTCAAGTGGATTTTCCTCTTGGAGGGAAAAAGTTCTCAGTGGGAGATAAGTAAACACCTCAAGTGGAAAATCTGAAAATCAAGCGGGTTTCTTGGTTCAGATTCTTCAACTCATCTATTCGAATCCAGCCTGTCACACTTCCTTTGATCCACTGACAAGAAAAAGTGTTTCATCTGATAGCGGCGTGAGTTTCTTCACAAACACTCTCAGAAGCAGGGTGGGGAAGACTCGGACGCTTGCCTGAACACTCGTTTTCCTTGAGAGCCCCTTTATATCTCTTTCCCCCCTCTCGGTGTGTGAGGAGCGTGTCTGCTGCTCCATGTGTGGGAGACACTCCCATGTACCTCCCTCCTCTTGTTCATCAGCCTCCAATGACTGTGATGAACTCCGTGGCTCTCTGTCGTGGCATTTCCAAGATAAACCCTTCAAAACATCTTCCGTAGAGCTTTTTTCATAACTTTTCTCTACTATCTTTTCCCATCAACATTCGTTTCTGTTTACCCTCTCTTTCCTCCATCAGTTGTGCCTTCCCACCCTCCACCTCTGGCTCCTGCTTCTTTTCTGCCTCACAGTTCAGCGGTGGGTTATGCAATGGAACCCAAACAGATAATAACACTGTATCGTTGCTCTGACCACCCACCTCTATGGCCTACGAGTTGAGCAAATCTGCAGATGGGAAGGAGAAGTCTTCTTTGCGGTTTTGTTTTTTTGACATTTGACATAGGAAGCTGCTGTATTCTCCTCCGACTCCGTCCATCATTCTCGTACCCTCCTACCTTATTTGTCTTGTAAGCTGGAGAAAGAATGTAAAGTTTTAGTGAGAGATGAAGTGGAGGTAAGGGAGGCAGGGCATATTAAATGCTGGATGAGGGATGGCCACACATCCTGTTATTGCGTCGACATGCATAGCCGGAATACCCAATTTTTGCCAAACAATCCTCCAGCACACTCTTACATCATCTCTGCTTACAGCGATTCTGCATTATATCAATTCAGCACTAACATTTCTCACCATGTGGTGCCTCTCAAAGGTATTCACATCCCTTATTCACATTTTGGCAAGGCTGTTTTCCATATGTAGAGAATCAGCTTTCATTTAGTCAGATTGGATGGAGAGCATCATCCAGTGGAAATGCATTTTTCTCAAGTCTTAGACTTTGACTCGTCAAACACACAATCATGTTTTCATGTGCAATATTTCAATGTAGGTCCTATGCCATTATGCTAATTAGAATGGTTACACTCGATTGTATTTAGTGGGTATCAGAATTAATATTTGTACTGAAATCTGAAAACCCATGTGGGATATCCATTTCATTTTACAATTATGTGACAGGCCTACTTTAAGTTCTGTGATAGAAACATTCCATCTAATGTTTGTTGCTATTACATGACCATGTGGAAAAGTCCAGCTTGAGAAGCTCATGTGAATTTCCTCACACATTTCTCAAGACTTGTCATCCGCGTCTTGTTAAACTGGTTCCAATTAAGTGGAGAAAAACACCTTTGTAGTCTGCATTTGTAATTGGCTTGTTGCTTAACCTACTGACAGGAACTGACATCTCCGATTCCCAACAATGCCCTTCCCCCTGTGTAAAAGCACAACTAGAAAGATTTTGTTTTGCGGAGCTAAATTTGAAGGTTTTTCCATAGCGTCATATTTCACGGCCACTATTTCACTGTGGTGTTTCAGCAGACACACTGGCAGTCATGTCCACAGCACGGGGCCATTCAAAGTCCTCTGATAAGCTCCCAACTTCATAATTCTGCAAACGTAACGTTGAGCTGGACAAGGTACGGGATGACTGTTACTGTTAGACATGTAAAAAATCTGATTTCCTTTGTAAAGAGAAAGGCAAAACTGATTGTGGTGTATTTATTCCCATACCAAAACGATTACACATTTTACCCCCTGCCTGGGCTGGCGGCTGTTTACTGCCCCTCTGAAAGTCCAAGCGGCTATAAACACTTCTACTCCAAAAACAACCATGGTGGCAATGATGTAAACCTTAACGAGACATGAAAAATTCAAAGGAAGGACATCATGAGAATTTAAAAACCAGCGTAGGGCTAATGAGTCTGTCTAATACAGTTGTAGTGTGTTGTTTTCTTGCTTGGAGAAATATTAAGTTTAACAGAAACAGAATAAGGACAAAGCAAATCAGAAGAAGAAAAATCCCATAAAACGGTACCAAAGTTGTGGGAGGGCGGAGGGTTTTCTGCAGAACACATGTATGTAGTATGCATGGAATTAGTCGCATCATGTAAAAATTTGTTTGCCAACTCTAAACAAATTCACTAAGAGTTTTGAAAAGAATCTCGCCTTTCGAGTTCCATACGAAAAACAATGCAATAAACAATCACTCGTTGTCTTCCACTAATCTGAAACCGGGTTGCTAGGGTAACAGGTCCAGGAAGGAAAACAAACAATTCTCTAACTCATTCTACAAGATCCTAAGGTGTTATCAGGCAAGTTTTCTTGGTCTAATTTGGGGTCTCGTACTAGTGGGACCTCTGAAACGGAGGTTCACAATCAGAGCACCGGAACTAATGTCTATCAATGTGGAAGAGCAAAACTCTCTTTCCTCTGGATAGGAGACCGCCTTAAGGCTCCCACGGTCTTAAGAGACAAGGTCGCTATGATTGTAGCTAACATTAACTACTGATATGACTGACTGATCTGATCTGCTTAAAAGCAGTTTTCACGTGTACAAACTAAACAGGATTATATGCAAAAATATTTTCCTAACATTGATTTATTCAGCATAAGTTTGACCTCATAATTTGATTCGAAACTGTTTTATTAATTCCAAAATATGACATGGCCTGCTACATCATATGAAAGTCAGTCACTTAAAAATAACACTTGCTTCTTTTCATCCAGACCTTGTGCTCAAAATACACATGACTCAGCAGCAGTTTGTCAAAGTGACTCTAATTTTAAAATGTCAACAACTAAAAGTGCTAGAGCAAATCAGGGGGTCAACCGAAGATTTCTCCCCTGGGAAACTTTAATATCACTTTTACAAGTCTGGTGGATGTCAAACTAAATTTGTGACTAAGAATTTTGTCCCTTTTTTTAAGCCTTTGGGGACAAATCCAACGCTCCAAAGTCATTCAAAATATTCGTCAGCTGACCTAATTATCTGAGGTGACCAAACCAACACCTCAAGATCTTGGTTTTAAAGTCATGGTGGACCCTTCAATTGTTTTTTTTGTTTTTGTTGTTTTTATTAGGGGTTTAGGGTCAGTAACCACAGGGCTAAACCAACCTTTAGCAGAGTCATGTAAGTTTCTAAAAAAAGAGCTCCAATGAAAGACAGAGGCCATCTGCAACTCACATGTAGTGATGTAATTATTGAAGCAAAGCCTGAGTCACCTCTGACATAACTGTTTCATCAGATCGCTTCATGGTCAACACACATTTAAGGAATTGCAAACTGCATTTTTCAACACTTAGCAGTCTAGAAATTCCACTTTCTAATTGCATTGTTTGCCTTTATGGGAATCAGGTTTATTTTCAGCCCGCTTATTGCTTCTCAGAAACAATCAGCGGGGACCCGGGGAGACTAATTGGTGACAGAAGCACACAGTTCCAGTTGGGATTTGGAAATCATGGGCATTTAAAGGGGAAACTGTTTCAATTTGAAGCTTGCACGTGGTACTTCATAGTTTCAGATTTCGACATAACTTTCATGTAGGTGGATGATAAGAACAAAAACTCAAACACGGTTGAGTATCCACCTTTGACTGTAAGACTTGCGGTCTACACTCAGCGGATGCTCTTGAACTTTGTTCCATTGATTTTATTATGGCGTTCAGCGTTGAATTTACCTGCCAATCTCTTCTGCTGTTTCAGGCTCATCACTGGACTGCTTGTGTTATGGAGCAGTGGTAGACCATATGGTCTCCATTGCTCTCTGAGGCTGAGGGCCTCCTCTGTTGCTGTGATCATTAGTCTCTTTGGGGTGTCGACGGATCCAGCTTCCGTTAGCCATTCGTCGGTTCTTCTTTAGATCCGTCACTTCTCTAGATCTGTCACTTCTCCAGTCTACAGGTAGATCATATCATGCGGAGACTTATCTTTCTGCAATTGTTTTTTGTAGTTCCACTCTTTGGCACTGGGCTCAGCTATTACTTTAGCTTTCTAAATTTCAAGAAAGCAGCAAAAGTGTGGACGTGTGTATCTAAAGTCTATGAAAAATCCATTTACTTAAAACTGACAGAGAGCCAGTTGCTGTTAGTAGCTGCCCTTAGTTTATGCCAACTGGACAACAACTTAATCTTTTATCAGTCTGCAAAAGAACAATATCCAGTGAATCCATTTGGTAAATGCCAACATCAGTAGATGAGTTTCCATTAACCACAGAATTGCGCAAATCAAAATTAAGAAAATAAATTTGTTTAATGGAAACACAGCAATTTTGAAAAAACTCATGTTGAATAAATAGTTTTTGTGCTAGGATGCAGTGGTTTGCTAGTAGATGTATTTGGCAGAACTGTAATGAAAACATGTCCTTTGCACCAGTCATGTGATCAAGAGATGGATGTTACTACTGGCGAAAACCACAAAGAAGACAGGAAGTAGTCGTCTTCGTGGTTTGTAGTTTGTTTTTGTGTTTTTTCGGACAATGTGCAGCTCCACCAGAGCTCTCACAACATCACACAATTAATAAAAAGTTGTGTGTCATTGAATCGTGTTGAACCATGTATAGGTTCTTCAGTGAAATCACCAACTACAATTTCCCCAAATCGCCAACTTCTCCTCCGATTGGCTGATAGATGAGCGCTAGTGCCATGGCTGAATTATATGTCATATATCTGTTAACATCTGTCACAGCCATTATTTTTAATTATTTATTGTGTGAACAACTTATTCACACGTGATTTTAATTTTATTTAATACAAATGAGGCTTTGGTGGAAATGCTGTATTTGCAAAATTGCGTTTTGACAATTAGCAGAATACAGACAAAAATGTTCTCACATTTGTAACAGAAACCCAATGATAGTACAGTATTGAGCATTTCTGAATATAAGACACACCCACTAAAAAAAGTCCATATATAGGCCAGATTTTACACAAAAAAATCTATATAACTTTTTTTTTGTCCTTTTGTGGGCTCTCCTGTCCCTTATATGAAAGTAGGCTGACAGGAAAGGGGGAAGACATGTGGCAAATGTCACCGGGTCCGGGAATTGAACCCGCGACGGCCACGTAGAGGACTCACGGCCTCCAAACGTGGGTCGCGCTATTCCCTATGCCACCACAGCACACCCCTAGATCTATTTAACTTTTAATGAACACAAATATCACATGCTTTTTCCCCAACGTTGCCTGTAACACAGCTGCTTTAAAGAAATAAAAAATACAGTAGACTGCCAGGAAAGGTCATTGATTGCAATTAGCAAATTAATCTAATTAGGGAAATTAGCTTTTGCGCTTGTGCTGTTCTCTTCTCCACACAGCAGTCCAGCCTTTCTATACTTATTGGTAAAAACATACATACTAGCCGCATCGTTTGGTACTGATTTGGTACAATCATGACTATTTCATGATAAGAGTTCTTTCAAATAAGAGTTCAGAAATTAATTTATGAAATGTTTTTTTCCTTTCCCTCCATTTGAATCGCACTGTGATGTCAGGAGTCACTGTGACGGAACAGGAACTCAACAGATTTTTGGAGGAGAAATGGAATTTTCCACTACCATTTCTGTTCAATCCTTTCTGGCGAACAAACTATGGTTTTTCGACTAACTGAGAAAAAATTTGCTCGTCTTTGACGAGAAACCTCTCTTATGCCATTTCCCTTGGAACATCTATCAATGTCACATGACTTTGACAACCGTACGGTGAGTTCCCCTTTATCAAGGCTGAAATCAGAAATCAAAGTTTATGAGTTTATTTGCTGATTTGTTTGTTGTGTTTCTCTTGATGGATTTTAATGACATTACATGGATTTATGGGACGGATGGATGCTATTATTCAAGAGTAATTGATTTCAGCTTATTAAATATTTATTTGATTAATACTATATGTTAAAGCTATCTGTAAATAAATAGCTAGCTTTATTTTGGTTCAGCTTACATTTACTATATTTACTGATGAACTTCTCTGTAAGCCTATATCTGATAAACAGGATTTATTGTTCATCATATTCCTTCTGTTCTGCTTTTCTCTCACAAATCCTCCAATTTCAGCTGACACCTTTAAAGCCTTTGAGCTTTTCAGACATTTGAAGATGGGGATTGGTATTTCATCTCCATCCTCGGACTACGAGATGGAGCATTACCTGGGCAGTGGCGCCTACGGAGCTGTCGTCCAGAGCAAGAAACTGACCACCAATGAGACGGTGGCTTTAAAAGTCATCAAGAACGAGAGATACATGGAAGTAGCAAAGAAAGAGGTGAAAGAAAAAGCTTCAGACTGAGTCTAACCCTAACCCTTTTGAATTTGACCAATATAATTGGTTTTGCAATTTGCTTTTAGGTTACTTGGCTAGATTTCAATCTATATTTATGAGCTAGTAATTAGGGGAATTTTACTCAAATTTACAATGTATTCATTCTAAATTAGTTACATTCTAGATTACTTTTTATGAGTACGGTGGCGTTCTTGCAGTATAAAGTCGGGCCATCTCATTATAGGATCATTTTGTTTGTCTGGTTCGTCTCCTAATGTATGCAAATGATTGCTTTGTGATTAATTAATTAACTAATTAGATCCGGTCAAATTGACCTTGAGCTTTATGTTTTCTTTTAAATTAACTCAACAAAATCGTAACGTTCCGTATCCCTGACAACCGTAGCTATGCGAGTCACAGTCACTCTCAGTTAGGAAGCTGAAGCCTTGTCCGAATCCCGGTGCTGCGTCCTTCGAGGTGCAGATTTGTGAGCCGGTTACATCATAGCGCCGCGACAAGGACTGTCCGAATTCGAACAATTCTCCAAATGTGTCCTACTTTCCACCAGACTTGAAGGATGGGTCAGGCGTATCCTTCGTGGCCCACGCTGTCCCATGATAGTCATTGCAGGTCCAAACCAGATGTTCAGGCAAATGGGGGTGAAGAGCAGCAAAGTATTTTGCTATGTTATACTGTAAGTGACACGACATGAACTGTTACAATATTTTTAAGTGAGAATATAGCTGTGTAAATCTCAAATATCTGATTAGTTTATCAATACATCACTTACCTGCAGCATTGCTCTGACTACCGCTGCATTAACAGCCAGCTGCCATCACCAGCCCCTGAATTTGGACATATTGACTGTCTGCAAGTCAGTTTGACGATAGCGTTTGTGCTGCTGCTAAGCTAGCTAAAGCTGGCTACAAGCTTCTTCTTTTTTTAAGTAATCGCCGATCACGATCATTCAGGATTTTTTTTGCGACCACATTTCTTCCTGGAAGACGATGGTTCCCCACCATCCTTCCAGTTTTTAATGATGCGTTGGACAGTTCTTAACCCAATTCTAGTAGTTTCTGCAATCTCCTTAGATGTTTTCTCTGCTTGATGCATGCCAATGATTTGACCCTTCTTAAACAGACTAACGTCTTTTCCACGACCACAGGGTGTGTCTTTTGCCATGGTTGTTTAAGAAATGAGGAGTTACTCATTGCATCAGCTGGGGTTAAATAACTTGCTGCCAGCTGAAAGATAATCGCCTATGCAGTACTTATCCAATAGGAGGCTTGTACCTATTTGCTTAGTTAAATCCAGGTGGCGACTCTTTTTTGGGCCAGGCAGTGTATGTCCTGTGTCATATTAGTTCCATCATATTAGGACCAAAGCCTGGTCCTAATATGATGGACTCATTGCTATGAGTCAGGGGTAACGTTTAGAGGTAAGATGTGAATTAAGTTTTAGATAGGGTTAGGATTAGGGAAAATGTCTGTGTTAAGCAAAATCACAGCAACTAAAATGAAGGGAAATGAATGCAAAGTTTTAATATGGGTCGAAATGGTTTTGATAAATCTGTATAGCATTTTGTTTTCTAAATCATTCTATAAATAATGATGATATACTGTTAGGTTGTATTTCTGCCAATTGCATAGCTGCAGTACATTAGTAGTCTAATGTGTTGAATGTGCTGAGACACATTCAACGCATTAGAAACCAATCAGAACCAAAAGTTTGTTGTTTTGGTTCTGATTGGTTGTTTCTGGACAGCAGCAGAGTCAGAGGAATTTTCAGATTCTCAGTTTCATATTTTACTGTCAGACACTTTTAACAAATATTCATCCATCATCATCTAACACATTTATCCTTGCACACACACATTCACACCTTATGACAGTGTTTCTCAATTCCAGTCCTCACGCCCTCCCTGCCTGCATGTTTTAGGTGTTTCCCTTCTGCCACACGCATGGATTGAATAATGGGTGATTAACAGGCTTCTGCAGTACTTGATGGTCATGCAATCATTTGAATCAGCTGTTCTGGTATAGAGGCACATCTAAAACATGCAGAGCAGGGAGGCCTGAGGACTGGAATTGAGAAGCGCTGCCTTAGGACAATTTAGAGAGACCAATTAATTTTTTTGAAATTCTACCAGCTGCAGTTTTTATATATAGGAAAGTTTTAATAATGTTATTTTGGTGTTTTTTACTCTGAAATTGATCTTGTGTTTCATCCATTGACTTTGGAGTTAGCAATATTATTTGCCTGTGTCTGTTTTGATTTCCTAAATTTGTGTAAAGCATATAATTTTCATAATACCCAGTGTTGGCAAAACCTGGGATTGGATAGTTATCCAGGTTAGTACCACTTGGGTGTTGGTCGGCGTAAAGGTCGAGCTGGGCTTAGACTGGCCTTCAGGCCAACGCCAACATGAAGCCCCTCCATGCAACCAGTAGAGGTTGGTCGCATGGACCTCGATGTTTGATTGGAGGTCCATCTTTCCTCGGATGTCCCTGTTGGATTGGAGGTCCATCTTTCCTCGGACCTCCCCAGTTGATTGGAGGTCTGCTTCTCCTCGGACCTCCCTGGTTGATTGGAGGTCCGTCTTTCCTCGGACCTCACTGTTGGATTGGAGGTCCATCTTTCCTCAGACCTCCCTGTTGGATTGGAGGTCCATCTTTCCTCAGACCTCCCTGTTGGATTGGAGGTCCATCTTTCCTTGGACCTCCCCTGTTGATTGGAGGTCCATCTTTCCTCGGACCTTCCCGGTTGATTGGAGGTCCATCTTTCCTCGGACCTCCCTGTTTGATTGGAGGTCCATCTTTCCTCGGACCTCCCGGTTTGATTGGAGGTCCATCTTTCCTCGGACCTCCCGGTTTGATTGGAGGTCCATCTTTCCTCAGACCTCCCCGGTTGATTGGAGGTCCATCTTTCCTCGGACCTTCCCGGTTGATTGGAGGTCCATCTTTCCTCGGACCTCCCTGTTTGATTGGAGGTCCATCTTTCCTCGGACCTCCCCGGTTGATTGGAGGTCTGCTTCTCCTCGGACCTCCCCGGTTGATAGGAGGTCTGCTTCTCCTCGGACCTCCCCGTTTGATTGGAGGTCCATCTTTCCTCTGACCTCCCTGTTTGATTGGAGGTCCATCTTTCCTCGGACCTCCCTGATGGATTAGAGGTCCGTCTTTCCTCGGACCTCCCCGGTTGATTGGAGGTCTGCTTCTCCTCGGACCTCCCTGGTAGATTGGAGGTCCATCTTTCCTCGGACCTCCCTGATGGATTGGAGGTCCATCTTTCCTCGGACCTCCCTGATTGATTGGAGGTCCATCTTTCCTCGGACCTCCCTGATGGATTGGAGGTCTGTCTTTCCTTGGTCTCTTCTGTTTTCAGGGAGTCTTCTTTTTGCAGGGGGACCTCTGGTTGGGTGGAGACTCTCGGATGGTTGTTTTCCAGAGCAAGTTTCAACTTTATCTTCAGGTCTGCAACCTGACCCTGCAATGATTTCACTTTTTCCTCCTGTTCTTTGATTTTGGAAGCTTGCTCAGTGTGAGTTTTGATCTGTTCCTCAAATTTAAGTCTCTCTTTGTATCCTTCAATCATTACTTCAATCAGACCTTTATTGCGGGATTCATATTTTTCTGCCTCCCTCTTGAAGTGATCCAGCTGTTGAAGAATGCTCTTGTCAGTTGTAGTTTTGGAAGAGCAAGAAACCTTTGATTCACCTTCACGTTTCACTTGCAGATGACGTTCTCTTTCCAACATTTTTTGGAGCTTTTGAATCTCCTCCTGCTGTGATTTCACTTCAGCCTGACATGCAATCCTTTTGTCTCTTTCCTCACGGAGTTCAAAAATCTTACTCTGCAGTTCTTCTTTAAGATCGTCTACCTGCTTTGTGAGATTGATGACGTGTTGGCTAGTCTCTTCCTCATCTTCCACTAAGGGGGTGATCTGGAAGCCAGCAGAAGGAGTTGTTTTCTGCTCGACTTCCAATGATCTTGGGCTCTCAAAGTCGCCGGACGGACTTGGTTCACCCTGGATCTCCGATGATTCATCTTCCGGCTCGCTGTCGTCGTCAAAAACAAGGATTTCGTCGTAGTCGACTTGGATGTTTTGCTCCATCATTTCGATCCATGAAAGCTCAGCTGGAAAAGCTTCATGTTCACAAGTATTCTGTTGTTGCTTCATATCTATATTCTGGTAAATTATTTCTTCTCTGAAAGGATTAATTTCGAAAGTGCTCTGAAGAGTGATCTGTCGCGATAGAACTGTGGAACAGGTCTGAGAAAACACTGTCTGTGAGCTACAGTCAAGAGAGAGATTCCTTTGTGATATCATAGAGTTATGACATCACTGCGGATGTCATTGTTACCAATGGAACTGAATATTCTAATGATGCATTAATATCAAACTCCTATAGAGGGTCAGGTGAGTCCAGTTTACATTCAAAGTCTATGTGGAGTGTGGGACGCCATGGACTCGTTTGATGTCAAACGCTCCCAACGGCCGCTAGGTGCTCCAAACGCGCCTCCACATAGATGTTGAATGTAAATCTGATGCGCCTGACTCTCAAAACGTGTTTGGTGTGAACGCACCATTATATGTCCAGTGTCATATTAGTTCTATCATATTAGGACCAAAGCCTGGTCCTAATATGATGGACTCATTGCTTTGAGTCAGGGGTAACATTTAGAGGTAAAATGTGAATTAAGTTTTAGATAGGGTTAGGATTAGGGAAAATGTCTGTGTTAAGCAAAATCACAGCAACTAAAATGAAGGGAAATGAATGCAAAGTTCTAATATGGGTCGAAATAGTTTTGATAAATCTGTATAGCATTTTGTTTTCTAAATCATTCTATAAATAATGATGATATAATGTTAGGTTGTATTTCTGCCAATTGCATAGCTGCAGTACATTAGTAGTCTAATGTGTTGAATGTGCTGAGACACATTCAACGCATTAGAAACCAATCAGAACCAAAAGTTTGTCTTTTGGTTCTGATTGGTTGTTTCTGGACAGCAGCAGAGTCAGAGGAATTTTCAGATTCTCAGTTTCATATTTTACTGTCAGACACTTAACAAATATTCATCTAACACACTTATCCTTGCGCACACACATTCACACTTAGGACAATTTAGAGAGACCAATAGTTTTTTTAGAAATTGTACCTGCTGCAGTTTTTATATATATAGGAAAGTTTTAATAATGTTTATTTTGGTGTTTTTAACTCTGAAATTGATCTTGTGTTTTTTCCATTGACTTTGGAGTTATGAATATTATTTGCCTGTGTCTGTTTTGATTTCCTAAATTTGTGTAAAGGATATAAATACACTGCTGTTTAAACAAAACAGCGGTGTATTCATTTGGCACTTGTACATATCAGCCCAACAAGGCCATACTGGATATTTTGGAGACCAATACTTGTGCTGTTACGCCATTTTTGGTCGGAAGGTTGCTGGGAACTCTTCGAAACACATTTTTAAATCAAGATCTTTTGAACTATGCAACAAAAGAATGATAGTGATCCAAAATAAAGTCAACATTCCTCCTATTGAACACCTGAGCTGAAGAGAGGACAGAATGAGAGACGACACAAGAGTCTAGACAATCTATAAAGAATAGGCAAGGTCTCAATCTGAATGTGATCGAGAAAGATTTTCACCAATCCACTACAGAGCAACAAATGACAAACAAGAGGAACCTTTATAAACGTCCACTTAGAGTTTAAAGTAGTTTACAACCTCTAGTTAACTAAACATCGCTCCACCAATGCATAGAAATTATGCAAGGTCCAGACTGAAAAGCTCCAACCAGGAATTGATCACAGTACCTTGTTGCTCCAGAACCATCCATTTGACATTAAGCTGGCTACAAACTTCAACACATAATCTTTCTGCGGAGCTTATCATATGAGCTACTTCTCAATCCCAATAACAGTTGTGAATAGCATAATGAAAAGGTGTTGTGATCAGGTGATTTTGCTGTCTTTGCTGTTTTAAGCGCTGCAAACAGCAGAGACCGCATCGACCGAGAAAACTGAATGGAGCTGAACCAGCATCTTTAGTCAAATTATAATGTGAGATTTGATTTTTGTTAGTTTAGAAGTTATTGGATGTTACATTTACAAATCAATATGATAAACATTTAAATAACTTTATTTGACAATATTTTTTTATGTCCACCAAAATTACTTAATAGTTGAACACCAACATTTTTTACTCAGCCGAAATTAAACCTGACCAAATTCACTCATCAGGTGGAGATACTTCAGTACTTGAAGGGACTTGGCTCAGACAAGTTCAACATCGTCATGTTGAACGACTCCTTCACCCATGTGGGATGTTACTATATGGAGTTTGAGAAACTGGATATAAATCTAACGGACTTCTTGCGGAAGAAGCCACGTCGCTCCCTGGAACAAAAGGAAATTTGTGCCATCGTGCATCAGGTTGGTCGTTTATGCAGGGTTGTGGGCTGGTTGGTGGAGAGGGGAGAGGATAAGGTGCCTATTTGCACCGGTAACTGGGTGAGAGGCAGGGTACACCCTGGACAGGTTGATTGTCCACAACAAGGCAACACAGAAACGCACACGCTCTCACCAAAAGGTAAATTAGAAATTTTCCAAGCATTTAGTGATTGTTGATCAGGTTGCAAAAACAGGCCGGTTTTTTCACGCCTTCATCATTTTGTAGTTAATGCCTGAAACACTTTTGGGTACGAAAGGCAGCCGTCTGCTTCAGGAGATTTTGTACAGGTTACGTTTTAAATTTTAGATAAGAGGATGATTCACCCAATTTGAAGCCTGCAGTTCTCTAGTAATTGCTTACATTCTACTCATAGACGACTGCCTGCAAGAAAATGTGTTTGTGTGACTACAATGAGTAATACTTAGGGTTATTTTGGTTTGATGCAAACCAAAATACATGGAAATTGTGTAATAAAAATCCTCGAAAAATTATACAAAATTTCTGAAAAAAAAAAAAAAGTAGATATCCAATGGTAGAGTTTTACACCATTTTCTGGTAAATAATGTTGCCACTGTTTAAAAGTCAGATATATAGACATTTTCTTTCAAAGGAAAACTGTGGCTTTTATTAAAAAGGACAATCACTGTATCACAACTGTTTTACCTTTTGTGACATCCATTAGTAGGCTATTTGAATATATTAATGAAGTTCAGTTCTTTTTCTAAACTAATCAAATTAATTCATGTTTGTACTTGCCCGCAGCTGGCCACAACTCTGGACTTTCTTCAAAGTGTGGGGATTGTTCATGCAGACCTAAAGCCAGAAAATATTATGATTGTGGATGAAGGACAAAAACCTGTGAGGGTCAAAATCATTGACTTTGGTTTGGCCCTAAAAAATCCAGAGGAACACAGAGGAGCAGTTCTTCAGACCCTTTGGTACAGGTACCAAACTTCTAACTCCTCTGTAACTTTGGACAGCCGAGAATATTAGGAGGAAACTACGAGGAGTCGTACTTACTAGCTAGCTTACATTGATTTCTCTGACTTGCTACAAATCACAGCAGTTAGTGATCACAGATTACCTTAAGTGAAGTTCTGCTAAAAGGTAGCATAAATGAATATGTTAACATTAGATAAGTGTCCTGAATGGTGTTTTCATTTTGTACAAATCAAAATTAGGTGGTTTTTTTAGGCTAACGCCAAGTCTAATGCTAATGCTAACTAAGCTAATGGATAGTCTGTCGGGAACCAAGACCAAATCAGATTTAAAAGTAGATAATGATTGTTGTTCATGGTACATGTTCCATTCCAGTGTGGAACATGTACTGATGACACAACACATAATTAGTTAACAGTAACTACCCAATAGAAAAATAAGGCTGTGCAAAAATTGACAAAACTGTATCGTGCTAGCAGCTGTAAAATCGTATTTTTATTTTTGCTTTCTTTGTAAATAAAGGCCCAATTAAATATAAAGATATTTTAAAAGTTGATAAATTGGCACTAGCATAAACCACAAATGTTATTGAGACCAGATTTGTTTCACGATTGTATTTTAGCCCATCTGTTAACTGAATCCTCTGGAATAAACTAATGTGGATTTCTTTGGTTAGCTGTTGGGTTTTTTTGTTGTTGTTTTTTGTTTTTACATTTTTGCAGAACCTTTCTTCAAAAATTAGTAAGATCTCTCCCATCAGTCTCAGAAGGAAACAACCAGGTGTTTAATATTCATTACATTAGAATTTATATATTTGTCTTCTCATAGATGTCCAGAGGTCCTGCTGGGAGCTGCCTTTAGTGGAGCGATAGATGTTTGGTCTTTGGGTTGCATTGTTGTGGAAATGTTTACCGGTTCTGCTCTGTTCCCTGGAGAGAATGAAAACGAAATGGTTAGTATTACATTCTAAGGGGATCCACACAAAAGACTTGACATCATTGTTTTGGCTCAAATACGCAACGAATCTTATATTTCAAAGCTCCACTTCCAATTGCGGATTGAAAGAAAAATTAAATAAATAATAAAAAAGAAGAGGTTTGACTTAATCCCTTTTGATTCATCTGGTGTGAATCAAATCTGTATTGTACCCTCAGATGAAACACATTGTTCTCGCCTTTGGAAATCCACCAGAATATCTGCTAAATTCAGGGCTGAATACCATGCAATTCTTCAACAAAAATGATGGAGAAGAGGAACCATGTGGCCCGTGGACATTGAGGGTAATCTTTGGGTGGCCGTTCCTGACTATCATTGCTTCATTTCGCCACCTTGCATTTCGAACATATCTCACTAAGCCATCAATTTTACAGAGAGACACTCAAATAGAAAATGTAAGCTTCATTCCACAGAGGACTCTGGATTTCCTCAACATGGTGGGACATTTAAGGAAATCAAGCTCGATTTGATGATGTTTCCATTTCCTCACAATTTCTGTTTCATCCCACATCAGTTGCGTGAAAACGTGTCCGATGAAAATGGAGGTGAAAGCAAGCGAGATAGTTTTGTCGAGCTGGTAGCAGACATGCTGAAGGTGGATTCAGCTAAAAGGATCTCGCCGAGCGAAATTCTTCTGCATCCGTTTGTCGCCAAGAGCCATCTAGCGGACAATAGCATCCAGTAAGTGTTTCTGTCTTTAGAGACCATTTGGAACATAGTCTGCAGTGGACAGATAAGGACTAACATTGTCTGTTTGCAGTGAGAAGTCCTCCAGCAATGCTGGAAGTAAAACAAAAATAGACCAAAATGATAACGCAGAATCTGGAAACAGGTCAGTTGATTTATTTCTTTTGTTACGGAGAAACTAGGAGAAACGCTCAAATTGTGAAAGTAGTAGAACTAAAAGGATCTGAACAGTCGTTTGGTTAACTTGCCGTAGAAGCCCAGACGCCATCCCAGCTAAAAGGAGAAAGGACTGTGAAGATGTGGAGATGACATGTGCACAGACGAGCCCATCAATGCCACCTTCACAGAAATGACAAAGAGATGATGTTGTGATATAGATATGATCGGATGAAACCGCAAACCTCAGCAAAGAAGAGGAGAATAAACCGTAACAGTAAGATTCATGTGTAACACAAATGGTTAAACTTTTAACATTTAATGTTATCGGTCCATGTGGTTCATTAAACCTCCCGTGGTCTTAAGAGATGGGGGCCCTTGGATCCCACAAGTTTTTTACCCTGTGCGCAGTACGGCGAGGTCGCACTGACCTCGCGTGCGCTTTTACAAAAAAAAATTTTGTTTAATGAACCAAAGTAAGAAATAATTATAATGGGTCTGAAAACGAGTTGTAGATATTTGCGTAAAGGAAGGCGACCATTTCCTAGCATTTTGGATTGAATGTGTGTGATGTGGTTGGTCTAGAAAGTGTTTTTAGTTTTTAGAAAAGGAGACCCTTGATGTAGTTGAAGTCAAATAAATGTCTGTTTTGAGTAAAAAGTTGGTTGATGTTTAGGCCCTACTTAGTATGATATTAAAATGGAAGCAAAAACATGACTAATCAGAGAAAATTACTTTCTGTTCTGAACTTTTTCCATTTAAGAATATATGATTTTGCTGGAAAACATCCCATTCTCAATTTTTTAAAAAGGGACCATCTGCATCATTTGTGAAATGTGATCAGGATCACAAAGTTACTGTGATCTGCAAATGGCAACAGTTTGGAAACCCTTGCTTTAAAAATATGAAGATAAAATTAATTACGGCAGGGCTCAGCTGTTCTGTTATAGAGCTTTCAGCCTCTGTGTGTTATGGAACATGATGGATTTGAGTTTGTTAGTGGAAACCATTGTTTACAGTTAGTGATGCTAACTGTGCTAATGGCTAATATGCTAATAGAACACGTTTTGGCTTTGCTTTACAGCAGTGACCAAAGAGAGCAAAACTTGGTCTGCCTCATCATTTACAGTAGGATGTCGATGTCAGGAAGAGGAGGATGGACGATGAAGAGGCTTCAGAATCAGACAAAGCCTCCCCTTATAAGAAAAGTAAGAGAAGATGTCTCTATAACTTTGGGGGAAAAAACTATTTTTGTCGTCAGTAGTTGCCTTACCGCTTTCAGATGGCCAAGTAAGAAACATAAACCCTTTTCCAGCTAGCTCCTATCCTTACTCAGACGTTTGACAAGTCTCTCGAACTGTGTGTGTGGCTTCTTCCTGTTTCAAATGATCCAGTCATCCTGATGCCCAAGAAACCCGCCATCAGGCCCATTGCCCTTATCAGGAAATAACTTGAATGACCGATCTGAAGTACTTTCTAGGCCCCTTGTTGAACCTTTTGTTGAAGAAGCAGTCAACATGGAACGGTACTTTGTCCTGCATTTCCTACGGCAACATAAGAAGTCCAGCCTGCCTCAGGGGCCGAGGGTCATCGAACAATCCGATATGGATTGAAGATTGGTGTCACTGGCCCTTCCTTCCTGCCAGCAGGACTTGTACCGGGCAGCTAACACCTCTCCTGTCTACCCACATCCCTGACATGATGTGTCCGGCAAGACGGTACAAACCTCTACATGCAAAAAGCCATGCACCACAGATGACTGTTACTGTGAACTAGAACGAATAAAATTAACTGGAATAACCTTTGCAGGTGCATCTTTTTTCCCCCCTCTATCTTAAACGCCCACTTTTCTTACAACACAAAACGATCCACTCGCTGAAATGCCAACACCTAATACAGACCTGACAGAAATACAACAGAAGTGACAAAATGCTAATATTTGTATAAACAACTAAAATGTTCAGGTTATTTAAGGTATTTCCTTTAACATTTATGAAGAGCGAACTGGAAAATGGGCAGCGTCATTTCAATTGAACTGCAGAATCTTTGAGAGCTTAACATGTTGCATAACTTTTTAATCTGTCAGTGAAGCTAATAATGTTAGTCTGCACTCCTTAGCTGATGTTAAGTATAAGAAAGACGAGACGATATGGCTACATCCACATATTGTATTATATATCAGATGCACTTGGAGCAGAAATGCTCCTTTAATAGGCTGAACATCTTATATGATTGCACACAGCTTTGTGGAGTTTGTTTTCCCTTTAACCCCCAGCAGCTTCGTTAACTATGAAATGAGGACTATGAAGCATTTTAGGAATGTTTGTAAAAAAAATGTTTTCCCAGAAAACCATAAGACATCTTTTTTCAGAAGCTTTTCCCAGAAATGTTTAAAATTCCTTTTAAGTAACTGTGTCTTTTATTAAAAAAAAACCAAAACAAATTGTTCTGGAGACTGTCCTTGTTAATTGGCTGGTATGTTGCATAAAACCCATCCAGACCAATGAGTCAGCCATAAAAGTAACTGAAATCAGATGTGGTGTAAGATCTGAACTTTGGCGCTTGGAGGAGATTCCGCGCTTTAGAAACAGGAAATTCTGAACGACAACACAAAAAAGCTCAAAATGTGTTCAATCGGCCTGCAGGTCAAAGTTCAAGATAGCCCAGATTTCCCTGTGAGATAAATGGCAAAAGCATTTCAAGAAGCTTCCAGCTTTAAGGGGGGAGGAGGGAAAGGAATCTGTTTTGGATCACTGCTGTGCAAAATATCTAAAAATAAACAAACATGCCCAAAGTAGAAGTAAAGATCTCAGGTCCTTTTTATATTTTAAAGTCATAAAATTCTTTAGGAGAAACAGGAAATGTAAATAAGTGATCACTGAAGATCATTTAATGCTCTGTGACATTTTATTATTGTAAAAACTGATTTGATCTACAATAGTCTTGTTTTCTTACAACACCATCAGTATGTGAGGTGTTAGAGACCATACTTCTAATGACTCGATTTCATTAGCAGCATTCAGATGATAACAGACTGATAATTTGGTATAAACAGGGTGAATGCTTTTAATGAGTCAGGCCTTTACTGACTCGCCTGATCAAAATGTCATTTATCTTGAATCTACTTATTTTGAAATATGTTTGTGCCATACGTGTACACAATTTTTCTCTCTCTGTTGGTGAACCAAGAAAAACCTATTTTAAAAAATGGATAAAAAATACGTTTTGAAACCCCCCCCCCCCCCAAAAAAAAACTGACAAAGCGCATTAAAGGACGGACCAGTTCTGGCAGCAAACACTACTGCAAATGGTTTCTTGAACATGAAAATGAGTTTCTGTTCTCCAACAACTGCGTACTTTTACATTAATGTCAACCCAAACGTCTGAGAAATGTTTCTGATACCTTATTTAATCCAAGCCACAAAGCGCTAAGGTTCCTTTGAAATGGAAAATAAAATCCAGTTCTAGTAAGATCTACCTAATAAAGTGACCGATGAGTGTGTATTTCCTTTTTAAAAGTAATTGCTCCCATGTTCATGTTCCTTGTTTTTGTTTATTTTAATTGCGTATTTTCTCCAGTGTTTATTGCTCAAGTAACATGCAAAAAGACCTCAAAGCTGTTAAAACGGGATTTAATTTAATTTAATTTAATTGCCCGGTATATTTTCAAATTGAACAGTATAGTTTATTTAAATTCATTTATTTATTAAGTTTCGCTTAATTATATCAGCGTTTAATATATTTTATTATTAATGTAATTCTAAATTCGCCTTATGGGATTAAAAATGTTTTTGTTACAATTTTATTCATCGAGTTTCGATCAAGAGTTAAAAACTCCCGCCGTCAAAGAACTGGCCAATCGGCTGCGAGTGGGGGCGGAGCGTCAGCTGTCATAAACACGTGCTCTAGGAAGTAGGAAGTAAATACAGAGGAGTCCACAGAGCCACAGGTAGAAAGTGAGTACTCTCGACTTTATTGTTGAAAAACTTCCAATTACGTTTATAGTTTCGGAAAATAAATTCAGACGAATTAAGACACATTACTCCCTGTTATTAAAAATAGTGGTTGTGTACGAAATGCCACCAGTATTGTCTTGCAAGAGTAAGAATTGTAAGGTTGTTCGGTTGCTCCTCATTTATCCTGCTTTGGTAATAAAAAAAGAATCCATTGGCCTCTACTTTCTCCTTTAGGACTCGAAACACACGAAGGCAAACTTGACGTGTTTTAAAGGAGTATGTTGAATTTATTTCGCCACAGCAAAGCTGTCCTAAGAGCGCCTTTAGACAATGAATGAATGAATAAAAATGCCTTTGAACTTTTAAATTGAAAATAACAGCCTGCACTTTATTCCACTAAACCGAAGCCTCATTATGTTAGCAACGACACACAGCTGTTAGCATCTGTCATTATAAAATTAGCCGTTACAACAACTGCAAGGTAAATACATTTATTGTTCTTATTGTTGGGTTAAAATCTGGATTGAAGAATGTGGCTTCTGATATTTAAAGGTAATTAATTTACTTTTATTCTACATATTTAGTGGTTAAAAAAACACACCAAGAAATTTACCTTTAATTTCAGACACCATTAAGTCCGATATAAACACGTTTGCAAGTCCAAGGTTTCAAATATATGCAGTTGAAACTAGGCTACCAAATACTGAGGAAATTATGTTTAGCAAATAGAAATAATTTGGTTAATAGTAACTGACTTAAAACATGAGAATTTTGCTATGATTTAACTTCAGACAGTGGAAAAATAAAGGTGTTTGTCTTTTTAATTGGAGTATATAAACTTTTGGTTTCAAATGTATCATCTTAATATAGTGGGATTAATAGCATCACAACAAAAAATTAAATATAGTAATTATTACTAAATGTGGGATGAGCTTTATCAACCGAATGAAGCATTTAGATTTCTGCAGATTGACATTTGAAATTCTAATTGGTGCTTCGTCATTCTGTTAAACTTTCTTTTTTCTTCAGAATTTTTGAGAAAAATGCAAAAATAATTAAAGGGGACAACAATTATTCAAAGGTTTTTGATGTAAAAGTTGGAACTTCTTGACCAAACTGCAAGTGTTTTTGCTGTGGATGTTTTCTTACTTCATATTTGATTCAATTAAGGCAGGATGATGCATCGGTTTTTATAAATTATTAAAAATTTTCTGTTTATGAAGATTAAATTTTTGGAAAATCTGGATTGTTTTCCCCCCTTGCCAATTAACTCCTTGGTTGATATCACCCACAACCACAAAACCACATTTAAAACAACTAAAAAAAATAAAAAAGTATCCTATTAAGATAAGGGAGTGAAACAGTCTAGTCAGTCTGGCAAATGATTTGGCCATGATTCAACCTGCAATGTGACGTGTCAGTGGATTTCTACAAAGCTGGAAGTCAGTCCACTGTGGGTGTGGTCACAGAGAAGCAAATAAAGGAGGGCAGGATATTGTAATCCACAGCAAACAGGATTTTCATGCTTGTTTACATCTTAATTTGGTGAGACAGTCTTAGAGGACGATTCCTGGATCAGTAAACGGATAAGTTTGAGGACACACATGTTGATGTTGGAGTTGTCAGTCAAATTTTCTGTTCGAAGTCTCCTTTTGCTGTTTGCCATGAACCACGACTAGAGGTGCAAATCTTTCAGTGTCTTTTGATTCAAATCAGATTTTTAGGGTCACAATTAACGATTCAGGAACAATTTTTGATTCATAAACCAATTTTTCTATTCAAATGGTCTGGATATTATATTGAAATTATGGAAGAGACAACGTGAACAAATTTATTTAAAATGATATGGTTCCACACTGTATCAAATTCCATCAGTTTATATTTAAACAAAAATGTCTTTGTGCATAAAATTCTGTAACTTAAATTACCAGTATTAGGTTGGCTTAGTTTTTTTGTTTCTGCACCTCTACGGTGGACCCAGCAAACAAATGGAAGAAGGTGGTCAGAATAGATGAAACCAAAACTGAGCTTACTGACCTCAAGCCATACCATGACTCTAAACCAAGGGTCTCAAACTCCAGTCCTCAAGGGCCGCAGTCCTGCAACTTTTAGATGTGCCTCTGCTGCACCACACCTGACTAGAATAATTAGGTCATTAAGGTTCTGGAGAACTGATCTACACAAGGAGGAGGTCATTAAGCCATTTCATTCCAGTGTTTTGTACCTGTGGCACATCTAAAAACTGCAGGACTGTGGCCTTTGAGGACTGGAGTTTGAGACCCCTGCTAAACATTCAAACAGATCTGTAATGGAATCATTTAGATTAAAGCATGTTCATTTATTAGAATGGCCCAGTCAAAGTTCAAATCTAAATCCAGTTAGATTTAAGAATCGCTGTTCAAAGATTTGAACATAACTAATCTCTGCTTGAGCTATTTTTGATTTTGTGAAACCAGTAGTCATTGTTCATTAGTGGCACTACAGTCGACCATCTGCCTATTTGCGGTTCAATATTCACTACTTTTTTTTTTTTGCACTGGTTTGGAAAATCTGTTCCCTGTTG